>NC_141685.1:382885168-384085168 GCF_964263255.1 Lissotriton vulgaris
AATCGGCAGAAATTTTCAGGAAAATGGCACATTTTGTTTCTGAGCAGCCCCTGAAAATTTGGTGGGGTTTCGTCAAGGGGGGGCTGAGAAAAAAGGGGGGTCCCAAAACGCGTTTTTCCCATTCATTTTTCCATAGGGCGGTTGGACTCACTTTTAGCTCGAACGGCTGAATGGATTTGCACGAAACTTGGCAAAATTGTAGGGACTGTTAGCCCGATGTGCCTTTGCTAGGTCTCAATATATGTGCTCCAGTAGTTTTTGAGAAATTAACGTTCAAACCAAGATATATATCTGTAACAGCGCTCTGGGCAGCGATCCGGTCCGCTTACTTTTCGCTTATCGGAACTTTGCGCGCAGAAAGCTGATTGGCTCTCCGGTGTCTGTCAACATTCTAAACAGTCCGGAGCGGACGCCATCTTGTCTCTCGGTAGGATCGAGAGAGAAGAAGAGGTGGAAAACGAAGGGGGAATTTAATGAAAGGGGGCAAGGTATCCCCCTCTTGACCCCCTAGGAATGTTGTTGGGGTTATTAAAGGGTCCCGTGGGGAAAATAAAAAAAAAATGATTTTTCACGGTAGAAGCGCGGCCGCGAACTGGTAGCGAAACGGGAATTCGCCATTTTGTGCTTCGTAAATTAAATTACTAGTTATAAGTGGGTGCGGGAGACGTATCCTAATCCCCTATGTTTCCTGAGGGTGGGTGAGGAGGCTGATATATGTTGATACATCTCTTCCAGCGGCTGTGCGTGAGCTTTTTTATTTTTTTTGCTGCGTGACAGTCCGGAGCGGCCGCCATCTTGTCTCTCGGTAGGATCGAGAGAGAAGAAAAGGTGAAAAACTAAGGGGGAATTTAATGAAAGGGGGCAAGGTATCCCCCTCTTGACCCCCTAGGAATGTTGTTGGGGTTATTAAAGGGTCCCGTGGGGAAAATAAAAAAAAAATGATTTTTCACGGTAGAAGCGCTTCACGGGCCGCGAACTGGGCCGCAAACTGGTAGCGAAACGGGAATTCGTCATTTTGTGCTTCGTAAATTAAATTACTAGTTATAAGTGGGTGCGGGAGACATATCCTAATCCCCTATGTTTCCTGAGGGTGGCTGAGGAGGCTGATATATGTTGATACATCTCTTCCAGCGGCTGCGCCATCTTGCCTTTTTTCGAATGCCACAATTTTGTCGTGCACGGCAGCCATTTTAGATGCCAGGCTGGTCCCAGGCTATCACCTAACCCTGCGGATGTAGTTTATGGCCCCAGCTGTAGAGAATTCAGACATGCCAATCCTCCTGATTCAGGCGTGTGAGTACTGATTTCAGTGCTAGTCTCCCGCCTCCCGATTTCTGCAAGCAAAAACCCGGGGGCATATTACGAACAACTAGCGATAATTTTTGTCTCTAACTTGTTTAGAGACAAAAATTATCGCCGCACATCGGCGATTTTTATCGCAGATAAACCTTGCTATTATCGCAGAAAAGTCAGCGATATTCATGTATTATCGACCTAATGCTCTTAGCCATGTTATCCACCTCCCATTGGATAACATGGCTAAGAACTGCTCAGGGCAGGTGTTAGATTTTGGAGATATTCGCGCTTAGCGCGAATATCTCCAAAAGTTGGTAATAGAAGGTAGCGATGTTAGGGACTGTTTCCAGTCGCTAACATCTTGGCACGCCACTTTGCATGTCATTAGTGATAAGTATCACTGACATGCAAAGCGGGGCCCAAGATGGTCGCTATCTCCTTTTAGCTGTCACTAACTGGTGTTAGCGACAGCTTGATAATAGGGAAATAATTTTATCTCCGCTTTCATGGTTTTTAAAGCCAAAAAAGCGGAGATAAACCCCCTTGATAATATGCCCCACGATTCCTTGGGGGTTTCAGCTGACAGGGCTTGGTATTGTGTTACATGGTAATTTTTCCATGAAACGTCAGAGGGTCGATGCAGGGGTTCTAGAAGAGGTGATAAACCATTTAAGCCTCATGAACAAGCGCATGG
This sequence comes from Lissotriton vulgaris, assembly GCF_964263255.1. NCBI lineage: Eukaryota > Metazoa > Chordata > Amphibia > Caudata > Salamandridae > Lissotriton > Lissotriton vulgaris. Next base: position 382,887,159 of record NC_141685.1, read on the forward strand.
TCTTTTAAAGATTTGTGAAGTACTCGGGGCGGCGGTGTGTGTGTGCCCTCTTTCAGGAGCGGGCGGGGGGGCACTGCCAGCAACTTGCCAGGTCAGGTAGTGTTCAACACGTGCATCACCCTTTCTCTGCCTGCTATTGCGCTCCATGCTTCGGAAAGGTAAGAAAAAGAACGTGCATTTGAGTTTGAAATGTCCGATCCTGCAGCAGCACACTTCCAAAGCCCACACATGACAATAACCCGATTCAAGGCCCCATTCACCCGTTTTTAAAAAAATAGATAACACTCCAACAAAGTAAGGTTATAAAACTTTATTAACTACTAACTTTAACAAACGGAACAAAAACTAAAAACATTTAAACATTTCTCAACACAAAAAGCAACAATGGTTAGAAGCTGTCTTTTGTGCGAATAGTCCCAAGGCAGCACAACGTGCAGAGTTCTGGACGGCACCCAGGTGATGTCGCCTGGGTGCCGCACTGGTTTAGGGATCCTACAATGCTGCTCCGAAAATTGGCGTGGGGCGTCCCGGGTGGGGCGGGGGGAGGCCTCGTCAGTAGCGGTCTGTTGTGCGAATAGTCCCAAGGCAGCACAACGTGCAGAGTTCTGGACGGCACCCAGGTGATGTCGCCTGGGTGCCGCACTGGTTTAGGGATCCTACAATGCAGCACAGAAAAACAGCGTGGGGCGTCCCGGGTGGTGCGGGGGGAGGCCTCGTCAGTAGCGGTCTGTGTCCAGTGTCACATGGCTGACACAACATGTACGACAGGCACCCAGGTGATGTCCAGTAAACTGCCGCACTGGTTTTGGTATCCTACAATGCTGCTCCGAAAATTGGCGTGCGGCGGCTCGGGGGGGGGCGTGGGGGAGCCGGCGTGAACGGGCCTCCCCAGGTGGCGGCCATCTAGCTGAGTTGCGCTCGCTCTTGCGGCCACAGCGTCTCGCTCACCATGTTGTTGAGTTGCTCCCACTCTTGCAGTGCAGCGATAGGCGGCTGCCACATGGCTCTTAAAATGGCGGACAGCTCCTCGGTTTTAGGCCTGGTCCACTGAAATGGCCCTGGGACACTTTGGAACTCGGACGCTTGCCTGCTAGGGCTTGGGCTCCATTCTCGAAAAGCGTCCGCTCAGCCGTGAAGATTGTATAAAAGTCTTGGGGGCCCCCGACTCCCGCAGGCTTCCGGTGGGGAGCGGCTGCCATGATTGCTCGCTGAATGACCACGACGGAGCCACGAGATGGTGGTGCTCTCATGCTGACGCCAGCTTCAGTCTGAATGATCCAGAAACAAGGTGGGGCTTTCATCGTTTGGGAAAAAAAAATGTTCTAAACCAATGAAAAGTGTTATTTTTAGGTCATATGACCAAGCCTTCCATCTTTAGGAAACCAAAAGTAAAATGAACCAATGAAAAGTTTTATAAACAAGTCACATGACCTGTTATGCGACATAGGGCTACAAAAAGCGTAGAAAATCCGTTGGCACGTGAGGCGGCGTCAGTAGCGGACCGATGTGCGAATAGGCCGAAGGCAGCACAACGGGCCGAGATCCGGATGGTACCGAGGTGGTGTCCAGCAAATTGCCGCACTGGTGTGGCCATCCTACAATGCTGCGCCGAAAGACGGCGTGTCCAGCTGAATTGCGGTCACTGTTGCGGTACAGTGACTCGAACGCGCCGAGATCCGGATGGCACCGAGGTGGTGTCCAGCAAATTGCCGCACTGGTGTGGCCATCCTACAATGCTGCGCCGAAAGACGGCGTGTCCAGCTGAATTGCGGTCACTGTTGCGGTACAGTGACTCGAACGCGCCGAGATCCGGATGGCGCCGAGGTGGTGTCCAGCAAATTGCCGTACTGGTGTGGCCATCCTACAATGCTGCGCCGAAAGACGGCGTGTTCAGCTGAGTTCCGGTCACTCTTCCGGCACAGTGACTCGAACGCGCTGAGATCCGGATGGCACCGAGGTGGTGTCCAGCAAGTGGCTGCACTGGTGTGGCCATCCTACAATGCTGCGCCGAAAGTCGGCGTGGGGTGCCCCGTTGGCTTATGAGGTGATGTCAGTAGTGGACTGATGTGTGAATAGGTCGGAACCAGCACAAGGCGCCAAGATCCGAATGGCAAGTCCTGGATGTTGAGTGCCTCAGTTGAGATTTCTGAGCAGTGCTTGTAGGACTGTCTGAAGCTTATTTGCACCTGCTGCAGCTTCACTAGGTCCAGCGGAACTTTTTGCCTTTTCCTTTCTGCTTCTTTTCCTACAATGCGTTTCATCTGAAGACACGACCAGGTCCCTGAATGTGTGCAGGGGGACGCTATTGATTGAATGAACGCGCCGAGATCTGGATGGCACCGAGGTGGTGTCCAGCAAATTGCCGCACTGGTGTGGCCATCCTACAATGCTGCGCCGAAAGTCGGCGTGGGGTGCCCCGTTGGTTTATGAGGTGATGTCAGTAGTGGACCGATGTGTGAATAGGTCGGAACCAGCACAAGGCGCCCTGCACTGTTGAGCCTTTTTCAATGCCTGTTTTTTGTTGTTTCCCCTCCATCAAAAACAAAACAAAAATACAAGGCGCCAAGATCCGAATGGCAAGTCCTGGATGTTGAGTGCCTCAGTTGAGAGTTCTGAGCAGTGCTTGTAAGACTGTCTGAAGCTTATTTGCACCTGCTGCAGCTTCACTAGGTCCGGCGGAACTTTTTTCCTTTTCCTTTCTGCTTCTTTTCCTACAATGCGTTTCATCTGAAGACACGACCAGGTCCCTGAATGTGTGCAGGGGGACGCTATTGATTGAATGAAAATGGCGGCTTGACACAAAGCTGACTCAAGCGTTACTGTTGGTGATATACAGACAAAAATTGGTTTTCAGTTTGTACATTCTTCAGGTTTTTTTTTCCATCCAAGTCTGATTGAGAGTTTGTAGAAAAATGGCTTCAGATTTTCCACATACTACTCTTCAACATTCTTCCTAAATGTAACAATGTGAAACTCACTAGGAGAACGGCTGTTTCTGTTTCCTTTCAAAATGCTGCCACCAATATTTTCTGAATGGAAGACACCATCTTGTAGCATAAAGGGCCGAAAGGGGTTCTGGTCTGGCCGATGGTTGGTGGAGACATTTTGACTATATCTTGGACCTGCCCGGCCTCGCCCAAAATGGCGCCGGTAAAAATGGGACTCGTAACTCTTTGCCCGCAAATGTATATCTAGAAAATGTTATTGTAAGTGGCCCTGTCGTATTTTAATTACAAAATGTACGTCCACCGATTCCGCAACTGTTAGACACCTTTGTTCTTGTCACCTAATGGCCCGCTCGTTACGTTCTTCTACAGTGTAAATGTCTCCTCATCATATACGATTTCAGTTTGCTCCGTGGCCGGCCCACGTGGTTATAGGCCCGTATTTGTATACTGACATTTTCACAATAAAGGTTTTTAAAACAAAACACGGTAGTAGTATTTTCATTTGTAAAGTTTTTACTTTTAGTGACTGTTTTCGAATCAGTAAAAGGCAAGTGAAATAAAGCAGTCCAATTACATGACGGATAAAAGGTATAATATGTAGGAACGCAGTAAAGATAAATGGTCAAGGGCAGTTGTGTTTTTCATGTCTGCAACATAAAGTGATCGATAAGAATCTGATAATCAGGCGTATCGGCGACTAAGACAGCAGGCCGAATCTCTTTTACTCAACGGCTCCGTCATGGAAGGAAGAAACGCCCTTTTTCTCGAAAAAGGAATATATTTTACTTGCAAGACAGTTGTAAATTTTCCGGGAAAGTACATTAGCCTGGAATATTATAACATATGTTTGAAAAAAAAATATTGTTCGAAAATAATAAAAAGCGTAATTTTTAGGTCATATGACCAAGCTTTTCATCATTAAATTAACAAAAGTAAAATGAACCAATGAAAAGTTTTATTAACAAGTCACATGACCTGTTATGCTTACGTTACGCGCTGCGCGCCGCGCCTCGGATCACTTCCGGGTGCGCTAACGCGGCGTGTCATAAAACGCATTACGCGACAACGTAGGTCAAGAATATAGTCTAAATGTCTCCACCAACCAGCGTTCAGAACACAACCCCTTTCAGCAGTCCAAAAAGTTCTGTAAATGACAACAGAGGGGACAGGCAACAAGAACCATCAGTCAAAGAGGGGAGGGCAAGTTCTTGTCTTCCGGGTCATGTTGGGGCGCTACCGGAACTGATCGAATTGGTAGTCTACAGTGTTTCTGGATGTTTCAGACTAAAGCTGGCGTCAGCATGAGACCACTACCATCTCGTAGCTCCGTCGTGGCCATTCCACGAGCAATCATGGTAGCCGCTCCCCACCAGAAGCCTGCGGGAGTCGGAGGCCCCCAAGACTTTTGTAGAATCTTCACGGCTGAGGGGACGCTTTTCGAGAATGGGACCCAAGCCCTAGCAGACAAGCGTCCGAGTTCCAAGGTGTCCCAGGGCCATTTTAGTGGACCAGGCCCAAAACCGAAGAGCCGGCCGCCATTTTGAGAGTCCTGTGGCAGCCGCCTATCGCTGCACCGCAAGAGCTGGCGCATCTCAACTACATGGTGAGCGAGACGCTGTAGTCGCAAGAGCGGGCGGTAAACAGCTGAATGGCGGAAGAGGCACAGTGTAGCAAAAGCGGGCGGAATGGCAACTAAAACGATAAAGGGGCGCCCCACTACAGCTTGTCTTCAGGTCAAACGGATTGTGGGACAAGGTCCAGAATTGAAGAGTCATCAAAAGGCAAAAAGTTCCGCCGGACCCCGGGCGCCGGCCGCCTATGTCGGGGGCGATCTCAGGCTACACCAGTGCTATAAGACTTGGGGAGGGTGTCGGAGCCAAGCGTCTTCTCCGAGTCCATGGCCATCACACCGCCCCTCAGGGGCCTCCGTCAAGCTGTTTAGGAAGGTAACATATCACATTGTTTTCTAATGCAGTCAGGTCCACAAACGACACTCACTTACTTTGAGAATAGTGAAGCTGCAGTAGGTGGAAATAAGCTTCAGACAGTGTTACAAGCACTGCTCAGAACTCTTAACTATGGCACCCAACATCCAGAACTTATGCTATTGGAGAATGGTAGTGACATCGAAGCATCTCAGGGACCAAAACCATTAACGTACTTTCACGTATGAAAATCTTACTTGGGGAGGGGGCAGGAGCGAAGCGCCCCCTCCCAGTCAGCGCCACCACACCGTATGTTGAAAATCTGAAGCCATCGTTCTACAAAGTCAACCAAACTTGGATTGAAAAATCTAGAAAAATGTACAAACTGAAAACCAGTTTTGGTCTGCATAGCATCAGTAACAACGCTTGAGTCAGCTTTGTGTCAAGCCGCCATTTTGATTCAACAAAGCACAGGCATTGAAAAAGGCTGAAATTCAGAACTCTAAACTATGGCACCCAACATCCAGGAGCTTGCTATCCGGATCTTGGAGCCTTGTGCTGTTTTCGATCTATTCACACATCGGTCCACTACTGACATCATCTTATAAACCAACGTTATGTAAATAGTTTTTTAATAAAATGTTTTACCCTGTTTCTTTGCTGGTGTGTTGTCTATATTTTTAATATTTGCATAGGGTTTGTCGTTATTTTGTGCGGGATGGGTGATGGAGCCGAGCTGTCTTGCAGCCCTCATGGTGTGGAGCTCAGTTCATCTCACTATTTTCGTATTTCTCAAGAAGGGTTGTTCCTAATATTTCTATTTTAGCGAGGTCAAAAAGATATCCAATTAGTGGCCTACTGATTTTGCTCGATTACTTTTATTTTTTTACACGATTTTTCACTATCTGCAAAGACTAAACAGAGTATTGCGACTTTGTGGTTGTTTGTAAATAGAGAATGATCCAAAGAGAACCAATTCTAAAACAGTAAATGCTTGGACAACAATCAATCAAATGGAGAGACAAGGAGGCACGACGGATTACAACGGGGGTAAAGGCCTGCGTTAACTACCCTTCAGTATCTGCAAAGAGAGAGTACTACTAAGGCAAAAGAGGGGAGGGGGGGGGGGTGCAGCGTTCAAAGCACATCAGCGTGCATAAATACGAAAATGTTTTTATCTATCACGTACTTGACATTTTAAAGCTTTTCATATTTGCTATTAAAAAACCAATGAAATTCACAGAAAAAACCATAGGTTATAGTGGATATATAGTTAGGAATTTGCATTTACAAAACCTTGAAAATTCAATGAAAAAACCATAGGTTATAGGCCATATATAGTTAGGAATTAGCATTTACAAAACCTTATTTTACTCGCATAAAACCATTGAAATTCCATATATAGTTAGAAGCGCTAACTATATATCGCGCACCCGCAATCCACTGCTGATGATGTCACATATTACATCATTCATGACATGGTCAGTGACATCACTGATGACATCTCAAATGACATCACTGATGACAACTCAAATGATATCAATGATGACATCTCAAATGACATCACTGATGACATCACTGATGACAACTCAAATGACATCACTGATGACATCTCATTTGTCATCACTGATCACATCACTCATGTGATAATACAATGAACCTCTTCAGACTCTAATATAACCTTACATACACTCAGTATAAACAGACACTCACAGACTGTCAGTCATCCATGGAGTTACTCACACACCTAGTCAGTCATGCAAAGAATCAATCACACCTCCATTTCCTCAACTATACAGTTATACACATCTTACTTATTCAAACATATAATAACACATATTTACTCTCTTATATAATCCCTGATACAAGCTCACAGTGATCGATACAGCCACTCACACATTCACTGGCTCTTATGTTCAGTTATTTATATATCTCAACTCTCACATGTATTGTGTTTTACATACGTACTTACTTGCACATGTAGCAATGAGAAATCCATTCACTCACCAACACACCCATGCACAGTCAACCGCCCATATAGCTGTTTCCACATGCACTCTTGAACTCATACTCCTAGTGAATCAACTGCTTACACATCTATGCACAGAGTCACGCACCTCCCAGCCACCCACACACACACTCAGCCTCCCATTCAAATACTTGGGCAACCAATCAATAACCCATATGGCCACTCTTATAGCTACTGATCAACACATGCAGCAGCTTACACAACAACAAACATACTGATGCACGAATTAAGACAGTTTAGTCACTAACCCATGTACTCAGTGAGACACATTTAATCACTCACTCATACAGTCAGTCATGCACCTACTAAATTCTTCATCCAGACACTTATACATCCACTCATTCTTCAATATGTGAAACATATTTAAACTTTACAGACACATACAATCACTGGATGTTGTGATCAGTGATGTCATCAGTGATGTCATTTGAGATGTCATCAGTGATGTCATCAGTGATGTCACTGACCATGTCATGAATGATGTAATATGTGACATCATCAGCAGTGGATTGCGGGTGCGCGATATATAGTTAGCGCTTCTAACTATATATGGAATTTCAATGGTTTTATGCGAGTAAAATAAGGTTTTGTAAATGCTAATTCCTAACTATATATGGCCTATAACCTATGGTTTTTTCATTGAATATATATATATATATATATATATATATATATATATATATATATATATATATATATATATATATATATATATATCCATTAAAACAGGTTTCCCCATATGAAGACGCCACTAGCCAGGGAGTAACAACACCTTTAATTGTGCACACAGAGTTGCAGTCTCCCTTCCAATTGTGCTAACAGCCCAACGCGTTTAATATTGGATGCGCTTTATTGATGATATTTTTTGTGTGTGGGAGGGGGACATTAGCAGTGCTCGGATTTTTGTTGATGCACTTAACAAGAATCAATCCAACTTATTTTTCACTTCTAATATCAGTGAAAGCACTGCTGAATTTCTTGATGTATCCATCAATGTTACCAACAATCAGATCATCACTGCCCTCCACAGGAAGTCCACTGCTGGCAACAGTATTCTTCATGCCAGCAGTGGTCACCCACAACATGTCATTATGAGTATCCCGCTAGGTGAATTGCTACGCCTAAAGCGAATATGCAACACTCAGGACAAATTTGAGGAAGGGGCATCGCAATGCTTGCAAGACTGGAGGCAAGAGGATACAGTAAATCCTGCCTTGCCACTGCATTAAAGAAGAGTAGTGAAAGAACTAGGGACTCTTTATTGTTACCTAAACCCCTTGATATTGACACAACCTCTAATTCCAGCAGACTAATAACTACCTATAGTCGACAGCACCGCAAGATCAAATCCATAATAAACAAACATTGGGCAGTCTTAAAAACTGATGGAGTTTTACGTGATCTAACTCCTGACAAGCCTACAATTACATTCAGGCGTGCGTTCAGCATGCGCAGCAAGCTAGCACAATCTAGTCCTGAATTGCCTAGGATAGATCAATGGTTTGGAAGAAAGGGATTCCACAAATGTTCCTCCTGTCGGGCATGCAAGTTTGGACAAAATACCACTCATTACCGCACTCCGTTTACTGATACTGAATTTTCAATTCAAGGCAATTACAACTGTCGCACGGAATTTGCGGTATATGTCCTAACTTGTACCTGCGGCCTACGTTATGTGGGCAGTACTGGTGCACAGGTGCATGTCAGAATACAACAGCACCTTAGAGCCATAGTCAACCATGATGGGGCATACCCAGTGGCGCGTCATTTCAACAGCAGGCATAATAGGGATTTATCATGTCTCACCTATTATGTCATTGACGCCGTTGCCCCCCTCAGACGAGGAGGCGACCGTGACAAAATACTACGCCGGTTAGAAACGCAGTACATTATTAAACTCGACAGCAAACAACCAAATGGGTTGAATGCGACGGAGGACTTGCACAACTTTCTGTAGGAACATACATTTTGTACAGATACTCTGCAGATCATTCATATAGTGGATACAACGTGAGAACAATTAAAAAATTGTACATAGTGTGTATATATATGAAATCCTGTATTCCAGCACCTATTTTAGGTATTCTGTAGTCCTATCTCTTAAAGGTCTGGCTGCATAGTTCTCTGAACAGCACAGTTTTTTAAACAAACACTTGGGAATTTCTTTTTTTTGGTGATTTCGTTACACTGTACATTTACTCAAGCACCCTTTTTCTTATATACACATTTTTGATGTAAATAGTTCTTATACAATGATGACATTGAAAAAATGAACAATATATATATTTTTTCAAATATATGTAAATGGGACTAAAATGCATTTATAAGTGTTTCTTACACATAGGTGCTGTTTTGGTGTTTTATGGTTAATATTTTTGGTTGTTTTATGCTAGAGCAACAAACTACATGGCACCGCTATGATTTGTATCTTTACATTTATGTTGCAAGCCCTTGATAGTTTAATAATCATATATTCTTTATGGAGTTTTGTGAAGTCTACATTGCATTCATGCACAATATGGTTCTCAGGCAACCCCCATAAGAAATCTTTGCGCATTCATGCGGTTATTTTCAACATTCAGCTATAACGCCACTGTATATATAACTACTTGTACAGAATCACGGAGTGATCTATGTGAGCACGTTAATAGGCTTGCATGAATGTTTCTATTTTAGCATGCAACAATGTTACACAAACATAGCGTTATAGTGCACTGTTCCTTTAAATAAGGCTTTGTTTCTGGTTTTTTCTATATGTTTAACCATGTGACTCACGTTTGGAGGTGGGACCCGGAAGGGTGTGTCCTCACTGCATAAGATATAAAAAAAGTTTCCACTTTGTGCAATGTGGTGTGTGAACAAGACTACGTCAGTAGTCGAAACGTTGCATTTTGGAAGGCACAAGGATTAAATAAACATCTTGCCTGGAGAGCGTGGGGTCTGTCTCTTCTTTCACCGCTGTGAGTGGAGGTCTGAAGACTTTGCTGATATATATATATATATACATATATATATATATATATCCATCAAAACAGGTTGCCCCATATGAAGACGCCACTAGCCAGGGAGTAACAACACCTTTAATTGTGCACACAGAGTTGCAGTCTCCCTTCCAATTGTGCTAACAGCCCAACGCGTTTTAAGCACTCCTGTGCTGTTGTTCATGGATGCTTTGGGGAGGAGAAATGGCAGTTCTTAGCTAGGGAACACCTGATAACTCACACAAGTCCCGCCCCAATGGGCGTGCGCATTCTAACCATGCTGGTACTTGAAGTCCCCCATATATTCGACCTCCGAGGATCATGCCGTATCTCTTCTAATTGTCCAGTTTAAAACCCCAGTGGGTTAGGGAGGAGCTGAAACACCACTGTGCTGACTGTTCAATATCCAACAACACGGCTGTCCCTGGTTCCGTCGCGCTTGAATCTTCAAACGCTGGATCCGAATTCGCAGCAGGGCGTCTCCACGGCCGAGCCAGCCGCTTCCAAATCCATCAAAACAGGTTGCCCCATATGAAGACGCCACTAGCCAGGAAGTAACAACACCTTTAATCCCCAATTAAAGGTGTTGTTACTCCAACAAAATCAGCACTCGTAGTAGTTCAAACCAGATACGGTTTATTGCGCACAAATTAGATGAACAAACGCGTTTCAGCACTTGCCTTCGTCAGTGTCAGCTCTATATATACACAATGTTAGCGCACTACAACTCCCGAAAGGCCATAGTGTGGCCCCGCCTACTGAGGCAGGTGTTGAAAAGAAGATGTGGCAAATGAACAGTGCTTCAAATGGTCATATGGTCATTTACCTTAGCCACTGAAGAAAGGATTTTTTTATCCGGAATAGCGTCTGCTGTCAATTTCCTTTTAAACAATCATCCGGGGTTACTTGTCAGTAAATTCATCAGGTCGTCTCCTGTTTCACTCAAGCTGTCACAATCCCGACAGCGAGTAAACCCACATTGCTGCAGCAGTGGGATTCCAAGTAACCCCGGATGATTGTTTAAAAGGAAATTGACGGCACACATTGGCGATGCACATTACGCACTACTGGTCGCATAATGCCCTGGGAGTCAGGTTTGAAATAAAAGAGGGATTACGCCAGTGCTTGTGTGGTCTGCCGTCATTCCTAAGTGCCTATGAAGAAGGATGTCAAATCCGAAACGTGTCGGCTGTGTATGGGGAGTTTGTCTGGCAGCCTGAGTGGAAAGGAGCAGTCCTGGGTGTGCCCGCCTCATATGGGAAACTTGGGAAGACATACTAGTGGCCCGCCCTTGGTCACGGTGGGCGCCACCACGGAAGCTGCAGGAGTCCGTGCACCACGGATTGTTTGGGACACGGTGCGGTGATTCCATCGTTGCTCTGCTACGGGGGAATCCCACTGCTGCAGCAATGTGGGTTTACTCGCTGTCGGGATTGTGACAGCTTGAGTGAAACAGGAGACGACCTGATGAATTTACAGACTTGCTGACAAGTAACCCCGGATGATTGTTTAAAAGGAAATTGTCGGCACACATTGGCGATGTACATTACGCACTACTGGTCCCATAATGCCCTGGGAGTCAGGTTTGAAATAAAAGAGGGATTACGCCAGTGCTTGTGTGGTCTGCTGTCATTCCTAAGTGCCTATGAAGAAGGATGTCAAATCCGAAACGCGTCGGCTGTGTATGGGGAGTTTGTCTGGCAGCCTGAGTGGAAAGGAGCAGTCCTGGGTGTGCCCGCCTCATATGGGAAACTTGGAGAGACATATATATATATATATATATCACAAGGTTTATCTTAACGAAGACCCACTCTCGAAGCAGATGAACTCTCTAGAGTCCTTTATTTTATAGCAAACAAAATTCACATTAAGAAAAGTTACCCGCCTGACACGTTTCTGACCTCCTGGTTCTTGTTCATAGGCATGAATGAGGCTGGTATCACATCAGCACTTCATTCTTCACTGCATGCTAATTAATTAAGTGCACTCCCGTGGGCCTCTCCAGTGAGTTCGTTCTCCCAAAGCATGCTGGAACTTGTAGTGCCTTGTTACCAATTCTTACCCTCCACATTATACTCTGAGGACTTAAAAACAATTCATTATTGTAATGTTATGGAGCCAACACCCATTGGAGTGTAAGAATTGGTACGTAGGTGTGGAGTTAAGAATAGTAAAGCTGTACTCACCTATTTGCACTTATCTTCTCGATATTTTGGTTCTCAATATTTTTGACATGTTATTCTGTTCACACCATATTTTTGAGTCTGATATTCTGTCAGTGATCTGATCTATACATCTCCATAATATACAAATAAGTTGAAAATATGCTTAGGTGTAAAACACCATTTGCATGATCAAATGAAGTTTAGCCACGCTAGTGCTCTTGAATAAAAACAAATAAAAAACATCAAGGGCTTAAAACTTCAAAACTAAGGCAGCTAAAGGAGACTCGCAGTTACTAATACCATTTACCTCTACAGGAGGCTATGTATATTGACCCCAGATGTAATGCTATATCCTCATCTGACTTTAGCCCCTTAGTAGTCAGGGTATCAAAATTTAAAATTAATTTGGAATCTGGTCTACATAATTCACTCACTGTGTTATCTCCTCTGAAATTGGGCTGAATTATGTCCAATACGTAAAACTAATAAATCAATATTCTGATCATGCCATTCAACAAAAGGTCTTGCCACCGGGTATATTCTAGTTCTGCTCTCAGAGAATTAACCAGCACACCTGACAAACTCACCTTTGTAGTGCCATCCTTGATACAAGCATCTAACAAGGAATACCACTCAGTGTGTGAAAATTAACATTGTAAATATAGAACCCTGTCAGCAAAATGCTACACTGTCTCACATTGATCTTTATGTTCTTTCTTTATGTATGTCTTGATAAACTTGTTCTAGTGTCATTGCACTCCCTACGAAATTCACATTTTAGAATAGTGCTTTTAGTTTCCATACAATGCACTTTGCATTTGAGTTGTAATAAAACACATTGTTGCATAAACACATTTTAAGTATTAAAAGATTGTCCTCAACAAAAAACTTGTCTGCAAACATTCACATATATGGCTGCAGTCTCAGGCAAACAAAGAATATTTGACACCCAAATGCTTCAAGTCTTTCTAAAGAGTTCTAAAATAGTTAATAAATCATGTAATACAAAAACACATATTGAATAACATGTATTGTGGTCCTTTCTTGCCATCAAGTGGCTTGGGTCACATTTATAAACGTCACCAGAACTCCTCTATGGGCATAATGGTCCATATTATACAGTTACCTGTTTTGCATTTTAGATATATTCATATACATAGCAAAGTATTATATTTCACGAAGAGTGCATGACCTTCACTCCTATTAACTCTTCATGAAAATATTGCCATTAATGTGATGAATGTCCCTTGAAGTAACATATGTCACTACTGTCTCGATCAGTCAGGCTCCTTATCAGCTTAATCTTCTTAATGCCATTTTCGGCCCATACCGTAGCCTCGGAATTGAAATCCATCATTCAGTATAAATTGCCATTTTACATAGATTGCAGCCTCTTACATATTTATATCTGGGCTCCTAGTTATGGTGCTAATTAAGAGAGAATATACAATCCCTTGAGTGGCAAATAATATACATAATTCCTCATATCTGTAGAATAGCAAATGCTAATTGATAGTTTGAAGTCAGCAATAGATGCTGTGAATTGACATGCATGATTGATGAAGGACATGGAACAAATTATGAGGGACTAAGCAGGTATCTTCATGCAATAATAGCAACAATTTAGACATTTTACAAAATCATTCCAGAAATTCTCTGTAGGGCAAAGATGATGTATGCTTCCTTTTGTAGAGATGTTGCAGAGATGCTGCGATTCATCGCGTTAATGTTAATTAGCAGGTGATCTGAGACCCAGATATATTTTTTTTATAATATGTATTTATTTATAGCACATTACTCTTTCCAAGAATACACATACCACTGATCCCTGGCAGCAAGCAAATGTTGAAGGGTAGATCAATTATTATAATATTTTCCTAAAAAATATTTTCCAATTCCTTCTGCCAACTTTTGACTACAAAGAATAGTTATTAATGAAACGTTATATATGCTACCCACCTAAATACATTTTGTATGATTTTCATTTTGATTTTATCATAATTTTGTTTTTTTGTTAGGCTAAGATCCCTCACACATACCTCAGTTTCATCCAGGTGCTCCTGCTCATGACGTGTTCACACTCAGGTTATTTAGATTTCACAATTCAGTCTCAATCTATCAAAGGAGGAACTAATTATTGTCCCTATTTCAATCGAAACAGGCTAAGACAAATTAAAATGGGTGCGTTTTCATTGATTTTCACAACTGTAGCACATACTTAACTGCAAGCAGGCACAAAGGAAAATCATTCAAATCATAGGTGCAAAGTAGAGACGTGCAAAATCAGCCGCCTCTAGAGAGGCAGTAGAAGCAGGACATAGAAACAAGATGGAATCATTGGGCCTGATTCATTCAGGTAAACTTACACTTTTGAGCAAGTTTAGGATTGTTTGGTATTCACAAAGCTATTTACGACTAGTATCCTTACGACTGCGGAGTCTCCACACAGACAAATATTTTGGGCCTGATTCACAAAGGTCAACTTACACTTTTGTTTAAGTTTACAGTTGTTTGTTATTCATAAAGAGATTTCCAAGTAGTATCTTTACGAGTGCAGAGACCTATCCTTTTATGTGTGGAGACTCCACACTAGTAAAAATACTACCCGTAAATCCTTTTGTGGATTCAAAACAGCCCAAAGTGCTTTAAATGATTGTGACATTTGGGTCCACTTGTCTGGACCACGGAATCCTTTCAAATAACGGGGAACGTTTTCTTAAACACACCTTATGCATCGTCGTTGCTGTTAAAATTGCCTTGTAGCCACACTGTTCAACAACATAGGAAAAAATACTTAACTAGCCCTGAAGAAGTCCCATGGGGGATGAAATGCTTTGGCGGCAAAGCAATTGTGTGGTGTTTTTAAAAATAAGAATAAGGAGGATAACTCTGTAATAATAAAGGATTTTATTTGACTACAATCAAGACATCTGACTGATCAATAATTTTGTTTGGAAAGTCTTTTCTGTTCGTGAAATTTGTTTTTATTGTTTAATACTATTTGCACTATATTAGTCATACAGATAAGAATACGATTTTCTCGGGTGCTAGGTCAGTTTGGAATGTAGTAACGGTGGATGTTGTCCGTCAAAGTGGAGTGTATGTCGGTCACATCCCAAACCCAATGCACTGAGGGTAGGATCTAATAATATAGGTATATACAGTAGTGATGATTGGTGCTGGAAGTTCTTAAAAAGCTCTGACCCTGTTTCATGAAGGCCAAAGTGTCGAAGGTGCCTGACTGAGAAGTGCATCCGGATTTTGTCACATGAATATGATGAAAAGAGAAATTGCCTTCATTTATAAGACGGAAATGCCTTATTGCAGGTCCAGTGTATGAACAGGTTTATAGTCTCAGACCCTGTACTTTGCATAACTGCATGGTTTGTGTTGGACATTCTTAGGGGAAACATTTTGGAGTTTTTTCCTCCTGGCTTTTGCTGATTCTATTTTCATGGCCTTAGGACTCTGGGCACTTTCCTACTGTAATGCAGTGTGAAACCGCGTGCTTCATTCCTGCACATGATAGGAAGTGGTGCTTACTTGATTAGTGTAGGTGTTGTACCTGTGAGTGCCCTGTAAAAAGGTACACCACATACCCAAGGCAGGTACTGCATTGGCTACTTGTGGTATGCAGCACTGATTGTGCCAACCAACAGAATAGCCTTTCAAACGTGTATCAATCCTGCCATTGCATTCCTCCGTGGTTGCAGTTTCGCTTATACTCAGGTTGACATTTCTAAAGCATTAGCCAAAGCTCAGTGGGCTGGCTCAGTGAGCCGTTCACTACCACTAGGAAAATACCTAGGTTAAGCCCTGCTGGTGAGGTAAATGGTAGGGGAAAGGCAGGGCAGGCACACATGTGTGCTCCCTTGCCATGTAGTGAATAATCCCTATGCAGGATTTCCCTACCTAGGAGGGCTGCTCTTCACATGGGTCAAAATGGGGGAATTAATGAATGACTTTTAAACTACAGTTTTAGCTTACAGCAGGGGGTAGCCTTATGGTGCTCCATGCCCAGATAGTGAAGAACCCCCATGTAGATTTTCCTACCTAGGAGGTTGGCTCTTCCAATGAGAAAACACTGGGGTTTTGCTGATATTCTGCTAGTGACCTTAGGGCTCTTGGCACTTACCCATTGTGAATGCAGATTGAAAGTGTGCGTGCCTTTCCTATACATGTTAGGAAGTGGTGCTTACCTGATATTTTAAAACATGTGTCAAGCCTGCAATTGCAGGCCTGTGTGTGCGCACTTGCACTTATGCTCAGGTTGGCCTTTCTAAACCTCTGGCCACCACTGAGTGGACTTTCACTTCCACTAGAACACATATAGGGTAAGTGTTGAGGTGTGAAGCACGTGGTATATGAAAGGTAGGGCAGGCACACATGTGTGTTACCTGCCCAGGTAGTGAAGAATACCCATGTTTT
Source organism: Lissotriton vulgaris (assembly GCF_964263255.1). Classification (NCBI taxonomy): domain Eukaryota; kingdom Metazoa; phylum Chordata; class Amphibia; order Caudata; family Salamandridae; genus Lissotriton; species Lissotriton vulgaris. The sequence goes on from NC_141685.1 coordinate 382,903,635, forward strand.
TTTTACTTCCTATGAGGGTTGCTCTTCCCACAGGTTAACATGGGGGAATGGATTAAATTACTTTAACTGCAATAGTGGCTCACAGTGGAGCTGCCTTCTCATGTTTCCTATCACAGAGACAACCCCCCTCCTGTGGTAAAGGTATCAAAGGTGGATTTGTCATTAATAGCTTAGAAATGCCACTTCTAGAAAGTGCTGCTCTAATACTCTTTGTGTGGCTTTTATTTGATTCAAGTCCAGACTGGAGGCTGGGGAAGCACATCTGTAAATTCCCGAGTGACAGCCATAAACAGTAGGAATGCAACTGAAATGTGTTGACTACCACCTAATTAGCCCTGCTACCTACCCTCACCTTCTTCCCTGAGACCCTAAATAAGTGTGACTCCAGCCACAATCGGCCTAGTATCGGAGGGAGGGTTATTTATCTCCAACCCATATCCATAAGGTTGTTGGAGTTAGCTGAAAGGTGGAGGAGGGCTTGGACCACTGGGTCTACATGTGTATTATCAACTGACCTTCTGGATAGCAGTTGCACCGTATTATGGTGTTTGTGTGCGACATATAGACCTGCCAGATATCCATTGCACCATGTAGCCTGGCTGATTGAGTGTGTTGGAGTGACTGCATGAGGACCACCTGCTATTAATTACACCGCACAGCAGTGTTGCCTTACATGTGGATTGATTGCCAAAAGAATACTATGGTTGACTGGTTTTTACCAGTGCGGCTTTGGCCCACGTTGCGGTCTAAACGTGTTGTAATTATCTGCTTGTACACATTTGTGATATTGTTGTGATCTGAGCTGCACCCTATAACTGTGTGCTATCAAGTTGTAAAAATTGCCAAGGAGGGCCTAGTTCTGATAACATTTCGCACCGCATAAGGATGGTGGGGTTAAAGTAGGATCTTTCCCAAGTCTACATAATACTGATATCATTTCAATAGGGCTGGGCCTAGTACTGCTAGTAATATTTCCAAATGTTATTTATACCCAGAAATACATAATGTTCATGTTGTGTTAATGAATGTGTGTGTTCAATACAAACTTTATTTACATATACCAAGTGTGAAGTCTCTTTTGTGACGTTAAGTGTATTTATTGTGTGAGAGTGCTGTGCCAATGCCTTACACATTGCCTCTGTGATAAACCTGACTGCTCAGTGACAAGCTACCCAAGGGTGAGCACAGGTTAAACAGTAAGTGTAATCACCTATCCCTACCTTAACCAATAAGAAAGTGCCAGTTCCAACACTTTGCATCTGCAAAATAATGTTTTCTGGTGTACAAAAAACTCTTGTGTGTCAGAAAAGTCTTTCAGCAGGGTGAAACTGGCATATCTATAACCCTAGAGAGGATCATATCAGTTACAATTTACAGCTATATAGCTGTGAAGAGATAAATGTATTTGTGTACAAATATCAGTCATAAATATGATTCTCTATTGGACCCCGTTTCAATCAAAAGCTCAGACAATAGATGAAATATGATATATTTTCCAGTCTTGTAAAGCCAAATGATGGGCCCCTTGTAGAATGAGATGAGGGGCTTGGCTTCTCCCAGATCACAGATATTCATTGGTCTTGGGCTCGGTGGAGGCCACCTGAAGGGTTGAAGCCCCCTTAATCCACAGGGGCCATCATTACACCCATGCCATGGACAATCTGAATGGGGTACCTTTTACTGGGAATCTGTTTACCAGCAACATACTATTAACAGTATTACTTATTTGTTTATTTTTGGTCTGGAAATGTGTTTCTTATTGCATGTCCCAGCCCAGAGCCCCAGAGGTCGGACATGAGACAGCTTGTTAAAACGCGCTCTAGAACTATGAACAATAGGATGTAAGCCTGGACTAACTTAACCACACCTGTAAGGAGCAGTCTTCAACGCGCTCTAGAACTATGAACAATAGGATGTAAGCCTGGACTAACTTAACCACACCTGTAAGGAGCAGTCTTCAAATTTTCTAGGAGCACCACCCGGCCCTTCCCGAGACGGCACAGATATCTACCGTTTCTTCGATGCTCTCGTATCACACAGTCCTGATGAAGACCCCAACATGAGGCAGCAATCACCCTTTCAGCGTACTTCGGGGGTCGAAACGTTGACTACGCCACTCAAGCACATCATAGGATATAAAGAAATTGATTAGTCTAAACCTATGTTAGATGCATCTTTGGAACCTTGTATATACTGATTGTAAAGGCATCTTGATTTTAACGTGATGATCCTAATCAGTCACACCACCTTTACCCGGTCCCTCACAACCTGCACATCTTCCCTTCCCTTTCTTCTGAGAGCACATTGAAATGTAATGATTATATAATTGCATTCTAACTTTTATGTGTTATTTACTATATTTGATACAAGCTATAAGCTCGCAAAAATAAGATTGCGTCAATATTGATTATGCATAAATAAATGCATAGAAAACATTTACTTGATTCAAATTTATATATACTAATGTGATTTGACGTATGGTAATAGGACTTTGCGGTGAGTGTGATTTGGATGTAACAGACACTTGACACATCATATGAGTCATATTTGAACCAGGACCACTGTTTTGTGTATTGACATTTGGACCCCGGTCCTGGAGTTCTAAGGGTCTACCCCTTTACCACTCCTATTGAACGCATTCTGTCAGGCATGCAATGGCATGGCTTAAGGGCTGAGCCTCCTTTCCTATGAAGAAAAAAATCCAAGGACCTGCAGGTGTCTCCGTTATTACCCTGCTCTTTTCCAAAGTCCGCTGCTGTGGTAGTTACAAGTTACCATGTAAACGATAATGCCATAATCTAGAAGTGATCAAGTAATAGTATGTATTACAGTGATGGGAAGCAAGGACTCTAACGCTGAAAGAATCATGCTCAGCACCATAAACTGATATTTACATTACCAGTGGTTTCTGGGTCAAGGTTTGATTAGTGTCAAAATGCATATGACTTCAAATGTGTTGAATACTGATCCATAGCAGAGTGTCAGATGTTTTCCTCCAATAAGGGGGAGTCTGGGGATGTGAGCTAAAATTCCATGCAGTAGCAGCAATGCATCAGTTGTGCTGAGGGTTGCACCATGCAGCAGAGAAGATGCGTTTGTTTCACTGGATCCACAGACTCTGGCGGAGCACCTTAGGCCTACTTCCAAGGGTCTGGGAATGGGGTGGCACAACGTGGCAGGGTAGACTCACAGATGACAAAGCCTAGGTGCTGGGTTCAAGGTTGTTGGAGCCTACCGTCCCTGAAGTTCAAGTCAGGAGCCCAGCCAACTAGCTCTTGAAGTTACCCTGGGCTCCTTTGATCAACAGACGAAGTTCCAGTCCTTCTTACCCAGGCAGAAGGGTAGTAGGCAGCACAGCTGGGCAGAAGTCCTTCAGGGCAGCAGTCCAGCAGAGTGGCAGTCCCTTCAGCAGCACAGCAGTCCTTATTCCTGTTAACCATAGGTCCTGAAGTGTACTGAAGAGTTGGTGTCAAATATTTGTACCTAGTATCCTTCTTCTGGAAGGTGGGAAAAGCTTCTAGAAATTCCCTTTGAAGTACCAGACATCCTACCTTCCCTGCCATGGCCCCGGACTACCTACAGGGTGCATGCAGTTCTTTGTGTGGAGGCAGGACACAGCCTATTTAAGTATAAGTTGGGCTGGGCCAAGCACTGCCCTCCCATTTAGCCAGTGAGGGCCCACCCAGTCACACCTAAGCTCTCTTAACTCTCCCAACTATCAGCTACATCCAGGTATGTGACCCAGAGACAGACCACATGCACTAAATGGCTAAGGCAGCAAAATGCCAGCTTTCTAAAAATGGCATTTCCAAATTTATAATATAAAAGCGACTTCACCAGAAGTTAAGATTTTCCATTACAATTCAAAAGACACCAAACATGAACTGATTACTTGCTCCCTTTTGAAAATTGCATATTATTAAATGTAATAAGGTATTTCCAATGTTATCCCATGGGAGAGGAAGGCATTGCAGTGGTGTAAAATGAATTTAAGAGTTTTTATTAACATGATATTTAGAACTTAAAAGTATGTTGCACTTTATAAATATATTGCACCCTGTCCTATGGGATGTTTAGAACCTACCCTAAGGGTGGCTTACATACATTAAAAGGAAGGTTTAATAGCGGCAAAAGGCTTATTTTGCCAGGTCTGAATGACAATTTAAAATTGCACACACAGGCTGCAATGGCTGGCCGTGAGATACGCTTAAAAGGCAACTTAGGTGGGTGTCACAATAAATGCTGCAGACCCACTAGTAGCTTTTAATTTACGGGCCTTGGATACATGTCATACCACTTTACTAGGGACTCTGCACACTTTATGACTACTAACCGGTGCTAAAGTGTGTGTGCTCTCTCTTTTAAACATGGTAAATTTGGCTTACACCCAAATGGCATATTTAATTTGCTTGTAGGTCCGTAGTAAAGTGATACCACTATACTGGGGACACACAGGCACATTTTATAATTGTATTACTAAAATATTATCCTTTTTCAGCAAGCCTGTTCATTTTTAGTTATGGTATTCTTTTTCTCCTTCTCGCACATTTCTTGCTTTCAGGGTTGAATTAAAAACACTTCCCTTTCCAGACTATTTTGGCTAATCTAACTTTTTGTTGTTGTACTTTGAATTGCTTCTTGATTTTGACTAGATGGCCCTTTATTGTATGAATAAGTAATTTTTTCTGTGTTCTATGTTACACTTTTAAATAATGGAAGGCAGAACAACAGGGGTTTGATGTAAAAGCTACAATTTCAAACAAGGTATTACCATGAGATGGCAAAGTTAGCAATCCAGCAACTTGTCATATAGATATACATTGCCTATATGCTGTGTTAAGTTAACATGAGCTTATTAGGAATTTAAACGCCATTTTACCTTTCTGCTGCTTCTGCACACGACACATAGCTGTTGCTTTAGCTTTGAGCCTAGTAGAATGTTTTGATTCATGCGAGAATAATATGTTGTTACTCTGATATCAGCCTTGCTTGGTGAGCTGTGTCTGTACAGTGAGTGCAGAAACCTCTCAACACGGTGGTTGTTGTGAGGTCTGATCTTCGCACGTTCCTAGACATAACATACATGCAGCTGCGCCAAGTTCTGGCTTTAGGCACATTTTATATTGCTTTGCACAAGAGCATAGAAACACACTTGATGGTGCTTCGCATGCAGAGAGCTGGTGGAAGATGATGTGATCCCTTACCACTAGGATCTTGAGGTATGGGGCCGCCCTGCTAAAACCCAAAGAGACCTTCTTAGATATAATATAATATACTAGCTAGGGAGGGTGAGAATTAGGTGTTACTGAACCCTATTCGTTTTAGCATAATACCATGCGTTCACATTTTGTGTTCTACGGACTAGTGACTATGCTGATTACTTTGTTTCTTATAAAATGTTTGCTTGTATTAGCTAAGATACTGCATTTGAGAACACTGCAATAGTGAATAAATATTTCAAATATGCACATGTCCTCTTTTACTCCTTGTTCTGGATTGGAATGATTGTATAACGAAAGAGTGTTCATGTGTTCCACGTTACCTGAGGTGTACTAAATCCATGTTCTGGTTTGTCTAAGCATTGGGAGTTTGTTATAACCAAGGAGACACTGTAGCTAGTCTTGTAGGGGATTTTGGGTACTACTAAGGTGAGTTTTGGCACACCCTTATTCACTAGCTCAAGTTCAAGTTCGGGGATTTGTATAGCGCACTACTCACCCAGAGGGTCTCAAGGCGCTTGGGGAAGGGGGTTTAATTTTTGTCGAATATCCAGGTTTTTAGTTATTTTCTGAAGGAGATGTGGTTTTGAGTAAGATGGAGGTGAGTGGGGAGTGAGTTCCAGGTCCTGGCCGCCAGGAAGGAGAAGGATCTGCCACCCATGGTGGATTTTCGGATGCGCGGGACTGCGGCGAGGGCTTGATTGGACGATCTAAGTTGGCGGGCGGGTGTGTAGAAGGACAGTCGAGTGTTGAGGCATTCGGGTCCTAGTTTGTAGAGGGCCTTGTGTGCGTGGGTGAGAAGACGGAATGTGATTTTCTTGTTGACGGGAAGCCAGTGGAGGTCTTTTAGGTGTCCGGTGATGTGATCTTGGCGAGGGATGTCCAATATGAGTCTCGCTGATGCGTTTTGGATGCGTTGGAGTTTTTTCTGTAATTTTACTGTGATTCCGGCGTATAGTGTGTTACCATAATCCAGTCGACTCGTGACCAGTGCGTGGGTGACAATCTTTCTTGTTTCGAAGGGGATCCAGTGGAAGATCTTTTTGAGAATACGAAGTACGTTGAAGCAGGAGGATGAGACTGCGTTGACTTGTCTGGACATCGAAAGAGAGGAGTCTAGGATGAAGCCCAGGTTGCGTGCGTGGTCTGTGGGTGTGGGTGCTGTGCCCAGAGCGGAAGGCCACCAAGAGTCATCCCAGGCAGAGGGGGAGGATCCTAGGATGAGCACCTCCGTTTTGTCTGAGTTGAGTTTTAGGCAGCTATGTTTCATCCATTCGGCTACTTCTTTCATGCCTTTGTGAAGATTGGTTTTGGCGGTGTTAGGGTCTTTGGTGAGGGAAAGGATTAATTGGGTGTCGCCAGCGTAAGAGATGATGTTGAGGTTGTGTTGACGCGCGATGGAGGCGAGTGGGCTCATGTAGACGTTGAAGAGGGTGGGACTGAGTGATGATCCTTGTGGTACTCCACAGATGACTTCAGTGGCCTCTGAGATGAATGGGGGAAGTCGGACTCTTTGAGTTCTCCCGGTGAGGAATGAGATGATCCAGTCCAAGGCTTTTCCTTGTATGCCGATGTTGCTGAGGCGTTGTATAAGGGTGCTGTGGCAGACTGTGTCGAAAGCGGCCGAGAGGTCGAGAAGAATGAGGGGCGCTGTTTCTCCGTTATCCAGAAGTGTTCGGATGTCGTCTGTTGCTGCAATGAGGGCGGTTTCGGTGCTGTGTTTGACTCGAAATCTGGACTGAGAGGGTTCCAAGTCTCTATGCACAGTTCTGTATGAGAACGGAATCCCTGCGACATAGAGCCCAATCGTTGGTGGCCTTATTACATGACGCTTGAGTAGTATATCAGTCGGTCCTTAACCCTTTCACTATTGTTTCCGGTTAACAGTAGTGTCGGACTAACCTACCTATATTTACATAGGTCTTTTCAAGCTTGAATCTTTCTAAACGGTTTCCTTGAATTACTACCCAGTTGTGCTCTAATAGTTTACTTTGTACCTCTTTCTTTCTTTTGTCACTATGGTCGCGGTGGACATTGCGCAACATAGCCGCATTGCGGTCCGCAATCATTTGCAGAATTATAATGTCCCTGAAGATGGCATGGCAGTGATAATGGTATTGAGTGCAGAGGTGGCTTACCCGTATGATATTTTCTACTCATGGGTGATCTTCCCAGCTATGAATGCTCATACTCGTGTGTTCGACACGTACGCTCCCACGGCTGTGCCACATGAATATGCACCGTATAGGGCACAGGAGATTCCTATAGATACTTGGCAGCATCGCGTTTGGTTTGATGGCGCCCTACCCCATACTTTAGCAGCTTTAAGGTTAGGTCCTTTTTCCATTCCGGGTGCAAATTGGCCTGTTCTGGCTGGATTTACACCTCATCCTCAATACGGAGCATGTTCCGTGGTTGAGTTAAGACAACTACATGTAGTCGCAATTAGCGTGATTAGGTTGTTAGTGCAATACATTACCCGTAATCTCCCGGGCAGGGCCCCGGGTGGTGCGGCGCTTCCTGCCGGACAGGGCGGAATGAAACTCAGTCCTGTTATGGTCAACCCTGTGATGGGCAAGCGCCCCCAAGAAAAGGATGATTTTCCTTTCTGGCTTGCCGAGAAGTTTGACCAGCTGGAAGCAGTATTTCCTAACACGTCTCCTGGTGAAAAACACAGGATTCTGACAATTAGCTTACCAAAAGACTTGACCCCTGAAATAGGTGACTGTGAAACCTGGAGTAAGACGTTTGCGGCGGTCTACACGAGGTGTTACGGCACTCCGTCCATTACTGTCCTGCCGACGGTCCTTAAATGTGTTCAGGATGAGCACGGACCTGAGGCTGCGGTTGAATTGGGTATGCGCCTCTGTGGCGCCTTTGATGTGGTTTCTGATCTCATACTTGCGAATGTCAAGGGGGATGAGGTAAACTTTCAGGTTGCCAATGCTTTGCAAGTGATTCCCAATGCCGACAAACCCCGGCAGTTGACGAGGATTATTGTGGCGTCATATAAAACCGTGGGCCGCAATAGTAGGGGTTTCAAGCCTTTTTCTACGAAAGAAAAAAAACAACCCCAAGGACAGAAGTCGGAAATTGACGACCAGCCCGAGACCAAAAAACAAAATTGGCGGAAAAACAAAAACAAGGAAAGCAACAACAACAACAGAGACAGGAGTCTCGTCCTGCGTCTCCATTGCCTGCGGCCACAGAACGTGTTTATGACTTGCGCGATCGCGCAATGATAAAATCACCTGATCGTTTTCAGGTTTCTGATCAACGCTCTCCTCATTCTTTTCAGGAGTCATCGGCCTTTTCGACCGGTGGTGGAGGAGGCGGCAGGGGTCGGGGTGGTCAGCAAGGACGCGACCAGTCCCCGCCCGAAAGACGGTAAAGGCAAGCAGGACGATTCTACACCGAAGAGACCCCAGTTTCAGAAAAAGAAAGTCGCTGCTTTAACAGCCCCCAGATATGCCACAGATAGTGAGAACGCAGCTTCCGAATCAGACATGGGCTCTGACCTTGCTGGACAGCGCGGCGGAGATAACCATAGTGCGAGAGGCCATGCGTTCACTACTGAAGGCGACAGCAACTGACCATTATGTTGTTGTGAAGACACTGACACTAGAGTAGCTCCCCCTGATAGACTTTATGAAATAGTCCTGTTCATTGAAGGTAACATTCAACGTACAATAGAAGGGGTATTTTGGGAGAATCTTACGACTACCTGTGACATTTTGTTAGCAGAGGCTGACTGGCCCCCACCTTTTGTGCTCGCAGCTCCAAGAGGGGAGGAGGTAATCCTCCCTAGTTTCGCGCACACTGTCTCGAAGGAGCGTGGGCTGAATTTTGCAGAAGAGTGGGCTAAAGCCCTTGCGCCAGCTCTGTACCGTACACACTGTGGATGGGATACATTTTCCCCACACCATGAAATTCCTTTGCGATCTATGCCTCAACCTCAACCTCAATATCCCATAAAGCGCGAAGCTAACGCTTCCGTTACGGAAATCCTTGAACAATTGGAATATTAAGGAGTGATTGAAACTTGTGTGTCACCAATGAATAACCCTCTTTTTACTGTGTCCAAGCCTGATGGTTCATATCGTTTGGTATTGGATTACCGGCATTTAAACTCGCATTGCCATACCTGTGCAGTACAGAATACTCACGGCTCTGCTTTAGTGGATAGTCTCGTGCGTAAGCGGTTTAAAACCACGCTTGACATTTCAAACGTTTTTTATGCCCACCATTTGGATGGTCTGAGTTCCCAATGGACCTCCTTTACTTGCGGTGGTGTTCAAAAACATTTCAAACGGTTACAGATGGGCTACAAAAATAGTCCTGGAGTGTTTGCTGCCCGCATAGTCTCTCTCTTGGAGAGAGTTGACCCAGATGCTTGTTCGTATGTGGATGACATTTATCTCAAAGATGAACTGTGGGAGCACCTGTGTCAAGTTGACCGCTCAATTTGTGGCTTTGCAGACTTCGGTTACAAATTCAACTTTGCTAAATTGCACATTGCGGAGTACACAGTCTTGTTCCTGGGCTATGAGCTCAACAATGATGGTCGAGGATTAGCTCCTCACTTCTTGGAGAAATGCGCACAATTGCGCGCTCCAACAACTCTGAAAAAATTACAGTCTTTGCTGGGATTTTTTAATTTCGGGAGGACATACATACCTGAATATGCCCAGCGTATCAAGCCTTTGTATGCTTTGATACAACCAACTTTTATCAAATCAAACTGGCTGCCGGAGCACTCGGCTATACTGAAATCTTTGCAGGCTGATCTGCTCGCTTCTAAATACTTATTGACTCGTGATAACCACACCAACCTGGTGATAAGAATCATCCCTGGGACGGTGGGTTTCACATACCTTACGTTTAACGAAGGAGACACAGTACCTATTGCTTACAAGTCACACTTGTACACATCGGCTGAAATGCGGTTTTCCACTGTGGAGAAAGTTTTGACGGCTGTACAGATGGTGATTCTGAAGGAACGCGCCCTGTCACAGGGAAAACGCATGTTGGTTGTTACCCCGCGTCCTGCTTTGTAAGCAGTTACGAAGGCCAGTGTAACTAATTCTAAAGCATTGCACCCTCGGTGGATACAATGGACAGCATCATTGACGTTTGTTTTTGATGCCTCCTTATGGTCGCAGGAGTTTTTGCAATATGAGTTTGTTCATCCTGCACCTTTGGCTATGTGGCCTTTGGAGGATTTCCATTGCATGATATACACTGATGGTTCCGCGCAGGTTGCGCATGGTTCTAAACACGCCTACGTTTCCGCATGCGCCATTGTGGTAGGTGCCATGGTGAACGATGAGTTCAAGTCCAGAGTCGTGCACTGGCAGACTCTAGGGGACTGCACTGCACAATTGGCAGAGCTTTGTGCTCTGATGCTTGCATTAGAGTACGCTGATCCTAGTGTGACGACATTAATCGTAAGTGATTCTTACTACTGTGTCCAGTCTTACAATGAAAACTTGTTCTTTTGGATTCAGAATGCTTTTCGTGATTCCAAGGGTAGCACAATAAAACATAATATGATCTGGTCCGAGTGGCTGATCTCAAAGAGCAGTTGCCACTCGTGTTTGTAATGCATACTCTCTGTCATCAGCACGTGGGAATTCAAGCTGTTGGCAACTCGCTTGCTGATGAAACAGCGAAAGCAGCAGTATCAACATATTTAGTTGCAGCAGTTACACGGTCCAGAAGTAAGATTGATGATGATATCTTGGCCGCTGTTGCTGCCACTGAGAAGGGAAGTAAATATCCTACGGGGTTCCCTTCAAAGTATACTTACCACTTAAGTCCCAATAAGGTTCCTTATGTGAAAATTCCTGAAGTTGGGGAGAGATTGATTCCCAACTCGGATCGCAGAAAGACACTGATCACAGCGGCCCAATAAGGTGTTGCGTCTGCGCATGCGGGTGTTTCAGCCACTGTGTCTCAATTACAACAACGTTTTTGGTGGCGGGGACTGTACAAACAGACGCGTGACTATGTCCTTCAATGTGACATTTGCCAGCAGATTAAGCCTTCAACTGCTACGCGTCCGCCCCAAACACAGTTGTTCATTTCTAATAAATCATCAAGTTGTGTTTATTTAGATCGCTGCAGTCCTTTTTCTTCTGATGCTGCGTATAAGTACATCTTAGTAGCAGTTGATTCATGCACACGCTTTGTATGGGTGTGGCCTCATCGCAGTGCTGATTCACGGACTATCATAAAGGCTTTGCGTGTCTTTGTAGGGATTTTTGCCTGTGGTTCCTTCCATTTGGATCAGGGTCCTGCTTTCGCCTCTAAGGCATATAGGGATGCCATGGCTTCGATGGGGGTCCAAGTTAAGTTTTCATCTCCATACCAACCTGAGGGTAATAGTGTTGTGGAACGAATGAACCGCGACTTAAAGCAATCACTGACAGCTCGAGTTATAGGCACTGGCAGAAACTGGCTGGCCCATCTTAATGGCGTGCAGCGTGCTCTTAATAATCTCCCTAGAAGGTCACCGGGTGGGGGGACCCCATATGAAATGCTGTTTGGTATCAAGATGTATGTACCTGACCTTGATGGTCTGGACTCAATGGCTGTTGCTGCCTCCTTTGAAGTAGATGAACATTGCAATGTTTTACAGACTCTAGAAAAGACAAGAGACAGTCTTGCAAAGGAACATTTACCCTCCACTTCAGATGATGCATTGCAGATCCCGGTAGTTGGCTGGCTACCCCAAGTTGGAGAACTGGTTAGGGAGAAGATCGATAACAAGAAGGAATTTGGTCCTTCATACCGTCCTCCGGTTCCCGTGCTTGGTGTGAAGGGCACAAGAACAGTCATATTACCACCCCTTCCAGGTCGTAAGGAAAACAGGTATATCTCCAGTGACAATGTCAAGATACACAGAGTGGCCGATTCTTCTTAGCATTACACCGGCAGTCTCATGTCCTTCGATGGTCAGAAATTATGTATTGGCCACTGCTTCGGATCATGTGCCGGAGGTGGCCTTTGAGATGCCTGCAGTTTCTAGTCCTTTATTGAGTGCATTGCCTGGTACTCAACTTGATGAAACTGACTACACCTACCCAACTGACTTATAGATGCCTGCTTTGGGAACTTGTTTAGCAATAGAATCTAGATTTTCATTTGACAGTGTTTCTCATACTTCAGGAAAGCCCACAAGGCTTAGGGCCTATGCAAAATTGTTTAAAAAACATTTTTTGATTCCCCCTTGGACTTCCATTTGGTTGGGGCTTTTTTCGCTTTACCTTTTTATGTCAATTGGTTTTATGTTTTATTTTTTCCGATTCATCAATGGACACCATGTCGAGGAGAGAACATGCATTCGACATCTGAATGGAACATTGGCCCCCCATTCCTCGTTACATTCTGCCAACAGATTAAAGAGAGACTTGGCTTTTGTTAACATCACTGCTTGGCCTGTCCTGGATGGGATAGTCTGGGATGCTGTTAAGTTTCAAATCCATGGCCCGACTGAAGTTATTAATGTTCCTAATGTGCTTAGAGTTAACATGGGGGATGTGGTTAAACAAAACATACGTTCTGATGATTGGGATGTTCAGGCCGTAGAGGCTTTGTTTGCTGATTGAAATATTATGCTGCCTTTGATGCTGAAGATTTATATTTAGAATCTGCTAATTATGGTGATTTGTTTTGCTTCCTACATTTTGGCAATCACTACCTTCATAAAACTAATTCCAGGAGGAGTACTGTAAACTATACACAGTGGCAGCATTGCCCAGCTCCTTTAAGAGGCAGTTCTAATACATTTTTGAAAAAGTACACTTATTTTACTGATTTTAACCAGTCCAATCCCGCTTCGTTTTATTTTAGAATGACAGAAAAATCCATGTCCAAAGTTAGACTTACCGATACTAATTTATTGTACTCAAAGTCCTTTCTAGACCAGCTAGCTGTTGGAGGCTACGAGTTGTGGAAGGAAAGAATTGACATTAAATCCGTTTGGGGTTCTAAAAGTTGGCAGGTACAAGGCACTGAGGCTTTGCACCTGGCATGTCTCATCCCAAATCAAATGTTCTTTTTGAATTCTACCATCTCACAGACAACATGCTTTGGATTGGCTACTTCTAAAAAATTAAATACTCCTTCCTTCCCTGATTGGGAAGAATATTCAGGTTGGGAAAATGCAACCAAATTTTCGATTAAAGAGTTACAAACTCCATTACTAAATTTGTCCTTCAACATATCCAGTTTGGATTCCAAGGGTTGGTTGATGTGGCACAGAAGTGCAGATTCGTGGCAGCATCATTTTTTGGGTCTGGCTGATGGCTTTACACAGATCAGGGTAGATCCCTGTTTTGAGAGTGACCATTCTGTAACCACTTATTCAGTAGGCAAATTTTGTCAGAATTCGCTCAAACACTCTACATTGGCGTCAGTCAAACTGCATTTGTCTAAACTGACTGACGAGGTTGATTTGAATGATTTAATAAAAGGCCCGGCTAGAGGTAGGTCTAGAAGATGGATATATGCCGTTTATAATGAACTCTGCAAAACATCACAGATTGAAGCGGCTACCCGCCTGAGGGCTATTGATCAAGCTAATTTAGAGAAAGTGCTTGCATTAGTGGATAACAGTATTAACACTCTTTCCTCCCGCATTTACACATTGGATAATATTGTGTCATCTGTTGTTGAAATTGTACAGGATGACGTGTCTGTTTTGTACCATGGTCAAAATCAATTGTGTTCTATTATGCAGTTTGCATGGACCCTGCAGACGCTGAAGGCCGGAAAAGTGCATTGGAATTACATGAATGCCTCATCTCTATTTGCCCCTTTTAATTTGACTGAGAAGCAACGTTTGCTTTCAATGAGAGATGCGTCTTTTTCCATGTTACACATTGAACGATTGAAGTCTTTACCTTTTTCAGTGGCAGAGGCCACTACTGCTACGTGGCTTATACACGGGTTAATAACTTTACCATTTGCGCTTTTCCAGTTTACAAATTGCATGAAATATTTTGCCATTGGTAGGTACAAGCCTCTTTGTATCTCCTATTTACATGAAGCCTGGTCGCTCCCTTTCACTTACAGATGCCTTAGGGACGGAAAAGAGGTTTATCTGAAAGGTGAGGAGTGCAGGTAAACACCAGATCATTCATTGATGTGTAGACACATACAATTGCATGGCTCTTGTAATCAGGAACTGCCTAATTTAGCGTGTGTTTTAAAAGGTACACCTGCGCCCGCTATTGTACCCACTTTTAGTTTGTTAGCAAATTGTAGTTATTTACTTTTAAATAATGAAGCTTGCTGTGGGTTATTAAAAGGCATAGCTTATGTAGTTACAGTCAGTGAGCGGATGGTTTGCTGTAAAAATATGTTGTATCCACCCACGCATGGGAACTTGGATGTTTCCATCTGGCCGAGGATTCTGACCTTGAAAGCAGAGTTCAATAAATGAGTCGAATAAGAGCCCTATTGTCACAAAAAGAAGTTGCCCTGACATCTGCTCGTTAAACATTTGTCCTTCACGTAGCTAACACCCGCACAGAAGTGCATGCTTTATTAAATACTGATCTGCCTTTACATTTCGGTGAGCTGATTCATACTATTTTTAATGCATCCTCCACATCGGGGCTGGCGCACTTTTTTAAAGTAGTGAGCAGTGGTCTAGTGACTTCTTTCCAAAAGATATTTGGAGTAATTCCTGCTTTCTTCCATTCGATCTTTTCCAGCCTATTTGGTGGATTTCCCGTTTTGCTGGCACTGGCTGCAGGCTTTCTGGTGCTATTTTGTTTTATTCAAAATGGATGCCCGTCCTGTGTCCCAAGACGAGCAGTCACGGTTAGCACTGTTTCGCAACAGAATGCTTGAATACTATGGTGCTCTGCCACTTGCCACCTTAAGTGCAGCATATGGATTATCGTTTCGATTTTCCTATTTCACCTGTGTCCAGCCTGCCTTTCATTGCCTGAGCTGCGATTTCGACTGGACCCTGGATTTATGTCTCTGCAATTTGGTATCTCCTAAAGTGGATTTTAATCATCTCATGAGTCCCTTAGTTACTCATGAATTGCTTTGTTCTGATGGAAGGATTATGGCCTTTGCAGCGATGCATGGAATACTGGGTCGTTGGAATATATTCGCAGCGGCGCAAGATTTCTTGGCACACAGCTTCATTGAGAGCCCACCGAGTTGTCCTCTGATGGTACTAGAGGCTCTGGTAATTGAAGAGCATGTATGTTCTTTCTCACTATTGAATTGGATGGCTAGTTGTTTTCGGATGATAACAGTGACTTCCTTTTGGAAGCAGTTGCTGCTTATTTTGCATACGCAGTATTAGGCTGAGTTTTATCCAGGGCTTTGATATCATGAAACGTTTTTCAAATTTTTTTTTTAAATTTTGATGGACAATTTTATATCGGACCTATTGGCTTTAATAACAGTGAACACTAAATTGTCATGTTGGTGAGATTTTGGATTTTTTGGCGGACTAAATTATTTTTCCTCACCTACTCGAATTTGAACTGACTACTTCATTGAACTCTGCATTTCAAAATTGAGTCCCTTATCTTATCTTATCTTATCTGTGCTCGGATCAAGGGATGGTGTCATATAGATATACATTGCCTATATGCTGTGTTAAGTTAGCAGGAGCTTATGGAAAGGGGCTACCACTCGGTCCCCCCGAACGTATGGTAGGGTGCCCTGATCCCCCCGGGAAACCATTTTGGGCGGGAGGCGTGTCTCGGCTGGTATGCCCGAAGCGGCGTAGCCGGGCCGCGTCTTTTCCCGCCCAAGAGGGGTTGTCCTAGACACCTACACCGTTGGCCACGCCCCGTAGGCGGATCAGAGGAGGGTACACGCCCTCCCGAGGAAGAATAAAAGGAGCAACAATCCAAGGAAGCATCCTCTTGTTCCTGTGCTTGGAAGCTGCACCTCCTCGTTGCACGTGAGCCCTAGACGGAACAAGGAGCCAATTTTGAGAACGTTGTAATTTTTGTGCTTCTCTTTGCAGTGATTCCGAATCTTTGGATCCAGGACCTCGTCGGGCAGCAAGTGTGGAACATCCGAGAACGATGCCTGGCAAAAGGGTTGGAAAGAAGGTCGGGACCGAACAGATGCTTCGCATGCTAGTGAAAGACATGGCGGACATGAAAAAGAAGATGGCGGCAATGAATGGTACGGGGAGGCCAAAGAAAGTCATCGGACCAGCATTGCCGGGAGTAGTCCCTGCCGGGAGAGATAAAAGGGCCAGGAATAGGGCAACAGGGGGGGAGGCCCCGGTTCCCGAGTCACCCCCGGCGAGCCCGGTCAGTCCAGTAGAGGCCCCAGTCCCGATACCGGACGCGGGACAACCGATCCCTGTGGTAGTTACACCTGTGAACGAGGGGGATATGCCTCCCGAGCTGGCCGCCCAGTTGGCGGCGTGGTTGGGAAAGAGCAACGAGGGTGCCGTGGCACCAGGGGACACGGCCGAGGAGGCCAGGTTAATAATGAAGCAGTTGCGGCAATCGAGAGATGCTGCGAAGGCACCTTGTCCTCTTGTTTCCCCTCAGGTTCCCGCGGAACAACCGGCGTCGGGCGTGGGAACAGCAGCTACAACAGGTCCAGCTACTGATTCGGGTAAGCAGCCGTTGCCAATGGCGAGGGAGGGATCGTTACCTTCAAGGAGGGAAAAGGTGGTCCAACATATTCCGATGGCCACGAAAGAAATGATCTGGGCTGATAAATATGTGAACATGTTTTTGCTGTTGACCGATCACTATGAGATAGAGCACGTTAAAAATCAGAAGGAGTTGTTGCATCCGAGTGTATGGCGTGCAAAAATGGCGGGTTTCAGAGTAGAGGAGACGATCGCTAATTGGGCCAGGGCGTTTGGAATGTTCACTGCAATCATGGGGGAACGTAGGCCCGAGGTATTGCAGGAATTGGCTTGTTATCAGACACGTATAATGGAATTTTATGAAACGTATGAAGGAAATCAATGGATGGGTTATGATAACAAATTTCGTAAGGCCAAGGAGCACGACTCATCCCTGACGTGGGATTGTTTCGACTCCATTTCCTGGCAGAAGCAGGTTATGCCGAACACGACGAAGTCGTCTTCGTTTGGCGGGAATGGGGCGGAGACTTCCCGCCATTATTCGGCGGCACCCTTTCGAGCGGGCGCCAGCAGTGATCAACCCACAAGGAGTAATGGGAACTCGGGGAGGAAAGGGGTCTGTTGGAGCTTTAACAGAGGCAAGTGCACTAGGCCACAGGGGACATGCAGGTTCAGGCATGAGTGTGCAGGGTGCGGACAGTCTTCACACCCCGAGAGTTCGTGCAGAGCCAAGAATGGTGATACAGGGGGTAGAGGAGGGGCCAAACAGGTCTAATATCGGCCGGGGGGCACCGCTACCTACTCCCGTTGACATCATGGCGATGATCCCTTGGCTGAACGAATACCCTGATCATGTCTCCGCCGGGGTGTTGTGAGACGGTTTCTCAAATGGTTTCCGCATCCCGGCGGGGGATTTTCGGGGGGAAGCACAGTGTAAGAACAAATTATCGGTTCAACAAAATACGGCGGTAGTACAGGCAAAGATTGCAAAGGAGGTGGCCCGAGGTCGAGTTGCGGGACCATATGTTTGTTCACCGTTGGGAGTAGTCCCCAAGAAGGACCCAGGTGAGTTTAGGTTAATCCATAATTTGTCCGCTCCTAGGGGTCTTTCGGTGAACGATGCGATTGACCCAGGAGTTTGTTCGGTGCGGTATGCATCCTTTGATGAGGCCATCGCCATGTTGAACCGCCTGGGGCCCGGAGCGCTGATGGCTAAATCTGATATCGAGTCAGCGTTCCGGTTGCTCCCGGTGCACCCACAGGATCAGCGTCTCTTACGTTTTGTGTTTCAAGGACGCTACTACATGGATAAGTGTATGCCAATGGGTTGCTCCATCTCTTGTGCGTATTTTGAAAAGTTCAGTAGTTTTTTGCAATGGGCGTTCACCAGAGCCACGGGCTTTACGCAAGTTATGCATTACCTTGATGATTTTCTGTTTCTGGGGGCAGCCGGGTACACGGAATGTGCACAGGCTTTGAGGGAATTTTGTAATCTCATGAGACGATTTGCCGTGCCACTGGCACCGGGCAAGACAGTGGGGCCATCTACTTCACTCGAGTTTCTGGGAATTGAGCTCGATTCTGTGGAGGGGTGCTTCCGTTTGCCTAAGGAGAAGGTAATGAAATTTAAGGCCTTGCTCGAAATATGCATCGGCGAGAAAAAAGTAACTCTCCATCAGTTGCAACAAGCTGTGGGTCAGCTTAACTTTGCCCTTAGAGTGATACCGATGGCTCGCCCCTTTTCCCGCTCTATCGCACAAGCCATGGTTGGCCTCAAGGAAGGGCACCACCGCACAAGACTGTCAGCAGAGGTTCGCCAGGACATGCGCATATGGTTGGCATTTCTGGCGGATTTCAACGGTTGCGTCGTGTGGAACAAGCCACCAGCTTCCTCCGAGGAGCTGGGGTTGTGGACCGACTCGGCAGGGAGTGTGGGTTTTGGCGCCATTTTTGGTAATCAATGGTCGGCACGAACATGGCCGGCGTGGTGGCACGATAGTGGGATCACAGGTAACATTGGGTTTCTTGAGCTGTTCCCCATTCTAGTGGCCTTGAAAACATGGCCAGAGGGGTTTCGTGATCGCACAGTGGTGTTCTGGTCTGATAATATGACCGTGGTTGAATGTATCAATAATCAGGCAGCACGCTGCAAATGGATTTTGAGATTGCTGAAAGAAATTGTCCTGCTGTGTATGACACTAAACGTCCACTTTAGGGTAAGACACGTGCCTGGGGTACTGAACCAGGCGGCTGATGCACTCTCTCGTTCCCACATGCAGGCCTTTCGGGGTAATCTGCCCTCAGCGGACTTGGTGACGGCACCATTTCCCGAAGCTCTCTGGTCTCTCGGTGCCCCGGATTACAAAACCTCGTGGGAGAGAGTCTAGCACCCAGGACAAGGAAGGCATATGAAGGGGCGTTCCGTTCCTATTTGTCATTTTTGGGTTCAGCTATTTGGTTCTGAAAATTCCGGACCCCGCCATAATGGTGTACCAAGGCATAAACACTCGTGCAGAAAATATCATCATACCACGACGAATTTGGTATCAATAGACCGGTAATGATCAGGACATTATGCCTGTGTATTTTCATCACGATACAATGATGCATGCAGGAGTTATTGGCAAATTCATTCTGAGCCCACAGGCTCTAGGTTGTGAACAAGCGTCCATTTTAGTTGTTGCCCTTTACATAGGCATATACATGAGCCAATGATTCTTAAAGGACACGTATTCCTTAGCTTGAGTTCTTCCTGACTCCCATTTGACCTGAACAGGCTGAATCTGCCTACGTGATGTTGACCTCACCAAACCAGTCCATGCCCTCTAGTCAATCTATATTAAAGATCTGAGCAACTTGTTGTGTACATTGGCCTGAGCAAGATTAGAAGGCCGAATACAGTAGCCATGCCTGTTTATGACCCACAAGCATCCCTTATCCTACATTTCTATCTTCCACACCTGGCTCTGTTTCTCTGCTTCTGGGCTTTTACAATGGGGAGGTGACTGTTTATATGATGGGGAGGAAACCAGTTCTATGGTGAGCTTCTCCGGCCTGCACAGGAAAATATGTGAAGTTTGACATATGTTCATGATGGAAGATGGGTTGGTCAGTTTGGGCAAGTAGAATGGAATTCATAATTATAGCCTGCTTTGTTATGGTACCATGGGAGCGACCTACAATGATGTGTTCGTCAGCAAGAATGTGAGCCTAGGGCCAAACCTTTTGTATAAAAGGCCTGCCTGAGAAAGCTCAGGCAGGCTCCCTCTTTCAATTGTAAAACTACGGTTGGACGACGAAGCCTCATAATTAATTATAATAAAGATGTCTTTTGATTTTACAGATTGGCTGTCAATTCCTGTTCTGCTTTATTATGCAAACTGCTGGATAGATCCCTGGTGGGGAGAGTGAGTCATTTTCCACTTTTCTTCAGTTGGCTGCCCAACTCGGGGCCTTATCATTGAGTGGTTATCTACAGGAGTATTTTGTCAAAGGATGGAAAAACTGCTGGGAAAGACAAGACAGAATTCTACCAAAAAGAGGTACTCTGGGCACAGGGTTTTCTGGGGGATTATCTGTCTCTGTGGCCTAGTATGTTTTTTTGATTTTTCTGACTTAAAACTCTCCTAAAGATGTCACTCCTGACTAAGGAACACATTCCTTTTTTTTTTTGCTGTAAGTATTTTTAACAGACTGTTAGTGCAGTGGGGAATTGACAGTTATAATCTGGACAAATATTTGTGTATATGCAAATTGCAATTTGTATAGGCAGTTGAAGAGATATTTTCTCCATCTGTTTTAGTTGAAGAATAAAAATGGGTCGCTCCCAGTTTTTTTTTGGTTCTGAGTCCTTAGTTATTTATTGGTCGCGGAAATGTGACGCAGTCCTTGGTTATTTATTGGTCGCAGAAATGTGACGCAGTCCTTAGTTATTTATTGGTCGCAGAAATGTGACGCTTTGGTTTGGGTACCGGTACATTTGGTTCATTTGGTAGGCCTTTGGTTGCTGTGGTTCAGATTATCGTTGGATAATCTTCCTCAGTATTGGTTCCTTGGTTTTATTTGAACACTGCAGTATTCAAAAACCATGGGTCACGTACATTTGCGTGTATATCGTTGGAGATAGCCCCATGAAGTTTGAAACCCGACTAGTGAGCGCAGATGCCTGGTCGCGGTATTTTGTTTGGTATTAGTATTGACTAGTATTGACTAGGTTGCAGTTGGAGGATTCGCGTCTGATACCTCCGGTTGGAACTCCAATTTATGAGCTCTCTCTAAAAGGTCTGTGAGGCTGTCCCTTTTGCAGCCTTCTGGAAATCTGTTGAAGAATTTAAGAAAAACAAAAAAAATAGGAACTAAAACGTTTTTGTTGGAAATATGGTTTACAACTAGTTTTGGCAGGTTATTTTTGAACACAGTCTTTAGGCTGTTCCTTGTTCCTGTCCTAAGTGTTGACCTATGGGTTAAAATGTGTGTTTAAATGTCTATGTTGTTTGAAGGTTTTCTTGTACATTGCGACGGCGCTATGTACAAGAACGGCGCTATGTACAAGAAATGGTTATAGCACGCTGTTTTGTGTGTCCTGAGTGTTTGACCCCCCTTCTGTTTTGTGTCTGGAATGAGCTCAATGTATGTATGTGTATGGGTCACGTTCAATAGATGTAAATAAGGCTCCAAAGAAAACAAAATTGAAAAAAAGAAATTACATGTTTCTGCAAAAATAAATTAATGTACAGCATTTTCACTTAAATGCACTGTGTTAGATGTTCACAGCCAAGTCTTTTCAGCTTCAGTATATCTAATAAGAATGTTCATTCAGCCAGCACCTCTCTAGTTAAACATGGGTGGCGGAATTTTGCAAACAGTCCTTTTTAAAAAATTGTGGCGCAGTAATCTCACGCAGCCCCAGTTAGGCAGCTGCGCCTAGGCTTGTGTGTTAATATGTATCTAAATAATAGGCAAGGGATGTAGTGAGCATTTTATATGTAGAACAGTCACAAATAGCAATAATTAGGCTTCATTAGAATTTTTTTATTAATTATGAAAAATAATTATTAAAAACAAAGTGCTACAAAAATCGTTTTTTAATATTTGTGAAGCTTAACACTCATGCTATGACCCCCTAGCATTAAAATGTTTGATTTAAGTTATGTTGTACCACGAAAATGACCAAACACTTCTGTGCGCAATTTCCCTTACCCCAGGCGCAAACAAGCTCATTTCTATAAGGTATAACTTAGTATTTTCAAAAGCATTTCTCGTAAATTGGGTAGTAGACATTCTAGTAATACCCATTAACCAATAAAATTATAGAATATTTATTTCTTAGTATCCAGAATACAAAAGTCGATTTTCACATGAATAGACTGTTTTGAATGGTTTCAGGGCCCTTTTTAAAGCGTCTCTTTAGTAAATGCATACATTTAGACCTTAATATATATGTTTGCAGGTTGTGCCTTCTTATGATTCAGCGAGTCAATGTGTCATACAATTGCAAGAAAAAAGAGAGAAATTATTGTTTTAAATATAGTGAAATATTGCAGGTTATGTGGAAGTGGTTAAACCTACTGGCCTTGTCAGCTTCAGTTACCACGAGCAGGGGACTGGCAGAACCTGTATAACGTGTTTCCAGCAGTAGCGGCCGAGATGTTATCTTGTAAGGCTGTCTTGTTGACATTTGTGACCTTTTAATTAGGGCCGCCTGTGGAATGCAGCATGCTTTGTATTTAAATCCCTGCCACGGTCCTGACCTGAGGTCATTTGAATAGCCTGACTTGCTCCGATAAATCTAATTCCTGCTCATGTTTATAATTTAAAAGTATCTTCTTAGAGCATTACAAATCTGACATTAGCTGGGATGGGATTTTCGTTTTTGGGAACTAAAATGAGCAAAGAATGCAGGGCCATGTACAGCAATGATGATTGCATTTTAGCCAAAGAATAAATAATAGCTCCAGCATGTTCCTCAAAACGCTTGTTGTTTGGTAAATTATGTCATCAACACATTTATCTCAAATTAAAAATACGGCAGGGCTGACACAGCATTGCATCCCGCTAATGATAATAAAAGGAACACTATTTAATTTGTAAAACTACAGCCTCATTTGTCAATACACTGAAGGATTGTAGAGCCCACACGTGGTTTGCATAGCCCTCAATTGCTTTCAAAATGCTGCGCACAAGCGCTTTATATGAGATGTAGTTGATTGTATATAATTTAAATCTGTAACCTTCATTTATTGCAGACTGGCTTGTTTTCATTTGCCGCATTCACATTACATCTGCGTTAAAAGCGCACATCTGAGATAATAAACAAATAGGAAAGGTATTCCTCATGCAAAATTGTAGCACCTGCACTTCATGTCTTACAAATTAAGCACTGTGTAAAATGAAGGAACATGATTTAAAAAGGGCAAATGCAAAAGTGATTTCTTTGAGAAAACAAATATCAAACATTCTGCTAAATGATCTGTAGAACTGGTATATGTGTGTCTCCATGCTAGGAACGATTTTTACAAAATGAAAAACGAAGTGTTACATTGAGTTTTAGATAGGCAATAAGTAGAAGCCCTTCCCCAAAATTCTGCAACTTAAAGGCCTTAGGCCTGAGTGAGAATGCGCGTTTTTGCAAGGTACATGGAAAATAGGTTACAGGTAAGTAATGAAAAGTTTTTTTTATGTCACGTTGTGCCATGTTTTGTAGTCTGATAAAAAGGGTTAAAATTTATGTTGTATTATGAGAAATGTGTGTGTTGTGTATCTTTTCTGCTTCTTCCTACAGATAATTCATGGATTAATTCACAAGACACGTGAGTTGGCTGGTTGAAGAGAAATGTTTTTTTTTTTTTTGCGTAATTTCTTTAAGAAAAAAATGTGTGTGTTTATGTTTCATTTATACATTTGGTCCACTGAAACGCGTTATTTGACACAGCGACACTATATTTTACAGCAGAGTATCAATTACCTGATGCTCTTCTGTCAAAAGTAGGGTATAGGATTTTAGACTTGACAATTAAGATTGAGCTGCAGGTTTATAGTGTAAAGTACATATGCCATAATATTGTGCATGACCGCTTATTCATATATGCTGTTTGTTTGTCTGGGCTGTTTTTCTTTCCTTGTGCTTCATATACAGCAAGTATATCTTATGGCTTGAGATGGCCTGATATGTGTATTTTTTTAAAATTTTTGTGTGTATGTTCTGTTCTATGGTGCTACTTTGAATTACAAGTTCCCCTGTGTTGTGAAGGAACGCATATGACGATATGCATTGTTTCACAATAAATTGGATGAATTTGTATTAAGATAAATTTCACAGATATGGACCCCATACTGTGAGCGAGTAAGGCAGCTGTTTTTCCAGTGCATGCCTAATTTGGCTGTAATGATTTTTTTAAGAAAACTAAAATGATATACTAAATCAAAGATTGCCATCCGTTGTTAGTCACTTAACTGCCCTTTTTCCTTAAGGACAGGCAGCTCTGCATTTATGTATCCTTGATTGGGCCTAAGGATGGAATTATAGATCCGTGACTAAAGGTGGCCTAATTTCGATATCGCATTTTTTTGATCGCATTTTTTGATTCCTGAATAAGCCTATGGATTCATTTTTTTTCCCTGAAGAGACAACTGAACATTAGTTAGAATTACCGTGTAGGGTATAGATTGTCAGCGGTAGAGTTAAAATTCTGTAACATTGGTCTTTTCATGTATCCCCGTGCTCTTGGTGCTGTGTCACATGCCTTAGGCCACCCAAGCAAACTCTTGTCCTTCCTATAGATTTTTCTTTTTGCTTTTTCCCTGACCAATGTTGCATCATGTTTAGTTATTGAAGATTTTAGTTGTGTCCTACTTCCATTTTTTTTTCCCTTCTCCATCTTCCTTTCACCAGTCAGCCCATTTATTATTATGGGTGTATTGTTCATGTTCCACATACATTCCCTTTTGATTGATGAGACTAATTTTCAAGAATTTACTTTAGGCCCACTTCAAATGTTTTTTTTAGACTGACTGTCAGGATAGTGATAGCCTAGTTAATTGACCCAATACAAGTTTTCCATCTCAATAGAAGATTTTCCATCTCAATAGGAGATATCTCAAGTTTACATTCTTTTTAGTACGGCATATTTTTATGTCTATTTTAAATTTTTCAGTTCCCTTCTGTTTCTGCTGTTTCAATTTTTTAATAAGATGTGTTCTAATCATGCAGATACCAGGACTCTCTAGTTCTTGTCCTTTTGTCTGCACAGTTGATCATTAGCCTTTGTATTACATAGCGCATTTGATGCACATTGTTTAAAGAAGGGACTTTTCTTCATGTCCTTGATAATGTGTATTATGCCATTGCTCTATTTGAGATGTTCTAGATGAGGAGTTTAGGAACACCTAGGCTTCATCATTAAGGAGAATATGTATTTACCCCATTAAATAATGTATCCTATTAGATAATGCCACTGTATGAGGGCATCCATTTAGGTTGCCATGACGAATTGCCACTCCTTTGCAGATTGCAGGCCACTTGCTTGCAGCCCTCTTGTCAAAAAGCCAACCCATGAACTGTTTTTATATCTGACTTGAAGGAAACTAACAATTGTGTTACACTTCCTATACCACTAGGTTCTGCGGGAATCTTCCAGAGTCAAAAAGGAAGAATGTTACCCTGCAGACCGGTAATCAAAAAAAGCCTGGTCCCCATCAGTAAACATGGCAGACGACTACAGACTTCTTGGCCTTGCAATTCCTGACAGCAATCAGCAGCGTGAACAGCAATCAGCAGCGTGAACAGCAATCAGCAGCGTGGGCAGCGGTCATCAGCATGGACAGCGATCATCAGCGTGCCTCCAGTGGTACCTCCTAAGCAAGCCATTTGTTTCATCAGAAGGCGTTGTGAAAAGAAAAGAAAAAAGGAGCTGATTTTCTGTTTTGCCTCAGAAGTTCAGTGCAAAGATGCGAAGGATCCCTGCTTTTGATGGCAGGACTGTCATCCACTTTGTGCAATTTGTTCAAACTGTCATGTGCTTGAACCTCTGGCAGCGCGCGGTCCCCTGACCCCCTTGGCCTGAGTTTTTGGCCTTTCCCCTCACACACCTCTTTTCCCTTTGCTCCAGCAGAAAGGCAGTGCACCTGAGAATCCAAGTTTGGAAAAGGCACTACATTCTGGTGCCCATGAGAAGAGCAGCTTGATCGTCCTCTGACACTAAATGATGAGTGTTGGAGTCTGAAAGGAGCTACTGATCTTGAGAGGTTGATTCTCAGTGGTGCTTGTTTCTGCACAAGATGTTTTGTGCCCTTGATCAATGAAGAGCACATTTCCTGAGGTGTCACAGAGAAGAGACACTGGTGCGTTTGTTTTAAGACATTGGGACTTTGAATGAACTGTGGATGTTCCAGGAGGGCACTCCTACTGAGCATGAAAAGGCCTGGATCAAGAGGCCCAACGCGAAGAAGACACTGGAAGCGGATTTGATGGATAATAGAAGCCTGCCAGGAGAGGCTTTGACGGACTCTGGGTATTTTCTGTGAGCTTGCATAGAATTGGAGTTTGGAAACTAATTTTTGCTGCTTTGCTGGCATTTGTTTTAAAGTACTATTCTGTTTAGTAAAAGCAGAATGAAGTCTCTCTGTGGAAGTATATCCCTTTTTCATCTGAGAGCATTGATCAGGAACGCCACTGTTTCACTTGAACATATAATAGATTACTGAAATGCATAGGAAGCTATATAGAATGTTATTAGATAATTCTAGGATTTGCCTTCTGTTTAGGATTGTGGAAAATTATGATTTCATTCGTAATAATGGTCACTATATCCTCCCGTGGTTTATATGTTCTCAACAACGTGTTTACTAGTGTCATTCTAAAATGACATTGTCTTTTGTGGGTGGGATTGTTCTTGTTGCTACCCAAATTGACATCTGTACCCACCTTCCAACCTATGTCTCTTCCTACTATCACTTCTTTACATTTGACTTTTGCTTTTCCTTTTCTCTTGCTTTTTCTGAAATTGTATTATGGTTTTTTGTTAAATTTTTGATTGGTTACCATTTGCCAGTTGCAGGGTCACGTAGGAGTACCAACGGTTCAGTTTGTGACCTGAGTAGTGGCAGTAGGTCTGCAGGACTTGCAGTGTCCCTATGACCTGCTAATAATCACAGCTGAAGTACTCTACCAAGATCGCGTGAGCGACATTAGAAAATGGAGATTGTATTGAGGAATGACGATGAAAAGCAAGAGATGAAAAACCGAAATTATAGAATGTTGTTCTCTAAGTGTGGTATAACTTTATCTATTTTAATACTTTTATGTATTCTATTAGTTATTATATTACGTCTGCACCAACTTCTCAACCTACTCTTTCTTTACTGTTTCTTCACATGACTTTCATATTTTACCTGAACATACATTGGTTAGGCCAGAGTTTACTGATAGACCCTTCTGTACAGCTTCTACATCAACACTAGAACATCAATATTTGTTGGGTGGGTGATCTTATACCACGTACTACAGATAGAGGTGTTCACCATTTGGTCCTGCCATATATGGCCTTTGTACCACTACGTGTGTAAGAAGACTTGTCCCGAGAGAGTTGCTAAGTAGTAAGATAATACTACAGCAACCCCTTGATGATCTGATAAGTATAGACCTAGATTCAGACTGACATGGGTTTAGGTTATTGCCTATATAAGGGCAAAAGTAGCGTCTGTGGTTCTGAAAATTCCGGACCCCGCCATAATGGTGTACCAAGGCATAAACACTCGTGCAGAAAATATCATCATACCACGACGAATTTGGTATCAATAGACCGGTAATGATCAGGACATTATGCCTGTGTATTTTCATCACGATACAATGATGCATGCAGGAGTTATTGGCAAATTCATTCTGAGCCCACAGGCTCTAGGTTGTGAACAAGCGTCCATTTTAGTTGTTGCCCTTTACATAGGCATATACATGAGCCAATGATTCTTAAAGGACACGTATTCCTTAGCTTGAGTTCTTCCTGACTCCCATTTGACCTGAACAGGCTGAATCTGCCTACGTGATGTTGACCTCACCAAACCAGTCCATGCCCTCTAGTCAATCTATATTAAAGATCTGAGCAACTTGTTGTGTACATTGGCCTGAGCAAGATTAGAAGGCCGAATACAGTAGCCATGCCTGTTTATGACCCACAAGCATCCCTTATCCTACATTTCTATCTTCCACACCTGGCTCTGTTTCTCTGCTTCTGGGCTTTTACAATGGGGAGGTGACTGTTTATATGATGGGGAGGAAACCAGTTCTATGGTGAGCTTCTCCGGCCTGCACAGGAAAATATGTGAAGTTTGACATATGTTCATGATGGAAGATGGGTTGGTCAGTTTGGGCAAGTAGAATGGAATTCATAATTATAGCCTGCTTTGTTATGGTACCATGGGAGCGACCTACAATGATGTGTTCGTCAGCAAGAATGTGAGCCTAGGGCCAAACTTTTTGTATAAAAGGCCTGCCTGAGAAAGCTCAGGCAGGCTCCCTCTTTCAATTGTAAAACTACGGTTGGACGACGAAGCCTCATAATTAATTATAATAAAGATGTCTTTTGATTTTACAGATTGGCTGTCAATTCCTGTTCTGCTTTATTATGCAAACTGCTGGATAGATCCCTGGTGGGGAGAGTGAGTCATTTTCCACTTTTCTTCAGCTAGGGGGGAGCATTGGGGGCAGGAGGAGTATGTCCTGAAATTTCTGCTATCACTACATCAGGCAGGCCGATCAGTGGCAACAGCCAAAAGGCACCGGGCCGCCATTGCCTTCATGGCGCAGGCTCATGGCATACAGGACCCCACATCGTCCTTTCTGGTAAGGAAGGCACTGCGTGGGTGGCAACGCCTTGAGGGTCGTAGAGTGGACGAGAGGCGCCCGATAGGGCTAGCAAGGTTGTCCCTGTTAATGTCCGTACTCCCTGCGACATGTTCATCCCAGTCAGAGACAGTGCTGTTCCGGGCCGCTTTTGCATTAGCATTCCATGGGGCTATGCGGGTAAGCGAACTGGTAGCAAGGAACAAGCGGGATACGGGGGGAGGTCTGTGTCAAGAACACATTCAGATCAAGGGTGATACGATGGTAATCACAATAGCCAGGTCCAAAACCGATCAGGGAGCGATCGGGGACAGTGTGGTTGTTCAGCGCATTCTAGGGTCCCCCATGTGCCCGGTGAAATGCGTGGAGGAATATTTAGCGCAGAGGGCGGTATCATGGGGGGGAAGCTTGCTGAGACATACCGACGCCACCCCACTGACGAGGTTTCAGTTTCAGCGGTTGTTAACAATGGCAATCGCAGCAGCGGGCTTGAACCCGAGCGATTTTGGGACCCATTCCTTCCGGATAGGGGCTGCTACTGAGGCTACAGCCAGGGGTCTGAGTATTGAAAAGGTGAAACAGTTGGGGCGTTGGTCCTCGAATTGTTATAAAAGGTATGTGCGGTTGCACATGTTGTGAAGCTAATGTCATGCACTCACGCTTCTTGTTTTCTGTTTGGTTTACAGTTTCGCGAGCAGGCTTTGCGGGGCGGACTGTGCAGTTGACCCGACACCTGGGGACCAGCGGTCAAAGATCACCGGCTGAGGGAGGAGTGGTGTGGGTCGTTGGCCACTCATACGTGAGGCGCGCCGCGGACGTATTCAAAGCAGGTGACATGATTCATGTGGCTGGGGAATACGGGTACAGGGTGACCTTCCACGGAAGGGGCGGGCTCTGTATTGACCAGCTTCAAAGTTTTATGGAGGGACTGTTAGGGCGGACGAGGTCACCACCGTCTGTAATCATAGTGCATCTTGGGGGCAATGATTTGGTGACCATTGGTCGACGAGTACTTCTCGAGTTAATTTTATCCACAGTGAGTTGGTTGGCGAGAAGGGTTCCGGGGTGCACGATTGCATGGTGACACATGATTCCTCGGAAGGTGTGGCGGGGGGCCCTCTCTGTGTCAGCTTTGAATCAGTCGGTAAAGAAAGTTAATAACAAACTGAGTAGGTTGTTTTGTTCAGGACAGTTGCATTGTATCCCACATGGATGTATTCGGGAGGCCCATATGTATCTGGAAGATGGGGTCCATTTGTCCCGGGAGGGGAATGTATTACTCATAGGAGACTTCATAGCTTGGTTAAAGAGCTTGTGTAGCCATGACCTTTAGTAGGAGTTTGTGGGGGGTCCGGATAGCCGGTCAACTATCCGGCCTGTGGCGGTAAGGTCATGATCGGTGAGCAGTAATTGGAAGATCCCTAGAGGTGGGGCGCCACCTATTATGGATGGGAGCGCCCGGGGGAGGCGGCCATTGGCCCCTCACACGGGGAGGCGGTACACTCTAAGGATGGGGCCGCCGAAAGGGAAGGCGGTCATAGGCCCCTCCCTGGGGAGGAGGGGCTACGGGCCCCTCCTGGGAATTTCCCGGGGCCAGGACATCCGCGATGGCAGATGAGGTAAGCAGTGTGGGGTGGGAGGGGGGTCTACGCTACCTTCTAGACACCTCACACGAGTCCTCGGACGACCACTAAGATGGCGTTGAGTAAATATGGGGCCCCCGCTAAGACAAGGGAAATTGGAAGTTGGCACAGAGGTACAGTCCTCTGTGCGCCCGCCCCTCACAAGTGAGGGGGGAGTTCTGGTATTAGGGATCTGACACCAGTTACGACCTTGCCGTTGGCCCGTAATGTTAGGATGTACAATTTGAATTTTGAGAATATGCATTTACAGGATGTTTTAGAATCGGCTAGGAGAACCTTTGTATTAGAGATGTGTTAAGGTTAGCCAATAAACATCGTAATGTGTAAATGAAATTGTACATGATATGAAGCTGTTGTTTTATTGTTTTTAATTTTGTTTCATATTTTAATATATACGGCCGGGAGGGTAACTCCCTCCCGCCTTCCAAAAGTTCAAGAACTGTTTCCGTCTTCCCATTCTTGGGGATTGTGTTGGGAGGGGGTGACGGGTATCCCGGCCATATGGAAAGGGGCGACCACTCGGTCCCCCCGAACGTATGGTAGGGTGCCCTGATCCCCCTGGGAAACCATTTTGGGCGGGAGGCGTGTCTCGGCTGGTATGCCCGAAGCGGCGTAGCCGGGGCGCGCCTTTTCCCGCCCAAGAGGGGTTGTCCTAGACACCTACACCGTTGGCCACGCCCCGTAGGCGGATCAGAGGAGGGCACACGCCCTCCAGAGGAAGAATAAAAGGAGCAACAATCCAAGGAAGCATCCTCTTGTTCCTGTGCTTGGAAGCTGCACCTCCTCGTTGCACGTGAGCCCTAGACGGAACAAGGAGCCAATTTTGACCCACCCACCAGCCCCTTATGGCAACGATTAGTATTGCAATAAAGTCGATTAACGATGATATTATCTCTTTTACAGGTTGTTTTAATAAAGTCTGGATTGTTTGATATGACAATAAAATGGTTGCTCTGTAGCATGTTCTTAGGCGAAGTATCGCAGCTAAGTTGAAAGAGGTATTTGTGTAGATGAAAGCTTATACTCTGAAATGCCCAGTATAACTGTTTTTTCCGTCCTCATTAGGTTCAAAATGTCGTATTTATTTTGGTTGGGCGGTAAGGTCATGATCGGTGAGCAGTAATTGGAAGATCCCTAGAGGTGGGGCGCCACCCATTATGGATGGGAGCGCCCGGGGGGAGGCGGCCATTGGCCCCTCACACGGGGAGGCGGTACCCTCTAAGGATGGGGCCGCCGAAAGGGAAGGCGGTCATAGGCCCCTCCCTGGGGAGGAGGGGCTACGGGCCCCTCCTGGGAATTTCCCGGGGCCAGGACATCCGCGACGGCGGATGTGGTAGGCAGTGTGGGGTGGGAGGGGGGTCTACGCTACCTTCTAGACACCTCACACGAGTCCTCGGACGACCACTAAGATGGCGTCGAGTAAATATGGGGCCCCCGCTAAGACAAGGGAAATTGGAAGTTGGCACAGAGGTACAGTCCTCTGAGCGCCCGCCCCTCACAAGTGAGGGGGGAGGTCTGGTATTAGGGATCTGACACCGGTTACGACCTTGCCGTTGGCCCGTAATGTTAGGATGTACAATTTGAATTTTGAGAATATGCATTTACAGGATGTTTTAGAATCGGCTAGGAGAACCTTTGTATTAGAGATGTGTTAAGGTTAGCCAATAAACATCGTAATGTGTAAATGAAATTGTACATGATATGAAACTGTTATTTTAATGTTTTTAATTTTGTTTCATATTTTAATAAATACGGCCGGGAGGGTAACTCCCTCCCGCCTTCCAAAAGTTCAAGAACTGTTTCCGTCTTCCCATTCTTGGGGATTGTGTTGGGAGGGGGTGACGGGTATCCCGGCCATATTAGGAGTTTAAACGCCATTTTACCTTTCTGCTGCTTCTGCACACGACAAATAGCTGTTGCTTTAGCTTTGAGCCTAGTAGAATGTTTTGATTCATGCGAGAATAATATGTTGTTACTCTGATATCAGCCTTGCTTGGTGAGCTGTGTCTGTACAGTGAGTGCAGAAACCTCTCAACACGGTGGTTGTTGTGAGGTCTGATCTTCGCACGTTCCTAGACATAACATACATGCAGCTGCGCCAAGTTCTGGCTTTAGGCACATTTCATATTGCTTTGCACAAGAGCATAGAAACACACTTGATGGTGCTTCGCATGCAGAGAGCTGGTGGAAGATGATGTGATCCCTTACCACTAGGATCTTGAGGTATGGGGCCGCCCTGCTAAAACCCAAAGAGACCTTCTTAGATATAATATAATATACTAGCTAGGGAGGGTGAGAATTAGGAGTTACTGAACCCTATTCATTTTAGCATAATACCATGCTTTCACCTTTTGTGTTCTACGGACTAGTGAATATGCTGATTACTTTGTTTCTTATAATATGTTTGCTTGTATTAGCTAAGATACTGCGTTTGAGAACACTGCATTAGTAAATAAATATTTCAAGTATGCTCGTGTCCTCTTTTACTCCTTGTTCTGGATTGGAATGATTGTATAACGAAAGAGTGTTCATGTGTTCCACATTACCTGAGGTGTACTAAGTCCATGTTCTGGTTTGTCTAAGCATTGGGAGTTTGTGATAACCAATGAGATACTGTAACTAGTCTGGTAGGGGATGTTGGGTACTAAGGTGAGTTTTGGCACACCCTAATTCACTGAGGTTCCAAGTCTCAATGCACAGTTCTGTATGAGAACAGAATCCCTGCGACAAACTGTGAGAGACAACTACATGGCAGACAAAAAAAGACTACAAATTGCAAGACTGGGAGATATACCCCTCACCATACCCCATGAATAACTCAAGAACTGGGTTATACATGTGTCAACATAGCAGCAGAAGAGATTGATCCATTAGCAGCACCACAGGGTAATGATTCACAGGAGGTTACGAAATTAAAATACCTCTATTACCTTGATTATGAGTGCCTTCAACATTTTGTTGAGTCCTGTAACAAATTTACTGGCCTTATCACAACTACAAGATCAGTGGGAACACTGCAGTCCTGGTCAGTGGTGCCCCCCCATTGGTGCGCCGTCCCACTGCTTTCTCCTGCTGCGGGAAGGCAGAAACATAAACGGTAAAAACGACCATTTATTATGTTTCTGCCTTCTTGCATCGCAAGTAAGCAGAAGTGCATCTGTGCCTGGTTGGGGGCATGGGGTCCTGCTCGAGGGCAGGGGGGAGTGGCTTGCCCACTGTTGTGGGTACTGACTGATTGGTCAGCCCTGGAACCGACCAATCAGTCAGTACCCAATACAGTGGGTAAGCCACTCCCCCCTGGAGCAGGACCGCCCACTCTCCCTTTTTTGCTATGCAGAGAAAATGTCCCGGCTGGGGTGCTCACCTGCTGCGCCTACCAGTGTTGTGATTGACTTGCGTTGCGTAGGGGAGGGAAGCTGCCTGCTAGCTGCTTCCTGCAGCAGGAACACACAGGCCCACCAGTACAGTGTGGCCAGCCTGGAGCAGAGGCAGTGCAGTACCCCGGCACTCATGTACGTTTTATTTTAATTGTTTTATTCCACACCCGCAACCCTCCCTCCCTCGAGCATGCCGGCCGCCGCTGTAGAGTGTCTATTCTATATTGCATTAAATAACCTGTAAACATTGCTGTGTGGAAACTCTTCCCTTCTCCCTCCCTCTGTTACCCTCAGGCTCTGCCGCCTCGCCCGGTCTACTCGGCTTTACACCTGTGGGCAGAGCTTCCTGCCCTACACTCACTTGCAGGTCATTCATTCAACTACTCAAGCTTCTGATGTGGGGACCTCAATGTTCATCATACATGACATTGAATAGCCTCCTACAAAGGGTTGAAACAAAAACCCCTTCCCGCTCTCAACCATCTTGGCGATCTCGGTGGGTAAGCGGTTCCAACCCCATCACACAGGCATGTGCAAAGTGTGCACCTGCACAGGGCCGCCAAACCCCAGGGGCTGCCACGACGAGGATCGGATCGGAAGGATCTACATCGTGGCACTGGCGGCCCCCTGGAAGAATTTGGCGGCGTCCGGCTCTGACCGCGGTCCGCAATCTGCACGGATGGGTCACACGCACTCACACAATCAGCCAGGTTGAATTCTTCTGACGAAACCGAAGCCGGCCCGACCCATTTATGCATACCATGGCAGCGTTGTTGATTTCAGTTTCACTTGCCCAGCCAGCCAGCAGTTTGGTCCCAGGGCCGTCAATCTTAACCCTACTACCAATGACGTGACGGCCCTGGGACAGCCCCCGCGCGCTGTGCGCAGTGCTCAACTGTGCACCTGCTGCTCTTCGCCGCTCTGACGCGTCACGGTGGTCACGCTCCCGCCAGGGAGAGTGAGTGACGTGAGTGAGCGGTGGTGCCACTGTGCGTCGTCATCGTGTGAGAATAAAGAACAATTAATACCAACGCCACCGACGATCATCAGAGAACACCTGTCCGACTCCGGCACTATCTCGACTCTTCCCGACCCTTCAAATTTGGAACGGTGAGAATCTGACTCTGAGACGAGACTGCTAGAGAGAGTCTGAGAATTAATTAAATAGTATAATTTTAATTTATAAAATATAATATACTGTATATATGATATGATATGAATATACTGACTAAGTAGTAAGTTTAGGTTAAAAATGTGGCAGTGCAGTGGCGGCACACAAATGAAAACACGGCCCTGAGGGCCCTCTTCGGGTGGGTGCACCACCAGCCAGGCTCGAGTCAAGCTGGCTTAATTCTTCCTAAATCCTATGCCCCACACATGCCCTTTTTGAGGCAGTCCAGCCCATCCCCAACTTCCAGTGCCTTGCTTTATTGCCAAACAGTCCAAATATGCCAAACATTGCATTATAAATCCAGTAGAAAGCGTGCAGCCGGTTTCGAGGATTTCTAACCCTTCAAAGGCAGTGATGGGTTTTTAATGAGCTGCTGCTGCGTGCCTATTAAGCTCTCTCGGGAAAGGTTGCTTCCTCTTTGTTATCTTCATTGAAGTGGACAGCGGACTTGCAGGTGTGTTAATAGAGACAACAAAGATAGATTAAATCTGTGAATATTATTTGACAGGCACTGTTGTGCAATGTGCAGGCCTTGAGTGGGAACAGTCTTACAATGACAGCCTGCTGCAGTGCTGCCTGATCGCGCCGACACCGGCAGTGGCTCACGCCATAATCCTATATTAGGCATTATTTAAAAGGCTCATCCCTGGTCTCAGACTCCATCTCAAAAACACGGATCCCTGTGCGTCCTGAGCCCATCCCCTGTACTGAGTCGAGAACAAAGGAGCAAGGTGACAGACGACCAAAATACCCCTTGTTCAGGCCTCAGTGCGAGAAATGGAAATATTGAATTGCAGGCACTCACTAATTAGAGTACCTGCTTGCTCCTGAGAAGTGCCGGTGCTCTCCCATTAAATATGTTACAGCAGTACTGAGAGGTGCAGATACTCTACCCTTCACATTCAGGAAGTGCAGGCACGCAGTACCGGGCAGTATCTTCCCATTTAAAGCACTTCCCTTTCCCTTTTCTCTAACCACTTCACCAAGCCCCTAGAGAAGACTCCACCCCCCCCGCCTTCTATTTATTCCCTGTGTAGCATGCCCCACAGAGATGACCTCTGCCTTCTACTCTCGGCACAGCACTTCCCAGAAAAGAAGACGCCTTGCCTTCTACTGCCTGCATAGAGTCCCCCCTCAGAGATAACCCCTTACCATCTACGCCTTGCATGGCATGGTGTGCCCAATGGGGATGATGCTCTGAAGACTATCAGATTTTGTGCACTTGATCCTCTTCAGATTAATGCAGTGGGCATGTGTGGACAAATCTACCTGGCTGGGTGGGAATATAATGATGCTCTCCAGTTGACAAAAAGGGCACCTTGGCAGATCTTTCGAGTGAGTGTTGCCAGGGACTGCGTGGTAATGGCATTTTGTTACTTGCACAAGTGCCACCATTGCCTTTGCCTACGAACGTAACGTTTGTTCTTGTGCTCGAGTGTCTATCATATATTGCTGTATTATACCTCCTCTAATTATACTTTGTTTTCTCTCTAACAGGCTTCACTTTAAAATAGTTTATTGCAGGGGATTAGACTGTAGACACCTAGATCTTTGTTTACCCAACAAATTCCAAATCCGGTGCCCCTGTCATGGCCCTGGCACTGCAGCCGTCTGTGCCAGTCCCTCATGTCGTGTGTCACAATGCCCTCCTCCTCCTAAATTGTATCGTTCTGAGACGAGTTCGAAAGGGTAGGAGCAGCCGCAGGTACTGGTCAATCATCTAACGACTTTTCTGGACGTATTATTAAAACAACTTCCTGAGCTCCACCCCGTCCGGACCCCCTCTTCCGGGGCCCCCACCTACGCTCCCTGTGCAGGGCCACCATGAGCCTAGAGCCAGCCCTGGTATGGTGTAAGCACGGGTACTGTAGTCCAGGACCGGTGTGAAGCGGATGTACTGCAGCACATGGAGTACACCGTACAATGTGTTTCACTTTCATTTTGGTAGCTTAGATAACATGACTGCATGGACATCTGTTAAAATTGATGTTTTTTAAACATCCTACATTTCTTCTGTGTGCCCCATTTTCCACGGGGGACGATGCTCCGTTTTCAGTAATGTATTTAATCAGTGGAGTGTATTTTTGTAAGTGCTTGTTTGGGCTCTGTGTGTCCTCTCCAGACAGCATGGTCCGTTCACCTCATACAGAAGTGAGCTCTGAATCATGTTAATTGCTGGGGGCTTTGTTCCTCAAGTCTGTTATGAAGCTCTGTGGCTATACTGAATGAGCAGCTACCATGTTGTTATAGGTCATCCCTTTATTAATGTATTTACTGCACTTTCACAATTGCTTTATTAGCCTACTTGCTTCTCAAATTTGCTTGAAAATGCACCATTTGCCCACTCATTTTTTAACCCCCCTTTAACCCTTTAATTG
The DNA here is from genome assembly GCF_964263255.1 of Lissotriton vulgaris. Taxonomy (NCBI): domain Eukaryota; kingdom Metazoa; phylum Chordata; class Amphibia; order Caudata; family Salamandridae; genus Lissotriton; species Lissotriton vulgaris. The sequence continues at coordinate 382,940,852 of NC_141685.1, forward strand.
TCCGGGCTCGTTCGCTACGCTCGCTTGCCGCAGTGCTCTTACATGGAAAGTTTTGCCCTACCACTCTCAAATCTCACCTGCCACCACTGGTCCTGGTATATTTCACACAAAAACTTTGGCTGCTAAAAACATTCAAAAACTTCCAGGCGGAATAAATGGTGTGAAATAGGAATCAGGATTGGATGTTCTCATTTATTAGAGAACCTTCAGGGGTTGACATACACCGCCCAGTACCGTTCCCTCCATTGCCCCTCTCGAGTCGTAAACTCCCCCAGTATCAATACCTCTCAGGGGTAGAGTTGCTGGGTACTACACTGAGGCACTCATAAGGAGACTGTTTGTCTTTAGTAGTAGTTGAGTCTCAGCAGAGTGTATCACACCAGCTGGTCAAACTAACCATGCTTGGTATCTTGCATGTCACCGCTAAGGCGAATTACCCCTAGCCGAGGCCTGTCTATGGAGTAGTAGAGAAAGTAGTCATAACCATTCTTATGTCCACTTCCATGTCCATCCTCCAGAAAATGGAGCTGCCCGTTTAAATGACAGTAATTATGCATGGATTGGACTTTGGAAATTGAAAAGAAGCGACTGATACTATGTCAGTGATTGCACAATATTGTCTCTCGAGCCTCAGATACGATGCTTGGGTACAAAGAAGCCTTGTCCATTACAGAAACTGGTGTCAAAAACACTAAGGCCCCTACAATCACGGAAGTGTGTGTAAAGACAAAAGAAGCTATACATGGGAGTGTGGAAATTATACACGCTGTTGGCCATGTCACTACTGAGAGCATTCTGGGGAGTGCTCAACCAATTTAATACACTGTTAGACTGGCATCTTTCACTGACTGAGGAGAAATGATAGAAACATTCAAGGTTTTAAAACTGGGGCTCAGAAACCAAACTAGCACATTCAATCACCTTTCTTGTCTAGGAAGGAAAGCAAGTAGGGCTACCATCAAGCCATAGCCAAGATGAGGTATGCAAAATATAGTAGCCCCTAAGGAATTTCAGTTGTTACCACAATGTTGTTTCATGGAGTACGCTTGGAATTAAAATGAAAGATAAGCTTCAACATTTTGGAAAAACATTGAAAAATATAGATTTTGTTTCAAAATATGGGGTTCGTGGTCAGAATATGACGCTTGTCCCTGCATCAGCAAGCAAATAAATAAAGCAGAGCACAAAACAACAGGATCCAGTATGCGACAAGCTGATGTCTTGGGAGGGGCTAGATGGAGGCAGAGATTTCATGTTTTCCCGTTCCAGTCAAGGTTTTAGATTGCATGCTGGGACTTGTAGTCCTGTTGAACCCATTAGAATACCAGGATGAAATCCTATAATTAAGGAAAAATTCCTGGAATGGGACCTGGTAAACTTGAGAGTTCTGGATATAATATGCCAGGTAAAGAAGGGAAGGAGAAGTGCAATATAAAAAAATCAATGGCACAACCAAATCATATGGCTAACAACTGAAAGTGTCTCTTGACTGATTGATGAGTTTATGTGTGTGGAATTGTAGATGGATACGTAGTTGAATGTAAGAAGGAGTCAATGGATGAATTTATAGATGCGTAAGTGCAAGGAGTACATGAATGATAAGTGATCAGGTGCTTGGATGGAATGGCAAACATGTGCATGCATGGAAACAGTTATCATGCAGGCTTCTTGGCTTAGGTAAATTTGTGTTTTTTAAGAACTCTTCCTCTGGATGACACAACAGATGTATAGAACCTTCATGACGTATCTAACAGGACTCTGTAGATGTAGGCTGTCGTTTTCTATTTGGATAATTAGCAAAGGAAGAAATTATACGAAATATGACTTTGACTTTCAAAAATGGGAGACTCAATAAATCAATATTATTCAGTAAAACAAAAACTATGACAATGTCTGAGAATGGCTTAGATCTCTTGGCTTGGTATGGCCTACAGCGAAGACATATGATATGCAGTGGGGAGCCCAGATAAATGATGCAGACTAGCGAGAAGACCTAATGGAATACCTAATAATGGAAATGAGTTTTATGCTACACCTTCTTTGCTAATAGGAGACGTCTATTATGTGGCATTTAAACGGTGCCAATTCTCTGAGGCTGTTTATGAGGTAAAAATGAAAAATCGTGTATAACCCATTCAAGGTTGATAAATTAGTCTAACATTAAATGGATTGACTGTCGTGCATTAGTCATATTTACCCCTGTGTCATGCACCAGGCATTCATTATTGAACAAGCATGTGGTCGGTCGTGAAGGATAGCACATTATTAATCTGAGGATGATCATAGGGGCACAAAACATTTAATCTAATTGTGTTAGTTTGGAAACAATATGAATACTTGGGAATTTGTGTAAATACCTTCCCAGAAGTAGACTGTCATCTCAGGTTTCTGATTGTTTCAGACTTGTTTTCAGAAAGAAGAGAGACACACTATTCATGGATGCAATAATCAGTTCACCTTGAGGTGATACACGTAGAGGTCTAAAGCAGCGTTCTCCAAAATTGGTCTTGGAGGGCCGTATCCATGCCAGATTTTTAGTATATATCTTTAGTATATCCCCATTTAGATAAATGTAGTATATCCCCATTTAGATAAATGTAGTTATTTAAGATAACTGGCATGGATCCAGAACTCCAGGACCGACTTTGGAGAACCCTGGTTTAAAGAGCACCCCCTTTATACAACGCAGATGCACCAGCCTTGACTTTGTCCCTTTGGATTCCAAGGCTTACCCCAAAACTGCTAAAGTGCAAACAGGCCACCAGATTTACTACTGAATGTGATTTGCTCTACATGAACGAGGGGTGCACACACTGAATTGGATAGACTTTCCATAGGCTTGTTGGTTCCATTATATGAACATGAATATGATTCCCGGGATTGAAAACCAACTTATTTTTTCGGTAAATTAGATATGATCTACTTCTATTAACAGCACTTGTAACTGGTTTCTGTATGTGGAGATGGCCCTGCAAAGCAGCTCTTGAACGCGATGATAACCTGTCAATGAGATGGAAGTTCTTATTCCGACCATGCAGAGGCTTTGGGACCTATGACACTAGACACTAGACTAGAGTTCACATGCATTTTCTATTCATTGTGAGTAACTTCAATGGTCTGTTCAGATTTTATTGTTACTTATTTTTTATTTTTATTAAAAAAAATCTTTTCATTGAGTTTTGCATATCAAACAAAAACAAATAATAGTTTTATCTCAGTAGGTTAGTTCGTTGCACCCCAGCACAATGGTGTGCCAATAATCTGTTTAAAAAAAACAATACCACAATGAAAAAACAAAGAAGGTACATGAGCAGATAACAAACATGTAATCAATTCTAGACCTTCTGCATTCCTTCCCATATATCAGATCATTTCTATTCGTGTACTGCCAGAAGTAACCATTCTACATGAGCTGCATCGAGTATTGGATACTGTTTGGCCTAATTTCCAGATGTCTCATAGTGTAAAGCCAGCATATAGTTTTCGTCAGATCGTCAAAGTCACCATTCAAAGAGTGCGAATTTACAAAATCTCTCCACGGCTGCCAAATGTCTCAGGGACGTGCGGTGAGCGGCAATAATTTAGTATATACATTGCTCATAGTGTCACAGTATATCATATCCCGCAACCAAGCCTTCACAGTAGGTACTCTTGATCCTCCCTAGTGTAATGATACCTGTTGCTAAGCAATAAGTAGGGTAATCGCTGTGAATCTTCTGACAGATTTTTTAAGAGGCTGAACATACCCCAACAGTGCCATCAGTGGTGTGGGGTTTATCGCAAATTCTACCATAAGGGAGATATGCTGAAAAATCTCCTCCCGGTACGCTCGTATAGGTGCACAGGTCCATGCAAGGTGCGGGTAGTCCACTCCCGGTGTAGCGCATCTGGCACATGCATGTGATATGCTGGGGTCCATTTTCGCTAATAATGCTGGGTCACATATATTCTATGCAAATATTCAAAAGGCAGGAGTTTATGGCAGTGGTCATTTGAAACATACCGCATTTGTGCGCAGCAGAAAAGCCATATAGCGTCTGTTATAGAGATGCCTAACTCCCGTTCCCAAGCCGCTCGCACCTTAGAACTGGCGACAGGGCAAAGGGATTAGGATAAATGGCATAAACGTGAGATCAAGTGAGTACTATCGGCGAGGTGATAACAAGTGTAAGGGGAGGGAATCCCTCCGGTTCTGTAAGGGGATCCGGCAGGGCACTGATCAGGGAACCAAAAACTCTGTATAAGAGAAAGCTGTCCATATATGTAGTCTCCCCGTGAGAGAGTAGCTAAATGGTTGAAAATGGCTGGGAGCCCGTATAAGGTCACCAATATTATGGAGCCTATGCTTTATTAATGTGCGTTTGGTGAGGGCCTCAGTGGCTGTGGTCAACCAAAGGTTATCCACCAATGGAACATGCGCTGAGTAAAGGACCTCCTTCTGCTGGTACCGCTGTAATTTAGTCCAAGCCCAACATGTTGTAGGCACTGTTTGTAACTCAGTGGGACAGTGAGCAGACCCTGTGGCAAGACAGCGGATAGCAAGTTTGGGTATATTTACGAACAGTCGGGTTTAAGATATTGAATTCGGTCATCTAGGTGATACAAGTAATAGGTGAAATGGATTTGGGCCACAAGGTAATATTAAATAAAAGTCCGGGACCCCAAAGCCACCACGTTCGTATTACGGTTCAGCGAGGGGTTATTAGTGTTCAGAAATTGGATGGCGCACAACATGTAGTGGTTGAGTGGTCACGAAAAAGGTAGTATTGGTTGGTGCTGCTTGTACAGAGAGAACCCTAAAACTCTGAAAACAAAGGGTGTAGGAACTAACCCTTATGATGAGTCAAACAGCCAGTCAAGTGCACACAACAACCGGGTCGGAATTATCACCGGTCTCCCGATACGACGATATATCACACCCTCTCAGCCCTGAAGAGTCATTGGGTTAACACCCTAACTGACGAAACACATGTCGGCTTGGTGGTGTCTCCTTTGATAGGAGGACCACTCACATACCCATTAAACTAAGACAGAAAGAACATTGGGCCCGATTCACAGAATGAACTTAAGACTCAATCCTAAACTTACTTCTATTTTGGTATTCACAGAATGCACTTACTACTTTTGGTATTCACAAAATAAACTTACTACTTTTGGTATTCACAGAAGTTAGGATTTTGTCTTAAGTCTGTCTTAAGTCTGTCTTAAGTTTGTCTTAAGTTTGTCTTAAGCCTGTCTTAAGTTTGTCTTAAGACAAATTTAAGACAAAATCCTAACTTCTGTGAATACCAAAAGTAGTAAGTTCATTCTGTGAATGCCAAAAGTAGTAAGTGCATTTTGTGAATACCAAAATAGTAGTAAGTTTAGGATTGAGTCTTAAGTTCATTCTGTGAATCGGGCCCATTGTGTGTGATCTTATCCTTGAACACCCTACCTTAAATACTCATACCCTTACAATTGTTGTGTGCGCTTGATTGGCTGTTCCACCACGTTCGTATGGCATGATTAACGTGTTCCAGCATATACAGGGTTGCTTGTCTGCCCATGTGAGGTGAATGAGTAACTATCGGAGTGTATCAACAATTTTTAACAAAATATATAGAAACCGCAGCAGGACTACTATTTTTATTATGGCAATTAGGCCACCCATAGAAAGAGGAAGTTTAATCCACCTATCCACCTGTGCCGTGAGAGGACCATAATTAAGGCATATGACCTCCACTGCATTACTATGCAAGAAGATACCCAAATACTTAGGGGACTCTGAACACCATTGTAAGGGGAACTCAAAACTTCCTGGGAAGTTGCTTGGGTGAGTGGGAACATTTCAGATTTGGACCAATTAATTACTAAGCCCGAAAATACCCCGAACCGGACCACCTTACGTACGAGCGGGGGAGGTTCTCTGTCAGCTGTCGCACAAACAACATGACATCATCGGCATAAAATGAAGTGATAAATGGGCCAGTATGGAGTTGTAGACAGCGATGTAGATATCATTCCTGTATTTGCTGCGCTAGTGGGTTCATGGCTACAATAAATACCAAAGGCGAGAGTGTGCATCCCAGCCTGGTACCTCGTGAAAGAAGAAATGGGTCTGTGAGCTCGCCGTTGAGTTTCAATTGGGTAACAGAGTTAGTGTATAGTAAGCGCACTGAATTGAGAAAACCAATAGGGATACCCAGTTTCTGCATTACTGCATATAAAAAGGGCCATTCTAAGGAGTAGAATGCCTTTCCGGCATCTAAAAGGACTGCGGCGCCAGGTAACGTGGGTTCAATTTGATTTATAACCGAGAAGATAATTCATAAATTAAGCGAAGTCGATCTGCCAGGGGTAACACCCACCTGAAAAGGGCATAGGCTAGACGATAGATGGGTGACTAATATCGGGCGAGAATTTTATAATAATGGTTAAGTAGCGACAATGGCCTATAGGACGAGCATTGGCACTGTGATTTCCCTGGTTTAAGCAGTAATGCGATAATAGCCTTGCGCATTGTTGGGGGAAGAGCCCCAGTTTGTAATGTCTTGTTATATACCTCAATCAGTCTCGGAGCTAACTCGTAGTGATAAGCTTTATAAAATTACCCGGTTAGGCTGTCAGCCACAGGGACACGGCTCCCAACAAGGTCACTGATAGCCTGATTCATTTCCACCACATTTATCGGGGAAGCCAAAAACTCGTGCTCTCCCGGTCCTAGCCAGACCAATGCCACTTCTTGTAGATTGCCTGGTAATCCCTGTCCCGTCGGGGGGTCCCATGTATTATATAAATGGATATAGTAGGAAAGGAAAACAACAGTGATGTCAGTTCCTTTCGTCAATGTGACGTTTTTGTCTGTGTCTAGGTGTGTAATAAATGCAGACTGGTAGTGTGGTCTTAGAATGCGAGGCAGTGTCCTGCCAGGTCGCTCACCCTCCCCATACGTTCGAGCACATTTGCCAAGAAATTTAATCTCCGGGCAGCAGCATCGGTGAATTCAATCATTAGTGTTGCGGGAGCATATATTGAGTCTGGGGAGGCAGAGGTCTGCACAGATATGTCAATGTCTCGTAGCTGCTGTAGCATCCAGCTACAAATAACCACAGACACCATGGTTTATCTTCAAGGGCTTTATTCAATACGTCTTGCTTACTCAATGTCCCTACTCTAACTGACCAGTTCCTTTCCCCGGCTCCTCCTGTTCCTGCTCCTCCTACGACTCCGCCCCCCCAACCACTAGGCTACCTCACACAGCTCTACATCTTCCCCTTTCTTAACAAAGTGAGCTTAATGTCCTCAGTGTTCGCAGTTCTTCAATCCACCACACGGGTTGGCGGACGGTCTGTTCTTCAAGCCTCAATAGCGTCGAGTCAGTGGTGGGTTTGGCTTTGGTCACTCTTTCTGGTGTCTTGACCAGGGCGTTCTTGACCACAATGCGGGTGAGCTGTTCACTCTCACGGTCTGCAGTCCTCATGTTTTCTTCTGGTGGTGTAACAGTTGGTTCGGGTGCTCTGTCCCTTTCATGAGTGGACAATGTTCTGGTCCTTTTATGGGCACCTGCGCTTACCCTTGCCCCTTCTTGTCTTGTCCGGTCGAGGGCGACACTGTCGTTCACCTCTGGGTCATGCACATCAGACAGTATGGTATTATCTGACGAGACTGTCTTGGTTCGGTTCGGTAACTCATGCACAACCTCGGATTGTCTGACGAACTCGTTGTTTATCTGTGCATGGGCATGTTTTTCACTCATCCGATGATCCCTCTCTGCTGACATGTCCGGCTTTCTCTGCGGACTGGCTGGCAGGTCCCTTCCCGTCCGATGACTAAGGTCCACTGTCTCTGTCTTCCTCTTATAGGTCCTTTGAGTCAGCCTTTCGGACCCCTTCAGGGGTGACGGTGTCTGGTACATGTCCGGATATGTTTGTGATTGACATGACAGATTGCCTTGTGGCGTGGCTGAGTAATCAGAGACCTTATTGTGTGTTACGTTACTCTTGACAGGAAGGGTGCCCTTTGGTTCTATGGCGCGGTCGGGTGGTTGACGCCATGGCTGTTGTCGGGACCATGACTTGGTCGACTCACGGGATCGGACAGCTGTGCTCTCTGGGTCAGAGAAGTCTCTTGTTGACCTCCAGGATCGGACGGACGCACTCTCTGAGTCAGAGGAGTTCCTGGACATGAACGTGCTTTCTGGGTCAGAGAAGTCTTTTGCCGACCTCCAGGATCGGATGGATGTGCACTCAGTGTCAGAGAGATTCTTCTCCCCTCTCCTTCTCCAACGTTTCTCTGAAACTGTCTTTGGTAGTGGATTTTTGAAGTCCGTAATCCATGGCGAATTGTACTTCCCCTTTGAGTTGTCGTTGAGATGTTTCTCCGTGTGCCTTTGTTGGAACGTCTTCAATGCCGGCCCATTTGGGAGGTTGTTTGATGATCCTGTGCTTGTTCCTTGTGCTTGATCCCAAGCGTTTGCCTCATTGTCTTCTTGTTTGGTTCGTTGCAATGGAAGATCAGTCCGTCTTGTGCGACCTGTTTCTCCTTCCCTCTTGTTGGATGCTCCAACACTTCTGATTTGAGTTGTATGTGTTCTTCGGCCAGATGTTTCCTTGGACTCGTCTTCACTGCTTGTCGACTGATGTTCCTGCGCCGACTTCCAGTGTTGACCAGTGCGACCCCTTCTTCTCTGGTTATTCTTTCTCTCCCACTTGCAGTGCCGGATGCCCTCTTGTCCAGGGATGCGATCTGCACTTGATGCTCTTTCCCCATCAGAGCATTGTGTGTCATACCTTGAGTGACTCCTTGAGGAACTCCTGGAAGGTGACTGACTTTTTGGAACGGTCTTTTGGATGGTCGCCTCTGGGTCATCTGACTCCGGGTAATCCTTGGTTGACTTCGAGTGGTCGGATGTTGAGGAGTCTGACCCTGAATAATCTGTGTCACTTTCTTTGTCACCGTATCTTTCCCGTTGTCTTTTTGCTGGTCTGCCTTCCCTCTCTCTCCTTTCAGTTCTGTTTGTTTTCTGAGTTCTATCTTCCTCGGTATCTTGATGATTTGCGCTTAGGTGCACGTCTTTCAATCCTTCTCTTGCTTTGATTTGCATTCCAATTTCGGCCTTCTTGATGATCTCCTTTAACGACCAATGACCTTGCAGGATCTTACGCTTTGTGTCAGGATTTGTGCACCCTTCAATGATCCGAAGTCGAACCGCATCCTCATTTGTGAAAGTGTTGAAGTGGCAACCTCGTACCATACTTTGCAAACGAGTGATGAAGTTTGGCAGCGGTTCGCCTGGTTCCTGCCGTGCTGTATTGAAAGCCATGCGATTATGGTCCACATCTGTCTGTGCGTTGAGATGAGCACAGAGCTCCCTTTGGAGTCTTTTATAGATTTCGGTGTCCTCCTTGGAAAATGTCCGGATTGGGCATCGGCCCTCCGGACCCACCAAATGGAGGAGTAGTAGTAGACACTTCCTCTCTCTTTGTTCACCATTGGCTTTTAAGAAATCTTCTAGTGCTTCGAGCCACCGGTGTCGTTTGAGATCCGAGATCCAATCATCAGTCTGCATCGCCGGGGGCGGTACTTCACTGTATGGAGTGACCCGCCGTGCTGTGTCTCCACCCGCCATGAGAGAGGGAGATTCTGGTCAGGGTCTTTGGTTTGGTCGTTTGCTTGGAGATTGATGGTCTTTGTAGCTAACGAAGTATGCGTCGGCGAATGAACTTGGATGGAACTGCTCTCTCCGGGGTCCTCTGTAGGACTGCCCTCCTCTGGGTCTGCTGCAGTACAGTCCAGCCGCTCTTGTCTCTTCGGCGCTCTTCAGTTTGCGCTCAGTGTCGTCGTTATCTGTCTCTTGCATTTGCTAATGCTTATTCCAATGTGCCGTTGTCGTTGCTTGGTTCTTGTGTTCGCTTGTGCCTCTTGTGGTACAGACACGTGTTGCTTCAGTGCCTTCACCACTGCGCATTCGTTTGTGTTGCTCAATGTCCACGTTGCCACCCGTGTTTGTCAACGCAGGTGTGGAAAGTAACTCTTGTGGTTGCCCGTGCTTGTTAGTTGGTTTATTCTCGTGTGTGCACGTGCTTGTTCTGTCTCAGTTGCCAATCCGTGTTCATTGTTGTTCACGCGCCGTTATCCACGTTTGTGTGTTTGCCTTGCCACTGCCTCTTGTTGTTTCTATTCGCCTCGATTCGTCTGTGGGCTCTTGACAGTAATTTGTTTGTTCCTTGCCAATGCTTGTTTGGCCTTCGCCAATGCTTGTTTGGCCTTTGCCAGTGTGTGTTTGGTCTTTGCCAATGCTTGTTGATTTACTTTCGCTGAAGCTTGTTTGCATGCAACTGCCAATGCTTGTCTGTGTGTCTCTTGCCTTTGCCAATGCTTGTTTGGGCTTCGCCAATGCTTGTTTGCATGCATCTGCCAATGCTTGTCTGTGTGTCTCTTGCCTTTGCCAATGCTTGTTTGGGCTTCGCCAATGCTTGTTTGCATGCATCTGCCAGTGCTTGTCTGTATGTCTCTTGCCTTTGCCAATGCTTGTTTGGTCTTCGCCAGTGCTTGTTTGTTTGTCCTTTATTAATGCTTATTTCCAGACACTGCTTGCCTGACTTAAAGATGGCCGCTCCCGATTTTCACAGGGATGTCCCATTGGCTTGCCTGACTCCAATATGGCCGCCGCCCCTGAAATCCCGGCTTGCACGAGACTTTCACTTTGCTCATTCACTTGGCTCATTCAGACCCAGCAGACTCAATCGGGACTCACCAGCCGCCGGTCCCAGGGATATCAGCACTTCTCCCGGTCCCCACGCTGAGCCACAGGTGAGGTTGGAGCAAGTTCCCGCTTCGCTGCGCTAGGGGGCCGCTTCCACGCGGCGACAGCGTGTCAAAGACACACGCATCAGGCGTGAGGTTCCTAGCGCTGGGGCCACTCGAGCTCCGGTTCCATCGCGCTCGACAGCGCTTACCGCCAAATCTTCTGGGGGCGATGCTCTTCGCCCGGGGGCACTCTTTTCCGCTTCTTGGGCACTGTGCAGAGTCGGGGTGGGCTCCCGACCTCTGTTCTATCTGCCGATGCTGGGGGTACGTGCATCCAGCAATGTCGCGTTTTGGCGCGAACTGCTCCGACTTCTCGAGCGCTCCAACGCTCGTCATTGCGGCTCCCTCTCTTCTTCCACAAGGCCTCCGAGGGGACAGGGTCACCGGCTGCCAGCTTCTCTCTGGGGCAGCTCCGTGCAACAGCGGTTTCTTCTTCTTGGCGCCGCCTTCCTTCAACAGCGGAGCTCGTTTCTCGACGCTGTAGGAACAGGATGATTCCACCAGGTGCTGTGGCTTGTGGGGTTTTGCTCATCCCATCCTCGTCGCCAGTTGTAGCATCCAGCTACAAATAACCACAGACACCATGGTTTATCTTCAAGGGCTTTATTCAATACGTCTTGCTTACTCAATGTCCCTACTCTAACTGACCAGTTCCTTTCCCCGGCTCCTCCTGTTCCTGCTCCTCCTACGACTCCGCCTCCCCAACCACTAGGCTACCTCACACAGCTCTACAGCTGCTGGCAAATTTTCTCCAGTTCCCCGCGTATAGAGTGGAGTACCCCTGTGTGTTTGGGAATGGAAACACCACAAATAAATGCTTTAAAAGCATCTCACAACATTGCCTGTGAAGGTGTCATTCCCTCACTGTGCGAAAATTATTCCTTAATAGCATCACCAACTTCGATGTGGAACATCGAGTCCAGTAAAGCTGATGGAGGAAACCTCCACAGCGGGCGCTGCCTGGGAACTGTAAGGAAGTCAATCAAGAGCAGAACAGGAGAATGATCAGATAGCGTGCAGGGAAGATAATCAATCGTTTGCACTTCTAGTAATAGTTGTGGGGTGAGGTACCAGTGATCTATCCAGGACAATGAACCATGTGAAGCAGAGTAGAAGGAGTAATTGCAGGTTCCTGGGTGTGACATACACCATGGATCTGCTGTAGCTGGGAATTCAGTAGGTCAGTAAGGCCCAGTGTAGCTTGTGGCTTTGTATTGTGGCCTCGCCTTGTGGTGTCTACAGTGGGATCTAGTGTGAGAATAAAGTCCCCACCCATAACTATATTTTCTGCTCTAAAGCGATCGATATGAGTAGCGATCTAGGGGAAAAAATCAGTAGTATCAACATTTGGTGCATACACATTAAGCATTAAAATCAATACTCCACCCAGCAGTCCCAACACAATAATATACCTGCCCTCGTCGTCTGCTATCACCTCTGAGACCGGGAAAGGAAGGGAGTGATTGATCAAAATACATACCACACAAGGGTATGTACTATAATTTGCAAAGAAATGCTGGCTATCCCAAGGCGGTTGCAAAACCGTGTGTGGGCATTTGTGCATAATGCGTCTCTTGCATGAAAGCTATCTGAATGGCATGCCTGGCCAAGTAGGCCAAAACTTGTTAGTTCTTTTTAGGGTTGGATAGTCCCTATACATTCCAAGATAGACATCTAAGGCACAAAGAATGTCCACACTCTACTCTAGGGGTCATTTAAGCACTATTTAGTAGATCATTACAATAGACAGGGTCATGAAACATACACTTCATGTAGAATAAGAAACATGCGCTCCGCACCAACATATAACCAAACAATGAACATCAATAAAGAAATCCCCGCAGCACTAACACCCCCCACCCCCATCAGATATATAAAAACAAGGCACCCAGAGAATCCCAAACCAGTAACAATAGTCAGGAAAGAGGGAGGGAAAGAGATAGAAAGAAAGAAAAATAGAGCAGAATAACATCCTGTTGGGTAAGGCAACGCCCCAATGGAGCCATCCAGAATGTGCGAAGCTAGAGTCATGTTTGCACAATATGGACTCATATCACATCAGTTAATCAGAAGTACCTGAGGGTTCAAAGATATGTATTGGCAAATCATTGGATGTGAAACATAACCATGATTGGAGTTTCAGACTGGAGCTCAGATGAGTCCTAACAAATTCTAATGTATAAGTGTGCCACTGGTCATCATGAGGCAGGGGTTGGACCCCCATTTTGCTCACATGGGCCGCTTCTGCCAGAACCTTGCCGCTTCATCTGGGGTATCAAAAACACGCATCTTTCCTTCGATCTGAACCCAAAGTCGGGCTGGATACAGCACGGCATATTTAACATTCGCTTTTTGTAGGGAAGGTTTAATATCTATATATTTCCGGGTAGCCTCTTGCACTATGGGCGTGAAATCTGGGAATATTGCGATGTTCGATCCCTGGTAGGTGAGGAGCCATGTTCCCTCGAAAGCCTGAGAGCAGCTTCACGATTCTGTTAATTCAGGAGTTTGGCAATAATCATTCTTGGGGTTGCTCCATGCACCGGGCGAGGGCCCAGTGTACGATGTGCGCACAGTACCGCAAAAGTAGTAGATAAAGCCTTCCTCTCAAATATCTCCAATAGCACTGATTTAACAAAGTTGGCCATGGGTCCAGTGTCTGTGGATCTCGGTTACGCCAGCAATGCGGACATTACTACGGCGCAAGTGCACCTCCAAATCATTAGCTTCAGTAGTAGCTGCTTTAGTTTCTGCACGGTTGGCTGTGTGTACTCTAAATCAGAGGTTCGCTGTTCAGCAGCCTTCATTCGGGTGTCTTGGGCTTCAAGGAGTTCGTGGATATCATCCAGCTGGGTAGTGAGGGTGTCCAAGCTAGTGTTGATGGCATGGAAACCGGCCCGCAACTCCGCCATAATGGCGGCTGTTCCCTCTAGTCTGCTGGCCTCAGGGTTGGTAGGACCCTCAGTCTCCTCACGCCTCGAAGTTTTCCCTGCCTCAAAGTTGATTTGGCATTGGTTAGGGTCGGTTCGTCACATGTTGCGCCACTGTCTAGATATGTTGCACCACCGAAATGAGTCACAGATCAATGTCCCAGGCTGGAGAGGCCAGTTTACTCCCCACACACGCTGAGGAAAGCCAGTAGTGCGTGGGCTGGCAGCAGCCTGCAATTTAAATATCTTGCCTACAGCAAGACACCACCGGGGTGAGCGTTGGTCATATGTCCTATAAGCAATGGATGGCGAGGCTCAGGAGTGGCAGCGGCACTAAAGCCCCTGTGGCAATGGAGTAATCAGCGTGTCCATAGCGCTGTTTTGCCATGTCACCTATTCGAAATCTAGGCTTAATAGGCCCTGAGCAGAGTTCGGCATAAGCCTTGCAGGCGCGTGGACAGTGCACCGCCATAAGCAAGGGGGAAAGCCAGGCAGAAAAGGCCCTCCCACTACAGGCTGTGGAGCTCACTGGTCCCTGATGCAACTGCTGTTGTCAATGACATTAGGGCTGAAACCTGTTTAGGCAGTTGCGGGTAGCAGTAGTCAGTGCCCCAGGGTCCACCGAGCCAACGTTAATTCGTGGTCCGTCCCACGCTCATCAGACCCCACCCTCAGGCTCACCCAAGACCCCTGTCGTCTCGGACCTCCGAGGCCTGCATCAGGCCTGGGAGCGCAGCAAGCTGATTGCTGTTTCTGCCAGAACCCTGCCGCCTCATCTGGGGTATCAAAAACATGCATCTTTCCTTCGGTCTGAACCCGAAGTCGGGGCGGATTCAGCATGGCATATTTAACATTCTCTTTTTGTAGGGAGAGTTTAATATCTATATATTTCTGGAGAGCCTCTTGCACCATGGGCGTGAAATCGGGGAAGATTGTGATGTTCTATCCCTGGTAGGTGAGGAGCCACGTTTCCTCGAAAGCCTGAGAGCAGCATCACGATCCTGATAATTCAGGAGTTTGGCAATAATCATTCTTGGGGTTGCTCCAGGCACCGGGCGAGGGCCCAGTGTACGATGTGTGCACTCTACCGCAAAAGTAGTGGATAAAGCCTCCCTCCCAAATATCTCAGATAGCACCGATTCAACAAATTTGGCCATTGGTCCAGTGTCTGTGGATCTCGGTTACGCCACCAATGCGGACATATATATAGCACACGCGCACCTCCAAATCTTTAGCTTTAGTAGAGAGCTGCTTTATTATATCTCTGCTCTCTCCAGAGGTTTCTGCACAGTTGGCTGCGTGTCCTCTAAATTAGAGATTCGCTGTTCAGCAGCCTTCATTCGGGTGTCTTGGGCTTCAAGGAGTTCGTGGATATCATCCAGCTGGGTAGTGAGGGTGTCCAAGCTAGTGTTGATGGCATGGAAACCGGCTCACAACTCTGCCATAATGGCGGCTGTTCCCTCTAGTTTACTGGCCTCAGGGTTGGTAGGGCCCTCAGTCTCCTCACGCTTTGGAGGTTTCCCTGCCTCAAAGTTGAGTTGGCGTTGGTTAGGGTCGGTTCATCCCATGTTGTGCCGCTGTCTAAATATGTTTCACCACCAAAATGAGCCACAGATCAATGTCCCAGGCTGGAGAGGCCAGTTTGCTCCCCACACATGCTGGGGTAAGCCAGTAGTGCGTGGGCTGGCAGCAGCCTGCAATTTAATTAACTTGCCTACAGCAAGACACCTCCGGGATGAGCGTTGGTCATATGTCCTCTAAGCAATGGATGGCGAGGCTAAGGAGTGGAAGCGCCACTAAAGCCCCAGTGGCAATGGAGCAATCGGCGTGGTCATAGCACAGTTTTGCCATGTCACCAATTCGAAATCTAGGCTCCTTTAATAGTCCCTGAGCGGAGTTCGACATAAGCCTTGCGGGCGCATGGGAAGTGCACCGCCATAAGCGAGGGGGAAAGCCAGGCAGCAAAAGCCCTCCCACTTCCGGCTGTGGATCTCACTGGTCCCCGATGCAACTGCCGTTGTCAATGGCAGAGGGTCTCCAGCCTGTGTAGGCAGTTGCCGGTAGCAGTAGTCAGCACCCCAGGGTCCTCCGAGTCAACGGTAAATCGCGGTCCGTTCCACGCTCATCAGACCCCACCCTCAGGCTCACCCGAGACGCCTGTCGTCTCGGACCTCCGAGGGCTGCGTCAGGCCTGGGAGCGCAGCATACTGTATCGGGCTCAGCGGGAGTTACCAGTCGGAACAAACAGCTTGTTCAGTGGCCTTAGTCCCCAAGATGCATTTCGGCACAGGAATCTTATGCCCTCTTCCTTTATTCCGGAGTGGACCCTCTGCAAACGAGCGACGGCTCCGGAACTTCAGAGTCAAGCGGCCATCTTGGGCGCTGGCTCGGCCACGCCCCTATTACTTACTTGTTGTTGACCAGTCTAATCTCTTTGAAGCATGAATGGATTGCATGGACTGTCGAAAGAGTAAGAGATAAAATATGCTCAGCTGTAGTGCCTGAGGTAAAGGGAAACTTCAGCAATATTTAAATGACCGGCAAACCCATCTTGGACTGATAAAATACAGAGAACTAGCATTTTTATAATTCCTCCTGCAAGCGCAATGACCATCCACGCTAGTTTTTTATGCATGTCACCTACGCAACAAGAAAGCAAAAATCTGTGAAATGTTGTGGGCTGGTTTAGGAATAATTGAGCAAAGCAATGTCTTAACTGGGCTGACCCAAAGACACTCTCTGTATGTTGTGTGTTATGTTGGCTTGACCTCTGCTATTCAACTCCCACTAAAACTTCAAAAGACCAAGGCAGCAGACCAGGTCAAGCACTACGGATCCTTTAGTTCTTGATTTTGGATGGTGCAAACTTCTTCCTACACCAGCTACCGTTAGGTGTATGGGTCAAAGATATACAAAAAAGAAATGGAAGGTGCACACAATTAGAGTCAGTAGAAATAATGTATTAATGTCGCCACTGATCCTTACCTCTCTGACCAAAATTGGTGTCAGCTCAAACTACATTAACTCGCCCTGACGAAGTTCCTAAAAGGCAAATGGAACGAAACGCGTTGGCTGTGCCTATGTCTGATGAATACTATTGAATAAAGAAGAAGATACTTTAATACATTATTTCTACTGACTCTAATTGTGTGCACCTTCCGTTTCTTTTTTGTATATATTCAACTCCCACTGCCTGCACCTCCTTCAAAACCAGTTGCATCATTTACAACACCATCATGACCAGGGACGGACTGGCTACCAGGCGTTTTGGTGTGGTGCCAAGCTGGGGGCTGATTTCACTGCAGTGGGGGCTGATTTCGTTGATGGGGACATGCGTGTGCTTCTAAATAAACAAAGCAAAATGAATGGTTTTAAGCACACACAGATCCCCGTCAACTAAATCAATCCCCAGCTTGGCAGCAGACCAAAATGCTTGGTAACCAGTCCGGCCCTGATCATGACCTGCACTCCGACTTATGTTGCAGACAAGCTCACCATCTCTGATGGTTCTCAGCACACCTGCAGCAGGACACCATCAGACTGCAGAATAAGAAGTGCAAGAAGGCTGCAGGCCTTTGCCATCTTTTTCAAATATGCAACCAGGATCTGGACCAGCTTTCACAGGTCCATCAGGACCACCCTAAGGCTGCTTTAATTTACGAAAGAGCTGAAGATGCACCACTTTAAAGAACACCCCTTCACAATCTGATAACAGTCCACAAAACAGCTGCCTCTTTCGTTACTCGTTGACTTTATGCTTTTCTTTGGCCATATATAGCAATACAGGAGAACCTAGTTGTCCTATAGAAAGACCACATACATACAGCTAAATTTGTCGCAAGCCTGATAGAATGATGGGCATACGTCACTCCGGAGTCGGCTGGGCAAAGTAGAGTTTAATATGGGTGCTATGTGCACATCTTTAATACCAGTCAGTCAGTCAGTCAGTTAGCCATATATTTGTAAAGCGCACTACTCACCCATGAGGTTCTTAAGGCGCTGGGCTGGGGAATGCTGCTACTACTCAAAAAGCCAGGTCTTGAGGAGTTTTCTGAAAGTCAGCAGGTCTTGGGTCTGCCGTAGTTGGATGGAGAGGGTGTTCCTGGTCTTGGCGCAAGGTGGGAGAATAATCTGCCGCAGGAGGTCGCTCTTCGGAAGCGGGGGACTGTGACGAGGGTGAGGTCGGCGGAGCAGAGCTGGCAGGTGGGGGTGTAGAAGCTGAGTCGTCTGTTGAGGTATGTTGGTCCGGTGTTGTGCAGTGCCTTGTGTGTGTGGGTGAGGAGTTTGAATGTTATCCTCTTGTTGACCGGGAGCCAGTGCAGGTCTCTCAGGTGGGGTGTGATGTGGCTGCGCCGAGGGATGTCGAGGATCAGGCGTGCAAATGCGTTCTGGATGCGTTGGAGCCGTCTCAGGAGTTTGGCCGAGGCTCCTTCGTAGCGGGCGTTTCCGTAGTCCAACCTGTTGCTGACGAGAGCCTGGGTAACAGTTCTTCTGGTTTCAGTGGGGATCCACTTGTAGATCCTGCGGAGCATGCGGAGGGTGTTGAAGCAGGAGGAGGAGACGGCGTTGACCTGTTTAGTCATGGAGAGGGTGGAGTCTAGGATGACCCCTAAGTTGCGTGCTTGGTCGGTGGGTGTTGGAGCGGTTCCCAGTGCGGTCAGCCACCATGAGTTGTCCCAGGCTGAAGGGGTGGATCCGAGGATGAGGACCTCCGTCTTGTCCGAGTTCAGCTTCAATTGGCTGTTCCCCATCCATTCAGCGATGGCCTTCATTCCTTCGTGAAGGTTGGTTTTGGTGATGTGGGGGTCCTTGGTGAGGTAGAGGATCAGCTGGGTGTCATCAGCGTAGGAGATGATGGTGAGGTCGTGCCGACGGGCGACATCGGCGAGCGGTGCCATGTAGATGTTAAACAGCGTTGGGCTGAGGGATGAGCCCTGGGGTATGCCGCAGATGATCTCAGTGGCTTCGGAGCGGAAGGGGGGAAGGCGGACGCTCTGTGTTCTGCCGGAGAGGAAGAAGGTGGTCCAGTCCAGGGCCTACTCTTGGATCCCGGCGTTGTGAAGGCGACCAGGACTGATTAAATTAGAAAACAAAAAAAAGGCAACCATTGGAGTGTCACAAATTGGTTAAAAGATCAGCAGGAGATTTACAACAAACATGGTGACCCTAATGGGTGATGGACGTCCATTGTGGAGCACCTGGGAGACCTGCTCCTGGGAAGGAAAAATATGGTTCTCGAGGTCAAGAGATCTAGACCAGTGCCACCTAAGACACACTTTCCGCCTCCCCTCTTCCGTTTATGCGCCGTAACTGTATTCACGTTAATAGAATATATATTTTGAAATGTGTCACTTTTGTTAAAAGTATAGATAGGAAGAAGACAAAAACATCTTTGAGTATTCGAACTCGGAGATGCTTTAACCTGTACCCAGCGATCCATGGCTCATGAAAGAAACCAGCACGGTTTTTGTGCCATCTGCAAGAAGAAGTGTTCTCTGACGGTCGAACAACTGTTGGGAGTTGGCAGTTCGCCAGTTTCAAGCTCTCTGCACTATGCTTTATCTACGGGTGACAGGTTAAGATGCATCTGAAATGGCGGCTCCGAGGACGGTGCCCTGGTACTTCCATTCCCAGCCATTACTGTCACTGTCAGCTGCCTTCACTGACAGCGTGCGCAGAACATTTCAGGAAACGGTCTCCTCGGCAGCATTATTTTGTGCAAAAGCTTTAGAAAAAAATACGGTAATTGACTCACATTTTAATACCCAACGCTTATCATATTGGCGCCATCATTCAGCTGTTCGGAATTGGTCTCCAGACATGGAATGGATTGGTGAACGTAGGGTGGAATGTTGGCTGTAATGTCTTATGAGGGTCGTGGGCCGGGGAAACTGTAATTTGAAAATAGGACCAACATTTGAGCTGGTATTCATCATTCCTCCACTAGACCACGCTTTTGTGCAACACCACTGCCTAGTCAGTTATCTTACATCTGTCAGCAAGTGTCAGCACGCGCCTACACTTGTCAGGCTGCCGCGAAAATCACGTCAGCACGTCCCTGGGCACCACTATCTGGTTAAAGGTTTGTTAGCAACGCCCGCGCAGTTCCATCCGACCTGCATTTTTATATGACTTGATAAACCGCAGCATTCAAACATAACTTTCTCCTAGCATGTGAGCTGACTGAACAGTCATTTGAAAAATGCGTTTTTCGTCTCCCATTAATTATTTTAGAATCCTGCTATTACAGGAAAGCTTGAGAAAGAGTGTTTAAGACCTGTCCACATATATAGGAAGCTCTTTTCAGTAACACCACAATCCACTCCCCCCCCCCCCCATTCACACACCACCACATCTATGACAATTTTACATACGACAGGAGCAGGCTGTCTCAAAGATTATATTATTTTGTTATGTATTCTTTTTTTTTAACACAAACTTTATTGGGTATTTCTGGTGCACATTACATATATAAGCAGTACTGCATATATGTTACTTTTAAAAAGAATGATCTGTGATTTATATACATCACGTTTCTCCTCTACATGACACAAGTTGTTATATGTTCCCGTGCATAACCATTTTAGACAAACCAAGTAGAAATTCACTCATTTTGACATTATAATCTTACAATATATGCTGCGTGGTTGAGGTATATTATAACTCGAACCCAATGTATCCCACCTAACCTAATCCACCACTGATAACTAAACCCGCAACAAGAAAACAATTGCCGCTGTGAAATTACTACTTCGTATCCTGGTACAAAGTACCAGGTGATAAGTACAACCGATGTTGTTAGGCAGGACAAGGGAATGATGCAAGAGAAATACAAGGGGCCAGGGAGAGTAGAGTGGGAGGGGAATAATAATCCACTGCTACCCTGCTAAGGGTTCAGCAGCAGCGTGAGGGGGGATTGCTTAGCCACACCACTAGTAGTTCGTGGAGTTTGAGAGTCCACTGAAACCTCCTCCGTGTTTGTTCTAAAAAGCTCCACCAATTGCACCCATTCTAAGGATATTGGACGTTTTCGTAGTCCCCTGTATTCCTCACGCTGCTGCGCCTCCATCTCATGGGCGTCTGCAGACATTTTTCCAGGGGGAGGGGGGGCAAAATGTTAACATCATCACCATCCTCTGACATGATGTGTGCCAGGTGGGGCACAAGACACACTGGAGCGCAGAACTGTGAAAGACCTAATTAAATGCCAGGAATCCAGGACATGTGACTGACCCTGCCACAGGCCAACAAACACCACGTGTAGGGAAAACGCTAAACTTTCTGACAAGGTGTTTTATCTCTCACTGCTACGTGTGCAGACTTCCGGGTCCTCGATCCAACACTAATCAAGGCTGTCTTCAGCACGATTTGATTTTTATCAGAATACTTTAAAACAGCCTATGATTAAAGCACCAGATTAAATATACTGTATGCACAGTGAATGTTAGGGATCATTTGTAGCACACATGTTTACCAATATTGGCTTCTTGGTGCTAAAATTCATGATAACTTGTATCCAAGGTTAAAGCACAACGTCAAAGTTAGTAATAAATAATGCAGCAATCACACACGCTAGTGATTCGCCAATGGGTGCTCCCTTTACTAGAATTCCCTGGGGATTGCTAAATTTTACACACATTCAATTAATTTATACAAAATAAAATGTATAGGTCCAAATGTTAGCTATATTTTTTCAAAGAAACCTAGAGTCCCTCTACTTGCAGTCAATGTCAAACTGACAACATGCCTATGTTTAGGGATACAATAATGGCCATCTCCCTTATGCGGAAGCCCGGCCCCGTAAATGTGTGGCACATGCGGCGCCCGCAGCAGCGGCACATCACAGGTCCAGGGATTCTGAGTCTTACACAGTGGTCGAAGTGGGGGAAAAAAAGTAGGGGAAGAGTGGGCGGAGAATCAGAGGGCGGGAATAACCCAAGGATTGGATCTGTGATTGGAGCCGGAGGTGTGACCAGAATGCGCAGACATCCCAATATACCAGTATTTGTTTGGCATTTCACTACCCAGTTTAAACAACCATGATAATTTTAGGTTATAATGAGTTATTAACATAAAAATATATGCACAAAGTGGGATATGCTTCTAATTACAGAATGTACCAAATACGATAAAATGTGGAAACACAAGCCATTTGTCTCCGAGCAATGGAGTTTCTGTCATCAGCACTACTCCCTTTTTCCACAACAGCAGTTCAAATATGAATGGCAAAATATCCTAGTTTGCAAATGTTTTCTCTAAAATTATGGCTCTGCCATATTTGCCTCTCAGTAATGCACTGTTCTGTCGAGAATAGTGTCTCCCCAGGGCACTCGAAATTAAATTTTCAATAGTTTGTTCAATAAAGTTCAAAAAAAGGTTCAATTGACAAGTAGTTTTATTTCAAAGCTTTTCTTTGCTGATTATTACTTTCATGATTCATCTCATGGTATACGATTATTCAAATCATTGGCCCAATGCATTTCGGGCTGTGCCCTTCATCGGGGGCCCTGTGCAATTCTGTAACAATGACAAATAAAGTACAGTTTCAACAAATGATATCTCTACATTTGTTCATGTAGGTGTAAACTCGGTCAAACAAACATCGTACATATTTTCTATACATGCAAGGGAGGAAGGGAATGGGTGTCGGGGGTATGAAAGGATGGAGAGACACTGGGGTGTGAAAGGGTGAGTGCTCTGTATGCGATGATGGTCGTGAATAATGGTGAATTGGGGGTGCCTAGGGAATATACATAACGGTATGTGAGTGCTCAAAAGGTTCACGAAATCTAACCTGGTCTGACGGGTTGTAATGCCTCCCAGGCGTCAGATATATCTGTTACCAAAAAAACGAAAAAGAAAGGTGCAATCGTAAGCTGTGGTCAGTCTACGCGCTGATCTTAAAATGAAACGAAAGTCGGAAAACGGTGCTCGTCTCCGTTTAATGAGTAAGCTTACCGGGTGAAAGGTTCTCGTTGAATCCTGGAAGGGATTCCGGTAATGCGCGTTCGATGCTTCTTCCGCGTTCAGAAGTTTGAAAGCGGGCGGAAAGTTACTTTATTGTCATTCACTCACAGGGGTACGATACTTCCAAACGTTCATTAAGACCTCTTGAAGTTGTGGATGACAGTCTATGGATCAATAGACTGTCATCCACAACTCCAAGAGGTCTTAATGAACGTTTTTTCGGTAACAGAAATATCTGACGCCTGGGAGGCATTACAACCCGTCAGACCAGGTTAGATTTCGTGAACCTTTTGAGCACTCACATACCGTTATGTATATTCCCTAGGCACCCCCAATTCACCATTATTCACGACCATCATCGCATACAGAGCACTCACCCTTTCACACCCCAGTGTCTCTCCATCCTTTCATACCCCCGACACCCATTCCCTTCCTCCCTTGCATGTATAGAAAATATGTACGATGTTTGTTTGACCGAGTTTACACCTACATGAACAAATGTAGAGATATCATTTGTTGAAACTGTACTTTATTTGTCATTGTTACAGAATTGCACAGGGCCCCCGATGAAGGGCACAGCCCGAAATGCATTGGGCCAATGATTTGAATAATCGTATACCATGAGATGAATCATGAAAGTAATAATCAGCAAAGAAAAGCTTTGAAATAAAACTACTTGTCAATTGAACCTTTTTTTGAACTTTATTGAACAAACTATTGAAAATTTAATTTCGAGTGCCCTGGGGAGACACTATTCTCGACAGAACAGTGCATTACTGAGTTGTATCTAACCCAAGTACAGTGGGTCCAACCTCAGGGGCACCACCCACCCTCAATGAACTTACAAACATATCAAACCGAAGGAGTGCGCATCCCAACTTCCAATTGGATTTCATTCTGCCATATTTGCCTCATAATGCAAGATCTGCTGCATGATCTGACCATTTAAACAAATAAATTGTTTGCTCAAACATATCAAAAGTTAATATAAAATGTGACTTATGTTGCTGCCGAGTGGATGGCCTATTGTAAAGGTTGATTGGTCACCTTTCTCACTGCTGCGTTTGTATGTTACACTTGTACTAATAAGGCAAAATCTTTCCAGAGACTGTTAGCATGTGTACACACGTCAAAATAATAAAATATCTGAAAATATACTGCATTACACTGCAGCCTTTTTTTAAATGCATAATTTAGTCAACACTACGGCATAATGTTGTCATCCTTTGCTGCATAATTAATTCCAGTGGCCCCACAGCAGACAGTACATGTTAAAAGTGCTTGTGAATGAAGCCGGGTGACTGTAAGTTTGCGAACTTAGTTTGGTGTGCTTGCAAGTCCTGCATTGCCAATCCCTGGTGAGTTGCAGCTACTACTGTTGAAACAAGGCCAATGGAGGTACCTATGGGTAAGGCAGACTGGCCTCAAGGGCAGGGCCAGGCATAGCACAGGTGGTGTCCTGTGCATTAAAGTTTGTTAGTGCCCCCCAATGACCATCTCTTCCATGGATTCCCTCACTGCCACCCTTTAACTGTGCCCCCCCCAGTTTCCACAACCACTCTCTCTCAGATGCATTTAATTTGATTTACAGCGCCACTCATACCATGTTGGGTGTCAGAGCACTTTACATCACACACATTACACAGAGACAATCAATATGTGTGTAAATCACTGTATAGAAAAGGTTACATAAGACTAAGGACTACAAGGTGTAGGAGTCACATGACAACCATGCTAGTAGCCCGTATAGTTTTATAGTGATTGGTCTGGAGAAACACAATACCCGGAATTTAAACTGTAATACCATGGTTGAGGGTTCTCCGTAATAATCAGAATTGATTTCTGTCCAAAAGAACACTTTTTGGGACATTAGGATAATCAAAGACTGGGAGGAGGAGGAGTAGGGGGGAACATAACGCTCTAATTTATACCTTGCAGTTTGTATACAGCTCTTAGATGACAGTTAATAGCTCACTGTTCTAAGTTAGGATTTTAATTTATAAACTGCAAATAACAAAAGGATCTCTCAGACAAAAGCAGTAGCCCACTGACCTATTTACATTATGTGCACTTTGTGATCTGCATGGCGCATGTTCTTTGCAGCCGGTACATTAACCCTCTGAGCTACCTTTCCACGAGTCAAAACTTCCACTAGACAAAATTCTGATCTCTCTCTATGAAGAACATTAATCACCAGAGTCATCATGACATTTTTATTGGTGCCGAAAATTGCTGGCGGCCAGGAAGGAGGCAGCAAGCGTTTTTAAAACAATAATATACTTGCAAACTTGATGCCTCCACCTAAAGTCAGCACCCGGTGCGGTCACACTGGTTGCACCGCCCTAGAGCTGGCCCTTCTCAAGGGTCCTGTGACCTCAGTGACTGTTGTTCTAGAGCGTGTTGCTTCATAGGCCTGCCCGAAAGACTGGAGGTGAACTTCAGTATGGATAGTTGTGGACAAGCCTTGAAGGTTAACCTACACTTGTCATGCAAGGGTCCACCTGCTGGTGTGAAGACACCAGGACTTCTAAGGTGTTGCAAAGCCTTCTAAGGTCTAGCATGTGATTGTGCTCTCGCAGGAGAGTGGTCTGGTGGACCGGTTATTAAGGCTGAACCTGGTTCCCAGTTCCCAATTCAGCAGCTCTGACCATAGAGCCACATCCTCTCCCCCACTGAACACCGTACTGCCCCACTGAGAAAAACTCCCACTGTCTTCAACTACAATTGTTGCCCGCTATAAACACCGGGATGCGGCTCAATTTAAATTGCGCACTAGACAAGAGCAATATGCGGCCTACAAAAAAAAGCAACAACATCCTGGAAAAAGCAGACACTTACAGGGAATGCAAAATTTTGCAAACCATGGGAAATGTAAGCAGGAACAACATGGTTACCTTAATGCTTTTACACTCACTATTCAGAAATCAGTGAGTGCTTTTGCCTGAAAAGTTAAGGACACGACTACAGGGCCCTGAATGGACCCATTTAAATGTCCATTGCTTATACCCTTACAAAAGGTAAGCAGAATGATAAAAAGGCCACATCCCTGGACGCAGAGCCGCAGTACACATTTTGTTTTCCAATGCACACATTGCAGTACCTCCAGGATTGGTGCACTAGTTCCAAGTCCAGGGAAAACAAAGACAAGAAACCAAAAATAGCGCTTCACTGGCAAACTCTGTAAAAGTGGCGCTAATGTGTTTCAGTGTGAATAAAATCAGTTTGGCCAATTTGCTACAACTCTGTCTTACTTTATTTAGTTATTTATCTATTTTTCATATTTTTAGCCTTTTATTCCCAATGCTGCACTTTGGAATTAAAATGTCAGAAAAATATGACATTTCCAGCAAAAGCGTCTTTCTTTTTTTGATCCATTTCACAGGGAAGCAAATAAATGAAAGGAGAGGAAAGAGAGTGAGAACCCTGTCTTGAAGTCACGGTTTTCATGGGCGTCCGCAGTGGGGGCAAGGAGGGTCGCTCCAGGGGGGGCAAGCGCCCCTCCTTGCCCCCTGCAGACGCCCACTCTGCAGTAGCCCAACGGAGGACTTCCTCCTCCCATTTACCCGCACGTGGTGGTGTGCGAGATTTCCAGCGCTGTGTAATCAGCCTTTTTGCAATCATCAGGGCTAAGCCTGCAAAGCGGCGCAGCAACTTCAATTTCTTGGGAAGTGGGAAAAGGCCTAAAATACAGGGGCCTCATTTATGAAGGCCATGCGCCACCGGTGCGTCACTTTTTCCCATTTTAAAAGTGACGCACCGGTGGCGCAAGGCCTTCATAAATAAGGCCCCAGGCTTCTACAGTATCCCAAGTCATGCGTTCTGTTAACACAGACAAGTTCTGGATAATTCTCAGCCAAAACCCATGCAACGCCAGGCAGGACAACAACATATGGATAAAATCAGCATCTTGGGCGTGGCATCTGGGGCAGTTCGAGTAGGCAGTTGTGTACATGTTCTGTAGTGGTTTGGGGGTGAGGTAAGCACTAAGCAAAATAAATAATTGTATTACTTTCAATTGGCAGTTACGAGATACCTTTCTAGGATGTTCCAACATCAGGGTCCATTCCCTATCTTCCAAACCTCGTGATAATAATGTTTCCCATTTATGTCTGAGAGGTCCTAAAGGGATATTCAGATGTTCCCGCAACCCACTGTACAACCACCGGACAAGATAACGGCCATGCCCCATCATGTGAATGCACTTCAACAAATGAAAGGTGGTAGGTTCTCTCTGGTCCACCAGCCAGTGTTTGTAAATGTAATGTAATGTAAAAGACATTTCTATCGCGCAACTTTCACTCCGAGGAGTATCTTGGCGCTCACCCAACCCAGATGGAGGAGTTGGAGGGAAAAAAGGATGTCCTGCATTCTACACCACAATTACACCAGGGTCCTGCACGTGGCATCGGGCAAAGAAAAGATCCAAGCTTTTAATGCCTTCCTGAAAGAAGTTTCTTGGGAGAATGAAAGTAAAAAGGGGGGAAGCTTATTCCAGGCCTTGGTGCCCAGTAAGAAGAGGGATTTGCCACCTTTTGTAGCCAGCTTGAATCGGGGAGGTGTAAGTAGATTCAGACTGGCAGACCTCAGACAGCGCGTCGGGTGATATCTTTTGAACCCATTGCATTTGTATTTTGGGCCTCGTTGGTGAAATGCTCTAAAGGTAATTAGAAGAATTTTAAACAAAATTCTTTTACCTATTGGCAGCCAATGAAGAATGTTAAGTGCTGCTGAGGCTGAAGACCTACGAGGCCAATGCAGTACGAGGCGCGCCGCCGCATTTTGGACCATTTGTAACCTGTGGAGAACGGTTTTATTAGCTCCGGCATATAATCCGTTACAATAATCCAGCCTAGAACTTATTAAGGCCACTGTGACTGTTTTCCTCGCCAATAGCGGAAGTAGATCAAAAAACTTCCTCAGTGCTTTTATGATCTGAAAGCATGTCCCGGCTACTGCCACAGCTTGGGGTTTAAAAGATAATTGATCATCAAATTTAGATGTAATTGTGTTGGGAGGAGCTTCTGCCTCCGCTGGCCAGCACATTTTTGGGGAAAACAAATTATGACTCCCGACTGGTAGAATTTCAGTTTTTCCGGCGTTACATTTTAAATGGTTGTTAGTCATCCATTTAAAAGTTGCTGCTACACATTCCTTGAGCTCTTCCTCGGCACCTGGCCGTTCCCTGTCCAGCACCAGTATGAGTTGGGTGTCGTCAGCGTATGAGATAGAACTGATCTGGAATGATGCGATCAGTTTCACTAGGGGTACCATGTACAAGTTAAATAGTACAGGACTCAAACTTGAGCCCTGAGGGACCCCTGAGCTGACGACTTTAGCCTCGGACTGATATTGGCCCAGCACTGTGACTTGGCGTCTATTGCTAAGGAAATTCCTAAGCCGTGCCAAGACCTGTCCTCCTACCCCTGTGGCAGCCAACCGGTCCACTAAGATGTTATGTGAGACCGTATCGAAGGCTGCCGACAGGTCAAGTAGGATAAGGACAGCCTTCTTTCCTTGATCCATCGTCGCCCGTAAGGTCTCTGCGGTAAAAAGCAGGGCAGTCTAAAGTGTGTAATCATGGCATGTATTAGGAAAAGGGTGTCAGGCACCGCATTAGTGCGTACAAACTCATTGTGTGGCATCAAGTTACCATCATGCAAGAAATCTCCCTAGCTGTGTTCAAACCCGAATTTGTACCCTTTTTGTTATTCCAGGTGTTGTGGGTAAGCCACAGAAGGGGATATTCGAGGCATATGGAAAAGGTATTTTTGCATATTTATGGACTTGTCTCCAATAGTGAAGGAAGGGAGGTTCTGCACTTTATCTGCCCCCGGGCGCAGCAACGCCTGTAAGGTACCACATCCAAGGCAGTCCAGAGAACACACTGTCTGAAATATATTATGGCCCTCCAGCCAGTATGCCAGCCACTGCAATTGCCCAACTATGCAGTATGCTTTAAAATCAGGCCTGCAGCGCTAGGAAGCTGCATCTTGGCTAATGTCATTCTATGTCTGCTCAAACCCCAAAGCAAGGAGGTCAAAAGGGTGTCTAGAGTTTTAACAATCCATGCTGGGAGGATAACCGGAAGGTTTACAAATTGATAAAGGAGCCTTGGCAGCATTACCATTTTGGACACCACCAGACGGCCCACTACTGTGAGGGGTAGTGTATTCCAAAAGGAAACCCGGGACCGAAGGGAGTTGACGGTCCTCATTACGTTGCCAGCTATTGTGTCGGCATCGGCAGTGGTTCTGTATATATAGATTCTTAAAAATTTAAAGGTTACGGGTTCTCCTCTAAACTGTAACTGGACAAAACTTAAAAAGGGGTCAGCATACGTACTTTTGAAAGAATATGCTATGAACTTAGAGGCATTGAGATGTAACCCCGATAGCTCCCCGAACTGTGAAAACAAGTCCGCTATTGCCTGAATACTTTTATTCAAGTCCTGAAAATACAATAACATGTCATCTGCGTAGAGTCACACAGAATGGACTGTACCATGAATGGGAATACCTTAAGGGACCATAACTTGCTGTAGATATTGGGCTAGAGGTTTGAGTGCCAGGACAAACAATAAAGGCTGTCACGTGCCTCGATAAATAAAATACGCTGGCAATATGATTGAACCAGTTTTTTCGTGGGCTGCAGGGTTAGTATAGAGTAATTTTATTCATTTACAGTATGCCAGAGGTAATCTGAGCTTGATCAGAACAGCTAACATATACGACCAACTCGGTGTATCAAAAGCTTGGCCTATATCCAGGGATAGATAGCCAGCGCACGGGAACTGCGCCAAGGTCGCATGCAGTATGGCGTGAAATCGATGAATATTTAAAGAGGTGCTTCATTTGGGAACAAACCCACACTGATCTACATGTATGATTTGAGGGAACAAGGGAAGAAGCCTAGGCGCCAGAAGTTTACTGAGTATGTTATACTCTGTATTAAGGATGGCGAGGGGTCTGTAGGATGTCGTCTTGTGAGGATCTTTGTCAGGCTTCAGCAAGGAAGTGACTAATGCTGCTCTAGTTGTGGGGGGCAGTGTACCCTCAGCAAGCAAGGTAGTGTAAAGCTGCAGCAGTTTAGGCACCAGCGCTGTCGCAAAGGTTGACTAAAATTCAATAGGGAGCCTGTCAGAGCCCAGTGTTTTATTACGAGCTAAC
Source organism: Lissotriton vulgaris (assembly GCF_964263255.1). Classification (NCBI taxonomy): domain Eukaryota; kingdom Metazoa; phylum Chordata; class Amphibia; order Caudata; family Salamandridae; genus Lissotriton; species Lissotriton vulgaris. Next base: position 382,970,703 of record NC_141685.1, read on the forward strand.
ACCTTAGTCGCCATTTTAATTTCTACCGGTGTAATCGGTGCTTCTAGGTCTTGGACATCGGAGTCAGAAATAACTGGGAGGTCCACCTCCGCAAGGAAGCGAGTAGTAGCGTCTATCAGGTCTAGATGAGGAGCAGCATATAGAGAGGTATAGTAGGACTGGAATGCAGAATTTATCTCAGCCTGTGTGGTGACATGCATTTGCTTGACATTACTAATTGCCAATATGGGAGTGGGGGTTGATGGAGGTGCAATGAGCCTCACCAATAAGGTGCTGGAACGGTCTGCCTCAGTGTGTGTGCGAAGTGTGTATGCGTTAAAGTCGATCAATCTTAAACGTTTTAGCAATTCTACATTTTTGACCCTAGCTAGTTGTAAGTGTTCCACCCCATCCCCGTCCTTTTGGGCCTCAACTTCCTGTGCTTGCAGCTTTTCCTCCTGCTCCGTGAGGTCTCTAATTGCTTCCCTTCTAAATCCCACCAAGGAGCTCAAGGAGACGCCCCGAATTGACACCTTAAATGCCTCCCATTCCTGGGATCGGTCGTGGCTTTACCGCCATTAATTGTAAAATATGTTGTGATGGCAGTGGTTAATGTGGCCCTGCACACTTGGTCTTCCAATTGTATGGGTTGCATACGCCCAGTCGGGATAGGTGTGGGAAAGCGTCCCTACTTAAGGTTCAGTTCAATGGGATTGTGGTTTGAGATTGTCTTGCCTAAGTAAGTACAGTGCAAAATGGTCAATGTGAACTCGGGTGAGCACAGGAAATAGTCCAGGCCTGTATGCAGCATGTGGTGGTGAAAATAGAAGGAATATTCCCACATGCTTATGTGCTGGGACGTACAAACATCTATTAAATTCCATCCTTGTTCCCAGCGTGACAACGACGCAGCCTGGGAGCGCGCAGTTGTGTTTAGCAAAGGAGGTTGGGTGCGGTCTAGGAGTACATCAAACATGCATTCAGGTCTCCCCCTAGTAACTATGGATAACAGGACCAGGCTAGCGAGATCCGGGACAGAAAGGCATCCTGTTCGGCTTTTGGAGCATAATGAGACCCCAACACTGCTTGTGTACCATCTAAGGTCCCCCGTAAGAACATGTAACACCCTTTTTCATCTATCCTACCCTCGCTAAGGGAGAAGGGAATCCCCGCCCATCTCCATATTGAAGTCCCTCTAGAAAAGGCAGAATATGCTGTGGCATAAATTTGAACCCTCCAGCGGCGCTGCAGTTTCACGGTTTCGGTGGGCATTAGGTGTGTCTCTTACAAATACACTATTTGGGCCTTACGACGGTGTAACTGTGCTGCTATACGATGGTGCTTAGAAATCGCTCCCATTCCCCTGATATTCCAGGATATGATTTGGGAGTAGTCATCATCAAGGCACCTTGGTGGAACACACCCCTGCCCCCCCAATCCAACCCACCTCCCATCCCCCCACACATCGGATCATGCAGCAATAATACAAACAATAAAAATATAGCCCAATACTGGGTCCAACGATCTAACTTCGCTCGCCTGTGGGGGAGGTTGCAAACAATACTGTTCCTTAGAAAGAAAAGAAAGAAAAGAACACAATGCATGGAATCGCCCAGGACAGGCTGGCCTGGGGACATACAATAGCGCCTTCCGATCCGAAGCCACCAACATCATCTGCGGCGTCCTGCAGGGCTCATCCCTCAGCCCAACGCTGTTCAAAGTCTACATGGCCCCCCTCGCAGGAGTGGCCCGCCATCACGACCTCAACACCATCTCCTACGTCGACGACACCCAGCTCATCCTCTTCCTCACCAAGGACCCACACACCGCCAAACCCAACCTCCACTAGGGAATGAAGGCTGTCGCCAACTGAAGCTGAACTCAGACAAGACGGAGGTCCTCATCCTCGGTCATATCCTCTCAGCCTGGGACGACTCCTGGTGGCCGACCACACTGGGAACAGCACCAACACCCACCTACCACGCACGCAACCTAGGTTTTATTCTCGACTCCTCCCTCTCCATGTCTAAACAGGTCAACGCCGTCTCCTCCTCCTGCTACAATACCCTCAGCATGCTCCGCAGGATCTACTAGTGGATCTCTACCGAAACAAGAAGAACAGTGATACAGGCCCTTGTCAGCAGCAGACTGTACTACGGCAACGCACTCTACACAGGAATCCCAGCCAAACACCTACGACAACTACAATGCATCCAAAACGCATCCGCCCGACTGATCGTCAACTTTCCCCGCCACAACCACATCTCCCCCCACCTGAGAGACCTACACTGGCTCCCCGTCGACAAGAGAATCACCTTCAAGCTCCTCACCCATGCACACAAAGCACTCCACAATGCCGGACCAGCCTACCTGAACAGCAGACTCAGCATCCACACCCCCACCTGCCATCTCCGCTCCGCCAGCCTAGCCCTCGCCACTGTCCCCCGCATCCAACGGATGACCTCCGGTGGCAGATCCTTCTCCTACCTCGCCGCCAAGACCTGGAACACCCTCCCTACCCACATACGGCAGACCCAAGACCTACTCACCTTTAGAAGGCTCCTCAAGATCTGGCTCTTCGAGCAGTAGCAGCACCCCCTCCCCTCTCCTCAGCGCCTTGGGACCCTCATGGGTAAGTAGCGCGCTATACAAGTTTACTGATTGATTGATTGATTGATTGATTAATAGTGAAGAACTATAATACCAACTCCCCGGCTGCCTCAGGGACCTGCACCCTCCACTGCAGAAATAAGTACATTTCTTATAACACAATTTTGTAGCACACAGGCAGTCTAGGCAGATAAAACAACATTATAAACATCACATAAACCTATCATTCCAAGGGATCGTTACTCAACTGTGTAGAAACAGAAGTGAAAAGTGGGGCACTACCAACTGTTTCAGAGTCCGAGGTGGCCTCAACTGGAGGACTGGTGCTGATAGGCGGGCGAGGTGGGCAGAAGGCCGCGGCAGATCGAAGAGCCTCTTGCCTACCCTCCAAAACTTGTTGCTGAGACGGAGAACCGGAACCAGTGCTCTGCGTCACTAAACCCTTTCTATGTCTCCGGGGAGCACGCTGTGACTTCGGCTGTGTGGAGTCCTTCAGCCTTGCAGGTAAAACATCTGGAAAGGTTTTGTCGAGCCTGTCCCTAGCATCGTCGAGTGAATCAAAAAATAGCGATCGCTGATTGTATATAACTTTCAGTTTTTCCGGAAATAGCAATGCAAAGGTGAAACCCACTGCGCGGACTCGGGCCTTGCCCTCCATAAATGAAAAGCATTTACGCTGTACAGCCAGTGTATAGGTAGGGAAGATAGATATTCTCACATTGTCGATTTGCAGTGGACCATTTTCACGGGCCGCCTGCAGCAGGTCATCCCGGTCCCTGTAATTTAAGATTCTGACCTACACTGGACGGGGGTTTGTGCCAGGAATTGGACGGTGTGTAGGTATGCAGTGGGTCCGTTTGACTGTAAAATGGGCAGACAGGCCTGTTGGGGCCACACTCGTTTTCAGCCAGTTTTCGATGTAAGTTGTTGGGTTAGCGCCTTCTGTTCCTTCCAGCAGTCCAACAATTTTAAGATTATTTCTCTGGGCTCGACCTTCCGCATCGTCTGCACGGGCCTAGAGGGAGTAAATTTGCTAGTGCATTTGACTAAGTTGTTGGGCATAGGCAGCTACTTGCGGCACCACTGTTTCTAGAGTTTGTTCTGCAGACTTAACTTTCTCAGCGAACTTTCCATGGTCGGCTTTGAGGAGATTGAGCTCCACAGTTCTCCATTGCTGTTCGGGAATCTCATATTTCTTTTAAGATCACGTCCAACTTATCCTCAGGAGGGTTGGATATGGCTCTGTTCTCAGAGTAGCGGGACCTGCCTGAGGAGTGTCCAGAGTGTGGTGAGAGTGACCCAGTCCTCCCAGATCCAGAAGTGGATTTTGTCCTGCCCCTTCCCATTTTTGCTGGCGTGTTGGGTGTATGCAGACCAGGTCACCGCAAGACAAGGGGGCCCCACTGCCACTGGCCCCAAGCCCCACTCTAGGAAAGGGGTTATATCCACAGAGCGGATTATATAGGCGGGCACCACTGATCACCAAGCAAAGGCCCCAATATCACAGGCTATCGGGCAAGCAAAGCAACTGCAGGGGCCATACCTGTACTGCCACAAGCAGTGAGACAGGCCCATGCCAGCTCAAGAGCAGGAGAGGTAGGCCACCAGATGTGAGGGAGCCCCCAGTACCTCTTAGAAGAACAGTCCAGGCCACAAAACCAGCCAGCAGAAGAAAGGCCCAAATCCAAGAGGGCCCAGGCCAAGACACTAGCAGGCATCACGGCAATGCAGCCCGGTACCCAGCGCCGGCGACTCCGCTGTAGCATAGGCCTCAAGTCTCAACTAATCCCAGCACCGCCACGTAGACCCAGTCTACCGGGCCGCAGGCCCACGAGCCCCTCAAGGCCCAGCAGTCACCAACAGCACCGATCCGTGCGACTCCCACCAGGAGGGGGTCCCACTGTCGTGGATCAGGGCGTCACCGCGCTCAAGGAAGGGAACACTCCTGCCAGTGGGAGACAAGCTGCTGTCATGAAGCAAGCACAGCCTGCGTCCTATTCAGGGAGAAGGCAGTGAGGGTCCCAGGTCTCCACAGGGTTAAGAGGAGCAGCACCGCACCTCCAGGGGGCCTGCAGCCCAGCAACATACCCAGATGACTCGTGCAGGGTCCCCACCCGGGGGCTCAAGACCACCCAGGTGATGTCGAGGGAGCCCCTGGGGCATCGCAACGCAGAGAGGAACAGCGCTGCACCTAAATGGGTGCCAGCCAAGCAGCAGATCGATGCAATCGAAGTAAGGCTCCGGTCCGGGGCCCGAGCCTATGCATTGGTCGACCCCAAAGGCGCGCAGTCCGGCAACAGGCGAAAGGCCGGCGGGGGGTGGGAAGCCTCCACCCGGGGGCCCGAGGCTATATACAGCAATGGCACTGAATATCAGGGCAGGGAAAAGCAGCATCACATCCACCAGGGGCCTTCCGGGCAGCAAATGCAGGGAACTGCTGCAAGGCCCCATGCCCGGGGGCTCCACTCGGAACACAGGCCGGCCTCAGTGGCCCGCAGCCCGGCATCAGTTGTAGGCAAGTCAGTTGTGTGGCAGGCCTCCTGATGCAGCCAGGCCCATAATTCAGGGCCGCAATCCTTCGGGGTCACAGAATCACCCGCAGCGGCTCACAGGCAGAAACCAGCAGCAGCCTGCTTGTCACAGTGACTTTGTAGCAAGCAGGGGAGGTCGGATTGTAGTCAGATTGATCCCCCGAGCCCAGAGCACGTCGCTTAAGCAACCACCATCTTTGGCTGAAAACCACAACCCCTTTTGTTATTTATTTTTAAAATGTGTAATATGTTAGTGCCACATAATCATCCTTCACAGTTAGTTTATAGTAGCCAAGACATCAATTCTTGCTCACTGTAGTTCAAAAACTGTAAAGTACCGCTCAGCTCAGGGTCTGGGACTGTACCACCATTCATACTTTGCCCTTGACGTGTTGTGTCGATGGCGGACTTCTTCGTATCTTACACAGTCTGGGAAGATTGCGGACTTTCCTGCCTTCCTCAGCTTCATTTTGAGGTATGTTCTGCGCCAAAAACAAAAACATTGTCTGCAATGGAATAAGTTGAGGAATTCTGCTTTTGGTGGAGAATGTATTGTATTGGATTGGATTTTGTTCTTATATTGCGCGAACTGTCCTCCTACGGGTATCCTGGTGCTGTAACCTAAACCGATGGAATCAACAGAGATGGACCTGATTGTTAGTTGGGGGGGGTTGCTCTCATTTCTGGGAAATAGCCAGGTGTTCAGGCTCTTTCTAAAGCGTAGCAAAGAGCTAGCTTGTATGATGCTCTGAGGTAGCTCATTCCAGAGGCGTGATGCTACTGTACCAAAAGCCCTGCCTCCCATCCGAGATTTCTTAAATCTGGTAGTTATTACCTGATTTGCGCTGGAGGAGCGAATGTGTCTGGTAGGCCTGTACCAGGTAAATCTCTCTTGCAAGGATAGAGGGCCAGTACTATGTACTGCTCTGTACACAATGCATAGAGATTTGAAGCTGATTCTGTCTCTGATGGGCAGGCAGTGGAGATCACTCAGAGCCATTGTGGTAGATGAGCTACATTGTCCGTTAAGTGTCGGCTTTGCAGCTATAGACTGGACTCTTTGAAACCCCTGCAGGATGTATTGTGGAGCTCCCAGGTACAGGGAGTTGGAATAGTCCAGCCTACACAGAAATATGCTCCTCACCACCAGTCTCTCTAGCCTTCATATCAGCACTGCATGGCTTACCGTGTCAAATGCGGACGACTTATCCAGCGACACTAACACAGATGAGTTACCATTGTCGGCTCGCATTCGCAGATTGTCTTATACAGTTACCAGAGCTGTTTCCGTGCCATTACCTGGGCGGAAACCAAACTGATCTCTATCCAATAGGTGATTATCTACAAGGTAGCTCGATAGAGACTTGCTAACAGCCTTTTCCAGAATTTTAATAGGATTAGGCAGGAGGGATATAGGCCTGAAGTTAGCTGGATTCGTTGGGTCCATAGAGGGCTTCTTGAGCAGGGGAGTGACCACTGCCTGCTTCCATGCCTCCGGGACCACACCTTCTCCCAAGGATTGACAGCAGATCCGTTGCATCCAAGGGAATACTTCTGGCCCAAACTCCTTCCAGATCTTATGGGGGAGCGGATCTAGGGGAGACCCAGAGGAAACACTTTGAGCCAGACTGTTAAAAAGCTCTTTAGTGAGTGGTTGAAAGCACTCCATTGATGATTCTGCCCAGGATTCCTCAGCTAATATCTGGGATACTGTCTCCCGGCTACTAATATTATCTGGATCAAAGCCTTCTACAATGTTGGCGATCTTTTCATCAAAGAAGGCGGCGATTTCACCGCAGAGTTTCTGTTGCTCGTACAAGCGGGACTGGAGAGATCTCTTGAAAAGGGTTCTTGTACTGTTATGTGCTTATAGGATTGAGCTGGCATAAAAAAAGTGCTTTAGACTTGGCGATTGTCTCCTTATATTGAGCCTGCACTAGTTTCAGTTGTTTCCTAACTGATTCTAGATAGGATCTTCGCCACCTCCTCTCAGCCTGTTGGCATGTGTTCCACATTAGTTTCAGCTCCTCGCTAAGCCAGGGGGCTGAGGGTTTCCTTCTATTCTTTATTTTCATGGGAACATATCTATCTAAAATATCAGTAATGTGATTACCTCAGGTTTGATAGTTCTTATCCACTAATCACCTGAAACAAAGAAGGTCTGATGGAGAATATAGGGTCTGTGCTATTTTCAGACAGTTTGGCTCAGTCTCTTTTCCTTCAAGCAGTTTTTATTGTCCATATAGTTGGGTATGGTGATCCCAAAGTGGATTAATGAGTGGTCAGTCCAGTTTTGGGACAAAATATCAATCACCTCCGCCTCGGACGGATTTGCGAACACGAGATCCAGCAGTGTCCTCCTAAATGAGTTGGTTCTTGTACTAACTGGTTTAAGCTAAGGTTCTCACATGTGTGTCGCAGGTCTCTCAAATGACTCCATAGGGTCCCATTATCCCATAGGTTAAAGTCTCCTAGAAACATCACTCTGGAGTGTGTCAGAGCCAGAGCAGCAATAGTGTCAAGCAGTGCCTGATACTGATTGTCTGAACCTGGAGGTCTATAATAGACCATACTGGTTAGAAGTCTTCCTTTAGTCTCCTGCAAAGTGAAGCCCAGTAACTCAATCCCAACAACCTCGTCAACCTGTAAGGGTGCGAGGTTCCATCTTTCTTTGAATATTACTCCAACCCCCTCACCTCTTCCAGAGGCCCCAGGTTTGTGAAATATCTTATATCCTCCTGGACAGGCAAAACTCAGCTCAACAGAGGAGTCAGTGCTGGTCAAGGTCTCTGTGATGAATAAAACATCCAGGTCCATGTCTTCTAACAGACTTGACACTTCCTGATGATGTTTTACCAACGATCTGCTGTTAATCAGGCCACATGTTAAAACAGCACTAACCTGCGACAGAGCTACATGATATTCCCCTCCCACCTCCCGCTCAACGATCCTGCCTTTTTTTCAAACGGGCAGCTTTACTGGTGCATGGCACGGCTGGTGCGCGGACGGACGCAGACGGGCATGCCTCTAGGGCGCCTATGGCACGCCATAGGCGCGACCGCTGCACACTTGCATTGCCCCTCCTAAATAGGAAGGCAATTGCAAGCCTGCCAGCCACTAGAACGATGACCAAGATGGCACTAGAGGAAGTGCAGTTTTCCCTGGCTCCTGCTAAAATAGCGAGGTGAAATGAAGAATATTTTAATGTGCGAGTAAGGGATGAATTTATTTCTATTCCAAAAGTATTTAAAACTATTTATCATCAATTGAAAAAATTACAGCAGACCCCCCTTTGTAGCCTTGCAGCAGCAGCAATTAAGGATCAATGCGAGTGTCTAAAATAGGTTCTTCTTACACCAACAATCAGCTTGTGGCGTTTCTGTTTCTAGGTTTCTAGGTGCTGACTCTAAGTGATGTTTGCAAAGTTTTTCTATGGCAACGTTGCTGTTAGCAAAAGTTTTCTCTCGCTGCAAGTTTTTACAGAAAAAAACATGAACCTGAATAAGCAAAAGCTTCTAATTATGCACGTAATTATGTATGCCCCCACTGAAAACCTATAGCACTCTTTGTAGAAATCACACAAGACTAACAATGGGTCAAACTGCTGTTTTTGGAGGTGAGACTTAGATAATTCTCGGGAGAATTAAGGGGCAAATTATCAAGAACGGCGTTAAAATTATCGCCGCTTTAGCGACATGAAACTCCCACTAAAGCGACGATAATGGGGTTGCTAATATGCCATTGTGAATTGCCATAGACGCCCATGTTCACCCTAGATCATGGGCTTCTATGGGAATTCAAAAGGGAATATTATCAAGCCCATAATCGCCGCTTTAGTGGCAGTTTCCTGCCGCTAAAGAGGCAATAATTTTAACGCTGTTCTTGACAATATGCCCCTCTGTGTTTTCACTGACTTAATCTTGGCAGTTAGTTTGAATGAATGTAGCCTCTCAGGTGTGAAAGGCTTATGAGTCAGCAGAACCAGGTTCAGTTCACAGCTCCAACAAGACATTTTCTGCTCGAACAAAGGGGCATATTATCAAGACAGGCGATAAAATTATCGCAGTTTTAGCGGCAGAAAACTGCAGCTCAAAATACGATAATGGGCTTTATAATATGCTCTATGGAATTCCAATTGAAGCCCATGTTAAATGTGAATGACATCTAACATGGGCTTCACTTGGAATTCAACAGAGCATATTATCAATCCCATTATCGCCGGTTTAGCGGCAGTTTTCTGCCGCTAAAACTGCGATAATTTTATCGCCTGCCTTGATAATATGCCCCAGTTTCCTGCCAGAGAAAATTATTTGATCAGCATGAAAGAAAAGAAAACTGAAAACTGTGCATGATACACATAGTCCAGTAATTGAGGCCTACTCAAGATTATGTTTTAGGTAGATTGTTTGGCATTTGATATACAATTTCTCAGATAGGCCCTGAAGAGTGGAAATGAGCCATATAAGGCTATGATAATAACAAACTGGCAGTAGTAAAGGTTTCTATGCCATATTATTCACAAGCTTTGGCAAAACCAATTGGTCTGGCCTTTAATATGTATCCACATACCTATTGGCTTTGGTAAGTTTAACAAAAACTATTCAAAGATGCTGGAAAAGGGTCAGAGAATGAGAAATAAAAAATGTTGGCCTGCGAAGTCCTCATGTCGGGTGGAAATCTTTCATGCCTTCGCCAGATCAATACTTCTACCTCTCCACAAGGTTAAGCACAACACTGTTTGACAAGTGAATGTGTGTGCCCCCCCCCCCACTAGTAAACATCTCACCTCTGTTGCCTCCACCGTCATTAAACAGCACAAGTCCTAATCTGCCCTTTTGTTCCTCTCAGGGTAGTTTCTTTTCCTCTAGTGCCCGCTTTTGCTGCTACAATTCTATAGCTGTCAGGCTGGCCTGAAGCTCCTTCTCTCACTGCTTTTCACTGTACTTCCCCCGAGAAATGGCCACTTTAGCCCACATCATTCCCAGCCACAGAAGGTGGTCTAGGGAGTACATTTTGAGACACGTTATCCCTTACCTCCTTTCCTCAGTCACCTCATCCGCTTTCTGAGGTAGTGTATTTGGTTGACTTCTTGCCATGCCCTCAGGGTTTTGCGAAAATCCTCCTTTTTGGATTCCCTGCTCAAGTTCAGCTTTCTATATCTTACTTGGCTTTGCCATGTTAATGTTCATCATGGTAGACTGATTCTCATCCATTGTACCAAAAGGTTAAGGTCCAAAAATATAAATCTGATATGATTTGGAAATAATATATATATATATATATATATATATCAATAATGACCCAATAAAAGAATCAATAAAAAAAAAGATCATTTGTTGTCATTCATTTACTATAGGGATTTTTAATTTAGACTTTTAAAACTGCGTAGCACCACTAAGCTCAAGTTCTAGAACCCACCGGTGAACAAGTACATTTTTAATTGGAGTGTAATGAGAGCCACCAGAAGCAATAAGGCAGCTAACCTGTCAAGGTAAAACAAAAGTTCAATCATTAAAACCTGGGCTCGACCCCCTAATAGGTTTTGCTGGTAGTAGAAGGTTTACCTGAAGGAATTGTGTAAAGAATCTTGTGCTACAAAACAGTTAAAAAGGTAAAATGCAATAAAATTGCCATTCACAACCAATTCAGAATATTAGAGTAAAATTTAATGAGTAAAATGAAGGCAAATGACAAAAACCATTATGGGGATCCATAGATATGATTTTTTTTAAACTTGAAGTAGGTGTGTGTGAAATTCTTGTAATTTGCTTTTGCGTAATCATATGGAATTTTGACAAAAGTTAGCATAATTAATGAAATATAAATCTATCATTTATTTCTATCTTTTAGCACAGAATGCTTCCTTATGTTGCTTTTGACACAGGGGCGTGGCTTGGACGCCGATCGGGATGGCGGCGTGCGCTTGCAGCTCCGCGCAAGGTCCCGCTATTTCTCCTGAAAACTACACCCTGGGGGATCCCTGATCGGCGAAATCTGTCTGTGAAGTATTGGGGAACCATCGGAGAGCAGCTGAGAGCTCTCGGGAGACCGAATATACCGCCGAGACCCGAAAGAAGAAGTCGGAGGAGTTGTGTGAAGCGGGAGGAAAATGGCGGCGAAAAGGGATGGTGGTCTCTGAGCAAGGGTCGAGGTGGACTAGTCTCGGACGGCGGTGTGATCCGCCTCCAGCGAGACTGTTGTAGCTGGGGCGCACCTGAACGGGCCTGGGAGGTGGGTCTGGGGGTACGGAGGCCAGTGTTGGACCGGTGCACAGCTTGTACGCACCCGCTTGTACCTCCCCCCTCCCCCCCTATCCCGGCCCTAGCGACTGTGAAGCGGGCGGCTCCGGTATTCCTGGTTATTGGAATTGCCAGTACAGCAGGGGTGACTGCCCTACGATAGCTGGCGGAGGATAACGGGATCTGGAGGAAGACCAGAGGCGACCGTATGACGACGCCAGAAGCACCTAAAATGGCGGCTGCAGGCGGGCCGGCCATTGCGGAGCAGGGCCGGGAGGACTCAACTGCGCTGTCCCGTGAAGGTGAGGCCCGGGCTTCCCCGTTGATGATGGAACAGGAGCAGCGGCTGAATCAGCGACTGGATAATATTCTAGAGGCAATAACTTCGACTAAGGAGGCTTTGCAACAGGACATTGCGCAGGTCGCCACGGGGCTGGGTCTCCTGAGGGCGGATCATGCTAAGCTGGCGGACAAAGTAAAGGACCATGAGCAACTGCTTCAGGACCTGAAACCGGCGGTAGTGACTGCGGAACATAAAATAACGGACATCCTCAGCCGCCTGGACACATTAGAGAGACGAGCGGAGGATGCCGAAAGCCGTAATCGACGGAACAACGTAAGGGTTGTAGGCCTGCCGGAGAAAATCGAAGGGGATGACGCAGTGGCCTATATGGAGAGCTGGTTTCGGACGGTGGTGGCGCCGGAGGGCCTCTCATCCTTCTTCTCACTGGAACGGGCACATAGGGTGCCGGCTCGCCCACCGGCGCTCGGCCGCCCTCCTAGACCGATGGTGGTGAAGCTCCTACACTATAAAGATCGGGACCTGTTAATCCAGAGGGCTCGAACATTGGGCCCATTTGAGGTGGAAAATAGCCGAGTCACGATATTCCCGGACTATACGCAAGAAGTTCAAAAGAGCAGGGCATCCTTCCTGGCGGTGAAAAAGGAGCTTCGGGAGGAGGGCATTCAGTACTCATTGCTCTTCCCAGCTAAGCTGCGAGTAATCCTGGATGGGAACACTCAATTTTTCCAGACTCCTGATGAAGCGTGGTCGTGGCTGGAGTTGTATCGCGCCGGCTAAGCATGGGCGGAAAATCCGTTTCGCTCGCGGATTTTCGGTAAATTCGCAATCTGCGAGATCCGCGAATCTCCCGCAAAATCCGCAAATCCGCGAGCAGCGGATTTTATGGCTTGCTCGCACTGTTCGCGTGAGTTCGCGGCTTGCCAGTACAACTTCGCACCCCGCGAGTAAGTGCTAAATTGCAGAAATACGATCTTAGCAAAACTGAAACTACTTACCAGGTTCAAAAGTTCAGGCTCATCATTAGTAGCCATTTCCTGTAGCGCTTCCTGAGGGGCCCCTCCAGAGTTCAGTTGCCAGTTGCAACTATTATGTGACCCTGCTCTGAACCTCAGAATAGTTACACATATGCCACAAAGGTCCTGAATTACAGCTAAGGGAGACAAGCAGGAGCCAGGCTGGAAGTTAAAATCAATTAATCAGCCCCTAATTCATTATTGTCAGTTGGGGCAGGGCAGGTGTTGTAACTAATTTTGCAACAATGAAAGCACTTAGCAAGTGCAAAAGATCACTAATCAGGAAGCACTAAGGAAGCAGGTGCCAGCTAAAAAAATATTCTGTGACACATTAATCAGCCCCAAATTAATTCAGGTCACTTGAGGCAGGGAAGGTGTGCTTTGCTTTGCCGAAAATAATGTACACTGGACAACCAGAGGGTGTGGTGATGAAACAGAGGGTGGCATGGGTGGGCCAGAGGGTGGCATGAGTAGTCAGAGAGTGGCAGTGGTGACAGAGAGTGGCAGTGATGAAGAAGAGTGTCCCAAACAGGCTGGACACGTAGAAACAACAAGTTCGCAAAACTTGCGACCCGACAGGTAAGTTCGCAAATTGCTAAATTGTAAAAACCCTCGCGAACTGGCAGAAACACGCGCAAACACACAAAAAAAAAAATCCGCAAATTCGCGGGAATTCGCAGATTTTGCGGATTGCGAGTTCGCAAATCCGCAAAATTCGCGAACGCGAGATTCGCAAAATTCGCCCATGCTTAGCGCCGGCACAGACCGAACTGGTAAAAGTCAGCGGGAGAGGCCTAAACCGCTTCAGATCCGGAAATCTCAACGAATCCGCTCGCGTAACAAGCTTAAGAGAGCGGAACGGGAAGGTCAAATGGCTGCGGACAAGAGAGGGGCGCTGGCTGCGACGGCGAGCATCACGAGGTCACAACAGGAGAGTGGACTGGTTAAATCGGACTCTGGTGAGGACGGAGGCAAGACCGGAGAAGAACTGTCGGAGGCGGAGAGCTCGAAGGGCCCTGCGGTCACCCCACAGACATCCGATGGGATCTTTAATGAATAACTCATGTTTGGGACTTATGACACTGTGCTTCTCACGGAGAAATGCTCAGTTGGTACTGGAAGGGCTGGCAGGTAGGGTGTTGCATAAGCAGTGTGGGATGGAAGACGCGGAGCGCGGGCTCCGCCTGCCCTGGGTCGGCGATAACTCACCCCCTTGGGGCCCTTAAGGCCTTCTGTGGTGGCGACCACAGATTAGACTGATGTGTGTTGAGTTCAAGGTTTGGAACAGGGCTGAAACTGGGTTATTAGGCTCTGTCCTGGGGAGTGGGGTTTGGGGAGTTTTTTCTACAATTGTTTTGGGGGGGAGCAACTGCTGCAATGTGGGCAATGACTAGATGTACCTGAATTGGATCGTTAAGGATTGTTATGGGGACGTTACCTAATTTGAAATGCCTAACATGGAATGTCCGAGGACTGCGAACAATGATCAAACGCCACAAAGTGCATGCTTATCTGGTGAGGCGGGGTGTCCAGATTGCAATGTTACAGGAAACTCACTTAACTAAACAAGAATGCACTGCGCTACAGAAGAGGTGGCGAGGTCAGGTTTTTGGTACCACTTATTCAGCGTTCGCTAGAGGGGTGCTGATATGGGTTCGAGCGGGCGTACTGTTCCAGATGGTGAACCAGCTGGTGGATCCTGAGGGTAGATATGTGGTGGTGGAGGGGAGGTTATATGGCCGGGATGTGGTTTTGTGCTCCGTATATGCCCCAAATGTTGACCAGGCTCGCTTTTTTGATGGCCTGTCGTGCTCACTGGCCTCCTTCTTGGCAGGCCCTGTGATTCTGGGAGGGGACTTTAATTCAATCACTAATGTGGCACTGGATAGGTCTCACCCACCACTGGCTGATTCCCCGGTACGTAGACTAGCTGCACATAGGAAGGATTGGCAAGAGAGGTGGGGACTGCTAGATGTATGGCGGGAGCAACATCAGGATAGTAGGGATTATTCCTTTTTACCGGCCCTCCATGCTTTACACGTTAGGATCGATTCGGTCCTGTGCAGTGGTTCCCTGGCTGCAATGGTCACCCATACAGAATACCTGACCAGGACCGTCTCGGATCACAATCCCTTGTTGGTATTCATACAATGGCAACGTGCGAGATCCGCAATCCCAACATGGCGGCTTCGACCCGACACCTTGGAAGATTCGGTGTTTAGTGACGCGGTCCGACGAGGCATAGACCAATACTTTGGGGAAAACGAGGGTACAGCTCATACTAGGTCAACTGAATGGGACGCAATGAAAGTGATGGTGAGAGGAGTGTGTATGGGTAGGTTCTCGAATGCCCAAACGTCGGTGTTGAATGCGCTTGCAAAAGCGGAAGAGGAGTTGAGGGGTCTAGAACAGCGTAGACCGGACCGACCGGACTTACAAGCCCGGTTATTAGAAGCCAAAGAGGTAGTGGCGACCGAAACAGAACGACTGCGGAGCTATGATTATAGGCAATATGCCATTAAAGCACATGCTGAGAGGGATAAAGTAGGCACGCTCCTGGCCAGGATCGCTAATCCTGAAATAAGAGGCTGCCCGATCTTGAGCATAAAGACTGAATCAGGGGAGATGGTTTATTCGCAGACGGCGGTGCTGGAGTGTTATCGGACATATTATGCAAAGTTGTATGAGTGCCAACTGGGGGTGGAGGCCTCGGAGATCAGTGATTACTTGGAATCGATGCAGCTTCCGGTGCTGGATGACGACGATGCGAAGGAATTGGGAGGGCCTATCACGCTCACCGAGATCAGGGCGGCCATTAAACACATGGCGAGGAACAAAACGCCTGGGGTGGATGGCCTGCCGATTGAATTTTATCAGAAGTATGTGGATAGTTTGGCACCCAGATTACTGGTGGTGTACGAGGAGGCTAGAAGGCTGGGGTACCTGCCCAGATCGATGAGGGAGGCGCTGGTAGTACCATTGCTGAAACCCGGTAGAGAGGCATCAGATGTTAAGTCATATAGGCCTTTGTCCATGTTGACGGTAGACTACAAGATATTGAGCCGTATACTAGCCACCAGGTTGGCTCCACATATGACCAGGTTGGTGCACAGGGACCAAGCAGGGTTCATCCCTACAAGGAACACGACGCTAAATGTTCGTCGCCTAATTGGAATATTGGATGCATTGCGGACGCAGACGGTGATCCGGCAGTGTTGTCTGTGGATATTGAGAAAGCCTTTGATAGCCTGGAATGGGTCTACTTGGAAGAAGTCCTGGTGAAGTTTGGTATTGGCGAGGGGTTTCGTAGATGGACGAAAGTGTTATATTCATCGGCTACAGCGAGGGTGCGCCTGGGCACTCTGGTATCCTCGGATTATCCGGTTTGTAGAGGGACGAGACAGTGGTGTTCGCTATTCCCATTGCTGCTTGCACTAGCAATGGAACCATTAGCAGCCCGCGCCAGGTCAGGAGTCATGTACCGGGGGATCGAAAAAGGTGAGCAATCGCATTATATATCTTTATATGCGGACGACTTGCTGCTGGTCATGGCGGATGCAGAGCAGGCTCTGGAGGGAGCGATGGCTATGTTATCCGGGTTTGGTCAGTTGTCGGGCCTTATGGTTAATTGGACGAAAACTTGTATCTTTCCGCTTAGGGCGGACACACAATGCCCCCCTCGTGATTTGGGTGTGATCTGGGAGCCATCTTGTTTCACTTATTTAGGAGTCCGCATTTACCATGAGGTCGCGAATCTGTTGGAGGGTAATATTGGGCGCTGTATAAGAGCACTGAGAGGCTGTATATCCTTTTTGGCCTCCCTCCCTTTGTCGGTACTGGGTAGAGTAGCTCTATTGAAGATGGTGGCGCTCCCAAGGTTACTTTATTATTTCCGCACGCTGCCCATTTGGATTCCTCAGAGGATCTTTAAGGACCTGCGGACGATGATAATTGACTTCCTCTGGGGGCACGGACGACGTAGAGTAGCTTTGAACACCTTGCTTAGACCCAAGCTTGAAGGGGGGATGGCAGTCCCCGATTTTGAATTGTACTATTTGGCTGCGCAGCTTCAGGTTCTCACGCAGCACGTGGCTAGGGTGTTCAGAGGGCCGGAACACGAGCGAGGGAATGGTATACAACGTCACGTCCTGGCTTACATTATTATGCAGCAGAAATTAGAGTTGAGAGGCCTCACCATGGAGGAAAAGACGCTCAGGTTGTGTTGGCATAGGAGTTTGAAGAGAGCAAAGACGTCCCGACCTTATGCACCGGAGATACCATTGGGAATGTTGACCGCGCTGCCGCATGGTGGCGATTGGTCTCCGCTGCTGGAATGGGAAGAGCTGGGATTGCCGATGGTGGGTGATCTGTATATAGATGGAACGTTGGTCCCCTTCCAGACGCTGCAGGAACAGTTTGGGCTGCCGGAAGGGAGCTTCCTCTTGCATGCGGCTGTGGTGGCGGCAGTGCAGAAACACTGGAAAGGAGGGCTCCTTGAGCCGGAAACGACCATGGCCTGTCAGTATGTCGTGATGGCCGCAGGTACATTTAAAGCGGTGACCTGCCTCCATAATAGGATGTTCCACGAGGGGTTGGATCCGCTCCTAGGCCTGAAATCGAAATGGGAGGTTAGCATAGGTAGGCCCATCCCAGACACGGTGTGGGGACATATCCTGAAGCGAACATGGAAGGGGACAAGGAATGCACGCTTTCAACAGGTACACTTTTACGTCCTGCATAGGGCCTACCTGACCCCGGAGAAGATTAAAAGGTATTTCCGGGTGCAGGAGGCACGATGCCCGAGGTGCCTGGCATTGGAGGCTGATATAGATCACTTGTTGTGGGGCTGCCCAAAGCTGGAGACATATTGGTTGGAAGTTGGGGAACTCCTGAATGCGGTGACTGATCGGGAGGTGGATTTTGACATGGCGGCGTGTCTGTTGCTCTGGTTCCCACACACGAAGAATACCAAGGTGACAAGTAAATTCATTGATCTGGGGCTCATATTGGCGCAGAGAGAAATCACTTGGCACTGGAAGTCCAAGGAGGGACCGTCAGTGAGGAGATGGGTGAATGAACTGCTGAGATGGTATGAATGTGAGAGTGTGCTCCGAATGAGACAGGCAGTCAAGATTGATAATGAAAAGAGCTTAGAAATGGCAAGGGTGTGGGAGATGATAGTCCAGGCGTTGCGTGATTCCATGGTGGAGGACGAAGAATAAGCTATTTGTGTATACGGGCTCCATGAGGCTTGAGAGTA
Source organism: Lissotriton vulgaris (assembly GCF_964263255.1). Taxonomy (NCBI): domain Eukaryota; kingdom Metazoa; phylum Chordata; class Amphibia; order Caudata; family Salamandridae; genus Lissotriton; species Lissotriton vulgaris. Next base: position 382,988,639 of record NC_141685.1, read on the forward strand.
TATCGGCATCAATCGATCTGTAGCGAGCCCCATTGCAGTGATAGGAATAAGGCGTTGCCAGGTGGAGTTGGCTGACCAGCTGTGGGTGGGCTTAGAACTTGTGGCAGCCAAACTCAGTGCCGTACTTGGGTGTCTGAGTCCCATCAGGGACCACGTACAGTCCCTATCGGATACCCCCTGTATGCATCATGCTCCACCTGAGACCTTTGCTGACCTTGCTGGGGCAATTAATCTAATACAAGTTCTGTGTGGTCAGACAAGCACCAGTGATCAGAGTAGAGAGTTGGCAAAGATGCGGAGGTCAATGGAGCCATGGAGCAGATGCAGGCTGGAAGTCTGTCTGCCACAGCTGGACACCAGCGAGTAGTAACCGGGAGCCTCAATGCCCTGCAGTACTTCATCTTGACATTGCTGCCATTGAGCCAGTCCCAGGTGACTGCAGCAGGACCATCGACACACACAGCTCCGAGCCCTGACATGTCTGGGCACTCAGTGATGCTGCACCATAACCTTCTCAGTCTGTTGTGTCAGTGGCACACAGTGATGCAGCCATCACCCCGCCACACACCCCGGACACACGGGACACAGAACCTGTATCAGGGGAGTAAGAAGGGGATGGGAATTACTTATTGAGGAATGAGGCAGTAGCATCCATCACCGCCATATGCCCGGTTCCTGCCTGGTTATGACATATGCCTCATGCCCTGGGAAACACCTCATACTGACCCCCGGAACACTCTGCGACATGCACCCGAACCATGACACGGACTGGCAATTCAGCACTGCTGGCCATTTACACAGCAATCCTGCAGCGGACTGCACTCTCCCACTTCCTAATCACTTCTCAATCCCCAAAGGTCTGTGTTTGGCCCACCACTGGGCTTCCATGGGATGTGGGCTTGAATGGCCATGTACACACCGGCTCCGTCACTCACCTGAATGTGAATAAAACATCCAAATCACACAGATGTGTCATTACTATGTTCACTAACGTATGGAAGTATGGCTGGATGTTGGGACAATGATTGCACAGTAAGGTACACCATGGTAACTTACATCTATGCGCTTGCCTATCCCTGAGACACTTGGCTAATTGGTTGACTGTGAAGGTGAGTACTAGCTGTGTCCCCATTGCACACCAACAATAATCTCATGAACCCCAAAGTAGGCACACGTCCATGTGTTGAATAGGGCTGTGGGTCGGAGTGACCACATCGGTATCAGACCAGGTGTGGTGGCCTACATCACTTGTGACAACAGAACAGCATGTCACATACCCACTCACACACATCTGTGTGTATACATTCTGTTATGATGTATGACCTTGCTTCTCAAGGTCAGAGGTTGCACACCATACTCACATTGCTGTAGTCATGTATGTGCACATGTCCGCCAGCAGCTATACCAAAACCATGTCTGGCTCACAGAGGTTGAACTTGCAAAAGGGACACACCACAATTGCACTTGCGACAGTCAGTCCCTCCCTGTGTAGGGACAATGCTCATTGTGGCACAGAGTGAGCAATCCAATCAACACACCTCACAGTTAGACACCAGTGGGTTGACATTGGCTTTATTGGCATGTGCGTGTCAGTACGGACGAGGCAACGGCCACAGCAGGCAGGGACATGCTTAAGATACTTAAACGCAGCATGGGTACAAATTGAGGTTTATACATTGTTGTTGTAACAATGGACGACAATCACCACGGATGGCAAGGCTCCCAGGCCACTTTGCCCTGCTGGATGAGTCAGGTGTTGTTTGGCGTCTGCCTATTGCCCCATGTGAGAGGGCATGACTAACTTCCCATGGGATCTGCATGGTGCTCTGCCACTGGAGTGCGCCTATTGTCTGCTCTGCTTACAGTGCTCAGGTGAAAGGCTCAGACAGGTTCACATGTCGTGCCAGAATGCTGTGTGTGTGGTGTACCCCAGCAGTGTGTCCGAATTGGCAATGTTGCCAAACGAAGCTGTGTTGCTGCGACCATGGACCTGCCTCACCTTGCACAGGTGTGTGTACACACATGTTGTTTCACGCACATGCATCCAGAGTTCGGATGATGGCAGATGTGTCCTCTGTTGTGTTGGGATATCTGAGCCATCCCCACGCTGCAACATGTTGTTGGGACCTGTGTTGTGGGTAGCAATCAATTGCGGCTGCAGGAACGTAGTTACTCGTCCATGAATGTCCGTGCTGCTTCATATGCAATGTGTTCCAATAGTACATTGCTGTCATGTTCAAGGAACACCAGGGTGAGCCAATCTATTAGCTGGTCTGGGCAGGTGTGCTCAGTCCACGCGGTTTCACCAATCTGCAAGACAGCCCAATAGGGTAGCGTCTCTAAGTGGTCACTGCACACGAGGAATTGTGCAATATCCCATGCACAACTGCCAATAGATACTCAGTATTTCAAGGCATCCCATGCACAGCTAACTCAGTTACACTCCTGTTCATGATCCAACATGGGGCGCAGACACAAGTCATAATCCAGTTCAGCTACCATTTTGTTGGATAGGCAGATATACATGGGACACTCGAATGTGCATGTGCAGCAGTGGTACCAGGGCTGGACGCAGGTGACGTAGGCAATGCGGAAGCTGAGCCGGTAACTGATCTACAGCACTGCCATTGGCACTGCGCCCAGTAAATGCAGCATGCATGCACGGTACTGCTCAACGTGACAGGGGTTGTACATGGGCCCGGTATGTCCTGCCATTGCCTTGGTGTGTCTCGTGGAACCGGCATTCTTCTGTACTGCGGCAGTTGTGTGGATGATATGCCTCAGCTCTGAGCAATAATTCAAATGTGTGTGCAACGTTGCGCAGAATGGGTTGCTGTTTCTGTTGTAGTCAAGACAAGCCTATGCGGGGGTACCTCAGGCAGGGGCTTCTGTGTGTGTGGTGTGGATCAGTCGGATGGTTCCTTTGCACAATGCGTGGTGTGGGAGTCATCCACATCTGCCATTGCATCTCTTTCAGGGTGTTGGAGGCGAGTTCAGGACCAAGGTCAGAGGTGCAGGTGTCCTCCCGCCTTCTGCATTGGAACAATGGAGCTTTCATCCCTGAGGTTTGTCTGACTAGTACTTGCGGTTTCGGAATGTGATGTGACTATGTGGCTGGAATTAGGATACGGCCTTGGGCTCATGGTGTATGGATGGAGATACACAAACACATGGAGAAGTGTGGCTCACTGGTTAGAGGAGGCAGACCTGGATGCAGAGGTCAGCCTGGGACCAGGGTTCAATTCTCGGCTCGGCAGGGTCTTGAGTCCTAAAAATGTCCATGGACTCGACAATTCTCGCTCCGGTGCCTACTCGATTCACGGGTTCACACTCTGCGACTCTGGGCAATAGCTTGCTTAATCTCCAAAACGGCCCCTCGCGGTGGGATGCCTGGCTTTCACCTTGCGGATACCCTGCCGGGGTTATCTCACAGGGGAATACCAGGACGGATTCCCTAAGCAAGCGCTTAGAAACCGCTCGGTGATTTTTGCGCTATATAAATTCCTGTACATTTACATTTACACATGTTGGCATGTGGTGCCAGTTGCCCTGCAAGGCCTTGCACTGCTTGTGCATTCTCACTCCGTCTCTCTCCCTCGCTCTCTCCCTCTCTTGCCTTTGTTGGGCGCATGGTACACCTTCTTCTGTTGGATTTCATCAACCAGGCTATGTCCTACGGATTGTCCAGTGTGTACCCGCTAGGACTCATCCGAATGGTTGTTTTGTCTTTTTGTTCTCCATTTTCTGGTGACGCATGTACGTTGATTTTCCTGCATGTGCGACCTCAGGCAACATATTTGTTTTGTGATTCGTGGTGTTGGTGTGCAGTTTCTTGTTCCGTGGATGGGGTGGGCCCGGGGGGGCGGGGGTGTTGCGGACCTGGGTGTGGTGTTGATGGGTGTTGTGGCCCTCTTGGCTGTCCGTGCTGCAGTTCAGTTGCTTCATGACATATGTTTGTCTTCAGGTGTGGCTGTGGGCTGTGCTCCCTTTTGTAGTGAAGACTGTGGTCTGACTTTACACCAGGTCAAAGCATGCGAGGCTCATCAATGTGTTTTCTGTATTTTTCACGATTTGGCTGTCTGGTCATTGTGAATGTTGAGGTGTGGTGTTGTCACGGGTTTTAGTGCGGGAACGCCTACTCTGCATCTCATTAGCGATATTTGCGGAGGTCCTTTGTGGCAATGTTTTTGGTGGCTGATATCTCAGGAAAACTGGTCCTGTGGGCTGTAAGCACCTACTTGTGAATGGTGGGGTACATTTATCATGACTTTGGCTGTGCAAAAGTGCTATTAATTCAGCGATAGCTCCTTGTGAATAAGCCCCATAGAATTTTGATATAAAGTTATGACAAATCAACTTTTTATTCCTAAATGGAAGGCTAATGATTTTCAAAAATTATCCAATTTGCTGCTCAGTAATAGATTCAAAACTTGGTTAGATATAAAAAAAATCAGTTTCCACTGGTACTAATGGGGTACAGTGTTGATATTTTCTGTGTTGATAAATATTGATCCAAGCTTGATTCTCAGAAATAAGGAGTTGGTTAATGTTTTAATTGAACACCTGGTATCGAGAAAGCTAGGGAACTAGATCTAAGAAATTTCCAGCAAATGGTTAAAACAGGAAGATACCAGCAAAACTCTTGAGGTTTGACATAAAATCAATGTGAATAATTTTCCGAGTTAAACGGTGCAACTTTAGAGAAATGCAATTCTGTTCTAAATAGCTTGTATATAGCAAACAACAGTTTTAAAATACCATTAATTCACAGTGTCGTAAGACTGTTTTAGATGTAAATCCAAGGATGTAGCTAATTAGTGCTGTGGTATATATTACTTTGTACTACGCTAAATTAATTTTGGTCTTCTATATTCCAGTATTTAGAAACTCAATTCCTGATTCAAACTCCCAGCAATCCCAGTACAGCTCTGTTGGGCTATCTTTCAACTAAATACATACAAATTACATTTTTATCTCCATGTCGGTGGCACAATCGTTGTTACTGCAAAAATGGAAGAGTTAACTAATCCTGTCCTCCTCAGAGTGGCTCAGAAAAATGGACTGAAGAATCTGTGTGCTATCTTGTCAGGTTCTAGCTCGAAATTTTTTTTTGCTTTTGGGTCAATTTGTTTATATGGAACAGGAACAATTTGTTGTTGTCATGAGGAAAATTCAAGACACTAAAGGCCCGATTCAGGATTAATAAAGTTAGGACTCCCAACTTTAGGACTCATAAACTGAGAAAAATACTAACTTTAAGACTTTCGGTATTCACAGAAGGCATTTAGGAGTCCAAACTTTACTACTCATAAACTGATAAAAATCCTAACTTTAAGACTTTTGGTATTCACAGAAGGCATTTAGGAGTCCTAAAGTTAGGACTCCTAACTTCTGTGAATACAGAAATGAGTAAGTGCCTTCTGTGAATACCAAAAGCAGTCAGTGCATTCTGTGAATACCAAAATGATAGTAAGTTTAATATTTTGTTTTAAGTTCGTTCTGTGAATCGGGACCCATAGTCTTATGTTTGTATTGGTATAGTATATTATTGGTTAGTCGATACACCTTCTGAAATGGTTGCCATAGCTTCCCCCTCTGAATTTTTGTGGTTTGATAGTGTTGTCAGGGTGGCTGCCTTATTTTCTGTCTTACCCTCTTTCTGAACATACAAATGTCTTGATGTGCTATACTGATATACTGTTTGTATGTTTATATATTGTAGGTAGATCAAGTTCTGGTCTCTGTAAAGAAATTCCACTCACTCCTCCTGCATGGTTAACCCTCTTTAGCCCACTGGCAATATAATTTGCCATTGCTGTGTGTTCCCAAAGACTGCAGTGTAAACTGCAGATGGTAGAGCTCTTACCGGCACTGCTGGTATGAAATCAATTACCCTTACTGGGCCCAATTCACCAAAAACATTTTACATTTGCTACTCCCCCCCACCCCTCCCAGCTGTGCGAGCATCCCATTGGCCATCATGCCGTTCTCCTTTTCCATCAATCATGGACACCTAGATTTCTGTGGTGTTAGTGCGGACGCAGTTTAATAACATCATGAGATGGTACATAAGTTATCATTAAGGCATCAGTTATTAACATGATCAGCTCTTTGTTTAAATTGCATTTCACTTAACGCATACAGTTCATAGTGGTCCACAGAGTAATCTTATCTTTAGTGCATATTATTGAACACAGTACTAACTTAGCCCCGGATAATATGACACGATGCTGGACGCTGCTTTGGTCACTCTTTTGCCATGTCTGTGGCCATACGCCCTCCTTCATAATTGGCTGATTTGAAAGTATACCTGTTTGGTCATTACCATGGCCACTTGTTTTGGTGAGGTTTTTCGTGCCCTTTTACTGACGTGCCCCTCAGGTGTCATCCACAGGAGGGTTAGCCGCCATCCCTCTAGGTTCTTCTGCACTCCCGGTAAAGCAGTACATTAGCTAACTCTTTGAGAAGTACTTCAGGGAACCCCTGGCTTTCTCCGATTCCCATGCGGACTCACAGGTGTAAATATTTGTTCTTGCAGAAGCCCAGCTAATCCATATTTCTTCAAGTAGGAATGGCTTGCTAAAGGCCTTTGCACGTTCTTAATGTTTTACTTTTTTGTTTTTAAGGGGATTTTATCTTTTAGGAATCCAATCCCTTCCACCTTTACCAGTTTCTAATTAATTCTTACGTTGTGAACAGACTTACGCCTGTGTGTGAAAGAAACCCTGATCGTTGTCAAGGTGGATATGCCTTTACAAATGTTTGTGAAATTCCAGCGACTGGTGTCTATCTGAGTTTTCACATACTGTAGCAGGTGTCCCCACCTTAAAATGCCTGTAAGATGTCCCTGTGACCAGATATTTACTCACTGAAATTCCTCTATGTTTGCGAATCTTCTATGCACGGAACTCCATTGACAAATGCAAACTCACACTCTGTAAATCATTGTAGTGAATTTGCATTTGTAATTGGTGTCATTTGCACACTTATGTGCCCAAGTACCTTAGCGAGTTTGTTAGCATTTTATTTTCATAAACGTTCCCACTGTTCTAATTCTGTGCCAGGAACACTGGAGATAACAGTGATAAAGATGGTCATCATGGTAAAGAGTGCCCATCCCTTTTTAGGGGCTCATTCACAGAGGTGTTTTAGAATACATAAAGCAGTGCTCTTGTCAACTCTTTCACTTACACCTACATGACTTTATGAATTGATCCCAAAACATCTAAAATGTAAAAAAATACAATATCCATACAAGTTTAGTTTAAAATGTAAAAAAAATACAATATCCAAACAAGATTAGTACAAATAGAAAGCACTGTGACCTCTTTGCACTTTTAATACTAGAGTTAGATAGTGCGGGGGCAATCACAAGAGCATTTAAGAGTACGTAAAAAGTATTGTTGTATTACTTTGTCTTGTACTCATGAATGCTTTTGTAGGTCAGTTCACCTGTGGCTAATAGAACATTTTGAGAGCCAGATGGATTAACTTTGAGTTGCACTTAATTTAATTTGGATTAGATTAGTGGTAGTAGCAATACAGTCCTTATCATATTGCATTGCATCATCAGTTCCTAGTGATGCAATGATTTTGAACAATACAGTTACAGCTGCATATATGATTATTTTTAGCCTGCCCAAACACAACTCCCCGGCTCAAATTAGGCTTGACTTTGGTGGCCAGAATCAGTTCCTGGCAAGACAGGAGGCGTACATACCGCTGGGGACAAAGTCCGAAAAAACAAAAAGTGAACCTTAAACGATTATTTATGGTTGGAACTAGAGCAAAACCTCGCCTCACCATCCTCTAAGTATCTGAAACACAGCCTGGCGAATCTCGGCTTACAACAGCTTTGGAATACCCGTACCAACCATATAACGGTAAAAAAATTGGTAAAGAAAACATCTAAACATATCTCATGGACTGAAGATAAGGCATCTCTTGCGAAAGGTCACATGGATGGATGACCTTAAACTCCTTTTCCACACTATCTTGACTTGAGCTACTCAAAAACTACTAAGTTGAAGTTTTTAAAGTATAGATTGGGCCTGTTACCCTGTATCTGGTATTTTCCACACTGGCTTAAGGATAAGACGGGATCCCTCTGTCCCTTATGTGGCATGGCCCCTGAGGATATGTCGCATCTGTTGTGTTCCTGCGAAAAACTGCTGGAGGAACGAAAACGTTTGCTAAAATTTCAATTTAACCAGCGAGGAATATGCTCACGAAGACGAGCAGTTCTTGCCTGCTTTGCACCCAACGACCCGCAGTTGAACTGTAGTTTTGTGAAGTTTATGAAGGTGGTGGAAAAGAAAATGTCACAACTTGACTCTTAACTGTCTCTCAGATAACATTATAATACAAGTTATATCTCATTCTAATAATGATCATCTACAAAATTGCCATTTTATGATTTTAAATGAAAAATTGAAACAGAATGCATACCATTTTATGTATGCAGATGTAATTTTAATGTTTGTAGTGATATACGTTCTTACGTGTAGACGTTATTTTAATGGTTGTATTGCAATGGTTTTAATTAATTATGCGAATAAAAAATTACTTACTTACCTAAAAGATCAGTTCCTAAAAGTTTATTTTGTGTTAACTGAATGAATGCAAACTCCTTTTGACACGTTGCCTGACATAGCACACAAGCACAGAAAATCCTTTAAAAGCCCACAACTATGCTAACTATCTCTGTTTCAGACAATATCTTTTGCCTTTATATTTCAACTGACAATGGACCAACCTTTGACAGTAAACACGCCTCACTGCCATATTGTTACCTACATCCTCCAATAGTGCTAATTTTTGTTGGTTTGCCATTGCTATCACATAGAAGGATTTAACAAGACATAAGCTGTTATGTACTCCATGACAAATAACATGGAACAATGACATGCAAACACACTTCAGAAACGTAATCTCGGAAGTTCATTTATTTCAATGTGACTCATGAAAAATAAATATAAATGCAGATAAAGATTATAACTGGCATCATGTCAGTTCTAATTATATGTAACAATGTTCCAAGAAACATTGCAAAAATGAAAAAAGCAGTGCGTGAAGACCAAATGTTCCAATTATTGTTTTAAATGTTTCCTATAATTAATGAATGTGTGTCGAACAGAAAGACAGAGAAAATGGAGTCATACTTTCAGAGGACATTAAAGTATACGTAAAATACTGAGGGTATCAGTATTTCAACTAGGTGAAATCTTACATGGAAATCTGCACCTGAAGCCCTAATGCTATCACATTCTTCAGAATATAGTTGATAAATGCTGGCAATTGAATGATTCAAGATATCTTAATGCAAGAAATATAGAATTATGATGGGTACCAGTGAATAGTGAAGCTCGAGTTGTCAATGATGTCACTCAGAAACCCAAGGTGAAAAGCATACTGATATTTACTGTTACCCATTTACATTTTATGTTATGTATTGCTCACCTACATCATCTGCCCCAGTTTTCAAGTACTATGCAAGAAAAGGGGGTTAATGGAGTAACCATTCATTGGCCGCTTCTCCTTGTCACAAACAAAATTTCCAGCACCCGGCACTCACCCCCACCATCTTGTGTGCCTTCCTTCCCTTTCCTCTCCAATCTCCTCCTGATGTGCTCCCTGCTTTGGACTGGCTCCTATGATCACTTTATGATTTAGCTACAGTGGGAACAGCTTTTGTTAACCACTGTTGCTATGTCATAGCAGTGAATTACCAGATTTAGAATCTGGCATTCACACTAGTGGGGCTGGGTGAACGCCATGCATAACATATAGAAATGCAAATGGGTAACTGTTGAGTTATGGAGATATTTTTCTCTGATGGGTTTAGAGTGGCCTAAAATAGATGAGAGCAAAGACTGAGTTTTCTATGATTTCACTCAATACCCAAGATAAAAAGTTACCCGTCTATAATGTTATGTTATGTGTGGTCTCTATCAATCAATCACGTTTGTTAAGCACGCCTAGTCACCCGTAAGGGTCTCGAGGCGGGGGGAAGTGCAGGTTCCAGTTCACCAAGGAGGGGGTCTGTCGAAGAGCCACGTTTTGAGGTTTCTCGTGAAGATGTGGAGTGATGTTGTCTGTCTGAGGTGGAGCGGGTGGGCGTTCCAGGCTCTGGCCGTGAGGAAGGAGAAGGAGCGGCCTCCTGATCTGGTCTTTCTAGTGCGGGGACCACGGTGTAGGAGAACAGGGCTGATCGTAGGGTCCTTTGGGGTGTGTGGAATTTGAGTCAGCTGTTCAGGTATGCTGGTCTGGGGTTGTGGAGAGCTTTGTGTGTGTGCGTGAGAATCTTGAAGGTGATTCTAGCCATGATGAGGAGCCAGTGGAGTGTACATAGGTGCTGGGAGATATGGCTGTGCCTTGGCAGGTTGAGGACCAGTCTTGCGGAGGTGTTCTGGATGTTTGTACCTTGCGAGTGAAATCATCTGTCTCTGCTTATAACTGCTAAAGAGTAATAGGGAGCCAAACATCATGCCCCCTCACTTCCCTGTCCTAATACCTTACTTGCTACCTTTAACAAATCTTCCAACCTTCCTTGTTTTCCTTCCCCCTGTGTTTTCTGCTTTCAGTCAAAGCAGACAAGCAGTGCTGCATTGACAGGCACTCAGGAGACCTATCAGCCTGTACTGAATCTCCTTTATGAAGAGGGTAACAAGTTTTGTTATCAACTGTTGCTCTTTTATAGCAGTGAATTACCAGATTTAGAAGCGGGTGGAAACAATTGAGGTTTCTTATGGAAGACATGCATAGCAAGAGTATACATTCAAGACATATTGACAGTACTGCAAAATGTGCAGGAAGATTTCTCTGCCATAGCCATCTTTCCATACATTATTGACACCTTAGCTGGAACTCACATTCTGCTTTGTTCACCTTCTTTAGTGTGATAATTTGACAAAAATATCAAGACCCAACTTTTATTGACTGTGCAGATAGAGTACAATAGCAATCAAATATTAACTGATGTAGTTTCCTGACACTACCCATCTTGTACATGTTCAGACCTTTTGCTATATATAAGCGAAGTGCTGTCAGCAAGTCTGTTAATTGTTGGCTCCAGGATGGGTAGAGGTCAGGAGTCCAAAACACACCTCCCCAATATAAATGTTATTGCATAAGGCTCAGTCAGTGGAAACTGACATTCTACATGAATCTCACCATTGCAAAGTAGGATTTTCAAATTTCAAAGTTATGAAGAAGTTCTCCTGCAAGAAAATGCTACTTTTAGGAGCTATCAATTCTTTTCAGTAATCCTGCAGTTTTCACACTCAGGTCATTGGCATTGAACTGATGTAATAGAATAACAATAATAGAGGATCTTCCAGTTTGAACACATTCTTTACTGAAGCCACTTTTAATAGTTTTTCTTAGCTTTGGCCCTTGACTTGGAAGATGGTCCATTCCGTCTGCCAGCTTGACCTCCCGAGTCAGTGAAAGAAACCAACGCACCTGTGTTAGAGCAGGTTCCAACTGGGTCGTAGTCTCAGGAATGGCAATAACCGTGGAGGGCCTAAACCAGAAGCCTCATCTTCATGGAGTTCCGAGGTCATACCATCAGTGTGGTTCTGTGAAAGTGTGCTGTGGCTATAGGGGATGCTGAGTCATAATCCTATTTGTGTGTTTTGATGCAGAAGCCACATGTATCCAAACTAAGAATAAGCATTTGAAGAATTGATGAGAGGTCTTGGTGGCCTGCCTTCTAAAATAAGTGGATTAATCTAGCCAAAGGGAGAGATGAGGTACAAGGGGGTGTGAATAAGTATGTGAAGGGCGTTGGATGTCCTGAATAATTGATATTGAGTGACTCTGGTGTGCCAACAGTATTGTGAGGGGTAAATATTGGCAGAGGAACCCAAGGGGTGGAGTGGGAAGCTTTTGATCTTGCATTATCAATTTATGAATGCAAGGGGCTCTGCGCTCTAGGATAAATTAGAACAAAGTGATGTTGAGAGTTCCATTAAAGACAATTGCACAGCATAAACACCAGAGTAGGCCCACTACTGTCAATATTTCAGTGTTCTAATCCACACCCTTTGACTATCCATAGCCCCCTTCTCTCCAGGGTATGTGGATTGTACCAGGAAATTAATGAGGAAGAGGCTGTACACTAGAGAAAACAGTGAGCCATCCTGCCTCCCTCCTCGCATACCTTACAGTATCACTGGATAATTGGAAAGGGAAGTTCTCCTCTGCTCCATTGTGTTCCTCATATTTGCCAAACAGAGATAAGCAGTTCGGCAGAGTCTGCGGAGGATCAGAGGTGCATGTTTCACAGTTACTGCCACAGTCCTATGCATGGACAGTAATTGTAGAAACATTCTCATCAGTGCTGCGAAACTGTATTCAGACAAAATATAAAAAATTAAATATTGTCATACAAAATATGGAGTTTGAAATATCATCTTACAGAAGTTTCATGTGCAAGAACATTGTTCTCAAGAATATCGATTTTAAGGTAAGAAATTTAGATTTTAACAATATCAAAATCATTAATATAGTTTACAAGAATATCATTAATATTATTTTTCAAATTATTTTTATGTATTTTGATTGTATACGTTATAAATTGTTTTCATACTTATTGTTATTTTGTTTTAATATCGTTTTTTAATTTTTAAAAGTCTTGAAATTTAATTTGATAAATGTTTTGTTATTTTTAGTACCATAGTGGGTTGTGGAGTTTATAGGGGTACAGCGTGGGAAGCAAATTAATGATAATTATTTAATGAATAACTTTTCATTTTTGCTAATTATTTAATTGATAATTATGTATGTTAATTGTGTAATAATTTTTTTTTAAATGAAGTTTCAGGGGTGGGGGACATTGTTCAGGACGAGGGATGGGAAGCGTGCATGGCGCCCAGAGAGTTAGCAATTTGCTTATAACTACACATTGTTCAGTTCAACTATATTCACACAACCTTTCTTACTCCAGGATGACTGCAACTCTTGCTGCTTACTGCTCATGCCGCTTGCACGCATTGTGAGCTTCCGGGGACCGATTTCTTTCACATGGCATGGGACTACCCAGCGCTGCTTCCCTCTGGTAGGGAGTGGGTTTGATACTCTACAATGTCCTGGGGCGCCCCCTACAGTTGACCAACCATAATATATGTTGGATATGGTGGAGAATTTTGGAGGGCCGAGGGCAGAATGTATCTTTCTGCCTGGTTGCCAAAAGAGACGTGGGTCGCAACTGGAGGCAACATGAACCAATCACAATTCATTGTTGGCATAGGGGGATGGACTGGTGTGTACACCAAGAGAAATCCATCTTTATGGCCTGTGGCTGTCTTTACAAACATGAACGGGTGTGGAGGAAGTGCTGTCTCCACTATTCTATGCCAGAATGCTGTCATGTCTCATTGGATTGCTGTATACAAGATGTCCATGTTTTGTAATGCTATGTGTCTTTCTGCAAAACTTTTAATAAAGTTGGTTATCAAAATTAAGTTTCAGGTTTGGGTTGGGTGTTTTGTAGGGGTAATGGGTGGGGTGTAATGTAATTATAATTAATTAATAATACATTACTATTAATAATTTAATATAAACTTAATAATGTACATTGTGTAATAGGTGTTTTTTCTTTTTTTGGTCTGTGCTGTTCTTTTTGTATGGTTAAAGAGTTTGTAGGAATTTTATTCTAATATTTAATATATGATGTTAATTTGTAGTAATTATTTAAATTATAATTAATTATGTAAAATGTTATATATTTGATCTGATTTGTTGCATTGGTATAGGTAAAGGATGGGAAGTTAAATAAATATAATTGATTTATAATGTGTTAAGTATCCAAAAATAATTGCTTAATTGACAAATATGAACAAGATGCAGATACATTTTTTTAAATGTATGTATTAGGTGTGGGTTGTCAGTATTATATAGATAAAGGGTGTGAAGGTAATTAAATATACATATTTTACTCATAGGTAATTATTAATATTTAAATAAAGATTTAATTATAAAAAATGTGTAAACAATATATTTTTTAGGGTACATTTTAGATATTTGTTGTGCAGTTTACAGAAGCATAAAGTAGAAAGTTATTTAAGTAAGAAAAAATTTAAAAATAATATATATTTTTAAATTATGGTATTTATTATTGTAAGCGTTAATTTTGTGGTGCTTTTTAAATGTATATAAGATTGTATTTATCGGTTGTTATTATTTATGACTATAGGTCCTCATTATAATGGGTGATGGACGAAGCGCCGGTCGCAGTTGCAGCAGCAGGTAGTTTACCTGGCTCAAAGGTTTGTGTTCTCTCTTTATAATAGTAGTATAGATATATATATATATATATATATATATATATATATATATATATATATATATATATATATATATATATATATATATATATATATATATCTATACTACTATTATAAAGAGAGAACACAAACCTTTGAGCCAGGTAAACTACAAAAGTAATGCACCAATCACTACACCCAATACACCATTTGAAAGGGGAGATGTGGCAGAAGGACATAGGCTATAGATATGTACACCATATACATTAAAAAAGCAAAAATGCCAAAAGTGGTAAAGTTGTCCCTTGGGGGCGTGGTCGTGGCTGTGGGCGTCTCAAACAACAAATTTGGGCGTTTACAGGGCTATGCCAAGTGCAAATAACAAACATAGGCCAAGCGACTTCACAACACACTTACATATGCACACATAGAGCGGAAATGCGCTTTCACTGAATTTAGAACGCACAATATGCAGACATAGAGAGGAAATGCGCTTTCAATGAATTTCTAACAAACATTTGCAAATCCCAACACATATATGGGGAAATGTGCTTTCAATGAATTTAAATTCACACATACAACGCGGTAACACCAATATACAAAAACAGCAGAGGTGCGCGCTATAAGAAATATACACACATTCGTTGCAGTTACCCAGACAACATTGACGCCTTCGCATTAAAAAACGGGCGGGCCTTCCATCGACGATGAGTGTCAAATGACGCCACACAGGGGGCAGGATTAATCGCATACTACACCAATCACAACGCACTAAAGAAAACACTACACGACTTCGGCTTACCAAAAAAAAAAGTCTTTAACCATTGGCCATTGACCAACGACGTCACAGGGGGGTAAACACGAACAAAAAAAGCCAACATTTCATAACGGAGAAACGCAATCGACTGCGCATTCTCAAGACTTTCCTCACATCTAGCGGACAAGATAAAACGCTTACAATAAGACATACGAATAACAAAAATAACACAACTGCCCATAATCACTCGAGCACTGCCAGGACTTCACCACACAATTGACAAAACGAAAGGGAAACTTCTTTGAAGGGATACAAAAATGAACACACGGAAAGAGCCTTCGAAAAAAAAAAAAAATTAAACAGGTGACACGACACTTTCCTCACATCTTGTGGACAACATATGTTGTATACATATATATATATATATACTAGCAGCCCGCCCCAGCGTTGCCCGGGGCAGAAGGGGGCTGGGGGCAGCATTTCAGGCTTGCGTGCACCCATGGCTCCCACCCGTCCCTCCGCCTGTCCCTCGTTGCGCACCCGCGGCTCTTGGATGGTTCACTTACCTTACTTGCCGCTCCTCCTCGCGCTGCTGATTTTACCGCTCCACTGCTCCTCCGCTTCTCGCTGGTCATTACCACTTGTCCGCCGCTCGCCGCTCCTCCCCGCCTGTCCGCAGCTCCTCCCTGCGATCATGTCCTCCGCTCTTCCTGTTGCTCCTGAACGCCGCTCCTCCCCGCGCTCTCGATATCATGACGCGGACGTCGCTGGCCGGCGCTTCTTTCAGGGAACTACTTTGTTTTGAAAGTTAATTTTTTTAATTTACTTTTTTTTAAATTTTATGTAGCCTATGTCCATCTACACACCCTGACAATTTCAAGGATGTATTGGGTGTGTGGATTGGCGCTGTGGTTCCCGAGTTTACCTGGCTCAAAGGGTTGTGTTCTCTCTTTATAATAGTATATAATATATATATATATATATATATATATTCACAACAAAAAACTCCTGCTACTTCTGGGTGGCGAAGAAGGAGAGACGGACCACTGCATTCAGGCAAGTTGTTTATTCGAACCAAGTTAATCCAGCATGATCAGATGACGCGTATCGGGCTCGCAAGCCATGTTCACATAAAGACTGTATATCCGCTGGTTATTTTTAAATTCTGCTACAAACCTGCCCTCATCACAAGATTTGGTCACATGATAATGGAACTAAACAACAGACTTCGTAATGACTTCTCACTTGCATCTTACGATTACATATGCGTCTTTCCATGTGTTGTTTTGTTATAATGTACTCCAAAGTACAGTAAATGCATAATAGCTGGTTTCTATAAAAATTAAATCACTGTTTAAATACATTTCGTGCATCTGAAACCAAGAATATTCCGTTCAATAAAAGAAAGGGACCCGAGAACAAATATATATGGGTGTTGAGGTAAATGAAGGTTCCTACAACACGCCTATTCCTAAATACCTTGTGCTGACAAGCATCTATTACTGGATAAATCCATTAATATAAGTGTCAGGATTGGGCAAGATCATCATCAGACAAAGATTCGTGGTCCCATTTTCAAAATTAAACTGCTTCACTCCCTGTTTCATTCCCTCGTTTTGTGGAGTCAACTGGTGGCACAGGCAAGGCGGTCACATTGCTAAGTTAGGTATATTAACCTATGTTCCCATATCTAACATGGCGGATGCTGGTTGGTTAGCGTTCTAGTGTAGCGCTCCATTTGACAGCAAGCTGCATCCTGCTCACGCTGACTAGTAACTGTGCACTTCAACTGAAGAATCTCGCCGGTCAACAGTGTTCCAGGGTTTCTCCGCAGATAAACTATTTTCAGTAAATTTTCCAGTTATCGGCGCCTAGAACCAGAGCCCAGTATCCCAGAGTCTGCGAGTATTATCTAATTTTCTCTGCTGCGACATTTTCCGGTGAGGTGTTGATATATCTATGTAAAATCGTCAATCAGGGATTCTGCGCAGCAAGTTTACTTATGAAGTGAGTGGAAGCGCTCGTCTTCGAGTGTTCAGCTCTAAGGAAGCTTTATTCATCTTGAAACGCAAGACTTTGCCCAAGATATTTCGCAGTGACTTTTGAAAGACTCAGTTTGGTCATTTTTGCGGAACAGATAGCTCCTTGTTTTCATTTTCCAAGTAGGCAGAAATATATATGTATATATATATATATATATATATATATATATGTATATATATATATATATATATATATATATATATATATATATATATATATATATATATATATATATATATCTGTACTTACCTCCATTTCATGCTTTGAACCTCAACTGCTTCATGGAGCTTCACTTCTGAGTTTAAGAAGATTGAAATATTTATTTATTTCCTTTTGGGCACATTGTCAAACATATGCTTAAAGAAGAAAGTGTTTATTATTTACAAAGTCATAAGAGAGGGGCAAATGTCCACACAAGTAAAGGTATTTGGTTTATTTGAGAAGCTAGCATATACTTATACTCAATAGGAGTGAATAGAGAGTTTAGACTGTCGGAAATGTGCTTTCTTTACATGTGCAGTCAAGAAGGAGTCCAGTGATAATACCAGTGAGGCAGTCTCTTTTTCTGTCCCATTCCCCTTTCCCCCCTGTTTCTGATATCGGAGAGATTCCGGTCCAGGGGCATTGGGGAGTTGGGAAAATTTCATCTGAAGATCTTAAGCCATTCAGCTCCTGTGGAAGGTTTGATTTTGGTACTGGTCCTGACAATAAGAGTCTCGATTTCTTAATTCCAATGCATAACTGTTCACATTAGATTCCATCTCATGTGATTATTACCAACATAGATGTTATCTATCGGGCTCCTAAGGATGTGCAAAAGAATGCGTAGCAGCAAGTGAGATATAGTTGTGCAAAACCGTGCTAATATGATCTCAAGATGAGAATAAAGTGCATTAGTATGCTAAAAATGAATGTATAAATATAAATAAAACATCAGAAATGCAAGATTGCATAAAGCAAAATTCTTATAAATAACATGCATACATACTAAATAAGCAGTGCAATAGTGTTATAAAAACATTGTTTTGATATATCAAACATATGAGGTATTGCTTTCGGTTATTTTGCAAATAGATGTATATAATGAATTCCAGTTCCAGGCACATAAACTATACAATAGCAATCAAGATCCAAAACTTTTGATACTCTATCCTAATAGACAAATTAGAGAGGGAATAGTAGATGTATTATTTGTAACAGTTTATTGTTTGCTTTATATTGTTCAAATGTTTATTATTATGTTCTTGTGCATTTAACCGCATCGCTGCGGGCGATATTTTCCTCCTGTGCTGGGCCCCTATGAAAATGGGTATGGTCGTGACGGACCCATTCCGTCATCAGCACAGCCCAACCGTGACTGATGACGGAATGGTTCCGTCACAAGCATCGAAGGGGTTACAATTATATTTATAATTATTTTTGTTTTTAATCTGTAATATATTTTTGTGTAAATTGTAATTTTTTATGTTGTTCACTATTTCATTTGTAATTAAATTGTTTTAATTTTTATGTTATGGTATATGTATATATATATATATATATATATATATATATATATATTACCTACTGGCGGTCGCCAGTAGGTATATATAGTTAGGATTTTTTCCCTATGGGATTTCTGAAAATTCTATGTCTAATAACTTTGGCGTTTGTGGACGGAATCGGCAGAAATTTTCAGGAAAATGGCACATTTTGTTTCTGAGCAGCTCCTGAAAATTTGGGGGGGGGTTCGTCAAGGGGGGGCCGAGAAAAAAGGGGGGTCCCAAAACGCGTTTTTCCCATGTTAATTTCCATAGGGCGGTTGGACTCACTTTTAGCCCGAACGGCTGAATGGATTTCCACGAAACTTGGCAAAATTGTAGGGACTGTTAGCCCGATGTGCCTTTGCTAGGTCTCAATATATGTGCTTCAGTGGATTTTGAGAAATTAACGTTTAAATCAAGATATATATCTGTAACAGCGCTCCGGGCAGCGATCCGGTTCGCGTACTTTTCGCTTATCGGAACTTTGCGAAGCGAAGCTGATTGGCTCTCCGGTGTCTGTCAACATTCTAAACAGTCTGGTGCGGCCGCCATCTTGTCTCTCGGTAGGATCGAGAGACAAGAGGAGGCCAAAACAAAGGGGGAAATGAAGGAAAGGGGGCAAGGTAGACCCCTTCTGACCCCCTAGGATTGATGAGGGGATATTATAGAGCCACGCTGGGCCCAAAAAAAAAAAAAAAAAATTCCGATTTTTTCGCCGTAGAGACGCGTCTTGGTACGCGAACCGGGCAGCTAACCGGCAGTGTAACGGGAGTCTGACGAGTAGCTGATTGGCTGTCAACATTGTAAACAGTCCGGAGCGGCCGCCATCTTGTCTCTCGGTAGGATCGAGAGACAAGAGGGGGCCAAAACAAAGGGGGAAATGAAGGAAAGGGGCAAGGTAGACCCCTTCTGACCCCCTAGGATTGATGAGGGGATATTATAGAGCCACGCTGGGCCCAAAAAAAAAATTCCGATTTTTTCGCTTTAGAGACGCGTCTTGGTACGCGAACCGGGCAGCTAACCGGCAGTGTAACGGGAGTCTGAGGAGAAGCTGATTGGCTGTTATCATTGTAAACAGTCTGGAGCGGCCGCCATCTTGTCTCTCTGTGGGATCGAGAGGCAAGAGGTGGAAAAAAGGTGTAAATGAATGAAAGGGGTAAGGCAGACCCCTCCTGAACCCCTAGGATTGATGAGGGGGCTATTAAAGTTCCCTGGGGGGTGAGAAAAAAAAATGCGATTTCTCGCGGTAAAGGTGCTTCCTGGTACGTTAACCGGGCAGCTAACCGGCAGCGTAACGGGAGTCCGACATATTGTGTTTTTTGAACGTTTGTGATATGTGCACGTGTGGATTTTGTCTAATTAAGGTTAAAAAAATATATATATATCTTTAAGCGTGTTTTGGCGCGCTTACGTTTTGGGTTTGGTTTGCGCTGCAGAGACGATACGTCACGGTTATGCGATGCATCATGAGGCGTCTCACGGGCTACGTGATACGTCACTTAATAAAGAATATATTTTACAGCTATAGATATTAGCTTTTAAAAAACCAATGAAATTCACAGAAAAAACCATAGGTTATAGACCATATATAGTTAGGAATTTGCATTTACAAAACCTTGAAAATTCACTGAAAAAACCATAGGTTATAGACCATATATAGTTAGGGATTAGCATTTAAAAAACCTTATTTTATTTGCACAAAACCATTGAAATTCCATATATAGTTAGTTGCACTAACTATATATCGCGGACCCGCAATCCACTGCTAATGATGTCACATATTACATCATTCATGACATGGTCAGTGACATCACTGATGACATCACTGATGACATCTCAAATGACATCACTGATGACATCACTGATGACATCTCAAATGACATCACTGATGACATCACTGACATCTCATTTGACATTACTGATTACATCACTGATGATATCATTTATGTGATAATACATCTTCAGACTCTAATATAACCTTAGATACACTCAGTGTAAACAGGCACTCACAGACTGTCACACATCCATGGAGTTACTCACACACCTAGTCAGTCATGCAAAGAATCAATCACGCCTCCATTTCCTCAACTATACAGTTATACACACCTTACTTATTCAAACATATACTAACACATATTTACTCTCTTATACAATCCTTGATACAAGTTCACAATGATTCATACAGCCACTCTCACATTCACTGGCTCTTATGTTCAGTTATTTATATATGTCAACTCTCACATGGAGTGTGTTTTACATATGTACTTACTTTGACATGTAGAACTGAGATATCCATTCACTCACCAATATACTCATGCACACAGTCAACTGTCCATACAGCTGTTTCTACATGCACCTTTGAAGCCATACACCTAGGGAATCAACTGCTCACACATCTATGCACAGTGTTATACACCTCCCAGCCACCCACACACATACTCAGTCTCCCATACAAATACTTGGGCAACCATTCAATAACCCATATAGTTACTGATATAGCTACTGATTTAAACATGCAGCAGTTTACAGAAGAACATAAATAATGATTGCCAAATTAAGACACTTTAATCACTAACCCATGCACTCAGTGAGACACATTTAATCATTCTCTCATACAGTCAGTCATGCACCTACTAAATCCTTCATCCAGACACTTATACATCCACTCATTCTTCAATATGTAAGACATATTTTAACTTTACAGAAACATACAGTCACTGGGTGTTGTCATCAGTGATGTCATCAGTGATGTCATTTGAGATGTCATCAGTGATGTCATCAGTGATGTCACTGACCATGTCATGAATGATGTAATATGTGACATCATTAGCAGTGGATTGCGGGTCCGCGATATATAGTTAGTGCAACTAACTATATATGGAATTTCAATGGTTTTGTGCAAATAAAATAAGGTTTTTTAAATGCTAATCCCTAACTATATATGGTCTATAACCTATGGTTTTTTCAGTGAATATATATATATATATATATATATATATATATATATATATATATATATATATATATATACATGCACCAACCACCATAACTCGTTTAGGCCTTCCAAAGGCCTTGATCACATGACGCGCATAATCATACCTTGCAGTGTTTTTAAAGTGACAGTGCATCTAAAACATGTGACTACAATGTGCATAGACATAGAAGAGTCATTCTAGTCTGGAGTCACATTCCGTGATGTTGGTGTGCTGCTACTGCCCAAATGTAAATGATCCAGAATTCTATACTACACTTTGGGGTTGAATTCCTGAAATAGGCTACACATGTAATATGGAGAGCAGATTTTAACACGGTAATATACCCTGTTAACGATCAATCTAATCCTCTCCCACACAACTACACTAAGTCCCATGGTATATTGTCTGATATGCTTGCTGATAATGGTCTCTTGGATTCATGGAGGTATATTCACCCAGAAAAAAAGGGAGGAACCCATTACACAACAATGCATTCCACTTGGGCCAGGCTAGACTTTTAAGTGGTCACTCGGGTATTGGGCCATGGATAGTTAAAGCTGAACATCTGGCCAGGACTTATTCTGATCAGGCCCGGTTAGCTGGACATTATCCCCTCTGGTGCTATGTCTGGCACCCAGAAGCTGGAGACTCATTCCAGAATCATTGCTAGACACGGTTTTTAAGTCCCGAATGGGACAAGAATTTACAGTTTTTTTCCAAAGGAATATAGGCTCTATCACACATATTGGTATAGTATGGGAGGCCTTCAAGTTCACAATACGCCAATTTTGCATAGCCAAGAGTTTCGGAGTCTTGTGGGACATTCAACAATACTTGCACCGCTTGGAGGGAGAGCTTAAAAGACTGGAAGGAGAAATGGGTAATGATATAAATGGAACACTCCAGGCAATCCTAAAGGACACCCTCTCGGAATATAAAGATTCTGCAGAAAGAGAGACCTGCTTCAGGGGGAAGTATTTCATGGTGTGTGGCTATCGTGAAGGTGAACAACCAGGCAAAGCCCTGGCGGAAGGGACACGTAAACCTCGTTTCTCCAATTATGTGGCAGAACTAACAGATGATGCTGGTGTGAGGCATGGAGACAGTAGGGACATACTAGACACCTTGACTGCATATTATTCAAATGTGTACAGTACCCGTAGGCTTCACCCACTAGACCTTTCTAACTATCTGAAAGATGTAGCTATTGGTTGGCTAGGAGACACGCAGAGAGAATTCCTTGCAGCATCAAGGTGGATGAAATACGTACCATAACATATACACCAAGCAAACCCCGGTATGATGTGATAGATGGAAGAAATGGGAAATAGAACTGGGGGAAACAGTAACAGTGAAACAGTGGCTCTACTGCTGTGAACAGACAGAGCAGGTGTCATCCAGTTTTTGCTTACGCATTATACATTATAAGTTCTTACACCGCATATATCATACACCTGTTAACTTGTATAGGCACAAATTGAGGGACAACAACCGATGTGACATATGTGGAATGGAAAAGGCAGACTTTTTACACCTTGCTTGGAACTGTCCCAGCACCACAGAATATTGGAAACAAGTGTTTGAAGCATTGCAACAGAAGACTTCACCCCTGATTCAGGTTTCACCACTAACTGCTCTTTTGAGCTACACAGAAGCTATAGAGGTGGGATATTGGCGATTCACTTCCTTAGGGCTGCTACTGGCCACTCCAGTCAGTGCAACAGTAGGAAAAATGTTGGATAGCGGACAGGTAAAAATTAATATCCCCACTCCAGTGAGTACAACAGTAGGGAAAGTGTTGGATAGCAGAGAGGTAAAAATTACTATTCCCCTCCAGTGAGTGCAACAATAGGGAAGGTGTTGGATAGTGGAGGAGTATAACTTACTATTCCCACTCCATACGTGTAACAGTAGGGAAAGTGTTGGATAGCAGACGGGTAAAAATTACTATTCCCACTCCAATGAGTGCAACAGTAAGGAAAGTGTCGGTTAGTGGAGAGGTAAAATGTACTATTCCCACTCCAGTCATTACAACAGTCTTGAAACTGTTGGATTACGTAAGGGTAAAAATTACTATTCCCACTCCAATGCTTGCAACAGTAGGGAAAGTGTTGGATAGCGCAGGGGGTAAAACTTACTATTCCCATTACAGTGAGTCCAACAGTAGGGAAAGTGTTGGATTACGTAGGGATAACAATTAATATTCTCACTCCAGTCAGTTCAAAAGTAAAAACAACAAAATATTAACAAACAAAATATTTAAAAAAACATAATAAACAAAAACATATATAAATGTATTAACAAATAAAATATAAATATATTTAATATTACAAGTTTAAAGAAGCATGTTATAATGTCAAATGCACATTGCAAATACCTAGAAATATCATATTAAATAAAATGAAAAATAATTTCCAAACAAATACATATTTTTAATTAGCAATCATTTAGAATAAAAAAAACAGTTATTACATAAATTTACTCTTTTATTTACTAAGCTTTAACAACGCATACTTCACAAGACACATCTAAATGTAATTGAAAAAATTTACTTACGTAATTAACATAATTAATTACCAATTAAAGTAACATTATTAATTAAAAAAACTCATAAAAATTAATAAACTTCCCACACGTAACCACTTTAATCCCTACAAACCACTTGTAAAATTAAACTGTAAAAAATGTATTACAGAATTAAAACTTATTTTCAATTAAAAAACTAATAGTATATAACAACTAATTATAAAGTAAGTAAAATTAATTGACTCCCCACCCCTTTACCCTAAAAAAGTAAAGCCCACACACAAAGATATATGGTTCCAGAATGAGATGTCTGGACAAGTTTACAAAGGCGGTCTGATTCAGGAAAAATTCCAATACGCTGGTTTCGTGGTGAGATATCTTTACATGACAACTACCCTAATTAGGTATCAATTAATTATGTAATTATGATCAACCAAGTATTAATTATTTAAACATAAATTACTTCCCACACTTTACCGCTATAAACCCCATAACCCACACCTAAAATTTATTACACAAATTCCATATTTAATTGTCTATTGATTATAAGAGCACACATATTATACACATGAATCCTATTGCTTCAATAAAAGAATGTTCAAGTTTTTTTTGTCTCTCCCTTAGGGCATGCATGAGTTATCAAACAAAAGGTCTGTAGATCTGTTTCCACAACTTCCTTGGGAAGCCAAGGTTGCCATGTTCTGAGGTAGCACAAACCACCTGTTGCCTTGCTAGGTTTGGAGTACAGATAGTTCTCTGTGTGCTAGCCAAGACAAAGACCAACATATCCTGATCAGATGTATGACGGAACCATGCATGCATTTACCATGCATGCCTTTACAACTCAGTCACTACCTCGCCTGCGACTTCACCAGCATTCCTTTACCACATTTGATTTAGGGGGACACTGGACTTTGGATTAATATACATTTCTATTCCAACTGCAAAGGGTATATCAGTAGGGAAGGTGTTGGCCTTAATATCCAACACCAGTGCAACACCACGTTCTCTAAAGCAAGTCGTTGTAACGACTTGTGTGGTAAAGGAATGCGTGGTAACGTTGCAGTCTCGGTAGTGGCTGTGTGGTAAAGGCAGGTCGTGGTTCTGCCTTGTTGGAAAATATGTTTCCCATTCTGATGGTGTGTGTAAACTCAGTCTTGCACCGTTTTGATGTTTATGGTGCCCAAAAACACATTGTTTTACCAAGAAAGTATAACCTGTATGCCACAATAGGGTCCCCAGAGTCGTTGTTGGCATATCTACATCAAACATCTAATGAAGGTTGAGCAAATGCTACTTCAGAACACCTACACTTCGGGTTATTTGCGGCTGTAATGATTACACCTAAGGAAAGGATGGTACAATAGTAGTGCTAGGAACACCAGGAGCTTTTGCAGTAGCGCGAGACGCCATCGGGCGGTGCCGTGAGGGGAACGGCTTGACATACACGGAGGCGGGAGCGGACCGGCAGAACAGCTTACCGGACCACACTCCCCAGCAGCCTCAGGGACAGCGCGCCTGTGACGCGCCAGGAGCACCAGGAGGCGCTAGAAAACGGCTGACCTCCGCAAAGCTCAGGGGGAACACCAGGAGCTTTTGCAGTAGCGCGAGACGCCATCGGGCGGTGCCGTGAGGGGAACGGCTTGACATACACGGAGGCGGGAGCGGACCGGCAGAACAGCTTACCGGACCACACTCCCCAGCAGCCTCAGGGACAGCGTGCCCGTGACGCGCCAGGAGCGCCAGGAGGCGCTAGAAAACGGCTGACCCCCGCGAAGCTCAGGGGGAACACCAGGAGCTTTTGCAGTAGCGCGAGACGCCATCGGGCGGTGCCGTGAGGGGAACGGCTTGACATACACGGAGGCGGGAGCGGACCGGCAGAACAGCTTACCGGACCACACTCCCCAGCAGCCTCAGGGACAGCGTGCCCGTGACGCGCCAGGAGCGCCAGGAGGCGCTAGAAAACGGCTGACCCCCGCGAAGCTCAGGGGGAACACCAGGAGCTTTTGCAGTAGCGCGAGACGCCATCGGGCGGTGCCGTGAGGGGAACGGCTTGACATACACGGAGGCGGGAGCGGACCGGCAGAACAGCTTACCGGACCACACTCCCCAGCAGCCTCAGGGACAGCGTGCCCGTGACGCGCCAGGAGCGCCAGGAGGCGCTAGAAAACGGCTGACCCCCGCGAAGCTCAGGGGGAACACCAGGAGCTTTTGCAGTAGCGTGAGACGCCATCGGGCGGTGCCGTGAGGGGAACGGCTTGACATACACGGAGGCGGGAGCGGACCGGCAGAACAGCTTACCGGACCACACTCCCCAGCAGCCTCAGGGACAGCGCGCCCGTGACGCACCAGGAGCGCCAGGAGGCGCTAGAAAACGGCTGACACCCTACTCGCCACGCGAGTCGCGCGCAGGAGAAGCCCGGGACAAGGGCGGGCCCTCTGTGGCCCTCAGAGGCCTGAGGAGACTGGACTGGGCCAGGGATTATACCTTTGCCTTCTGGACTTCTGGACTCCTAACGTTCTATGAGCTTGTAAGACATTTTAAAGATTTAAATTTATTTTCATTTGTTATGAGTGCTTAGACTTAAGGGTACTTGTGTGGAAAGCTTAACATCTTCACTGTGTATAATGTCTACATCCAAATCTGACAAAGTGATGGCGGGACCTGCTACTTTAGATAATTTCCTGGTCAGGAAAGTAAATCAGATTAATAAAGAGGGACGAGTATCTCTGGGGAAAGATACTGTGATAGGGGATACACTATCTGAAAATTCCCCAATTAGTCTGACCGATGATTGTGTAATCAACACGAGTGATGTCATCTCTACTCATCCTCCAGTGCCCATTTTAGTGAATGTGGAGGTTCATTCTGATTCAATGGCGCTGCCAAATCCTGATATTGGTGTGCTGAATGAGACCCAACCTGAAATTAGGCCCTTGAGATCCTGTAGAACACTGTCTCAAAGGGAGAATGGGAAACATAACAATTCTAAGTCTAAAAAAAGGATAGTAAAGTAATTACCAGTCCTGCTATAACTACCCCTTTTGTATTCACGGGCACTAATGGTAATGGTAATGGTGCAAATTTACAGCCTGATTTCCTTGCTTCACTTCTAAAAAATCTAGAAGTTTCTTTAATAGCAAAAATGGAGGAGATTATTAAACCATTAACTATTAAGATAGATATCTTAGCCAAGGAAGTGACTAGGCTGGGTGGTCTGTTATCACAGAAGACTGCAATATCTAGCGGAAATGTAACATCCAGTGGAAATGCACACTCTGGGGGGAATGGGGGAGAAACTGTTGAAGTTAATGATACACGTAACAGGGGGAGGGGGAATATTGCTGTCGCAGTGGCCTCAGGGTCTGAGACACCTATACGACCGGACATCCCTGTGCCAACTGCCTCGCAACAACAATTATCTACAAACCCTCAAAGCAGTAGAGCTCCCAGACCCCCAAGGTACAACCGCTATCTTAACTTACCTCCAGATTGTGCTCCGTTTGTGGTAGTACTGACTAATGTGCCCCCTTGTGGCACTCATCCCGCGTCTCCCTTTGATGAATCTCAAACCTCTTTGAAAAATAAGACAGTGTCATGGCTTAACAAAAACTGTGGTTTTCCCATCTCATACTGTGATCAGATAATGACAGTTAGGCGTGTAAACTGGGTAGGGCCATCTAAAAAGATTGGGTCGGGGGACTGTATAGTTGTAAACTTCAAACACCCCCAGCATGTGGCAACTGTTCTTTTGAGAGCTTCTGCACTGGTATACAATATGAACAGTATTTGTGTACGCCCCCTGGGTTACCTTTATGCACATTTGTGCAAACCTCCACCACAACATAGTCTAACTAGACGAGGGCTTGAACCTTATACTCCTGTGCAAGAGACTCCATTCCATTATAATATCATTCATCCATGTGGGTCAGGTGGACCAAATGGAACTTTTAACAGGAGTCCCAGCTCTGGGCACTATCAATATGGGTCGAACCTAAATACACAGAATAGGTATGAAGTGCTATCCGGCCTTGAGATGTGTGATTGACGGGGGGCACCTGCAGCTCAGGACATTAGGGCTACAGGTGAATCTACAAATCTAGTTAACCCAGTGGACAAAATGCCAGGATGTCTTGCTGTCTCTTGGAATATTGCTGGCCTTGCGGCCAAAATGTCTGATGTAAATTGGGTAACCTATATTAAGCAATTTTCTATTATTTGTTTACAAGAGACTTGGGAGGCAGACTGTAATCTCTTCTTAGAAGGGTATAAGGCCTTCTTTGTGCCAGCCTTGCCAACACTGCGGGGTAGGCCCAAGGGGGGCCTTGTAATTTTCGTTTCTATATTATTACCCTGTGAAGTACGAAGAATTGAAGCACGTCATACAGGTGTAATGGGCCTAACTCTAACTGGAGGTAATGTCTGTGTGGGCCTGGTGAATTTTTATAATGCTGCGTATGATAGTGCAGGCAGGAATCATATTCATATACTAAATTCTTTTGTCTCTAATTTTATGGAAAATGTGGGTCATAACCTCATGATTATGGGGGATTTTAATCTGCATCCCTGTATTGATCCATTGCACAAGTGTTTACCAGAAATGATCTGTGACCGTGTGGACTGTCTCCATATGGAGCACACTAAGGAGGGGGAATTGTGCAATGACCTACTGAATGACTTTGACCTCTCTCTGGCTATGTCGCTAAAGGACCCGCTATATTGCATTGATACCCCAACCTTTAAAGGGTATGGAAGGGGTACCTTTATAGACCATATACTTGTTTCGCGGACGATGCAAACTTTTTTAGATTCTTTTTGCATTGTTCCTAGCGAATTTAGTGACCATAACCCCCTGACAATCTGTTTAAAATGTCCATGAGTAAAAAAAGGTAATAAGATTATTAAACAAGGTAGATTGGGCACAACAGATGGGAGAAGGCGGCTAAAATGGTCCATGGTCTCTGCGGATATCTTTTATAAGAACATCTCTGAAGGGTGTGCAGAAGATATTAAAATCTGTACTGATGTGGGGGGTGAACCTAGGTTGGTTCTAGAGGCTTATCAAAATATTTCGGAGAAGGTGTCAGCGCTCTTATCTGTCCCTAATAAAACCCAGGTCAACATAGGCCCGAGATGGTTTAGCCACGACTGTACTATAGCTGCTCGCAAACTGAGGCTTGCACTATCAGCTTCCCCGAGGAATCGGGAGGTCGTAAAACTCTGCAGAAAGGAATACAAGGCTATTACTGCCGCCCGTAAGGAGCTTTTGAGGAAAGAGGCCTGGGAGGAACTGCTTGACCCCTCTACCCTGACCAGCAGCACCAAATTCTGGGCACTTGTTAAAAAACCTTTTTTGACCGAGGACCCTGGAGATGGACTTGTCTGTTGTATAACTAAAGAGGAATGGGAAAGTCATTTTAAAAGCCTGTACTACTCTGAGGGATCTGGAACTGTGGTTGTTGCCCCCCATGATAGGGACTGCACTATTATTTTTGACAAAAATGAGGTCTTGGATGCCATAACGGGTCTCACTGCAAATAAAGCTCCAGGACCTGACGGAATACCACCCGATCTTTACAAATCTGATCCAGTTTTCTGGGCTCCCATTCTGGTTGCTGTATTTAATGCTGCGGCCACAGTGGGTTGTCCGGGAACGTGGGGTCTGTCAACTATAGTCCCTGTCTTCAAGAAGGGAGATAGGGGAAGTGCTCTTTGTTACCGACCAATATCCCTAATTGATTCAATGGTTAAGATTATGGGGAGAGTCATACTCCAACGCCTAACAAGCTGGTCGAATGAAAACGACATCATGTCGATCTCCCAATATGGCTTTTGTGAAGGGCGCTCTACTATAACTCAGTGTCTCAACCTGTTTCTTATTCTGAATAAATATACAGTTGTTCAGAAAGGAGTAATACACCTAGCCTTCATGGATCTGTCCTCAGCCTTCGACTGTGTTAACAGGGGGAGGCTGTGGCAGACCATGATGGACAAGGGTATTGATAGGGGGACCGTGGAGTTCCTAGCGGATCTGCATAATGACAAAAGAGCCAATGTGAGGTTCTCATCAACTGGGGAAACCACAGGAAGTTTTAGCATTAATAAAGGTGTACGACAGGGGTGTATCTTGGCCCCTTTTCTTTTTAATTTTCATATAAATGATTTAGAGGCTGAATTACAAGATGTTAAATCAGATTGTCCTAGAGCTGGTGCGAGGGGGATTCCTTTACTCTTATATGCCGACGATGCGGTTTTAATTTCTCGAACAGAAATAGGTCTCCAGGCACTTCTGAATGCTTTTAATAACTTTATGTCTGATAGGGACCTTATGGTCAACAACTCTAAATCTTATATAATGCTTGTTGGCCGCCAATCTAAAAAGAAGTTCAATTTTAAACTAAATGATGTTTTGATCCCCACCACCCAGACGTTCTCATATTTGGGTGTTTTATTTGATACGAACCTTAATTGGGCCCCACAGTTGGCCAAGAAGAAGGGGGAAATGACCAGAGTAAATGCCTCCATCTTCAACTTTGCTTCCAAACTGGGGAAAAAGCCAAATGTGGCCATGATGAAATTATATAATGCCAAATCCATAGCCACCGCGGTATATGGAAGCGAGATTTGGGGCTACACGAATGGCGAACAGCTGCAAATAGTTGAAAATAATTTCTTAAAGCGACTGTTATGTGTGCCAGGTAGCACACCGAATTTAGCTGTACATGAAGAGCTTGGTTGTTTGTATTTATCTGATATTGTTAAATTGAAACCACTGTTATGCTGGGTAAAATTATGGTTAAGTGATGAAATTCCCTTAACCCACCAGATAGTGGAAGATCTTGTATCGCTCGATCATGCAATGTGTGTACCTTGGCTTAAATATTTGAAGTCCCAATTTTTGAAGCTTGGCCGCCTGAACCTGTTTGACAACCCGAGGGATATAGTCAAGGGTGATGTGGCAGCAATTAAGAAGGCTTTCTTCATGGATTGTAATGCCTTAAGAGATGAAGTTGAGCTCACGAAACCCAATGTTAGAAAGTATATCATGCTGAGAACTTGTGATAGATGGAAATGTACCTAACATGCTCCTTTACCTCCCATGAGAAATTTTTGCTGACCCGGTTCAGGTTCAACATTTTTCATCATCTTTTAATTAGACCCAAGTTGGACATTTTTAAGAAACCTACAGCGCCCTGTGGCTGCGACGGGAAGTCTCCACAGGATATGCTGCATTTTATCTTTTTATGTGCATTTTATGAATATCCCCGTAGGCGGTATCTTGTTACTCTTATAAAGAAACTAAATTTTAATCAAATCAGGCCTGCCCTTATGTACTTACAGCTGCTGCACTCTGATAGTGTCCTCCAGGTGCTAGAATTTCTAAAGCTAGCCATGAGACTAAGAAAATGTTTAGATGAGTAATTGTGAATCATCTGCAGCCCAACGCACTAATGCACTTTTTCTTGTACTGATTTTGTATATGCACTCTTTTAAGTACCATATGTGTTGTATGTAATCTAGATTGACTTTGTAATTAATGTAATGTTTTTATTATGAAATGTTTAATGCTGTGTACTTTTATGGATTGCAATATATCCGAAATAAAGTCAATTTGATTTGATGATTTAGTAGTGCTAGGGCATTTGAGGCTTTACATTAGTACCTGGTGATTATACTGCTGGCCTATGATTGCCTTGTCCTCGGTCTAACAGTTGTGTATCTCTACAGTAGCATGGGAAAACCCTTGTTACTATAATAGTGGTAACGTAAAGGTTTATCTATATTTTGTTACTATTGCTTTTATTGTGTGTGGGTGTTGGAAGTTTAGTGTTTTCTTTTTTTTTTGTAAATTTCTTTTTATTGTTGCATCATACGGATCAGCAAGAAAAGCAGTGTGGCATGCCGGGGGGGGCGTCAACATTCCGCAACCCCCGGTTATACGCAACTTTTGAACACAGTAGCATACGGCATTTATCATGACAAGATCTTTTCGTGTTCCATCTTTACACCCCAGACCCCCCCTCCCAACTTCCACAAAGAACATCCCCGGGCAACTGAGAGACCTCTATCCGAGGTCCCCCTTCCCGCCCTCCACCTCCCCCCCCCCCCCCCCCCCAAGCAGCTCGTCCCCCATACCTCATCCCACTCCCGGATCTCAGTGTCTGCCACACCCCACATGGCAGAAGCAGCAAAACATCAGTTCGACTCATCCTCCAGGTCCCCCGGGTTCAACAGGTGTAAATCATTCGTACATGAGACCATCTCCGTGGGCCATATCGTACCCCTCACTCCCTCACCTCCACAGTTCACCCCCCTACTCAAGGCCGTGATAGTGCCGCCACTTGGCCCATATTTTTCGAAATTTCCTCGGGCACCCCCTCGCTTTATACGTAACCCTCCGAGCTGCCATGTACAAGTCCAGGCCTCGCCTCCAGTCATCCAGATTTGGCCGTCCTGGCGCCCCCCACATTCTAGCTATATCTCTCTTGGCGACTACCAGCGCCAACAACAGAAAGATAAGTGAGTGCCGCGTAACATCCACCTCAGTTGACATGCCCAGGAGTGCTAGCCTAGGGTCCCTGGGAACGTCAACCTCCAGAACTGCTGATAATTCTGTGAAGACCTCATTCCAGTATCTCTGAATCACGGAACAACCCCAAACAATGTGGTAAAAATCACCCTGAGGATGTTGGCACCGCAGGCAGGAGGCATTAGCGGCCCTCCCCATCCGGAAGAGTCGGGTCCTATCAAAGTAGGCCCTGTGGAGAACCTTGAACTGGATGAGGCGAAGCCGTGATTTGATGGCCACTTCCCGAGGGTGCATGAGGATGAGTTCCCAATCCAGGTTTTCAAACGTGCCCACATCACCCTCCCATCTCTCTCTCAAAGCCTGTAGGTCTCCTAGCATATTGTTTGTCAGTGTTTTGTAGATCATGGATACCGCCCCTCTGTGTATCCGCTCCTGGAGCAGGCGTCCCTCAAGTGGTGCATACTGGGGAATGTCAGTAAGGGAGATGTTCTGTGCCCCCCACGCATGTCGTAATTGCAGGTATCGGAAGTATTGTGTGTTATGAAGACCAAAGTCCTGTTGCAGCGCCTGGAAGGTTTTCAGCTCCCCTCTCGCCACGACATCCCCGATCGTAAAGATGCCAATGTCATCCCACTGTTTGAATCCCCTCAGTTTGTGAAGTTCGGTCAGCCAGCTGCAGGACCACAGGGGGGTCTGCCGGGTGGGTCTATTTTGCCATCCCGTTTTCACCGTAGCTCTACGCCACGCCGTTAGGGTGATTCTAGTCGCCGGGAGAGGCCTACGTCCCCCCTTACCCCCGTATAGGAAGTGTAGCACCGTCTTTGCGCCCCATTTGGATTTTTCCAGCGCATAGGTCGGGTGATCTGCGGGGGCATGTATCCATTCATTGACTGGGGCCAGGTGTTCAGCCCAGTAGTACGCCTCTAAGTTGGGCAGCGAGATGCCCCCGCTGTATTGGTGCCGCTGCAAAGTCGTCAGTGCCACTCGCGGTTGTTTCCCCAGCCACAGGAAGGAGCGGAGGTCAGCGTGTATTTTCGGTATAGTTGCAGCTGGCAGCGGGTAATATTCGTTTTGGAGGGCGTATAAGAATTTCGGTAAAAGGATCATTTTATACAGGGCGGCCCTGCCCAGGATGGTGAGAGGGAGTTGTCGCCATCGATCCATTTCCGCCTTCGCGGCCACCAGGATCCTGTCAATGTTACCGGTATAGGAACGACGGGTGTCTCGGGTGATGAAGACCCCCAGATATCGAAAGCCCTCTGTGGTGTGCAGGAGCTGTTCGGGCAGGCACTCCCCCCTAGGGCCCCCCTGCGGGTCGTATATGACCGATTTGTGCCAGTTAATGGTATGACCAGCCACTGCCCCGAAGTCTCCCAACTCCTTAAATAGGGCAGGGATAGTCCTAGTCGGATCCGTGATGTACAATAAAACGTCGTCAGCGTAGAGGGAGATTTTCTCCTGGTCCGCGTCCGACTCCCCCCAGTGAAACCCCCTCACATCCCGGTTACGCCGAATGCGAATCGCCAGGATTTCAATCGTGAGGGTGAAAAGCAGTGGGGATAGCGGGCACCCCTGTCGTGTCCCCCGCTCTATCGCAAACTCCCTGGATAGCCTTCCATTGACCCTCACCTTCGCTCTGGGGTTCGAATATAGCAGCTTCACCCAGCATAAAAACTTGGGCCCTAACCCAAAGCGTTCGAGCGTGCCCATCAAGAAGGGCCAATGTACCGCGTCGAACGCTTTCTCCGCATCCAGGGAGAGGAACCAGTGGGGTTCATCCCTGTCACAGACCTCCTGGAGCCAGTTGTGGGTGCGCCGTAGGTTGAGTTTGGTGGCCCTATCCGGGAGAAACCCAGATTGGTCCGGGTGCACTAGATCTGGGATGACCTGTCGTAGGCGCCGCGCCAAAATAGTGGCCAGCAGTTTGGTCTCAATATTAAGGAGAGAGATTGGGCGATAGGAGGAGCACTCCTCCCTGGGTTTATCCTCCTTATAGATTGGGACTATGGTGGCTAGGGTCAAATCTGGCGGGAGCCGCCCTGCATCAAACGCCTCGACGAACAACCCCTGCAGGTGGCGCGAGAGGAGGTCTCCCGTCCGTTTGAAAAACTCCGCCGGAAAACCGTTGGGGCCCGGCACCTTCCCGGGCTTCAAAAGCGCCAGCGCCTCCGTAATTTCGTCAAGTGATAAGTCTGCCTCCAGGGTCTCACAATCCTCGGGGGTCAACTGTGGGACTTCCATATCTCCCAGAAAGGCCTGCACTTCCTCCGCTCCCCCTAGGTCTCTAGCCCGATAAAAATTTTCGAAGTAGGCCGCGAAGGCCTCTGCCACGGAGTCATCTGTGGACGCCCGCGCGCCCCCTTGGAGCCTGATCTCGTCCACCCACCTAGCAGCTCTCTCCCGCCTACTCAGCCAGGCCATAAGTTTCCCTGATTTGTCACCCACATCATAAAGACGGTGCAGGGTGGCCAATGCCTGCGTGCGTGCCTCGTTCGTTGCCAATTCCCTGTGAAGCTTTTGGGCGTCAAGCAGTTTCCTAAGGTCTATCTCACTCCCTGATCTATGGTATTCGGTCTCTAGAGACAGAACGTTCGCCTCCCCAGTTGCAATTGCCTCATCACGCTTCCTCCGAGCCTCACCCACCCTAGATTGGAAGCGATCCCTCAGGACCGTTTTCATGGCCTCCCACAATGTAACCCTGGACTGAACTGAGCCCTCATTCTCCGCCACATACACTCGGATGTCCGCCCTAATACCCCCCAGAATTTCAGGTGTCTGTATGTCCCATGCCGACATGTGCCAGTGGGCCCGCCTGTCACCCCCATCACACCCTAAGTGTGCAAGCAGAGGGGAGTGATCTGAAATGCCCCTTGCCCTATACTCGGCCTGGTCCCCAAACGATAGCTCCTGCCTCGAGGTGAAGATGTAATCTAATCTTGAGAAGACTTTGTGTGCCCCGGAGAAGAAAGAGTATTCGGTCTGTGTGGGGTGGAGCCATCTCCAGACATCAGTGAGGCCAAGCGTGTTCATCTGACGTGCAAGTGCCGTGTCTGTTGTTACTGCATGGGTGTTGCCGGACCTATCTCGTGCCGTGCACATCACATCGTTGAAATCCCCACCTATGATTTGCACCGTGTCAGCCGTGTGCAGTAGTATGCTAGTGATCTCCTGCATTGTGCGCGCCTGAAGTTTGGGTGGGGCGTAGACCGACAGTAGTGTGTACCTGCGCCGCCTCCAGGTCCCCTGTACCCCCGCAAACGTCCCCTGGGGATCTAACCATGTGCGCGTGGAGGTGAAAGGGGTCGTTTTCCTAATGAGTATGGCCGTGCCCCGTGAATCCGTGGTGTACCCCGCATGTGCTAGTACTACGTATTGGCCCCGAGCCAGAAAAGCGCACCTATTCCCTCTCAAATGCGTTTCCTGTAGGAAGATAATGTCTGGCGCTGCTCATTTAATGTAGGCCGTGACCAGGCCTCTCTTGATTTTGGAGCCCAGGCCGTTCACGTTCCACGTGAGCACCTTCACCCCGGGCCTGTCTCGGGACGATTCAGTTAGTGTACCTGCCATTGTGTTGCTCGATGTGAGAAGTGTGGCCCTCCTAGACTCCGCTGCTTGGTGTAGAGCTGTCCCCCCCCCCCTTCAACAAACCAACACCCCAACATGAGGCAATAACAAACCCAACGTATCCCCCCCACCCCCACCCCACCTCCCTCCCCTTCCAGCTGCGCCCCAACATGAGGCCATACTATCAATGGGAGCAGGTCAGTCGCCCTCCCGCACATCCCTCCCAAAACTCAAACAACAACCAGAGCGAACTCTGGGGAAAGAAGAGTAAAGTACTTGAGGGGTTTCGTGCCAACTTGTGTGCTCCCAGTGCGCCGAGTTGCCGTCTCCATCGAGTCACAAGGGTAACAATGTTCACGAGTGGGAGTCCTGCGTGTCCGTTGACGGGCCGTGGCCCGACAGTTCCAATTCCATGTGTCGGATCTCCTTGACCAGCGGATGTAAGGATTCCTGCAAAAGTTCCATGTCCTCAGCTCCGGATGAGAGGTCCTCTGACTCCTCCATGTCGTCCCCTTCCGATCTAGCGCCCCTCCGAGGCGCGCTGGTTCTCGCGCCCACCGCCGGGTTGGGGGACTCCGATCCACCAGCCCTCCGGTTCTCCGCTCCTCTAGTGCTATACGGAGTCGCCGTGTTCATATTGTGGGTCCGCCGGGAGCGTATTCTCTGGGGCCTGGGTAGTTCCCACCGCGGCTTGCTGCAGGCGGTTTTGTCCATGGCCTCTCGGCTGGCCACCTCCCTACTGTTCAGGATGGGGCGCTCCTCCAGCCACTGCCATGCCTCCTCCGGAGTAGCGAAAAAGAATGCCTTGTCTTTGTAAATCACTTTCAGCTTGGCGGGGAATAGGAGCATGTACCTGATTTGGAGGGATCTCAACTTTGCTTTAACCGCGTCGTACGAGCGGCGCTGCTTCGACACTTCTTGGCTATAGTCGGGGAAGATCATGATCGTGGCGTTCTCCAGGCGGATCTCCCCCAAGACTCTGGCTTCTCGCAGGATCAGGTCTCTATCAGCAAAGTTCAGAAAACGGGCAATGACTGGCCGGGGTCGGGCCCCCTCCGGGGGTTTAGCCAAGAGCGCCCTATGCGCCCGTTCGATAACAAAGCAGGACGAAAATGGCGCCGTCGGGAAGGTGGTCTTGAGCCAATTCAGCAAGAAGGCCGCCATGTCTTTGCCCTCGATTCCTTCCCTAAATCCCACAAAACGGAGGTTGTTGCGCCTGGACCTATTTTCCGCATCGTCCACCTTCCATTGAAGGTTGCGGTGGGAAGCCTGGAGTTCCGCCATGTCTCTCCTAAGTGCTGTGATGGCCTCACCATCCTCCTTCAGCCTCTCCTCCGCAGTCGTCACCCTCTCGGACAGGTTTCGAAAGTCCTGGCGGAGCAGAGTCACCTCCGCGCCCACCTCGCCGATCTTGGTCTCCAGCGCCGAGCGCGACGCTTGTATATCCGTCCTGGACGCCTGGATGGCCTCCAGCAGCACCGTCATGTCGGGGCGGGAGCCCGGTGGGTCGGCCACTGCTCTCGGGGCTGCAAAGTTGTCCATGGGCACCTGTTTCAGCGCCCTTGCGGCCGTGTCCTTCTTCCCCTTCATGGTCCCCCACGTGGACAGAGGGGGGATGGATATTGCAAGAGCCGGATCCCGGGACCCGAGGGGGGTAGACGGGGAGCAAGTGATGGGCGGCTCGACCCGCGCTCAGCCCGCGCTGGTGCGTCTCACCGGTGGGCAGAGGTCGGGGAAGTGTCCCGGTCAGGGCGGCCTGGGCGCGTCTGGATGTCCGGCCGCTCCCTTAACGTGCCTCTTCCTTCAACTCCCAGCTCTCCACCGTGGCCCGGCTAGGCGTAGCACTCACCGCCCGCCGCCATCTTGGTCCAACGGCTCCCTCGGCCAAATGTCCCGCGCGGGTCCGGAATGTCTTCCCGGGTCAGCGCTTCAGGCGTGGACCATCCAGGGTGTTGCACTGCGTGGTCTGTCTCTTGGTCTGACCCCCGTCAGTTGAGTTGAGGGCAGCGATCTCCCCCTTCTCCGCACCTCGCCGCCGCCATCTTGGCCGCTGTGTCCGCGGCGCAGTCACTCCACGCTCGAAAAACCGAAGTAGGCTCACACAACCACCCGGGTCACCAGTGCGCTGTGAAATGGAGAGGTTTTCCCGTAGGGTGGTGTGATTCTCAGGCTCGATGGCAAGGATTAAAGTCGGATTCTGGGGCAACTCGGCCGGAGCTCCGGCGAGGCACGTCTAGTCAGCCATGCCGTTGGCCACGCCCCCCCGAAGTTTAGTGTTTTCAGTTTCTGTAATATCAACAAGGTTAAAAGTCCTGACACTTCACTTCCTTTGATGTTCTTATGGTCAAAGGCCATGTCAAGTCTCTTCTTGTTAAGTCATGAGGGGAGATATAAAGATGAGTGATGTCATATCCGCTTCCCCAGGCATTTTGTTGAATCAGTGTCATTGGTTCTGGATCATATTGCCCCTCTGTCTCCCATGACTCTGGTGCTGTGACACTCCACGTTTGTATCTGGTCTCTCTACAGTATCAGCCTTAAAAATATACCCCCATTTTTAGGAACCGCATACAAAAGCCTTCTTAGGCGCTTGAAGTTTTACTTTCCTTGCATCACCTACATTTTCAGCATTTTCTTTAAAAGACTGTCTTGGTTTACATAGTGTTCTCACACAGAAGTGAAGCATTTGGCAATGATGACAGGCTAGTTACCTTGGGCAGCCTGACCAACACCTTTTTCAGCTGGCAGTGGCAGCAGCTGACCTGCCTTGTGGATGCCATGTTCTCTACCCTCTAAATCTGCAGAGGGAACACAGAGGCGAGCATACAGGACAACAGCCATATTTTGGGCTGATGTCCATTACCACCCACCTCTAAATCAGACTCGAAGCCTCGTTTTTATCAGCACAGGTGTTCTGACTGCAACACCTTCAAAGAAAGGCGCATTTAGTTGATTACATTGTATTCAAAGAGATAATTATAGTTACACTTTGATGTTTGTGAAAGGCGATGTGTAAATGGCTTTCAAGCATGTGGAGTAATGAAAATATGAGAGTCAAGTGCTGCAAAATGCCACTCAAGATACAGAAATGACAAGAAGATGTGAATGGAGAACTGTAGGCTTTTGAATGGCAGAGATGAAAGGGATATGACAACTAATAGATTAAAGGCAGACATCCTTACATTTCCTTTTCATCTGTATTTACAGAGGTTTTTGGCATTTGGCATGCAGTTTCAGAAGTGATGTCTAAAGAAAATATTGCTAAAATTGTGCTTACAAAGAAGAAAAGAAAGCATAAGAAAGTAATGATTAAGTTCATCACTTCTGAAGAGTCCTTAAAAATATTCACTGCCATTTGTGGACGTCCAAAGACGAGGGAAGTGGAGCGCCCGTCAAACATCCATGGAGCTCCTAAATCCTGACATCTGTCTCCCAGAACACCCCGAACTGTTTAATATGTGAGAGACATCGGAGACTCA
The DNA here is from genome assembly GCF_964263255.1 of Lissotriton vulgaris. Taxonomy (NCBI): domain Eukaryota; kingdom Metazoa; phylum Chordata; class Amphibia; order Caudata; family Salamandridae; genus Lissotriton; species Lissotriton vulgaris. Next base: position 383,028,303 of record NC_141685.1, read on the forward strand.
CCAGTGTAGAGCATAATTCTGCATGCCTGTAAAGCACATTCTAGTTTCAAATCACAAAATGCCAATGTTTTTTCATTTTCTTTCCCTACGAGCCAGGATGGGAACCCACAAGGCAATGCAGGATTTATTTTGTCCTGTTGGGAAGGGCATGGTCAATCAAGACAGTAAGGAACCGTAGAAAGGGCTAGAAAGTAATAGGGAAAACGTAAGGCGACGGACATGAGGAAAGTAAGTGAAATAGGGACTGGAAAGGATGTGAGAGGCAGAAAGAGTAGAAGAGATTTAAATTCGAAGGCAAATTGAAAGTAAGGCTTGAGATAAAGAAAATAAAGCAGAGAATGGCAGGAGAGGGTAAGGTTAAAGTAGAATGAAATAACCTGCCAGTTGAGGACAAGAGAGGTCAAGCAGAGAGGTAATGGAAATACAATAAAATAGAGAGGAGAGAGCTTGATATAATGAGGCCCGAGAGACTCAAGCAGACGGGACAGGAAACGCAGGAAAGGGGAGAACATTGCATAATCGGAGTAGGATAATTGGCCAGAACGAAGAAGACTGGACAGGAACAGTCAGACACAGAAGACGCTGGAGAGAGCAATAAAATGATGCTGGAGCGAGTAAAATAGGGAACCAATATGCAAAAGCATGGTGGATTAGTTATTGGGCAAGAGCGAGGTAGAGTGCTCGGGTGTCAATCAAGAGAGTGGGTTCCTCGTATTCTCACGGCCTCTCTCTTTCTTACACAGACTCTGACACCATTGCTTATCAAAATAACACACACCACTCACTTATTATACACAATTGTTGTTTTAACACAGTCACTGCAGCATGCTGTGATGTACTCTATCACACACTATTTCAGTGTTCCACTCTAACCACCCCCCACACACACACATGTTCTGTTTCTGTAGCCAACATCACTTTGCTTTTATTTTCATTGTCTTCAGTGAAATCTTAGAATTTATATGTTGTATGCAGTGTTTAATTTGAACCAGTTGTTTTCCGTGCTCGGCAAAGGCAATTAATGTTCAGTACCGGCACTAATAACAGTTTACCAAATTGTCGCACTTTCTGATTTTGAGATAAGAACAACAACAATGTTTAGTAATACAAATACACATTAAAATGAACAATGGCTGTCAGCCAAGGCATTCCAATAGCTTCAGGTAGCTCGGAATAGTCTGAATTGTCATACTTGTAGGAGTGTGATGGTAAGTAGTTGTGTTGGTACTGTCATCGGTAGCACTGGGAGGTGCAATGCGTGATACAAGCTGTAATGGTCTCCTGAGAAGGGCCTTGCACTAAATGTTTTCAAATGAGGGACTGGTTTCAAAAAATGCAGGACTAGCAGAATTGATCCAATGTGGTATGGGAACACTTGACATATGCTCATCTCTTTTTCTCTCTCTTGTGCGTGCTGTTTCTTTTATTCCCTCTCACACATGCACCAGTTCACACAGACACAGGACAGTGCTCTGAGTACATAGAGGAGGAGGTCTGAGGAAAGAGGTTGAAGTATTGAGAATCTCCACCATTTCAAGTGTGGGGGCTAGTGCTCCAGACTTGTGTGGGTTCGTTCCTGATAAGGACAATGACATCCTTCTAAGTCAATGATATTCAAAATGTTACTGCCTTCCCCGTCCTCCTGGGTAAAACAACTTCACACGTTTCCCAAAATAACAAACTCTCAAAGTTATTTTATAAAATGTTACATACTGCTTTTTTAAGCTAACTAATTTTCTAGAATTTGAACACATATTTTCTAAAAAATACAGGAAAAGTTGAGTAGCAGTAGTGTTTTTTTTTAATTTTGCATGATATACATTTTAAAATAGAGCTTAAAATACACATTCAGCTACTTCTTTAAAACAAATATATAGTTAGAAATACTCAATTGTAGCAGTTTCCATAGGTCGTTTAGAATTGCAAGGCTATTTGTAATTAATTTCATAATTCCCACAAAGCCTGTAAGCAGTTTGCCTTCACAGCAAATAAAGCAAAATGTTATGGCCTCTTGGCCGGTGAAAATCTTAATCCTTCTTACAACTAGAAACAATAGTTTGTTACCACTCATTATAGAAGGTTGGACCGCAGTATAATACTTCAATGTAAGTTCCTAGGGCAACTCCTATACAATTATAAAAAATCTGTTTAAGATAAGGAGAGACACATACAATACCAATCTTAATCTTAAATCGAAGGATGAATGTATGCGGTATTGAAGTTCGTCATCCCGGGGATATGGAATCCTCCATTGGGCAGTATCTCATGGATCTGCCTCGAATAGAATGCAAGCTGTGTGCGCCTGGCCGACATTGTCCTTCGATTAAAGATGATCTTAATCCTACGATTGGGGTATATACATGTATCTTGAAGTTTAATCGTTGCCCTTCATATTATTCATCTCTTCCTTTGAGAATAAAAGTGGACAACTTCAATTTATGATGACATTATATCTTATCCATTGTAGCTCTTCGTGAAGAAGGCACTGCTGTTCCCAAACGCACGTTGGACACTACCCTGGGTTTCAGCCACGTAGTGACATAAATACCGACCGGAAATACATTGAATAACCCGAATTAATGGCTTGCTAGGAATGAATATCCCAGCCATAACTAATGTTTTCGTAGCACAATGTTGTATATGAGTATGAAAAGTATGTAAACACCTGCTTCATGTGTCTCTGTGTGAGTGATGAGTATGAATGATGACATGAAGGAGATGTGTATGTATACTGTTTTAAAGTTTTTGTTTAATAGACATGTTTTCTAAATTCTGAATACAATTAACTTTTGTATTTTTGTAAGAAATTGTTATTGAGTTTGTCTCTCCTTATCCCAAACAGAATTTTTATAATTGTATTGTATTATTTCCCTACTTAGAGGAACTCCTCATCAGTAGCAGGGGTCCCTTTCTACCTTACGCTTTGGACCGCAGTATACAACATGTGCAAGGGATTCTTATTTATAAGCGGAGGAACAGCAGGCAATGTCTTCCCCTTTGTATTTCCAGTGGAATTTAATCAATGTTTTATTAGAATGTATCTTTTTGTATTTGTTTTAACTAATCAAAAACAATTTATTTTTTACTTTACAGTGATTTAAAGTCTAGGGGTGGGTGGAATTTGTAAAATTCACTTTCGCAAACTATCGCGAAAATGATAAAAATCTCCGCGATCACGCGTAAATATCGTGAAGATGCAGAAGTTTTTTTCCCGCCCGTTCGCGGTATTTTCTACGTGATCACGTTGAAAAATGTCTCGCTAACTTACCCATGTGTTCGCTATTTTGTTTTCACTTGTCCCGCCCGCTCGCGCCGCTTACTTCCTGTTCTGGGTCACGCAATGCATGCTCGCACTCATTCACGTTACGTATTTCCTGTTCGGGGACGCTTTTACGTGTTCACGCCGCTTTTTGCGTGCTCGGGGAGAAAATATCGCGCAAACTTGCGCACGTGGTCGCAATGGGTGCAGCCTCCTTTTTTTTCACTCTATGATATGGTTCTGGGGCCTGCTTTTGAATCCTCCTTTATCTTTTCAATCCTTACTTTCTAGAAACTTTTTTTGATCTTTTTTACTTATTATTATTCAGACTATTTTCCTGCTTCTTTATTTTTGTTTTTTGTCTACTTTTTTGTGTTTATTACGTATTTTTCACTCTTTTTCTATTGCCTGCTATTTTCAATTCTTTTACTTACTTTTTAAATTTTATTACCTTCTTTCCCGCCCTGTCTCACTCTCCCCAGAACCATGTTGAAAGGGTAGGGCTCACCGCAGCCAGAGCCGCAGCCCCCACAAGGGTTGCAGGCACAGTCCTTATTTGGGGAGGTGGAGTTTGCTGCCTCATTTTCTTTGTGCAGCGCCACCTCCCCTCAACCCTGGCAGCAGGTGGCAGGCCTGGGTCCGGGTACGGGCTCCGGGAGCGTCGGCACCCATGAGGGAAGGTGCGCCGGGCAGTGTTCCGCTGCTCTGGGGTTCGGCACACCCAGGCCCAGATGACGCACCGGTGGTCCGACATCCTGGACCGGGAGCAGGACCTGCTACACCTGCTAGGAGTGGAGGTCCCGGGTCTTGGTGAGTAAATATTTAATTATTACTACTTTGTGTCCGTTCTTCTGCTCTGTGTTATATATTGTGAATATCTTTTTTTTCCCAACCAGCTATAATGCTGCTGCTTACATTACAGGTAAATTACGTTTAAAAGTCTTCTGTGATTGTTTAACACAGGTGCTCTTCTGCGCTACAAATCTTACTTGTTTGAAACTTTGCGTTTGCGCTCGCTTAGCGTGATTATATAAGAGTGTATTTTAGAGAAATTAAGTAGCGTAATGCTACAGTGACTCTAGTCCTTACTTTGTCCTGTCACTAAGAGATAGGGGCAGATTGATACTTAGGTTTAGTTACTTTGTATCAGTTTGTAATTTTTTAGTGGTATGCGTGATACCCCCTCTGTTACATCACGTGCTGCTAGTACCCCAGTCTTTATTAGAACCTTTTCTAGTTTGTTCAATGAGTGGTAATAGGCTTAGCAGCACTAGCAGAACATCAGCATCAATCAATCAACTAAAAATTTGGTGTATACAAAAATGTCCTCCATTTGACCTTATGTATTGTTAAGGACTAAAAGAAGTGAAAATGCATACTTTAATGTACAATTGGCACGCCTGGAATAGGTGGGCTAGTTCAGGTGGTACGTCTTACTTAGGCTTAGTTAGTATTCTGGTATCAGAATGGAAGAGTGGATTAGTGTTGATAAATAGTAAGTAATCGATCCGCAAATCCCCCGATAATACTTGTTGACCAGATGAGATCGGTCAATTTAGCTATTGCAATTGTTGTTTACATAAGTTTCGACCGTTCTTTAAAAATATTTTATTTGTTTGACACCATTCATCAATGTTTGTCTCTTTCATATATCTTTCCTGTTCAGCACCCAGGAGCAGGCAGACAGGGGCTCAGTTGGCAGGAGAACTGTATGGGCTAATTTTGCGAATCAGCGGTCCGCGAATTCACGTGAAATCGCAAAAAAATCAGCGAATTCGCATATTTCCCCGCGAAATCGTGGATTGTTTTGCGATTTGCACCATACTTAACTGGAGTACTTTCTACTGGCTAATCAGTAAGTGCTACCTCATTGGGTAAATGTTTAGTGCTTTCCTGCACTACAGGGGCATAGGGCTAGAAGAGTTGCCTCCAGTGACCATGTGTGTGTAACTTTGCCATTGCAGCGAAGGACGCCGGGGTCCCTCAAGTGAACTGTCCATCATAGTGTGTAAAGGGCGGGAAGACGGTGCACACCGCTAGTGTGTGGGGGGGGGGCAAACAGGGGGGGCTTCTTTGCGAGTTCACATGCCTCTTGTGTGTATAAAAGGTCAGGCACAGATCAGAGCAGGAGATGAGGAGAAAGAAGCTACTGGTTACAGGAACTGCACGCACATTTGTTTTGGGCTGATTAAATTTGCTATCGCACCAAAGGGCGCCCTGTTCCCTCGAGTGAGCTGTCCATCATAGTGGGTAAAGGGTGGGAAGACGGTGCACACTGCTAGTGTGTGGGGGGGGGGCAAATGAGTGGGGCCTCTTTGCGAGTTCACATGCCTCTTGTGTGTATTAAAGGTCAGGCACAGATCAGAGCAGCAGATGAGGAGAAAGAAGCTACTGGTTACAGGAACTGACTCGTGAAAGTCAACGATGCAAAGGCCTCGAGGAGGCGTGGCTTGGACGCCGGAAGGAATGGCGGCGTGAGCTTGGAGCACCGCGCCCGATCCCCCTAACTATCCTGAAAAACGGTGCAGTGACGCCCGCAGCCACCCTCATCTGAGTGCCGGAGGCAAGGGGAAACGTAGAGGCACCCCTGGGAGCATTCGCTGAGCCAGCCAAGAGGGCGCTGATTAAGGAGGGAGAACGAGGAACCAGCGCACGGAGGAGCCCAAGATGGCGGACCCCGCCGATGCCGGAGAACACTGACGGGCGATCTCGCGAGTGGGATACATCCCCAGGAGAGGCGCACTTCGGAGAGCTCAACCACCCGCCTGGAGGTCACAGGCCTTAACACAGTGAGCCCCTTAGCCCTAGAACATGGTGCCAAGCGACTGTGAAGACGGACCGAGCAGGAGGAAGTCCCGCAAGATGGCGGCAGAAACTGATGCTCGGGCTTTGTGATTCCTCTGCCGAGGCCGGATCTCTGTGGAGCCCCCTAATCGTTTAAGAGGTGGACAGACATTCAGGGCACCACCCGATGTATCGAACTGTGTCTGGGGGGACCGTTTCAGTGGGTGGAGGACCGGCGGAGCGCTGTGCAACCGGACCAGAACAGTAACGGAGGGGGACAGGCTCATTACCCCTACGGAGCGCTCTGCGCCTGCCACGCAAGGACCTAGAGGGAGAGGAGCCGGACCACTGGCGTGGGCCGACTTGAGGACGATCGACACCGGCCTGAGAGAACGAGACGGCCAGCAGGTTCTCTGGTGGCGAAGGCGGAAGGGTACGGCGCGGCGAGGGCAGCACTGGGGAAGCCTTGAGTGACACGACGGCGGGGAGAGCTGAAGCACTAGTAGCTGGACTGGACGGCGGAGGCTGACACCGGCAACATGTGAAAAGCTGCCGGGTGCTGTTGTGGAACGAGGTGCCCACCCGCGATAAGAATCCCAGTCCGCCTGCAAAACGAGGAATGGACTGCAGAGTCTGAAAGTAAGGCAGCCCGACCGGCCCTCTGCAGTTATCAAAGGAGCTGGTGGTGCCTCATCGGCCTCCCCTTGCGATTTGGAGATCCTAGACACGGACCACATCACGGTGAATCGAGGTGAGACTCAGAACGGGCTGGGGGAGCGCGGTTCAGTGACTAGTGGAGGGACACAACGTTTGGGCAGTGAACAGACCCCCTGACTGCGCCTGGACCCGAGAACGACCTCAGATCACATTGGTGGCTGCGGAGGGGCACAGAGACAGCAGTGGCTGAGGCTGGTGGGCAGGAGCACCAATGAGATTGCCCAACAGACGGAGCCCAACATAGACTCTACACACTGAGTAGTTGTAACTATTCACACACATTGAAACCATCATTACGTCATTACAGAGATGTCCATAGTAATCACAGTTAGCCTCTACTGGGGCTAAGGAATCACCTATTTCACTAGGTTTGTCAAGCTTGACTCATAAAAGGTTAATTCCCCATTCTGTGGGTTTTCTAATTCTTTGATTCACAATTCCAAACTGAATCCATTCAATATGGAAGCACCTATTGTTATGGGGGTCAATTGCATGGAAGTAGTCACTCAACATCTCATAGCTCGAGGTGTCCCCGATGAGGGGGGACAGTTACTTTCATATTAGCTGCATCTCCCACCTTTGAGACATGTTACTCATAGGTGGAGTTTGAGCCTACAGATGCAGCCTCAGGGCAGTTTCAGAAATACACACCAACAGATCTGTAAGCCAATTACAGGTCTTTCCATAATTTGGATTTTTTTTATCAAGAACACCAACATTTATTTGGTGGTCAATTGCCCTGTAGCGTAGTTCCTATATCCCTGATAGGCTCTACGCATTGGAATAATATACACTATAGTTTTGACATAGGACTGAGGTCAGTATGTCTCTGTCGAGTACATTAAACTTAATTACTTGTGTGTGCCAGCTAACTCAGAGGTCACTAGAAACTTCTCGAATGAACAAGAAGGGACAACTTTGTTTCCCTTAGAATAGGAACAGTCTCATAATCGTGGAAACAATAGATAACAGTTTCACTCAGTCAATCGTGCATGCTTAGTTTCTACAGAGTTGCACAGAAATAGAGAGATGGACGTTTCAATAAAAAAGGGTTTATTGAACAGTCTTATTTCTCGCGCAAGAGATATGAACTGCTACAATCATAAGACAGAATGTGAAGTATAATACGTACAGCGTTATCAGTAAGATAAAATAATACTGCAAAAAAAGTGGTGTGTAGTTACGACATATATTCATAAAAATACATACATAAATAACACAGGCTAAAACACATATTTGGTGCTTCTAAAATAATCCTACCCCAATGTACCTAACCTACGTGTAGTACGAGGGAAGAAGTAGGTGCTGTTTTAGCTTTAGTCTAGTTTAGCCAAGAGTTGCCAAAAGTTTCTCTAGGTTCTATTCCGCTCCATACCTTAGAATGAGAGAGGTTGGAATCTCTTTCCGAGTCTCGATCTCTAACACCCTGCAAGGGGAGTCAGAAACACTGGAGCTAGATTCTTGCAAGGAGGATGACAGCGTCTGGTCAGTGCGTCAGTTGGGATTTGACTTCCTTTCAAACTTGCAGTGGCGAGCCGCATTGTGCAAGTAGGCAGCCGAACCGTGGTTTGCCATGGTAAGTGAAGGTTTATTTATACCCTGAAGTTGTTTAGGAATGCCAGTATTGATGTACAATTCGGGCATAAGAACGTCATGAATGAATCCCTAAGGAATAGATGTTCATGCATATTAAATTAGTTCTTGGAGAAATCAATATCCAAGCAAGGGGAAGTCGTAAAGGCTTAAGAGTCTGGTTTTCCAGGAACTTGTTGCGAAGAAGATGAACGGAAGTAGTTCACCATGCCTGTATTTGGTTAGCATGGGCAATGCCTAAATAAGGGCTGGATTTCTAAGCCTCAATAAGGGCAATGTGAATTGTACCTATATAAGGGCATAAATCAGAAAATCAATATATGGTATCAAAATCCACACACAACAGCCCCCCACAACACACACAGAAATGTCAGTTTAGTGCCTCATAGCAATGAAGGGGTTACATGGTCAGTTTTGGCTGGTTACACACCCATTCCTCACCCTGATAATCGACCCTATGCTGAGGTAGTAGTGGTATTAAATTACACAGTTGCCTTATACAGGAGACTTGTACAGTTTGCACAAAGAACTCCTGGCGTAGTCGGACTTGCCACACCCACACAGGTACAAACTATTAGTCCACAGACTATTAACACTATCATTGGTAAAGCACCCACAAAGAGCGATGAAACGGCTTCCTGGATCGCTCGTAACACCAATCAATTTAAAGCAGTGTATCCATACAATGCTCCCAAGACAAAAAGAATATTGACAATGTGTCTCCCTCTTGAAAATGTGCCTCCAGTTGAGGAGTACAACACTTGGGGAAGCATATTTTCATGCATTTACAAGTATGCATGGTGACCCTTCATTGGCAATCCTCCCTGATGTACTTAGACAAGTACAAAATGAGGATGAATCTACACAATCTCTGGATTTAGGAATGGAGATAATGGGGTACTTTATTGCAGAGTCCTCTATCATCCTAAGCAAAATTAAAGGATAGACTTCTGTTCTGGCAATACATCATGGACTGGAAACTGTTCCAGTTCAAGACCGTGAACTGGAAATACCAAAACTAATTGTGGAAGTTTATACCTCTGTAGGTAGAGATACCTTGGGTACTAGACCTGTTAAGCCACACTTACAAACTAAAAATTACACTGAGGGTTCTGTTAAAGAGAAATCTGCAACAGATTAAATATGGACTGGATCACCGACTTCTTGAAAATCTGGCACAGGTGCTCGTACCTTAAGAGACCTCGAGAAAATTAAAAAACCTGAACGGTATCAGTATTCTGATGGACGTTCCGTACGTTCCTTTAAGGACATTGAAGGTAAAAAGACAGAAGAGGAGCAGCCTATGTGCGTACCAAAGAAAAGAGGAATACAGTAGCAAAAGTGTAGTAGGGCGCAAGACTGGTATCAGCATAAACAGAGAAGAGCAAGGATTTGACTCTAAAACCCCAATAAAGAAGAAAGCGACAAGACTTTTTAAAAAACATGCTGATACAGCTACAAGTTATCCTGTGCAGCAGGACTTGGGCGAGAGCGCTTCTAGACAGAGCCGCAGAAATCACAATAGTACATCAGATGCTTCAGAAATTTCTGGAGGTGAGTCCAACTGATGACTTCATTCAGATTGAGACTCCTGATCAACTACTAAATACTGCTGATAGGGGTTATAACAAAAAAATACTAACTGTAGGGGACATACCACATACTATCAAAGCAGTTTTTTGGACACAATTATCTGATGAATATGACATCATTCTAGTGGAAGAAGACTAGCTTCCAGTCTTTTTTAGGGAAGTACCCCAAAGGGAAGACATCATAAAGGTGGCCTTCTCTCCCATAGTACCTGATTATATCAGGTAAATGTATGCCAGTGAAAGGACTGTGAGATAAGCTCCAGCCTTACATAGAAATCAAGCAAGGTGGGACAAACACTCTAGTCCACATGTTATGGCCTTACTCAGTGAATCACATTCACAAGTACAATGCCCTTTAAAACCAGAAGCAAAATGTATCAAATCAATATTTGATCAATTGCAGTACTAGGGCATTATAGCACCTAGTCTTTCGCTAAGACCCTTTTTTCCCGTATCCAAGACAGATGTTTCCTATAGAATAGTTTTAGACTATAGGAATTTAAACATACATACTCATACTTATGCAAGACAGAATGCACATAGCACAAGTTTAATGACCAACCTGGTGTGGAAAAAATACAAAACAACGCTGAATATTTCTAATGTTTTTTTGGTCAAAACATAACACCTGAAAGTGAATATCCAACTGCCTTCAGTGTCGGCGGAGTCTAATTTTCATTCTGATGTTTGCCTATGGCTATAGGAAAAGTCCCCAGGCTTGTTTTCAGCATAAATCACATTGACAATATCCACCTTACTGGTGATGATTCAAAGCTACACTTAACTAGAGTTGACAGATTGGTAGCCTTACTAAGAAAACATGGTTACAAAATAATCTTTAAAAAATTGAAGATTGCCTGCTTGACAATGACCTTCTTGGGATATGAGTTATCCAGCAAGGCACGAGTCTAGCAGCAGGCGTCCTCCAGAAATGCGCCCCTTTGCAACCTCTTGACACTCTGAAAAAGTTTCAATAATTACTAGGATTTCTTAACTTTTGGTGAACTTACTTGCATCTCTGCTGAAAGAGTGAAGCACTTGTATGAACTGATTTCTCCCATGCTTTTACCTAAACAGTGGTTGAGCATGCACACTGATATCTTGCCTGCTCTACAAGCAGGCATGCTTGAGACTAAATATTTCCAAATTAGGGACAAAAATAACCAACCCATCTATTAGTCATACCCACTCACTATGCTTACACCTACGTGACCTACAATGAAGGACAGACTTTTCCCATTTGCTTACAAGCCTTACATATTTTCCTCGGCTGATGCACAATTTGCTTCCAATGAAAAAATCCTGTTGGCTGTGCAAACATCAATTTTCAAAGAGTGCCCTTTGGCGCCAGAAAAACATATCATTATTGTTTCTCCCGTGCTAACACTAGAATCGGTCAGAAAAGCAAGCATTACTAACGTTCTTGCCCTACACCAGTGGTGAGTACAGTGGGTCTCTCCGTTAAGTGCAGTCAACATAAAATTAACCCTGGGTGGAAAACTACGCTCCGTTCGCGGAGTTTGCAAATTTTCGGCAACTTCGCACTTCCCGGAGAGCGCAAAGCTGTCGACTACTTCGCAATCTACAGCGTAGCGTAGTAGTTTTTCTTCCTCGCTCGCTCAATAGCTTTCTCGCGTGCGTGGTAATGACTTACCGTGGTTCTGCATTCGCTTTCTCGCTTTTCTCTCTGTTATGGCTGGATTTTCTGAGTAGGTGGGATCAGCCCCTAGGGGCCCCTCCAACCCAGCCAGAACGTAATCACATCCCTCCTCAGGGCCAACTATCCAGGCACCTGGGCACCTACCTGAAGATGGGGAACTCGCAATATACAAGCTCATATTATTAAAAACACCACTAAATCTATAGGGATACTAAGAATACTCACTGATTACTAGGGATATCCATACCCTACACCACACTTATTCACATCAGTTGGTCTCGCGGCCACCCTGACCCAGACCGTTCTACCCTAGGGCAGATATGACACATAATCCGGTGCGTCTACACACGGGCCTGCAGAACCCAATGCTCCCTTTTCCAAACTGTTTGCAATCCTGCAAAACTACACACTAGTTCGACCTCCTAGTGCTCTCACTTATTCAAGCCACAATCTAGTGGGTATACACACTGGTCTCCTACCCAGTGTTCTCATTAACGCCGCATATCAACGACGACCACATTCCTATGAACACCTATACATGTATATATATATTGGGAAGTCTCTTCACTAAGGGTCTGCTACTACAATAATATTATGGGATGGTGTACTAACTTAGTCCCTTAGTTGCAAGTCTCCCCTCTCCCTCACTATTACTTACCTGATCAGGGGTAGCATCTGTTCAAACAGCAATACCTACCAGGAAAGATTACCCTCACTGTATGGGGACAAAGATATACACACTATGTGATTGAGTTATTTCTTGATTTAAGCGCTCCTACTCCCTTTTGATCCATCAGTGGCTCAACAGCAACTGGCTTGAAGCCAGGATAACTTTATCATAAAAGAACTCATGCACACTAATTCACTAATTAATGGGGTCATTTATTATTAGTACAATATAAACCTTTACACAGAACTGACAAAGACTATAGGTAGGACACACCGCTGAAAGAGAAGGATTAAACATAACAGGAACACTCCACTGAAAGGGAAAGGATTTAGTTAGACATCCTAGGGAATAAGAACAAGATTAAGGTGTTGTAAGTGTAACTAATTCAGACTACCTCACCTATTAGAAGGAAGATTTCTCTCTCTGCCTCTGGTGGGATTAGGGCTCTCTCTCTGCCTCTGGTGGGATTAGGGCTCTCTCTGTCTCTCCCTCCTTCACCACATCACCACGCCTCTGGTTCAGTTGCTCCAGCTGACAGCCTTCTTTGATGCTCTCTGCACTGCTTTCTCTCTCCTCATCTTCAGCAATCGTCTGCCTTCTTTCTCCATTTAAGAACTGCACTCTATTCTGCAGCTCCAGCAGACATCCTCTCTCTCTCTGCAAGCTGTTCTGAGCTCCAAGCTGAACTGAGCTCCCAGCTGTTCTGTGCTCCAAGCTGTTCTGAGCACCACGCTGAACTGCACACCATGCTGGACTGAACTCCAAACTGAACTGACCACTCCTCCTCTCCTGTAGCTCACTAATATGGAAGCTTGTCCTTTCATGGAAAGTTACGGCCAGTAACCTGCCGCCCACCAAATTCTTGTACCTCCCCGTACCAAGGACACGTTCCCAGCTGGCCAGCCTGAAGTTGTGTCTTCGGAGTGGAGAAAAATACATTCCTTCGATAGGGGCCAGCCCGAGCCGGTTCTCTCCAAGCGAACAACAGCCTTAACTATAAACTTTGCCTTTGCCCTGAAAAGCCTCTCAGCTTCATCAAGATGGAGTCCCTCTAGCTCTAGGCCTGTAGGCCTGAAAGGGGTGAAATGCTCCTTAGCTCTGTCAGAATACCTACATAAACCATACCAATGTGTCTAATATGTCAAAGCCAATAGGCAATAGACAGGTTAAAGTCAAGAATAAAGGCATATTAAGCAGCTATCCTCTTCTAGGTCTGGAAAAAGGGCTTAAAAGGGCCAACACAGGCTAAGAATACCTATACTAGATGCGAGCAAGATTAATGATCTATATCACTGCTAAATAAAGCCAAAAACTCTGCCATTACACTCTCCGGGTCGCGTTCGCTGGGATGTTTGGAATCTGGTCGCACAATCCCATGCGACTTTGAGAACGCGATTACGTCATTCAGACGAGTGAACATGTCATGGGACGCGCGATCCTCCTTGCAGCGCCATGTTGGTAAGATCGCGATTCCGAACACGCAGAAACTGCAATCTGGCACAGAATATCTCTCGAGCATGTTAAAATCTTCTAAAAAACGTTAATTTAACCCCTCAGATTGTGATTTGGCTGTATTTGTTTGGGCTAGGAATCCTCTTTTTGTTTCTACTTTTTTTTCAAGAGAAAGGAAGTGCCCCTGAGTCTCCAACTTCCTGTTCCTGTCCACCAGGCTCTTCCCAGTGCTTTGTCCATGTGGTGTTCACTTTCATTTGGAATTGGAGCTGGAAGGATCACTCTTTGTGTTTGTCTGCTGCATCATAGCATTTAATTGGATTTATTGAGGAATTTTGGATTTGAACTTTTCTTTCACAAGTAAGTTTGAGAATTGAGAATTGGTGTACTGTAAATGTTTTTTTTTTTTTTTTTTTAAACTACAGTTTTCTGTGCTTCTCAATCTTTCTTAAAAATTATTATTGAGGGAGGCCTGTACTGTTTTGGTAACTTTGCACAGTGCTACAACGCGACGTTACAGTTTTTGTCTTCTTCGCGCGCTCAATGTGCTTGCTCGGGCACGACGTTTTGTATAGTTTGCGCTGCCGAACACGCCGAATTTGCATTCTCGAGAGCAATATCTCTCGAGTTGCCTAAAACGTTCCGGAAATTGTAGATGCTGTTCATTTTGCTAAAAGAAACTCCTCAGGTTGTCATTTGCGTTTACTTTTTGGAGCATGGACCACTTACTATTTCTGTCCTCTATGTACTTTGTTCTTTGAGGGTGGCCTGACCATGTGGGTGGCTTGGCGGCCATTTTGTCAAGCCAAGCATTGTCCTTTTGCCATAGGAATGTATTGTCTGTCTTCTCTTTCTTTTCATGTTTTTGGGGATGGCCAGGCCATGTGGGGGCGGCCATTTTAATTCCTGATACTAGTAGTAGCCTCTGTGTTTTTGCCATAGGCCTCCAAGCTTGTGGCCTACTGTGCCAGTAGGTAGGCCCAAGGGTACTACTAGAGTCATCATCATGGGTGCATGAAAGTTGTTCAACTGTTATAGGGGTGTTTAAGTTGTAAGTGTAACATCATGTAGGTCATGGATGGCTTTGGATTAATTAGCAAAATGTGTTTTTGATGTTGAATTGCAGGTTTTGGGTGTGTGTTGAATAATATGGCTTTTTCTGCGCACTAGGTAACCCTAGAATTCATCTCGCATAGTTTTGGTAACTTTGCACAGTGCTACAACGCGACCTCACAGTTTTTGTCTTCTTCGTGCGCTCAATGTGCGTGCTTGGGCGAGCGATCTCGATGTTTTGTACAGTTCGCGCTGCCGAACACGCTGAATTTGCATTCTCGCGAGCAATATCTCTCGAGTTGCATAAAACGTTCCTGAAAATGTAGATGCTGTTCATTTTGCTAAAAGAAACTCCTCAGGTTATCATTTGCTTGTACTTTTTGGAGCATGGACCACTTACTGTTTCTGTCCTCTATGTACTTTGTTGTTTGAGGGTGGCCTGACCATGTGGGCGGCTTGGCGGCCATTTTGCCAAGCATTGTCCTTTTGCCATAGGAATGTATTGTCTGTCTTCTCTTTCTTTTCATGTTTTTGGGGGTTGCCAGGCCATGTGGGGGCGGCCATTTTGTGTGACCTTCCATCCTGGTTTAGTTTTTTTTCTTGCAGGCCTAAAAACTTGTGTGATTTTTTCTGCCAGTAGGCCTAGAGTCCTAGAGATAGTCAGCGGGGTTCCTTGATGTAGCGGTTTCCATTTTGTCTGTTGAATTTAACATCATTTAGGGCATGGGTGGCAATGCATTGAATTTTCAAATGTGGTGTTCGGGTGTAGTTAACTGTTTGGGTGAAAACTCCAAATGCCTTTGTTGTTTGTGTTGTTGTGTAACTTTCAAACCTTGTAGCCATGGGGATTTTCTTTTTTGCATTAAGCTGTGATGCAGGCATCCTCCTTGTTCTTGCCATATAGGGAGGGATATAGGCCTGCTTGAGTTTATTGTTTTCTGGACTTTACCCATGTACCTGTGATTAGAGTCCCCATGTGGAGCTGTGGTGGTAGTAGTAGTGTGCTGTTTTGTTTTTGACAAATTGGCCTGTGTCTTGCCATTGTTCCTGTTGGCTTACTACTGTTCACATCCCCATTGCTATCTGCTGCAGGTCACTGACGCTGCATCCATCCAAAATGATGCACAAATTAAGGATAAACAAGTTCCACTTCCACTACATTTGCATTTTAGTTCATTGCTATTCTTACTCTTACTGGTTGTACTAATACTTCTAGTAGTAATTAAAATTAAAGCTAAAAAAATCCATATTCGACTGAAGTTGTTCTGCCTTCTTTGCTTGTAGGTGCACAAAAGACTGAAAAGGAGGTGTCTGTCATCATTCATCGCCTGTTCTACTGCCAGACGGACGTCCTTCTGTACTACGTCACGTGTGGTGTGACTAACCTGACCAGACATCATTCTCAGCAACTTGTGCAACTGAGTGCTGCTGCAGTGCTGACATCTGAAGAAGATGGGCCCAAAGAAAGCAGGTACCAGGTCCTCCAAGACCAAGAAAGTTGCTGAGAAGAAAAAAGAACAGAAGAAGGAAGTGACACTTAAGTCTGGTGTTGACCCGAAAACCTTTTTTGGGAAAAAAACAAGTACGCCTGCAGCAGCAGTGACCGGGGTCCAAGCTGGGGCCAGCACCTCCGCATCAGTGGGCCCAAGCCACCAACCCAGGCCCAAGCAGATGAGTGGGGAAGAGGTAGCCAGCCTAATGGTGGAAAGCAGTGATACTGAGCCTGACCTGAACTTATCGCTATCTGAAAGTAGTACACATTCCACGCAAGAGGGAACACAGCAGAAAAGTGGTGAACAACAACCAGCGCCCACAATAGTAGATGTTCAACAACCACCGCCCGCAATAGTAGATACTCAACAAAAAGAACAACCACAACCACCGCCTGAAATAGTAGTTGTTCCACAACCACCGCCCGCAATAGTGGTTGTTCAACGAAAACAACAACCACAACCACCGCCTGCAATAGTTGTTGTTCAAGAACCACCACCGGCAATTGTAGTTGTTGTTCCTCCCGAAGTCGGGGCAGTTCAGGAAATTGAGCCTGATGCAGAGCAAGAAGAGGCAGCACCTCATGCAGGACATCTATTGTTTTCCAAATCCCCACCAAGGAAAAAGAGGGTTAGTCCATCGAGTTCTTCGCCCAACATCCCTTCTGATGATCTTGACCTCAAGTGGGAGCCACAACAATCTGAGCATGAGAGGGAGAGACATCCCAAGAAGACCAGGCTAGGGAAAAGGAAGGTTCCAGGAAGCCTACCACTTATGGATTGCGATGTTGAGCAGCCGGATAATGATGGTGATGATGAGCCAGACCCAGTCAGACCCAGTCATCACAAGCATTACTCCTGGCCCTGAGGACATGGAGACCAACATTTTAACCCTATCAAGAATGGCTGCGACTAGGGATGTAGCACGCATACCACCAACACAGGCCACACCAAAACTACCTCCAGCTTCCATTTTTACACTTGCACACAGCCGGCAGCGTCCTACATTCAGCACAAGTTCCACCTCAGCAGAAGTAGGTAGTGGTACTACTGCGCAGCCACATAGTAAAATTCACCACACAACCTCCAGTTCATCCGGCATTGGAAGTGGCACCTCTAGCAGGAGACAAAAGTTAAGCTCCCCAGTGTGGGACTTCTTTACAGTTAGCGCAAATGAGGAGAACATTGCTATATGCTCCATTTGTCATTCCTCTGTTAGTCGTGGTAAGCTTGGTACAAACTATGGTACCGGAGGCCAAATGACCCATATGAAAAAACACCACGCAATCAAGTGGGAGGACCACCTATGTATCATAAAAGCTGGAACCATTAATGTTGGTGGGGAAGCAGTAGAAGGTCCACGGGTCGAACAGGAAGAAGAGGGAGACATTCTATCTAGTAGTGGTACACTAAGTACCCCTGTCCCACTCCCCAGCACTGCAGTGGTAGATCCCACATCCTCCGTATCAGCAACATCTCTGTGGCACCAGAGTAAGAGTAGTAAACCGGAGACACCAAGGAGTACGGGTGCGAAGTCTGCGATGCGAATGACAGCATCGAGCATAACTGAAAGAAATACCAAGCAGCGTACCATTGTTAGCATGTTTAGGCAGGAAGGAAAGTACGAGCGCAACCACCCAATAGCACATTTGTACAATGCTAAGCTTGCTAAAATGTTAGCTCTGGACCTTCTCCCTTTTTCTTTTGTTGAAGGGATGGGTTTCCTGGAATTTGTGACAACCCTCTGCCCAAAATGGAATGTTCCCAGCCGCTACTATTTTGCCAGAGTTGCTGTTCCAGCACTACACCACGACGTGCTGGAATTGCTTGGAAAAGCAGAGTGCTGTGCATAGTATCCACCTGACAACAGACATGTGGACCAGTTGCCAAGCCACTGATTACATGTGCATCACTGCACACTGGATCTCTTTTTCAGGTGTTAGAGACAAGATATCTACAGGCATTGACACTACAAAGATTTTTAATGATACTCGCAGACATGCTACTGTAGCCATGTTTGCTATGGAGAAATCGCATACTGCTGCAAACATTTTGGATGAATTCAACAGCAAGGTCTTTGAATGGCTGCGACCAAGAGGCCTCAATGTTGGTTTTGTTAACACCGACAATGGAAGTAATGTAGTTAAGGCCATGGAAGATGGTCGCTATTTCAGGGTCCCGTGTTTGGCACACTGAATTAACATTGTGGTTCAAGACTTTCTGAAAAATGAAAGCAAAGTCAGCAACTTACTGACCATTTGCAGAAGAATCTGCACGCATTTCAATCATTCTTTTAAAGCCCGGAAGAAGCTACGGGTCATTCAAGGTGAGTATAAAATGCCAGTCAAAGCACTCATCCAGGCGGTACCAACACGTTGGAACTCTAATTATTACATGCTTGATCGGCTCTTTGTATATATAGGGTACAGTGTCCCAATAGGTATCAGTAATAAAGGCAGTTTCAAAGATGCATGCAATAAGCATTACAGGTAAAGAACCACAAGGAGTCTCAATACATTTGTGAAACGATTATTAATCACCAACTTATTTGAAATGGGGAGCACAGTTAAAAAGCAGCACTGTACATGAAAACATTCATGAAGCAACCCAATTAACACTTGGTGACAAGGTGATAGCAAAGTGAAAGTGACGACGCAAGTGAACGTGGTGAACAGCGTGGTCGGCGCAAAGTGACTGGAAATAATCAGAAAAAGGCTCCACAATGAATACACATGATTACAATGTTTGAATTGAACACAGTTATGAGCCTAGAGGTAGTACGCCAAGAAATTGCGCTGTAATTGTCGACGGCGTTTTGATCCTCGGTGATTTGGGATCCTCTTCAGGACAGGGTTGGTGATGATTAAGAGTGCTGTATGGGAATAAAATTAAATTGAGAGATCGGGCATGGGTGAGAGGTAGCCTAGCTAAAGGGCGCGAGTGTGAGCCGAGTGGTAGGGCAATTCACACAGAGTGGAAGAGCCAGTTTATTCAAAGACAGGCCTATCAGTGTGGGAGGTGATAAGACTCATGCAATTACTTAGCGTGTGAATATGGAGAGGGGGGCTTAGGGTGGAGGGCGAGGGGTCACAAGGGAGGATGTGACAGTGACGTACCTGAAGGCAAGGAACGCTGACATTGAATGGTAGTCAATCGTGCAGTAATTATAGGTCCAGGCGATCCTATCAGAAGGAAAGACAAAATGTCACGATGATGTGGCGGGCAGAAAAAAACGGGGGAGGAGGGGAGGGGGGCAAGGGGTTGGAAAAGGGGGATTGTGAGTACAAACACGACTAACAGAGGTGAAGCGGTGATCTTAGCCGGGGGGTCCAGGTCTCAACGTATCGAGCCGGTACAGCGCCTGGAATGAGAGAGCCTGAGTTTAGAATTGGCGATGGATGCCGGGCATTATCAGTTTTAAAAATGCCTCGGATAACTAAGGCAGCCGATCCGCAAGGAGTAGCGGTTCACCTGAGTTAATCTGGCGCTGGAGCCGAATGAATCCGTAGCGATGGGTTCTAATTCCCGCGAAGGAAAGAGGTTGATCGCGGCTGCTGGAGGTAACCAGGAAGTAGCCGTGAAAGGGGGCGGGGTAACGTGTTGTGAGGGGGCGTGGGGAAAGGAAGGGGGAGGGAACAATTGAGGAGACTACGCCCAGGGGTTGGGTCCGATAACGTAGAGAGGTTGGAAGGGGCGTGGAGTGAGTAAGGGAAAGAGACAAGATCACTTCATTGAGTTATCATCACGAAATAAGATTATTACAGTGTCGGAAGGAATGGAGAACACATAATTATTTAAACAATCAGAGTCACAGTAAAATTACATTGGTTTTAAAATGCATATTAAATACACAGATCAAAGGTGAATGCGCAGTGATTGGGGCAAGGCATCGTCGTAATGGACACTACCCAATACGATACTGAAATCAAGCGGCAACTTTGTAATATGAAACACTATCGTCCACTGACAAAAGATCCAATACAGGACATCAAATCCAAAATATTAACAGTTACAAGCTCAGCAAGAGATCTTGGCATCATAACCAAAAAAGAGCATGCTTACTTGAACAACCCTCACCCTAGGACACCTGTCCTATATGTACTGCCAAAAATTCACAAGGACACGACCAATCCACCGGGTCGACCAATTGTCTCTGGTTGCGGTTCGATTCTCGAACCACTGGGCAAATTCATCGACGCAATCATCAAATAGTTTGTCCCTCTAACTGACACCTATGGACCTCATCACCACCATTGAGGACAAGGCCTTTGACATTACTTCACAACTCATGGTCAGTTTGGATATAGAATCTCTATATACCAATATACCCCACAAAGAAGGCCTACAAGTTATCCATGAATTGTTATTAACAAGACCACAACCCACAAGTATCCCGACGGAGTTTATCATGGACTTACTCCGCATTTCCCTGCAGAACAATTACTTCTCGTATCGTGAGACATACTACTTGCAAATCAAAGGTGTCTCCATGGGCGCTTGCTTCGCCCCCAACTTCGCTATATTGTTTGTCCATAACCTGGAAAAATCACTAATTCTCAACCCCGCCAATCCCTACCTCCACCATGTGGGCTTGTGGCGTCGTTATATTGACAACATCCTCCTCCTCTGGCATGGCACCTCTGATGATTTGACACCCTTTATTGATTGGCTCAACAACACCCAAGAACATCTCAGATTCACGAGTGAATACAAAACAAATGACCTACCTTTCCTGGATGTTATCATACATGCGGAGGAAGGCACCTTGGGTACCATCCTCTATCGGAAACCCACAGAACGCAACACCTTACTGCACTATTCAAGCCATCATCCCAGAGGCTTAAGAGATGGGTTGCCATTTGGACAATTTCTACATATTAGACGTAATTGTAAGTGGAGGAAAGACTACTTCCGCGAAGCAGACATTCTTGTAAATAAACTAATACACAGAGGTTACCCCCGTGGATTGGTTACCAGAGCCAAGAAACGTGCCTGGTACTACCATCGGGAAAATCTATTGATTCCTAATACCAAAAGAGCGATGACAAGGATCCCGTTCGTCTCTACCTTTGGACCAGACAGCAACCAAAAATAAGTGCCATCATCAAAAAAAACTGGGCAGTGCTACGATCTGAAAAGAAATTCCAGGATCCGCCTCTCTTTTCATACCAAAGTGGCAACAACATTGCAAATCATTTGGTACATGCCATCACATGGCCAGAAACATCCAAAGACAAACACACCATCACATCCGCCTGGGGCCTTGCACCAATTCGAGGACATTTCAAATGCCAGAGTTGCAGTGTATGTGAACTCACCATCAACACCAAAGAGTTTTTATACAATGGAAGAAGCCACAAACTAAATTGCCATACCAACTGCAAAACTACCAATGTGATCTACGCCATTCGCTGCCCATGCGATTTACTATACATTGGCCAGACCACCCAAATGGTGAAACAG
This sequence comes from Lissotriton vulgaris, assembly GCF_964263255.1. Classification (NCBI taxonomy): domain Eukaryota; kingdom Metazoa; phylum Chordata; class Amphibia; order Caudata; family Salamandridae; genus Lissotriton; species Lissotriton vulgaris. The sequence goes on from NC_141685.1 coordinate 383,050,036, forward strand.
CGCATTATTCAACACAAAAGTCGAATAAATTGCCAGGTTCTTTCAGCACCCCTTGTACCTCATTTCATTGAAAAAGGACATCGAGACATTGACCTACAGTGGCAGGTGATTGAACATCTCAGACTCCCTATTAGAGGTGGCAACATAAGCTTGCTTCTAAACCGAGCTGAATGCAAATGGATTTCGCTTGTAGACTCTGTAAACAGGGGCCTTAACACCCTTGATGAGTGGAATAGCACTGTAATCACTTGAACCTCTATTCAGGCACCTTTAATCTGTCCTTATCTACCTGAACATGACTTTTGCCTAGTCCCACGGTATATGAAACCTTTGGTTTAATTATGTGGTCCAACTTAGGCATTAACTCCCCTTGTTCAACTGATATCCCCGCCAATCGGTGCGGTTTCCTTGCAATTACTCATGCCTTGCCCCAATCACTGTGCATTCACCTTTGATCTGTGTATTTATTATGCATTTTAGAACCAATGTAATTTTACTGTGACTCTGATTGTTTAAATAATTATGTGTTCTCCATTCCTTCCGACACTGTAATAATCTTATTTCGTGATGATAACTCAATGAATCGTTAGTCTCTAGCGCAGTGATCTTGTCTCTTCCCCTTACTCACTCCACGCCCCCTCCAACCTCTCTACGTTATCGGACCCAGCCCCCGGGCGTAGTCTCCTCAATAGTTCCCTCCCCCCTTCCTTTCCCCACGCCCCCTCACAACACGTTACCCTGCCTTTTTCACGGCTACTTCCTGGTTACCTCCAGCAGCCGCGATCAACCTCTTTCCTTCGCAGGAATTAGAACCCATTGCTACGGATTCATTCGGCTCCAGCGCCAGATTAACTCAGGTGAACCGCTACTCATTGCCGATCGGCTGCCTTAGTTATCCGAGGCATTTTTAAAACCGATAATGCCCGGCATACATCGCCAGTTCTAAACTCAGGCTCTCTCATTCCAGGCGCTGTACCGGCTCGATACGTTGAGACCTGGACCCCCGGCTAAGATCACCGCTTCACCTCTGTAAGTCGTGTTTGTACTCACAATCCCCCTTTTCCAACCCCTCACCCCCCCTCCTCTCCCGGTTTTTTCTGCCCGCCACATCATCGTGACATTTTGTCTTTCCTTCTGATAGGATCGCCTGTACCTATAATTACTGTACGACTGACTACCATTCAATGTCAGCGTTCCTTTCCTTCAGGTACGCCACTGTCACATCCTCCCTTCTGGCCCCTCGCCCTCCACCCTAAGCCCCCCTCTCCATATTCACACGCTAAGTAATTGCATGAGTCTTATCACCTCCCACACTGATAGGCCTGCCTTTTAATAAACTGGCTCTTCCACTCTGTGTGAATTGCCCTACCACTCGGCTCACACTCGCGCCCTTTAGCTAGGCTACCTCTCACCCATGCCCGATCTCTCAATTTAATTTTATCCCCTTGCAGCACTCTTAATCATCACCAACCCTGTCCTGAAGAGGATCCCAAATCACCGAGGATCGAAACGCCGTCGACAATTACAGCGCAATTTCTTGGCGTACTACCTCTAGGCTCATAACTGTGTTCAATTCAAACATTGTAATCATGTGTATTCATTGTGGAGCCTTTTTCTGATTATTTCCAGTCACTTTGCGCCGACCACGCTGTTCACCACGTTCACTTGCGTCGTCACTTTTACTTTGCTATCACCTTGTCACCAAGTGTTAATTGGGTTGCTTCATGAATGTTTTCATGTACAGTGCTGCTTTTTAACTGTGCTCCCCATTTCAAATAAGTTGGTGATTAATAATCGTTTCACAAATGTATTGAGACTCCTTGTGGTTCTTTACCTGTAATGCTTATTGCATGCATCTTTGAAACTGCCTTTATTACTGATACCTATTGGGACACTGTACCCTATATATACTCTATACCCAGTCCCAGTTTGGTCTATGGGTTTCACTCCTGTTCTCTTTCACTTGATCGGCTGTTTGAGCAGTACATACCACTTAATGCTTATGTCATGACAATGTCAAGAAGATCAGGGGATCCAACTGTTATTAAAGCCATGACAGTTGAGATGTGGCAATGGGACCTCATTAAATGCCTGACAGAGATGCTACTTCCTTTTGAGGTCTTCACACGTGCAGTCAGCAGGGAGGACTGTACTATGAGCCAAGCTAAGTCATTGTTGTACATGCTAGAGCAAGAGCTGAAGGAGGTGTCTAAAACATATGAAGGTGTTGAAGGAAAACTTGAAGCATGTAATTTGGCAAAGTCCTTAGCCGGCCGCTTATCTGAGAATACAAGGATTCAAAATAAGATTGTGTCACATCAACATTACATTACTGCCACAATTTTGGATCCACGGTACAAATTATTTGTGAAGAGTAATGCCGTAATTCTTTTTTCAGAATGGGATGTTTCCAAGTACAAAACTGTAATAGCAGAGGAAGCCACTGATTTAGAATACAAACGGCTCTCAATTAGAGGCCTGCCCGTGCCAGCCCAGGACAGTGCAAGTACTACTGAGCATCCTACAGAGTCAAGTTCTTCTTCACAGCACGCGAGCAGTGTGTTTGCTTCCCAGCAGTCACCAACACAAACAAGAACAACAACTGCACCAACAGGATCTGATTCATCAGACACAAGCAAAAAAAGAGCTGCTTGGTTTCTACAGAAAGGGATGGGTAAGTAACGCGCGCCGACAGGGGCAAGTCAGCATTTTTAGTGCTGCTTGACATGTCGGCCGCGTTCGACACGGTGGACCATGAGGTTCTTTTGGCCCGTCTTCAAAGCGTGGGAGTAAACTGTCTGGCTCTAAGTTGGTTAACATCTTATCACAGCAACAGACAGCAAGCTGTGGCGTTACCACCATTTCGATCAGCCGCACGACAGGTGAACCAAGGTGTCCCCCAAGGGTCAGCGGTCAGCCCGATCTTTTTCAACTTATATCTCCGACCCCTGGTAGAACTAATCAAGTCATTTGGCATATCAGTCATCAATCATGCCAATGACACTCAATTGATTTTTTCATTTGAGGGCACTGAGATAGTTTCAAGGAACACCTTTCACCGCTTAATGTCGGCTACAGCAGAATGGCTGCGAGCTAACTCACTCCAATTTAATGGGTCAAAAACGGAAGCACTCCATTGTTCCCTAGACCGTCTCCCCCGCGGGTTACCGGATAACTTTTGGCCTACCTCTATCCCGGGCTCGGTGGAAGCCGCAGAATCGGCTCGCAATTTAGGAGTTCTGTTTGAACCCAATTTACAGCTCAATGCCTCTGTAAATAGGACTGCAGCGACCTGCATGGGCCTGCTTCATGCCCTACGTAAGATCTTACCAATACTTCCCAGGGAAGCCAGAGCAGAGGTAGTGCGGAGCTCTATCCTCCGTAGGTTAGACTACTGCAACGCACTACTTCTGGGAGCTCCTAAGATCCTGATCCTAAAGTTGCAGAGGATCCAAAACATGGCTGCTAAATTGGCTCTATCTTTGCCACGATCTGCCTCTTCATCTGCAGCACTAGCCAATCTGCACTGGCTACCGGTCCAGCAGAGGATTGCCTTCAAGGCTTTATGCCTTGTATTCAGGGCTCTGCATGGACTAGGACCAATACCACTTCAAAATCTTTTTTCTTGGTATCAAGCTGCCAGACCTTTGAGATCTTCCTCGGCGTTCCTGGTGAGAACTCCCAGGATTAATAGAGTGAGGATGGGCGGCCGTGCTTTTAGTTTCACGGATGCCACACTATGGAATACTTTACCTCTGGCATTGAGGAGTAGCCAAGATCTGCCCTCTTTCAAAAGGGATCTCAAGACCTACCTGTTCCCAAGAGCAATGTAATACACCTCGCCTGATGGTTAGACACGGTCTCAACGCCAGGATACCCTTTCGGGTGACAGCCGCGCTTAACAAGCATTAAATACATACATACATACATTGCTGTCGCAAAGCAAATAGAGGACGAGCAAACCCGAGCACCAATGAACATTGAGCGGATGGTCTAGGCCTATCTGGATGACACAACAGAGGTGTTCATGGGGCAAAGCCCATTGGTGTATTGGTATAGGAAAAGAAGCCAATGGCCAGTGCTCAGCAGGCTGGCGATAAAGTATCTAGCTTGCCCTGTTGCAAGTGTCTCTTCTGAGCGTGTGTTCAGTGCTGCTGGTGCCATTGTGACTGTGAGAAGAACCAGTCTCTCGCCCAAAAGCGTGGAGAGGTTAACCATGATAAAAATGAATCAGCACTTGATACCACCAGACTACAAAGTACGTGAATCAGAGCTGGAAGAGGAGAGCGAGTTGGAAGAAATAAGTAGTGGGTTACAGGACCTACTTCTGTCAGAAGAACCACCAGGGTTTGAGGACGAGCTCCTCTTCCCTGACAACTAGGCTTTCAAATTGTTACATTCTCCCTTCCTTTATTTCTCCCTTCCTTATTTGTGTGTATCTGTCTTTCTGACTCAAACTTCAAAACCAACACCATCTCCCTTTCTCTTTTAATTACCTATTGGAGTTGCACATCTGAGCATTTACTGTGCACTCCACTCATCATAGTCCTGCTCCATCTTCCTGACTCACCCTAAACACATTTCCATCTTGCCATACTTTGGATGGAGATGGACAATAGTGCAATAATGTAGCCTCTAACAGTCCCTCCATAACAAGTGAAACGTACATGACTATAGCCATCTTCTGTTTTGTTTCCAATCTGAAATGCATCACTGTCTTAAGGCTACACCTCTGTCCTCAAGCATACACAACTCTTCAATGTCAGAACTTGAGCAGGGCTCCAAAATTAAAGTAAACTCGTCATCACTTTCAGAAAGACTCTGCTGCATCTGTGATCTGACAGCCACAAAGAAGAGAAAGACAGGTATATGAAATGAATGATGCCATACATTGCATTGGCTGCTTGCTGACTCAGAGCAAATGTGCAGGAAGTTGAAATATAGTATACTAGTAGTTTAATATAATAACAAAGTACTTGTGTCTCAAGTGATGGTCAATGTTTCCATGTTTTTTAATAATATGTATCCAATTGTACTCCTACTACTGCAGGTGCAGTCTGGACTTAATCGTAGTCACTCACTACAGACTGAGTTGGTGTTGGTGGTCTGTTGGAGAACATGTACACGTGCCACACCGGATGATGATGATGATGATGACCACCATACCATCTTTGCACGCTGTCAGTCAGTTTGATCAGAGATGATTGATGGAATATGTTCAGGAAGTGGAATACAAGGTAAACACACAACCAATCAACAAGAACCACAGCAGACCTAGGCTACATGTGTGTGCAGTGGTAGAATAGAATAGTGGTATGATTGACTGACCTTGGCACATTGATTTAAATTAATCACTTGTTTTGGAAAATGCTAGGTTGATGTATATGCCTTTTGTACTACACCGTAATTGATTTTTATGTTTTCATTCTGTTAACTTATTTTGTAATACCCCATTTCTTCTTTCATCAACACTTACAGGCCGGTCTTTCACCCAGCGCTATTATACGTGGAGCAACAACTAACACTTACCTTACCAATCCTCCTCATCATCATCCAGCCAGAGGCGCCCAAGAATGATATAATCAATCAGTCACAGTGTCCATGGAAGGGAGGAAAAAAATGAATGACGAGATACAACTACACATTTGGCCCTGGATAATACATTAACTTTAGTATCATTTTCATATTTTTCTTTGATTCCTTTTTCCTCTTCATTTATTGTACGCTTGTGTTTGGTAATTGATTGTTCACTTAAACTATCTCTTAATTTTCTATGCTAGCTTTCAGCCCTCTACATCAGGTATTACGGTTTCTCAGAGGGCATACAGCCTAGGCAAAAGTCATATTCATATCATATATAAGAAGTACTTCCTTTGAAATGTGTAGTAGTAGTTAAGTAATTACCACTTATTATTAACCATTAAGTTAATAATAAACTTTCATCATGCATCCATTTCGTTGTTCTTACTTGACTTTACATTTATTGGGGAATTGTGGATCAGCAATCATCGTCTTCATTGTTTTGCTTTTGTTGTCTCCATGCATACTGTTTTTCTTTGTCAAACCTTTCCCCAAACCCCCGTTCCCATCTATTCATCAAACCCTAACCCTCTTCCCCCGAGCTGTGTGGTTTTATATTGAGGTGTGATGTTACTACATTAAATCTACACCAACAATTGATCACACGCTTGCTGGGGCAGATGTGGTGAAACCAACACTAATGAAATCAAATGTCAACGAGGCAGGGGGAGGATCTTCTTCTGCTTGCCCACCCAAGCTCACTTTATGTACTAGTGTACAAGGCAATTAATTTCCCAAAGTGACCCAACGAATAAATGTAAATCATTGCTGGCATTGTTTGAATTTAATTTTAGAGCATTTAAGTTTACGATTTGTATTGTGTTTTAATGACTCCAACGCAACTACAGTTATCTTCTTCTGCTTGGCACAGTCCCCGACACCATAGATTTATTTGAGTTTGTTTAGCAGTTGCAATATTGTTTGTATTTTTTTGTCCGTATTATGTACTGTAATTTTCTACTTCTCTCACATTCTCTCTCAGGCAAATGACTGTGTCTTTGTTTTTGTTTGCCAATGCTAGTGCCAGTGTCTAGTCTTCTACTACTATCACACTACCACGGCATATTCTCCGTTGTCTTGGGAAACCATGCAGCCCTTGCGGTGCCAAACGTAATCATCATCAATCACAGGTAAGAAGAGAAGTTTGCTGGGAGGTTTAATGGAGGAGAGGCCGGTAGTACTAATAGGACAAATATAACTGAGTGAGGAGTACAGCATCTATCTGTTTGCATGTTACACATGTGGTCAATTAATAAAATATTTCAATCAAACACTGGCCACTGCCCTGCATCTAGAGTAAACCTTGTGACGTACAAAAGTAACCCCACCACAAAACAACATCATATCATATGTGTAAGTTGAAAATAAATAACATTTATTCATGTGCAAAAAATATCCTCCTAGTCCTCCTATCCCACCCCTATCCCCACCCTAACCCCAACCAATGTACAAGTCCAAAGAATGTCCCACAAAAATAACCCCAACACCCAATTTCCACCCACCAACAAAAGTATTAAAAAAGGGGCAAATCAACAGGGTCCATTACAATTTGGGTTGAGGTGTTTGTCCACTATAATCTTGACGCGCTCCTCTAATTGGTCCTCCAGCTTGGCCACCCGGAGGAGAAGTTGTTGCCAAAATGCACGGCACCTACATTTGCATTTGCATCAATGCTGTGTGGGGGTGGCGGATGTTAATTGCCGGCGGTGAGCGGCTGCCTGGCCGCGGCGCCGTACTCCTGCAGGTGGGGCCTTGCTGGGGCCAGACGCATTGGAAGAGGCAGCAGCTGCTGCCGCCATCTCTTCCTCCTCCTCCTCAGCCTCAGCCACCAGCTCGCGGTACTCCTCCGCAATGGCCTGCAGTTTCCTTTGCCGGGCCCTGGCTGCCAACTTCTTCCGTGATGGTTTTCGGGAAGGAGTATGAGTATCTATAAAAAAAAATACAGAATTGTAACTGAAACTCTTAAAAATTAATTCAACAGTACATTGTGGCCTAGTAGCACTATCAAGTGCAGTACATACAATTGGTGTCAACTTTTAGTATCTATCTAATCTATCCTCCTGATTCCCCTGCCTGTAGCATTTGTTGAAGTTTTTTCCGGCATTATACTTGCCCTAGTACTGGTTGGACTTGAGTACACATAAGAACAAAAGTCTTTTTTGTATCTCCTTTTATTTTTTCAAAGTAAGACTCTGCTTCCAGTGACAGTCTTCACCTATGATGAATACAATACATTTAGGCGGCATCCAACTATTAAAAGTAAATGTCTATCATTCTTTATTATCGTCTTAGCTGGTTTCACTTTCACCAGCAACCACCCATGCGTACACTCCTTTCTTGCCTTGGGTTTCATTGACACAAACTCCGCTCATGATTCTTGCTATCCACTGTATCCATGCACCCATATTGTTTTGCCCAACCAGGCCTGCATTTTCTTTGACCTTCCAGTTCTACCCATCCTTCAACAACCCATGCATCGGATTCATATCTGCCACGTGAATGAACCTTCCAAAGTATCCTTCTATGGTAGTTCATCTTATTAGTACATCTCTCTAGTCATTCCTCCTTCCACCCTAGTTCACTTCTTTCCCTTTTTGTTCAACACATCCCTCAAGGTCATCTGATCTGACTTTTAGTCTTCTCCATAACTTTCACAGCTGAGTTGGAGTCTGATGGAAGAGGCCTTGTTTACTCAACTCACACTGGTAATGCTACAAAGGGTGTCTTCTTCAACCATTGTATATTGTCCAGTACAACTTCAAATTCATACTTTCTTAATAAGTCTCATAGCACAGTGAGGAAAAAATGCCCCACTTCCACCTAGTAATGCAAATAAGTAATGAATATAACTTACCACCGCCCACCGCTGAAGTTTCCTCCCCCACTGATGCTCCTGCAGGTGCCGCAGCCTCTGTCCCCTCCTGGATGGCAATCGCATCGCCGCTGGCCCTGTCGGCACTGGTGGTTGGTAGTGATTGTGCACCTATAAAAGCAAGTACACCTTTTTAGATGCCTGCACACCTCCTCCTATTTTACTAGTTGTACTTTTTTCACCAGGAAGGAAGATTGAAAAAACAGTTACGTACACCATGAATCGTTGTGTAACTAGTCCAAATTGCGTCCTAATGTACAGCAGTCACATTAGACAGTTTAGTTTTAATTTATTAGATGGTCCCTAGGGTCATCTAATCTCTACTCCTACTCTAGTCTTTGGAAAGTTAGCCTGAGCCATATAACCATTTGCGATCCGGGTCTACTGCTTTGCCCATGTTACCTCGCAGCTTGTTGCACAGTAAGAAAGACACCATTGAGTCCACATGAGTGTTGCATACAACTAAAGAGGTTGACAAACCAGTATTGTTAGTCCCTTTTGCTTATCCATAATGTTGCACTTTTTGGCATGCCTGCTAAAATCTGGCATAGTTGTATTCACTGTCTAACGTGCAACATTTTTGTCATAGGCAGATGAGAAGAGAAGATTGCCTTCTACGAAACAAGGGATTTGCAGAGCTTTCGAAAGATGCAACCAGTATACTTTCAACGGTGAGAGGTCTCCCACAATTCACACATTTCTCTATTGTGCACTAGATGTACAAAATGTATAGTATTTAATCCTCTTCATTTTGCATGGTGGAGCAGGATGCTTTTCATGGAAATACTTACAAGTTACAATAATACAAAGCTTGTTATTAAAAAAATAAAGTTTTTGAACTTGCACATAGACTCTGTGGTATATTTTGAGTGTCTGGGGTGTTGTGGACTGAAACGAGTGAGTGAGCGAAAGGGTCTTCTTCTGTTCTGGCTTGGGTTGTGTAATAAAATCATTGGGTATATATATATCTAACTATCTTTGTGTGGGGGTCGGGAGTGGGACAAATGACTATGACCGAGACACTTAGGTAGGTAGACGGTCATTGGATTATGGGTTCTTCTGACTGAGTTCTGTGACTAGGGTGTAAGGTCTAACCTCCCTATCACCAACATCAACATCCTATTTTCTTGTGCATAGATCTGTATGCATATGTGCAGAGAATAATAACCACAACAGTAGTAGTAGTATACTAACTGAACAAAGATTAGTAGGCAAACATCTGGTTGTGCATTTAGTTGGTGGGAATTGACAAAAACTGGAGATTACAGAGGACAACGCAAAAAACAGGAGTGGACCCAGAGGCTACAGCTATTCTATCACAGCTTTATTCAAAAGAATACCTTAACTAAAGAGTGGCCAACAGGGCAAGCTTAGCTACACATAGTCTAATAGTAGTAGCACAGAGAGTCTTAGGGCAGAGGCAGTTTGAATGAACTGAAAGTCAGGGATGGCATTGGATAGTTACTCAAAATTTTGAAAACAAATTTAAGACCAAAGAAGGTTTTGCTAACATTGAATTAGGAAGGAGGCTTAATAGGTTAGGTGCGTTAAAAAGTTTGGGAAATATAATTGTTATTAATATAAGCACTGTAGGACTTACTGGGGCCAGCAGCAGGATCCTCCGTAGAGGAGCGCTTCTCTTGTGGTTGTCCCGCCAACTCGGACCCCGTCTTCTTGCCCTTGGGTGGTGCTGATCATGTAAGAAATAATAAAGAAAGAGAAACATTAAGTGCTGTGAAACAAAGACCTCATTCAAAAATCCTCTCAAACATTTTAGGGAACAACAATTCCAATAAAATTGACTTCGAAGTATAAATGACTACTGGCTTGCAGGATCCACAGACCGTCTACTTATAGAACACTAATCAAATGTTCCATAAACATTCTGATTGCAGAATATTCTAACAAAGCCAGTAGCACTTGACCTAAACCACCTATTCAAGAATCCAGACGGGCCAATTGTTCAGTAAGTCGGCATTTCAATTTTATTTTTGCCCGCAAACATGCATAGATGATGAGATGGAGGACACATGCATAAATTTGTGCATACACGGAATTGTTGGTTGCTTGCGTCATATGAACTGCTACTGACTCACATGACCATGCTATTGCTGCTAAGCCTACCACTCAGTACACAAACTTCAAACCGGTTCTATGGAGGGGTGGGGTAAATAAGAACATACTAAGCATTCAGTGACAGAGGAGGCGTCATGCAGACCGTTAAAAAATATGAACTAATACATACTATCCATCCACCACTATTTCACTAAAGGACAATGTAAGGACTAGACTCTAGCAATAGCATTAACTAACTTCAGTTCTCTAAAAACTCTAACATCAATAATCAGCAGCCCAAGCTAGCGCTAAGTTACAAACCAGTAAGAGAAGTGGCGAGCAGCACCTGTGTCATACAATAACAGAAGATTTTGAGACGGAATTGATCTGCAATGTAACTAAGCGCACCAGTAACCGTGTTACTTATTCGTCCAAGAATTATACACAATACTTATACTACTATAATATATATTAAATTATTAATATTACTAGCTACTCACCAAGCCCCACGACTTCGACACCTAGCAGCTCCAACAGGTCCTGCTCCCTGTCCAGAATGTCTGCCCACCGGTGGGCCAGCTGCTGGTGGGTGCGCCGGATATCCGAGCGATGGTAGACTGCCCGGCGCACCTTCGCCCACCGGTGGTGACGCTCCTCTGGGAGGTAACCGGAGCCTGGCCTGCCGCCTGCTGCCAAGGTCAAGAGGAGGTGGCGCTGGATGAAAAAAACCAGGGCGGCCACCTCCGCCTCCCCGAAAAGATTCCGGGCCTGCACCCCTGCAGGTCGCATTTTGCCGCAAGGCAGCCGGCGCTTGGGCGCAGGCGCCTTGCCCTTCGAGCCGGTTCTGCTGCTCCCCTTTGCCATGGTTCTGGGGTGGAGGTGGAAAAGAAAAGTTAGAACAAAAGGAAAAAAAGTTAGGGGGAAGAAGTAGGAGCTTAAATGAAGAAGTAAAATAAAACAGTAGAAAAGTTTAAAAAAAGGTGGAAAAGTAGAAATAAAATGCAAAATATAAACTTAGGGACAGAGAGAAATAGATGATAAGTAAAAAAAGTAAGAAAAACTGTGAAAATAGGTAAAGATTGCACAGATATAAGGTGGATAGAAAACTAGGCCCAGAACCATAGCATAGAGTGTGAAAAACAAGATGGCCGTGCCCATCGCGACCACGTGGGTAAGTTCGAGCGCGATTTCACACGAACACGCACTTTGTCAGCGTGAACAAGTAGTTGTGTTCCCGAAAAAGACGTGACCGCATGAACATGTTATACGCGACCCGGAAGAGGAAATAGGGGACGCGGGCGGGACAATTGAAAAAACAAGATGGCCGCGCCCATAGCCCACCACATGGGTAAGGTCGCACGCTACAATCCCCGAACACGCAGACAGCGCCCCGAACGCGCACAACGCGCTCCCGAGCAAGAAAAACGGCTCGCGAACGGGACCAGCAAGCTACTACGCACGCTCTCGAAGCTACGCGAAGCTCGCGTAGTGGGAGAACGTCTTCGCGTAGCTTCGCGTAGCGCGACTACGCGTACTACACCCAGGGTTACATTAAGTTTCAGTATGATCCCTCTCTTCATACACAAGCTTTCTCCAACACAAACAGAATGTTGTGTCAACTCCAGATACATTACCCATTGAGTCATATGAGAACATCTTCTATACAGATGGCTCTGTCTAACCTGCGGTAGGAACAGCATGCAAATACTATCCATCCTGCGCTGCAGTACAGGCTGTGGTGAAAGATGGCAAATTCTCACAACACACCCACACTAAACTCTTAGGTGACAGTACTATGCAGCATGCAGAATTACATGCCCTGCTACTTGCATTACAAAATGCTGACTCATCATTTCTTACACTTAAATTTCCCAACTTGGTCTCCTGTGTGCAAAGTTAGAATGTATATTAGAAACACTGATGATAGAATGGATTCAAGGATTCAAAGTGGAAGCCTATAAAGAATAAACAGATTTAAGGAAAGTTAGTTTTACAAAACAATCTTACTTTGTCCATGTGAGGCCCACTTTGGGTCATCAGTGTGATGGTATTTATGCTCAAGGGAACTGTGCATCTGACTTAGTGGCAAAGGCTGAAATTTGGACTGTCAGAGTAGCAGTCCCATCCAGATCTCAAATAAAGACCAACACAGATATCTTAACTGCTAAAAATGCAACCAAGCAAGCTGGGTAACATCCCGTAGGATGTCCTCCTAAATATTCCCACACCTTTAATTCAAATAACATTCCTGTAGTCAGGATATCAGGAGTGGGTGAAAGAATAATACCTAATAGTCTGTCTAGATTAGAATTATGCAAAGAAGCCCATGAGGCATTGACTTAAGCACTTTCAGGAATAAACGCAATCATAGCAATGCAACTGCAACGCTACTGGTGGCCTACTTTATATACACAGACTAGAAATTATGTCAGACATATGTCAGCAAATTAAACCCTCCATGGCCAAAAGACCCTTGCCAACTCCCCTCATGATTTCAAATATCCCCTTCTTGGTGATATGCCTTCGACCACATTGGTTCTCTAAAATTCAGCTGACTGATATAAGTACATATTTTTTGCTATTGATTCATGTTATCCACTCCCAATGGTTTACACACAGAGAAATGCAAGCACTTCAGCAGTCGTAAATGAGCTGCAGTGCCTATTGCCAATAGGGGCCTGCTCATACATTTCATGTGGATAATGGTCCTGCATTTGTCTCTAAGTCTTACAGGGATTCAATGTCTGCTCTGGGAGTTTTTCTGCAATTCAGCTACCCGTTGAAAGCTGAATTGAACAGCATTGTACAAAAGGCCAATGGCAAGAGTAAACAAACTTTGACCGCTAGGGTGCTAAATCCAGGTCTTAGTTGGTACCATAATCTCTATGGAGTTTAGAGAGAATTAAAATGTTTGCCTACATGAGTATTAGAGTACGCACTCCATAAGAGGTTCTTTTTGGAGGTCATATGTATGTGCCTGGCTTAGATTATTCTCGGAAAGTGGTGGATAAAGATATATTGGACTTGGAGGAAATGTTATGTATTTTACAGAGTATCCAAAAAGTAAGAGACGAGCTGTCCAACACAAACCACTCTGACACTGTCACCTGTGAAGGGAAGGGTTATTACTGCTGCAGACGCATGGGTCTCCAAAGTTGGTGAAGAAAGTTCATGACAAACATACTTTTGAACCATCCTACAGACCACATGTCACTGTTCTTGGAGTAAGAGCCAACACAACAGTTATGTTGCCTCATTGGCCTGGATCAAAAAGAAATAGACAGGTGTCCATTGACCACGTCAAAAAGCACTGTGTGGCCAGTCCTCTACAGCCGGCAGCTGAAATCAGCAAGCAGTATTCAGAGCAGTACCTCTCAACCTGTCCCTACTCTGAATGCTATACCCCCTGAACAAAGCAATAATATTCCTGGCTCGAGTTCCCATCTAGGAATAATTGAGCCTAACACTCTTCGTAGAATATTGAGTGCACAAATACAGCTGATGCTGATAATATGACAGTGGCTATTGTCCGATGCAATTCCATTGTTTACTAGGAAATTCCATGTGGTGCTAAGTTATTTGTACTGGTACCCCTTCGAGAGCCTCGAGAGACCATGGGTATTGAACATGACTCGGGATACTTCAATGGAGATTTTCCAATACCTTCTACAGTCACTCACGGCCAGAGACTGTTGCATGCTTGTCAATAGTTTGGTGGCAAGTATTTAATTCCACCATGGTTCTACGCCTGGCTTTCCTTGGAAACTTTTCTTTTCATCATGTTGTTGTCAAAGATATTCATTGTGCTACTGCTACTCAACAGACACTTTGTTCCTGCTAAGACAATTGCATCCCCTGCGGTTCGTGAACTGCATTCTCAATAAAAAAAAGATGAGGAAGTGAATCTTGCAGGTCTGGCAGGATCCAGGGGTAATTAACCACTCTATTCCAGAAACCCTCACTCAAACCTGTGTATATTATTCACTACTGTCGGATTATTGTTTGAGCAGCATCATCATTGGGTTTGCACCTAGGTACTCGCTTTCCTAGGTTAGTACCGCCTCCTCTCGAGAGAATGTACTGGTGGGATGCATCTAATAAAGTCTAAAAATACCTCCTGCATCTTCAAAGAAATTACTTTAATATGTTTGAGGAAGTGTGAATAAACGGTAACATCATCCAAAAAGTGAATATTGTGAAATTTAAAATGGTCGTCATGTTTCGGCATTTCAAGCACTACTGGGTCTATGCCTTTGTCAGGACCTTATGCTTGTTATACGAGTTCCATAATTACCTTTAGACCAATATTTTTGGTCTCATTTTGGTTGGCACATCAGTCTTTTACTCACGCATCTGTTGTCCGTAGTGTATGCGTCAGACTAAGTTTCTCAGGCTTCGTGTAGCCTATAATCTATTTAAGGGAAGAAAGAAAATTGTTTTAATATTTGTACAGGCACGCTTGACTAGTGCGTCCTAACCCCTTCATCCAATTGTGTTGCTGGCCCAATATTAATCATCAGCAAAAGGATTACATTGTATATATAAATACATAGTTGCCATCTTTTACCAACACAACTCAGTAGAAACAAAGATAAACTATAATCAAACATCAGTATTCTTTGAATTTGAAAAAGTACTAAGAAAATAATTAAGAAGAAACTGAGGTGGAGCGAATAAAGACATTGCATAAAAAAGAGAAAGTTTGGAGGATAATCTACATTGTTCTTTTACGTTGCAATGCCTCAAAGGAATCAGGCGCAGCAGGGTGCTCCTTCTATTGATAATCTGTGAAAAAAAAAACGGTAAGGATGATGTGTGGGGAAATATTATTAATATGACATTTTAACAATGTTAGAAATATTCATTTTGTTCTCTTTATTTTTGATGTTCCAGTTTGATGTTTTTATAATATTCTGTGTAGTTTTTTTAGAAGTACTGAGAAACAGACTGTTTCTATAGTACTTAACTAAAAGTATTCATTCTTCTAAGTGCAGTGTGTGTTTGTGTGTGATATTGTGGATAATGAAAAAGGTTAGTTACTATTTCCAAGATTCCTCTGATCCCTTTATAGGATTGTTAGTAACCCAAAAGCAATACTTCTATGTCAATTACACATTGAATAGGATACTGGAGCTTACCACCCGTGGGTGGTCAAAGCACCCCATGTAGAGTTATGCCAAAGTCGCCACTTATGCAACACCAGTTTTGATGGATTTCTGCTGAATTGAACAAACCAATCATAGTCTTAAATATTTAATTTCAGCTTCTATAGAATTGGTAGGTTTAAAAATAACTGCTTGGTTGCTAGTATAAGAAAGAAAAACAATGGGGCAAATTGTTATTTTGTTAAGTATTGCAAGTCAATAACTTTCAAGAAGATTTTAATGATTTCATTTGTAAAATGAGTATGTCGAACCATGTCCCTCTTTCATGTGTATGTGTAAGGTTCTACTTTAGAGTTTGGTGGATGGGACTTACTCTCACAGGGTGATGGAGTTAAGTACTCAATTGCCCTGAGGAAGTTACTGCCCACCACCTTTAGAAATGTACGCCAGCCCAGCGGACATCTCATGTATTATAAGCAACCACAGTAACAGTTAAAGCCAGGACTGGCTGAATATGGTTCATGAGAAATTGGGTACTTGGCACTTTTAAACATGTTTAACAATTCAAACATTGCACTTTCGTTCAGTTGTCTCTCTTAAAAGTGCAGTGAAATACATGATTGCCCCCACTGAAATCTGCTTCCTGCCTGGAGATAGCTAATAAAAGAGATACTGATTGCCTACTACAGAGCGGTCCACTTGCCTGTTTTTCTTCCAAATTAAATCAAAGTGCTAATTTTCAGCATGGTTGCCTGTGCTCTCCAGGTGCATACTAATAGCTCATCTTTGCAAGAGTCTGGTATCGCCCTAAACTTCAATTAATGCCCTCTTTGGCTGCTCTCTACCCACAATTTGAAGTCCTCTGCCCTAGTCACAGCTTGCTTAACTAGAAACGTACATTTCAAAGTGGTAATGAGTCAAAACAATATACTCACAATGATTAGTAATGAATAGCAGTACTAAGTTATATTCCAGTGTCTGTAATTCTGTGTCAAAAGCATGTTTTACAACAACTTCTATAATGAAGGCAGAGGCTACAGTAAAGGGTCACGTTACCCATCTGAATATCCCATTATCCTGCTATCTTGAAATTTGCAACAGCTTTGTCAGGTCACCTTCCTATTAGTAACACATCCTTTCTGTGAAGACATGCTTGCTTGTCCTCCAAGCACTCCTGTCCTATACCATTATTAGTACACATATTGCCATTGTCTTATGTATCCTGAGATCTTGCATGCATAACATCAAGGGATCAATCAGGAAATAGAATAAATAAGCCAAATATGAACATCTAGTACAGCATATGTCCAATAAGGCTGGGTTCATGTCAATTTTCAGAATAGCCACTTTTCAAATAAAAACATTTCCTGTAGATTCATTGTATAAGAACTTATTGTCTGTTGGTGGCCCAATCCAGTCAACCTGGAGGTTTGTTTGACACTGCTAATCTATTACAATCATGTGCCAGTGGACCTAGAAAAAGAGAATGGAGGAACAGCGGGCAATCTGAAATAGACACCAGCTATATGGCTCTTAGAGCAGCCTGGAGTTACATGAAGCCAAAAAGAATATGCATTAATATAAGGGTTCAGGATGTCTATGAGGCATACATGCCATTGATATGCTAGGACTGATCAGAGACACAGGTAAGTGAAGAGACAAGTATACAAGATCTCTTAAAATAGAATGTCGCCACTTGGATACAGCATAAAACAGAAACTAAGGGGGAGCATGGCAAGATCGCGGTAGACTGGGAAAGCTTTCTTGTGGCTCCACTCCAAACTTTGTCCTCCCACCATCCCAGTCTGAAAAACAGCCTCAAATGGCCACCACTGGGACAGTGAACATCCCAAGTTCAATGTGAGCAATCCAATGATGGTGGTGGGTGATGTGAGAATTTTGTTTTGATGATAACACATTTTTTTAGCATTCCCTTTACAGTAATACAATATACTGTCAGGAGATATCAACAAGGATAATAAATGTATGCCTCCATAGTAACATACAACAATACTTATGTGCTTTGAATCAACACACAAATAAACCCTCCATCCAAATGCAGAACCTTGATAAACCCAAGCAACACCCATTAGTACTTATTATTATTGAGTCCAGGATCACAGGGTCTCTTCGTATTGGGCCAATTTAACCAAATCCGTTGGCATTTTGATGGGCAACTTCAGGCTTTATGAACAGTCTCTTCCCCTAATGCACACCTGTTCATGCCTCCTCTCCACTCACTAAGGGTAAGGGGAGGGGTACTTCACCAATTCTTCACTATGTTGCTTTTACCAATCAGATATTCTATACCAACCAGTAATTATGCACCCCGTCCCCCTCTCAGCAATTCATGATCCCCAAAAGGTCTACCTTAGTTTCAAGCATAACGTTGCACTCCCTCCAAGTGTGCGCGCATTGTGGACTAGTAAGAGGCAATGTCCGGACATTCCCATATGACATGAATGAATGTGCCCTCTCTGTTGTTGCTGTGCCACAAGGCTGCCAATAGAGCCCTGCCCATCTGTCGGAAACTAGAGAGGTGGAAGCATACTCAGTAAAAGTACTTGAACTAAATGAGTCAGAGTCTCATGCAGATTGCTAATTGCTAGGGGCTATGTTTTCTTCAGTCCATTCATCATCGTCTAGAGTGCCTAGACCAGGTGTCTCCAACAGGTCGATCGCGAGCTACCGGTAGCTCACCGAGACCCTGTGTGTAGCTCGCCGAGTGCTGCTCAATTTATTAGTGTATAAACAAGTAGGAGGACCCCACTCTAGCTTAGTAGAGGACGGTGGGGAAAATTTAGGAAAGAGAAACAAACGTCCGGGTTCGTTGGACAATTTAGATGATGCCTTATTTTAGTGTAGGACTAATGGGTCTCCCCTTTGACACCCTAGGGTCATTAATTGTATCTAGAGGGGCATGTTTTCCAAGAAGAAGGCAAAAGCTATACACTTGTTCGTGAGATAATGAACATATAGGTATATCTATCCTTGTGTTGGAAGATTGTATCAATGTTATCAAGGTAGGGTTTTCAGGGGGAACAACAAAACTACAAAAAAGTTGGTTCGGTTGTTTTATAAATGATCTTACGTATTTCCTTGCAACAAAAATGGACAGATTTATTAAACAAATTATTAAACAAATAAACGTATTTTTCTGATTAAGAACATATCACTACTAAAGTTCGGTAACAAAATACAAGTTTTATTACACAATACAATGTTATAAAAAAGAATACATTAAAACCATTACACAATGTACATGATCATCACAATGTTATTTAAAATACAATAAAAGGTCACAGAATCAAAAGGTCGACGCGGCGTTTCGGCTTTTTCTAGTATGCCTTCATCAGGACTGATTCTAGACAATTAAAGTAATAAAACACAAAGTTACCAAACAGGTAAAAACGGTCTGTTAACATTATTTGTCTGTCCATTGTTGCTTCTGACCCCCCTGTTTAGAGATACTATTTTCTCTTAGTCTATACACATGTTACACTTTTAGTTACACAAAAACATAGTTACTACTGTACCATTCATGAGGTTTCTTACTAGACAGATCTAAAAAATAATCTTATCCCTGTTTGCCTTCCCCTTGGATATGTCTACCACATATGTAAGAGAGACACCCGTTTATTCCTTCACTAAAAGAAAAGTACCTCCTATGATCAGGTGCGTACCTTGTTGGTCCAGTTGAATTTTATTATCCGCCGGGATGGAACTACTTGGTTCTATGAGGAGTCTCTTTTTCCAATTTGGACTCTTGGTGCTTTGCTTATTCAATATCCGTAAAGCTGCTCTGTCTCCTAATTAGAGAACCAATGATCAATGATCATTAACTATGGATAAGTGGATTAGCATATTTGGGCTGAATTCCATAAAAGAAACTTTTCTTTACATACCAAAGTCATGGGTTCGTTAAATTTCCTTGACTTCCAGACCAGTTTATCCAGATTTCTACAGTACGAGGTTTGATACTCTCATTTTCTACCTGTGGATATTAAGTTGTATGTATTGAGGGTCTTGTTTTTAAAAAAAAAAATTATATATTTTTAAATTATTGCTATCATATTTGTTATATAACCACATACCTTCATACGGCTCTATATTTGCCGTTTCTTTAGCTGCCAGGAGGAGCCACCATTCTATGTATTGAACCTTCTAGCTCTGTCCTCCCTGTGGGGATTAATATTTATATAGTATCTTTCTTTTCTTTTGCCACATTACTCATTTTCTTTCATATAATCAGTGACACTCACCGTTGGAGTCAGGGTGTGGATTATAATGCCGAGTACCCCTTTTCAATTGGGTAACAGTAAGTCTCACTTGCAGTACTTGTCGCGTGAGATATCTTCTTCAGTTTGGCTGATACCTGTATAGGATATTTCCCTAGTGTTATGATCTTATTACTTCACAACTAAATTCGCTATTTCTTAATAATTACATATGAATTTAGTGATCTAGGAAGTATTTTATTATATTTAAAGTATGACTATTTGGTCAAGGTATATTATTCTATTAAAGATACAATTGTTATGTTCGGAGTAGCTCTTTATTGGAGTTTTAAGCATTTTTCCTTGTTGACCCGTTGAAAATGAATAAAAATAAACTACCCTTAGGCAAACCCAAAGCAGAAAGCCAACTATGAGCCAGTTTCTATCATGGTTCTTTATCTTCTCTGCTCTGAAGAAGCTGCTATGCTTTCATATTGTTGGCTTACCGTTCTCAATGCAGTCGGCCTCCCTGCTCCTTCTTTCCTGGCAGCCCGTCCTTGTGTTCACCGCACGGCGTTTTTCGGAATAGAACGAAGCACGCCGTGCAGTGACTTAAATACTCCTTACAGATTCATTGGGCGCCTTCAAATCCTCCATTTCATTGGATGGATGACGTAAACAAAACACGGTAACTATAGAAACTGTTAGTTTTATATTCTTATAGCGATTGGCTTATTTTGCACTTCTACGAAGCCAATTAGATTAGCGCTCGCAGACGCGTTGACATGGTAACGAAGTTGTACTTTTCTACGTAATATCATCCCGTTTTTTACACCTCCCATCATTGTATTAATTTTGTTTAGTGTGGCGGTTTTGTTGTTTGTTGTTTGTCCTTATTAGCGCCTATGATTAAAATTGTTAAAACGTCTATTTACAAAACTCACTCTATTCCTTGTTCTGTAATGTACGAGCCCGTGAGATGTTACTATGGGCGGCACGTTCCTATTGGTTAAAATTTTTATTAGGCTCAATCCTATTGGCTTATTTTGCACTTCTACGAAGCCAATTAGATTAGCACTCGCAGACGCGTTGACATGGTAATGAAGTTGTACTTTTCTACGTCATATCGTCCCATTTTTTACACCTCCCATCATTGTATTAATTTTATTTAGTGTGGCGGTTTTGTTGTTTGTTGTTTGTCCTTATTGGCGCCTATGATTGGAATTGTTCAAAAAGTCTATTTACAAACTCACTCTATTCATTGTTCTGTAATGTACGAGCCCGTGAGTTGTTACTATGGGCGGCACGTTCCTATTGGTTAAGATTTTATTAGGCTCACTCCTATTGGTTGGAATCTGGGTTAGTGTGTTCCTATGTCTTTAATGCTCAATATGCAGTTTCAAAACTGCCGAGGGTACTTTCTAGATATCCTATCATTTTAATGACCCGGCGATTATGAGATATCTTTCTTCTAACATGCGCTCTTGCTTCACAGTGGTTGCAATTGCCACTTATTGTGGGTATCCTGTCAAGGTGAATCTCATTGATAAGCGCGGTCATGTAACCAGTGTTATTCTTATTATTGAATGATGTGCATCTTATCCCAGGTAATTCCATAGGGTCCTGAAACTCGGTTTTTTTTTGTTATTGTTGTGTTCAAGACCATTGGCTATCCGATCTGTTATCTTTAACTCATTCCTCTCAGGCATTTCTATATGGAATGTAACACTTATTCTACAATTTGTCTATAGATTGAGTACTGTATCCGCTATATTACATCCTGGGATGGTAGTCAGGGTGTTACAGTTATATTATTTTATGTATTTGACGGCCTAGATATTATATTAAATGATAGCAATGCATTTTCAATTCAGGATTATTTTTTCCCAATCCTCTCTTGAGTTCAAGCCGCATCTTACGCTGTTAAAAGAGGACATATAGAATTGTTCCCTCCTTTTCCTTTTGTTGTCTAGATTACCTCCTCTCTTACTTCCTGTGATTTTTTCTAGGCCGCACCATTTCAGATCATCAATTTGATGACCTGCATTTTTCCAGTGCTCAGTCAGTGGTGCCCCTAGTTTGTTCGTCCGTAAGGCTGACCTGTGCTCATTCAAGCGCAATCTAATTTCTCTCGATGTCTCGCCTATATTTGATTTCTGGTACGGACATTGGATTAAGTATATAATGTTTTTAGTTCTACAGTTCATGAAACTCTTCACGTTTACTGATCTACCATTGACTGTTATTGTTTTTCCTTTGATGATACTTGCGCAGTTGCTACAGCCAGAACATGGGTATGTGCCAGTTGGTATGGGATTCTCATTAATTGTACACTGATTGTTTGTGCCCTTTTCTCTATATGTATGTACCAAACAGTTCCTGATGGTTTTATTTCTTCTATATGAGAAGATTGGTTTGGGGATCGGAATCTGTGTTTTATCTTTAATTAAGTGCCAATTTCTATTTATGATATTTTTTACTCTGTGGCTCACTTGTGAGAAATTCGTAACAACGAATACATCTTGGAAAACATGCCCCTCTAGATACAATTAATGACCCTAGGGTGTCAAGGGGGAGACCCATTAGTCCTACACTAAAATAAGGCATCATCTAAATTGTCCAACGAACCCGGACGTTTGTTTCTCACTCAATTTATTAGCCCATTAGTTTTATTTTGGGCTGTTTAGGCTGTTTATTTCCGTGTCTGTTGCCCGCCCTCACCCAACGCAGCTGCTCCAATTGGCTTGCGCTTAGATGGGGTGGGGCGGGCCGAAGAGGATGACGTTCCTTTGCTGCATGCAGTCTCGCGAGAGGGAGGAGCAGTGGAATAGTGAGCGAGGGCCGAAGCAATAAGACGAGGGAAAATGCCCTAAGGGCACGGACTCACCGCCGAAAAATCTACCTCCCGACGCGATGCATCAGACCTAGAGGCACAGGTAGCCGCTTTGGCACAAACCCGGAGGCCCAGAGACCCTGGGCAGCCCCCAGTGCTCCACCAGCATTGTTTCTCCCCCCCCTCCCCAACTATGGGCCGCGGCGCGGGCTTTTGCAAGAATACCCCCCCTCCCCAAGTAAATCCCGGCGGCCGCGAAGATATCTCGCGGTCAGTGCGGGGCTGAGCCTCTCAGAGACTGTCTACCCTCCGGCTGAGAGGAGGAAGGACCCCTCGTAGTTGGACCCCGCTCCCAGATGCCTACTACAGCAGCCCCCAACGGGCCCAAGGCCCGGGACGTGCAGCTGGGGCGGGGTCCTACACTGCTCGTGCCAGCATGGTGAGACCCGGAGACGATTAGAAGTGTTGGGCGTGGGCTCTCAACTCAACTCGCCTGTGCGAGCGGTGCCATTAATTATAACTCCCATCCTGCTGTACGGGCGCAACTACTAAGCCCCCCTCCGCGGCCCCAACCCACTTTGCCTCACTCTGCCACAGGGAACCCGCTCCTAGTCCACGCCGCTCCCGCAGGCAGGCTGAGTTCTGAGGGTACACAGAGACCCACCCGGGGGCGCAGCCTAAAATACCCCGCAGATTTCTTTTCTTTGTCTGCGCCGCCAAGTGATATCCCCTCAGCCTTTCCTTCAGCAGCCTGGGACCCTGGAGGAGCTCAAGAGAAAGATTACCGGGGGCTCGGCTCTCTGTGCCGTGGGGGAGGGGGTGCAGGAGGTGCTTGATTTTACCTGCAGGTCTTCTGACAGCTGAGCATGGTGCAAGCAGGCCGCGCTGCTGCAAGCTCCAATGATTTGCCGCAAATACCCCTAGCAGCCCCCACAGCTCGGCAGCAGGAGGTGAGGTCACCCGCACCGCAGCAGGAATCAATCTCTTTTTCTGATTAAATAGGTTAGACCTGGCATCCTTGGCGTGAGTCTCCCTTTCCAGAGAGAGACAGAGAGGGGCCGCTGGAGAGACACGGTGAGGGGCAGGACACAGAGGGGCAGGACAGACAGGGGCAGGAGGAGACAGTGGTGCTAGGGAGAGACTGGGGCGCTGGAAAGAGAGTGTGAGAGAGAGAGGGGCAGCTGTACTGAAAGAGACTGCGAGGAGCAAGAGAGAGAGGGGCTGGGGAGAGACAGTTGGGGCGGAGAGAGACAGTGAGGGGCAGACAAGAGAGGGGCTCGGGAGAGATAGTGGAGGTGCAGAGATACCATGAGAGGCAGGACAGAGAGGGGACCTGGGGGAGACAGTAGGGGTAGGAGGAGAGAGAGAGTGACTGGGGAGACAATGGGGATGGAGAGAGACAGAGGGTTTGACGAGAAGATTGCTGAGATGTCACAGACAGACTTAGGACATAGACCGGGAGAGAGGGGGCCAAGGAAAGAGTGAGGTAGAGCCAGAGACGGTGAACAGAGCTCAGGACAGGAGCAAGGGCAGTGTAGGGTTAGAGATGGGGCAGGGAGCATGGGCAAGGTGCAGTACCAGAGAGCGTGTCCGGGAGCCAGTACAGAGTGCAGGGGTTGGGACAGGGAGCAGAGGCAGAAAGGCAGACATGTTGGGCAGAACAAGGGACAGGGGGAGTGCAGTGATAGAGGACAGTGGTGAGCAGGGCAGTGCAGGGACCTTAGCCGTGAGTAGGGAGCGGGAAAGAGGCAGGGTCCTGTGGCACAGAACCGGACAGACAGGGGGTACCGGAAGCATCGAGTGAGAGCAGAGGAGGACAGAGAGCAGAAACCGGGGGCAGGGGGCCATAGCATGGGCATGGGGCAGGAAGAGGGCACCGGAAGCACCTCTCAAGCTGGTCCATTCTGAGCCTGAGCTGACTGAACCAGAGGTGGGCTGGACCACAATGTGCCTTTTCACTGGCCTCTGTGTGCTCTTCAGGGACACAGGCAGCTCTGGCCTCTCCACAGTGAGGCCTTGACTGTTTCATGGTGTCGTGTGGCCACTCAGGATGTTATGTATGGTTGTTTTGTGGTCTGTTTGTGTGACAATTTTATTGGTTGGTAGTCTGTGCCAATGCTTGTCTGTGGGTTTTTGGCTATTTGTGTGCCAATTTTATTGGCTGGTGGGCTGCTTTTTATTGTAAATTTTTCTGATAGTACCAAACATTGCCTGCTGCAAGCACAAATAGCCAAGTAGTCTTCCATACCTTGAAAAACACCGTCCTACAACATGTCTAAGTTTTACTTATTTTGCAAACATGGGCCACTTTTTCTTTAGCTATTTCATTTGCCTGACCTATATTTAATAACATAACAGGTCTAGTTGCAAAGCACACGATTACCCGAAGGTGTCCTGGGGCTGAATAACAGATGCTTATTGTTACCCAACTCAAGGCTATTCATGATTATATCGACCTCAAATGGATGAAAGGATGAGTGGACCTGCTGGGATTTAAACCTGTGACCATGAGATCAAGCACAGGCCCCTGCTTTTAATTTTCTGTCCCATTCCGACAAGCATCAGCCTCCGCTTGCACGGCTTGTGCTTTTGTTGTGTCACTGTTGTGGCTTGTGCTTTAGCTTTTTGTCTCACTGTGCTGCAGGAGGCAGTGCACAGGTAAAAAGGGAAAAAAAGTTATTTCTTTAAGTGTTATTGTGTTGAAGCCACAGTATTGGGCCCATGGGCTCTGAAAAAATAGGCTTAACGTCAATAAAACTGGGCGGGGGAGGTTGCTCGAAAAATGCGCGAGTTGCTTGGGGTTTAGTAGCTCACGACGATTTTCACTGACCAGAAGTAGCTCACACTACACAAAAGGTTGGAGACCCCTGGCCTAGACCATCATCCCACCTGTAAGGCAAGGGGTCTTTTTTGCATGATCGCACCCAATTTTCGGACTCATGCTGCTGTTTTTTTTCACTCTCAAGTGTACTGGGCTCTGCTGACCAGGCCACAATGCCTGTGCTCTGGATCTGTAAAACGATATGTGCAATTACCTAAGTACTGATTGGCATATTGAACTTACTTATAAGTTCCTAGTATATGGTATAAAGTGTACACAGGGCTATTAAGTTAAATTTCTCCAGTGGACTGCAGCACTTTTTGTGCTACCACTGCTGTGTCAAAGTTAAAATATGGCTCGAGGTTTGCCATGGCAGCCTATTGAGGAAGCTTTTAAACTGCCAACTCGACATGGCAAAATTAACCTTTTGCCATGTCCAACCCCTAAAGCAGGCCTTAGTAACAATATGGCAGAGTGCCAGATATTCGAAAGAGTAACATGCTGAATTTAAACTTTACATGTACTGACAGGTAAACTCAAAATGTTAGTTTTCACTGGAGTCAGGCCAGTAGTCCCATTGACTAACTTGGGTTTTCACTAACCCATGTGTAGGAGTGGTCAATAACTCTGCTTCTCCTGCTTGGAGCACGTAATTCCCGAAAAACTCTGTCAACCGCTGCATGCCGGAGTTTTTTTCTTGCGCACAGCTTGCCAACGTAAAGTTGGCAACCATGAGTGGAAAAACCGAGCGCTAAACCACCTCCCGGCAAGATTTCTCAATACGGGGGGGCGGGGTGGTTGGGGGGGGGGACTTTATCGCTGGTGTTGAGAAAGCTGCCACTGGAGTAGAAGATCTACTCGAGTGGCAGAAAGAAGCAGCACCTGTGGCGCGCTGCGTGGGGCCAATCATGCTGATTTCACAGCTTGGGACAAGCTCCCAGTGCTAAAAATCATAACCAGCAGCACGCATTGAAAGAGGAAAATGCCTGCAGTGATTGCTTTTGTGCAGGAAGGGGCCCCTTCCTTCACAAAAGCAATCTCCCCATGGCGCAGGCATCCTTGTACCATGGTGCAATGTTGCCTGCGCCAGCGCATGGCAGCTGTTTCTGCGCCTGCGCAGGGTAGAGCACAGGAATGCAACATATCATTGTAGATATGTTGCATTCCTGTGCTCTGAAAGTGCAGCAGCGTGGCTCAGCCAAAGGGCTTACGGTGTCACGCTGCGGCACTTTCTTGTAGATCTGCTGAGCATACATATGATTTGCACGACCGCAGTACTGATAAGTCACCTGATAGATTTCAGGTTCCTGAACAACGTTCTCCTCGCTCTTCACAGGACACATCGGTAACAGCCACCGGTGGAGGAGGCGGCGGCAGAGGTCGAGGTGCCCAACAGA
The DNA here is from genome assembly GCF_964263255.1 of Lissotriton vulgaris. Classification (NCBI taxonomy): domain Eukaryota; kingdom Metazoa; phylum Chordata; class Amphibia; order Caudata; family Salamandridae; genus Lissotriton; species Lissotriton vulgaris. The sequence goes on from NC_141685.1 coordinate 383,076,916, forward strand.
GCTGTGAGCAGCCTCATAAGGCTGACGGAAAAGGCAAGCAGGACGAGGCACCGCGTCCAAGGCCCCAGTTTCAAAAGAAGAAAGTGGCTGCAGTAACAGCAATATATGGCACAGATAGTGAGAACGCAGCTTCGGAATCTGACATGGGTGCTGACGCTGCTGGACAGCGCGGCAGAGATTGTAGTAAAGACAGCAAACATTAGAGTGGCTCCCCCTGATAGGCTTTATGAAATTGTCCTACTCATTGAAGGGGACATAGAAACGTTTTTTTGGGAAAATCTAACAACTACCTATGATATATTGTTGGCGGAGGTCGATTGACCCCCAACCTTTGTCTTAGCTGCTCTGCAAGGGGAGGAGGTAATCCTCCCAGCTTTCGCGCACACAGTGCTGAAGGAGCAGGCTCTGCGGTTTGCAGAAGATTGGGCTAAGGCGCTTGTGTCTGCTTTGTACCGTACTCATTGTTGATGGGATAAGTTTTCTCCTCGACATGAGAATCCTTTGCGGTCGATGCCACAGCCTCAACCCCAATACCCCATGCGACAAGAAGCAAAATCCTCAGTTGCAGAAATCCTTGAACAATTAGAATATATCAAGGTGTAATTGAAAAATCTGTGTCTCCGATGAATAACCCACTTTTTACTATGACCATGCCAAATGGCTCGTACCGTTTGGTATTGGATTACGGTCACTTAAACTCTTATTGTTGTACGTGCATGGTGCAGAATACTCATAGTTCTGCTCTTGTGGATAGTCTTGTGCGTAAAAGGTATAAAACCACACTTGACATATCCAATGTTTTTTTTGCCCACAATCTGTTCCCTTTCAGTAGTCAATGGACAGTGGTGGCAAACAGCGTTAATTCCTTCGTTTGGCTATGGGCTACAAGAATAGTCCAGACGTTTTTGCAGCCCACATTGTCTCTCTCCTGGAGAGGCTCGACGCAGATGCATGTTTGTATGTGGATAACATTTATCTCACAGACGACAAATTATGGCCGCATCTGAGCCGTGTTGACCGCACAATTTACCGTTTTCCGGACATGGGCTATAAATTTAACTTTGCAAAATCACACATTGCAGAGTACACAGTGTTGTTCCTGGGCTACCAGCTCAATAATGAAGGACAAGGTTTAGCTCCTCACTTCTTGGAGAAATGCGCACTTTTGCGAGCTTCCACAACACTGAAAAAGCTACCATCTTTACTTCGTTTTTTGAATTTCGGTTGTACCTACATTCCGGAATATGCCCAGCGTATCAAGCTGCTTTATGCGTTGATACAACCTACTTTTTCCAAATCGTGCTGGCTGCCAGAACATTCAGCCATCTTGCAATCTTTGCAGGCTGATCTTCTTGAATCTAAATTCTTGTCGACTCATCACACCCACACCAAATTGGTGAGAAGAATCGTGCCAGGGGCGGTGGGTTTCACGTACCTCACTTGTAATGAGGGTAACACAGTCCCTAACGCAAACAAGTCACACTTGTACACTTCGGCTGAGTTGCCGTTTTCCACTGTGGAAAAAGTTTTGACAGCAGTGCAAATGGAGAATCTTAAGGAACGTGCAGTGTCGCAGGGAAAACGCATTTTGGTTGCTACTCCGTATCCTGCCTTGGAGGCAGTGACGAAAGCCAGTGTACCGAATTCGAAAGCTTTGCACCCTCGGTGGATACAGTGAGCTACATCCTTGACATTCCCGGATGTCACATTAATTTTTGATTCCTCACTGCAGACTCAAGAGTACTTGCAGTATGAATTTGTTCATCATGCTCCTCTGACTATGCACCCACTTTAGGATTTCCGCTGGATCATCTACACTGATGGTAGTGCGCAAGCTGCGACGGATTCAAAACACGCGTATTCTTCGGCCTGCGCAATTGTGGTTGGTACTATGGTGGTTGTTGAATTCAAGTCCGATGTCGTGCATACACATACATTAGGGGACTGTACCGTCCAGTTGGCAGAACTTCGGGCTCTGATGCTTGCATTGGAATACGCCAATCCCAGTGTGACTACTCTTATTGTGAGTGACTCTTACTACTTATGTTCAGTCTTACAATGACAATCTGCCCTTTTGGACTCAAAATGTTTATCGTGACTCCAAGAGTCTTACAATGAAACATAAAATGATCTGGGTTCGAGTGGCTGAGCTCAAAGAACGACTCCCACTCGTTTTTGTAATTCATACTCTTGGTCATCAGCTTGTTGGGGTTTACGCTGTTGGCAACTGTCTCGTGGATGAGGCTGCGAAGACAACAGTAGCAACATTTGCAGTGGAAGCGGTTACATGATCCAAAAGTAAGATTGATAATGACATTTTGGCAGCTATTGCCGCAACAGAGAAGGGAGGGAATTACCCTAAGCGTTTCCCTTCTAAATACTCTTATCATTTAAGTCATGATAAAGTTCCTTATGTGAGAATTAATGACGTTGGTGACAGGTTGACACCCGACGTGGACCGCAGACAGGCTATGATTACAGCAGCCCCTGCCGGGATGGCTTCGGAGCATGCCGGCGTGTCAGCTACTGTATCTCTCCTCCAACAACGATATTGGCGGTGGGGTTTTTACAAACAGACACGTGATTTTGTCCTTCAATTTGGCATTTGTCAGCAAATTAAACCTTCCTCTGCTGCACGCCCACCTGTTATGGCAGGGTTTTTGGCTTTATTTAGCAGTGATAATAGATCATTATTCTTGCTCGCATCTAGTATAGGCATTCTTAGCCTGTGTTGGCCCTTTTAAGCCCTTTTTCCAGACCTAGAAGAGGATAGCTGCTTAATATGCCTTTATTCTTGACTTTAACCTGTCTATTGCCTATTGGCTTTGACATATTAGACATATTGGTATGGTTTATGTAGGTATTCTGACAGAGCTAAGGAGCATTTCACCCCTTTCAGGCCTAAAGCTAGAGAGACTCCATCTTGATGGAAGCAGAGAGGCTTTTCAGGGCAAAGGCGAAGTTTATAGTTAAGGCTGTTTTCCACTTGGAGAGAACCGGTCTGGGCCAGCCCTTATCGGTAGGCTGTATTATTCTCTGTGTAGAAGACACAACAAAAGGCCGGCCGGCTGGGTGTGTGTCCTTGATGCGAGGTGATGCAGAGACCTGGTAAGCGGCGGGCTGATGGATGGAACTTTCCATGGGGAAACAGCATTCTATATTTGTGAAGTGCAGAGGCGGAGTCAGTCAGTCAAGCAGGAAGCAGTCGAGGAGAGAGTCCAGCAGAGAGGAGAGCAGTGGAGTGGAGTTGGCAGAGAGAGAGAGAGGGTTCAATCTGGAGAAGAGCTGAGTTGAATAGTGAGCTGGAACTGAAGGAAGCAGTCAGAAGCAGTTGCTTATCAGGAGGAAGTGTGAATAGCTGGAGTCTGAAGTAATGCCTTTTAGAAGAGATAGAGGAGAGCTCGTGGATTAACCTATGGGAGCAGATGGAATTGGACATTGGCGCAGAGATAGAACGAATAAGATAGTGGAATGGACGGTGATCAGAGCGGCAGGAACTATTAAGAGTGAAGACGCAAGGTGGAGAGACAGTTCGTGTGGGGGAGAGGAGTCCAGAGACAGAGCGATCAGCGCAGAGGTGTACCCAAGAGTGCAGGAGAGGAGAGAGAGCATGAGATGAGCCAAGGCACAGACGAGAGAGGAACCCAGATGACAGCTAGAACAAGACTTCACACTAATCAGGTGATATTGTTTTCATCACATTAGCTACACTTAATCTTTTCCCTTTCAGCGGAGTGTTCCTGTTATGTGTAATCTTTTCTCTTTCAAGCGGTGTGTTCTACCCATAGTCTTTGTTAGATTTGCATAAATGTTTATATTACTGTAATAAATAACCCCCAGTTTATAACAAACTGGTGTGTAGCCCCTATTCTTGTTCTCTGAAGGTAAATGGCGCTTCTAGGTAATTGCCAGGCACGTGAATGGATGAGTAATCCCAATCAGGTAAGTGGTGATCACATAAATAGGGAGTGAGTGGACCTTTGATGCCAAGAGCAGGTAATACATAATAATCTGGACCCACACCCAAAGTTATTATTGTAGTTTCATCCCGAGTAGACAGCTGAGATAATATCCCAATATATATATATATATATGTATAGGTGTTCATAGGAATGTGGTCGTCGTTGATATGCGGCGTTAATGAGAACACTGGGTAGGAGACCAGTGTGTAAATCCACCAGATTGTGGCTTAACTAAATGAGAGCACTAGGTAGTAGAACTAGTGTGTAAGTTTCGCAGGATCGCGAACGGTTTGGAAAAGGGAGCATTGGGTTCTGCAGGCCCGTGTGTAGACGCACCAGATTGTGTGTCAGATCTGCCCTAGGGTAGAACGGTCTGGGTCAGGGTGGCCGCGAGACCAACTGATGTGAATAAGTGTGGTGTAGGGTATGGATATCCCTAGTAATCAGTGAGTATTCTTAGTATCCCTATAGATTTAGTGGTGTTCTTAATAATATGAGCTTGTATATTGCGAGTTCCCTATCTTCAGGTAGGTACCAGGTGCCTGGATATAGAGGAGTCCTGAGGACGGAAGGTGAGTACGTTTTGGCTGGGTCACAGGGGCCCCTGGGGGCTGATCCCATCTAAACAGAAAATCCAGCCATTACATTTTGGCGTAGTCGGACAGTTTACGAAACCTGTGTGCCTGGCCATGTGCTTGGATAGTTTCCCATGTGTTGTGTGGGAGTGCCCTGAGCGCCAAACATTACATTTTGGCGTAGTCAGACAGTTTACGAAGCCTGTGTGCCTGGCCATGTGTTCTGAGGGAGTGCCCTGAACGCTAGTTCCATCTGGCGTAATGTTGCAGTTTATGTAGCCTGTTAGACCTATTGGCTTGAACAGTTGCAGCGTGAGGAGATTGTATTACATCATGGCATTTGGTTTATTCGGGGTGGAAGGAATGGTTTTCATCTTGGTGTTTAAACTGTCAGAGTTGAAGGATGGCATTACATGAGGAAGCCAGTTACATCTATGTGATGGTCCAATTGTATAAATGTGTGTAAAATATGCTTTTAAATTGCCCATTCAATTGCTTGCTGCATCTGCTTATGCTGTGCAATGTGAAATGTGTTCATTTTAATATGATCTGTGGAGTTCTTTGAATATAGCTCCTTGTAAATATGACTTGTGAATAGCGCCATATTAATGTGACTTGTGAGGTGCAGGTTCTCATGTTGATTTATTGTGTTCCTTGTGCATTGCGCCTTGGAAATGTTGTTTGTGAAAGGCTTGTCTTGTAAATATGGCTTGTGAATAGCGCCATGTGGTCATGGCTTGGACAGGGCATGTTATCATTACGTTTGGCAGGAGAGAGCTGGATCTTTCTCGGGTGCTTGGGGATAACGTTTTTGAAAATATGTACGTGTCATTTGTAAACGTGAAGAAATGTGCTAATGATTTTCCCATGTATAAATGGACGTTGGGAAATGTTTCTATTTGAGCTGCCAAAGGGTTAATATCTTGAGTTGAGATGGCAGCCTTTATTTTTTACATGCTGTCAACATGCATGGTTATTTGACTTGACTATAAAAGTCAGTGGATTTTTTGATGGTTTGATTTTGACTTTTTTTTCTTTTTGGTTCCTTGGTCAGCCTACGTGCTTTGTCAGTTTCTTGACGGAAAGGTAACATCTTGTGTTTTGAGAAGGGTTCTGTTCATTTCACATTCCTTTTGAAATGCGTCTACGTATTTGTGTGGGTTCACCTTGGAACTGAAGTGGTTATAAATCAACGTTATGGAGAAAGCTGTGTTCTTTTAAAATGAGAGAAATGTTACAAAGATAGCCCGTTAGAGTGCACGCTACGAGCTGTTTTCATTAATTATTTCTGTGAGGGGTTTCCATCTAGACAGGAATGTGTTGGTTTCAAAATAATAAATCTTGCCCGACTGTGCATGGTAACATGTGCTTTTAATTAGTGACAGGCAATTATTTGCCTTTGAAATGGAAAATGTTAAAATGAAAATGTATGTTTTTATAAATGTGAACTTAAATACAATGTTGAAATGTATCTGCATTTTATGTTGTTTTACAAATCATTTCTCTTTGACAAATGGACCCTAAATAAGTGCTCATATTTTGAAATGTCTTGCCTTTAGTTGAGTTAGTTGGACAAACGTCTTTTTAAAAAAAAAAAAAAACTGGAGCTTTTTTAATTGGCAATGCACTGTAACAGAATTGTTTTTGTTAAATTCGAGCTTCTGTTAGTTACAAAATAAGGCAGGAGAAATTTGTTTTTTGACCTTGGCAGACCAGCTGGTCTGCGCAGACGAGTTTTGTTTTTCATTCTGCAAGTTTCGATCACGTCCCAGTGTGTTATGATTGGCTACAGTTCAATTTTCTTCCGCGCACGGCTTGTTTATTTAAGGGCGGGGTGGCCTGGCTCTTCAGACTCTGACCAGGGAAAATGGGAGGCTTGCAGTGCCCTGCTGATGCTGTCACCATTTGGGCGGTACTCCAAAAATTTTTTTTCACACTGTAGCATGGCTCTTGCCCAGAAGGGTGAGACTGGCTTAGTTAGGATTAGGGTATGTTAGGCCCCACTCAATGTTACTAAAAGTTAAATTTTGTATGTTTTTAATTAATTAGGATATTTTCTTTTCAATAATGAAAGGCACCCGGGGTGCTTTTTAAATGGAAAATTTTATTTTACAAGAATAATGATACTTCTTCTCTTGTTTCTAGGATTGTTGCAGTTGGGGTGCGTGCGTGCGTCTGCCCACTCCCTTTATTTGTTTTAGCTTTTTATTTTCATGTTATTATTTCAGTTTATTGTTTTGGATGATGGAACCAGACCAGACCAGACCGGACCAGACCGGGTGATGGATGGCCACATTGGAGGAAGTACCGAGGATGCAGGGTGGTGGCCTACACTGAAGAATTTGGACATTAAATAATCCCTTGGACAATCAGGCCCCACTTTTAAAGCAAAAAAACGTGTCACCTATTATGACTAAGTTATTTAATTCCCTGGCCTGCAATTTTGACATCACTACAAGCAGGCCCCACTTTTAAAAAAAAAATATGTCACCTATTATAGTTTTTCCAAATGAAGGACTTTTTTCAATGATGGTGCGCACATGTGTTCCACCGTGTGATTTAAAATGTTTTTTGTTACTGTTCTTACATTTTCACCTTGATTGATCAAAGGGTAGTTACCTTAAAATTTGAATTGTTCTGGGTGGTGTGTCTTTTAGTATGATTATGTATTAATGTTTGCCCAGACCTTGCAACTGTATTTCTCAGATTTCACTTTAAATTGACAAATGTCAGCAGGTAGGCCTCATTTAGGCCTATTGTTATTTTCATCTCACATATTAGCACCTACACCAATAGTTTCATGAGTCATCATTAGCTTAAGTTGCCTATAGTACGTAAGGCTCATTTAGGCCCTTTCTTGTTCTCTCATTAGAAGTTGAAACATATTTAGTTTTTAAGTTCACAACTGTAGGTAGGCCTCATTTAGCCTTAAGTTGTCCGAAGTAGGCCCATTTAGGCTCCTTGCTGTTTTCATTCAACACATAAGTCCCTACATCACTAGATTTCACCAGTTATCATTAGAAGTTGAGGCACATTTAGTTTGAGGATGCTTTGGTTAGTTTCTGTGGTTATCAGATCCAATCTCAGATATTTTCAGCATTCGAGTCAAGGGTGCTTTGATTTGTTTTTATGTTTCTATTCCCTACAATTGAGTTTCAGGTGGAATTTTCTTGAGTTGTCATTCTTTTTGGGGAGTTTTTTAGGTCTTGATTTGTTGATAGATTGTGTTGATGTTTGTTTATTTAGATGTTATTGTTTGTTAGATGTTCGCAAGATAAGGATCTAAGGGTGGATGGCAGAGATATTTAGCAGTGATATAGATCTTAATCTTGTTCACATCTAGGATAGGTATTCTTAGCCTATGTTGGATAGATTATGTTGATGTTTGTTTATTTAGATGTTGTTGTTTATAAGATGCTCGCAAGATAAGGATCTAGGGTGCAATGTTATGGCAGGGTTTTTGGCTTTATTTAGCAGTGATAATAGATCATTATTCTTGCTCGCATCTAGTATAGGCATTCTTAGCCTGTGTTGGCCCTTTTAAGCCCTTTTTCCAGACCTAGAAGAGGATAGCTGCTTAATATGCCTTTATTCTTGACTTTAACCTGTCTATTGCCTATTGGCTTTGACATATTAGACATATTGGTATGGTTTATGTAGGTATTCTGACAGAGCTAAGGAGCATTTCACCCCTTTCAGGCCTAAAGCTAGAGAGACTCCATCTTGATGGAAGCAGAGAGGCTTTTCAGGGCAAAGGCGAAGTTTATAGTTAAGGCTGTTTTCCACTTGGAGAGAACCGGTCTGGGCCAGCCCTTATCGGTAGGCTGTATTATTCTCTGTGTAGAAGACACAACAAAAGGCCGGCCGGCTGGGTGTGTGTCCTTGATGCGAGGTGATGCAGAGACCTGGTAAGCGGCGGGCTGATGGATGGAACTTTCCATGGGGAAACAGCATTCTATATTTGTGAAGTGCAGAGGCGGAGTCAGTCAGTCAAGCAGGAAGCAGTCGAGGAGAGAGTCCAGCAGAGAGGAGAGCAGTGGAGTGGAGTTGGCAGAGAGAGAGAGAGGGTTCAATCTGGAGAAGAGCTGAGTTGAATAGTGAGCTGGAACTGAAGGAAGCAGTCAGAAGCAGTTGCTTATCAGGAGGAAGTGTGAATAGCTGGAGTCTGAAGTAATGCCTTTTAGAAGAGATAGAGGAGAGCTCGTGGATTAACCTATGGGAGCAGATGGAATTGGACATTGGCGCAGAGATAGAACGAATAAGATAGTGGAATGGACGGTGATCAGAGCGGCAGGAACTATTAAGAGTGAAGACGCAAGGTGGAGAGACAGTTCGTGTGGGGGAGAGGAGTCCAGAGACAGAGCGATCAGCGCAGAGGTGTACCCAAGAGTGCAGGAGAGGAGAGAGAGCATGAGATGAGCCAAGGCACAGACGAGAGAGGAACCCAGATGACAGCTAGAACAAGACTTCACACTAATCAGGTGATATTGTTTTCATCACATTAGCTACACTTAATCTTTTCCCTTTCAGCGGAGTGTTCCTGTTATGTGTAATCTTTTCTCTTTCAAGCGGTGTGTTCTACCCATAGTCTTTGTTAGATTTGCATAAATGTTTATATTACTGTAATAAATAACCCCCAGTTTATAACAAACTGGTGTGTAGCCCCTATTCTTGTTCACTGAAGGTAAATGGCGCTTCTAGGTAATTGCCAGGCACGTGAATGGATGAGTAATCCCAATCAGGTAAGTGGTGATCACATAAATAGGGAGTGAGTGGACCTTTGATGCCAAGAGCAGGTAATACATAATAATCTGGACCCACACCCAAAGTTATTATTGTAGTTTCATCCCGAGTAGACAGCTGAGATAATATCCCAATATATATATATATATATGTATAGGTGTTCATAGGAATGTGGTCGTCGTTGATATGCGGCGTTAATGAGAACACTGGGTAGGAGACCAGTGTGTAAATCCACCAGATTGTGGCTTAACTAAATGAGAGCACTAGGTAGTAGAACTAGTGTGTAAGTTTCGCAGGATCGCGAACGGTTTGGAAAAGGGAGCATTGGGTTCTGCAGGCCCGTGTGTAGACGCACCAGATTGTGTGTCAGATCTGCCCTAGGGTAGAACGGTCTGGGTCAGGGTGGCCGCGAGACCAACTGATGTGAATAAGTGTGGTGTAGGGTATGGATATCCCTAGTAATCAGTGAGTATTCTTAGTATCCCTATAGATTTAGTGGTGTTCTTAATAATATGAGCTTGTATATTGCGAGTTCCCTATCCTCAGGTAGGTACCAGGTGCCTGGATATAGAGGAGTCCTGAGGACGGAAGGTGAGTACGTTTTGGCTGGGTCACAGGGGCCCCTGGGGGCTGATCCCATCTAAACAGAAAATCCAGCCATTACACCACCCCAAACTCAGTTGTATATATCTAATAAACCACTTGCGTGTGTTTATTTGGATGACTGTGGTCATTCTCCTCTGATACGGCATATAAGTACATCTTAGTTGCAGTTGACTCTTGCACGCACTTTTTCTGGGTGTGGCCTCAAAGGAGCGCTGATTCTAGAACTGTCATAAGGGATTTGCGTTTATTTGTGGGAATTTTTGCGTGTGGTACCTTCCATTCAGACCAGGGTCCAGCTTTCGCCTCTAAGGCATACAAGGATGCCATGGCTTTATTGGGGGTCCAGGTCAAATTTTCATTACAGCCCGCCCTGAGGGTAATAGTGTTTTGGAGCGGATGAACCGTGACTTAAAGCAATCCTTGACAGTGAAAGTTTTAGGTGCTGGCAGAGACTGGCTATCCCATCTCAATAGCGTACAATGTGCACTAAATAATCTCCGTAGAAGGTTTCTGTGTGGGCAGACCCCATACAAAATGCTCTTTGGCATCAAGATGTATGGGCCCGATTCACAGAATTAACTTAAGACTCAATCCTAAACTTACTACTATTTTGGTATTCACAGAATGCACTTTCTACTTTTGGTATTCACAGAATGAACTTACTACTTTTGGTATTCACAGAAGTTAGGATTTTGTCTTAAGTTTGTCTTAAATCTGTCTTAAGTTTGTCTTAAGTTTGTCTTAAGACAAAAACCTAACTTCTGTGAATACCAAAAGTAGTAAGTTCATTCTGTGAATGCCAAAAGTAGTAAGCGCATTCAGTGAATACCAAAATAATAGTAAGTTTAGGATTGAGTCTTAAGTTCATTCTGTGAATCGGGCCCTTTGTTCTGGACCTTGATGGTCCAGACATGGCGGCGGGACCCGCATCCTTTGTCGTAGATGAACATTCTAATGTTTTGCAGAACCTACAAAAGACCAGAGACTGTCTTGCACAGGAACACCTGCCCTCCACTTCTGAAGCTGCGTTGCAGATTCTGGTAGTTGGCTACCTACCCCAAGTTGGAGAACTGGTCCGAGAGAAGATCGACAACACAAAAGAATTTGGTCCTTCCTATCAAGCTCCAGTTGCTGTGCTTGGTGTGCAGGGTACAAGAACAGTCATTGTACCTCCTCCTCCTGGACGAAAGGGGAACAGGCGCATTTCAATTGACAATGTCAAACCACGCAGGGTGGCCGATACTGTATAGCATGACGCCTGTGGTTTCGTGTCCAGCAATGGTGCGGCACTCTGTTTTGTCCCCGGTTCCTGTCGTCAGGCCTGATGTTGCCATTGAAATGACTCCACTTACCAATCCTATATTGAATCTACCTGCTTGTGATCCTCTTAATGTCACTGAATATACTTACCCAACTGATTTGTCTATGCCTGATTTGGATACCCTTGTGGCTAATCAATCCCGTTTTTCATTTGACACTAGCTCATCCAAAGACCCCTTCAAAACTTTCGATTTTTGCTACCTGGTTTAAAAAAAAAATGTTTGATTCCACCTTGGATTTACACTTGGCTGGTGCTGATTGCGATTTTTTGTTCATGTCCATAGGATATGTGGTATATATTTTTTGTTTTATCAATGGACAATATGTTGAAGAAAGGATGTCAATTCGAGTGATTGATGGAACTTTGGCTCCACACTCCTGTTCGCACATCATGAAGAGGGACCAGACTTTTGTTAATATAACTGCTTGCCCAGTTTTAGATGGGGTTGTATGGGATGCGGTAAAGTTCCAGATTCATGGTCCCACAGAGGTTAATAATGTTCCCAATGTACTCTATGGGGGATGTGATTAAACAAAATATTCACTCTGATGATTGAGATGTAAGAGCAGTTGAAGCTTTATTTACTGATTTGAAATATTATGCTGCCTTCGATGCTGAAGATTTATATTTAGAATCTGCTAATTATGGTGATTTGTACTGTTACCAACATTTTGGCAATCACTTTCTGCATAAGACTAGCTCATTTCGAGGTATGCTTAATTTCACACAGTGGGAACATTGTCCCGCACCAGTGGAAGGCAGCTCCAAAACGTTTCTGAAAAAGTTTTCTTATTTTACTGATTTTGATCAATCCAACCCTAGTGCATTTTATTTTAAATTAACTGGAGAGTCATTTTTCAAGTTTAAACTTACCCACACCAAATTACTTTATTCAAAGTCCTTTATTGACCAGTTGGCTGTTGGGGGCTATGAACTGTGGAGAGATACTATTGATCTTAAATCTGTTTTGGGTTCTAAAAGTTGGCAAGTGCAAGGCACTGAGGCTTTGCATCGTGTATGTCTCATCCCAAACCATATGTTGTTCCTGAATGGTACTATTTCACAAACCACATGCTTTGGATTGGCTACTTCTAAAAAATTAAATGCCCCTTCTTTTCCTGATTTGCGTGAATTCCCCTATTGGAATAGTTTTACTAGTACACCCTTGAGTGAAATACAGGTGCTGTTTAGCAATTCCTCTTTTAATGTTTCCAGTATTAATCCTGAAGGCTGGTTGCTATGGCAAAAAATTGCAGATTCCTGCCAGCACCGCTTTCTGGGTCTGACCCCTGGCTATACGGCGGTTAGAGTTGATCCTTGTTTTCACACTCACCATTCAGTCACCACCTATTCTGTGGGCAAGTTGTGCCAGAGTTGGCTCAGACATTCATCCATGGCGTCTGTTAAGTCGCATTTGTCCAAACTCACTGAAACTGTCGACTTAAATGATTTTCTGAAAGGCCCTGCGGGTGGCAGATCAAAAAGATGGATATTTGCTGCGTACAATGAAGTTTGGAAACTGTCTCAAATTGAAGCTGCTTCTAGGCTTAGGGCTATAGATCAAGCCAATTTAGAAAAAGTTGTATGTGTGATGGATGATTCACCAAAGAAAGAAGTCCGTAGCAGGTATGATATGTAGAAAAAGTTCCTTTCGTATTAGAAATCTTTAAAAGGCCTCAGCCAACGCGTTTCGTCCCCAAGGGGACTTTGTCAGGGCTACAAGGACAGAGATAAAAACCTCTTAAGCAAAAAAATATATATGCATAAACACAATATATATACAAAGACATGACCAAATGTTAACAAAAATACAAGTATAATACATTCATAAATATATATAAAACAACCACAAACAAACTGTACATGTTGAGAAAACAAGACAACCACAGGAGAATGCATCTATGAATTGTTTGTTGTTGTGTTGACCTGGGAGAAGTCAGTACAACAACAGCAAGGATTATTGAATCTACAAGCAAGTCCAATAAGATTTGAATCAAAAAATTGTGTCAGCACTATATTGTACAAACTGAGCGAGAAAGAGCAAAAAATAGAGAGAAAAAAGTAACAGAAACCAGAAATAAAGAAGAATCAGTAAGTAAGCAAACTTAACAAGCTTCAATGTCAAAATGCAAAAACCAAAGGAATAGCACTCAGAGTAGAGGAGAAAAGAGTTTGAAGAGGAGAGAAAGCAGGAAAAAGAGAGACGGAGAGAGAAAGATGAACATGACAGGTAGCCGTCATAAACACAGAGAAAGAAAGAGAGTCGCCACCAAAAAGAAGAACACATAGTGAGAGGCAAGTGCCCGTCAGCAGGTTTAAACATCCAGGACTAACAGTGAGTATCACACGAAGTGATCTAGAACACATCACATCCATATCTTTGCAGGATTACAAGAGGGCACAAGGAAATCAACAACACTCACCAACGGAAAAGAAAGCAGTTTTCAAAGACGAACCCAGGACATGCTAATCCCAAACAAAAAATATCCACGGTGTATGTCAGTGAAGCTCTGAATCTATTAACAAAAACAACACAACAGGAAGGGTAGGTATGTAAACTTGTATGCAACATCCCACATGACAAAAAAGAAACCATTTATGTACCCCAGGTCTAGTACATGAGGGTTGGAAACTAAAGCAGCAAAAGAACGGGCCACTCACCTATTGAGTATTCCAAAAACAACGTGGTCAAGGAGATGGTGGGTGATCACCGTTGTAATAACAATTGAAACTGTCCAAGCAAGTGCAGAAAGAGATATTCTGTGAAGCAAACAGCAAAATGGTAAGTACAAACACAGATGGGTACTCAAAGGTACAGGGGAACCTAGGGACCCTTACCCCACCCGTCCTTAGAAGGAGGTTCGTATGACAGGATAAGCAGAAAGGACCCAATAAGAAATGAAATATCACACTCCGGTAGGTGGTGATGACCGACCAAAGAGGGTTAAGGAAAAAAGCCCCCAGGGGAATCTTCTAAAAACTGGCGGTTAACCTCATCAGATACTGCATAGGTAAAAAGAACCTGACATGGCCTAACGTCTTAGGTATCCCTCAAACTAATGCTCACCCAAGTAATCAATCCTCGTATCAAAAAGAAGCAGGTGAGTGGATCAGGGGACTTGTATAAATGGCACAATCACTGCATGGACCAAAAAAGTGAAACAAACAACATTATCAAGGTATTGGCCGCCATTATTTTTGCCGCGGTCTGTTTCTAACAACCTGTTATTTAAGTTGCCTTTTGGTCAATTTAAATCTTTATTGTATTCTTTTAGGGTATTACGAGGCAAGATGGCGGCCGCAACTGTGGCCGTGTGAGGTGCTCCGCTGTGTTCCCGTTCGAATTCCTTGCTGATGGTGATTCTTCCTACCTTCCAGATTGGAGATTAACGGTTTTCACTTTGCCTGGTCTTCCTTCCTCGTTACGGTACCTCGCAGCTCCACACCAGCATCTTTTTCTGTATCTAAGGAGCGGTCTCCGGGCTCACAGCCTCATGGTTGTGCGAGGTCGGAGCGTTCTGGTGGATTTCAGCGGCCTCAGCTGTGTGGACTGCCGGAATAGGTGTGTGTAACACTCCGAGCCGACGTCCGCTCTGATCCCGCCACGACGCTGGGCTGAGACATTCTGCTTACCGCCCTGTTACTGACAAGCGCCTATAGAGCTCGGCTCGGTTTGCTTGCTGAACTAAGCGAAGCGATTTGAGGTGACTGGGGAAAGAAAAACGCTGCTGCTACTTTGTTGCTACGTTGCTACTACTCTTTTGCAACTGTTTTTATAAACGAATTTCGGAAGACGGAGTGGAGGGCTCGAGGTGTTACATTGAAACACTGCTGAAATCAAGGTGAGAGTGGAACATTTTCTGGAGGGCGCTACTGCAGGCTCCACTATAAAAAACTTTTGCAAAACATAAGACTGAAACTCAGTAGTGATCCTGCTTTTATAGCACTTGTGATGGTGCCAAAGGGAAGGGGAAATGCGAAGAATTAAGGTGGGGGAGTGATTGAAACACCGGATGGGACCCCCACAAGGAGCATACCTGCTGAGGAAATTGGCAACGGAGCTAAAACGAGAGGGGCCGCTTGTAAGTCTAATGTCCCTGATGTAGATAGCCGCTCGACCCGGGTGGTGACAGATGCTGGCGTAGTTGGAAAGGCTAACGGTCTAAATGCTAAAACGCAGCCCCCTCCACAGTCACAAGTACGAAGTGGGCAAGGAGCCTTGGGAGATTTACAGAGTAATTATAGAGACTCAGCAGCCCACCAGTCTCAAGAGACACCAGCTAAACAAAAAACAGTTGCAGTTGCAGCAATTTTTGATAAGAGGCGGGGAGCCAGGCTGAAAGAAAACTTGGAATTGACTAGTGATTTGACTGATGTGCCTATCAACAGAAATGATGTAGTGGGAGCTGGTAGTAAAGTGAACTCATCTGAGATAAATATGAGGCAGGATCAGACAGAGGCAATTACCCCTGCAATCGGGGTTGAAGATGTGGCTTCTCAGGCCAGTTCAAAAGTGGATTTACCTATAATGGCGTTGGATGAAGAGCTCGAATCTGAGACTGAAGGGAAATTTTACTCTATGTTAGACTTAACAACCCTGTCTGACAAGGAATAAGAATTGGACAGTGCTAGCAATCTTGGGGACTGGGGGGACCTTCCAGATTATGAAGAAGGAGAAGACCCGGAACAGTTTCAGACCCAGGATACGGTGAGGAAGATGATGGATATCAGTGAAGTAGTACAGCGTGATCAAGTACATAACATACATAACATACGTGATCAAGTACATAACATAACATAACATAACATAACAAGTACAGCCATTCGTTCACATTAACTTGGATGAAGAGCTGGAAGAGGAGGCAATTACACTTGGTCTCATCTATAAGACTATTATGACACATCGTAGTGAGACAAAAATGGAGGGGCTGTGAGCGCAAGGTGCTATAAGGAAATTGCAGAACACCGTACGGCGCTTAATAAAAACCTGCGCTTAAGTTACATCACGTGTGGTGGAAGTAGAGGAGAGAGTGTCCTCTGTAGAAGATACATTGGTGAAGCAACAATCTGTGGTAGAGTCTTTACAGAATTCAAAAACTGATGTAGACTGGAAGCTCACGGATTTAGAGAATCGATCACGCCGTAATACCTTGCGTATTTTAGGGATTGCAGAAACAAGGGAAGGGGCAGACCCTCACAAGTTTATTGTTCAGTTGTTCAAGGAGGCATTTCCAGTACTGACTACTTGGAACTGGGAAAGGGAGGTAATTCGAGCTCACAGATTCCCGTTTGCAGTGCAACAGCGTGGGAGAGACAGACAGGGTGACCAAAATCTATACCCAAGGGCAATATTAATTTGTTTGAATAACTATTTGTTGCGAGAAGCCCTCTATGATTTAGCTCGTCCTGGGAAAAAACGCACTGGTTTGGGGTGCAAGTTTTTCGTATGCCCGGATTTTTGCCCAACAACTGTTAACGAACGATGGCTAATGCAGAAATTATTTACTCCCTTCCAAGCAGTAGGAGCCCAGGTCTTTTTGCTCAATCCCTCTAAATTAAAGGTTGTCTTTAATGGACAAACAAGGTACTTTACATCCAGCCGGGTGGCACAGGACTACCTGTCTGATCTTGAAAACAAAGAAGGTTGAAAAAGTTGATTAATGTTAAAAAATTATAAAAGCGGAAAAGATGATTTATCCAGTATCGGAGTTTCGATAATGAGAACATATAACTCGTTATTGTTCTGGAGTTTCTTGGAATTTAGGGTGGCGGGTAGGGTTAATCACAATGCTTTATTATTGTTTGAATGTTAATGAGTGTATCTCTCTTCATGTAAAAAAGTATCGGTTGATGTATCGCATAAACAAAAAGGGGTATTCCATTTGTTTGGTAAAAAATTGGTCCCTAGAAGACAATGACGTTAATTGTATCTGTTTATAAGTATAGAAGGAGTAACTTCTCTGTTATTATTATTCCCTATAGGCTTTAGGGATCTGTGATTATGAATGACTTAATACCGATATTTGTAATTAGAAGTTAATCATGTGTGAGAAGTGGAGTAAGAGAGTACCATATGTGTGGTGTAGGGAATTCGATAGGGTGGGGAACGGTTGCTGCATCTCAACATCACTGAGGAGAATGTCCGTAAGCCTCTTTTTGGGTGGTGGTGGGGGTGTGGGGGGTGGGGGGAGGGCGTTGCACGGGGTGGTACGGGGTGGGGGGAGAGTGGGGTAGCAAAAAAACTTGAGACTTATCTTGCAGAATTGGTAGTACAAATTATCTATATAACGGCAGACAGATAATATAGTACATTGTATAGGCTGAGGGAATCTCATCTGGGTTTCCTTTTTCTTTTATTGCTTAGATGAGGCAGGATAAAATAGTTATTGGCACTTGGAATATCTGTGGCATCAACGACGCTAAAAAGCGGGCGCTTTTTCGTAAAATTGTTGATTTCCTGCATGTAGATGTACTCTGTATACAGGAGACACACATTCCATGGGGGAAGCGGGAATGTTTAAAGCTTCCTGGGTTTGAGATATTAGAGACATTTATGATTAGAGGGGCCGCTATATATGCAAAGTGTGGTCTGGGTATATGCAAAAGGGCATTGGCCGATAGAATGGGTAGGTGGGCTATAGTGAAATTGTGCATTGGTGGTAAATTGCTAACAGTCTGCAACGTGTATGGATCGAATTTAGATGACCCTGATGTGTTTAAATATCTAGATGTTGAATTGGCAGCATGGCCCAGTCCACAACTCCTTTGTGGAGATATGAACATTAATATGCCAAGCGATGTGGATTTCACGAATGTTCGTAATTATGTGGGGAGAAAATCAAAAGTTTTTAAAGCCCTTCAGGAGCATGGTCTTACAGATTTATGGTATCTTCATAAGAGAACAGAAGATGGTTCTACGTTTTACTCCATACCCCATAAAAAAAATGTTAGGCTAGATTTTGTTTTTTTGTCTAAACAGGTGGCAGCTGTTAACACTATTTTTTGTTCACCACAACTTCTCTCAGACCATAATCCACTGATCGCTGAATGTCCTTGGCCACGAGTTAGAAAACCATTAGAGATTGGACGTTTGATAAGAAACTCTTATTTGATGAGGGGTATCATTCACATGTTAAAAAATGGGTAGTCCAATTTCTGAATATTAACAGAGGATCTGCTACAGGTCAAGTGGTCTGGGACACAATGAAAGCTGGACTACGGGGCGAGACTAAAAGTTTCTCTTCCTACAGGTGGAAATTAGAACAAGAACGGACACGTAATGGTGTTAGAGAACTTCGGGATGCAGAAATAGCATTGACTTTAAATATCAAGGATGGGAATGATATAGCCCCCTGTTTACAAAAGGTGGGAATTCTCAGGGCTGGGCTGTTGGAGCCTCTTGGACAGGATCTTGCGTTAAAGTTTTTACAATATCGTACAGAAATGTTTGAGTTTGGGGAGAATTCGGGCAGGGTCCTAGCTAAGAGACCCGTTAACGAAGCATTCAGAGTCAGGTGGTGAAAATTCAAGATGAACACGGAATAGTACAGAAAACACAGGAAAAGTTCAATGAAGTCTTCTTGAGATTTTATTCCTCCTTATACAGTGAAGATACCACTCGGTTTAACTCTGAGATAGCTGCAGAAGCTTTCCTAGCAGATCTTGAGAATGCTGTTATTTCTCCTGAACAGGCTGAGCACCTAGCCACCCCCATTCAATGGGAGGAGGTTGAGACTGCAGTAAAATCTTTGGCTAATGGCAAAGCTTGTGGACCAGATGCAGTGCCACTGTAGTTTTATATGGTGTTTCTACCTGAAATTGGCCAGGTATTCTTGGGGGTATTAAGAGCAGCCCAGAGGGGTACAGTACCGGAATCATGGCAAAATACAATCATAGTCTTGTTTAAAAAAAAAGATGAACCTGAGTTACTACCATCATCATTTCGGCTTATTTCTCTAATTAATAGTGACTCTAAAATATACTCAAAAATAATGGTCGGTCGACTTGTACAGGTGATTACCCCTCTGGTCTCTGTGTTCCAGCATGGATTTATACCTGGCCGGGATACTGCTGACCATGTTAGACGCTCCATAGCACTATTAGACTGGGCTCAAATCACCAACTCACCCCTCGGGTTGATCCTGTTGGACGCCGAGAAGGCGTTCAACAGCGTCTCCTGGGGGTTTATGTGGGATGTCCTGAAGTGGAAGAGATTTCCAAAAGAATTTATACAGGCGATCTGTGCGATGTATATTTCCCCAAGAGCACAACTTCGTATCTCTGGCCAGCAGACTCGCTCTTTTTCTATCACTAGGGGCACACGACAGGGGTGTCCCTGTTCTCCCCTGTTGTTTGCCCTGTATATTGACCCCTTTCTTTCTAAGATTATGGCCAATCAGCGTATAAAACCTATAAGAGTCAGTAATATGTCTTATAATCTGCTGGCGTACGCAGATGATATAGTTGTTATAACATCTGAAGTCTTGTCTGCTTTTAGTGAACTTAAGCAATTGGCAGGGCATTTTGGGGCAGTGTCGGGCTACAAGCTCAATGTTTCAAAGACGCAGGTGGTTCAGACACCTGGTATGGTCATTTCAGATGCCCCAGTGTTTCCTGATGCCATGTATCTAGGGGTGCGTATACCTTCTGTAGTGGATACTATACTTGATTTAAATATCTTACGGGTTATAGATGATGCCAATAAAAAACTGGAAAGACTAGATAGCCTGCATCTATCCTTATATGGACGATGCAGCGTTATTAAAATGTTAATTCTTCCTAAGTTTTTATATTTGTTCAGGACCATTCCTCTTTTGTTTTCTCAAACAAGCTTGGTAAAGGCAGATAGAGTTTGCTACAGATTTTTGTGGGGGTATAGGCGCTCACGTAGAGCTGCCAAGTGGATGTATCTTCCCAGAGATGGAGGGGGGTGGGCGGTTCCAAATCTCGCTATGTATTATTGGGCTGCAATGATGCAAGTAATGGGCGTGTTGCTATGTGGAGATAAAGTGAGCATACCAATATGTAACACTCGCACTATTTATAAGATTGGGCTGGGCTCCTCTGCAAAAGGTATTTTACTTGAAATCCTTGAACCCAGCTACTATAAGAGAACCCGTTTTAAGTTCTTAATTGCTGCATATACTATCTGGTGAATGATTAGGAGGAAATTGACTATTTCAAATATGAACTTATATACGCCTTTTAAAGCTACTCGAATATTTCCCAGCATCTTTCAGGATTATGTTATGTACAGATGGCAAAGCAAAGGTTGGGTTGGGTGATATGGCTGAGGATGGCGCTGTCCTATCATATAGCGAAATAAGGGATACATTTCAGTTATCTCCACATGACTTCTTTAAGTATTTACAGACTCAAAGTTTTATCCAAAAATACTTGAAGATAACTCCTTGCATCTTGGAGAAAGTGCCTGTCATTGAATTGATTAAAAAGAGAAGTAGAATAGGCATTCTGTACCGATATATTTTGTCAACATTTCCGGATGATTTGACTGCTCAAAATGCCAAGTGGGAAGTAAAATTAGGTAGGGCAGGTATTGACTTAACCTCGGAGATCAATCAATCAATCAATCAATCAATCACATCATTTGTATAGCGCACTACTCACCCGGAAGGGTCTCATGGCGCTGGGGGAGGGGAAAGTTACTGCTCGAACAGCCAGGTCTTGAGCTGCTTCCTGAAGGCGAGATGGTCTTGGGTTCGCCGAAGGTGGGTGGGGAGGGAGTTCCCCGTCTTGGCTGCCAGGTAGGAGAAGGATCTTCCTCCGCCGGTGGCTCTGTGGATGCGTGGTACGGTGGCGAGTGCGTGGCCGGTCCATCGTAGCTGGCGGGTGGGCGTGTAGAAGGTCATGCAGTCGTTGAGGTACTTGGGGCCCAGGTCGTGGAGAGCCTTGTGTGCGTGGGTGAGGAGTCTGAACGTGATTCTCTTGCTGACGGGGAGTCAGTGCAGGTCTCTCAGGTGGCCAGTGATGTGGCTGTGTCGGGGGATGTTGAGGATGAGTCGGGCGGAGGCGTTCTGGATGCGTTGGAGTCTTTTTTGAAGTTTCGCTGTGGTTCCGGCGTAGAGGGTGTTCCCGTAGTCCAGTCGGCTGGTGACGAGTGCCTGGGTGACGGTCTTCCTGGTTTCCGTGGGGATCCATATGAAGATCTTGCAGAGCATGCACAGGGTGTTGTAGCACGAGGATGAGACAGCGTTGACTTGTCTGGTCATTGACAGGGAGGAGTCCAGGATGAAGCCCAGGTTGCGTGCGTGGTCCGTCGGTTTGGGAGCGGTGCCCAGGGCCGGGGGCCACCAGGAGTCGTCCCAGGCGGAGGGTGATGATCCCAGGATGAGGACTTCCGTCTTGTCTGAGTTCAGTTTAAGGTGGCTGTTCCTCATCCAGTCGGCGACGTTTTTCATCCCTTTGTGTAGGTTGGCTCTGGCGGTGGTGGGGTCGCTGGTGAGGGAGAGGATGAGCTGGGTGTCGTCGGCGTAGGAGATGATGTTGAGGTTGTGCTGGCGTGCGATGGCTGCGAGGGGGCTCATGTAGACGTTGAAGAGGGTTGGGCTGAGTGAAGATCCTTGTGGTACGCCACAGATGACTTCGGTGGCCTCGGATCTGAACGGAGGGAGGCGGACTCTCTGGGTTCTTCCTGTGAGGAACGAGATGATCCATTCCAGCGCTTTTTCTCGAATTCTGATGTTGCTGATGCGTTTCACTAGAGTTCGGTGGCAGACGGTGTCAAATGCCGCAGAGAGGTCCAGGAGGATGAGGGCCGCTGTTTCCCCGTTGTCGATCAGGGTTCTGATGTCGTCGGTGGCTGCGATCAGGGCGGTCTCGGTGCTGTGGTTGGCCCGAAACCCGGACCGCGAGGGGTGGAGGGATCCGTTCGTTTCGAGGAAGGCGGCCAGCTGTCTGTTGACGGTCTTCTCGATGACTGTGGCCGGAAAAGGAAGGAGCGAGATGGGACGGTAGTTCTTGAGGTTGGTGGGGTCCGCCGTTGGTTTCTTCACGAGGGCAGTCAGCTCGGCGTGCTTCCAGCTCTCCGGGAAGGTGGCTGTGCTGAAGGAGGAGTTGATGGTGTCTTGGAGATGGGGTGCGATGGTGGCGTCGGCTTTGTTGAAGACGTGGTGTGGGCACGGGTCGGTTGGTGATCCGGAGTGGATGGAGTTCATCGTGCGGGTGGTGTCTTCGGTGCTGATCGGGGTCTAGTTGCAGAGGGTGGTGGTGGCGGGCATTGGTTCGGTGGTAGGGTGTGTGGTCTGTGCGTCGAAGCTGTTGTGTATGTCGGCGATCTTGTGGTGGAAGAACAAGGCGAGTGAGTTGCAGAGGTCTTGCGAGGGAGTGATGTTGTTGTTTCCGGCGCTGGGGTTGGAGAACTCTTTGACGATGCTGAAGAGTTCCTTGCTGTCGTGGGTTTTGTTGTCCAGTCATTCTTTGAGTGCCGTCTTCTTGGTGGCGCGGATCAGCTGATGGTGTTTGCGGATGGCGTGCTTGAGGGCGGTCCTGTTGTCTGTGGTGTGGTCGAGCCACCAGGCTTTCTCGAGGGTTCGGTAGTTTTTCTTGGATTCCTTGAGTTTGTCGGTGAACCAGGGGGTTTTCTTGCTGCCGTGTCTGCTGGGAGGGTTCTTTAGTGGTGCGAGGTCATCGGCGCAGGCGGTCAGCCACTTGGTGAGGTTGCTGGCTGCTTCTTTGGGGTCCGTTGTGCTGGTGGGCGTGTTCTGGCTGAGGGAGGCGGTGAGCTGCTCGGCGGTGTTCTTACTCCAGCACCGGCGGGGGACCTGCTGCGGGTGGTGGTAGGTCGTGGTTTTTTTGAAGCTGAAGTGGACGCAGCTGTGGTCGGTCCAGTGGAGTCCGGTGGCGTGGCTGAAGGAGATGTGCTTGCTGGATGTGAAGACTGGGTCGAGCGTGTGGCCGGCGTAGTGGGTGGGGGTGTTCACTAGTTGCTTGAGTCCGAGGTTGGCGAGGTTGTCCAGCAGGGCGGTGGTGTTTCTGTCGTTGTTGTTCTCCAGGTGAAAGTTGAGGTCTCCTAGGAGGATGTAGTTGGCGGAGGGAAGGGCGTGCGGGCTGATGAAGTCTGCGATGTCTTCGCTGAATTGTGTGCGTGGTCCCGGTGGTCTGTAGATGAGGGTGCCGTGGAGGGTGGTCTTGGGGTAAATGTAAATGTAAATGTAAATGTATTGCGATTTATATAGCGCATGTATCACCCGAAGGCATCAAGGCGCTTGCCTTGGGAACCCGTCCTGGCTTTTCCCTGTGAGATAACCCCTACTGGGCATCCCCAAGGTGAAAGCCAGGCATCCCGCAGCGGGTGGGCCGCCGTAGTGGATATTAAGCAACTATTGCCCAGAGTTGCAGCGTGGGACCCCATGATTAGAATCAGCACCGAGGCGAGAATTATCGAGTCCGTGGACATTTTTGGGCTCAGGACCCTGCCGCGTCGGGAATTGAACCCTGGTCCCGGCCAGACCTCTGCATCACGGTCTGCCGCTCTAATCAGTGAGCCACACTCCTCAGTGTATATCTGAAAGTGGAGGTGTTCGGCGGCGGTGAAGGTTTCGTCGGAGTTAGTCGAGATGCGGATGGTGTTCTTGTGTACGATGGCGATGCCTACTCCCGTCTGGTTGACGCGGTCCTTCCGGGTGATCTTGTATCCGTCCGGGATGGCTATGGCGATGTCGGGTGCTGAGGAGGCGTTCATCCAGGTTTCGGTGAGGAAGGCGACGTCCGGTGCTGTCGTGTCGAACAGGTCCCAGAGTTCCACGGCGTGCCTGTGGATGGAGCGGTTGTTGAGCAGGATGCACTTCAGGTGGTTGCTGCTGGTGTAGGGCTTGGCAGGGGCTGTACAGGTCCGGTAGCAGGAGAAACGGCAGGCTTGGCAGGCGAAGGGTCCGTGGGTGCATCTCGGGGTGGCTCGGTAGCAGGCAGGGTTCCGGCCAGTGTTGAGTGCATTGAGTGTTGCGGGGTCGTAGGTCCATCGGGTCGTCTTGCTTCGTCGTGGGCCAGGGGTCCTGGCACTGGGCACGGTCCAGGCGCGGACGGGAGCAGACGGGCTTACCTTTGGCGCTCAATCGGTGCTCCCGCTGGGCGCATCCACTGTGCGGTCGCTCAGGGGGCGTCATAAGTAAGGAGCCGGGAGGGAGGAGCAGCTGGGTGGCGGGAGCGGGGCAGCGAATGGAGTCGCAGGGGGGCGGGGCCGCAGGGAGGCAGCGGCGGGAAATCCAAGGGTATGCGGGCAGCGGGGATCCCAGTAGCTGCGGGCGGCGCTCGAGGGAAACTGCAGGCAGGAGGCGGGTTGCTGGCAGCTTATGCAACACACATGTTTTATTCCTGTCTATTACTTCGTGCCTTTCTAGACGATATCGAGCACTTTATTAATGTCACACTTAAGATCCGATGTATAATAACTCCGGCACTTGTGACATTTGGGGTCGAGGCTGGTAATATATTAGCTGGTGGTAACACCTTTAATGAATCGGCCCTTATATTTATTGCTATGTCGCAGATTCGCCTATGCATTACTTCTCAGTGGCTCTCTTGGGAAGCCCCTACATTTGTACAGTGGCGTACAAGATTGTTAGCTATACATCGTTTAGAATTTTCTGCATTTTCTTGTAAAGGGGGGAGACGGCGGCAACTTGCGACTCGAATCTGGGCGCCTGTGGCAGAATGGATTGGATAAAAGAATAGCGTTGTTCAGACTCTATTTTAATACTAGTATCTTTTTCACCTGTTTTCGATGTGTTTTCCTCAGTCTTAATTGATAGGAATGTATTTGTGTTATCATTTGCCTAATCTGCCAATCTATTGGTTATTTTATTTTGTATGAATTTTGTATGAACAACCAATTCTGCTGTTTAACTTGTAAATCGGAACTGTTTAAATTTTTGGTCTCAATAAAATAAAATAAAAAAAATAAAAATAAAAAAAAGAAGTTAGGCCATGTCAGGTTCTTTTTAGCTATGCAGTATCTGATGAGGTTAACCGCCAGTTTTTAGAAGGTTCCCCTGGGGACTTTTTTTCCTTAACCCTCTTTGATCGGTCATCACCACCTACCGGGGTGTGATATTTCATTGCTTATTGGGTCCTTTCTGCTTATCCTGTCATACGAACCTCCTTCTAAGGACGGGTGGGGTAAGGGTCCCTGGGTTCCCCTGTACCTTTGAGTACCCATCTGTGTTTGTACTTACCATTTTGCTGTTTGCTTCACAGAATATATCTTTCTGCACTTGCTTGGACAGTTTCAATTGTTATTACAATGGTGATCACCCACCATCTCCTTGACCACGTTGTTTTTGGAATACTCAATAGGTGAGGGGCCCGTTCTTTTGCTGCTTTCCAACCCTCATGTACTAGACCTGGGGTCCATACATGGTTTCTTTTTTGTCATGTGGGAGGTTGCATTCATGTTTACATACATACCCTTCCTGTTGTGTTGTTTTTGTTAATAGATTCAGAGCTTCACTGACCTACAACGTGGATGTTTTTTGTTTGGGATCAGCATGTCCTCGGTCCGTCTTTGAAAACTGCTTTCTTTTCCGTTGGTGAGTGTTGTTGCTTTCCTTGTGCCCTCTTGTAATCCTGCAAAGATATGGATGTGATGTGTTCTACATCACTTCGTGTGATACTCACTGTTAGTCCTGGACGTTTAAACCTACTGACGGGCACTTGCCTCTCGCTATGTGTTCTCCTTTTTGGTGGCGACTCTCTTTCTTTCTCTGTGTTTATGACGGCTACCTGTCATGTTCATCTTTCTCTCTCCGTCTCTCTTTTTCCTGCTTTCTCTCCTCTTCAATCTCTTTTCTCCTCTACTCTGAGTGCTATTCCTTTGGTTTTTGCGTTTTGACATTGAAGCTTGTTACGTTTACTTACTTACTGATTCTTCTTTATTTCTGGTTTCTGTTATTTTTTTCTCTCTATTTTTTGCTCTTTCTCGCCATGTTTGTATAATATAGTGCTGACACAATTTTTAGATGCAAATCTTTTTGGACTTGCTTGTAGATTCAATAATCCTTGCTGTTGTTGTACTTACTTCTCCCAGGTCAACACAACAACAAACAATTCATAGATGAGTTCTCCTGTGGTTGTCTTGTTTTCTCAACATGTACAGTTTTTTGTGGTTGTTTTGTATATATTTATCAATGTATTATACTTGTATTTCTGTTAACATTTGGTCATTTCTTTGTATATATATTGTGTTTATGTATGTATTTGTTTGCTTAAGAGGTTTTCATCTCTGTCCTTTCAGCCCTGACAAAGTCCCCTTGGGAACGAAACGCGTCGGCTGAGGCCTTTTAAAGGTTTCTAATAATAAAGGAATTTTTTCTACATATCATACCTGCTATGGACTTCTTTCTTTGGTGCACCATCCATCACACATACAACTTGGTATCTGCCCTGACAGTGGAGCTCCTATGTGGCTAGCTCCGGATGTGACTTGCACAACTATCTAAAAACGTCCGACTTTGAAATTCGAGTGCGAACCTTGGTCAGCCACAGCTTGCTTTATTCACATTCAATTTAGAAAAAGTGCTTGCTGTTGTAGACAATAGCATTAACAACCTTTCTTCCCAAATTTACACTTTTGATAATATTGTGTCATCTGTGGTTGATATTGTACAAGAAGATGTTGCGGTATTATATCATGGGCAGAATCAATTGCGTTCTGTTATGCAGTTTGCCTGGACTTTGCAGACGTTAAAGAATGGTCACGTTCCATGGGATTACATGAACACAAGCTTGTTATTTCTGCCTTTTGATTTGATTTTGAAACAGCAATTTATGTCAATGAAAGATGCCACGTTTTCCCTGTTGCATATTGAAAAATTAGAACCATTGCCTTTTTCTGTAGCAGAGGCGAATTGGACTGTTTGGCTTATCCACGGGTTAATAACCTTACCATTCTCTCTTTTCAAATTCGAGAATTGCATGAAATACTATGCTATAGGCAGATTTGAGCCCCTGGGTGGAGCATATCTTCATGAGGTTTGGAATCTCCCATTCACTTACAGATGTTTGAGGGATGGTAAAGCAGCGTTTTTGAATTGTGAAGATTGCATCACTACACCAGATCATTCATTAACATGCAGAAATCTTCAGTTGCACGGCTCGTGTAATGTGCTTGCACCACATTTAGCGTGCGTTTTGAAAGACACCCCAGTCTCGGCCATTACACCTACATTCACACTGCTTGCTAGTGGTAGTTATTTATTATTAAATAATGAAGAGTGTTGTGGGATGTACGCTGGAATTGCTTACATTGTTACGGTTTCCCAGCGTGTTACTTGTTGCAAAAATGTGTTGTTCCCTCCTCCACAATGGCAGGCTTGATGCTTCCATCTGGCCCTCGATTCCGACCTTGAAAGCAGAGTTCAACAAGATGAGCGGAATAAGAGCTCTTTTGTCCCAGAAGGAAGTTCCCCTTTCATCTGCACGTGAGACGTTCATCCTTCATGTTGCAAATACTCGTACAGAAGTTAATGCTTTATTAAACACGGACCTGCCCTTGCACTTCAGTGCTTTGATCCACACAACCTTGAATGCCTCGTCGACTACTGGCTTGGCTCATTTTTTTAAAGTAGTATGCTCTGGCCTTGTTACCTCGTTTCAGACTATATTCGGTGTGATCCCTGCATTTTTTCCTCCGATTTTTTTGAGAGTCTATGGAGGGTTCCCCTTGCTCATGGCTTTGGGTACCAAAATTCTGCTTTTATTTTGTTTGTTGCAAAATGGATGCACAATATGTGCCCCTCGACGTACAGTCCCGGCAGCTCCACCTCCGTGACCAGATGCTAGAATACTATGGTGCGCTGCCTTTGGCCACTCTAAGTGTGGCGTATGGTTTATCCTTCCGGTTCTCTTTCTTCACTTGCGTGCAGCCTGTTTTCCATTGCCAGGAATGTGAATTCGAATGGGCCCTGGATTTGTGTCTCTGCAACACATGTCTCCTGATCGGGAGTTTGATCTACTAATGAGTCCCTTAGTTGCTCATGAAATAGACTGTTCTAGTTACAGGATTATAACCTGCGCAGCGGCACATGGGATTCTAGGCAATTGGAACATTTGGACTGCTGCCAATGACTTTCTGGATCGCAGTTATCTTGAAGTAAGCCCGAGTTGTCCTCTGATGATGCTAGAGGCTCTGGCAATTGAGGAACATGTCTATTCTTTCCCTTTGATTAATTGGATGGCTGAAATGTTCATGGATGACAACAACGACTTCTTGTTGGAAGCAGTTGCAACGTTTGGTGCTTACACGTTGTTCGACTGAAGTATTAATTTTTTTTTTGCTTCATAGACACGTGCTGGACTCGTGAATATTTTTGATTTTTGACTTGCTTTTTCATTACATATCTGAGGTATTTTCACACACCATAGCCACGTGTGTTTGTATTCACTGATTTGAATTCTAAATTTCAAGTTTGGCAAACTTTCTGAACTTGGTTCTGTCTCCCTCGAACTTGAACTCTGTGTTCTACACTGTTTGCCCTGAGTGCTGTGTGTTCCCTGAACATGGGTGGGTGTAATGTGGTTTATGGGCCTCTTTTTGCGTGCATGTTAAGTTAGCATGGCTTATTAGAAGTTTAAACGCCATTTTCCTTTTTGCGGCCTTTTGCACACAACACTGCCTAGCTGTTTTTGCTGAGTTAGCTTTCACAAATACATGAGAAAAGGGTTGTTTTTCGACATCTCTAGACATACATCATGTCCCCAGTCTGCACAGTGAGTGCTGAGCTGCCAAGGTTATCATAATGTGCGAGCCTGTTTATCGGCGTGTCCGTGTAACACATTCTAGACACAACAATTTGGCAGCTGCAAGCCAAGTAGGATTCTGGCGCCTTTACCATAGCACACTTGCCAGAATTGTACACACTTGGAAGATAACATGCAGAGAGACTAACTGATCCTGATGTAATTTACACTTACTGAGCGGACAGGTAAATGGGGTCCCCCTAAGAAAACTCCAGAGACCTTCTATATTTTTATAATAAATAGTTCCTAGATAGGGAGGGTGCTTTAAATAGACGCTTTTTATCACCTGTTTGCACTATCATTGTAGTATGATTCCTCCTTTTGTATTTTATGGAATTGTAACCATGATATCCGTATTATTCTCATACATATGTATACTTATGTTGATTAAACTACTGCGCTTGAGATCACGTTGTTAAAATAAACATTTTAACCTTAACATGTCTCTATTTTACTCCTGTTGTGGACTTGTATGAACGTATAATAAAAGAGTGTTCTCACTCCTGACCATTCCTGAGATGGTCCTAAGTAGTATGTTCTAGGTTGTCTAATCATTGGTTTCTTTGCTGTAGGAGGAAGAGCTAATGTGAAACTGATTGCTAGTTTGGTAGGGGATTTTGGGTACTAAGGTGAGTTTTGGCACACCCTAATTCACTGAGGTCCTACGTCTCTGTGCACAGTTCTGTGTTTGCACAGAATCCCTGTTACTAGGGGGATAGGTAAGTGAAGTGTCACATGAGTGCAAAATGAGTACTGTGCTTGTGTGACTGCAGGGTGAGGTACAGGGTGAACAGCGCAAGTGCATTGTGAGTGCAGATTGATCAATGTGAGTGCAGGGTGAGTGGGTGAATGGTGTGAGTGCACAGTGATCAGTGTGAGTGCATTGTGATCGATGTGAGTGCAGGGTGAGTGTGAAAATGAAGGGTGAGAATGAGGAGTGAGTTATCTGAATGTAGGGTGCATTTCCAGACACTTGAAGTAACTCTGCATGGTATTGAAGGCATCGTAGGGTTTCAAATATAAGTTAAACTATTGCTGATATGGTATTAAATAGCGATCGAGGGGAGAGGAAATAAATTATGTGCTGATCCTGCAACAAACTTCCATTCTTATGATTAGGGTTCCCAGCTACTTATTTTGATGTCGCAGACGGTACAAAAATAAGCAGTCATCTAAAGCCTTAACTCCAGCACTTATCTGTGCATACTTTGAACAGCAAATATAAATAGAAAGCACTTTTAATTGTGTTCTAGAACTGCCTGAATAATCCATGACTAATAATTAAAGGGAACAAAGACAGGAAATCACAATACAAATAAATACATACTTTTTTTATTCATAACCCTATCTAGTGTCAAGACGAGGTCTTTGCAGGCTCTTAAAACATCATATGGCTGGCATTTTTCTTTTGGCAACTGTACTTTATACTCTTTTTCATGAAATGCATTCTCATACTACAGCACTAAATGTAAAATGCAAATGTAAGGAATAGGCAGAGTGGGGGCCGATGGGGTCCTGGAACCAGAAAAAAGCCTGAGCCTCGGAAACAAGTTTACAAAGTTATGCAAATATGCAAATGATTTTTAAAGCCCTGTGAAAAAAGTTGGGTGTGCCGAGATAAGACTCCAGACACTGCCCAACCAAGCCCAAAGCAGCTCGAGCTGCAGCAGCCCGGGCTGAGACACACAACAGGTGGGCTGAAGTCCTAATAGTCCTATGGACGTTGCACACCTGCTGGTGGTCACCCTCATGGCTCTTAAGGCACTGGGGACGCATCGCCATTTCTGGCACCAGGCAAGAAGCACCCGGATTCAACCTTTTCAGTCACATCGTTAGCGGGAAAATTGCTAGTCTTGGTCTCTGGCACTCCGTCTTATGACAGGACGCCCAGCTGGAAGAGGTCCAGCCTGCACTTTTTCTGTGTTTTAGCCGTGAAGAATCTTGATGATCCCTGTGTTGTCATCGGGCTTATGAGTTTTTCTCATGGGTGTTGTACTACTTTTCTTTTCTCCACCCAGTCTCAGGCTTCCTTAGGGGAATCAAAGGGTCAAGATTTGTCTTTGAATTGACCATACAATCCGGCTGGGAACATCAAGGCATAGGAGAGTTCCATCTCTTTCATATTTTGTTTCACTTCGGCAAATAAGTAATGCTGTTGCAACACTGTATAGTCTGATAAGTGCATGGTCTTAGATTTTTGATTGTGCATGGTACGCACTGTACTAGCTATCTTTACAATCGCATCCCTGTTGCCCTTGCTAAGTAGGTGGGCTAATATGGGTCAAGGAGAGTTCTCTGCTGGGCTATTTCAATTATGAAGTTCAGGGAGAGGCTGGTTTGGGGGGCTCATTAGAGAAGCCACACAATATGGAAGGTTTCAGAATTGTTGCCGTCAGCTCCCTCTGGGAAGCCCACTAGTCTGATTTTGGTGCGTCTTGCCCTTCCCTCTGTGGCCTAGACAGCATTTGTAAGTGTTCAACACTTAAGTCACAGCACCATGCGTGTCGCGAGTTTTGTCCACCACAGCAGCTAAGTGTGTCTCCACTTCACCAACTCTCTCAGCTGTGTTTCGAAGGTCCTGGCACAGCAGGGTCATGTAGTTTCAGATTTCCTTCATCTTACCCTCTAGATTTGTTCAGGTGTCTCTAAACGCTTGTAGCATTGTATCTATGGAAGTCATGGTAGTGCCACCGACACCCGGTTGCACAATATCAGCCAGGATGGACGCACCCCCCATTGCCTTAGCATATTGGTCCATTTTTTTTGGGCTGGGTGGCCAGTTTTTTGCTTCACTGTTACTGTCAAGGCACCGCTTATTGCAAAGGGAGGTCCCTGCTTACCATCACCATCTGTTTCACGATGTAAAGAGGGGAGTCAGAGAGAGGCAGGCATAGGAGATCTTGAGCGAATGTCACGCACCTCCAGGACTGAGTGTAACTGTCAGGATGACCCCTATGGTAGGTCGACCCAGAGGGAAGAGGTCTTTAGCTTTAGGATTGCACCCAAGCTCTCAGGGCCAGTCAAATAGACGTTCTCTCCTCTGTATACTACTCCCCCAAGAGGAAATCTGTCCGATGACCTGGGACTGTGGTTGAAAAACTAGTTTGACCTCGAGGACCTGCTTCACCACAGGCTTCGCTTTAGCCCCGCCACCTCTCCCTCATGAAGGCCAAACAAAGGTTTTCAACCAGCTCTCTTGCCTGGCCATCACTCTCAACAGTTTTGTTTATTCTCATGTTTTGGGCCCCGGCGCCAGGGTGCAGAGTCCGTGAAAGTCTTTAACGCACTCTTGCCCAATCTAAGAATTAAAGGTGGTAAACTTCAATTGCCCATGCTGTCAGTGGCTCTAGCCCACAGTAGTGTTGAACATGTTTTGGAGAGATATTTGAACCAGCCAAGAGATGGCTTCAAAGAATGAAAAGTTCTACGAAATGGCTTCCTGTTGTGAGGAGGTCCCTAGAAGTGGGGTCAGAATCTCTCTTTCTACGCTTACTGACACAGTGTCAATTTCTCTGGAAGTGAATGCCCACTCAGAGCCCTCAGGCACTGGGGAGCTTGGGCAGCCCCTGTCTCTGGCTCAGCCATCACCAGGATCAATATGTAGACTTCCCTAGTGAGCACGCAGGAGCAGGAGTGCCAATTTCTTGAATGATTTCTCCCTGGCTGAACCTGCTGGGCATCTCCACTGGGATAATGTATGGACATCTGGGGATCGGAGTTCGTTTCCTCCTCCAGCAGTTGTGGCATTGTGGGCTCCCCACACTGGCCTCACGGCTGTTGCCGGCACATATAACTTTTCATGGCACCCCCACTGTCTCTAGGTACTCAGGGATCCCGGTTTCTTGTGTTCTCACTGTGTCGACCATGACTCGCATGGGGGCCCACCCTCAACCACTCTCAGCATGCAGATAGGTAGCAGCAGGCCTACATCCCCTTGAAAGACCTTCTTTTCTTGCAAAAAAGAGTGAGAACAGATGTCTAGCTATTATTGAGTTGCATATCACAGGGGATACACTCCACACCACTTGTATTTGTCTTTCAAGTCCTGTAACAGCCACACAGTGAAGTATCACAGGGGAGGATGGCACAGACACAGATACAAGTATCCCCAATCTTTGACTGATAAGCTACTTCCCCATAGCAGAACTTAAACAAGACGTGAAAGACCTAGGCCAAAGAGTGTTGACTCTTGAAGACTCTCAGGAAGCCAGAGAGGAGGATATTACAATCTTCTTGTGCGAGGTACTGAACCTACGGGAACAGAATATTGATTTGCAGTGACACTTAGAGGAAAGGGATGACAAGGCTTGGGTTTGAACTTGGTTCCCCCTTGCAGCATTCCCTTCACTCCCACGTCTCAGGTTCCTCTCACTCCCAGTCTGGGAGACGGTGTAGAAATTACTTCATTCTCACTTGTTTCCCCCACTCCCGTCCCCTCATCCCATCAGGGCTGACTCTGCAGATCCACAAGCACTCTGCAGAACCTCCAAGGGCATCAACAAACAGCCCCAGAGCAACATCCTGGACTTCAGATGCTTCAGATATTGGGCTTCAACACATGGAGACTTAATATTGAATATGAATAGAATGTTGATTTGCAGACACCAAGAGGATCTCAAAAACAGATTTTGTCACTCTTACATTAGAATTAGAGGTGCACCATGTGATGCAGAATATGCCGATATTGAAAAATATGTTATCAGGCTCTTCAGACTAATCCTCCGAGACCTATCTGACAATGATATTTACCTGGACTGAACAGACAGGACCTTCCGCCTCTCCATCTCATCAAGCAATTCTCAAGACATTTTGACATTATTATTGGCAAAAGGAGGATATCATGAACAGTGCGAAATCCTTAGACTCAATCAAGTTTGAAGGGCTGAGCATATGGCTTTACCAGTCTCCATCCCCCACTACGCTCCAAAAATTAGGCCTACTTAAGCATCTCACTGGCTTTTTGAGGAAAAAGGGAATTAAAAACAAGTGGGGGCATCCATTCCACCTGGCCTTTCTTTGGAATAATAAAAGGGAATCAATGTGTACCCCAGCAGGACCACCACACACGCCAAAATAATGGTTACTGCCCTCATGGACCATTCACCAGTGCCAGACAAAGACATCGCCAGTACATTCAATCTTTTTTATGGCAAGGTTTATTCATCATGGAACTCTTAACAAGTGATATATGGAAACATACGTATTTGTGACCAACACTACAGTGCCATCTCATCACACAGCTAACATAGAGGCCAATATTTAAACGGAAGAGTTAATTTTGAGTATAGCTAAGGTCTACCCAAAAATGATCCTGGTGCAGATGGGTTCGCACCAACTTTCAACAAGGCTTTCTGCCGTTTGCTGGCCCCACTGATTCAGACCCTCTACAATTCCTTTGGGGATGTAGGCATGCTTACATACACCATGAGGGAGGCCATCATCACAGGAATCCCCAGACCAGGAAGGGCCTTCTGCTCCTCCTGCAGACCCATTTCTCATCCAAATGGTGATGTCAAGCTATTTACAAGCATTCGGAATAGATGCCTCAATCTGTATGTGCAGGGTCTGAGAGAGGAATTCTAGCGAAAATACAAAGGGTTTCTACACAAATAAATAAGGTCCCTCGCTCCAAGTAGTTGCAGCTCTTCCTCTCCATCAATGCTAAAAAAGCATTCAATTGTGTTCACTGACCCTTCCTGCAGTCAATCCTTGATAAACTTGGTCCTGGCCCTTAGTTTTCAGAAGTAGATATGGAGATGCTATGCCCACCCTAAAGCCAGATTTTTGGTGAATGTGATCATGTCGGAACTGCTCCTGTTCGTCCTATACAAGAAGTGTGGCTCACTGGTTAGAGGAGGCAGACCTGGAAGCAGAGGTCAGCCCGGGACCAGGGTTCAATTCCCGGCTCGGCGGGGTCTTGAGTCCTAAAATGTCCATGTACTCGACAATTCTCGCTCCGGTGCCTACTTGATTCACGGGTTCACACTCTTCGGACTCTGGGCAATAGCTTGCTTAATCTCCACAACGGCCCCTCGCGGCGGGAGGCCTGGCTTTCACCTTGTGGATACCCTGCTGGGGTTATCTCACAGGGGAATACCAGGACGGGTTCCCTAAGCAAGCGCTTAGAAACCGCTTGGTGATTTGCGCTATATCAGTTCAGTTCATGAAGCTTTTATTCGGTACAAGTGAATGACCATGAAAGCACAAAATAAAACAGTAAATGTATCATGATTAAAATAGATTAAAATACAGAAGTTTTTTAAAAAATCCATAAATATAGTACATTAAAATCATGTTTTTCCTGGAATAAATGCACTTATTTAAAAACGTTGCAGTATAAAAACAAATATCTGCTGATTGTAAATTTAAAATCAGGCCCATGGCTTCCTTAACTGTGCGTACACCATATTTGTTAAGCATAGGTTTCAAAAACATATTACGCTGTTCCCTGTACAGTTCACAGAACAAAAGAAAGTGCTGAGTGCTTTGGGTAGATGTAGAGTCACACATACATGGTCCTGTCGCATGTTTCTTAATATGGGGATGAGCCACTAAATAATGTGCCATCCCGAACCGCATCCTTGTAAGTACAAACTTGTGTGACTGTCTGGTTACCATCAGAAGATACAACGGAAACACTTCACCTGTAACAAATGAGTTGTAAAACAATACAGTAGATAATGATCCAGAGGCTAATTTACGCTTTCTACCTGCAAATCCAAAAAAGGTATTTTTCATTTCAGTCGTAGTAATATTGGATACTGCAGATGGGTCATTAACAATATTAACACCATAGATTTCCGAAAAACAGACAACAACATATTTAATCCATGGGATCGCTAAAAATGTGTCCATTAAAAGGCAATCTTCGATGACTAATCTGTTAAAGGCCTTCTCTTCCTTAAGCCAGATGGAACGCCAGACCATCAAAGGCCTAAGGGATAACAAATCACATAAAAAGTGAATGTTAAGCTCTTGATGGATTAGTTCATTTGAGGTTGAAACAGGTAGGCACAGAAGCTTTTTTTAAAAATAGTTTTCTTCAATTTGTAAGCTGTCATGCCGGCTATATACCCATAATCCTGCGCCACATAGTGCGATAGACACACACCTAGCCTGATAAATTTTGAGCATGTCTAAGGTGCGCCTCTCCCCTACTTTTGAGGTCAATCTAAAAACACCATAGGCGTTCTTGGCCATTTTGTTCCGGATATTAGTGAATAGGCTGGACCATTTCCTGTCATTTGCAAAGGTAATTCCCAGATAACAAAATTTGTCCACATGTTGGACTTTTTCCTCATCAATAAAAAAGGCATTTGGGAACTTCCTTTTTTTCCCACAGGTAATTATTACAGTTTTCCCTTTGTTAATCACCAGTTTTCTTGCCTTAATAAAGGCTGAGAAACTATCCATTAGGCGCTGTAATCCTATCGGCGTTCTTGATAGTAAAACAGCGTCATCAGCATATAATAACACTGGGATAGGATCACCATGGATCTGGGGGGCATCAGCCACAACCTTCTTTAAAACATTATCAATCCTGTTAATAAATAAAATGAAAAGAAGTGGGGCCAATACACAGCCCTGTCTAATTCCCCGCTTGACGTCAAAGTTCGGGGTACATTCCCCCCCTTTACCAAAACGGACCCAGGTCTGCAGTTTGTCGTATAATCTAGCCAAGAAGAATACTATACCCTCTGGGGCGCCTAGATTGAGCAGGGTGGTCCACAGGGTGGGATGGTCCACTAGATGGAAAGCGCTGCTCAGATCTGCAAAGCAGAGGTATAGGGAGCCATGTTTAGCCTCAGTGTACTTCCCGATCAGCAGGTCCAAATTGATACACTGATCGAGGGTACCCCTACCCCTTCTAAAGCCATATTGGCTATTAGCCAGAATACCCTCCTGCTCAGCCCATTCCTCCAATCTTACTAACATGACCCGACTCATAATTTTGACCGACGAGTCAAGGAGGGATATAGGCCGATAGTTTTTGGCCTCTGACCTGCTGCCTTTTTTATAAATGGGTACAATAATTGATTGCCCCCAGGTAACAGGTGCATCACTACAGACAGCAGCATTAAAAACAGTTGCTAACAGGGGTGCCCACAATTTAGGTTCAGTCTTATATACATCGATGGGTACCCCATCAGGGCCCTGAGCCTTGCCTCCTTTGCTAAGTGTAATACAAAATTCTACCTCCTTGGGAGTGATATCAAGTGGCACCACATCCCACCCCTTGGACTCCACCGCCTCTGTTCTATTTGTGTCGAAAATGTTGGAAAAATGGGTTATCCACCCCTCACTAGATACGGTGGAGGTTAGTTCTGGGGTATCATCCGCTTTAAGTAATGGGGAGTTAATTGTTGCCCAGAACAGAGTGGTATTCGATGTTTCGGCAGCTAAATTTAATGAATCCCATGCCTGCAATTGAAGTTCCCTCTTCCTCTCTGTAAGAGCGCGTTTATATTCCAGTCTTGATTTAGCAATTAAAACAGGATCCCTAGGTTTAACCGATAATGCCAACTTCAGGGAAGTTAAGGAAACTGTACAGTGATGATTAAACCATCCTGGGTTCTTCCTCGGTAGAGTGTTGGCTTTCCCGGTAAATTTCTTACTAATAGCTAGGTTGATACTATTAAAACACAACAGTACCCTCTCATGATCATTAACATTTGCTAAAATTGAATCGATTTCTGCAAAGCTCCCCTTAATAATACTACTAGATAAATACCCGGCTTTATCCCCTGCCCACCTGAGTCTGACACCATTAGTCCTATGGGGTTCCAGGTTAGAAACAGTAGGTCCCACTATAACTGACTTATCTGCCCAGAAAGTAGTCTCCATTGTAATACAATTATGATCACTGGTATTACAAACAACTATTCTTGGGGTGGCGCAACTAGAAATTACATTGGAGGATATAATCACATGGTCAATGACCGAGCCTCCTAGACCGTTCTTAAATGTAGGGACAGTTAGACCATGTTCATCTTTGCAGGGTTCTAGGATTTCCAAGTCATAACAGCTCATAAGTTTGTGCAATTCATCTCCATAGCTGCCATGGCTAAAATGTGGAGCATCCCAGCCATCATTAGTTGTAACCCCGCAAATCCCCAATGTTGAATGTTCACATAACTTAATATTGAAGTCACCAACCCAAATAAAGTCGAATACAACCTTAGAATCTGTACATAGATTTTCAAGGGCGTCAGCTAAATCATGTACCACTTTGGACCTAGTATTGTCAAAAATATTATTATAGTAATTGATCAATATAATGTTTCGAACCCCAGTCTCGACAAGCCAAAGGATCTGCCCATGAACACCCATTTGCAGGTGTTTTTTCACCACAATAGGGCGTAAAATAGATATTAAAACCACAATGCCCCCTTTAGCTCGCCCTGGGCCTGAACCATAAGCAGGTAGGTTGTAGGACTCAAAGCCCTCGTAACTAATCTCCTCCCTGCTCCATGTTTCCTGGAGGCACAGGATATCATAAATGTTAACAAAATCATTCCAGGCTGGATCCCTCTCCATGGACCTAATCCCTGCCACATTCCAGCTAGCAAGTATAATTCCATTCAGGCTGTGACCACCGTGGTTGATTTCTCTTCTCCTACATTCAGCCAGGCCACAGACTTCAGCAGTGTTACTAACACCCCTATTGTCCTGAAATACAATTTTACAATCTACAGCCTCGTACCCTTGGCGGATTACTGACTCCGTATGAATAGGAACAGAGTTATCGCTTTTTCCAATGTCTTCACCATTATCAAATTCACCATGGGCTAGCGACAGATGAGGCACAGGGAGTCAGTCATTACAATCTAATGAACTAAATGCATTGAATCGATTATGCATTGGTGTCACGAATGCAGGCCCATGTGCCGGTGTAAACAAACCATTCCTGGTACTAATGCTAGCCTGAAGCGAAGTATTAAGGTGACAATAAAAGAATGCGAGAGAACGTACACCCACATTATGGTCAGATACTGGCAAAGAGGCCGCCCTTAGGAGAACAGTGGCTGCATGTTGAGGGTGCTTAAAGTTGACTATGATACAATCACCTTTACTGCTCTTCCTTGAACTTCCAATCCAATTAACCCTCCTGGTAGTTAGAATTTGGTCAGAATGTTCAGTAGGAAAACCACACTGCCTGTTTAACCAGGACACCGTCTTATTGTTTAAGGATTCATGTGTTTCTTGGATGGTGTTGTTTGCTACCTCAGTTACATTGGTTAATACAACCACATAGGGCGTGCACTCTGGTGGTAAGTTAATGAAACGCTTGCGTCTTACCTCAGTCCAACCCTCCTCTCTCTCCTTACCCTTGGTTGCCTCAGGTGCGGTCCCCTGGGTAACGTGGCCTACCGCTTGCTTTGGGTCAGTAGACGGGTCCTCTCCGGATGATAAACCCCTCTCTGTCCGAGCTACCAAGTTAGAGCCAGCGGCTTGTAAGGTCACCAGGCTGCCGCTGCTACCTTGCGTAGTCGTGGTGTTAGAGCCAGCTACCTGGGCGAACGACAATGCTGTGCCAGGGCACGACATCTTGGTTACAAGGTCTCCCAGTCTCTTGACCTCTAAGGCCATTATATTAATTTTGTCTACCAAGGGTTAAATGATCCCATCTATTTTAGTTTCTAAGAAACTTGCTAAAAAGTTGAGCTGGGCAGTGTCTAATAGCACGCTATCATCACGGTCCCTAACTTCGCCTATTTTAATGGGGTAACTTGAGGGAACGACTGCCTTTTTACGGGATATCCTAGCAACCCCCGCTTAGGTAGGATTTTTCTGCATGCCCTGACTGCTCTAGCAACAGGGGTAATAGGGGTAACTGGAGTGGTAGGGAGCTGGACACTAATGTCTTGTAAATCAGCAGGGATATCTTGTTGCACCACCAAACCATCCGGGGTTTTATCCAGATTAATCGGTTGATTAAATACCCCCCTATCAGAGGTAGCAATGGTTGTACATGGGGATGAGGGTGGTGGGGAGTTGTTAAGACCCAGGGACATCCTCCTTTCGCTATTTATTTTGCTAACAACTTTCACGAGGTAATTGTCCATGTTTACTGTTGCAGGGGCCGGGAGAGCCCTGTTCTTAGACATGCTGATGGTAAAAAATATCTAGAGGGGGAGCAGAATATTAAAATAGAATTATAAACAACCGATATTGTCACATGAACTGCCCACATATAAAATAGACTTTTTTCCTACATGCGAGATCTTCTATATCATGAAATCTCACTATACCGTGATATAGTCCCGGTAGTCCGTTGAAATAGGGATTAGTCCAGGGGTCGTGGCCCAGTCCTGCCTCCACCTGCCCCAGATGGCCCGCCCTTTGCCCGGGCTTAGCCCGGCGCAGCCCGCGTGCGTCCCGCGGGGCGGGAGGCGTTCCTCAGCTATGTAGCGCCTCCGGGCGCAGCCAGGCGTGTCAGCGGTGCGCCGGTAGTCCCAGGGGCACCTGGGTAATGTAGTTTTTAGCCGTTGCCCTCACGGCGCTTGTTGGTCAGCAGGGAGCTCCACAGCCGTTTCCCTCACGGCAGGAGCGTGCGAACTGCAAGTCCGGTAAAAGAAGCACCCCCGCTGGAGCGCTCGGCGCTCCTCAGCTATGTAGCGCCTCCGGGCGCAGCCAGGCGTGTCAGCGGTGCGCCGGTAGTCCCAGGGGCACCTGGGTAATGTAGTTTTTAGCCGTTGCCCTCACGGCGCTTGTTGGTCAGCAGGGAGCCCCACAGCCGTTTCCCTCACGGCAGGAGCGTGCGAACTGCAAGTCCGGTAAAAGAAGCACCCCCGCTGGAGCGCTCGGCGCTCCTCAGCTATGTAGCGCCTCCGGGCGAAGCCAGGCGTGTCAGCGGTGCGCCGGCAGTCCCAGGGGCACCTGGGTAATGTAGTTTTTAGCCGTTGCCCTCACGGCGCTTGTTGGTCAGCAGGGAGCCCCACAGCCGTTTCCCTCATGGCAGGAGCGTGCGAACTGCAAGTCCTGTAAAAGAAGCACCCCCGCTGGAGCGCTCGGCGCTCCTCAGCTATGTAGCGCCTCCGGGCGCAGCCAGGAGTGTCAGCGGTGCGCCGGTAGTCCCAGGGGCACCTGGGTAATGTCGTTTTTAGCCATTGCCCTCACGGCGCTTGTTGGTCAGCAGGGAGCCCCACAGCCGTTTCCCTCACGGCAGGAGCATGCGAACTGCAAGTCCGGTAAAAGAAACACCCCCGCTGGAGCGCTCGGCGCTCCTCAGCTATGTAGCGCCTCCGGGCGCAGCCAGGCGTGTCAGCGGTGCGCCGGTAGTCCCAGGGGCACCTGGGTAATGTAGTTTTTAGCCGTTGCCCTCACGGCGCTTGTTGGTCAGCAGGGAGCCCCACAGCCATTTCCCTCACGGCAGGAGCGTGCGAACTGCAAGTCCGGTAAAAGAAGCACCTGTACATTTACATTTACATGGAGCCCCAGCCTGAGAGAGTTAGGTCTAATCCCTCTATCTCATGGATCACTCATGGGCACCACAAGCAGAAACTGGTGTCATAAGCAGTTGACTTCCCGATGACTGTTTAAATCCCTGTGTCTCTATCCCTGCACTAATGTAAGAACTTGACTCCTTCAGTAGAGCCTCTGGCTTCAAGATCAACATTCAGAAATCGCAAGTCCCCAAACTATTCACCTCTCCTTGCCTGAAAAGCTTCTTTCCATTAACCTGGACCCATGATCACGTTCATTATTAAGATTTTTCCTTTCCTAGGGTAGACATTCAATCACAATTATGCAGACTACATGCCCACAGTTTGGGTGGACCAAGAATCCTGGCAACATGGAGGACTGTCCTGGTAGAATAGCTGTAACAAAGATTACTATTTTACTTTAAAAAACGATCTAATGTAGACACTGCCCCCTATCAAGTCTCTAGATGTTTCTGATGTCTCGTGCAATCATTTATCTGGTAGGGTCCGGGGAAACCTATAGTGGCAAAGAAAATCCCCTATCTCCTATTGAATAAAGGGGGTCTGGATATACGAAACCCCACCAACTACGACTTACTTGCACAATTAAGGTACATCCTGCAATGGGAACAGAGCCTATACTGAGAAGCACTGATGCCTCATCAATCAATGCACACCCAGCGAAGGTGCCCTGGTTAGACAAGAAACACAGGCTATGGAGGGTGTACTTCTCTCCAGTAATCTATCCACTTTGGTGGCATGGGACTGTGTCTCAGTATTCAAGGGCTTGGGCCCTTAGCCCTTCCTTTAACCCACTGACTGGTGACCCCAAATTCACCCCAGCTGTGACAGGGGGCGACTACCTAGATATGCAAGAAGCCGGCTGTAAAATGGTGCGTGACTTCTTTTACACTGCTGGAATTAAAGGCCGGGTTTAAAAAGATTAGGAATAGCGATTTCCAAACATCAATTTGATCCAAAATATCTCTATTTGGAAATCGCTATTCCTCATGTATAAAACATTTTCCCCCACATGCATCAAACTCCCGTTTCGCATTTCCAAATTTGCGATTTTTACCGAATCGCAAATATGGATTCGCAAAACGGGATGCATCATAGAAAGTGCATAATATTTCCGAATCGGTAAAAATCGCAATTTTTACCGAATCGCAAATATTATGCGAATTCAAAATTGCGAATTCGCTATTCCCAATGATTCCTATGGGCCAAAAGGCCCATAGGAATCAATGGAAATTGCGAATTCGCAATTTTGAATTCGCATAATGTTGATGCATTCCATGGGTGCAAGGGGGGGTCCAAAGGACCCCCCCCCTGCACCCTTGAAATGTTTTTTTTAATGGATGTTTCACACACACATGTCCTAAGGACATGTGTGTCTGTAACATGACATTGTTTAAAATGTAAATTAGAACATTTTAAACATTTTTCGCAATTTACCACGAGGTTCAACCTCGTGGTAATTTGCACTTGCAATCTTCAAAATCGCAATTTTTTAAAGAATGATGCATTGCATTTAAGGAATCGCAAATTTGCGATTCCTTAAATGCAATCGCATTCTGGAAAGTCGCAAAATTAGCGATTTCAATCACAAAATAATGATGCATCTGAAAAAGCATTTTTGGAATCGCAAACGGCCGATTTTAAGGAATCGCACCGTTTGCGACTCCACAAATGCTTGATGCATGTGGGGGTTTGTTTCATACAAGTGTGCACAAATCGACCTCATGAATATTAATTGGGTAGGTCACAGTTTGCGAAACATTAGTAATGCCTGCCACCACAGGGATGTTGTCAGACTAAGGTTAGCAGACCATCATGTCTAGGATTGCCTCTGAATAAAGATTTTATTT
This sequence comes from Lissotriton vulgaris, assembly GCF_964263255.1. NCBI lineage: Eukaryota > Metazoa > Chordata > Amphibia > Caudata > Salamandridae > Lissotriton > Lissotriton vulgaris. The sequence goes on from NC_141685.1 coordinate 383,120,170, forward strand.
TTGCTGAAACGCAACCCATTTTCCTGGGATGCGTTGCAACAATAAAAAATGGAACGTTTAGTTTTCATTTTTTAAGAGCAGGCAGTAGTCCTATGGACCACTGCCTGATCTTAAAAATGTTTTTCCAAAGTTCACAAAAGGGAAGGGGTCCCATGGGGACCTCTTCCAATTAGTGAATGGATTTCCACCAACTTTATGTTGGTGGTAAAATACCAAGCTTTTGCAACAGCTTTTCAGTCACAAAATCTTGATATATAACACTGAAAATGGCTATTTGGAAGGGACGCCCTAAACATCCCCCTTCCAAATAGTGATTTAAACCCCCATATTGGGATTCTGCAGAATCGCAGTTTGTATGTTTGCACATTTGGAAAAGCATTTTTGCTGCCACAAATGTCCCAATTTTGCAACTGCAAAAATACTTCATACAGATTGCCCCTAAGCTTTGAACATATCCAGAAGGAATACGGGGTCCCCGTAAGGGAGAGGTGGCCTCCACATCAGGCCATGGGCGTAACACAGGACCCTGTGTTGCGGGGTCCACCCGCACTCCTGGAGCCCTGTTGGCGGAGCCAGCAAGCACTACACATCCATCAGGTATTTGGTAATGAAAGGGTTGCGTGAATCGCCGTCGTTCGTTGCTCCAGCACCTCGCTGTGGCCTCTTCATATTAGTGCGTGGTACGCAGATGTCTCCGCGTCCGTGGCTGTGCATTCTTTACCCTAAGGGTCGGCTGATCTGGTGGCCATTGTCATGCGCATGGTGCAATTAAAAGTGCGCATGACTGGTGAGGTGAGGCATCACAGAGGGCAGAGATGACTGTGAGGGACAGTGCTGCTGCAGGCCATAATTTAATTATTTCTAGCCCCTGGCTAGCCTTGCAGTCTTGCACTGACTTCTGCTGCCCGCAGGTGAGTCTGTCCATTCACGTCCGAGGAGCATGGAGTGCATATCAGGTGATGGGGTGGAATGGGATGCTTTGTGGGGTGGGTGGCGGGATTAAAAGTAAAAGGTCATATAGGCCCCGATTCCATTCTGCGAAGTGGAGATGGAGACCGTGAGGATTGCTCCAGTGCGAGGATGGTGGTTGAGGCTTAATGCACAGTCATGTGACTGCAATAAATCAAACATTTCATGTATGATGATTGTCACAATCATCATGATTAAAAATTTTGATTTATTGCAGCCACGCACCAGTGCGCAAGCCACAACCATAATCAAAGGTGAGAGCATAATATGGGCCTCCAATCTACATATAATGGGCGACCGCTTAGTCACCAAAGAAACATACCTTACAGCATACATAGATAGGGGCCTGTGCATTGTGACAATTACTGATGTTTTACCTGATTCACCGAAACGATAGGCTAACAAGAGTTAGCTCTACATCTTTCTTTACTTTTCTGGAAAAGGCCTTTCTCAATGATTTTTGCTTTTTCACGCTCAGAAAAAACAGAACGTGTAGGGCTGGGATATGTTCAACCTTGAAAGTTGGGAATGTTATGCGCACTTTCTTACACTTCCGAGACCACTTGTGCCTATTACATGCCTTTGGTGCCTCAGTGGGCTTTGCGATTGCAATCACAATTTAAATGTCGCACATCAGCAATCTTAAAAACGTGGTTGCAATGCCGCTGGTACGTGTGCCCATTATTTCAAGTGCTTGTTGGCAAATGCAGCCGGCTTTCTGGCAGTCGACCTTCGTTTGCAACTTGGGGGTAATAATTTAAAACATGTGGGTCTCTTCTGACAGTCATACTAGCTGGTGGTTTTGGCATGAGATTACTGCATAGCTCTTGCCTCAGTCTGAGGCTAATGCAGTATGGTGCATGTCTGTGCGCGAGTCAGTGTCACACTTAGGCAGCTAAGATGGATCCATGTGTTGTAACTATTCATGTTGGTACTGCCTTACATCCTGTTTGGTTGGGTACCATGTGGACAGAGAGGCCCTGGAGTCCTGGTGCCCTCCTGATTGATTGCTGGCAGGAAGGGGGCCCAGTGTGGACAAAGGCTGGCAATTTTAGGGGGGGCCTCTGCAGCAGGCAGCAAACATGTATTTCGTAAAAGCACATGGGAATGTGCAGATTAAGTATCAGGAGGTGTTTTAAATATTCCTTTTACCCCCACATACAACAAGGGGGTTTCCATACTGGTTCTGGTGAGTAACACAAGCCATTTAATGTGCTTAAACCGTGTTCTCAGCTGCCCTGTGTTGTAAAACACTCCTAATAGCTTTTGACTAAAAAACACTTTGATTTATGTTTCCAGGCATGAGGTTTAGATATGTGTTTTTTGATGATGCTTGGCCCCAGGAGTAAGTATGAAGGTATGAAGGTGGTTCTACGTTGCCCTGTGTATTGAGATGCAGTTTCTATGTCCTGTTAAATGTTAAATGTTAAATGTTAAATGTTAAATGGGACTTTTATAGCGCAACGGCTACTCCAAAGGAGTGTCCCGGCGCTTTTGTGCTCCAGACCAAAGAAAGAGCTGGAAAACATAACAGTAAAAAGAGCAGGGGCCTAAAGAGGGGGCAGATTATCCAGTGAACAGCCAGGTTTTTAAGTCTTTTCTGAAGGCAAGCAGGTTAGCGGTGTTTCGCAAGGACACCGGTAAGGAATTCCATAGCTGCGGAGCAAGAAAGCTAAAGGACCGGCCGCCTAGCCGAGCCCTTTTGATGCGTGGCACCCGAGCCAAAGCCAAAGCTTCTGACCTGAGGGATCGTACAGGTCGATAGAAGTCCAGCCTCCTCTGAAGATATTTGGCACCATTGCCATGCAAGGCCTTATGGGCGAGAGTCATGGCCTTGAAAAGTATCCTCTTCCGCACCGGAAGCCAGTGAAGGGATACGAGGAGATTGGAGGCACTGGTGCGGCGGTGCAGGCCAAAAATTGCACGAGCAGCAGCGTTCTGAGTAACCTGCAAACGCTGGAGGAGGTATTCAGGCAGACCCAGATATAGGACATTTGCATAGTCCAATCTGGACCCTATGAGTGCCTGAACAGTGATCCTCCGATGTTCCTCCGAGAGAAGGGGAAAGAACTTGCGCAACATTCTGAGTATCCCAAAGCATGTTCCCGTAAGAGTGGAAACCTGGGATTTGAGCGAGAGCTCGTTGTCAATTTTAACCCCCAGGTTCTTAGCCCACTTAGAGGACTGAGTGGGAGGGAACATGTCAGCAGGCCACCATCCCTGCCAATCTGGTTCTGATGGGCATCCGAAGAATAGTATTTCGGATTTGTCCGAGTTGCATTTGAGGCTGTTGTGTGAAAACCAGCTAAAGACAGCCCCAAGGCACTCGCAGATCCTTTCTCCATCGAACTCTTCGCTCTTACGACAGGTGAATAGAAGCTGGGTGTCGTCAGCATAAGAGACGATCCGGGCCCCGTAGGACTCCGCCAGTGTCGCCAGAGGGGTCATAAGGATGTTAAATAGAGTGGGGCTCAGTACAGAGCCCTGAGGCACTCCGACTCCCAATGGCGGCATCTCGGCGGACCCGGGTGGGACCCAGACCGTCTGCCGGCGGTTGGCCAGAAAGGAACGAAACCAGTTGAGCACCGTCCCCCCTAGACCGATGTTATGAAGTCTAGTGAGGAGATCCTCGTGGGGGACGGTGTCAAACGCCGCCGACAGGTCTAACATGACTAACATCACCCTGCCTCCTGTGTCCAGCACCTCCTTCACGATCTCCGAGACTTCCAGGAGCGCCGTCTCGGTGCTTAAGTTGGAACGAAAGCCCGATTGGGATTCATGAAGTAACTCATTAGACTCCAGGAAGTTAGAAAGCACGCTGTGCACGTGTTTCTCCAGGATCTTGGTCAGTGCTGGAAGGAGCGAGATTGGCCTATAATTAGAAGGCGCCTCTGGATCAAGACTGGGCTTCTTGATCAGGGGGATGACCATGGCTTGCTTCCAGGCCTGGGGCAGAAAACCCTGACTCAGGGATAAATTGAGGATAGGATTAGCTATGGGATTAATGACATCTGCCATTTTCGCTAAGAATTTTGCTGGACACGGATCTAATGGTGAGCCTGATTTAAGGTTCCTCATCAAGGCTAAGGATGCGGCAACCGGAAGGGGAGGAAAGTGTAGCAAAGCTGGGCCAGGAGGAGACAGGAAGACTGTCTCCGTCGGCATCGTAGATAAATCATCTAACGCTCTCGAAGGGAAAGAATCCTGAATTAGCCTGATTTTGGTGGTGAAGAAATTGGCAATAGTGTTAGCCCAGGTCTCCACCGGGGCACCCTGAGTAGAGGTTGTCCGGGGGCTGGTGAATTCACGTACAATTGAAAAAATCTCCTTACAGGAGTTAGCTGCGTCTTCAATCCTTTTAGCGAAGTAACATTTCTTGCCCTGTAAGATAAGATCGTGGTAGGACTTCATCATGATTTTATAGCGTTGTTTGGCTTCAGGCTCATACTGGACTCTCCACGCCCGCTCAGCAGCTTTACATTGCCTACGAGCGTGGGCTAAATCCTCCGTAAACCAGGGGGCAGAGACCCGCCGGGCAGCAGATCTGGGTGGCTGTGAGGGAGCGAGCTCATTTAGTCTGGCAAGAAGCCAGGATTGTAGGCTCTCCAGATCTTTCTCCAGGTCGCCAGTACAGGAAGCAGGGTGATCTGCCAGGGCATGCGTTAGCATGTCTGGGGTCACCCGGTGGAATGCCCTATAGCTGCTGCAGCTGTGCGTCTTCAAGGATGGCGCAGCTTGAAAATGGCCCATTCGCCTCTGTGAAAGGAAGGACGACAAGCACAGTACATGACCATCTACTATACAATGAGAGGCCATACCGTACCATTCCATGACTGAGTACCCTTCCATTTCTGGTACTTTGCACCATTTCCGGTGTTTTAAGATCTTCAAGTTTCTTCTTGCTCAAATGGGTGTAATTTCTGATATTATATGTTTTAATCGTCTTCATTACATAATTTTGCTTGCAAGAAAGAGTCACTCTTAGTCGTTGAAATGTCACTCATACTGACACTGAAATTATGAAAATGTCACACATGGCAATCTGAAACCTTGGCAGCTATGCCCACAGCAGCCCTGTGTTCCAGCCTCCAGTGGGCCCATCGGCGCTGTAGCGCACACAGGCGGCACTACACTCTGTCGCCGGCGTTGGTTGCACCAGTGAGTTGCCTCATAACTGTCCTGCTGCATAAATTAAATGGTGAGTGCTACGAGTGGTGGGTGCAGGTGACCTGAGCTTTCAGGCCCAGCAGCAAGGGGGTTGAAGGCAACTGCCTTGAGGCCAGAGACCATTTTCATATTTACATACCTTTGTAAACTGGTTACAGAGTATTAGTTTGTTTCTGGTTCCAGTAATCCCTGGGCCCCCACTCTGCCTATTCCTTACATTTGAAATTCACATTTACTGCTGTAGTGTAAGAATTCATTTAATGAAAAGGAATATAAAGTAAGGTTGTCAAAAGAAAAATGACAGCAATGTGTTGTTTAAATTGCCTGGAAAGACCTCTTCTTGACACTAAATTGGGTTATAAATAAAGTATGTATTGATTTGTATTGTGACTTTTCTGTCTTTGTTCACTTTAATTATCAGTCATGTATCATTCAGGCAGCCATAGCACACAATTAAAAGTGCTTTCTATTCATATTTGTTGTTCAAAGTATGCACAGAACAGTGCTGAAAATACAGCTTTAGGTGACTGCTTATTTTTGTGAGCTGGCAACCCTAATCATGAAAGTTTTTTTCAGGATCCCACATGATTTATTTCCTCCACTCTCGATCCCTGATTTACTCAATAATAGCAATAGTTTAACTTATATATAAAAACCCTACCCCGCCGTCAATAACATACTGAGTTACTTCAAGTGTCTGAAAATGCACCCTGCATCAGACGACTCACTCCTCATTTTCGCCCTTCACTTTTGCGTTCACCATGCACTCACAGCAATCACAATGCACTCACACTGATCACCATGTACTCCCACTATTCACTCGCTCACCCTCCATTCACAGTGATCACTTTGCACTCACAATGCACTTGAGCTTTTCACCCTGCAACTCACCCTCCAGTCACACAAGCACACTACTCATCCAGCCTGCCATGTCACACTTCACTCACCCGTCTCCCTCACTGCTCAATCTGCGATCTCACTTATTTATTTACTTTTTTATTTTGTGTCGTTTATAGAGCGCGCAGCTACCCCAATGGGGTGTCCCGGCGCTATGTGATTGCGGATCTCAAGAAGGGACCAGAGATGGGCGATTAACGGCAGAACAGGAAGGTTTTCTGAGCGCGGCGAAATTCTTGTTCAGTCTTGCTCATGCGTAGTTTAAAAGGCAGCCTATTCCACCGCTGGGCCGCGCCTAGTTCAAAGGTTCTTCCTCCAGAGTGAGATTTTTTTGAATCTCGGAATGACCAATAGGCCTTTGGAATTGGAGCGTAGAGAGCGGGAATTACAGTAAGGACGAAGAATTGATCTGAGGTGGGCAGATCTGTTACCCTGGTGGAGCGATAGGCCAGTGTCATTGCCTTGAACTCAATACGTTTGCTCATGGGGAGCCAATGCAAGTCATGAAGGTAGGAGGAAATGGGGTGTCTCCGAGGGAGACCACTTATCAAAAGCCCATCACTAACCATGCATTCTTTCGGCCCACTCTGCACCTAAATCCGCACCCAAATTCATATATTCACCTCACTCACCCTGCAGTCACTCCTCCTACCCTAATCTCACACTGTCGCATTCCTCACCGTGCACTCACATGGGCACTCCTACCACCCACAAAGCTCAGAGGGTTAATGTGCCTGCTACAAAGAAAGTGTATCATGCAGATCACAGAACTGAGTGTGAGTAAACTATGAGTAGCGCTATAAAAAATGAAATGTTTTTCAGAAAGGTGCTATAGAGAGATGAGGTGCAATGTTGGTGAGTGGTAGTGAGGGAATTCATGGAAAAGGAGAAGAGAGGACGGGCCAAAAACGACTTTCAGATGTCATCCAAAGACTTCTTGAGGCATGGGCAACGTGGGCTCCGGCCCGGGGCCCTGGATTTTCAGGGGGTCCCCGGATAAAACCAGCTTTGTTCTGTAGAGTCTTGCCCTGATGGCATTAAATGATTCTTGAAAAGATTGTTTTAAATACAACTTTCCTTTGCTTTTTTTCAAAATTGGTGATGTGTGTCTATCACAGAAATTTTGTAGAGGAATGTTGTGTTTCATGCAACATCAATAAAATTTTAATTTGGATCAAATAAGGACCTCACACATATGAGAAATGGGAGAGTGTCAGACATTATTTGCAATAATATGCTGCTGTGTAACAATATTGAAAACAACCATCACTATCCCTGAATATTACATGTAAATACATTTAGAATTTGGACTAGTGTGTCTATGCACTGTCTGTGACTCGCCCAAAGAGGGCACAAAAGAGCTGAAATTGGATCATAAATTCAAAACTGTTCTTACTAGGGTCTCCAAAATATGTTTGCCAGTTGGCCCCTAATATCCTTAAAATGTCCCTGGTGCCATCTGCGAATCTGGTGACCCAAATTGCCATGTGGGCTGGCACGTCTAGGTCCATAGAAAAGAAAGTTCAGCAAAAAAACAAATTGTAGCAAGGATGCAAACTCTGCATAAGTGTTTCTGTGGTGGTGCACGAACAAAAGGGGAATTAGTTTGACTAAATAGGTTTGATTTATGTATGCTGCTGCTTGCTGTAATTGTTATTGTTTTACAAGTCACTTTGAAATATTTGCACCTCTATGCACAATTACCAACCAAAAGGTCAGTGGTTGACAAAAGTGGTTTGATTTTTGTATGTTGCTGCCTGCTGTACTTGCTACTGTTTTGCTAGTCACTTTGAAATATTTAAGCTTTCAAAAAGAGAATTGTTAGTTTAAACTGGTTTATTTAAGCTTTTAAAAAGGAAATTGTTAGTTTAAACTGGTTTGATTATTCTATTGTGCTGTAGTTGTTATTGTTTACCAGTTGCTTTGAAATATATGCGCCTTTATGCACACACCAAACGGGAAATTGTTTGACTAGCCTGGCTTCATTTTTCATACTGCTAGACTTGTTTTTATCATGTACTTTGAATGTATGTTCACATTGATGCAAGAAGAAAGTTAATTGTTTTACTAAACATGCTTGATTTTTGTTTATTGCTGGACTGGTGATTGCTTTATTGTGCACTTTGAAAGTATTTGAACTTTTCTTTTGCTTTACCAACTACAATGTGTATAGATTGTCATTAGGTACTTGCTGATATGGTTTGTTTTTATTATACATGCAGTGTTATTTATGGTGTTGCTTGCACTTATCTGTAATATGTGTGCCTTAAATCTTGTATTTAGCATTGTTTACATTACAGAAATGATAAATTAACAGACAAACATCTGCATCACTGTTCTGAAGCATCCAAACAGTTTTCTTCCTCAGCCTTGTTTGCCTGCCTGTTGAGTATTGCTTACTAATAAATACATGATTTATAGAAATTGAAAGTGCTTCCTCAGTTCACTTTATTATCATGCAAAACCCTTGACAGTGGCTAGTGTGTGGCATACAAATTATTCCCCAGTCTATTTATCTTGCCTTCCGCAGGATACTGAGTTATATCTTGTGTACTTCTCATGTATATTGTCAGTTGAGTTTTCATCCAATTGCAGGTTTGGGTTTGTCTTGCAAAGGTTCATGTTACTGTCCATTAACGTCGATTTTAATACATACCCTTCATAGTTATTCTTCAGCCTAAGGCAGATCCTGAGACAATAGGACCGCTCTTTGGCATTGTTCTGATTGCTGCCTCAATTAAATAATCTGCCTTTGACATTATTGTTACAAATGGCATACCGTTTCCCACTTTCTCATTAGAACTCTGAGCAAGACAATATAGAGGCATTTCATTCAAATGTTGGAGGTTTCAAATCCATATATGCCAGATTTTTGGGTGGTGGGGCAAAGTAGTGGGTGGTGGGCCGGGCCACCAGGGGGGCCTCCATGTGTTTTGCAGGGGGCCCCCTCAAGTTTCGTTACGCCACTGCATCAGACATTAGGTAACACACCATTAACACACATGCCAGCATTTCACTCATGCCATTCGAGAATTGGGTCTTCACTAAGCAAGGACCTTTATAAATTCCTTAACAGGACTAACCTCTTCAGGAAGGCACCATCCCGGAAGTGGTGGGAGGTTTGGCCATGCCCTCTTTTTTAAAGAATGGTCAGATATCTTCTATAGACCTTGCATCTCTGGTACCAGTGCAACGGAAAAGGCGTTGTTGCTAAAACCTCACTATACTGGGACTATACCGCAGCAGGAAATAAAACCTTGAAGGACCCTTCCTAGGGACTGCTGACATAACCGTGGAGAGCCAGGACACTAAGCTACCTCCTATGGGGATGCCCAAACCGAAATGGTACTGGCAGGAGATAATCTTTGACATCAACATAATCTCAGAAGTACTGTAGTTTTCCACCTACTTCCTCCTTGGCCTCCCAAATGAACAGACATACTCTTTATTTTCATACAGGGATAGGGCGATCACCTGCACCTGTGCACTGCCAGACAGTCTATCTTCACCAAATGGGGTACAAGCGCCACACTGGTTCACTCTGCCTGGCTCCACAGACTTATGGACCTCCTTGGAATGGTTTGTTCAGTAAAATGTGGAGCTCCGTCATGGTATTTTTAGGTCTCGCCTGAGCCAGCGCATGTGCTGCCTCGGCGAGACATTAAGTAAGCCGCTTTTGGAAGTGCTTCCAAAGCGGCCAAGCGGCCAAGCAGCCACCAGCCAACCATAAAGGCGTGTACCGCGATTATAGCCAAAGAAAATAAATAGATTTTTTTTCTATTTCTTTACTTTTGCCATAATTGCGGCAACGGGGCTTTACTTTAGACATTAAAAGTAAAGCGTGGGTGCCGCATTTTCCTTGTTGGTGTTGGAAGTAGTTTTGTGACTCAGGAAACGGAAGCTGGGAGGTGTGGCTGAGGTTGAGGCCTCAGTCGAGTCACAGAGCTGTGGAGCACCATATGCTACGAGCCAATTTGGGAGCGGCCTGTGAGCCGCACTAAGCATGCCTGAGCTGGCAATTTGCATCAGCCAGCTACAGGGTATTAAAAGGAGTTGGAAAGGGCTCACAATTCCTCTCGTAGTGCGGGGTGACCGGCATTAGGTTTGTGCAGCTTTTGTCCCCTGAGGAGTCTGCCACATACACATTGGCTGTGCCCCTGCTCATTGGCTGCTAGACTGCCTGATCACCTATTGTCATTTGCTTGTCAATTGCCAGCCATCTCTGATGCCATACTGCCTAATTGTCCACTGCCTGCTTATCTATTGCTCTGTTCTCTGTTGCCTTGCATACCTGTAGCTGTACTGTATTGTACTGTTTGTACTGGCTGCATTGCCTATTGGCCTCTAGTTGATTCATTGTGCTGTCTGGCCTCCCTTGGTGCCACATAACTGAGACCAAGTGAGGCAATTTACAAGAGCTACCTGAAAGATTTTTGACTAATGGAAAAGTAGTACAATAGCAACGTGACTCAATGTGGTTCACAGAACAGGCTCCCAGCAGGCATCCAGCACCAGCACTTGCATCAGGAGCAGAGCCGTGCTAGGTTTACTCAGAACCGTCTACGTGTCCAGAAATTGCCTGGCCAACCTGGTCTGTTCAGCGGCCCTGGCCACCAGTTCGCCAGCCTGCTTGCCTCCCCCTACCTGCTCCTCCAGTCTCCACAGGATGCTGCCCTTTTGCTGCCTATATCCTTTGCATTGGGGTGTGCAGGGGACCAGCACTGAGGGCTGTTTCAAACTGCCCAGCAACCCTCCTCTGTTAAAGCTCTTCTTGACCCGCTTTTTACCTCCAACATTTTCCAGGGAGTGCAGAGCTGTAGATCAGCTGAATGAGCTCGAGCACCATGCCTGCGGGAGAGGACTAGCTTTACCGCTTAAAGGACTTAAGTGCTTGCAGTGTGTGTTCCTAAATCCAATGCTTACGTAGTTTTGAGATAGATAGAAATATTGAGCAACGCAGGTAGCGACCTTGTCTCTCAAGCACGCTCTGTTTCAGTCTTGTTTTTACAATGGGGGGAGGGGAAGGGGGGCATTGTATGGCCCGCTTTCAGACTCCCCCTGTTCATCAACTGAAATGCTGTGTGATGACTAACTTCAAAATTAAGGATGTGGCACTCTGTATTTTTCATTCTATTCTATGACAAAGGGTTTGCAGGACCCTTTTCCTTGTGGCACGCAATTGATTAACATTGATGACTTATACCTCTAATAGCATTCATATTGATTACCTGGTCTAACCAAGTGCATACAGGTTGCTTCTCTCTGCACTCTGTATTTTGACATTGATGGGATTGTCTATTCGCTTGCAGCACACATCTTTTCACTATGCTTATTTAGAGAGCAATGTGTATGGTGCGGCTTTTGGAAAGGATATATAACAACTGCACAACTAAGGTGGTGATGAACATGGAAACTTGAGGAACTTAAACCATATTCCACTGACCTCCTGAGCCACGAAGCAGCTTAGACGCTGCAGTTACTGAAGTGCAGATCATGTGCCGCTTTTGTTGCCATGTGAGAACTTTTCAAAGCAAGTGTCAAATTGAAGGTGTGGTTTGTATGCCAAGATGCGCTCATGATGTCAATTAAGATCTTGTTGAAATCCTTCGAAGCCTTACCATCAGAAGCTGAACAGCCTTTCAAGAGGGAAGGTACAACTTGGAGGAAAGGAACCAAATGAGTGTAAAACAGTGGTGGCGCATGAGACGAGATGGGATAATCGCCTGGCAGATCGGCACACATGCTGTGGCAGAATGTTGCATTTCCTGCCTGCCAGAGGGGTCCCAGGGGACCCAGGAATTCCCCTGCTGCATGGATTTAAAGGAGAAAGCCGTGTTCGAGAATGGATCACCTGCTCACCTCCTCCTGACCTCGATGTGATGTGCTATTTCTGTGCCCAGCCCAGCAGAGCCTGACTTCTGCCCCAGATCATAGGGGGAGCACAGGGCACAGGCCGAGACACTCATGCAGTGCTCGCTGTCTGACTCTCTGAAGAAGAGACAGGCAATCCACGCGGTGCCAGAAGCTCCTCTCGGTGGATCGTTCTGACAGCTGTAAAGAAATTCAGCTAAGTCAGATATTAATTTAATAATATCCTGCTGCTGACATTTAAAATGTTTGTTACGAAAATCATTAGGAGGCTCCAGCAAGCATGGCATAAGGCCTTGCAAATGGGCACACTAGAGTTTTCTGTCTGTGTTGAAAATGCACTATGTTTCGTTAAAACTAGCAGTTTTGCTGATTTAGTACTAGTGCAAAGTGTTTAAAATCCTTGCTTGACAGTGACCCTACGAAGCAGCACCCTTTATTTTCTCAGCACAGTTAGACTTGCTATGTCAGAGATAAGTCATGTGATTATTGTTCGGGCTGGAGAGAGGTCGGAGTTTTCTCTACTGGCAGTTTTCACTCTCACCATTAAGTAGCAAAGAGGGTTAATATGCCTCCTTCAAAAAAAAAGCCTACCAGCATATTTTATTGTACTGTATTGTATGTGGATAGCTCAGTGAGTTGCTGTTTTTGTCACAGAGATCCCTTTGCTATATGTGATTTAGCTGCCCCTGAAGTTGGGGTGGAGGGTGCTGATTTTTTTTAGAAATGAAACAATAGCTTCAAAAACACCTGCTGCAGAGTTTGACTTCCTTGTTGCTCAAATGAGTGTGATTTCTGATATTTGTCTATTTCCATTGACTTCATTCCATGATCTTGGTCGCAAGAAAGTGCCACCCTAAGTGCTGCGCATTTTGTTGTTGCCTGACTCTCTTAAATCCACTGAATCTATGAACATGTCACACACAAGCAATCTGAAACAGTAGCAGCTATACTCAAATGGGTGTGATTTCTGATATTTATATGATTCCCTCATCTTCATTGCTTAATTTTTCTAGCTAGGAATTGTCACTCATAGTTGGTGAAATGTCACTCATAATTACAATAAAAATATGAAAATGTCACACAGAGCAATCTGAAACCTTGGCAGCTATGCTCAGCCCAGGAGCAGCTGCGAGCCGGGTGAGAAGGACAGATATTTTGTAAAAGGCAATCAAACAGTGGTAAAGAAAATGGTGGCTTCACCTGGACTGTCATTTACTTTGCTTACTCTAAAGTTGATTGTAGTCTGAATATAATCAACCTCTTGTAAGGGGAGGTGCAGGTCCCCTGTTGTTGAGTCTTTGGATCTCTGGTTTAATCAACATGATGCCATCAAGGTGTTTGCACTCTGGTCAATTAATCTCTACATCTGACTCAACTGCTTCTACCTCTAACTCACCTAAGCTTTTAAAAACAAAACTAACTATTCAGTGTAAGAAGTGGCATTCTCACCTATCTCTCCTGAAGTCTCACCCTTCCATTTTGTCTCTGTTCTAGCAGTATCTTAGAAGGGAATAAGGAAATAGAGATGGCTCTTGGTACTAATCAAGTGGATAACGTTTTCTTGATACCGCTCCTTCTCAGGGTGCCCCTTAATGCCTGACCAGCTGTATTGGTCAAAAGTTTACCCCATGTTCCTCCTTCATGCTCATCTAATATTTCATCTTGTGCAGTGAAAGTAGTGAAAGACACTGATGTAAGGGGTGTACCCTTGATAACCTCTATTTGCAGTAAACTCAGTCCCTAAAAATCTGATATCTAAAGAGATCCCTCAGGAATCTCATGGGGAACTCTGTATGGACATGTGCGAAGGTGGCATTGTTGTATCGGAGGATTACTTCCTGCCAGACATTGCTGTTCTTACAGAGAAGAATCTGGTGCGGGAGGTTACCCTGAAATAAGGGATTAGTTCCCGATTTAGGGGCAACTGTTCACAAGCATTAGCATAGCCAATAGGTCTCGCCTTTGGGACCTTATAAGTGTTTAGCCATGCAACTGTTGATGTTGTTGCACCAAGGTTATTGTGCTGCATAACTAAATACTTTTAAGGTCCCAAAAGCAAGACCTGTTGGCTATGCCAATGATTGTTCTCTCAAGAATTCAAGGAACTCACTTGCCCTCAGTACCTGTGAGTTTTGAGGCTGACCTTTAGGCATACTCTGGCACCTGGCCTATCCAGACCCACACCGCCAAGTCTCATAGAACTGCAAGCCTTTGGTGAAACTGGATACACTACGGACATTCAGAGTATATAACAAACCAACTTTCTGCAACTCTAGTTAAAGAGATGGTGTCCCCCTACCATCTCTCACACTACACGCATATACCCACAGTCTCACTCATGCCCAACCCCAACCTACCTTCTCCATCCCCCTTCTCCATCCCTCCCCTGATATTTCCTTCCTCATATGTTGGCCACACCGGGCCGATGGTTGTAGGTGGATATATGTGTTAACATTGTCTCTGTAAAAAGATTAAAAAAAAAAAAAATATATATATATATATATATATATATATATATATATATATATATATATATATATATATACATATATACTAGCAGCCTGTCCCGACGTTGTCCAGGAGCAATTAGGCTTCAGGGCCTGCGCCCGCCCTGACGTTGTCCGTGGGTCCCCAGGAGCCTTCCTCCATATATTGCAGGATTATACCTCTATGTTTACTTTGTACACTTTTGTAACATGCACACGTAACTTTTTCCTTCTGTAATGCACCGTTTGGCTCACTTTTTTAATGCTCTGTTTGCTTCCTCTTGCTACCTGCACATGTCATTTTTTCCTCCTATACCTCTATGTTTACTTTCTACGCTTTTTTAACCTGCACACGTAACTTTTTCCTCCTGTAATGCACTGTTTGGCTCACTTTTGTAATGCTCCGTTTGCTTCCTCATGTTCACGATGTACGCTTTTGTAACCTGCACACGTAACTTTTTCCTCCTGTAATGCACCGTTTGGCTCACTTTTGTAATGCTCCGTTTGCTTCCTCTTGCTCACGATTTTCATTTTTGCTTCATTTTTCCGCCGCTCACCGCTCCTAAATAAATAAATAACCTACCTCATCCGCCGCTCACCGCTCCTCCCCGCCTGTCCGCCGCTCCTCACCGCCTGTCCGCCGCTCTTCACCGCCTTTCCGCTGCTCCTCACCGCTCCTCCCCGCGCCATGTCCGCTGGTCCTCCTCGCGCTCCTGGACGCCGCTCCTCCCCGTGCTCCTCACGTCGGGCACGCACGTCGCGACCGGCGCTTCTTCCAAGGGACTACTTTTATTTTTCTGGAAATTTTTGAAATAACGTATATTTATTAAGTTTATATAGCCTATGTCCATCTGCACACCCTGACGATTACAACGATGTATTGGGTGTGTGAATTGGCGCTGTGGTTCCCGAGTTTACCCGCCTCAAAGGATCAAAGTTCTTCCTTTATAATAGTAGTATAGATATGTATATATATATATATATATATTCACTGAAAAAACCATAGGTTATAGACCATATATAGTTAGGAATTAGCATTTACAAAACCTTAATTTACTCGCACAAAACCATAGAAATTTGCCCATATAGTTAAATGCAATAACTATATATCGCGCACCCGCAATCCACTGCTGATGATGTCACATATTACATCATTCATGACATGGTCAGTGACATCACTGATGACATCACTGATGACATCATCCAGTGACTGTATGTTTCTGTAAAATATGTATAAATATGTATAGTTAAAATATGTCTTACTTATTGAAGAATGAGTGGATGTATAAGTGTCTGGATGAAGGATTTAGTAGGTGCATGACTGACTGTATGAGAGAGTGATTAAATGTGTCTCATTGAGTGCATGTGTTAGTGACTAAACTGTCTTTATTTGTGCTTCATTATATCTGTTGTTCTATGAACTGCTGCATGTGTTGATCAGTAGCTATATGAGTAACTATATGGGTTACTGATTGGTTGTCCAAGTATTTGTATGGGAGAGTGAGTGTGTGTGTGGGGGTGGCTGGGAGGTGTGTGACTCTGTGCATACATGTGTGAACAGTTGATTCACTAGATCTATGGGTTCAAAACTGCATGTGGAAACAGCTGTATGGGAGGTTGATTGTGTATGAGTGTATTGGTGAGTGAATGGATATCTCAGTGCTACATGTCAAAGTAAGTACATATGTAAAACACAATACATGTGAGAGTTCACATATATAAATTACTGTGTATAAGAGCCAGTGAATGTGTGAGTGGCTGAATGGATCATTGAAAACTTGTATCAGGGATTGTATAAGAGAGTAAATATGTGTTAGTATATGTTTGAATAAGTAAGGTGTGTATAACTGTATAGTTGAGGAAATGGAGGTGTGATTGATTCAGTGCATGACTGACTAGGTGTGTGAGTAACTCCATGGATGAGTGACAGTCTGTGAGTGTCTGTTTACTCTGAGTGTATCTAAGGTTATATTAGAGTCTGAAGAGGTTGATCGTATTATCACATGATTGATGTCATCAGTGATGTTGTCAGTGATGTCATTTGAGTTGTCATCAGTGATGTCATTTGAGTTGTCATCAGTGATGTCATCAGTGATGTCACTGACCATGTCATGAATGATGTAATATGTGACATCATCAGCAGTGGATTGCGGGTGCGCGATATATAGTTATTGCATTTAACTATATATGCGAATTTCTATGGTTTTGTGCGAGTAAATTAAGGTTTTGTAAATGCTAATTCCTAACTATATATGGTCTATAACCTATGGTTTTTTCAGTGAATTTTCTAGGTTTTGTAAATGCTAATTCCTAACTATATATGGTCTATAACCTATGTTTTTTTCAGTGAATTTCAATGTTTTTTTAATAGTAAAAATCAAAAGCTGTCAAATGTCAAGTACGTGATAGGTAAAAACATTTTCGTGTTTATGCACGCTGATGTGCTTTGAACGCTGCACCCCCCCCCCCTCTTTTCTCTTAGGAGTACTCTCTCTTTGCAGATAGTGAAGGGTAGTTAACGCAAACCTTTGCCCCCGTTGTAATCCGTCGTGCCTGCTTCTCTCTCCATTTAATTGATTGTTATCCAAGCATTTACTGTTTTTGAATTGGTTCTCTTTGGTTCATTCTCTATTTACAAACAAGCACAGAGTCGCAATACTCTGTTTAGTCTTAGCAGATAGTGAAAAGTCGTTTAAAAAAACAAAAGGAATCGAGCAAAATCAGTAGGCCACTAATGGGATCTCTTTTTGACCTCGCTAAAATAGAAACATTAAGAACAACCCCTCATGAGAAATACGAAACTAGTGAGATGAACTGAGCTCCACACGATGATGGCTGCAAGACAGCTCGGCTCCGCCACCCACCCCACCCATAATAACGACATACCCTATGCAAATATTATAAATATATGTTATGTTATGTTATGTTATTGGTTTTTGTACCGCGCACAGCTGCCCCAGCAAAGGGGCGTCCTGGCGCCAGGAAGGTATACACAACATCACAAAACGCAAACAGAATCAGGGATTTTCATTAAAAAGAAAAGTTTTGATGGCACGTCTGAACTGGTATAGATCTTCCAGAGCTCGAATTTCATTGGGAAGAGAGTTCCATAATTTTGCGGCTACTACTCGGAAGGAGCGACCTCCAATCCTGCTCAGCAAAAAGCGTGGAACAACAGACAAATTCTGGCCCATTGATCTCAAGGATCGAGAGGGAATATATGGGGTCAGTAAGTTCATCAGAATAGGTGGGGCAGTGCCTTTCAAAATTTTAAAAGCCAGGCAAAGCACCTTAAACTCGATCCGCCGAGCAACAGGCAGCCAATGGAGCGCTTGCAATGCTCTGGACACTGAGCAACGTCTGGGCAACCCTAATACCGCTCTTGCGGCGGCATTCTGCACTCGTTGCAGCCGCATAAGTTCTGCCTTGTTCGTTCCTGCTAGCAGAGCGCTGGCATAATCTATCCTGGATAGTACAGAGGCTTGAACTACAAGCTGTCTAGTGGGGGCATCAAAAAATTTAAGCACTGGTCTGACACCCCTGATGATGCCAAAACAGGAGGCGGCCACCCTCTTAGTCTGGCAGGTGAAACTAAGCGTAGGGTCCAGCCAGAACCCGAGATTTTTTATCTCCATAGCAGGAGAAGGGATCATTCCTAACTCGGGAGGCCACCAGCAAAGTAACAGGGTAAAACATTTTATTAAATAACTATTTACATAACTATTTTATACTTTTTGTTGCCCGATCCGGCTAGCTCAATCGATCGAGCATGAGACTCATGCACTCTGATCTCCTTGGCCTCAGTCAAGCATCAATAGTAAGATTTTCATACATGAGTGTACGTTCATGGTTTTGGTCCCTGAGTTGCTTCGATGTCATTGCCTTGCACAAATGGCATAAGTCCTGGATGTTGGGAGCCATAGTTCAGAGTTCTGAGCAGCACTTTTAACACTGTCTGAAGCTTATTTGCACCTGCTGCAGCTTCACTATTCTCAAAGTCAGTGGGGGCCGTTTGTGGACCTGACTGCATTTGAAAACAATGTGATACTGTGCCTCCCTAAACCGCTTGACGGAGGCCCCCGAGGGGCGGTGTGATAGCGCGGACTCGGAGGGGGCGCTTGGCTCCGACCCCCTCCCCAAGTCTTGTTGCCCTGGTGTGGCCTGAGATCGCCCCCGACATAGGCGGCCGGCTCCCGGGGTCAAGCGGAACTTTTTGCCTTTTGGTGACTCTTCCATTCTGAACATTGTCCCACAATCCGTTTGACCTGAAACGATTACACAAATTAAACATTTGTGAGTTTTAAATTTCCGGAGAAGTATAATTCACCAATAGCTTTCTCTGTAGATCTTTTTCCATTAACAATCCCAGTTCCATCACCCGCCCAGGATATCACTACTGTTAGTTGTCATTGTTGCTTCTGTTTTAATAAAAAATGTTTTAAGGTGTTTACTGTTTTTTTTGCGATGTATATATTCATAAGTTATTTAAGTGTTATAATCCTACTAATTTTTTATCGATTATTGCTCTTTGAGATATTCCCTGTCTACAAACAGAGAAGAATAGGGATATTCTGTCTCCCTTTGCAGATAGTGAAGGATAGGTAATGCAGACTTTTGTCCCCCGTTGTAATCTGTCATGCCCATCTACTCCCCACTGATTGATAAACTAGTTCCACCCGGACCATTTATTAGAGGTACATCATCTGGCTCAACTGGAGGGTACCCCTAATAAAGAAGACATATGTAAAATACAAAGTAATCACTGTATCCTGTTAAACAGAAACTTTAGCATGAAACACACTTGAAAAGGAAGGGAAAGAAATCGAACAAAATCAGTAGGCCACTGATGAGTTTTTGACTTCGCTAGAAATAAGAAACATGAAAGTGGTGAGAGAAGCCAAGCTTGACGTTACGGCACCCACGAGGTAGCTAATATCCGCCACCCCCCACTGCTCCAAGCATGTCTGTCCCACCGCCCACCACGCCCAATAATGGTAACATGAAATAGATACAAATCAGCAGATACCTACCCCCATTCCGGAAACTCCCGAAGTGCAACAGGTCCACGGTTACGCCCATCCAGAAGACGAGGCCTCGACACGTGCAGGGTGGGGCTCGACTAGCCGCCATCAGCCGTAGAAGTCGTGGGATGGTTAGCCCGGAATGTACTGGTCCTCCCATTCTCTTCTGGCGCCCTCCAGGCCACGGGGGGGATTTGTCTTGCCTCTGCCTCCGACCCCCCCCTCTTATCGCCTGGTCCGGACATCACGGATATCAACGCCAGGTGTCGGCGTGGGGTGCGCTGGGAGGGAGAGGCGGCGCGAACGAGCCTCTCCCACCCCCCCAGGTGGGGGCCCCTCAGCTGCACCCCCAACGCTCCACTCACCCAACAAAAGCTCCTGAAGCGGCGCCCTGCAGGCCACGGGGGGGATGTCTTGCCTCTGCCTCCAACCCCCCCCCTCTTATCGCCTGGTCTGGACATCACGGATATCAACGCCAGGTGTCGGCGTGGGGTGCGCTGGGAGGGAGAGGCGGCGCGAACGAGCCTCTCCCACCCCCCCAGGTGGGGGCCCCTCAGCTGCACCCCTAACGCTCCACTCACCCAACAAAAGGTCTCATCCACTATTGCGAGGCAATGATGCTCCGCTCACCCAGCGGGGGTCTCGTTTACTTTTGCGGTACAACGACGCTTTTGAGTTCTTCTAGAAAATGAGTCCTGCGTCCAGAAACGTTCTCCTCAACTTTGAAGATTCTATAAGAGCCACGGGGGCCCCCGACCCCCGATGGGGAATGACTGCCATGATCACCCACGGAACGACCACGACGTAGCCGAGGGACGTCGGCGCGCTCATGCCGGCGCCGGCCTCAGTCTTGAAATGATCAAAATCCTGCAAGACTACCAACTTGATTAATTCCGGTGGGACACTAGTATGACTCGGTAGGAGAGATTGTTGCCTCCCATCCCACTTTGACTGATGGTTCATGTCGCCAGTCCCCTCTGCTACCCTTCAACGAAAACTTTTGGACTGCTGAAAGAGGTCCCGGTCCAACCACGAGTTGGTGGAGACATTTTGACTATACTTGGACCTTCCTGACCTCACCCAAAATGGCGCCGGTACAAATGAAACTCTCAACTCCTTGTTGTGCCCCGATTGCTCAGCCTTGATATCATGAGGTATGTATGCAGTTTTTAGCACATGAATTGATATGGGATAAGACTGATTATATGTTCGGACAATGAATTGATCCGGGATGGGTATTGATTATACGTTCGAACAATGAATTTACATGGGACGGGTACTGATTACACGTTCGAACAATGAATTGATATTAAGTTCTAATGCATCATTGACTACTGTATTTATTATTGAAGGTTCGAATTGTCGACACTTTTGGTACTTGCTCACAATGAATTATCGATATGATTTTGTTGCACTTGTCGCACTTTTTACTATGAAATCAACGACCACTGACTCTGTTATGTTTTCCACAAATAAATACCCTTCCCCCCCACCCCCCCATTTACAGTTCCAGCCTGCTCCGTGGCCGGCCCACGGGGTTGTAGGCCCGTATTTGGGCACCAACATTTTTTTTAAAGGTTTTTGAAAAAGCAAACGTAGTTGTAACGCGTAGATTGGTAAGTTTTGAATAAATGGCCACCGTTTCCAATTTTTTTTTTTTTTTTAAAAAGCAGGTGAAATGAAGCAGCTCAATTAGTTAAGGGTTAAAAAGTATAGTATGCAGAAACATTGAAAATATGAATGGCCCAGGTTTGTTGTATGTGTTTTTCATTTTTGTACAGCATAAAGCAATCGATAAAGATCCTGGTATTTAGCCTCTACTTTATATGCTACCTGTATCAGGGAAATTCCCCTAAGCCACCCCGAAGGAATGTCACCTGGCCCCCGTAGTACGAACGAAAACGACCCCGTACCACTGTAGGTTATCTCTCTTCCTCAAAAATGACAAAAATTACTTTCTAGGACGTTTTGGACATTGATGATTTTCATATGATCTATTTATTAAAGTAATACTCATTTCGCTGCATGAAATTAATTTTCCACATGCTACACAAGTTCATCTCATCTGCCCAAAGTTCTTTTGCAGATTTGGGACCGTTTCCCTTGCCTCTGACTCACTTATTGCTAAGTCATTGGTGGATGTTTTTGCCGGTCGGGGGTTATCCACCAAATCTCGAAGTTGTGCTTTATAATAATTAAGAGGGTGCCACCTCTCCATGTGCCGATGCATGGTATGATTACCATAGCTATATTTTGTTCGGTCCCTCTCGAGAGTTTTTTTTTTGCAGATGAGGCAGGTAACGAACCTGGCATTAACTTTCTTTTCATGAGAAGGAAGAGAAAAAAATTGCCAGATAAAATTCACTTTCACATGGGACGTTCTTGGTATTTCTTTCAGAAACTTTTACATCACTGTGTCATTTCTTTGTCTATCCTGGTTAAAGCAATGTCATGTTTAATATAAGCACTTCCACATTGGATTGGGTGCATTGTTATAAGGCATGCTTTAAAAGTGATTTAATGAAATGAGCAACATTTCACTGAGTGAGTTTAGCAACACTGATATATGAAAACATTGGTGGTAAATGATATTAAATGTTACATGGTGTTCTTTGCAGGAGTTTAAGTCCTTTGTTGCAGTGGCAATTCTGCCTCAGGATTAGGGGGCGGGGGGCTGAGTGGTACTTGTATGATATATAGAGTGAAATGACAGGCTCTCCTCATGAGAAATAAAACTCTGTTCTTGTGTTCCTGCTTCCAGCGCCCGTCTCTTTATTTGGTAACCGTTCAAGATGGGAACTAAGTGGCGTCTTGTGCCAGCAGCCTGGGCATCGGTTGTAATCTGGGCTGAATTTTCCTCAGCACGGGGTGTGATTCTCAGGGAAGAGCAGCGCATATGGGAGGAGGTTTATGGCCCATACATGAGAGAGAGAGTGTGGGTGACCAGTGCATGGGGGAGATGCTTGCGAGGGTGGGGAGCCATGCTGAGGATCGGCGGCGTGCAGAGAGTGGGTCTGGTCAAGGCATCTAAAATGGCTGCCGTGCACGACAAAAGTGTGGCATTGGAAAAAAAGCAAGATGGCGCAGACAATGTTTATCAATACGGATTAATTTATAACAATTATTTTTAACAATATATTTAATCGCAGTGTCAAAATGGTGGTCAACACTTCCTGATTTCCTTCGAATCGAACGTTAACAGACGTCACGCAGCAAAAAAAAAAATCCGCTCATGTGCAGCCGCTGGAAGACATGTATCAACATATATGAGCATCCTCAGCCACCCTCAGAAAACATAGGGGGTCAAGATACGTCTCCCTTATACCCAATACTCACATTGCTTTTCCTCCATCTTGTAATTTAATTAAATCGAAACACAAAATGGCAAATTCCCGTTTCGCTACCAGTTTGTGACCCGGTTCGCGAATCGAGAAGCGCTTCTACCGCGAAAAATCATTTTTTTTTTATTTGCCCCACGGGACCCTTTAATAACCCCAACATCATTCCTAGGGGGTCAAGAGGAGTCTACCTTGCCCTCTTTAATTAAATTCCCCCTTCGTTTTTCTCCTCCTCTTGTCTCTCGATCCTACCGAGAGACAAGATGGCGGCCGCACCGGACTGTTTAGAATGTTGACAGACACCGGAGAGCCAATAAGCTTCACTTCGCAAAGCTCCGTTACGCGAAAAGTACGTGATCTGGAGCGCTATCCGGGACGCTGATATATCTGTTTTTTTAAAGGATAATTTCTCAAAATCCACTGGAGCACATATATTGAGACCCAGCAAAGGCACATCGGGCTAACAGTCCCTACAATTTTGCCAAGTTTCGTGTAAATCCATTCAGCCGTTCGAGCTAAAAGTGAGGCCAACCGCCCTATGGAAAAATGAATGGGAAAAACGCGTTTTGGGACCCCCCTTTTTTCTCGGCCCCCCCTTGATGAACCCCCCCCAAATTTTCAGGGGCTGCTCAGAAACAACATGTGCCATTTTCCTGAAAATTTCAGCCGATTCCGTCCACAAACGCCAAAGTTATTAGACATAGAATTTTCAAAAGTTCCATAGAGAAAAAATCCTAACTATATATAATATATACCTACTGGCGACCGCCAGTAGGTAATATAGGTATATATATATATATATATATATATATATATATATATATATATATATATATATATATATATATATATATATATATATATATATATATATATATATATATATATATATACATACATATATATATACATACATATATATATACATACATATATATATATATATATATATATATATATATATATATATATATATATATATATAAAGGCCTCTGACTGTGATGGAAGCAAACTAAGTCTTTGCAACCAGTCTTGCCGTTGCTTCTGAAAGACAGGTGTTGTTTAGAAATCCTTTATAAAGCTGTGTTCTAGGGTACAAAGCCACAGCTCCAACAATGCTATCTGCTCCACCAAAAACAGGTGGAGAACCTTACATTTCCGACTTTTGCTGGTTAATTGAGACTTGAGTACTCAAGTAAAACCACCTGATTTACTGATGAAGTGCTAAATTCATGGTCACTGGATTCTATTCCAGTGTACAATACTCTGGTGGAAATACCTACCCCATACTATCCATGTATTGACAATAGTTTTGCAAGAGTATTTTGAGTGACCACCTAATTCTCTTACCACTTCAATTTAGGAAAGAGCTAAGGAGACACTTCTTTAGAGAACACTATAGCAGAACTTGGCAGCAGTCAGTTTCCTCTTTTAGAACACAGCAACACCTCCAATCATTGACTGGGCCTGATTTACAAAGATAACTGACACTTGTGAGTAAGTTTACATTTTTGAGTAAGCTTACTTTTCAGCATTTACAAACTCAGAGTGTAAGTTACTACTAAAAAAAAAACCAGTAGTATGTGCAACACTACACATGGCCAAACACTGACACCCTAACATCCTCCCCTAGAAAATAATGGTGGCAAAGGCTTAAAATAGAACTTCATAGAAATAATGTTAAATTAATTCAGTTATTCAAAATAGTAAAAAATATGAAGAAATATAAATTCATATAAAAATATATAATGATATTGCATATTGAATTTCTTATAAAATATGTTAGTAGCATGTTTTGAATGTAAAAAATAATGTAACAATGCATTCATTAAAAATAATGACATTGTTGTAATTAATGAGTCGAGCGAATGGGCATGATTCCTGGAATTAGGAAAAACGAATCCAACCCAACTGATTTACCAGCACTGGGAAAAAAGCAGATAATGGTGCAGTGTGTGCCGAGGCCCTGGCTTGGAAAAAGATGGAACTTCTGGATGATGTGAACAGGTTTTCTAACCATATCTATCTGCACTACAAATTTAAATAGCATGATGAGGGGCTAAAGCAGAGAGCTTGCTTGCAGAATGAGCACACAATAATGTTACTACATAAAATGAATAAATAGCTTGAAGATTATAACATGCAGTTGTAGGTAAATCAGAGTAGATCAGACAGAGAACAACTAAAGTGTCATTTGACTTGAAGAAGCTCTCCTGGTGTTTTTTGGAGATCCTAAAGAATATCTTAACAGACTCTATAGGGGTATCCAACCTTTTCTGTAATGAGAGGTACTTCTGATCAGTGAAAATCACTGTGCCCTACTGAAGGCCAAGTATTAAATAACTAGTGAATTGTTAACAGACATTCCCTAGCTCAGCTTCTTGGACTTTAAACCTAATGTACATGGAACCCAATACTATGGTTTGAACAAAATACTGTGCTGGGGGTACTATGATAGGGCTGTGTGAGGAAGAGTCCGAAACGGGTAACCCTGTAGTCCCACCACTGACCTTGTATGACTCTGTTCTCTGTTGTATATTGATTCTTCTTGTAATATGGCTGACAGTAGTCATTAGCCCTTCCTTAGTGTTTTCACCTTCTCAGCCTCCCAGAATACCTGTGAGTGTTTTAACCTGCAACAGATTGTTCTACCTGTGTGAGTGTTCTAACCTGTACCAGATTGTTCTACCTGTGTCAGTTGATGGTCTGGTCAGCTGGCGAGGTTTGTACTCAGCTGTGTCCTACAATAAATCTACATGTAATCAACTAGAAGTATCTTGTCATCTATCACCATCTTATTTACAAAATTCTCCTGCGAGGAAACTCAGACACAGCATCTGGCTGGATGAAGAAAGAAGAAAAAAAGGTTAAACGATTCCCTCTGACTCTCCCCTACAGGAAGAAGGTGGATCCACCCGACAGAGGAACAAACCAGGGGCTCAACACAGAGGAGAAATGGACGTCAGAGACGGAAGAGAGGGCAAAATGGAAATTGAAGTGCGGGGCAGGAGAGACCCGGAGAATGCTACAGAAGAAATCCCTAGAGGAACGCTGATTGAGGGAGACTAGAAGTCAAAGGAAGACACCGAGATCAGAGAGGAGATGCCTGAGCACTGGAACGAGGAATGGTTGACTCCCCTTTTAAGAGGCGCAAATACTGCTGCAGCTCAGGAGAGTTGCAGCACTGCCAGTAAGTGACGCAAACAGGGGAAATGGCGGGCGGGAGATTTAAAAGGGGAAGGGACAAAACTCTGTGCGGAGTAGGGCGAAGAGACACAGTGGGTTCTTTATCATGCTGCATTAGTTGCCTTGGTTGTGGTGGTGCAGGGTCATGATGGAAGGGTTTTATACCCTTTGTGTTAAATGAGTTTTTTTCTTCGTTATTGACTGTTTGGCACCTTGGGATACAGATAAAGGAACATGGGGTGGGTTTAAACAACACTGAAGATCAGTGTTATTTGAATAAAAAAGTGTTGCAAAGCAAAGAGTGTTTGTATCATTCCTTGAGATATGAAGAGAATCCTAGTATATATGTAATGCCCTCCTCAGAGGAGAATTTTCTTGTTGGCCTAGTACTGGCCCATATATATTTCTTAGTTCTTTTGAGATGATTTCTCCTACTATTTCGCCCTGAAAAAAATGTGTGTATTTAAAGGAGAGAGTATTTACCCCTACCAATATTCTTTTACCTCTCACATATTCTTGTACCCAAAGAGTGCGTGAACCCTACATCTTCCTATTCACTCCTGGTGTGGCGAAGGATACTGCCCCAGCTCCCTGAAAATACAAACCCAAAAGATACTGCAGTTTTCTTTCTTTTTTGAGCCTTCTGAGGACCTGCGCCCAGAGACGACTGCCCTGAAAGAAAGAAGAGGAAAACACATGATTCAGCATAGAAAATCAGTAGTCCAGAACACTATGGGACAGATTTATGTTAACTGGTGCATCCCTAGGGATGCGCCAGTTAACGTGCGCCACAGTGCGCCACAGCTCCGCCACCCATGGTGCGCCGCATTTATAATGCGGCGCACCATGGTGCAAGAACAGCAGAGATGCGTGACGCATCTGTGGCGCATTGCTGGAGTTGTGTCGCAAGCACGACGCAGCTCCAGCAAGGCTCGGGGGTGCCCCATCTACACAATGCTGCATCAAGACCTACGCCTGCTTCAAGCAGGCGCAGGGTTTTGAGGCAGCATTGGCCTGAAAGTGACTGAGTGAAACCTCATTGATTTTACCCAGCCACTTTCAGGAGGCGTTACTGCGCAGGAACGCCCCCCCTGCGCAGGAACGCCTCCTTATGGCACAGGGCTTTACAACGTGACGCATCTCCTAGATGCGTCATGTTGTAAATAGGGCGCATTGTTTGCGCCGCAGCTGCGTCAAATAAAGTGACGCAATTGCGGCACAAGGGCATCATAAATCTGCCCCTATGCTTTCCCATTTACATCCGACTCGACTAATAAATACGCACACATTGTGAAACATATAATGCCTCCTAGATTCTGTTTCCGCCCATTCCTCCCACAGGCTGCCATGTGTATCAGTGAGTGCATGGTGGGTAGTGATGTATGAATGTGTTTGAATGAATGGTATATATATGTATGGGTGACAAAGAGCTTGTGTCATGTTTACTTGTGGCACAGGACATTCGTTTGCCATACGTGGCACCATTACAGGTACAACAAAAACACACACCTATTTTTGTTTTTAAATTGGAGAAATTTAAAGTGCACTGAATGGAAACATTTTCTGCACTTCAAATTTCTCCCATTTAAAAAATAAATGGCTCTATTTTTCTGTTATAAATATGGCAACTTGTCTACCAGCCAGAGGGAGTAAGATGCCTGCTCTGTGTAAATGCAACTCTTTGAAATGGGAGAAAATTCAACCAAACAGTTAACTTTATGTTTATTTGCATTACATAAAACTCATCATTTTAATTTCTACCACGTCAAAGTGTCTTTACAAACAGCAGGCATATTATTCCCAGTGGTCTGTAGATATGGTGTCATATTTATACCAGGAAAACACAGCCATTGGTTTAAATGTGAGGAATTTAAAGTGAAGAAACATGTGTCATAAAACATTAGGACTAAATTGGCCTAATTTAAAGTAGCGAAATACATTAGGACAATGCTTCATAGAAACATTTTTCCTCACTTTAAATTTCTCCCATTGAAAAGAATTGACTGCATTTTTCAGTTGTAAATACGGCATTGTGTCTGCTCACCACTGTGAGCATGATGCCTGGTTCATAAATGTGACACTTTGAAAAGGAAGAAAATTAAAATGAAGAGTTAATTTAATCATTAAGTTAACTCTTCATTTTAATTTTCTCTCTTTTAAAAGAATTCAGAAATAAAAAATGTTGTTCTAATGTTCTAATATTGAGTTGAGAATGACTTTGATTCAAGAGTTAAATACCTCAGTGCTTCAGTTCTGAACCTCTGTGAACCGCATGGGTCATAAATCTGAGTGGATCACTGCTCATTATCAGGCTCTGCTATTTGCAGGCTAATAATAATGTGTAATAAACATAAACTTTCCTTCACTTTAAAAATAAAATGCAACACTTCTTTATTGCAGTTCTTAGTTATAAATTAAGTCAAGGCTGGGAGCTACTCTGAAGGTTTCTGCAAGCTATTAGTAGGTTGTGATTGACTGGTTGGAGACACCTGCTAGATGAAGAAGAAGAGATCACAGGGGCATTTATACCTATGAAGGCTGGGAAGCCCCCAGGGAGTCTGCGTTGAAAGTATTGATAAAAAAAACATATTCATTAACTCTAGCCCACGACTGCTAGTGGTGTGTATTGCAGTTCTGACTGCTGGGAGACACCTTAAAACTATGAGGAATGCTATCATGAATGTGCTTCATAAGACTGGTAGGGATTTTGTTTTATCAGTAGAAAAGTGGCAAATTATCCTTAAATGTCATAAAAAGGAACCAAAACATTAGATAACGTAATTAAACGTGTCCTTCCTAATATAATATGATATAATTTCTTTAGCGATGGTGAATCTTACGTGTTTTCAGACTTTCTTTGTTTAATCAGTCATTCTAGGGTTTCCATAGGGGTCCACCCTATAACCCGTTCTTTTCATTTTATTGCTGGATCTGTGGCAGATGCACTGAAATCTGCAAATATTCTTTATAATTTGTATGCAGATGACACTTAATTGTATCTGAAAATCTACTCCCCAGAATACATCACTACCCTGAACCCCCTTTGCAGAACCATCAAGGCTGGCTCACTGCCAACCAGCTCAAGCTCAACACCACAAAAACGGAATTCCTCCTCATCTCCCTACTAACCACATGCCTAAGATCGACCTCTGGATGAAGCATTCAACTGTTCTCCTCACATTATTGATTCCACTAAATCCCCGGGTAATTACATTAGACAAACACTTGAATATGCAGAATCATATCAGTAATGCCACCAAAGGAGCTAATTACCAGATGAGTATCCTAAGGAAACTTAAACCCTTCCTACCACAGGACAACTTAAAGCTGGCGGTCCAAGCTCTTGTGTTGCCTACATTGGACTACAGAAGCACCACTCTATGCAGCCTCCCTAAATACAACCTGTCTCCGCTAATATCCTCTCTTAACGCTGCCGCTAAACTGGTCTCCGAAACAAAAAGAAATGGTCACATATCCTCAGCCCTGAACTTGCTCCCTTATGAGGCAAAAATGCAGGTAAAGATTGCCTGCATGACTCACAAAGCCCTTCATTTCAAGACCCGCAGATAGTTGGCACAAAAGCTAAAGCTATCAGGGGATTGCAGATCCTCATGAAGTGAAAGCTCACTGCTACTAAAAACACGGATTTTCCACTGTTGGCACGAGCGTCTTCCTTTATGTGCTCTGGCACAGTTGTAAATACTTATTGTAAGTACTTATAGTATTGTCAGCCCTAGCATCTTCCTTTATGTTCTCCGGAACGGTTGGGACTACTTATTGTAAGTACGAATAGTACTTTGGAAATAGTGTCTTCCTTTGTGTGCTCCGGCACCGTTGTGAGTACTTATTGTAAGTACTAATAGTATTTTTGGCGCTAGTGTCTTCCTTTATAGGAAAGGCGGGGCAAACATCGGCCCCACCGCAGGTATGGCGGGGCGCACCGGACCCCACCCGCAACCCGGTCTAGCTGTTGGGATGCGCCCCCATCGCGTCACCATGACGTGGTGGACGCGTCTCTTTGTAGATTGGACCCCGGGTCCCAGTGTGACCCGGAAGTGATTGAATCACTTCCGGGTCACTATTGAACAAAGGCCAGGCCGGTTGGATCCGACATGGCCAAGGAGGGGTTAAAAGACCATGGATCGCGGGAGTCTGCCTCTCTGACTCCGCGTGCCACCGCCTGCCCCTCCAGCCTCTAGGAGGCTGTAATTCTTTTTCTGCAGCCCCGCTAGGGGGCTGTAATTTTTTAATTTCCTCTTTTATATCCTTCCAGGTCAACAACATCGTTTGTGATGGTGTAGCGACGTCTGTGGACGAATCGGTGGAAACCGTGTGGCTGGATCGGCGTGGTGAACATGGCGGTGGGACCCGAGGCAAAGCAGCTGGCAGAGCACGTTTGGGACACTGAAGGGCTGAGACAAAGAGGCGGCAGAGAGAATCGACTTCTAGGAGCCGACGCGTCTGCAGGAGCAGTCCGACTGAGAATCCCTGTGGGAGAGTCTCTGTTTTTTCTCTCCTCTGCAGGGCATTTGGCGCTGCTGTCTTGGGGTCTGACGGACGGAAGAGGTCGGGCGAGGAGTTCCTGGGACGCCATGTGAGACTTGAGCTGAAGGGTGTGCCACGGTCTCCATGCTTGTCCCCCGTCAAAATCTGGGGATTTCCTGTTCGCAGGGTGATCGCCCTGCTCTGCACCGGAAGGGTGGGTATTGTGGTGCTCTTGGTGTTATTATTCAACATGGTAAAGAGGGTTTGTCTCAGTGTGGGCATGGCTCTGCATGGCAGCTCGGCAGAGTGACTGTGCGATTTTTGGTACTTTGAGCATCGAGGCGCACCTCTGGGCAGGGGAGGTGACCATGTCTGGGCCTTCCAGTGAGAAGGTCCATCTTTTTAAGCGGGGTCGCTGCACAGGCAGGTGCAGCGTACCCTTCACTTTGGCTTCTCCGGTCAGGTGTGCCCAACATCTATTCTCTTGCTCGAATTAGAGTGTGGACGTCTGACCGCGGGGCACTTGGATACCAATCAAAGGGGCGTTTGTTCCATTATCAAAGAGGGCCTGTGCTCCTACTGTAGAGACTCGGGTTCTGGTTCAGACAGGAAGTTGGGTTTGAAGTCCATCGCAGCCTCCGTTTGAGCGAAAGTGGCCTGTTAGCTCAGATGGCTAGAGTGTGGTGCTAATGTTGCCAATGTCACTGGTTCGATCCCTGTATAGGCCAATTTGAGAAGAGCTGGCGCGAGGATCGTGGGAAGCTCGTGTGACGTCATGTATACTCTTCGGGCTGTATTCCCAACCAGAGCTGCTCGGAGGGTTGAGGGCACAGGGCCTGGACAGGATAGTGTTCACAACACTCTTTGCCTTTTATTGAATGTTTCTGTATTCATTGAATAAGGATGTAGGCAATACTAGTTTATTGAGACTGCTGCTATTTCTAGCTCAAGTTTAATAATGCGCTTTAAGTGGCATTACAGCTGTTTGTGAAAGGGACATATAGTCCCTTTTAAAAATTTAAAAGAAGGTGCCACGTGATAACATCAAGGGATCATATTAAACACTTTGGCCTACATTTTGGCTTTGTTTGTTACATGGACATATTTTTAAGTATACTCCTCATATCAATCCATTTTCGATATTTACAGACTAGTCATTGACACAAGCAGTGGATGATATTTTCACAGTTTGACTGGTTTCCCTGCATATTTGAGACATGTCAATAGAACGATTTTCCCTTGTTTGCCACAAGTGTCTTCTTTAGGGTCCAAAAAATGGGAGTCTAATTTCCAAGGGCCTTATTAACACAGTTGCCACGTCATACGGCTCCTATTGCCTCAAAATATCTGAACAATCATTTTCTTTTTTGCCCACTGATACTTGAAGGCCATGGCCCTTATTTATGAGGCCTTGCGTCAGTTTTGCGCCGCCGGTGCGTCACATTTTGTGATGCACCAGCGGCGTACAAAAAGTGCCTTGTTGCACCATATTTAAAAAGTGACGCATCTAGGTAGATGCGTCACTTTTTAAACCCCTGCGCCACATTATACCTGCGTCAGGTATAATGTATGCAGAGGGGGCGTTCCCCCGCAAAAAGCCTCGTAATAGTGACGCAGTGAAATCTATGAGATTTCACGGCTTCACTTTTAGGATGCTGTTGCGTCAAAATCTTGCGCCTGCCCCACAGCAGGCGTAAGACTGACGCAAGCCCTTTCACATGGGGCTTTCCCCATGTGAAAGGACGCATTGCTGGAGTTGCGTCACTTTTGTGACACACTCCAGCAATGCGTCACTTTTGCGCTTACAGATGCGTCAGAAATACTGACGTATCTGTAAGTCCTTGCGACATGATGCGTCATACATTAAATATGACGCATCATTGGTGTCGCAAGGAGTGCGCATTGAAAAGTGACGCATCGCTGTTTTCACGCAGCGATGCGCCACTTTTCATAAATGAGGCCCCAGGGGTGTAGAAGTTCTGGATGTTCACCACCGTTTACAAGGTCAATCACACTGCTCAGAAATATACCGTTTTCCTTATTGTTGTGCATTGAATAAACGCTGATTCTGTTTTTCTGTATATGGAATTTAATTAACCGATTTTATACGTATGTGCTTGTTGATCAAAAATACTGCGCTTCCGTTAGAGATTCTTCGGTATAGCCCATGTAGTGGGCAAAAAAAAATCTGATGTTCAGCATGTTGAGCTCAGCAGGTTGTTCTATTATCAGAGAGACTAATGGCATTGCTCTGCGGAATGACCATAGTGTTAGCGATGATGTATGGCGGGCGGGAAGACAGCTTGATTTCTACACACAGGGCCGCACAGTAGGCAGGTAGAGTCACTGACGGGAATGCAATACAAAGGCCACCCACCTCTGTCATACATTCCTGTCACAAGCAGTGGTTGGAAACCTGATGCATCACCCATTTGAAATATTAAATATGTGACTTTGCCAGGCAGAAAAACGAAGTTGGAATTTAGGGCAGCTTCCCCACGTACAAGTGATCGATAGCTACATACATCTTCATAAAAGCCGCCCCACGTTCACTGCCCGGCGTGCGTTTTATTTAGCAGCAGCTACTACGTTGAAAGAACACATTTATGACCTGTCACGTAGCATGGCGGAAATCAGAGTCCATTGCCGCTATCTGGTAAGTGGCATGTATAGGGTTTGGCTAAGCTTGACCGGTGATGATAATTCATAGCACTGTCTTTTCGGTTTAGCATAACATACTAATTAGGGATGTGATTCGTGTGATTGTATGTAAAGTAATCACGTTCAATTACCTACGAATTCCACGAGATTACGTGTAATTACAAGGCAGAGGTAATTCTGCATTTACTACTATTGTATTGGCACAACAACGGCCATACCACACTGTGTGCGCCCGATCTCAGAAGCTAAGCAGGGTCGGCCAGGGTTAGTACTCGGATGCGAGACCGCCTAGGAATACCAGCTGATGGGTCCACGATATGGGCTGTGGCATGTTAGTCCGAATGTGTTCCAACAGTGCGTACAAGCATATACACTGTACAGTAATTTTGTTTTGGACAGATTAAAACAGGTCATGATGCACATACGGAACGTGGTAGAGTATGTAGGGTGCACTGAGGGTCAGGAACATACATATTCCTTGTGTGCATCAGGCACAAAAGCGGAGTAAAGTTACGTAGGATGGGCAAACACTAGGCACATCATACAGTTCTACATACCACCATGTTTTGTATGGATGAGCTTTATTTATATTGTACCCTTAGGGTCATATTTACAGACAGTGCATGCAGAATGTATATGACGATTTAATCGCATGTATAGATCTGAAGGTAATAAAGTGGTTACACTGGGAGAGCCCCCTCCTCATGCGCAAGAACATGGGGGGGAATCTTTAATAAGGTCACTGAAAGATACCTTAAGTAACCATGAAAGCGCTATTGCACTCCAATTTAAACTCCATACCTTCCTTAAGTAACCATGAAGGCGCTATTGATTCGTTATAGGTACAGCATATGCCCTGGGGGAACAGTGTAACAGTAATTAAGTTTGCATTTTTTTCTGGAACTATAAGGGGGGGTGCCATGGCCTGTAAGCCAAAGGCTGCTAGTGGACTGGGTGTCCCTGTAAAAATGTGTTTTCAGACCTATCACTGTAGGGTCAGCTCACGGAGTTAGTGAATTGCCAAGATGGCCCAAATCTTCTTTTCTTTACATACAGGTTACCTCTTAGGTGGGCTCCAGGTTTCTACTTGGGGTCATTACTTACTGAGGGAGGTATGCTTAGCATATTACAGCGATTTCTTTACATGGTGGTCCTTTGTTTGACCTTCAAAATCCTAAGAGGTATAGGCCCTGAGATTTTGGCCAATTCAATTTCCTTCTATGCCCCCACCCGCAACCTCCGATCTCAAGGTCAGGCCCTTGCTGTTGTCCCCAGATTTAGGCTCAGCAGGATGGGGGGTCGTTCCTTCAGGGTGAAAGCTGCGTTAATCTGGAACACCCTCCCAGTTGAAATCCGACTGCTTGAGGACCTGTTGTCTTTCCGTAGAGCCATCAAGACTTTCCTGTTTTAGCCATCTCTCTGCGGCCCTCTCTCCCTCTCTCCCTATTGTGTTATGTTGCTCCTTGTCTCTGCGCCGGGACGCTCCTTCGCTGGAGTTGCTGTGCGCATAATAAATTGTTATAACATAACATAACATAACATAACTTGGCAATGGCCTCGGGGAGGGTCACTCAGGTACACTCTCAACACTGATGGTGTCAAAACAGTACACCCCAGGCCCTGTTGTCACACCTTCAAGGGTATCCCTGTGCACTATTGTGGCGGTACATGGGAATTTGGGGTCTGTGGCTAAAGCCCAGGCACCATGTGCTGGTACACATAAGCTCTTGGGAGGGGGTGTTAACTTGGGGGCTGTGGCTAAAGCCCTAGACACCATGTGCTGGTACAGATAAGCTCTTGGGAGGGGGTGGTATGTCACACCGGTACGCTCGTACACGTATGTGTTGACAGACTTCGGGAATACCAATAGCATCGGCCTGGCAAGAAATGTGCGCCGCTGCAGAATACCTTTAAGTAACCATGAATGCGCTATTTCACTGCACTTCACACTCCGTACTGTCCGGAAGAAATTGGGAAGGTGCTATTGCATTCACTGTATACTCCAGGCCTGTTCTTTAATAAAGGTCATACTACCAGGCACCCTCACGGTAAGCCTAATTTAAATGCCCTACATGTGACACAAACTGATGCTATGCCAAACACTTGCAGTTGCAAGTCTGATATTCTGATGGGAATGCACATGTTGCTAATCTTAGCTAAGGATTAGCATGTTACAGCAACGTAATACAAGGTGAGGTCAAGGGAGTACATTATCAACACGTAGGGTGTCAAAAAATGCTTGACATCCTGGGCACTTACATGTTGGGCAAATGGTACAGGTGTAGTATCACACAGTGTCGACACAGCCTTTGGCTGGCATATTAGATGTCGGGGTTGTGTCGGAACAGTACCTATGCACCCTAGGTTGGGAGGGTGAGTGTAAAGAGGGAGTCAGTCTCAGGACGTAGGGCTGGCATGTGTCCTGCATCTTTCGTCAGAAAGCCAGAAACACTAATCATTGGTGTTTTGTTTTTTCTTTTCTGTATGACCGGATCCATGGCAGAGACCTGGGAAGTGTTCCACACCGCAACTATTGCAGGAGGTGGAGAGCCAAGGGGACCAGTACATCCGGAACGTGAGTGGCAAGCACCGGCATCAAGTGTGATCAGCGATCGATCAAGGGCTCAAGAGGTGCCGACACTGGGTTGATTGTTTATAGGTGTCTTACCCATAGGTTGTGCTAGCCGCAGTAATATAGCAGTATGTTGCTTCACATAATGTGGCAGTGTGTCCCTTATCGGAGGTGCCATCGTGGTCATGGTGGTATATCGGTACGTTACCAATTGGTTGTGCCAGTCATAGTAATGTGGCAGTACACAGGGGTGTGCCTTGCCAGCTTGTCCAATCCTAGGAGTACGGAACACCTCAGCATCCCTTGTCTGGAAGCAGTACTCTGCCTTTACAGTGCCCGAGCTCCAAGTTGCCATTGTAGCAGACACAGCGTGGTGGGGATATACCATAGTAAGGAGGTAGGCATACACAGAACATTTTCCTAGAACGTAGTGGGCAGGTGTAGGTGGTTCACGGACTTCACGATATGCCAGTGGGAGATTTTGGGGGCTGTGGTTTCAAGGGTAGCCTTCCAATTGCACCAACAATGAGTGTCAGCGTCTGGAGTGCCGTGCCTTAGCAGGTGCAGCGTGATGCCATCAATTGGCCCCATCTGGTGGCCCCATGGCGGCAGGTCTAATTTCCCTGAGTCAGACAGCCCCAGCATATCTATACCGCATTCAGAAGGGGGTGTGAAAGGACCGGGTACACCGGGATGGACGCCTGGGTAGAAGTGTAGGTCGACATGTCTATGCCCGGTGTACATCCTGTTGCAGACATTCCAAGCTTCCAATAGGGGAAGCGAGTCTGTGAGGCCATTGGGCCACTGGAAAAAAATACCTATTAGCAAAAATGGTGAGGCTAGATAGGGCTTGATACTTATAGACCATAGCCCAGGGGTGCCTCTGGGGGGAGTCATGCTTCCTAAAAGACGGTGTCCATTTGTCCACAATGGGGGATGAAATCATCGCAGAGACTCTTCTTGCCTAGTTAGGGTGTATAGGGACAAGGCATGACCTTGCAGTGAGTTGGGAGGGCTTGATAGTCGGACTACAAAAATATAACAGCTAGGTTTATGAATTTTAAGGATAGGGCATCACCTTTCAGTGTAGGAGGGTAGGGGGGCGGCCAGATAGTTGGTCAACCTCGCTGGCCTGTGGCGGTAAGGTCATGATTGGTGAGCAGTTAATTTAAGGTCCTTAGGGGGCGGCTCCATTATTGAATGGGGTCACCCAAAGGGAGGGACAAGTGGTCTCTCCTAGAACTCCAGGGGCAGTTACAGACTGTTGGTTAAATTGGTGCAGGGAAGGGGAGAGCCACGCTTTCTCTAGGCTGGTTGGCCACCACCATACTGCAGATGCATAATGACGCCAGTAAATGGTGCAGAGATGCAAGGGCCCCCTTTAATAAAGTTAATAGGGCGTACGGGGGTAACCAGAGGGCGGAAGTATCCTCACGGTAAGTGGGCCCTCTGCACATGCGCACTTCGATGGAAGGTCGTGGTTCACAGGGCGCACGGATGTAACCGGGGGGAGAAGTACCCTCACGGTAAACGGGCCCTCTGCGCATGCGCCCTCCGACAGGAGGGCGTGGTTTTAATGATAAGGATCTGAGACCAGTTAGTGACCTTGCTGTAGGCCCAAATAGGATACGCAGAAAAGAGAAAAGAAATATTGTATAATGTGATTGATATGTTGGTATCGGATAGGAAATAGCTTGTACTAGAAGTAAGGTTAGCCATCTGATTTCTGTATATATCAATTGTAATCGAATGTCATGGAACTTTTCTGCGTAATTTTGTAAATATTGTTTATTTCAATTTTTGATTTATTTGTATGTTTTTAATAAATACTCCCCGCCTCCAGAGAAATCCCTCTCATATCCTGGTTATTAATGTTTATTAACGGAAGGGGGGGTCCTCCGGCAGTCCCTGGCCATAAGGAAAGGCGGGTATGGCGAGGCGCATCGGCCCCCACCTGCAACCCGGTCTAGCTGTTGGGGCACGCCCCCAACGTGTCACCAGGACGCGGCGGGCACGCCTCAGCGTAGATTTGACCCCAGGTCCCAGGGTGACCCGGAAGTGATTGAATCACTTCCGGTCACTATGGAATAAAGGCCAGGCCGGTTAGACCCGGCCTGGCCGAGGAGGGGTTAAAAGGCCGTGGAGCGAGGGAGTCTGCATCTCTGACTCTGCACGCCACGGCCTGCCACTCCAGCCTCTAGGAGGCTGTAATTCTTTTTCCTCACCCACCATCCCCTGAAGCAGATGATTTGTATTGTGTGGTATGAATGTTTTTACAGTTTTGTTACAGATGTTTATAGATGACAAGAAGGTCTGACTAATACGTTTTTTGTTCCTTAGAACTTTATACTGTTTACAGGTCATCAATCGTCGTATTTATTGCTATTTCTTGGTCAGGCGGTAAGGTCATGATTGGTGAGCAGTTAATTTAAGGTCCTTGGGGGGGCGGCGCCATTATTGAATGGGGTCGCCCAAAGGGAGGGACAAGTGGTCTCTCCTAGAGCTCCAGGGGCAGTTACAGCCTGTTGGCTTCATGGGTGCGGGGAGAGTCACGCTTTCTCTTGGCTGGTTGGACACCGCACACGTGCACAATGACACCAGTAAACGGTGCAGAGATGCAAGGGCCCCCTTTAATGGAGTTAATATAGGGTGTACGGGGGTAACCGGGGGCGGAAGTACCCTCACGGTAAGTGGGCCCTCTGCACATGCGCACTTCAACAGAAGGGTGTGGTTAATAGGGCGTACGGGGTAACCGGGGGGAGAAGTACCCTCACGGTAAACGGGCCCTCTGCGCATGCGCACTCCGACAGGAGGGCGTGGTTTTAATGATAAGGATCTGACACCAGTTAGTGACCTTACCGTAGGACCGTTTAGGATACGCAGAACAGAGAAAAGAAATATTGTATAATGTGATTTATGTGTTAGTATCGGATAGGAAATACCTTGTACTAGAAGTATGTTAAGGTTAAACAAAAACAACAAGGTGGATGAGGGCCCAGGGAAATTTAAAGACCAAGCACAGACACACTCCCTATATATTTAGTAACAAACACACAAGTGTTTATGGGTCTGGAAGAGGCATTGTACTATTTATGACACAATCAAGCTACTAAACAAAAAAGAAACCAAGAAGAAAAATCCAAACAAGGTGGAATCGACTCATCCTAACCTATCCTAAAGACTAAAGGATCCCCATCAGTCACAACTCGATACCGCCCTTCATCATTTGGGGCTCCTTAAGGACCTTGTTAAGACGAGCTATGGATGATGTCTGAGGATAAGGTGGAAAATCCTTCATCAACAGAATAGCCCGCTATGTGGTCCTTGTACTGATGGTCAGTAGTCTGCATGTTTGTAGGTGACTGAATTGCAGTGCATGTGAGAGTGAAAAAAGTATGTTAAAATTGGATGAAAGAGCAACACGTCTTTTATTCTTGTTCCTGCTCGATCCTCCAATATTAAAAACAAACTAGAGCAAAGACGTTTTCAACAAATGACTGCCCAGAGGGTACATAGGTCGAAATGTTTCAGCAAACAGAGTGGACAAACTAAAAGGAGCCCCAAATGATGAAGGGCGGTATTGAGTGGTAACTGATGGGGATCCTTTAGTCTTTAGGATAGGTTAGGATGAGTTGATTCCACCTTGTTTGATTTTTCTTCTTGGTTTCTTTTTTGTTTAGTAGCTTGATTTGCGTCATAAACAGTACAATGCCTCTTCCAGACCCATAGACACTTGTGTGTTTGTATGATAAGGTTAGCCATCCGATATCTGTATATATCAATTGTAATTGAATGTCATGAAACTTTTCTGTGTAATTGTGTAAATCTCATTTATTTCAATTTTTGAGTAATTCGTATGTTTTTATTAAATACGGACGGGGGGTTGTACGACCCCCCACCTCCAAAGAAATCCCTCTCATGTCCTAGTTATTAATGTTTGTTAACAGAAGGGGCAGTCCCTGGCCTTAGTGCTCCTGCATGGTTGTATGCACATAGAGTACTGTTGGGACTAGTAGTGTTGTTTGATTTATAAGAGGTGCGTCTTTTTTTTTTACCTTATGCGCATACTTCAGTACCAGACAACTTCAAATACCAGCGCGAAAACATTGCCATATTGATGACGCACACGCGCAAGGGACCAGCGTTTATACAGGGTATGAATTGCTTTGAATAAGAGCCCTAAACCTCGCAGCGGTTCTTCCTGGACACTCCGCTTTTTGCTTTTAAAACAGATGCACAGGTTCCTTTCCCTGCAGATTCACATCAAAGCAGTGAAGATTTAGCGACAGTGAGTTCCAAGATGTGTAATCTTTCACAGTCCCTGAGAAACCACTTTACACACTCACGCATCAAGGGGGCAGAGTCACTCGGATCACAGCTAATAAAGTCCCTCAAGAACACCGACACACACTATTAAGTTCAGTTTGAAACTATATGCCATGTACTTCAGGCACAGTGGGCACTGGCGAGAATATCTTTGGAAACTGTTCCCTCAACACCCTTCAAGCTATCATTTCCATTTTGGCATTTATTGACTGCTGGGAAATGGAAGTTAACAAGCTTTGGGGCAGGAAGGCTAGCGTTAAGCTCTGCTAATCCTTGGAAGAATTTACCATCTGCATTTCAATTTGAAATGGAAGCTGTAGTCTACCTCCCCTGGCACCCATTAAGTCTGGCATGCAATCAAACTTAGCTCAGCATATACTCCCCCCAAAAATACAGTTAGTAATAGTGGTTGTAGTAATCTTAGTAACAGTATTAATGTAACATGATGGGACAATAGTTGTGAAAGCAGAAGTCACAAATATAAGACAGATAAGTCCTAATGTAAAGTTCAGTTTCACGAACTGCACTTTAATAGCTGCATATGACACATTAAAAGCAATTTAGGGAAGATTTACCAAAGTTGTAACACTGCGTGGAATCAAAGGGTCAGAGAAAAATAGTGCCATATCTGCTGAGATATGCAGCTGTTTTTCTCTCCTTCAACCCAGGTGCAGTTTAGACTGGCATGCACCAACGCTCACACCCTGTATAGTAAAGGTTATGTGCATTCTGTCAACCTTATGTTTGTACTGGTATGGAATACTTCCAGAATAAACAAGCATTTGCAGTGCAATAGGTCTCGCATTACTAAATGTTTGAGCTATTGGCGTTTGTAGGAAGCTGGCTCTGTATGTACTATACTAAAGTGAGGTATAGTGTACACAAAGTCCAGTGGAACCCCAAAGGTAGGCTGAGGTAAAAGTAGCTAGCACCTTACTCTCTATTTGTGTTAGTGTGGTTGAGCAGTAAGGCTTTATCAGAGGGTAGTATTAAGCATTTGTTGCACACACTCAATCAGCAAATGATATCACACATTCAAAGACTGAACTTCAGACCAATTTGGTTGTGTATGAAAATATTATTTTAGTTATTTTATTTCCAGGAACCAAGCAAGCCTAGTACAGGTAGGTGATAAATACTTTGCAGTAATAATACAGATTTGAATTGCAGTTGTATACATCCGTTGGTTTGATTATAGTTGGAATTGTATTGACTTTTCAATAGGATCTCAAGTACATTACTTTACAGATTACTTTTCTTACACAGTGTAGTATACCTGGATACCACACTGGGGTATTTCCTGTAAACAGGTAAGTAAAAGCGTTTTGGTTATTTGGTTACAGTTTTAAAGATTTTTATAGATTTTCCAACACCACACTTAGAAACTTTTTACAGAAAAACAGTAAATGTTAGCCTACGGAGGAAAATAGCGTATCCGTTCAAAGGTAAGTACTCGGTTGTGGGAGTTGGTATTCTGGGGGTAGACTCAGGGGTCCCCCAGGGTTAAGGATGCACTCTTGTTACATCTTCAGCGGCACTAGGGCGGCCAGGTGCAGAGTGCTGAGGCCCAATGTTATCCAAAGGGGGATACAGGGCCTCCGGTTGGTGGCTGCTTATGAGCAGGCCACAAGGTTGCCGGAGCAAAGCTCCTGGACGTAGGCTCAGGGCAAAAGGTGCACCCTCAGCGGCACTGGGGCAGCCGGTTGCAGAGTGCTGTTTTGCTGACAGGCGCCCTGTAGTCGACGGTTTGCAAACACACTGCAGGGGACAATGGGCTTCTGGGTGCAACCACAACTTGGAGAGGTAAGTTGGGTTGCTGGGGGTTGGTTAGACACTGTCGGTTGGGCTACCCAAGTCTGTGGGGCATCAGGTGCAGGGGTGTATTTTAGGGTTGGATCCTCCTACCAGCTTCTGGTCGCCGTTGGGGGGGACCTTCCGGATTTAAACTGCAGGCGTTGGCTGGTGGCTTGAGGCAGGTTAGGGATCACTGGATCTTGGGTCTGGATCACCCAGGAGACCTCCTCGTGGTGTTGGGCCACTCGAACTCAGGCCGTGGGCATCAAGTGCAGAGTGGTGCAGACTCGCAGATTTCCCTGGAGCTGGGGGTCTGTGGGTGAACAAATCCGACCAACGTTTAGCGATATTTATCGCTAACGATGCTTAGTAACAAATTTTTTAACGCTAAGCATCGCCGGAAATTATCGCAGAGATAACTTGCTATTAGCAAGGTTTATCTCAGAAGTGATAAAAATCCTCGCGCATACTGCCAATTGAGAGATTATCGCTGGAAAACCAATGATAATCTCTCGAAGTTTGGCGTTAGCTTGATGATAGGGGCTCACAAACTTAGCCATGATATCCACCTTCCATAGGATATCATGGCTAAGTGAGGAAAATACCAGGTGTAAAAAAAGCAGTGCTAACCGTGGTTAGCGCTGCTTTTTTTTATCACTAACAGGGTTAGCGAAATCCTTGATAATAGGAGAAATGTTGCTTAACAGCATTTCTTCTATTAGTTTTCTCTGGAACGTCCCCTTTGCATCTCATTAGAGATGCAAGGGGAAACGTAGAGAAAAAGGGTGCTAACATGCAAATTTGCGTGTTAGCACCCTGTTGATGATAGGGAGAAAATTTTTAGTCCGCTTTCTTGGCTTTTAAAGCCAAAAAAGCGGAGATAAATCCCTTGATAATATGCCCCCCGGTGTACACAGGAGACAAAGACTTTCTTTGGAAGGCAGGGCAGGTCCTCAGGGTTCTTGAGGTTGCTGGCTGCAGGACACACAGGAGTTTCGCTTCTGCAGGTTCGAGGT
Organism: Lissotriton vulgaris; assembly: GCF_964263255.1. NCBI lineage: Eukaryota > Metazoa > Chordata > Amphibia > Caudata > Salamandridae > Lissotriton > Lissotriton vulgaris. The sequence continues at coordinate 383,162,959 of NC_141685.1, forward strand.
TGGGACAGGTTGGTAGGGCTGGGGCCAAGTCAGTGGGTGTCCTCCTCTTCTTAGCTTTGGCACGGCTGTTAGGTCCTTCTTCTTCCTTTCTTCAGGTAGTTTCTTGTCTGAGGAGGTAAGGTTTGGGGAGCCCCGTAAATACTAGATTTATGATCGTGAGTAAAGGTTGGGACAATGGCTCCCTTCCTTGGGATGGGTACACCCCCTGTTATCCCCAAGGCCGGACAGGGAACTGAAACCGGCCTTGGCAAACTGCTCGGCCAGCCCCCCTGGGGGGAGGATGGGGGTGCTGCTGAGATATTTGCAAAGGCCGGTTTTGGCTGATTTTGTTACAGGGGGGTGATATTGCTGGCCCCCTGTTAACAAAAATGGGCCCCCAGGGTCCCAAAACCAGCCCCAACCCTGGTGGCCCACTGGGGAAATGCACAGTGCCTGCTATGGCCAGTCCGGCCTGGTTATGCCACCCTCCAGTGGAAAGGGGGCCTCACTCTGGTTGGCTAGTGTCCCCCATCTGCAAGATGGCAGGGACTAAGGGTTGTGCTTCACCTCACCTACCCTACCTGAGGTATGGGGTTGACAAAGGTGGGCACACCTCTCTTCCACACTTGCGTTTCCTGCCGATTCTCCCACCGAAAGTAGGGGTGAGAACCGGTGGGGGCCAGTTCCTGAAAGCAGAAACAGGCCTGGGAAAGCTCACAAAGGCAGGCCTTTGGAGCTTCCTCTTTGTGGACCCTGCCAATTGTGGGGGAGGAGGCTTAGCACCTCGTCCCAGGATGTGCATTGTTTCAGGCCCCAGAGAGCACCAAGGGGTTCAGAAACATGTCTGGTGGTGGCAGCTGAAAGCAGCCACTCAGCCTGGACACTAGTGGTAGGTCGTTTTTCATGGGGCATCTCGAAGATGCCCTCTGTGTGCAATTTTCATTAATTCCCACACTGGCATCAGTGTGAGTTTAATGTGCTGAGAAGTTTGATACCAAGCTTCTCAGTTTTCAGTGCAGCCATTATGGTACTGTGGAGTTTGTAATGACAAACTCCCAGCACCATATACTCTTAATGGCAGCACTGCGCTCACAATGTCTAAGAATTGAGTTGGACACTGTAGGGGTACAGGGCTCATGCACCTGTACCCTCACCACTGGTATTGTGCATCCAGCTATAGGGGTGACTGATGTATGCCAGGGCAGGGATGTGTGCCATGTTGACTCTTCACTTTGTTGTGCACCAAAACATGCAGCCTGTAAATTCAGTGTGTGAGTGTGAAGGCACAGGAGCTCTAAGGGTGACATAATAAGTGCTGCAACCCTTAGAGGACTTCCCTGGTCACAGTGCCCTAGGTACCTGACGTAGCATTTACCAGGGGCTGACTTGTGGCCAGAGAGTGCCAATTGGGTTTGTTTTTTCTATGCAGTTTTGGGGACAGAACCTAAGCCCTGGGTACCTGATTAGCAGGATCCCAGAGCACACTCAGTCAAAGTACATCAGCAGTTCAGCAAAAAGTGGGAGCAATCATGCAGAAAGAGGGCCCTTTCTCACACAACCCCACCCTCCCAAATAAAAAGAGGATGATACTAACCTTTCCCTAGAGAGTCTTCCTTTTCTAAGTGGAAGTACCTGGAAAGTCCATCTGCATTGGCATGGGCAGTCCCAGGTCTGTGTTCCACTACAAAGTCCATTCCCTGTATGGAGATAGACCACCTCAACAGTTTAGGATTTTCACCTTTCATCTGCATGGGAAGTGAGTACCAAACAAGTATAGTCTTAGCTTCTTCAGGGACGACCAAACCACAGCAAAGGCCTCCCTCTCAATGGCACTCCAACACTACTCCCTGGGGAGACGCATTCTGCTTCTAAAAGAAACAGGTTGGTCTTGGCCTTCATCATTGGTTTGGGATTGGACCACTCCTATCCCTAGCTCAGAGGCATCAGTCTGCACAATGAACTACTTGGTATAGTCTGGAGCCTTGAGAATTGGTGCTGAGCACATTGCCTCTTTCAGTGTGTCGAAAGCCTTTTGACAGCTAACTATCCAGTTTAACTTCATGGGCCTCTTCTTGGAGGTGAGTTCTGTGAGTGGAGTCAAGATGTACCCATATCCCTTCACAAACCTCCTTCAGTACCCAGTCAAGCCAAGGAATGCCCAGACTTGGGTCTGGGTTGTTGGAGCTGCCCAGTCCAGGATGGCCTGGATCTTGGGCTGTAAGGGTTACACTTGGCCTCCACCAACAAGGTGGCCCAAGTTTACCACAGTTCCCTGCCCTAGCTGGCATTTGGATGCCTTGATAGTTAGGCCTGTAGTTTGCAGGACTTTTAAAACCTTCCCAATGTGGAGGTGGTGATTCTGCCAGGTATTATTAAACACAACAATATCATCTAGATAAGCTGCACTAAAGGAATCCAACCCAGCAAGGACATGGTTCACCAACATTTGGAAGGTGGCAGGGGCATTCTTTAGACCAAAGGTCATAACAGTAAACTGATAATGCCCATCAGGCAAGAAGCTCCAAATCTGGTTGGATCAGATCCAGGAAGGGAGCTCATCAACGACGCGCTCACCCATAACAAACTAGGAGAACAGAGTAGAAGATCTACAAGAGAAGATTGGTCACCACTAACCACAAGCCCCCAGGTTCAAAGTTCAACCAACTAGTGGAAGCACTTGCCTAACCAAAGATATACATGAAAGTAAATGGCTCCTGCGCCAGGCACTCATAATACAAAAAAAAGGAAGCAGACAAACAGAGGGTCCATTGGTCGCATCACTGAGGGCAGCTCTAAGGAAGAAACAGTGGGACACACAAAAAATCCCATAGAGAGGGAATAGCTCAAAGTCTTCTCCCTGCTTAAGCAGAGGATTCCTGCAGGAATGTGGAGACGTATAAATTGGCTGAGCAGCAGAGAAGTCTTAAGAGAAAACGGAGTGGCTGAGCAAAACTGGCTGACCCACGTGAAGCAATTATATTCAATCGCCCCTTTACACAAAGTCAGCCCTGAAGAGACCAACCGCAGGGCAGGACAACCTCAACATTTCAGTGCAATGCCAGGAGTAACAACTCCTAGCCCTGAAATTGCCCCCACAGGCCAGAAAGCTCAAGGCTGAGGTGCATAGCACACCGCCAGACCAGATAAACGCTCAAATGATCATCAAGACCCTCAAGAAGATGAAGAACGATGGGGACCCTGGGCCCAATGGGCTACCAGCAATAGTCTTCAAAATCCCCCGACTTTTGGGCAACAATATTAAACCCCCTTTACAACTACACATTTTGGACCACTAAAACCCTTGATTCCTGAAGGGACTCTATAATGGTCCCTATTTTTAAAAAAGATGACCGTCCGTCTGAGGCCATCAAATTATAGGATCATCGCCCTGCTCGATTTTGAAGCCAAGGCCTATGCACACCTCCTATTGAAGGATCCGGAGATTTGGGTGGAGGATAAAAGCATCATCCCATTCCACCAGACCGGCTTCAGGTTACAGTCATCGACCATGGATAATGTACTGGTGCTAGCGCACCTATCAGCCCAGACAGCAAAGAAGAAAAATCCTACACTTTTCTTCTGCTTCATGGACTACAGCACAGCCTTCGACAAAGTTGTATGCAGAAGACTATGGTGGAAACTAGAAAACTGGGGCATCCCATGAAACCTCTTGAAGGCAGTTAGATCACTATACGAGGACACTTGGGTGCGGGTTAAAACAATTGCCAGTACAGTGTCCCCCAAAATAGCAACGACCAATCGCTGAAACAAGGATGCGTGTTGGCCCCCATCCTTTTTAATTTGTATACTGCGGATTTGGGGGGCTCCCTGAAAGGAGCCAGCCTAGTAGCACCAAGGCTAGGAAGCGTGAGGTTGCCGGTGTTACAATACGCCAATGATTCTGCCATAATGGATCACACGAAGGTGGGCCTAAAAAGAGCCCTAAATGCACTGAATCATTTTAATAACGAAAATAACTTGACAGTTAACCGGGGAAGACCAAGGTTGTTATCTTTGGGAGCTATCCTCTGAAAAAGAAACCACAGTGGCAAATGGGAAACCTGCAAATTAACACAGTGGTGTCATACAAGTACCTAGTGGTTTGGCTTATGGATCGGGCCAGAGCGAACGTCCATCTGAAACAACAGTCATCTAAGGCCAATAAGTTCACATACCTGCTAAAGCAACTGAGCCAACACCTGGTAAACCCTTCGCCAGACCTATATTGACCGTTTTAAAAGCGAAATTGCTGCCAGCTATTAGCTATGGCCACCTGACCTTCCCTGGCTCACAGGACTCCCTTCTCAACTCAGCCCAAGCCTAAGCATACAAATCGGTGCCCCTCCTTCCGAGGTCAGCAAGGATTTCAAGAGTAAGATTGGAGCTGGGTTTGGCCAGACCAGACCTGATGTGCCAGGGGGAGATCATAAAGCTATAGCTAAGGATTTTAAGGGTCCCAGCAAATTCTCTAAGACAAAAATTGAGATCTATCTTTGAGGGACCTTGCCCGGCCTGGCACACCAGCCTTGGCAAAGCTTTCTCCATACTAAAGATCGAGGAAGAAAGTATCCTGCGGCTGGAAATTCCACTGAACGCTTGGAAAAAAGCCATAAACAGACAAGTATGCAAAATATATTTTGATCTCGACTACAAATCTCTCCACTCCAGCTCCCTTATAGACCCGCTGAACAACTACTACATGGTAGGCAAAGCACAACCCTACCCAAGCGATGCCCTAACACCACAAGCCCGAAGTAAGATTATTTTTATGAAACTAAGCAAACTAGGAATTGCCGATTTTAACCCTGCATGGGCCCGCAGGAGGGAAACCACAAATTGTAGATTGTGCTCCTACAAGAGGGAATCCTGTTTGCACCTCCTATGCTGCTGTCCCAACCTCAACAACGAACACCGGCAACCCTTGCGCCCAATTTGCATCACCAACAGTATAAAGTATTGCAGTGAAGCATCAGCCTTGTGCTTTTCCTCAGCAACTACGACAACACTAGCAAGACTGGGAGTAGGCACTAAATAGGCAGTAGAACCTGCATCGCAAAACCTGTTAGATGGCCCCAATGCAAAACCCTAGGAACTCCCCTGGGAAGTGTCTGGATGGCCTCTGCACCAAACATGGCTAGAGGAAAACTGCAGGAAGGCTCCTTAAAGCACATTACTAAGACCTCTTTCTCATGATCATATGACAGCTCTTCTTTGATCATAATGCCGGATGCACAGATCCTGAACCCAAATGTAACTCGGTCACTGCACCTCCTGGCGAGAACTTCGCACCTCATTCAGAGCGGACTGGTCCTAACAAGAACGCCAGCATTGAAGGCACACACAGAATACCTGTGAGGTGCACAATCCACTCCCACCCTGAAGCACCTCCACAGCTATGCCGCTTTCCTACTGGTGACCCTTCGAAGGTGAAGCCCAACTCACCCGCTCTGCAAAGCAGACACCGCCAAGCTTCAATTAAGAAAGGAACCCAATTACATGACATTCTGTAGGAAGCTTAAAACCTGGCTATCTCCTAAATAAAACCAGGGCTCTTCTCTGAATAACGTTGCTTCTGCCTGATAATGTTCGCAGCGCTGAGATGCCTCCGGGTAACCACGCGCTTTACAAATGATGTTTTCATTCCATTTCATTTCAGGGCCACAGACAGAAAACAACATACATCTTCTGAGCATAGCTTTGAGCCCCGCCACTTATTGTTTTACAAATTAAGCACTGTTTCCTGCAGTATTTGGCAATAGTTGAAGTTGCCAAATGAAGATGAACGCTGCAGACTACAGCAAGAAGATTCAATTCAACAACTTATTCTATATATGTAGTCTTGTATAGGCTCTCAGCATGTCCCCAACCAATAAACAGTGCTTCAGTTCAGAATCTTTAGTAAAATCTTAGGGCCCGATTCACAGAATGAACCTAAGACTAAATCCTAAACTTACTACTATTTTGGTATTCACAGAATGCACTAACTACTTTTGGCATTCACAGAATGAACGTAGTACTTTTGGTATTCACAGAAGATAGGTTTTGTTTTAAGTTTGTCTGTCAAACTTAACTTTGTCTTAAGACAAACTTAAGACAAAATCCTAACTTCTGTGAATACCAAAAGTAGTAAGTGCATTCTGTGAATGCCAAAAGTAGTAAGTGCATTCTGTGAATACCAAAATAGTAGTAAGTTTAGGATTGAGTCTTAAGTTCATTCTGTGAATCGGGCCCTATATATGGTACCACCAATGGAGTCTTGTGCTTTTGTAAACCTGAAGTGTACTTGCCTGTGTAATCAATTTATGTCATGGCGTGTGTATCCAAATTGCAAATCTGCCTTAAGACCCTTAACATGACGCTGTATGTGTGGAAACGCACTGTCTTCAGTTTTTTAAACAAACGTTTGTAGAGATATTTGGCACTGCACACACGTGCGCTCTGGTTCCTGGCACACATAGCCATGGCTGCAGTGCACAGACCCTTCACTGCCACAGACAGAGGAAAATAATTAGAGGGAACATTGGTCTGGAGTCTTGAGAATTGGTGCTGAGCACATTGCCTCTTTCAGTGTGTCAAAAGCCTTTGACAGCTAACCGTCCAGTTTATCTTTATGGGCATCTTCTTGGAGGTGAGTTCTGTGAGGGGAGTCACAATGGACCTATATCCCTTCACAAACCTCCTTTAGTACCCAGTCAAGCCAAGGAATGCCCAGACTTGTGTCTGGGTTGTTGGAGCTGCCAGTCCAGATGGCCTGGATCTTGGGCTGTAAGGGTTGCACTTGGCTTCCACCAACAAGGTGGCCCAAGTATACCACAGTTCCATGCCCTATCTGGCATTTGGATGCCTTGATAGTTAGACCTGCAGTTTGCAGGAATTTTAAAACCTTTCCAATGTGGATCAGGTGATCCTGCCAGCTGGAATTAAAGACAGCAATATCATCTAGATAAGCTGCACTAAAGGTCTGCAACCCAGCAAGGACTTGGTTTACCAACATTTGGAAGGTGGCAGGGGCATTCATTAGACCACAAGGCATAACAGTAAGTAAGAACTGCATTCTCCACACCCATCAGGTGTGGAGAATGCAGTTCTTTCTTTTGCTTCTGGTGCCATGTCAATCTGCAAGTTCCCTACAGTTAAGTCAAAGATACTTAGAAATGTGGCTGCACCCAATTTATCTATCAACTTATCTGCTCTTGGGATAGGGTGAGCATCTGTCTTGGTGACAGAGTTGAGCCCTCTATAGTCCACACAGAACCTCATGTCTCTCTTTCCACCCTTTGTATGAGTTGTGGGGACTAGAATCACTGGGCTGGCCCAGGGGCTCACAGATGGTTCAATAACCCCTAACTCCAGGCATCTTGCTGACTTCAGCTCTGATGCTTTCCTTGACTTGATCAGGCTGCCGATAGATTTTGTTTTTGAAAGGTATACTGTCACCAGTGTCCATATCATGGGTACACTAGTATGTCTGACCAGGGGTCAAGGAAAAGAGCTTAGCATACTGCTGCAAGACTTACTTGTACTACTTCTGCTGTAGGTCAGTGAGGGTGTCTGAAAAGACAACTCAATCCACTGACCCATCTTTGGGGTTGTATGAAAGGAGGTCTGGGAGAGATTCACTCTCTGTCTCCAGATTCTCATCAGTCACCATCAGCATGGTGATGTCAGCCCTATCATGGAAAGCTTAAGACGGTTCACATGAATCACCCTTTTGGGTGTCCTGCTTGTGCCCAGGTCCAAGAAGTAGGTGCCCTCACTTTTCTTCTCTAAGATGGGGTAAGGGCCACTCCATCTGTCTTTGAGAGCCCTTGGTGCCACTGGCCCCAAAACCCACACCTTTTGCGTTGGTTGAAATTCTACCAGTGCCGCTTTTTGGTCATACCAGTGCTGAAGCCCCTGGCTGGCCTCAAGATTCTTGGATGCTTTTTCCATGTACTCAGCCTTTCTGGAACTTAGACAAAGCACATAGTCCACAATGTCTTCTTTTGGTTCCTGGAGAGGCTTCTCCCAACCCTCTTTTACAACACAGAGTGGTCCCCTAACAGGATGGCCAAACAGAAGTTCACAGGGGGCAAACCCTGTTCCCTTATGAGGAACCTCTCTGTAGGTTAAAAGCAAGCATGGTAAGTAGACATCCCATCTCCTTTTGAGTTTTTCAGGGAGCCCTATAATCATACCTTTCAATGTCTTGTTAAACCTCGCAACAAGACCATTGGCTTGTGAGTGATAGGGTGTAGTAAACTTGTACTTCACTCCACACTCTTTCCCCATGTGTTTTAGGTAAGCAGACATGAAGTTGGAATCACTGTCTGTCTGAAACCACCTCCTTAGAGAACCCTACCCTGGTGAAGACAAGAATGAGGGCCTTCGCAACTACAGGAGTTGTAGTAGTCCTGAGGGGAATTGCCTCAGTATACCTTGTAGCATGATCCACTTCCACTAGTATAAACTTGTTTCCTGATGCTGTGAGTGGTTCAAGTGGACATACTATGTCCACATATACCCTTTCAAAGGAAACCCAAACCACTGGAGTGGAATCAAGGGTTCCTTTGGGTGTCAACCTGTTTTGCCACTGGCTTGACAAATGACACAGGAGCTGACAAACTCCTTTACCTTTTGAGACACTGATGCCAGTAAAAGTGGCTAACTAGCCTTTCCCGGGTTTTAGTTTGGCCCAGATGTCCAGCTGGGGGATGTCATGAGCTAAAGTTAGTAGGAACTCCCTGTACTTCTGAGGCACTATCACTCTCCTTGTGGCTCCAGTGTTGGGGTCTCTGGCCTCAGTGTACAGTAGTCTCTCCTCTGAATAAACTCTTTGGGTACCACTGATATCTCCCTTTTCCTGGGTAGCAGCTTGCTGCCTCAGGCTTTCAAGAATTGGACAGTCCTGCTGTCCAAAGCACAGCTCTTCCCTAGAGGGTGCCCCAGGGTCTAAGATTTCAACCTGGTAAGGGCCAAGCTCCTTGGGCTCAGTTCCCTCTGGGGTGCCCAAGTACTCTCCCTGAGGAGAGGGGTTCTGATCTTTTTGCTGTACAGAAGCTGGTTTCACAGTCTTCTTACCTTTTCTCTTGGATGGTAGGGCCATGCTTTCAGGCTCCAACACTTCTTTTTCACCCTGTTTTCTTCTCTGTGCTCTTGTTTTTACACACACCATCTCAGGGATGTCCAGCATTGCTGCATGGGTTTTTAATTCTACCTCAGCACATGCTGAGGTTTCCAAATCATAACCAAGCAGACATGCAGTTGGAAGCTTTGTAGAGACCAGTGCCTGTTTCAGGCCAGTAACCCCCCAGTCTAGTGTCACCATGGCCATTACATGGTTAGTTGTAACACTGTCAGCATTGGTGTCTGGGTAAGTTTTCCCAATCACGTATTGCTCCTGGGAAACCAGTGTATCTCTCACCATAATGACACTGGCACCTGTATCCCTTAGGGATTCTATCCTAGTCCCATTGAGCCAAGGGTATTGTACATATGTCTTTAAGTTGGGTGGCCACACAGCTAAAGTGGCAAACTCAACTTCTCCTTCTGGGACTAGAACTACTTCAGTGTGCAACCCGATTTACTTTTGGCACACTGCTGATCCCATCTGGAGAATGGCTACACCAGGAGTAGATGTAGTAGGACTAGGGGGCTTCTTGTTAGGACAAGTAGCATCTCCAGTTAAGTGTCCCGACTTCTTACAGTTGTTACACCAGGCCTTTGCAGGATCAAAGTTCTTTCCCCAGGAACCTAATATTGGACTGGGAAAAGTTTTGGGACTGATGAAGCGGACTTCAGAGATAAGTTAACAATCTGTCTGCAGATTTAAACTCCCATAATTCATAATACATTAATGAGTGTTGCATGTTTTTGTACTAATTCAACCTTGAATAATGTGCACCCTCACAAACATGTGGGACTAATATTATGTGCTCTTGTTGTATTTGTCACTTTGTTTTTAAAATATATTGACTTTGTCTTTTGTCTTGTCACACATTAATTGCGGCTGTTTTTAATAATAGCATGTGTATTTTTTTAAATGTGCTTTTGTTTATGTCGTGTCTTTCATGTGACAGTGTTTTGTTTATCTTTTGTGCTTAACGCTAGGTAACTTGGATTAATGGGTTAATATTAGTCAAGGGGGTGGGTAACAGAATAATTATCATTACTTGAATTAATTGATGTCTAGTGTTTCCTTGCATACTAGAGTCATGCTAAAAGAGGCCTGTGGCCTATTTCTAAAATGGAAGTCTGAAGTCCTGTCGAGTTGGGCCTTGCACAGCAGTGAATGAAAAGAAAACATTTTCTTCATAATTCTTTGAAAAACACACGCAAAAGCAAGGCTGTGCAGAGCATTGAGATAATCATTGTTTAAAACTTTCATTGCCTAGGACAGGATGTGTAGCGGCGGAAAAGCTTGGACGGAGGAAGCAACGAACATTTTTTATTAAATGTTGCAAGCTTCGGAAGAGCCTGTGACACACGTAGTCAAAGGACAATGCTGCTTTGAAAGAACGTGTTTCTTTCAATGTGAAAGGCAAATGACTTCATCGAGTGACATTTCTCGACCAATCATGTTTCGTATTGGTCGGATATTTGTATTCTTTTACTTAGTTTTAGATAGAGAAAAGGTATAAAAATTGCCCCCTTGGAAAGAGCACTGTTGGCTCGTTCCTGTGCTCCAGAGATGCTGTTGGACTTTGACTCACGTAAGATTCTTTCAAACTTATGATTTTTCCCTTTAGGTTTCTTTAGCTAAGTTAGGGAAATAGGGACTAAGGAATGATTTCTTAAATGCTTAAACATTTCTCATGCTGATTTTGATTTGAACTGACAGACTAATGTGCCTTTCTAATAAAATAAAGCTGTTTAATAAAAGCTATTAAAGAAGTAAAATTCTATAATGCTCTTTGCTTGACAAATAAAGTTAATAAAATAGATTTCCAAATGACAAGCTGGTCTTGTTTGTTTCTATGAGTTACCATTAGTTAATCCATTGCCTATGATTTTGACTTAATTAAATGTTTTAAAGGTGTTTGATTAATTAGGTCATATGATTCAGTTGGTCAAATTCATGTATCAGACATTTATGGGCCTAGTGGATCAATTCTCTGGTAGCAGAGTTCGGTTACTATGGTAACTGACATGTTACATGGTAATTACATAGGATACATGTTTAACACATGTTAAGTTTGTCTAGTTGTTATATGTTGTCGAAAGGTTTTTTCCAGCAGTGAGAAAAATCCTATGTGCCGGCAGAGTAGTGTGACAGGTGAAGTTACACAGTTCATTTGTTCTGTTTCAAATTAGTGGTACTGAAATATCACTAAGTGTTGTGGACGTACAACACAAGTTTAGGGATTTTAGGTATGCCAGATTGTATGTATAGTGAGGTTTGCCTATGAAATCGTAGCTCTGAGTAAAGGGACAAAGAGCCCGTTTTAAAACTTGTTGCAAAAAAAGTAGTAGGATTATTCCGAGCTTGTGTGAAGGGTGAGGTAGCGTTGTCTATTCTTACTGGCGTTTGTGGATTTCTATTGGTTGGTTAAAATCCTGCCGAAGATTTCATGTATACATGAATAGGTTTCCAGTATGAATGCGTAACACTGTTTTTGTGAAAATAGTGTTGTCTATTTCACAAGAGTGAAATCTTGAATATCTGGTAAAACTATCACTTTGTTTAGTGAAATGGACAAATGGTTTGTTTTTCTATAGTAATTAACTGAAATCCATTCAAAGGGATTTTTTTAAAATGGCGCTGTGAAAATATTTTGTAAAGGAGGGGTGAGTTTACGGAGTGACACTGACACGCGCGCAGCTTCAATGCAGCGGCAGTATACGTCACAGGGTTCGCGCTGCGATTGGTTAACATACGTCACAGCAAGCGCGCTGATTGGTTCACGTGACCAAAACGAGCTGTTAGCTGATTGGTTCTTTCTGAAGACTAGATTCTCATTGGTTGAGCAAGGTAGTGACGTGGCTTAACCTGATTGGCTTGTTGGTGAGTTTCGCGCACGGATTGGCTAGAGTAGCAGAACAACAAGGAAATACTTACGATCTTTTCAAAATTAAACAGAATAGTTTTAAAACATGAGTTATTGGTATAACGAAGAAAAGAAGCCTTCATGGTTTCAGAAAATTCAAAATGTATTCAATCCTGACAAGAAAATTGAATGAAAGGGGACATGTATGAGGGTTTGTATCCGGTTTTATAAATGGTTGTTGAAACAGCAGGTCAAAAGAATTCCCAGAAACAGAATTAGATGATGCAGTTTTATAAGAAATTTTTGTTAATCCACCACCTTATCAGCCAAGTTGTTCGCAGTCTACCCCAAGAAGTCTTTCAAGAATTTCTCCTAGTGCACCTCCTAGAGAGATTGATGATAATTCACCCAGATTTATGAGATTACCTGAAAGGGCGAGATCAAGAAGTAAATCAAATACTCCAAGAGAAAGTTCAAATACGAGAAATAATTTCCCGAAAAATGACAAAAAAGCAGAGCTTCCTGAAAATATACCAAACATTTCAGAATATATAGAGGCGAAGGGAGAATTAATTCAACAGTTAACAAAAGGCATGGAAGCAGTAACAGTACCAGTTACAATTGGTCCTGTTGTACCAGTTTTTGACCATGGCGAAAATAGACATATTGTTACGAATCCATTAAATGCAGAAATTCAAAAAGTGGCTGAAAAATTTTATTCAGAGTTAACAGAAATGCACAGGGATAAAACAATGCCAAATTTAACTTTAAATCAAAGTTTGTCAAACGGTGTCACACCATCAGCTGCAGATTCTGATTCTGGTTCTTTAGAAAAGACTACAAATAAAACAGATTTAACACAGATTTCTCAACAAGTTCCTGAGTCTAAACAACTTGATGTTGCAAAATTAAAAGCAGATTTAGAAGAATTAATTATTGGCACAATTTGTACTGACTGTTTGAAGCAATATCAGGATGATGAACTGTTGTTTATTTGCAAAAGCATTCAGTGGAAAACTAAAAATAAATACGAATAATTTGAAGAAGTGGCTGCTGAATTAGAAATGGATTTGAGTCATCAAAAACAATTGCAAAACCATTACAGAGTGGATTTTTCTGAGAAGGATATTGAGAATCTAAATACTACAGGCAGGATAACTCATGTAAAAGAACTAATTGTGTTTCTAAAAAGATTAGGTGAATTAAGCAAATGGATAGTTAAATGGACAAAGAAAAGAGAAGAAGAAAAGAGAGAAAGAGGAGAAGTTTTTGGTGAATTTCCTATGAGGGAAATAGCTGGTCGAGGTTATGTTCATGTTCCTTGGACAAGACAGGACATTCTCCTCTTTACAAATGACTTTCCTCGGCTGAGAGAAAAACCAGTAGAATGCTATCATCAGGTTGACAGATTCATAAAGGTTTCAAAAGTTCTGTGGATTGATCTTGATGGATTCTTTGACATTGTTGTCCCATCAGATCTTTGGACAGAATGTAACATTTCTATTAGTTGGCCTAAGGAGGAACTGCCTCAACATAAAGTAACAGGTGCTCCTTCGAACGTTGTCATGGATTTCTATGACAAAGTATTTGTCTGGCTGAAAAACAAGATTCCTGCAAAAGAAGTAGATTGGGTTAAAATAGACAGAACAAACCAAGAACAAAAAGAATCAGTTAATTCCTTTTATGAAAGATTACTCCTGGTATTTAAACAATAAGTGGCTATGAAAAATTAAGTGAGAGTGACATGAGCCACTTCATTTATAGATTTGTTTATGGCCTGAAACCTGAAATTGGAGAAATGATTAGAAACAGAATTGTCGGCTGGCAGTCACTTTCAGTTGTTAATAGCCTGAGAAAGGCAAAATACTGCAGTGATGCAATAGATTCAAAACAAAAGAAACTCAAGGAAAAGGCAATGTGGGCACAAGTGAAGGTAGCTGAACAGCAGATAGCAACCTTAGAAAATAAAAATTTTCAGCAGAATCCAGGAAAGTTCATAGGAAATTTTGTAAATAAGCCAAAATGTAATATAAATATTGAAGAGCTAAAACAAAAGCTACCTGGTTTTAATTGCGGCGAAATTGGACACCGGAAGCGTGAGTGTAAAAATCCGCCCAGAAAGTAAAAAAATTCATCATTAAATCCACAGATGCAGAATGAGATAAATCAGCAGCAACAGCTACAGCGGCAGTTAAATGAAATAAGTCAGCAGCAACAGCTACAGTGACAGTTAGTGAATCAGCAGAGCCAATTGAATCAGCAGAGCCAATTGAATCAGCAGAGCCAAATTCCACAGCCACCCTTGCCAAATTGCATGAATACACAGAGATACAGTCCAGAGACGGGTTTCTGTGGAGCTGAACAGGTAAAAAGATCACAAGTGAATGTGTCAAATGTCTCTCAACAATTTTGGCTAAAAGAGAATGAGAGTAGTGATTCAGAAGATTACTCATGACGGTGCCTGAGAGAGGAAGAAGAGTGTGTGCTTGGAGCCACTCTTGAGGTAGATCAGTCAGGTCCATTTCTTTATGGTAAATAAGCATGGGCGGAAAATCCGTTCCGCTCGCGGATTTTGCGGATTTTCGGTAAATTTGCAATCCGCGAACTCTCGCGAATTTACCGAAAATCCGCAAATCCGCGAGCGGCGGATTTTTCCGGGGGCAAAAGTTCAAGCCTGGCCTGTTGTAACTATTTTAGGATGGCGCCGGCAAGCTGCCAGCGCCATCCTAAAATAGTTACTAAGTTAGCTTCAACAGGAAGCTCTAATAGATAAAATAAAGCAGGTGCTCGCACCTGCTTTATTTTATCTATTAGAGCTTCCTGTTGAAGCTAATTTAGTAAGTATTGTAGGATGGCGCTGGCAGCTTGCCGGCGCCATCCTAAAATATTTACAACATGCCCTTCCTGTGACCCTTCCTGTGACTCATTCATCGTCGAGGCAGGTGTGCCTTCTTCCCAAATCTACCGTGGAAAATCAGCTGTGGTGCTGGATAGAGGCTTTTGCATCCTTGACTTTCACGAGCGCAATACCTGTGCTGTTCCTGTGACCAGGAGCTTTTTCTCTTCATCTGCTGAACTGATCTTTCTCTGACCTTTTATGCACACAAGAGGCATGTGAACTCGCATGGAAGCCCCGCACGTTTGGCCCCGCGCACACACTCGCGGTTTGCACCGTCTTCCCGCCATTCACCCACTATGATGGACAGCTCACTCAAGGGACCCCTGCGCCCTTCGGGGCGATTGCATAGTAACACACACATGGTTGCTCGAACTAGTTGATGCTCAAATTCAGTGACTCATTCATTAGCCCAAAAACAATCATGAGCGTCTTCGAGGCTGGACAGGTATGCCTCTTCCCAAATCTACCGTGGAAAGTCAGCTGTGATGCTGGGTAGAGGCCTTTGCATCCTTGACTTTCATGAGCGCAATCCCCGTGCTGTTCCTGTGACCAGGAGCTTCTTTCTCTTCATATTATTGTTTCCGCACGGGTTGCTGCAAGTTCGCACGCGTTTTGTACAATTTCGCAATTTGCGAAATTGTACAAAACCCTCGCGAACTTGCAGAAACCCGTGCGAACATTAAAAAAAAAAATCCGCAAATTCGCGAGAATTCGCGGATTTTGCGGATTGCGAGTTCGCAAATCCGCAAAATCCGTGAATGCGAGATCCGCAAAATTCGCCCATGCTTAATGGTAAAGTGAATGACAAAGATATCACTTTTCTTGTGGACACTGGTGCTACCCGTTCTACTGTCAGATCAGTGGAAATTGAAAATCTTCCTCTCTCGGGTGAAACCATCCAGGTAGTTGGCGTAGCTAATCAACAAATAAAGACATATCTGACAAAACCAGTTGATGTTGAAATTGGAAATTACAAAGACAAACACAGATTTGTTGTCTGTAACAGCAGTCCTGTTAATCTATTAGGACTTGATTTGTTATGCAAGATGAATTGCAAAATATACTGCTCACCGGATGGTATTGAGCTTCAAACTTTAGAAGAAGATGGTCTGTATAAATTGACATTGCTAATGGTTGACGAAGAAAATAAAATGTTCCCTGCTTTTGATAAAAACAATTTACCTGAGGAATTGAAAGAGGAAGTTAATCCGAAAATGTGGGATTTAACTGGTGATGAAATGGGTTTAATGAAACATGTGGACCCAGTAAAAATTACTGTGAGACAGGGAACAGATTTTCCAAACATTTCTCAGTACAAAATGAAACCTGAAACTACTGAAGGTGTCATTCCTGTGATTGAAAAGTTCATTAAGCAAGGTGTTTTGAGAGAGTTTGAAAGCAGCCCATGTAATTCACCGATTATGGGAATTAAAAAGCCAAACGGAACTTACAGGATAGTTCAGGACCTGAGAAAGGTTAATAGGATAGTTGTTCCTTGCTGTCCAGTTGTACCAAACCCAGCGGTAATTCTATATTAGATTCCGCATGATGCAGAATGGTATACGGTCATTGACATATGTAATGCCTTCTTTACAGTTCCACTGCATCCAGATAGCCAACAAATCTTTGCGTTCAGATTCCAGGATCGCATATTAGCATGGTGTCGTATTCCTCAAGGGCATACTGAGCGTCCATCTATCTTTAATCAGTTGTTAAAGAAATCCCTGGAAGATTTAAAATTGCCTGGAGAGTCAACATTGGTTCAGTACATAGATGACCTCCTAATTGCAGGAAAAACAAGAGAAAATTGTGTTACTGACACCATTACACTTTTGAATCGATTGGCAGATGAGGGACATAAAGTGTCACCTGCGAAACTACAGTTTTGCAAACAAGAGGTTAAATACCTTGGTCACAGAATTGCAAAAGGAATTAGACAAGTGACAATTGAGAGAATAAAAATGGGTATACACCTGTTACAACGCATTTTTTACAACGCAGTACTGTTACAACGCATCTTTTACAGCGCAGATACTATTACAACGCATACTTTTACAACTCATACTGTTACAACGCAGGTACTGTTACAACGTAGGTACTTTTACAACGCATTTTGTATGATATGTTTGTATTTTATTGATATAGTTAATGAAGGGTATTATTGTCTATTTGTTTTAGTAATATATATTTCTATTTATTATTATTATTTTTTTATTAGTAAGTAATATAGTTATTAATGTTTTTATGTAGTATTAATGTTTTAAAATATAATTAATTTGAGTATTTATAATTATTATTAATTATTTTTGTTATTAGTAATTAATATGGTAAATGTTAATTGAGTATAAATATAGTTATGTGAAATATAAAATATTATTAATAATAATTAATGTGAGTATTAATTTGGGTATTATTAATAATTATTTTGTGAGTATTAATTTGGGTATTATTGAACTAATTTAAATATGTAAAATTATTCTTTAAATATGTAAAAATTATTTAATAATTTTATTGCATTAATAATTATAATTTTTTGTTATTTTTATGAGTAAAAATATAGTTATGTGAAATATAAAATATTATTAATAATAATTAAAGTGAGTATTAATTTGGGTATTAAAGAATTAATTAAAATATGTAAAAATTAATTAAAAATGTAATTTTATTTACAATTATTTTGAGTATTAATTTGGGTATTTAGTATTAATTTAAATATGTAAAAATTAGTTAATAAAATATTTGTTTTTATTTAATAGAGTTTTTTTATTAAGTTAATAATAATAATTAATTTGAGTTTTAATTTGGGTATTATAGAACTAATTTAAATAAGTAAAAATTTAATATTAAATATATTGTATGTATAATTATATGGGGCCGATATTTGGGGATGTGTGGACCTGGCTGTCCTGGACAGGATACAGAATAAATTCCTTCGAAACTTAGTTAGTCTCCCCCCCTCAACACCAGTCCTTCCACTCTTGATGGACATGGGCATGCATACCATTAAACACCAGGCCCTCTATAGGATGGTGGCGCTATGGAGACGTATATGGTCCACCCCGGAGCTGGCCATGTTTGCCCGTGAATTACAGGATGTGAGAATGCAACAAGGGGCAGGTGACATACCGTGGCTAAAGCTAATTAAGAACACTCTTACCGAAATGGGTCTTCCCTTGCTTTGGTCGGAGCCGGGTTCTCAAACCTTCCCTACCAAGAATGAATTTAAACTTCTCTTTTGGTCCATGGTAAAAACGGAACATGTGGCACTTTCTGAGAAAATGAATTTGACAGGCCAGTTTT
Source organism: Lissotriton vulgaris (assembly GCF_964263255.1). Lineage (NCBI taxonomy): Eukaryota > Metazoa > Chordata > Amphibia > Caudata > Salamandridae > Lissotriton > Lissotriton vulgaris. The sequence goes on from NC_141685.1 coordinate 383,181,103, forward strand.
TGCTCCACAAAGCAGTACCCAACAAAGAAGTATATTGGGATGTTATCCTTAAAACATTAGATAGGAAACTATACCATCAGTTCCGTGTAGGTACACTGCCTCTGAGGGCTTTTACTAGCGGCTGGCAGAGGTTAGAGTCAAGTTTCTGTCCCTGTTGTACCGTTTGCAAAGAAACAGTGGGTCATTTTTTATTTGTCTGTACTGCTTATTGCGAACCACGTAATAAGTGGCTGAAACCTATATGTACTAGACTTAACACCCGAGTGAGTAGTGAAGCACTGTACATCTTGAGAACTAACACATCTGAATGGCTAACCATAGGATTGGCCAAATTCCTTGGGTGGGCTTGGCTGATAAGGATTAAATCAGTCAGCTCATAGTATCATGACCTAAATAACTTGTATACTGTGTTACCCCACTGATTTTTTGGCCTATGACTTTATCAGTATTGATGATCTGCTATTTTTTTATATATGCTCAAATGTTTTTATAATTCGCCTTGACGTCTTTACAAGCATGTTTAATTGAGATTTGTAACTAGATTTGCCTTGCCTTAATTTCTCTTGTCTTGTTTCTTTTTGATTTGTTTAGTATGTGTATTTAAATATTTATGATCTCATGACTTCGTCGCACTAATTGTATTTAACGTAAATTTGTGTATATGTGTGTCTTTTATGATGAAAAATCGAAATAAAGACGTTAAAAACTAAAACTGTATGTATAATTAATAAATTTATTGTATGTATAATTAAGTTGAGTATTAATTTTGGTATTATAGAATTTTATTATTAATAAATACATTTAGTAATATATATTTCTATTTATTTTTATTATTTTTTTATTAGTAAGTAATATAGTTATTAATGTTTTTATGTAGTATTAATTTTTAAAAATATAATTAATTTGAGTATTTATAATTATTTTTGTTATTAGTAATTAATATGGTAAATGTTAATTGAGTATAAATATAGTTATGTGAAATATAAAATATTATTAATAATAATTAATGTGAGTATTAATTTGGGTATTATAGAACTAATTTAAATATGTAAACATTAATTAATAATTTAATTTTATTTACAATTATTTTGAGTATTAATTTGGGTATTTAGTATTAATTTAAATATGTAAAAATTAGTTAATAAAAGATTTGTTTTTATTTATTAGAGTTTTTTTATTAAGTTAATAATAATAATTAATTTGAGTTTTAATTTGGGTCTTATAGAACTAATTTAAATAAGTAAAAATTAAATAATAAATATATTGTATGTATAATTAATAAATTTATTGTATGTATAATTAAGTTGAGTATTAATTTTGGTATTATAGAATTTTATTATTAATAAATACATTTAGTAATATATATTTCTATTTATTTTAATTATTTTTTTGTTAGTAAGTAATATAGTTATTAATGTTTTTATGTAGTATTAATTTTTAAAAATATAATTAATTTGAGTATTTATAATTATTTTTGTTATTAGTAATTAATATGGTAAATGTTAATTGAGTATAAATATAGTTATGTGAAATATAAAATATTATTAATATTAATTAATGTGAGTAATAATTTGGGTATTATAGAACTAATTTAAATATGTTAAAATTAATTAATAATTTAATTATGTTTATAATTATTTTGAGTATTAATTTGGGTATTATAGTATTAATTTAAATATGTAAAAATTAGTCAATAAAAGATTTAATTAAGTTAATAATAATAATTTATTTGAGTATTAATTTGGGTATTATAGAAATATTTTAAATTAGAAAAAACTAATTAATAAATATATTGTATGTATAATTAATAAATTTATTATATGTATAATTAATTTGAGTATTTATTTTGTTATTATAGAATTTGAATATTAATAAATACATTTATTTTAAAAGATAATAGATTATATTTTGAAAAATTATATTGGGTATTTAAGAAAAAGTTTAATATTCAATAAGTTTATAATTAGAAATTTATATTAAATAATATATTTGTGAAAAACTTATTATAATATTCTGGTTCCCACGGTTTAACATTGTTTTCAATGGATACATTTGTCCTACATTTATTTTCATGATACCTTGATATATGTATAGCGGTCCGGAATTAAAGCAAAGTAAAGCAAAGGAAAGGAACGGAAAATAACGGAAAAGAAAGAAGAAAACAGGTAAGAAAACACAGTATAATTTTTACATGAAATTAGTAATGATAATATACAATGCATTAATTAAATAAAAATGAACAAACAGTGCTTTAGTAAGTAAAAATTTTATTTTTTTATTCAAGAAATATTTTAAAATAAACTTCTGTTTTCCTGAAATTTAATGTATATTTTTGATCATTTTTAATTTACATGTAAAAATATATAAAAAATAACTTTATTGCAAAAAAAGTATTAAATATAAATCTACAGTAGTCCTTTGTTTATTGTTGCAGCATATCCTGACGTCATTACGTTTACGCGAGCGTCATCGGCCATTTTGTGGAGTACCGGAGCAGGAAGCAGCAGGACGCTGATCTACGTTCAGGTAGGAAACCACTTAAATATTAAATAATATTGTAAATCTAATCAAGATTATCATTTATTGTAAGGATAAGTTAAGTAGAGGTTGCTGGAATTGAAAAAAATGTAATTAAAACAACATGTCGCTACTCGTATTTCTAGAATATGCCTATGTTGGGTCGGAGGGCGTGGGGAAGATCGGTAAATAGATTAATGAAATAATCAGTTTTATTAAATGATGTAAAAGTGTTTTATATTGTATTTAATATACAAAAAATATAATTATGTATGCAATGTATTTAAATGCATTTTCAAGTGAAATTAAAGTTTTGAAAAATGGAGTTTGAGAAAGTTAGTTTACGTAATTGTTGATAAAACATTATACGAATGTAAACAGTGATATTTCCAATGTTTTATTCGTCCTTTTTTGAAAAAAATTGTCTTTGTTGGAGATTCAAATTTTTGGAATAATAGCGAAAACGTGATATTATGATTGGTTATATTGTTTGCCATTTATTTTTTTTAAAAAAAATTGGATTATAATTCTGCTTTGTCTTTCAATTGGTAAATTTAAAGCAAAAGATTCCTAATTTATTTCTTTTTTGCTTTATTATATTTAAAGGCAGAATTAATGTTCACGGTTATTAAAAAAATAAGGTGAAGTGTATATTTATGGTTTTTGTTGGAGTCACTATACTTGGATTTAGAAAATCAGGTTAGATTGGATTTTAATATTGACAAGGCCAGATTGTGTTTCGTTTTTGGAAGAAAACCAAGGAGATTAATATATGTATGATGTATTTTCTTGTCAATATGGAAGATTTTTGAAAAAAATTTCAGAACATTATTAAATAAGATTTAGCACTTATTTGTAATTTCATGGAAATATCAATATTTTACTTAAATACATAGTTTTATCAACAATTTTATGGTGTAGTTTTGAAAGAAGAGTTTTGAAAGTTATTAAAAATGCATTTATTACATTTGCAAAGTAATTTCCAAATAATTAGTAATAATGTCAAAAAATTCGGGTTGCAAATATTTATTTTGCAATTTTTCAAAATGTTTTATTTAAAAAATTAAAAAATATTAGATTCATGTAAGGGGTTTAATAAAAAATAGCTGGTAAAAAAATACTTAAATTCGAAAAAAGGTGACCCAACATCAAATTTAGAAAAAAATTTCAGTAAAAATGTTATTTGCCAATTTAAATTAGAAAGAGAGTAAATTTGGATAAAAGCAGGAAAGTAATGTGAATAAGAGTTTAAAAAGAAAGGATGTTAGCAAGATTCTCAAGGTAATCTAGAGCCACACACAACAAAAACTGTTGTAAAAGTCCCAATAGTCGTTCTGACATATCCTTAGTTCTTTGAGTAATCCGTGAGTTTAGACTACCTGTGAGAGTTTGTGATAGTCTCATTTCTTGAAAGCTTTGCTCGTTCTTCAAAGTTTCAAGAAATGAATAGAAATTAGGGTGGGGTTTACCAATTAAATGATTGAAGGAGTTATGCCATCCCTCAATGGCATTATTTGTTTTAGCCTCTCCCTGTAGGCAACTCGAAAACCAGTTCCACCACTCCACATGGAAACGTGGCTTCCTCCTGCGACCCGATCTGCCTAGGTGTCCAATCCATGTGTCTTCCATATAATTTAGAATTGGTGCCAATTTATCTTCGTTTGTTAAATAATAATCAGATTCTGTAATGGCAGTGTAGTACTCGTCTACACTTTCGGGAGGGACAAAACAAAGAGCTGTTAATTTTTTTAATTCTACTTGAAGTTTGCTGTCTGTTGAGTATTCTGTAACTAAGGGTGTTTTCTGTAATTTACGCCAGAATGCCTGGGAAAAGTGGAAAAAACACCCTTGAATTTGGGTATCCGTGTACATTTTGGTGATCACATTGATCATGTTCAATTCGAAATCCATTATTATTTTCCTAGGGCTTTGGTTAGTTTTTGATTTAATCACAGTTAAAAATTCTGTGTAAGTTGCAGAAGTCTTATCAGGCAGCAAACTATACACTAGGGGAATTACACTGTTGTTAATTTTTGCATGAATAGTATAAATTTGGGTGAATGGATGGGGCGTGCTTTTAAACGTCCCATCCATCATCCAAATTTCAAGCTTTACAAGGTTACGTGGAGTACTAAAAATTAAAATACGCTTTAGAGGGTTTTCGTTATCATGCAGAAGGAAAGGTTCATTAGCAAAAGAAATTGTAAGTTTGTGAGGAATATTGATATCAGAAAAGTTATTTGGTGTATTTACTTGAGTATTACTTGCCTGCTTTTGACGTTGTATAATTCTACGCAAATTATGAATAGTTGGAATATTAATAGCAACATGAGTAGGGACATGTTGTGCAACCTGTCTCAAAATAGATCCTGTGGATTCATTGGAGGTGCTTGCAATAGCTTTCATTTCATTAACTGTTTCTCTAACATCAACTTCCATTGCAGAGGCAGAGTGGTTATGGTCGGTTGTTCTTACAATAATATCATTGACCGTAACCGCTCTGCCGCTGCAACGAGTTGTATGGTATTGCACGCATCTCCAATGAATCCGTGGATTACTTAACCTATCCTTACAATAAATGTAACCTGCGTGATTAAGTCGTTGGTTTCCTTTCCTGGAAGAGATATATTTTGCTTTTGGATGTGTAGACATTTCCTGAAAAGAGAGAAAAAAAATATTAAGTTTGTGAATATAAAAATGTATCCTCTAGATTTGTATGTACTTTTCCTATTGCACCACTATTATTATTGTATATCTCTATATTATTCTGCACTTTCATATCTATAGCTAGAGTTGGAATAGTAAATAATATCTTTACTATATGCAGCACTTTCTCTACTGCAGCACTTACCAGGAGTTGGAATATTATTTTACATGTTTCTTGACTTTCCAGCACTTTCCCTACTGTTGCACTTACCTGGACTTGGAATAGTAATTTACACCTGTAAACTATCCTGCACTTTCCCTACTGCAGCACTTACCCATAGTAGGAATAGTAATTTACACTTGTGGATTATCCACCACTTTCCCCACTGCTGCACTTACCAGAAGTTGGAATAGTAATAATTTACACCTCTAGATTTTCCAGCACTTTCCCTACTGCTGCACTTACATGGAGTTGGAATAGTAATTTACACTTCAAGATTACCCAGCACTTTCCCTAATGCTGCACTTACATGGAGTTGGAATACTAATTTACACCTCTAGATTATCCTGCACTTTTCTTACTGCAGCACTTACCTGGAGTTGGAATAGTTATCAGTACCTTTACATTATCCTGCATTTATTTGTATTCATCCTTTATTCATATGTGTATAATGAAAACTGATTTTCACTTACTTTTCGAATTAGATTTTTTTTTGCTGAGATGGGTTTCTGATCTTCTTTTTGGTTTTAGTAGATCCTTTTGAAGATCTTGCTTGGTTGTGTCCTTTAAAAAGAAATGTATGTTAAAAAATGTGTGACTTTTTACTTCGTTAAAGTATTAGATGTTTTTTAATTTAAGAAACATAGAAATAATGCATAATTTGAGAATTATATTACTGGAAATATGCTTTTGATCTGCACTTTCCCTACTGCTGCACTTACCCGGAGTTGGAATATTATTTTACATGTTTCTTGACTATCTAGCACTTTCCATACTGTTGCACTTACCCGGAGTAGGAATAGTAATTTACACCTCTAGATTATCCTGCACTTTCCTTACTGCAGCACTTACCCGGAGTAGGAATACTAATTTACACCTCGACACTTTCCTGCACTTTCCCTACTGCAGCACTTACCCGGAGTAGGAATAGTAATTTACACCTGTGGATTATCCTGCACTTTCCCTAATGCTGCAATTACTTGAAGTTGAAATAGTAATAATTTACACTTCAAGATTATTCAACACTTTCCCTAGTGCTGCACTTACATAGAGTTGGAATAGTAATTTACACCTGTGGATTATCCAGCACTTTCCCCACTGCTGCACTTACCAGAAGTTGGAATAGTAATAATTTACACCTATAGACTATCCTGCACTTTTCTTACTGCAGCACTTACCTGGAGTTGGAATAGTTATCAGTACCTTTACACTATCCTGCATTTATTTATATTCATGCTTTATTAATATGTGTATAATGAAAACTGATTTTCACTTACTTTTTGAATTGGATGGTTTTTTTGCTGAGATGGGTTTCTGATCTTTTTTTGGTTTCAGTAGATCCTTTTGAAGATCTTGCTGGGTTGTGTCCTTTAAAAAGAAATGTATGTTAAAAAATGTGTGACTTATAACTTGTGAAAAAAGTGACTTTTTACTTCGTTAAAGTATTAGATGTTTTTTAATTTAAGAAACATAGAAATAATGCATAATTTGAGAATTATATTACTGGAAATATGCTTTTGATCTGCACTTGCCCTACTGCTGCACTTACCTGGAGTTGGAATATTATTTTACATGTTTCTTGACTATCTAGCACTTTCCATACTGTTGCACTTACCCGTAGTAGGAATAGTAATTTACACCTCTAGATTATCCTGCACTTTCCTTACTGCAGCACTTACCCGGAGTAGGAATACTAATTTACACCTCGACACTTTCCTGCACTTTCCCTACTGCAGCACTTACACGGAGTAGGAATAGTAATTTACACCTGTGGATTATCCTGCACTTTCCCTAATGCTGCAATTACTTGAAGTTGAAATAGTAATAATTTACACTTCAAGATTATTCAGCACTTTCCCTACTGCTGCACTTACCCGGAGTTGGAATACTAATTTACTCCTCTGGATTATCCAGCACTTTCCCTACTGCTGCACTTACTTGAAGTTGGAATAGTAATAATTTACACTTCAAGATTATTCAACACTTTCCCTAGTGCTGCACTTACATGGAGTTGGAATAGTAATTTACACCTGTGGATTATCCAGCACTTTCCCCACTGCTGCACTTACCAGAAGTTGGAATAGTAATAATTTACACCTCTAGATTTTCCAGCACTTTCCCTACTGCTGCACTTACATGGAGTTGGAATAGTAATTTACACTTCAAGATTATCCAGCACTTTCCCTACTGCTGCACTTACATGGAGTTGGAATAGTAATTTACACCTCTAGACTATCCTGCACTTTTCTTACTGCAGCACTTACCTGGAGTTGGAATAGTTATCAGTACCTTTACACTATCCTGCATTTATTTATATTCATGCTTTATTAATATGTGTATAATGAAAAATGATTTTCACTTACTTTTCGAATTGGATGTTTTCTTTGCTGAGATGGGTTTCTGATCTTCTTTTTGTTTTTAGTAGATCTTTTTGAAGATCTTGCTGGGTTGTGTCCTTTAAAAAGAAATGTATGGTAAAAAATGTGTGATTTAAAACTTGTGAAGAACGTGACTTTTTACTACGTTAAAGTTTAGTTGTTTTTTTAATTCAAGAAACATAGAAATAATGCATAATTTGAGAATTATGTTACTGGAAATATGCTTTTGATCTGCACTTTCCCTACTGTTGCACTTACCCGGAGTTGGAATATTATTTTACATGTTTTTGACTATCTAGCACTTTCCCTACTGTTGCACTTACCCGGAGTTGGAATAGTAATTTACACCTCTAGACTATCCTGCACTTTCCCTACTGCAGCACTTACCCGGAGTAGGAATAGTAATTTACACCTGTGGATTATCCTGCACTTTCCCTAATGCTGCACTTACTTGAAGTTGAAATAGTAATAATTTACACTTCAAGATTATTCAGCACTTTCCCTACTGCTGCACTTACCCGGAGTTGGAATACTAATTTACACCTGTGGATTATCCAGCACTTTCCCTACTGCTGCACTTACTTGAAGTTGAAATAGTAATAATTTACACTTCAAGATTATTCAACACTTTCCCTAGTGCTGCACTTACATGGAGCTGGAATAGTAATTTACACCTGTGGATTATCCAGCACTTTCCCCACTGCTGCACTTACCAGAAGTTGGAATAGTAATAATTTACACCTATAGACTATCCTGCACTTTTCTTACTGCAGCACTTACCTGGAGTTGGAATAGTTATCAGTACCTTTACACTATCCTGTATTTATTTATATTCATGCTTTATTCATATGTGTATAATGAAAACTGATTTTCACTTACTTTTCGAATTGGATGTTTTCTTTGCTGAGTTGGGTTTCTGATCTTCTTTTTGGTTTTAGTAGATCTTTTTGGAGATCTTGCTGGGTTGTGTCCTTTGAAAAGAAATGTATGTTAAAAATGTGTGACTTAAGACTTGTGAAGAAAGTGACTTTTTACTTCGTTAAAGTTTAGTTGTTTTTTTAATTCAAGAAACATAGAAATAATGCATAATTTGAGAATAATATTTCTGGAAATATGCTTTTGATCTGCACTTTCCCTACTGCTGCACTTACCCGGAGTTGGAATATTATTTTACATTTTTCTTGACTATATAGCACTTTCCCTACTGTTGCACTTACCTGGAGTAGGAATAGTAATTTACACCTCTAGAATATCCTGCACTTTCCTTACTGCAGCACTTACCCGGAGTAGGAATACTATTTTACACCTCGACACTTTCCTGCACTTTCCCTACTGCAGCACTTACCCGGAGTAGGAATAGTAATTTATACCTGTGGATTATCCTGCACTTTCCGTACTGCTGCACTTACTTGAAGTTGAAATAGTATTAATTTACACTTCAAGATTATCCAGCACTTTCCTTACTGCTGCACTTACCCGGAATAGGAATAGTAATTTACACCTGTGGTTTATCCAGCACTTTCCCTACTGCTGCACTTACCAGAAGTTGGAATAGTAATAATTTACACCTATAGATTTTCCAGCACTTTCCATACTGCTGCACTTACATGAAGTTGGAATAGTAATTTACACTTCAAGATTATCCAGCACTTTCCTTACTGCTGCACTTACCCGGAATAGGAATAGTAATTTACATCTGTGGATTATCCAGCACTTTCCCTACTGCTGCAGTTACTCGAAGTTGAAATAGTAATAATTTACACTTCAAGATTATTCAGCACTTTCCCTAGTGCTGCACTTACCCGGAGTAGGAATAGTAATTTATACCTGTGGATTATCCAGCACTTTCCCTACTGCTGCACTTACCAGAAGTTGGAATAGTAATAATTTACACCTATAGATTTTCCAGCACTTTCCCTACTGCTGCACTTACATGGAGTTGGAATAGTAATTTACACTTCAAGATTATCCAGCACTTTCCTTACTGCTGCACTTACCCGCAATAGGAATAGTAATTTACACCTGTGGATTATACAGCACTTTCCCTACTCCTGCAGTTACTTGAAGTTGAAATAGTAATAATTTACACTTCAAGATTATTCAGCATTTTCCCTACTGCTGCACTTACCAGAAGTTGGAATAGTAATAATTTACACCTATAGATTTTCCAGCACTTTCCCTACTGCTGCACTTACCCGGAATAGGAATAGGAATTTACACCTGTGGATTATTCAGCACTTTCCCTACTGCTGCGCTTACATGGAGTTGGAATAGTAATTTACACCTCTAGAGTATCCTGCACTTTTGTTATTGCAGCACTTACCTTGAGTTGGAATAGTTATCAGTTCTTTTACACTATCCTGCATTTATTTGTATTCATGCTTTATTCATATGTGTATAATGAAAACTGATTTTCACTTACTTTTCGAATTGGATCTTTTCTTTGCTGAGATGGGTTTCTGATCTTCTTTTTGGTTTTAGTAGATCTTTTTGAAGATCTTGCTGGGTTGTTTCCTTTAAAAAGAAATGTATGGTAAAAAATGTGGGACTTAAAACTTGTGAAGAAAGTGACTTTTTACTTCGTTAAAGTTTAGTTGTTTTTTTAATTCAAGAAACATAGAAATAATGCATAATTTGAGAATTTTATTACTGGAAATATACTTTTGATCTACACTTTCCCTACTGCTGCACTTACCCGGAGTTGGAATATTATTTACAGGTTTTTGACTATCTAGCACTTTCCCTACTGTTGCACTTACCCGGAGTTGGAATAGTAATTTACACCTTTAGAATATCCTGCACTTTCCTTACTGCAGCACTTACCCGGAGTAGGAATACTAATTTACACCTCAACACTTTCCTGCACTTTCTCTACTGCAGCACTTACCCGGAGTAGGAATAGTAATTTATACCTGTGGATTATCCTGCACTTTCTCTACTGCTGCACTTACCTGGAGTTGGAATAGTAATTTACACCTCGACACTTTCCTGCACTTTCCCTACTACAACACTTATACGGAGTTGGAATAGTAATGTACACATCTAGATTATCCAACACTTTCCCTACTGCTGCACTTATATAGAGTTGGAATAGTATTATAAACCTCTACACTATTCTGTAATTTCTCTACTGCAGCATTTACCCGGAGTTGGAATAGTTATTTATATCTTTTCACTATCTAAATGGATTTAATGTTGTTCAATGTTACAGACTCAACATATTTTAAATATATAACATATATATTTTTTGAAAATTTCGAATTTACCTTTTAATATGATGGTTTTGATATATGTTTGTTCACAGTTTGAAGTTTGTTTCTAATTTATTTTCAAGACTTGGTTTTTCTATCTGAAACATACAAAAAATAATATACATTTTTTCAGTTTCTAGTGCATTTATTTTGGAATAAAAATGCTGTATTTAGTTTGTCACGAAAATATTTTTATTACCTTTTTTAAAGATGTCGATAAACTTTTTTGGGCCAGTTATGATCCGGAATGTAATTTAGAAGTAATTGTTCTGTCAAAAAAAATTACAATATTTATTTGTAATGCGACCTTTTTCGAGTAATGCATGATAAAGTTGTTTAATGAATAATGATAGTGGAGTAGTGTGGCTCACTGGTTAGAGGCAGCAGACCCGAGAGCAGAGGACGGCCCGGGACCAGGGTTCGATTCCCGGCGCGGCAGGTTTCTGGACCAGGGTCAGCAGGCTCGATAATTCTCTCACCTCGGTGCCCACTCTGATCAGCGATCACACTCGGCAAGTCTGGGCATTAGCTTGCCTCATCTTCACTAACGGCCCCACCAGACCGCCGGGGATGCCTGGTCTCACCCTGGAGATACCCATTAAGGGACCATCACTCAGGGAAGCCAGGAAGGGTTTTGCAGCGGTCGAAGCGCCTTGGGACCCTACGGGTAAGTAGTGCGCTATATAAATGCCTATACATTTACATTTACATTTACATTTACATGATTATATACCTTCTTCTAATTTTGAATAACGGGTCGTTTTTTCCCAAAAAATGTGATTTCGAAGGTCTCACGTTTTCTGCGGATTGCAAGTGATTTCTATGAGTATAATAAATAAGTATTAATTTTTTATTATCGTTTTTAAATTAAATTGCGTTTTATTTTTCAACTCATTTAATTTAATTCTATGTGACAATATATATTTGTCGTATTATAATGAAATGTATTTCTTTCTCGTTTATGTTTATAAATTCCCAGTAATGTTTTCGCAACATGTAATTACATTTTAAATAATAAGGATAGTTATTAATATTTTGTTCGAAATTTACTTATAATAAAAAATATTTATTTTGTTAACGTTTTCGGTAAACGTTACTTACTTGTAAATCGTTTTATTCAGTAGCTCAGGTAGACTAACTGGTATGACAGGGTGAAAAGGTCAGAGGTTCAGATTTCACGTCTGCTCTCTCGGGTAGTTGAGGATCAACTAGTTTCAAAATGGTGTCTGGCTACTATTTATAAGTTTGGTTTAGTAACTCAATTTTATTTGTAAAAGTAAGCGCTAGAATTGGTTTTTAGTTTTACATTTATTTCTGTGTAAACATATAATTTAAAAATGAATTATAAGTACTTTACATAGCGTTATGTCAGCCGTTTTGGCATCCATTTTGGATAATGTGTTGTGGTATTTATTCATTGAAATAATAGTAGGACTAAATATTGTAATACCTTTGCAAAATGGCGTCCATGAATCCTATATATCTGGTTGTAATATCACGAAATTACATATCGTGTATATTTTTTACCACTCGGAGTATTAATGTAAGTACTCGAGTATTAATGTTAATACTCGAGTATTAATTTATTAAATAATTAATTAGGATTCGTAATAATATGGTAGTTTTTCTTACCGATTTTTAATACACTTCCCCACCCAAAACCCCTATTTTCCCTGGATCCCGTGCCAGGTTTTATTTTACAAAAAAAAAATATATATATATATTTATTTATGCGTTGTAATGGTATACGTTGTTATATGTTGCGTTGTAATGGTATTTTTGCTAATTAAGTACTATTTTGCGTTGTTATAGTACTCGTTGTAAAAACATGTGTTGTAACAGTATTCGCGTTGTAAAAGATGCGTTGTAACGGTATTCGTTGTAATAGTATGCGTTGTAACATCATATATCCATAAAAATGATTCGAGCAATACAACCACCAACAACACAAAGACAGATCAGGATGTTTCTTGGAATGGTTGGTTATTGTCGCCAATGGATTTGTGGGTTTTCAGTAATTGCGAACCCACTGCAAAGGCTGACAAAGGCAGACATGAAATACCCATTTGTTTTGACAAAAAACAGAATTGGAGGCTTTTGAAAAGCTAAAGAAAAGTCTCTGTGAAGCACCAGCATTGTGGATGCCTGATTACGACAAAGAATTTGAGCTGTACTGCAGTGAAAGGGAAGGTTGTGCATTATCAGTTCTTATTCAAAAACATGGAAAGATGAGAAAACCAATAGCATACTTTTCAGCTGTTCTTGATCCTGTTGCAAAAGCATTGCCAGGTTGCTTAAAGGCAGTGGCTGCAACAAGTGTAAGCCTTGAGCAAAGTGAAGGAATCACAATGGGGTTTCCTGTAAAAGTGTATGTACCTCATTCAGTTGAAACACTTCTTACCAGAAGTAAAACACAGCACCTGTCGAGTAACAGATTGACCAAATATAAGAAAGTTATTCTGGGATCAGATAATGTGTCTATTGCGAGATGCGTTAATCTCAATCCTGCTACACTTTTACCAGATAGTGTGGTTTCTGAAATTGACAATGAAACTGATGACATTGATCATGAGTGTTTGGATGTTTTAGAAGACTGTACTAAACCAAGAAAAGACATCAAGGATGTGCCTTTACCAGAGTCAGACATTGTTTACTTTGTTGATGGCTCCTGTTTAATAACAGATGAAGGCATTCTGAGAGCAGCATATTCAGCTTGCACAGTTTCTGAGATAATTGAAGGTTCAACTCTTGAAGGAATTCGTTCAGCACAAGTGGCAGAATTAGTTGGTTTAATTCGTGCCTGTGAGAAAGCAGAAGGAAAAAAGGTTACCATAGTGACTGATAGTCAGTATGGATATGGCGTAGTTCATGACTATGGCCAACTCTGGTCTCAAAGAGGTTGTTTGACCTCTGCGGGAACTCCAATCAGAAATGCAAAATTGATCAAAAGACTGATCGATGGCATTCAGTTGCCAGAAAAGATTGCTGTTGTCAAACGTGGAGCGCACAAAAAGGGAGAAGACTATATAACAAAAGGAAATGCTTTTGCTGATGAAACTGCACATTACTGTGCGAAAAACAATCTTTCACTTAATTGGTAAAAGGATAATATGGCTGAGATACCCGCCACCCCCTCTCAACACAATCCCCAAAAGGAGGGAAACCGGAAACAGTTCTTGAAGTTTTTGGAAGTGGGAGGGAGTGACCCTCCCGGCCGTATTTATTAAAACAAAATTAAAACATTAAACGTTTCATGTTATGTACAATTTCATTATCACATTGCGAAGTTTGGCTAACCTTAACATATTCTCTAATACAGAGGTTCTCCTAGCCGAACTAGCATCCTACAAAAACATTCTCTAGATATACTGAAATTGTACATCCTAACGTTTAAGGGCCAACGGCAAGGTCATAACCGGTGTCAAGATCCCTAACCAGACTTACCCCTCCCACTTGGGAGGGGCGACAGCACAGAGGCTTACCTCAAGTGCAACTACTAACAATTTCCCTTGACTTGACGGGGGCACTTAAGACTCGACGCCATTTAAAGGTCGTTCGAAGACTCGTGTGAGGTATCTAGAAGGTATCGTGGACCTCCCCCCCACCCCACACAACTTACAGCATCTGCCGTCGCAGATGACACTGGCCCAGGGAAATTCACCAGGAGGGGGCTGTAACCCCTCCTACAAAGGAAGGGGCCTTGACCGCCTTTCCTTTACTTCCGGCGACCCATCCTTAGACGGGACCGCCTCCCCATTGAGGGGCCAATGGCCACCTCTCCCGAGCGCTCCCATCCGTGTTGGGTGACGCCCACTCATAGGGATCTTCTAATTAGTGCTCACCGATCATGACCTTACCGCCTACCACAAATAAATACGACAATTCTACTCAAACCTATGAAAACATTGGTCGCTACGACCGAAAGAGCATGCTTAAAAATGCAACACTATATCAAATCATTTTAATCGTAAAACATACACCATTCTTTATTATGATCAACATCAAACTGATACCATCACAACCTGTAAACGAAACGGAAAACATACTTATAAATTCACTTTATTATAAAACAACTGGCTGTCCTCAGGGGCTGGTGGGTGGGTCAAAATTGCCTCTTCGTTCTGTCCCGAGCTCACGTGTAGCGAGGAGGTGCAGCTTCGGAGCACAAGAACAAGAGGACGTCTTCTGGTCTTGCGTCCCTTTTTATCCGTCTTCAGGGCGGGCGTAAACCCGCCCCTGCCTGCCCCGAGGGCGTGGCTGGCTACGTCGGTGTCTAGGCCAGCCCACTCTAGGGCGGGAAAAAGCGCGCCCCGGCTACGCCGCTTCGGGCATACCAGCCGAGACGCGCCTCCCGCCCAAAAATGGCTTCCCGGGGGGATCGAGGCACTCCGCCATACGTTCGGGGGGACCGAGTGGTCGCCCCTTTCCATATGGCTGAGATACCCGCCACCCCCTCTCAACACAATCCCCAAAAGGAGGGAAACCGGAAACAGTTCTTGAAGTGTTTGGAAGTGGGAGGGAGTGACCCTCCCGGCCGTATTTATTAAAACAAAATTAAAACATTAAACGTTTCATGTTATGTACAATTTCATTATCACATTGCGAAGTTTGGCTAACCTTAACATATTCTCTAATACAGAGGTTCTCCTAGCCGAACTAGCATCCTACAAAAACATTCTCTAGATATACTGAAATTGTACATCCTAACGTTTAAGGGCCAATGGCAAGGTCATAACCGGTGTCAAGATCCCTAACCAGACTTACCCCTCCCACTTGGGAGGGGCGACAGCACAGAGGCTTACCTCAAGTGCAACTACTAACAATTTCCCTTGACTTGACGGGGGCACTTAAGACTCGACGCCATTTAAAGGTCGTTCGAAGACTCGTGTGAGGTATCTAGAAGGTATCGTGGACCTCCCCCCCACCCCACACAACTTACAGCATCTGCCGTCGCAGATGACACTGGCCCCGGGAAATTCACCAGGAGGGGGCTGTAACCCCTCCTACAAAGGAAGGGGCCTTGACCGCCTTTCCTTTACTTCCGGCGACCCATCCTTAGACGGGACCGCCTCCCCATTGAGGGGCCAATGGCCACCTCTCCCGAGCGCTCCCATCCGTGTTGGGTGACGCCCACTCATAGGGATCTTCTAATTAGTGCTCACCGATCATGACCTTACCGCCACAGGTCCGGATAGTTGACCGGCTATCCGGACCCCCCACAAAACTCCTACCTAAAGGTCATGTTTTAACGTTTTTAACCAAGCCAAGAAGTCTCCTATGAGTAACTCATTTCCCACCCTCGACAAATGCACACCATCCCCCAAATACATACTGTCATCGTTAATACAACTATGCGAGATCGAATGCAATGTCTTGGAACGGAACAACCTACTCACTTTGTTATTAAGTTTTCTAACAGAATGATTCAAAGCAGGGATCGAGATAGCCCCCCGCCACACTTTTCGTGGGATCATATGAGACCACGCAATTATGCACCCCGGAACTTTCCTCGCTAACCAACTTACCGTGGAAAGCATTGCCTCTAGGAGAAGTCGTCTACCGGTGGTGACCAAATCATTGCCCCCTAAATGTACTATGACTATAGACGGCGGTGACCTCGTCCGCCCTAACAAACCCTCAAAGAATGCTTGAAACTGGTCAATACAGAGACCGCCCCTTCCGTAGAAGGACACTCTGTACCCGTATTCCCCAGGTACGTGAATCATGTCACCTGCTTTGAATACGTCTGCGGCACGTCTCAAGTATGAGTGGCCCACGACCCACACCTCCTGTCTCACAGCCGGTGATGTCTGACCGCTGGCCTGGTGTTGGGTCGACTGCATAGTCCGCCCTGCCTCGTAGGCTTGCGTAACTGAAAACAAACAAAAGACAAGAAGCGTGAGTACATCATTACAGCCTCACAACATGTGCAATCGCACATATCTCTTATAACAATTGGAGGACCATCGCCCCACTCGTTTCACTTGTTCTACATTAAGACCCCTGGCTGTAGCTTCAGTGGCAGCCCCTATTCGAAAGGAATGGGTCCCGAATTCGCCCGGGTCCAAGCCCGCTGCGGCAATGGCCATTGCAAGCACCCGCTGAAACTGAAACCTCGTCAGTGGGGTGGCGTCTGCATGCCTCAACAATGTCCCCCCCCATGATGCCACCCTTCGTGCTAGGTAATCTTCTAAACACTGTACCGGACACATGGAGGACCCGGGGATCCTGCGAATGATCGTGCAGTCCCCCCTCCCATCTTGGTCGGTCTTGGACCTGAGAAAGGAGACAATCATCGCATCACCCCTGATCTGAACGTGTTCCCGGCACAACCCCCCCACCACATCCTGTTTGTTCCTTGCAACCAGCTCACTTATCCTCATAGCCCTGTGAAATGCCAGCGTAAATGCAGTCCGGAACAAACACGTCTCGAAAGGAGACGAGCATGTGTTAGGGAGTGTGGCCAGCAACTGGGACAACCTATCCAGACCTATCGGTCGTCTTTCATCTACTCTGCGACCCTCCAGGCGTTGCCACCCACGCAGCGCCTTCTGTACAACAAAATACGCTGTCGGGTCCTGGATGTTATGGGCCCTGGCAACAAAGGAAATGGCGGCACGATGCCTTTGGGCCGTAGCCACCGATTTCCCAGCCCTACGTAAGGACATCAGAAAATGTACTACCCACTCCTCCTGACCCCAAAGTCCCCCTCTCTCAGTCCCCAAATAGGCTAAATAGGCCCGAAACGCCCCTTCATATGCCTTCCTCGTCCTGGGTGCTAGACTCTCTCCCACGAGGTGACGAAGTTCGGGGCACCGAGAGACCAGAGAGCTTCGGGGAAGGGTGCCGGCTCTGGGTCCGCTGAGGGAAGGAAACCCGAGAAAGCCTGCATGTGAAAACGAGACAGTGCATCAGCCGCCTGATTCATCACCCCTGGGACATGTTTTGCTCTGAATATCACGTTCAGTTGCATACACAGTAAGACAATTTCTTTGAGCAGCCTCAAAATCAGTTTACAACGGGCTGCCTGACTATTGATGCATTCTACAACGGTCATATTGTCAGACCAGAACACGACAGAATGATCTTTGAACCCTTCGGGCCAGGTTCTCAGGGCCACCAGAATGGGAAACAGTTCAAGGAAAGCAATATTACTCGTCAGCCCCTCCTCATGCCACCATGGGGGCCACCTTTGTGCCGACCATTTTGTGCCGAAGATGGCGCCAAAGCCTATGCTTCCCGCTGAATCTGTCCATAGCCCAAGCTCTTCAGAGGACACGGCTGGCTTGTTCCAGACGACTCGACCATTGAAGTCCGCCAAAAATGCTAACCAAATACGCATGTCCTGGCGGACCTCAGCCGATAACCTCGTGCGATGATGACCCTCCTTTAGGCCAACCATCGCTTGGGCAATTGACCGGGAAAAGGGGCGGGCCATTGGGATCACCCTCAAGGCAAAGTTCAACTTCCCCACCAATTGTTGCAACTGATGCAGTCTAACCTTAGATGCATTTAAACATACTTGCAGGGCTGCCCTGAATTTCGACACTTTGCTAGCTGGTAGACGGAAACAACCCTCACTAGAGTCCAACTCGATCCCCAAAAACTCGAGGCAAGTCGTGGGACCCATAGTTTTACCTGGTGCCAATGGTACGCCAAAATGACCCATCAACACACAGAATTCAGCTAAGGCCTGGGCACATTCGGGATTTCCGGCGGGTCCAAGAAACAGAAAGTCATCAAGGTAGTGCATTACATTTCGGAAACCCGTTTTCTTAGTGAACACCCATTGCAGGAAAGTACTGAATTTCTCAAAATAAGCACATGATATAGAGCATCCCATTGGCATACACCTATCCATGTAATATGATCCCTGAAACCTGAATCCCAGAAAACGCTGGTCGTCTGGGTGTACCGGGAGCAACCGAAACGCTGACTCGATATCTGATTTCGCCATCAACGTCCCGGGCCCCAGGCGATTCAAGATGGCTACTGCCTCATCAAATGATGCGTACCGCACCGAACAAACCTCTGGATTAATTGCATTGTTCACCGAAAGACCATGTGGAGCTGACAGATTATGGATCAATCGAAACTCACCTGGGTCCTTCTTGGGGACCACCCCTAACGGAGAACAGACAAAATACGGAACCGGGGGTACATTAAACGGGCCGGCGACCCGTCCCCGGCTAACCTCTTTCTGGATCTTATCTTGCACAACAGATGTATGCTGCAAGACGGAAAGTTGATTTTTGCACGTCCCTACACCCTGAAAGTCCCCTACCGGGATGCGGAAACCATGTGAAAAACCGTTCCGCAGCACCCCAGCAGAAGTACGATCCGGGTATTCGCTGAGCCAGGGAATCATCGCCAAGGTATCAATCGGGGTTGGTAAAGGCGCCCCTCGGACTATCTTAGACCTGTTTGGCGCCTCCCTTACCCCCATTCTCACTCGTTCTGGCTCTGCACGAGGACTCAGGATGGGACGACCCACAAGTACTACATTCGTGTTTGAATTTACACGATCCCGGAGGCCTAGTACATTTTCCTTTGTTGAAATTGAAGCAGAAACCCCTTTTCCCTGTATTGCCGGCAGGTCTCGAATAATCGTCGGTGCTCGTACCTGGCCGAAAGGGCGTCCCCGCATTTTGGCGGGAGTAATCAACAACATTGCCCCCAACCAACGGCATTTTTAACATTCCCGACTCTTTCATTTTATCCCATGTCACAGAATCGTAACAATCCCAAGTCAAACTCTTGTTATGTTCTTTTTCTTTCCTGAACAGATTGTCATAACAGAACCAATGATTACCTTGATACGCTGTCGAGTAACCCATAATTCGTGATTGATAAATGGGAAACTCAGGAAGCAACTCGGGCCTACGTTCCCCCAAAATCGATGTAAAAATACCCCACGCATTGCCCCAGTTGCCAATATTCTCATTTACCTTAAAGGCGGCCATTTTTGCGTGCCAAACACTTGGATGCATTAGGTCCTTCTGACTCTTGACATGCTCTACCTCATAATGATCGACAAGCAAGGAGAAAATATTCACGTATTCCCCCGCCCAAATCTTTTCCTTTATAGCTAAAGGAACATGCTGCCCCAATCTCTCTCTACGAGAGGGTGCTGACTCATCCCTTGCGATCGGCAATGGCCGCTTACCTGAGCCGAGTGGTGCTTCGGCCACTTGTGGCTTTTCTATCACCGCCACCGGCGCGGCCACCTTGGCTGCGTCTTTTTCCTTACGCAGCTTTCTTATCAGCGCCTGTGCCTCGGCAGCCGTGGCGCCCTCAGTACTATCGCCCAACCACGCTGCTAGCTGTGCTGCCAGCTCGGGGGGCATATCCTCATTGGATGTCGGGGTGATGACAACGGGGATTGGATTTCCCTCCATCGGTAGCGGGGTCGGTGCCTCGAGCGGGGCAGAGGGAACCGGGACATCTCCCCCGGCTGGAACCCTTCTCGGCCTCTTAGGTCTCCCTCCAGCCGGTGGTTGGCCTGATCCCTCCTCCCCGTCTCGCTCCGCCAGCCGCTTCTTTATGTCGGACATATCCTTAAAAAGGGCCCGAACCATCTGATCAGTCGTCATTCTTTTTTCGCCTTTCTTGGGCATCTCTCCGACGAAGTATCTAGAAGACAAAGAAAAAGATCAAAACGCTCAAAATTGGCTCTTCGTTCTGTCCCGAGCTCACGTGTAGCGAGGAGGTGCAGCTTCGGAGCACAAGAACAAGAGGACGTCTTCTGGTCTTGCGTCCCTTTTTATCCGTCTTCAGGGCGGGCGTAAACCCGCCCCTGCCTGCCCCGAGGGCGTGGCTGGCTACGTCGGTGTCTAGGCCAGCCCACTCTAGGGCGGGAAAAAGCGCGCCCCGGCTACGCCGCTTCGGGCATACCAGCCGAGACGCGCCTCCCGCCCAAAAATGGCTTCCCGGGGGGATCGAGGCACTCCGCCATACGTTCGGGGGGACCGAGTGGTCGCCCCTTTCCATGATCATGTCATGAACTCTCTCATGCTAATATCTGTTGTAGAAACATGGCAGGGAGTAAAAGACTTACAGGATGAGGCAAATGATGAGGAGAAAAACACATGGCTCAAAGAAGGTTGCAGACAGCGTGAGGAAGATGAAATTTGGGTTTACAAAGATGGCAGATCTGTTATGCCCAATTGCATGATTGCTGATATAGCACGGATGTACCATGGTCCAGGTCATTTAGGAAGAGACACAATGATTAGATTGTTCAGGGAAACTTGGTATAATTCAAAATTTAGGATTATTGCAGAGTCACTTTGCCAGCGTTGTTTAATCTGTCAGCAAATCAATCCAAACAGAAAAACAGTTGCAAGTTTGTGAACCATAGGACGGGAGGGTGGTCCTTTTACCAGATTGCAAATGGATTTCATTGACATGCCACCACATAACAAGTTGAGATACGTCCTTGTTATTGTTTGTCTGTTTTCAAGATGGGTGGAAGCTTCCCAACTCGTCACAATGACTCAGTTACTGTGGCAAAATTGCTTTTAATGGAGACCATACTTAGGTACGGATTTCCAGTGACCATTGAAAGTGATCGTGGCACACACTTTGAAAACAGACTGCTTAAATTGATTTGTGAGGCTTTTGGCATAAAGCAAAAGTTACATTGTGCTTACAGACCAGAAGCATCAGGTGTTGTTGAACAGATCAATGGCACAATTAAAAACAGAATTTCAAAAATGTGCTTAGCCACAGGAGTGAAATGGACAGATGCACTTCCACTTGACTTAATGTCTTTGAGGAGCACACCACATAAAAAGACAGGTCTTAGCCCTCATGATATACTCATGGGAAGAGTAATGAGACAAGCTTTTGTTCCAGTTGGAAAATTGTTAGCAATAAATGATAGTGCAATTTTAGATCACTGTAAGCAGCTATCTGACGTGATAACTTCTGTATTCCATGAGGTGGGAACAGATGTGATTTCAAAAGAAAAGGAGCAGGCTCATGATCTTTGGCCAGGAGACTGGGTCAGGACAAAGGTTCACCGGAGGAGGAACTGTTTAGTACCCAGGTGGCAGAAAGCAAGACAGGTGATACTACTCACAACAAATGCTGTGTAAGGGTCTGAAGAGGTGGGTGCATGCAAGTCACACCATTCGCATACCACCTCCTGATAACCCTGATGAAGATAGTGACGACACTACAACTGATTCAGACTCAGAAAAAGAACCTGAAGATCCAGATTCTGAAGATCGACAGGAAAGTCGACATCTGGAAAATTCTAATGTGGATCAAGCATCAAATGAAAAAGATCTAGAAATTGTCGTTGTTGATTCAGAAAATGAAGATGTTCTAGGAAAAAGAACTGAAAAAGAAACTGTGTCAGAAGAGATTCAAAATCAGGAGAGTATTGAAAAGCAGATTGGAAGCTCTGAAAGCAGGAACGGAAATTCTGGAACTGGGAAGTTAGAAGTAATTCCAGAAGAGGAGGACGAATTGCCAAGTGAAGCTGCCGAGTAAAGAAGTTCCTAGATACAGTATTGAAATCTCTGAAACTGACTCTGATGAAAGTGATGAAGAGTCTGAAATAAGAAAATTCAGAAAAAGAGCTTGGAAAGCTGAATGTAATGAGATTGAGCCTGAAAAGAAACTCTTGAGAAAAGGTGATATCTGGCCCAAAGAAGACTTGAAGTTCAAGTTGGTGAAGAAGTCAAAAGAGCAGATTAACGAGATATCCAGTCAAAAGAGTGAATCAGACAAAAAAGAACAAGTTGGAAAGAAAATTGAAGTAATTAGCAGAAAAAGCAAAAGACCATTGAGGCCAAATCAGAAGTACAAGTCTCCAGAGTGGGCCTACATAATAATCCCACCAGTAGTTGAAGTTAGCAGTAGCAGTCAGGAGGATTTGGAAGGAAATAGTGACAATGATTAGGTTTAATTTTCTTAAATTTGAGGTTCATTTTTGGCACAAGGCTGAAGAAATTGTGTTAGGTGACACAAGGTCGAAGAAATTGTGTTAGCTGGAAACACTTTTTATGGACGCATGGTCGAAGAAAAGCTGTTAGAGGGTTACTAAAAAAAATAAAAAGGGAGGGTATTATTTCATAAAATACTAATTTAAAATTTTTGTTTTAAGTAAAAAGTCAAAAAAAAATCTTAATACTGACAATTCAAGGTGTGTTATCCTCAGGAGATGTTGTAAGGTGTCTTCAATTTGTGTGATTCTAATCATTCTAGTTGGGTTAATCTTAGCAGTCATCTTTCCTCTTGGCATTGACAAAGAGGATTATAAAATAAACATGACAAGCAAAGCTGAAACTAAACAAGCTACTCATGTTGTTGCAGGCAAAACTAACAGGATTATTGAGCATAAACCAGAGATTCACCAGGATAGATCTGTTAGTGACTTTTCTTCTAATTCCTTTTCAAGACTCTTGACAGAGTATGTTAGAGTCATGGATGTCAAAGATTGTTATGTGTGTGTTAAGCTTCCTACTTCGGTCTCTGAAGGGATCAAGTATAATATGCTTCCTCTTACTTATGGAATAACATGCAGTGTTATATCAAGCATGTTCTACCAGACAGGTCGTCTGGAGTATTATTACTCAGACTTTGATGAAATCTTCGCTAATCTGAAAATTGTACATAGTCTTAACAAAGTCAGACCTGCCAAACAGATGAGGGAATTCTTTCTGGTAACTAATGAATTTACCTCCGAATACGCTTACAAAAATAATTTAACCTGCAAGATGAGAGATGGAGAAAGATCTTTTCTCAAGTTATTTGAGGAAAGGAGGGCGATTTATAAAAGAAATGAGATGCCGGATCAGACTAAATCCAGGTTTTGGCAGCTTGAGGATGAGAAGCTTAATGGTGAAAATAGATTTGCTGCTATTCACATAGATGATCCAGTTAGTAGAAAATTCTGCATTAGAAGAGATAACACGCTTTATGACAACTATTTTGTCGGTGCAAGACAATATGAGGACACTTATCGTATTGTAGGGTGTTAGGGATTCAAACGTGGTAGAGACCCAATTTTCCCAGGAATTTATTTTGTCTGTGGGAACAAAGCATATTTCAGTCTTCCGGACCATTGGTATGGCACATGTTACCTTGGTCTAGTCTTTCCTAAAATTTTCCATGTGGACAGAAATGGGGAAGGTTCATTTGAAATTGGCAAACACCTGAATAGATACAAAAGAGAAAGCTTCACTGAAATTATGGGAGATATATTTGGTGCAATAATTCCTATGGTGGGAATAACTCTGAATGCAATCAAAATCAGAAAGGTTTCTACAATTGTTGACAGATTGTCCACTGATACAGCAAGTCGTTTTCAAATGGTTAGTACTGAGCTCATTGCCACCAGAAGCATGGTTATGCAAAACAGGCTTGCTTTAGACATTCTCCTAGCAAAAGAGAGAGGAGTCTGCTGGATTTTGCATGTCCAGCACTGCTGCACATATATCCCAGATAAAAGTCAGAACATAGAATTACTGATAAAGAATATCGCTGAATTTCACTCAGAAATAGAACCCATGGAAAGTGACAATTTCTCAGAACGTTTGGCTAAAAGGTTTGGGTCAATCAGGGAATGGTTTGCTGACATTGGTAGTTCAATCATTGGCAAAGTGATTTATCCTGTAATAGTCATTGTTATAGTGACACTTTTGTTAAAAATCAGTTGCATGATTCACAAGAGAAAGAAGCATGTGAGGGAAAAGAAGAGGATTTATAAACTCAGAAAAGCTCAGGAGAAGGAGATAGAAATGGAGGAAATTCGTAGGGCCCATTATGAGAGCTCTAGACAAACTGCTGCAAACAGGAGTTTAGATTTTTTGGTAAATTTTGGGTTATGTTTGGTGATTTAGAAATCACCAGATGAGGGAGTTGATGAAGCGGACTTCAGAGATAAGTTAACAATCTGTCTGCAGATTTAAACTCCCATGATTCATAATACATTAATGAGTGTTGCATGTTTTTGTACTAATTCAACCTAGAATAATGTGCACACTCACAAACATGTGGGACTAATATTATGTTCTCTAGTTGTATTTGTCACTTTGTTTTAAAAATTTATTGACTTTGTCTTTTGTCTTGTCACACATTAATTGCGGCTGTTTTTAATAATAGCATGTGTATTTTCTTAAATGTGCTTTTGTTTATGTCGTGTCTTACATGTGACAGTGTTTTGTTTATCTTTTGTGCTTAACGCTAGGTAACTTAGATTAATGGGTTAATATTAGTCAAGGGGGTGGGTAACAGAATAATTATCATTACTTGAATTAATTGATGTCTTGTGTTTCCTTGCATACTAGAGTCATGCTAAAAGAGGCCTGTGGCCTATTTCTAAAATTGAAGTCTGAAGTCCTGTTGAGTTGGGCCTTGCACAGCAGTGAATGAAAAGAAAACATTTTCTTCATAATTCTTTGAAAAACCCACGCGAAAGAAAGGCTGTGCAGAGCGTTGAGATAATCATTGTTTAAAACTTTCATTGCCAAGGACAGGATGTGTAGCGGCGGAAAAGCTTGGACGGAGGAAGCAACGAACATTTTTTATTAAATGTTGCAAGCTTCGGAAGAGCCTGTGACACACGTAGTCAAAGGACAATGCTGCTTTCAAAGAACTTGTTTCTTTCAATGTGAAAGGCAAATGACTTCATCGAGTGACATTTCTCGACCAATCATGTTTCGTGTTGGTCGGATATTTGTATTCTTTTAGTTAGTTTTAGATAGAGAAAAGGTATAAAAATTGCCCCCTTGGAAAGAGCACATTCCTGTGCTCCAGAGATGCTGTCGGACTTTTGACTCACGTAAGATTCTTTTAAACTTATGATTTTTTCCTCTAGGTTTCTTTAGCTAAGTTAGGGAAATAAGGACTAAGGAATTATTTCTTAAATGCTTAAACATTTCTCATGCTGATTTTGATTTGAACTGACAGACTAATGTGCCTTTCTAATAAAATAAAGCTGTTTAATAAAAGCTATTAAAGAAATAAAATTCTATAATGCTCTTTGCTTGACAAATAAAGTTAATAAAATAGATTTTGAAATGACAAGCTGGTCTTGGTTGTTTCTTTGAGTTACCATTAGTTAATCCATTGCCTATGATTTTGACTTAATTAAATATTTTTTAAGGTGTTTGATTAATTAGGTAATATGATTCAGTTGGTCAAATTCATGTCACAGACATTTATGGGCCTAGTGTAGAAATTATTAATAATGGTGAGTATTGCGGTGTAGAGTTGTTCATATGAGACTGAATTTCCTTTGGCCCGCTGGATCAGGACCCACCCCGCTGTGCAGGTTTTTGGGGCCCTTTAGATGACTCAGGATTTTTATCTTGGGGATTCTCACCACCTTTACCCTAGGGAGGTTTTGTAATCCCTTTCTTTTATTCACCACCAGTGGCTGTTTTAGTCACCCTTGTCTTGACCCAATGATTTACCTTCATTCCCAATTCTTGGGGAGAAATTAGACCTAGGTCTACCAAATGCTGATGTAACTTTTCATTAGTGCAATTACTTAAAATATGTTCTTTAATAAACCAATTTTAAAGTCCATTGAAATCATGCACATTTTGTTCAGTTAACCCGCCATCTAGTGTCTTAATTGAGTAGTCAACAAAGTAAATCCAGGACTGGTTTTGGGTTTTGTGAGCCCCCGGATCTAATTCTGTATTCCTCAGTTGTGAGTCAAAATCCCTCAATCCGAGTTCTCTTCATGAGGTCATAAGACCCAGCATATGCCCCTGAAAGGGTCAGGAGTCGGTCCCTAGAGTTACCAGAGAACAGTTCCCAAAGGAGTGCTCCCCAGTGTGACTTCTTTACTTTTCTCATTTCACAATCCCTCTCAAAGGCTGTGGACCATTTTGTGATATCATCACTCTCTTCATATTTAGGTAAAGTCCCTTTGGGGATTTTCGGATCATAAGATTGCTCTTTATCCTTATTAAGTAAATTGCTGCCACCATTGATGGGTGCTAGGCCCTTCTCTGCTCTCTCCCTCTCTCTAGAGCCAGGAGTCTGGTCTCTAGGACCAATCTTTTGGTCAATCTGGCTAGCCAGTTGTCCTCCTCATTGAGGATGTCTTTAATGTCCTCAGTAGTACCTGATCCACCTGTGTGGGCTTCAGGTATTGAGAGGTTGATTCATGGATTCAGGGCCACTGGGGCCCTTTTTTCCCTATGAAGTGGGGGGAAGGGGTTGGTCAATCTCCTCATCCCCTCCATCTTATTCCACATCTGAGAGGTCTTCACCATTCTCAGAGGGCTGGTCCTTAGTATATCCAGCCAACCGCTCCTGGAGCTTCTGTTTGGTGGGAAGGAACCCCATGGTTAAGATTTTTAATTTTGCATAGGGACCTTACTTCCTTGAAAGGCAAGTGGAGGTAAGGGGTGAGGTCGAGCTCCTCAACCTGGTCCTCTATGCCATTGTGGTTATCTTCACTAACAGCTGGGTTCTTGTTAAGAGACATACTTAAAAAAAGTCTATCCCCTCTTATCCCTACCTAAAGTGACTTTTTAGTTTTCTAAATTCTTAAAGGGGCTTAACCAAGGCCCTAACAAGACTTTTAGTAATTTGGAAAAAAGTGTCAATTTAAAAAATCAGAACTCTAAAGACAATTTAAGAGTTTTGTCATGTGATCAGGTGGTAACCAAGTTAGTCCAACAAATGCAAAGTTGTATATCCCACCGCTGATCCACCAATGTAGGAAGCTGACTCTATATATACTATAGCAAAGTAAGGTATAGTTTACACAGAGTCCAGTGGAACCCTAAAGGTAGGCAGAGGTAAAAGTAGATAGCACCTTACTCACTATTTGTGGTAGTGTGGTTGAGCAGTAAGGCTTTGTCTGAGGGTAGTGGTAAGCATTTGCTGTACACACTCAATCAGCAAATAATATTACACACTCAAAGACTGAACTTCAGACCAATTTGATTTTGTATAAAAATATGCTTTTAGTTATTTTATTTCCTAGAATCTAACAAGCTTGGCTCAGGTAAGTGATAAATACTTTGCAGTAATAATACAGTTTGGAATTGCAGTTGTGTATATATACTTTGGTTTGGTTACAGTTTGAATTACTGGTAATGCAATACTGTGGAATACTGTACATATACTTTGTATTGACTTTTCAATAGGATGTCAAGTAGATTACTTTACAGATTACTTTTCTTACAGGATGTAGTATACATGGATACTACACTGGGACATTTCCTGTAAACAGATAAGTAAAAGTTAATTGATTACGGTTTTAAAGATTTTCCTCGATTTTCCAACTCCACACTTTTCCCAGAAAAACAGTCAATGTTAGCCTATGGAGGAAAATAGAGTTATTGGTTCAAAGGTAAGTATTTAGTTGTGAGAGTTGGTATTCTGGGGTAGACTCAGGGGTCCCACATAGTCAAGGATGCACTCTTGTTACACCCTCAGCGGCACTAGGGCGGTCGGGTGCAGAGTGCTGAGGCCCAATGTTATCCAATGGGGGATAGGAGCCCTCCGGTTAGTGGATGCTTACGAGCAGGCTACAAGGTTGTGGGAGCAAATGGGCATTCAAGCCAGCACAAAAGGTGCACCCTCCATGGCACTGGGGCGGCCGGGTGCAGAGTGCTGTTTTGGCGTCGGCGCCCTGTAGATTTCAATGGGGAGTCTCTGGTTTACAAACACACTGCAGGCACAGGGACAAAGGTCTTCCTGGTGGGACAACCACTTGGACAGGTAAATTGGGATGCTGGAGGTTGGTTAGACAACGTTGGTTCAGCCACCCAAGGCCATGGGGCATCGGGTGCAGAGGTGTCCTTGAGGGTCTGATTTTCTTATCAGCTCCTGGTTGAGGTTGGGGGGACCTTCCGGATTTAGGCTGCAGACGTCAACTGGAGACTTGAGGATGGTCAGGGATCCATGGATCTTGAGTATGGATCAACGTAGAGACCTCCTCGTGGTGTTGGGCCACTCGAACTCGGGCCATGGACGTCGTATGCGGAGTGGCGCAGACTCGCCGATTTCGCCGGAGCTGGAGTCTGTGGATGAACAAATCTGGTGTTCACAGGAGACAGGGAGGCAGGGCAGGTCTTCGGGGTTCCAATGGTTGCTGGCTACAGGACACACCAGAGTTTCACTTCTGCAGGTTCAACGTGGGGACAGGTCAGTAGGGCTGGGGCCAAGTCAGTGGGCATCCTCCTCTTCTTAGCTTCGGCACGGCTGTTCAGTCCTTCTTCTTGTTTTCTTCAGGTAGTTTCTTGTCTGAGGAGGCAAGGTTCAGGATGCCCCCTAAATACTAGATTTAGGGGCGTTTTAGGTAAGTAAAGGTTGGGACCAATGGCTCACTCTCTATTATGCCACCCTCCAGTGGGATGGGGGCATATGCCTCACTTTGATTGGCTAGGGTTCCCTATCTGTAAGATGGTAGGGACTGAGATTTGTGCTTCACCTCGCCTCCCCCACCTGAGGTGTGGGGTTGGCAAAGGTCGGCACACCTCTCTTCCGCACTTGAGTTTCTCGCTGATTCTCCCACCCAAAGTGCTGGTGAGAACCAGTGGGGGCCAGTTCCGGAAAGCAGCAACAGGCCGGGGGAAGCTCACAAAGGCAGCAGGCCTTTGTATCTTCCCCTTCGTGGACTCTGCCCATCCTAAGGGAGGAGGCTTAGCACCTCGTCCCAGGATATGCATTGTCTCAGGCCCCAGAGAGCACAAGTTCTTGACACTAGTGGTAGATCGTTTTCCAGGGGGCGTCTCTAAGATTCCCTCTGTGTGAATTTTTCATTAAATCTCACACTGGCATCAGTGTGGGTTTAATATGCTGAGACGTTTGATACCAAACGTCTCAGTTTTCAGTGCAGCCATTATGGTACTGTGGAGTTTGTAATGACAAACTCCCAGCCCCATATACGCTTAATGGCAGCACTGTACTTACAATGTCTAAGAATTGACTTAGATATTGTAGGGGTACTGGGCTCATGCATCTGTACCCTCACCACTGGTGTAGTGCACCCAGCTAGAGGGGTGACTTATCTATGCCAGGGCAGTGGGTTGTAGGCATGGCACACACGGTGATTTGTGCCATGCCGACTCTTTACTTTGTTCTGCACCAAAACATGCAGCCTGCAAAGTCAGTGTGTGAGTAGGAAGGTACAGGACCTCTAAGGGTGGCACAATAAGTGCTAAAGCTCCACAGATGCCTTCTCTGGTCACAATGCCCTGGGTACCTTTGGTACCATTTACCAGGGGCTGACCTGTGTCCAGAGAGTGCCGATTGGGTTTGGTCTTCAATGCAGTTTTGGGGAAAGAACATAGGCCCTGGGTACCTAATTAGCAGGAGCCCAGGGCACACTCAGTCAAAGTACTTCAGCAGGTCAGCAAAACGTGGGGGTAACCATGTAGAAAGAGGGCACTTTCACACAGTGCTACATTATTATTTGCAACACCAATAAGTCAAACTTTCAGTAATGTGAAACCTATTGAATTGCAAATGCTTTTGGTATCCGCTCTCTACACTGTGAAAGAGATGCAATACAAAGTCCACACAAAGTGTCTTATTGCATTAGAAACTCACTTCTGATGACACTGAAATGTAATTCTGTTGACGCTTCCTATTAACTGCCACCAACGCTAATCCTATCATCATTCATTTTGGGCATGATTTCAGATTAATGCGCACCATCAGATGAAGTAAATGAGGTTTTTTTCTGTCTGCACCGAGTAAGAAATGTGTCTTCGAGATTCTGTCATGACTGAACTGCAACCTACATTTCACCCTTGGCTACAGTTCATGACAGAAACACATTTAGATTAAGATGGATTTTTTTGCCTTTGAGAAGATTTGAACAATTCTAAAACTCTGCAATCTTTAGATGTGATCTTTCTTGTCAAAGAAAGTTAATATGTAGGAATATTGTTATGTTCCTGAATCTCATTGAAAGCCATGATGTATTTCACAGTGATGTTTGCTAGCATTTTGTCTGGGACCTTTAATCGAACTTTGAATTCTTTATAGAATTAAAGCTACTATAAAAGATTTTTCGGAAAATATCGATTTTAAAATGCGATTGTAAATGATGATTTTATATCCCCTAAAGTATTGTGCTGTTGTACCCTTTGTAATGGTGATTGGGCAAAGGAATCATTCTCAAGCATTGCAGCTGAGGGTTCATGAGCGTCTTTTTGGCCTCTGCTCTGCCACTGCCGTGTGCAGGGCTGGACTGGGAACCACAACCGGCCCTGTCAAAGTGCTCGGCCGGCCTCCCCTCCCCACTCGGGGGGGTTGGAGGTGCCGCCGAGCTCTTTGCCGGGGCCGGTTTTCAGCCGATTTTGATACAAGGCCGATTTTGCAGCTATGCTGCAAAAAACGGCCCTATACCAAAAATGGCCACCAGGGGCCCAAAACCGGCCCCCGCCCGTGCGGCCCACTGGGGGATTGCCCGGTGCCCGCTACGGCCAGTCCGGGCCTGGCCGTGTGCTTCCGGGAGCAGATAGCAGCTGCCAATGACAGGCCAGCGATCTCTTCTCACACAAGCAATGTAAGCACTCAACAGAGAATGAACAACCACCATGGTAGAATGGTGCTTTAAAATTAAGATAATGAAAACTGTATTCTTAGATGGCCTTTTTTTCATCCATATATCTAAGAGAGAGCATACAGTGCCAGGGTTCATGGTGATAGGCAACCTGCCACTGGTCACTCGCCTTCCCATCCCCTGCTCATCCAGTTGGTTTCACCCGACGTGGTCAGCCACCAGTAGTTTGGGCACAGCTGCTGCCCACAGGGCATTTGTGTGGCCCGGGCTGATGGCACTATGGACAGGGCAAGTGTGGCTCAGATGCTCTTGTGACAAATGCAAATGTGATGTGGTCACCATCAGATGCGACCACACCGCTCAATATCGTTTTGTGGCTTGTGGTGAAGCCGCCATGCGATGCTCCACGGTCTGTGGACCATTCAGCGTGTCTTTTGTCCTGCTGCTGCGCACATCTCTTCAATGCAGCACCAGTAGTCAGTACCTCACTCGAGCGGTCGGCATGGGGTATAGGCGGACATTTCCAATCCACCTGAAGGGTACATGAGCCTACCTGTAGAGTGTAGAGAGATAGGACAGAGCGGAGATCTGAGCAGAACTCGCCCAGCAGCCACTTCACTCATCTGCAAGAGATACAGGGGAAGCACCTGGATGAGGGAGATGAAGTATGGAGGGGGGAAGTGTGGGTGGTAAACAGCCCTCACAACGAAGCCATCACCCTGCATGCAATTACAACACAGTCGTTACAACGACCGCATAGTAACAACGCATACCATTACTCCACAAGTTGTAACAATGACTTGGAAGTGGGGAGAAGGCGTTGGATTTAAAATCCAAAA
Organism: Lissotriton vulgaris; assembly: GCF_964263255.1. NCBI lineage: Eukaryota > Metazoa > Chordata > Amphibia > Caudata > Salamandridae > Lissotriton > Lissotriton vulgaris. Next base: position 383,213,448 of record NC_141685.1, read on the forward strand.
CCTTCCCTACTGTCCACACAGACTGGAGTTGGAATAGTGAACTATGCCCAGGCCTCAGAGTCCAAGCGAGAAATAGCTGCTCGGCTGTGGCTTCATAAAACGGAGGCTAGTGTGGTAGAGTATGTCTGGCTGGTGATACTACAGGTGGAGCGGCAGGAGGAACCCACTGCCACCACCATGGCTTCCTTGTCAGGGGCAACCCGGCAAAGCCATTGCACCACCACAGGCAGTTGTGATCCACTGGAACTTCTCTCTCCCAACCATTAGGCCCTCCTGTAGCAAGTGCTGCAAGTCCTGGAGGAGATCAAGGAACCCAACGGGGTGTGCCTGGTGGGGCAGGGAAGAACAATTGAGAAAGGGAAAGGCACTTAGGACCCGATTACGTTTTTGGGGCAATTACGCCAGCTCTCTGCCAGGGCGGCTGCGCAAAAGCCATGTGAGGACCGCCTACCCTATACCAGCTTTTTTAGTCATTGGCAGGCCTTTCCTTTGCCGTTTCCACGGCGGTGCCTATAAAATAGGCATTGCAATGGGAACGTCAAAGGAAGTTCCAGCATGGCATGGACTTCTGTGCATGCACACAGGGGGGCACATGTTGTGCCCCCGTGTGCATCCACATAGCATGAGGCACAAGGGGGCCATGCAGGACCGCCTTTCTTTCCTCACTGCCACTGTTTTCATGGAGGAAAGACCTATTTGCGCATTATTCATGATCGCCGGGATGAATTCGCAAAAAATATGGGCCTCTAAAAACATATTTTGCTTGGTAGTTTTATGACTTTAAATCTACAGTACACTCTATACGAGAGTCTTCAGTCAGAAACAAACCCTAATTCTTGAAAAATGATTCTACACACTTCTCAATTCCAAAACACAGACAACACTCCTTTTTAAAACCCTTCCCCCAAAACACTCTCTTAGCAGAACACAGTGCATGGTAGAGTGGCCATATAGTTAATATAGTGTGGTTACGTAGTTGAATACACTGTGCATGGAGGTGCGTGAGTTATAATAATTTCATGGTGTTACCTACATTATAAGTTAAACGTATCAGTAAAAGGTAACAATACTTAATTTTTGTGTAATTTAAGTTTGGTCTGAAGTTAAAGAATAACTAAAGTCTTATTAATTTAAATGCGGTGCAATGCAAAACAAGTGGACACAAATGCAAGGAAACTGTCTACCCTAATGATCTGTTAACCTGAAAAGGGGGGGGGGTGGTGCATCTTCCTATGAAAAACAATGTGCCAGAACAAGGCAGGTTAAAACGCCCTAGCTTCAAAAGATTATTTAATCTTCTTTCTTAACACTCCTGACCCACTAAATGCATTCCTGGAATGTTCTGAGGTAAAGCCCTACAATTCACATCAACTGACTTGGCTCTCTCTTCATCATCCTTCATCTTAGGCACCACTAAAGTATAGCCAAAACAAAATGGAAGACATCAATGGCTAATAAAATGAATACAGTTTGCAAGGATTGTCTATGTGGTGTGAGTCAAAGTTAGAAGATAGTGCGTTGCACACAATTATTCTTTTGTGTAGAGAAAAGCACACACAATTTTTGGAAGGTGGAGGTGTATGATTCAAACCAGAATGGAACTTGAGGTGGAGGGAGGGTTCTTGTGGTCACTTAGGGACATATTTATGAAAGATTTTGCATCATCCTTGCGCCACAAAAGGGGATGCAGGGCAAAGCAAAACCTAAGATGAGATTTACAAAGCCACACAAGGCCACCTTGCGTGGCCCTACATAGTTTGGTAAATCAGGATTAACACAAGGCAGTGCAAGCCACTGCCTTGCATTACTCTGCCCTTTGAAAGCTTTCCATGGGTGGAGCCTGGGTGTTCCAACATATCCACCCATGGATTTTGGCACCTTCCCAGAGTTACCATAAACGTTAGACTGGGAATGAGTCAAAATGCTACGCCTTCCAAGGTGAGGTGCAACAAGGAGAAATATCTTCATCATTGTTCCTCTTCCTAAGTGTTCTGTATTCTGCAGCACAAATAGCAAGAGGAAAAAGCCTCAAAGGATTGTTTTTGTGCAGGAAGGTGTCCCTTTCATGTCACATCATGTCATGACGTTTTGATAAGTCTGCCCCTTATTTTACTTCCCCTAAATAATAATGAGCAGAGAATCAAAGAACAAAGAGATAGACTAGACAAGGAGGTAGTACATAAGTCAATCTCAAATTTTAGCCATCTCTAGTTTACACACCACAGCAAGATTCTGCAGGGGTTGTTTAGCCTGAAATTCCCCACCTCCCTCCTAATAGGTATGTAAAAGGGAAACAGAGAAAGTAGCAGGAGGAGCTAATCATATAGCTGACTTTACCAAGCCCTACCACCCTTTCCGAGACAGGGGAGCTTGACAGGTTACTGACAATGTCCCAGCCCTAGCCGCCATTCAGAGGAGTTAAACGTCTGCCATGGGATTAATCCTGTTATAGCTCTACTTGTCTGCCTTTAGGATGCTATCAAGAACAATATATAAATGACGCAACCCAATCCACCAGCAACAGGTGCCACTGACTTGTTCTGATGTGTTCCTGACATAAAGAGGTGGCAGCAGCCTGCCCTATGTCTCAGCCATACCAAACTTTGAGAATGCAGTCATTTGCCGAATTTAATTGTCAGATAGGATTAATTAACGCTGATTTTTGGGATGTCAGCATGGTCACTCGAAAACAACTGCCGAGACAAGGATAAGGAAGTGAATTAGATCTGGAAATTAGCAGGGGGCTATAGAATTGTTCAGTGGAGGGAGTGACAGGGAAATCAGGCTCTACAGAGCAAGCCAGGAGCTTTCAACCAAATACTTGCCAAGAATTTTGGTGGCCAATGATAGCATTACCAAAGTGTGCTGCACAAACTGAATCTCTTCCAGGCATTGCACATTGGACTATTTGGAAATCTTGCCATGCAAAGCTGAATGAAAGCAGGGAACCTTTAGCACGTTTCTAAAAGTTGCAAGAAGGGCTGCATGGTCGGTTTGAAGAGACTTGCATAAAAATCGAAAACTAGAAACCTTGGGGCAGATTTCTTGCGCCTGCCTCTAATGCCCTAATGAAGCAATGGATGCGCTGTATTTACAATACCCTGCTCCATAGCACAAGGATTGACAGATGCGTCCGAAATTCTGATTCAATGTTATCCATGGAGATCACTGTGGGGGGAACTTGCTGGCAAAACCATCACACCGCGCTAGGTCACACTACACTCGCCGGTCCCTAGCTTGCCTGATATCCCACTACTGAGTATTCGTGGGCTCAATATTGAGCACAATATGCCTGTGTGTGAAAATCCCATTGCACTACTTAAGATTCCCAAGTTGCGTAAAGTGAAAACATACTGCCATTCTATTCATTACATTGCTACAACATTACATAAATGCTTTAGAAGTATTTTTCAAATGTATTTATTTGTTTTATATAGCATCAAAACAAGAACAGCGCTCGCTGAGAGGCATCATCCCTTACGACACACAAGGTATCATTCTGCATGTAATACCCATACAGTTTTTTTTAAAGAAGTTGTATCATTTGTTTTAATAATCCAGAAAAAACAGTCAGTGCAGCTGCTTGTAGGGAATTTCCTGGCTACCCTCAAGGACTCCAAAGAGAAGCATTATATGACGAAGGGAGACCTCTCCCCACCTCCAGCCCTGATATCACAGGTGACTCATTTCCGGTGTGCAGTTTATGTCCGGAGGTGAATGTGGTGGCAGAGAAAGCGATGACAGGAATTCCCCATTTCCCTCCAGCTGACTGAATAGCATTAAACAGAGAACAAGGTAGACAGAGCTGGCATAAATTAATTACATATTCACAGTAACTATCACCACAAGGGCCCTGAAGACGAACAAAATGCCCGCCTTAGAATATAGATGAAATTAATAATTTGTGAGCTCCGTACTGAGGGCAGCTCCCACACGTTTTACTCTTGGTTTCATTTGTACCTCATTAAAGGAAGAAACTCTGGAGAAGGTAAAACGAGTTTTCCGATATTCATATTTTAGGCAATCATAAAGACTTCTGTTTTAATGTAAACACCCTGTCACACATTGTTAATCATCACTGTACTGAAAGGAAAGCAGCTGCTAATGCTGCTAACAGATAGCATCGCTCTTTGACCTTAATTTGCATGTGGTGGATGTATTCATTGATGAGGGTTAACAATGGTTTCAGGCAGGCAAGATGGCTGCCAGCGAGGCCATAGCTTACTTCTTTTATCTAAAATGGAACCTTCCACCATTCAATTGTACCCAGTCTGAAAGGCTGGCCTTTGAAAAACACATTGTGTGAAGAAATGAGTCCTCGACAAATTGGGAAGGTGGAGATCTAATTAAAATAAACGTAGAAGTAATAATCGTTGTGAATAGTAGAGCTCATCAGCATGAGATGTATTATGCACACAAGACTGCTGTTATGCTATTACAAAGAAACACATATTATTGCAAATGGGTTCCACCCATTTACTACGCCAGGATTATTTGCTTTGGATCGCCTGGTTTTTGGACGAATTTTGCAGATGAGTCTTCCTACCTGAGTTTCACTGCTGGAAATGTCATGGTAAATTGAAAAGCACTTATTTACTGCCAGTGTCAGCTCATTAAGATAAGGCAACTGCAAGGCATCCAGGGTAAGGGGCTCAGGGCTGGTTACACATGAAGAAGTGTGCACATGGGTGTGTGCATGGGTGCAGGCTGCACATGAGAGTCTACAGTTGTGCGCAGCCTGGTAGATGTTTAAAATTCAAAATACCCCCTTTGACAGTCATATGTAGACATTGTAGCCCATTAAGGCAGGGTGCATGATATTTAAAAGTAGGACATGTAAAAATTTATGTTGACAATGTCCTTACAGTGAAATATTCCCACAAATGATTTTCCCTGCAGCATGCTGGCTCCTGCCATAGGGAATCATTGGCCTACACTGTTACATTTATTAAATGCTTTATTCGGTTTTGTAGCAGCTGGAGAAATAATTCTTCCACTGATGATGGGAGAGGAAAGATACATGGGCCCCGTTTGAAAGTCAGTAAAACCAAAACAGCTTGCAGATCAGCAGCTAACAACTGCGTTCTGGATCGCATTGATGATCTATTGGTTAAATGCCAGGGTATTCTAGCTCGCGTCAACTAGCCCAGCTACGGCAGGTAATTTGCACTCTTCTGCTGAGTCAATTTTTCTCCTGAGCCCAAATCCCAAAACCATCAGACGTATCCCTTCCATCTTCACCAATCGTGCCACAAGGAGCTCTAAGAACAAGTCCTTAAGATAAACCGCCACAATGCATTTTGCAGCTCATACCGTTGATATGGAGGTAGAGACGTCCCTTCTTCCTACTGCAGTGATAGATAAAAGATTATCTGTTATCTGTTGACACCATGGACACCATCAACACAAATACTAGTATCTCCCTTGCCAATAGATTTCTACCACTACAAGATCAGTCTGAAACCTCCCTGGGAAGATTGGTACATTTAGAGGTGTCTCCCTCCTCACCTAGCATAGTCGCAGTTCATTTTGAGAAAGATCTAACCAAGCGGAGGAGCGAGTGTCACCCAGAAGGGCTTACATCAGAAGGGTCGGCCACGCTTAGGATTATTACTGACCTTAGACCAAAGCTACCTCAGTAAAATCATTAATATTAGCACTTACAGACCAGGTTACATTTTCCTGGATAGAGATCGAACAAAAGTGCACGGCCCCAAACAGATTTCTGGACCTTCACTGACTCCTACCCTACACTTAGGAAGCATTGCTCCATCTAAGCCCATGAACAATATAGTCCCTTTAATGTCCATTCCCACTCACTTCCCTACAAAATCTATCAATTCGAACATCCTGGAACTAGCGGGTAGCAGCGATATAATCTTAGCTGACAATGAACGTTATCCTAGCCAAAGATCTGAACTGGCTCTGCTCCACCAAGAGCATCTGTATGATAAATGTACCCAAACCTCCGTCATATATCAAATGTGAAGATAACATCTCCTTAATCAACAAATTGATCCATTGTCAGAAAAACAAGGGGGTGCAGATCTGTCATCAGGGACGCAACATCCTCTGGGCCAAAAGATGAACCCACCACACCTCCCAAACGGATTCCATTGAACTCAATCTAAGAGATGAGAAACTAGTACATTATCTCATAGCTCTAGAGGCAAGAACATGTTCACCCTCACCTACCAGTATCCAGATGAAATATAATCCCTTTGGTACATTCCAGCCCCAAGGCTCTATAAGGCAAGGCATTTTGATCGGTACTGGCTCAATCTTGGCAACCAACGATAGACTGCACATCAAGCTTGCTCAGCCTATATGTCATCTCATCACTCAGACATGGTGAAGCATCTAGCTCCCAAAGCTAGGCATCATACAGACTCCTTGTCCTTGACATCACATCCTCCTAGCCTTGAAACCTGTGATCGACTGCAGTCTACTACTGGCATTCCATTTCAGGCAAGCCCAGGACCACAAGCCATTTCCACAGGCACACAGACGGGCTGTGTAATTGAGGAATATCTATATGCCTGCCTTGGTTCAGGAGAACTGACCTCCCTAATTTGTATATTTTCATGGACTATAGCTGGGGTAAGAACAAATGTGGCACTCCCTCACTGGGTTCAATTCATAGAACAATTTGACATCTGTATTCTACAGGAAACTTGAGCTACTGCAGCCATATTTATCCCTGGATATGTCACGCTATGCTGCCCAGCAGTCACCAGTAGACCAGGACGACTGGCAGGAGGGCTGTTGTTGATTTGGATCAAAATTGATCTCCAATGTACCGTCAAAGAGTTCAATACTAAAAGCCCCAACATTCTTGCAATTCATCTTAGGGGTAGAAATGGCATGGAGGTGGACCTTTTTAACGGTTATGCTTGTGGCACTAAGATGGGATGTAGTTCTCCAAGCGCAGGAAGATTGTCTTGAGGAAAGAGAGTCCCAATCACAACTAATAATAGGAGGTCACTTTAATGTCACATTTGAACCACTGGACTCAGAAGAGAAAACCAGCACTGATCAGGTCGGTGAGCTGTGCTCATCCCACCAATTGATTTACCGCCAATTAAAAAATGGACGCAAACAGCTACGCAGCTCCAAGCCATAAGCCTTGAATATGGGCTAAGGGCTTGGAGTACTAAATCTGACAAGAAGGGGTCCAACACTTTTAACAGAACCATGAACACGAGCTGCATTGATTATATATTGATAGATTTGAGATTGTGGCCAGGAGTGTTGGATATGGTAGTCGGGACGACCACAGACAGTGACCATAATCCCCTTGAGCTTGACATAACATCACTCTGGACCAAAAACAGCAGCTTCCCTGGTACAAAACTCACAACAAATGAAATATGCCCTACAAATGACAACAGGCTTCTCAAATGAGCACGTGTAGCAATCGACACAATCAAGCTCGAAGACATGAAGCGAACAGTTTTAGACAGTATTGGTAAGCTTCACAATCTATTTGAACAGCGGAAAGAGCTTGTACAGATCACGGATACCCATATATCTCTCTTTGAACAGCTAGCATATTATTTTAGAATGCCAAGACGCCCCAAAGTAAACTGTCCACAATCCTCCTGGTTTAACCAAGAGTGTAAGAAATCAAGGTCAGAGCTGGCTGCTGCGATTAGAGCAAACAACATAGCAGTTATAAGAGTGGAAAGGAGATCCTTTGATCAGCCCTGACAGAAGCAACAGGCATTGGCATAGCCAATGGGGCTCGCCTTTGGGACCTTATAAGTATTTAGTTATCCAGCACAATATCCTTGGTGCAACAACATCAACTGTTGCATGGCTAAACACTTATAAGTCCCCACGGAGACCAGGAAGACCGTCACCCAGGCCCTCGTCACCAGCCGACTGGACTACGGCAACGCCCTCTACGCCGGAACCACCGCCAAGCTCCAGAAGAGACTCCAGCGGATCCAGAACGCCTCACCTAGACTCATCCTCGACATCCCACGAAACAGCCACATCTCCGGACACCTGAGAGACCTGCATTGGCTCCCCGTCAACAAAAGAATCACCTTCCGTCTCCTCACCCACGCACACAAAGCCCTACACGATCTAGGCCCGAGCTACCTCAACAACCGAATCAACTTCTACGCTCCCAAACGCCACCTCCGATCAGCCAGCCACGCCCTCGCCGCCGTCCCACGCATCCGAAGAGCGACAACAGTCAAGTCAAGTCAAGTCATAGAATTTATATAGCGCACTACATACCCAGAGGGTTTCAAGGCGCTTAGGAAGGGGAGGAGGATTACTTGTCAAATATCCACGTTTTAAGTTGCTTTCTGAATGCTAGGTGGTTCTGGGTAAGGCGAAGGTAAGCGGGGAGTGAGTTCCATGTTTTAGCAGCCAGGTATGAAAAGGATCTGCCTCCCATGGTGGTCTTGTTGATGCGAGGTACAGTGGCGAGGGCTTGGCTGGAAGAACGTAGTTGGCGGGAGGGGGTGTAGAAGGACAGTCGTGAGTTGAGGCATTCTGGACCGATGTCGTAGAGTGATTTGTGTGCGTGGGTAAGCAGTCGGAAAGTGATCCTCTTATTGACGGGTAGCCAGTGGAGGTCTTTAAGGTGACCAGAGATGTGTTCGTTGCGTGGGATGTCTAATATGAGTCTGGCTGAGGCGTTTTGGATTCGTTGGAGTTTCTTCTGGAGTTTTGCGGTAGTGCCTGCGTAGAGGGTGTTTCCGTAGTCCAGTCGGCTCGTGACCAGGGCGTGGGTGACTGTTTTCCTTGTTTCGGAGGGGATCCAGCGAAATGTTTTTCTGAGCATGCGAAGAATGTTGAAGCAGGAAGAGGATACGGCGCTGACTTGTCTGTTCATTGAGAGTGAAGAATCCAGGATGACGCCTAGGTTCCGTGCGTGGTCTGTCGGGATGGGTGCTTTTCCGAGGGCTTCCGGCCACCAGGAGTCGTCCCATGCAGAGGGGGATGTACCTAGGATGAGGACTTCTGTTTTGTCTGAGTTCAGTTTCAGACGGCTTTGTTTCATCCATTCGGCAACTTCTTTCATTCCTTCGTGTAGGTTAGTTTTGGCGGTGCTGGGGTACAGGAGGAAGGTCATTCTCCTACCTGGCCGCCAAGACCTGCAACTCCCTCCCTCCCGACCTGCGCTTGACCCAAGACCACCTCTCCTTCAGGAAGAAGCTGAAGACCTGGCTGTTCGAGCAGTAACGGCACCCTCCCCCCCCCCCCCCCCCCAAGCGCCTTGAGACCCTACGGGTAAGTAGTGCGCTCTATAAATGTCTTTGATTGATTGATTGATTGATTGATAAGGTACCATAGGCTCGACCTATTGGCTATGCCAATGCTTGTTTTATTATTTGAAGTTAAAGCGCTTTTGACGGACGGGGAGCAGTGTTAATACCCCAATAATTTTGTTGCTCATCAAGAAGATATAGTCACCAAAATTATAATATGAGCTGTAAAGCACATTGAGCTCTACAATGGAAATGTGACAAATAGAGTTCTAAAACTGTGAAGGTTTATTAGGGCTACGGCCATCACAGACTGCAAAGTGAAAAGTTATAAATCCGTCAATTAGTGATCTATATCAAAAAAATGACATGAAGCTGGGAATAAAATTCTTTTTTTTTTTTTATTGACAAACTGATGAGGAAAACATACCAGTACATATACAATAAAGAAAGCCAAAGTTTACAAAACAGATATAAGTAATTTTGATAACATATTTCATATTCCACTTAGTACCCATAGGTTTAACACAGAAAACACAGTTCGTATTATTCATACTAGAAGTAGAGCAGCAGGAATGTTGCAAGTGTTGCGGTTAGCTGAAGACCCATTACAAAGAGAGAGTAGTTAGATAAAGTTACCCCAAATATTTTCAAATTTTCTTAGTGACCGGGCCCCTCTGAGTTTTGCCAAAGCCAGCTCCATAGAGTAAATTTCGTTTACTAATAGCCACCAGTCTCCAATATTAGGGGTTTTAGGAGAGATCCAGGCTCTGGCTAATATTAATTTTGCACAAGAAAAAAGAATCGTAACTAGTGCTGGCCGGGGCAGAGAAACAGGATGTATATCCAATAGTACTGTTAAAGCGGTGATAGATGGTAGGTGAATCTCCTTAATTTCAAAAACTTTATGTAATTCCACCCAAAATTCCTTTAGGTCTGGGCAAGAAAACAACATATGTTCCAAGTCTGCTGCAACAGCTTGACACTTGGGGCACTTAGTACGGTCGCAATAAGTATTTTTAAGGGACCACTTGGAAATCCTTTCCGGTGTATAATACAACATGCATGTAGTTCTAAACTGTTGCAGCCTTAAACTTGATGATCGCATGGAATTTTCTAATATTGGAGAAAGAGCTGGCTATCTGCTTGGGTGTTATATTTAAACCCATTTTACTACTCCATTTCTCTGCTAGTTTTAAACAGTCATCAATTTTGAAAGCACTAAGACACCTGTAAGCTTCACTTATAGTCGACTTGTTTTTGGATGCATATAGACAGTTCCAAATATCGCAATCTAAGATTTCATAAATTTTATTTTTCCGTTTCAAAAAGTCATATATCAGTAAATATTTAAATCTAATTGTTTCCGGCAAGTCATACAGTATTTTCAGTGTATGAAAATCTAAGAACCCAGGTGCGCCATACAAGTCACCCAAAACATTGATACCCTGAGCAGACCATCTAAGGGCCATACCGTCATTAAAAACCCCAGGTAGACCTGGATTACCCCAAAGCTGTAATTTCGGGTGGTAAAAAGTAGTCTTACAGAATACTAATATATTGGACCAAATCTTTATTGCATCCCTGGCAGTCTTAAATTTCACCCTCTTGAAATAGTTGGGGTCATTAACTCGAAACAAAAACATATTTGAATCAGATTTTAACATAAATAAATGAAAAAAAACGGGTCTTCACTATTGAGTAGAGACTGGAGACGCTTAACAAACGAGGCCCAGAAATATAATTTGAGATCAGGGAAGTTGAGACCACCCTTATCCAAGCTGTTTTTTAACAGTGCCAGCGATCTTCGAGCTTTTCAAAATCCCCATATGAAGCTGCTGAAGATTCAATCTAATTGCTTAAAAAAAGGATTATTCAGTGCTAATGGGATTGAATGAAAAAGATAAAGAAATTAAGGTAAAACCTTCATTTTAATTAGATTGATTCTGCCAATTAAGTTCAAGGAGAGTCTGTGCCATTTTTTTAGTAGCAAAGTAGTAGATTTAATTAGCCCATTATAGTTAATATGATTAATTTCTCTTATTTTAGAAGTGATCTTTACGCCGAGGTAAGTGGCGACTTTGCAAATCTCTGGAACCACCGCCGTTGGTGCATAATTAGCTACAATTTTAGTTTTTTTATATTAAGATTGCAGCCGGCAACTTTTCCAAATTCACAAGCCTCTATAGTAATCCCTTGTAGGGCCTCTATAACGTCAGAAGAATAGATGGCAATATCGTTGGCATACGCCGTAATTTTCAGTGCCTGTAAGCCGGATCTAAAAGGCGCAATTCGGGGTTGTACCTGAAGGGCATGTAGGAATGGTTCCAAAGAAAGGGCAAATAATAGAGGTGATAGGGGGCAGCCTTGGCGGGTGCCACGTAAGATGGTAAAATCTGAGGAGGTCAGCCCTCCATAGCTAATACAAGCTGTAGGATTATTGTATGGCACCCGTATCCCCTTTACAAATTGCCCCCGAGCCCCATCTTTGTCATGACACACCAGAGATAATCCCACCCCACTCGGTCGAAAGACTTCTCGGCATCCAGCAAGATCATACCGAGTGGGGTGGATTCCGTCCCTGCCACATCAAACGCCGTTATGGCCATATTAACGTGAGTGGTGGTATCCCTCCCAATCACAAACCCATGCTGTTGCGGGTTGACTATTTTAGGCATAAGAGGAACCAACCTGGTTGCTAGAATTTTTGCAAATATTTTTGCATCGGTGTTAATCAGAGAGATGGGTCTGTATGACCCCCCTATCCTCCTTTGGTTTGCCCTTTTTAAGAAAAAAAATATTTTAGCCCTGTTCCTTGAATTGGGAGCTTTTCCAGTTAGCCCAATGGACTGTATGACTTGTAATAGTAGAGGTGACAGTTCCTCTAAACAGATTTTATAAATCTCGACAGGGATAGTATCTTCCCCTGCGGCCTTCCCAGCAGGTAGAGAAGCAATAGCCTGGCTAAGCTCTAGTCCAGTAATATCTTCCGAAAGTTGGTCCATTTCTGAGAAATTGCCAATATTTAAGCATACTCATCCAGATAGTCCCGTATTGAGTCATCACATGGAGAAGACTCTGGGGTATACAAGGAGCTATAAAAGTCCACAAATTGTTCTAGTATATCATTCGGCTGATCATGTAACATATCATCAGATCCTCGAATATTAGTGAATATCAGAGTGCTAGCTCTGTCCTCTGCAACCTTGTAGGCCAGGATTTTGCCAATTTTATCCCCTCCCTCATATTGCGCTATTCTAAATTTATTTAAGTTGGCACTATTTTTTTGAAAGAGTTTTGCCTTCGTATCTGCTTTCAGTTGCCCTAATTTCAGACTTATTTCAGCTACTGCAGATGGATTTAGCCGTAAAGCTGTAGCGAGCAATATTTCTTGTGCAGCAATACTGGAGATTAGTGATTCATTCAGTTTGCGGCGCTCCAAATTTTGTCTGAACACATATCCCTGTATAAACCCCCGAATACTTGCTTTACAGGCGTCCCAGACCATGGTACATGTGGTGGAATTCTGGTTAAATTCAATAGAGTTATTAAGATGGATTTTAAGCTCAGCTATAAAAACAGAATCTGATACTAAATATCTAGGAAAGGAAATTGATCTGAGGCAAGGTCGAGTATGTGGAGTGGAAAATATCAGCATTATCGGGTTATGGTCCGAAGAGATTCGGGGACACACCTCCATAGAGCTAGTGTTCGGTAAATTATCATTTGCTAGGGCCATATCCAAACGGGAACATGATTTGTGAGGCGCAGAGTAATATGTGTACCCAGGAGTGTTTGAATGTATGTAGCGTCAAGCATCTTTAATGTTATGAATACGGCAGATATCTAGAATGGAAGCCCTGGTTTTGCGCATCCGCTGAAAACTCCCATGCCTGGTGGTATCTTGTTTGTAATCCATAAAGCAGTTAAAATCGCCCATTATAATGAGCTCCCCCTCCTAATTCAAAAGTTCTACATTCAGATGGTCAAAAGCCTTAGGTTCGTCCCTATTTGAACCATAAACCACACATACAACGTATTTCTGATTTTCAATACTTAACTGGGCAATAGCCCATCTGCCATCCTTATCGTAAGCAGTTTTCATAGTTTCCGCCCTAAGTCATTTGTCTTTAAGGATGGCGACACCTCTAATAGAAGCCCCAAAAGCAGAGCAAATTATAGTATCATATCCCATTTGACCTAGCAGTTTTTTATCCTTATAAGCGATATGTGTTTCAGATAATAGAACGAAGTGCGGGTTATGCAATCTTAACTCTTCCGACACTAAGCGTCTCTTACTTTTACTGTTTAACCCCGCAACATTCCAAGCTAAGCATCTTAATTTATACATTCATAAAAACGAAACAAAGAAGACATAATTAACCAAGTGGAATATTTCTGTTCCTAAGCAACAAAAATATGTATATCTTCATTCATACTTTTATTTCCCTTTATCGCATGTCTCCCCATCCGATTGAAAATACATTTTTTAATATTTTTATCCCCAAACACCCTGCGGAGAACTGAGAACTCCACCCCCCTGTCTCCCACCCACCAAGGGGAGAGACCACCCTTCAGCCTCTGCTGCCGCTGTAGAGGCAGCGCCTGAAGTGGTGTGCCTGGTGCAAGCCCCACCCCCACTTGACAAAATATTCTAGACGCTACTAAAGAAGGAGAGAAAGAGAAAAAATAGAAAAGAGAAAAAAAAGAAGAAGAATCCTAGTCCCCCAAAAATGATGTCTTAATCTCCCTTATCTGCAATGTCAGCCTAGTAGTTCAGCCCCTTTAATTAATATAGCTGACGCCAAGGTCAGGTTAGATTTGATAACGCCAGCTCAGCTTTTTTTATATCAGTGAAAAAATAAGTGTGGCCACCTTTAATAACCTTAAGGCGGGCAGGTTCCTGAAGGAAAACTTGCCCTCCAATGGATTTAAATGGGTCAATAAGTTTGCGCAGTTGCCATCGTCTATCCATGGTGGCTTGACTAAGGTCCGAGCGAACAAAAAGAGAGAAGTTCTCTATAACTATAGGCGAATTAGGGCGTGCTTTTTGCCAAACAGCCTGTCTTGATAAAAAAATTACCGAAACAGATAATGAAAGGATGAGGAAATTTACTCTCTTTGTTTCTTTGACTAGAGGTAGGCGGTGTGCCCGCTGAGTTTGGGAATCCCAATCCCAGTCAGCTAAATCTGGGAAGGCTTTTTGTAATAAGTTAACAAGAAAAGCCCTCGGGTCGGACCCTTCGGACCCCTCCGGTATTCCAAAAAGTCTCAAGTTCGATCTTCTCTGCCGGTTTTCCAAATCTTCAACTTTTAGTTGCAGCAAGATCATCTGAGTGTCATGTTGGCTCACTACAGTATTGATGCGGGTCGCCACCTCCTCTACATTCACCACCTGTTGTTGTAGGTCTTTGATATCCTGCGAGACCCCTCCAAGTTTAGAGGTCAATTCATGTAAGGAAGACTGTAGTTTATTGTTATCTTCCCGAAGCTGAAGATAATGTTCTTGTGCCTCTAAACGTTGATTGGTCACAGTTTGTAGTATGATGTTCAGGGGAGGGGTGTACGTCTCCTGTACATGTTCATGTTCCTGAGGGATAATTGCTACTTTAGCAGAAGTCACAGAGGTCACAGATGTTAATGGAACGGGGGCAGTAGAAGCATTTGAAGTGGTGTGATTAGCGGTTATGCTATAGGTGTTTGATGCGCTTTCGAGTGTACTTTCAAGTGCAGCTGTCGTCCCAGTGGAGATAGTCAGCGCCGAACTGTTAAGTGTTAAGCTTGGTGACCCCTCGGGCTCCAACGCAGACACAGCTTCCTGGTCGAGTGAAGCAGTTGGTATATCAGTACCAGCTTTAGAGATATCGAACAAATTCTCCGAGGGAACGGGGCAGCTTAAAGTAGGTTCGGAATCCGTGGGGCTAGTGCCTGATAGCCTTAAGGTCATACTTTTCACAAGTGCTTTTGCCTCAATCCATTTTCTGAGAGGGCTTTTGTCAATAAAGACTTTCCAGGCGGTCGCATTGTTGCTTGTGATCAGCCGGTTGGGAGCAATACCTACTTTCCCCCCTTTTTTACTTTTAGGCTTTTTTTTACCCTTGCGCCTTCTATCTGCCAAAAGTTTCGCTGTGCTATCGGCAAAATCGACCGTCTCTTCCTCCACCTCCTCTTCGTATTCTTCAGAAGAGCCCAAATCAGCACTCTCCTCCACACCACACGGCAATATTGTGGCACAGACCAAACCCATCACACACCTCTAAGATAGGTGGTCCAGTTTCGTCTGCGGGAAGAATAGTGTCCGGTCCCAAGTCAATAGCAAGTGGCACCTCCAAAGAACTCAAGTCCGAGTTTCCCAACCTCTCAGCATCGGATGCCACATCAAATGTTCCATCATTTGTATTTGAAGTTATGTTTATGTTTATATTGCCCTCCAAATCCTTTCTGGCCAAAACCAGTGCATCTGTAGAATCTACGGTTAACAAACTCTTGGGGGGTATGTCTGTTGATGGCATAATCGGGCCTGCAGCATTGTTGAAAATCTTCAATTCTGCCGTAGCTTCAGTAGCTTCTGTAATAGCTGGGATAGCTGTTACTTTTGTAGCCATAGACGTTATGTCTAGCATTGTGTCTGAAGCCGCCAATTCTAACGGGGTGGTTAAGCTGCCCGTTTCACCCCTTTCACAAGTCCAGAAGCCCCCAGTTTAGCGGCATTCTTTGCGGCGTTCCCCTCCCCCCCCCCCGAGGAACTCCCTGTAGCTGTCAGCAAAGGTGGACGGAGCAAAGGCTTACCCACCGGCATCCGATCGGACCCCTTGGTTACCCGTAGCCGCGGAGGTTGAGGATTGGTAAGTGTGTACTCCATAGAAAGGCACAAGAGTTTTTCAGGATTAATATCCGTTCTTTCAAAATTGTAGTATAAAGGACAGAACTATTTTTGATTGCAGTGAAGTGTCTTTATTATTTTTCATAGAGCAAGAACAGCCGACACGTGTTTCGCCCCCTCTTGGCGATTTGCGCCGGGGCTTTCTCAAGGCTGTAGGAGAAGATGAGATAGAATGGTTTAGTTGTGCGATGTGATAGCAGTTGACCCCAAGAGGAAAAGAGCAATCACCTAGAGTGAAGGAGTGATTGGAATGGTTTGTGGTGTCATAGTATCAAGACCTTATCTGCATTATCAGATAGTGGTGAATCGTGAGTCAAGTACAGTGATTGTGGCTTGAGTTATATTGAAACAACGCAAGCGAAAAAGTACAGAAAAAGTGAAACAAGTGTTTTTTAAGAAAACGACATAGTATAAATTATGTTAAGAATAGTTTCTCGATATTCAGATTTCTTTTGGCAACCCAAAAAGTGTCTCAAAGTACCAGATCAGAGAGGAGTGGGTAGACAAGAGAAAAGGTCACAGCATTATAGACAGGATACAGTAATAATACCTAGTTTGACTTTTACGACGTAAATTATTTTGGTTTCCAAATTATTTCAATGTCCAAAATATGATAAATACAATTCTTCAGGAACAAACATTCTTCTGTCAATTCAAATGGAAAAGGGGTTATAGATACATTAGTTTTAGTAATCAAAATCTTCAGCAGAACATGTAAGATAAACAGTTTGGCAAATAAGGAATACAAACAAAACTTTCAGTGTTAAAAACATCTATCTATGATAGCATGTGATCAGAAGGATTCGCATTTTCTCACAAACTTTGTATTAAGTTGTTACGTTTTTGTGGGAATTACTATTTAATTCACTGTATCAAGGTTTGTCTAGCCCTGTAGGGTAGCACCTCTACTCATTGGAGTTGGACCAGGCAGTTATGCCTGCATAGCGGGGATTGCCAAAAGAGGGGCATGTATTAGAAGGTAGCTCGGGCTATAAGTAGCCCGAGTAGGCGACATTAAAAATAAATGTACATATGACATGATCAAAATACGAGGTAGCCTATCTTTAATGTGGTTTGCTTAGTTTCTATATTCAAAGGCACATGGTTTAAAAGAAGAGCAAAACTGCACGAATTTCTTACAATTAAAAAGGGAAATAATTCCTATTTTCAGTTATTTATCAAAATCGGACATTATTTACATAATAGTACAAATATTTCTTCATATATGTTGACTTCTTATTAAATCAGCATAAAGAAAAGGCCAAGTGATTTTGGCTAAATCTCATTTCTGTACAGGCACTGTTATTTTTAAAAGAGCAATAGTATGCAACTAGGTACAACTGGTTGTAAAGAGAGTCGATAATTTACAGGCAGCTGTGCAGCTCAGAGTGTCCAGATTATACGGAATAAAAGGGAACACACTATGTGTGAGTGTGTTCCCATCCCACCAAGTTACTTAAATCGAAGGAGGTGTTGAATCCCACAAGATTTACGTAGGCAATTTGTACATTCTCACTGTATTTATATTACAGGGCAAAACAGGGAACACGCAGGTATGTTTTTGTAAGCGGAGCAACCGATTATAGATGTCTTTTCATCCCGTGTGATTAATTGTAAGAGGGCTAGTGGAAGGGTCCCGTAGTTTTTATAGGCAGGGACAAGATGCATTATTTGCAGTAAAATACGGGAGAAAACGCAAGCGCTTTGAAGAGCTTTCCGTCCCGAAAAATGAGGGACGGCATGCAGCAAAGATTACACACGCCAGCTTAATCGGCGTTCTAATAGGCAGGGACAGGATGCATTGTTTAGAATACGGCAGAAAACGCGAGCGCTTTGGAGAGCTTTCCGTCCCGAAAAATAAGGGACGGTATGTGACAAAAATTGCACACGCCAGCTTAATCGGCGTTCACGAAAGCTTACTTGTAAGGCTATTTCCCTCTTCGGTCTCAGGTCCTAGTTCTTCGTCGACATGGCAGTTCTCGGGTTGAATCCCAGCAGGTCCCACAACCGCGAGCACCCGGTAGTTAATGGATGTAACCCGGAAGCAGATCCGGAAAGGCGTAATGTCCATGTTAATTTTACTTCGCTTTGGATTTTATTGTTTTAATTGTTAGGGGACCCGATTAACAAGCGAAAAGAGCTATACTATGTAAGTTTGTTAATAAAATTCTTAAATTGAGCCAAAAGAAAAAAATAAAATTTGCGGGATTTTACCAGATAGGTTGTATATCGCTCGGTTCGGAGGCCAAACCGCCATTTGTGAGTGGTGTGGATACCTGATTAGCACGAAATCAGCCATATGATGGCCTTTGCATTACAGGGAGATGTCATATGTTCTCGGGTTTGCGTATTTTTCTTTCGTTAGTGTTTTGCAAAAGTGGTGATTAGTGATTATCGAAAAAGCAGGACTGTAATCATAATTAAGTTGACAACACTTGTCAAGTAACAAGGATTCATAACCTTAGGACAAATAAAGACAAGAGTGTAAAACGCTTTTAGCCAGACACCTCAAATTACATCAGACTGAGTCCTGGTGTAATTTTTGTTTCCTGAGGGTAATTTAAACCATGTTAATTTTTTAGAAAAGCACCAGTGTCATATTATTTTATATTTGTACATTGGATCTCAACAATTCCACATTCTAAGCTGAGCAGGTCTTATAAAGGAACAGAGATTGGACTGGGTAGTCCTGTTTAAGGAAACTGCACATATATACAGGGCCTAGTATAATTGTTCATATCATCTGTTGTAAACATATGACTATGTCCATGGCATTGTTTCATCATCTCACAGTGGGGAAAGTGAGATTAATTACAGCCAGTGATGCCATTCATATTCCTGATTAAGCCCATTTATTACTGTTTCCATTCCTATGATTAATGAGCTCTCTTCTCGACGAAGCATTTGGTCCAAATCACGTCCTCGTTTAGGTATTTTTAGTCTTTTTAAGCCAACAAATGTGAAGTTCAAGTTGTTCTTATGATGTTGTAGGAAATGTTCTACAAGGGACTGTCTAGTGTCTATTCCATGGATATTCCGGTAATGTTCTTGTATTCGGACTTTCAAGGGTCTTTTAGAGCTACCAATGTAATGTTGTCCACAAGGGCATGTTATTAGATAGGTTACATAGGTGCTTTCGCAATTGATGAAATCTTTGATCTTATGTTTGTGGCCATTGATTGAGACCTCTTTGGTTCTTGATTTGCCTAGTTTGCAGATTGAACAGTTCGTGCAAGTGTAAAAACCAATGGTCTGGGGTGGAAAAGGTCTTGGTTTTGGTTTGAAATCCAGAAAGGATGACAGAGAATGTCTCTTAAGTTTCTGCTTCGTGAGAAACCCATCTGGGGTTTATCTTGTAATGTATTGGACAAAGTTGGGTTATCTTTCAACAGGTGCCAGTGTTTTTGCAGGGTCTTGCGGGTATATTGTTGACCGCTATTGTATTCCGTATTAAAGCAAATTGTTTGTTTCCTCTCTCACAGTTGATTATTGTGTAATAAGCTTTGTCTATCAGACGTTTTGAATTTGGTTAGTTCCTTAGTTAGTGGTTGTTCCTTATAACCTCTTTGTTTCAGACGTTGGGTTATGTTGGCTGAGTGTGTTTCATAGTCTTCCACAGAGCTACAGTTCATGCGTGCTCGTCTGTACTCCCCTCCTGGAATGTTTATAATAGTGTGGGCATGGTGTGGTTATTGTACCTCTCAGCATCCAACTTTAGCGCCGTGATATCCTACTCAGGATGATTGTTAGCGCTCTATAAATAAATTAAATACAAATTAAATACAAATGGTGGCTGCTTGTGGCATGCAAGATTGAGTTTGCAGAGCTTGGCTTTCTGTAGATTTTGGTGTGTAACTGGTTGTCTGAGATGTACATAGACAAGTCCAAAAATTCAATTTCTGTTTTCGAGATATTGTGAGTGATTTCAATTCCCCATTGATTTGGTGACATAGACTTGATAAATGATCTGAGTTTGTTCTCTGTTCCTTGCCAAATCATTGAAATATCGTCTATGTAACAACCCCACATTATTATGTTTTCTGTTACATCTTCCGATCTTTCTTGCCAGAGCCAGTGTTAGGTTGGTGGTACTGGGTGTACGACTCATAGTTGCACCTGTGGGGTCAAATGCTGCTTCCAATCTGTCATTGCGTCTATTGCGTCGCGTATTGTATGATGCCATTTTGTGTTAGTTTTTCTTTTGTACACCAATGGTAGATTTCTTTTGATACTGATTAGTAGGTTGACGAGTGATTAGTTGTTTGAGCCTTTAAAATCCATATGTTCAGAATGTGGGTAAGGTAGCAAAACGTCCAATGATTTCAAGGCTTGAACAACGCTTAAATAAGCTGTGTTGGTAGGTGAAAGGAGACACACTACTACTACTTCCTCTTCAACGGGAAATATTACTTACAATTGCGGGGGACCGCAATGGGGGCAAAATTTGCACCCCCATATGCTTGTCTCCTGATGGGAGTGGTGGAACAACACTGGCTCTGGCAAGAAAGATCGGAAGATGTAACAGACAACATAATAATGTGGGGTCGTTATATAGACGATATTTTAATGATTTGGCAAGGAACAGAGAACAAACTCAGATTATTTATCAAGTCTATGTCACCAAATCAATGGGGAATTGAAATCACTCACAATATCTCAAAAACAGAAATTGAATTTTTGGACTTGTCTATTTACATCTCAGACAACCAGTTACACACCAAAATCTACAGAAAGCCAAGCTCTGCAAACTCTATCTTGCATGCCACAAGCAGCCACCCTGCACACACTATTATAAACATTCCAGGAGGGGAGTACAGACGAGCACGCATGAACTGTAGCTCTGTGGAAGACTATGAAACACACTCAGCCAACATAACCCAACGTCTGAAACAAAGAGGTTATAAGGAACAACCACTAACTAAGGCACTAACCAAATTCAAAACGTCTGATAGACAAAGCTTATTACACAATAATCAACTGCGAGAGAGGAAACAAACAATTCGCTTTAATACGGAATACAATAGCGGTCAACAATATATCCGCAAGACCCTGCAAAAACACTGGCACCTGTTGAAAGATAACCCAACTTTGTCCAATACATTACAAGATAAACCCCAGATGGGTTTCTCACGAAGCAGAAACTTAAGAGACATTCTCTGTCCATCCTTCTGGATTTCAAACCAAAACCAAGACCTTTTCCACCCCAGACCATTGGTTTTTACACTTGTACGAACTGTTCAATCTGCAAACTAGGCAAATCAAGAACCAAAGAGGTCTCAATCAATGGCCACAAACATAAGATCAAAGATTTCATCAATTGCGAAAGCACCTATGTAACCTATCTAATAACATGCCCTTGTGGACAACATTACATTGGTAGCTCTAAAAGACCCTTGAAAGTCCGAATACAAGAACATTACCGGAATATCCATGGAATAGACACTAGACAGTCCCTTGTAGAACATTTCCTACAACATCATAAGAACAACTTGAACTTCACATTTGTTGGCTTAAAAAGACTAAAAATACCTAAACGAGGAGGTGATTTGGACCAAATGCTTCGTCGAGAAGAGAGCTCATTAATCATAGGAATGGAAACAGTACTAAATGGGCTTAATTAGGAATATGAACGGCATTACTGGCTGTAATCAATCTCACTTTCCCCACTGTGAGATGATGAAACAATGCCATGGACATAGTCATATGTTTACAACAGATGATATGAACAATTATACTAGGCCCTGTATATATGTGCAGTTTCCTTAAACAGGACTACCCAGTCCAATCTCTGTTCCTTTATAAGACCTGCTCAGCTTAGAATGTGGAATTGTTGAGATCCAATGTACAAATATAAAATAATATGACACTGGTGCTTTTCTAAAAAATTAACATGGTTTAAATTACCCTCAGGAAACAAAAATTACACCAGGACTCAGTCTGATGTAATTTGAGGTGTCTGGCTAAAAGCGTTTTACACTCTTGTCTTTATTTGTCCTAAGGTTATGAATCCTTGTTACTTGACAGGTGTTGTCAACTTATTTATGATTACAGTCCTGCTTTTTCGATAATCACTAATCACCACTTTTGCAAAACACTAACGAAAGAAAAATACGCAAACCAGAGAACATATGACATCTCCCTGTAATGCAAAGGCCATCATATGGCTGATTTCGTGCTAATCAGGTATCCACACCACTCACAAATGGCAGTTTGGCCTCCGAACCGAGCAATATACAACCTATCTGGTAAAATCCCGCAAATTTTATTTTTTTCTTTTGGCTCAATTTAAGAATTTTATTAACAAACTTACATAGTATAGCTCTTTTCGCTTGTTAATCTAGTCCCCTAACAATTAAAACAATAAAATCCAAAGCGAAGTAAAATTAACATGGACATTATGCCTTTCCGGATCTGCTTCCGGGTTACATCCATTAACTACCGGGTGCTCGCGGTTGTGGGAACTGCTGGGATTCAACCCGAGAACTGCCATGTCGACGAAGAACTAGGACCTGAGACCGAAGAGGGCAATAGCCTTACAAGTAAGCTTTCGTGAACGCCGATTAAGCTGGCGTGTGCAATTTTTGTCACATACCGTCCCTTATTTTTCGGGACGGAAAGCTCTCCAAAGCGCTCGCGTTTTCTGCCGTATTCTAAACAATGCATCCTGTCCCTGCCTATTAGAACGCCGATTAAGCTGGCGTGTGTAATCTTTGCTGCATGCCATCCCTCATTTTTCGGGACGGAAAGCTCTTCAAAGCGCTTGCGTTTTCTCCCGTATTTTACTGCAAATAATGCATCTTGTCCCTGCCTATAAAAACTACGGGACCCTTCCACTAGCCCTCTTACAATTAATCACACGGGATGAAAAGACATCTATAATCCGGTTGCTCCGCTTACAAAAACATACCTGCGTGTTCCCTGTTTTGCCCTGTAATATAAATACAGTGCGAATGTACAAATTGCCTACGTAAATCTTGTGGGATTCAACACCTCCTTCGATTTAAGTAACTTGGTGGGATGGGAACACACTCACACATAGTGTGTTCCCTTTTATTCCGTATAATCTGGACACTCTGAGCTGCACAGCTGCCTGTAAATTATCGACTCTCTTTACAACCAGTCGTACCCAGTTGCATACTATTGCTCTTTTAAAAATAACAGTGCCTGTACAGAAATGTGATTTAGCCAAAATCACGTGGCCTTTTCTTTATGTTGATTTAATAAGAAGTCAACATATATGAAGAAATATTTGTACTATTATGTAAATAATGTCCGATTTTGATAAATAACCGAAAATAGGAATTATTTTCCTTTTTAATTGTAAGAAATTCGTGCAGTTTTTCTCTTCTTTTAAACCATGTGCCTTTGAATATAGAAACTAAGCAAACCACATTAAAGATAGGCTACCTCGTATTTTGATCATGTCATATGTACATTTATTTTTAATGTCGCCTACTCGGGCTACTCATAGCTCGAGCTACCTTCTAATACATGCCCCTCTTTTGGCAATCCCCGCTATGCAGGCATAACAGCCAGGTCCAACTCCAATGAGTAGAGGTGCTACCCTACAGGGCTAGACAAACCTTGATACAGTGAATTAAATAGTAATTCCCACAAAAACGTAACAACTTAATACAAAGTTTGTGAGAAAATGCGAATCCTTCTGATCACATGCTATCATAGATAGATGTTTTTAACACTGAAAGTTTTGTTTGTATTCCTTATTTGCCAAACTGTTTATCTTACATGTTATGCGGAAGATTTTGATTACTAAAACTAATGTATCTATAACCCCTTTTCCATTTGAATTGACAGAAGAATGTTTGTTCCTGAAGAATTGTATTTATCATATTTTGGACATTGAAATAATTTGGAAACCAAAATAATTTACGTCGTAAAAGTCAAACTAGGTATTATTACTGTATCCTGTCTATCATGCTGTGACCTTTTCTCTTGTCTACCCACTCCTCTCTGATCTGGTACTTTGAGACACTTTTTGGGTTGCCAAAAGAAATCTGAATATCGAGAAACTATTCTTAACATAATTTATACTATGATGTTTTCTTAAAAAACACTTGTTTCACTTTTTCTGTACTTTTTCGCTTGCATTGTTTCAATATAACTCAAGCCACAATCACTGTACCTGACTCACGATTCACCACTATCTGATAATGCAGATAAGGTCTTGATACTATGACACCACAAACCATTCCAATCACTCCTTCACTCTAGGTGATTGCTCTTTTCCTCTTGGGGTCAACTGCTATCACATCGCACAACTAAACCATTCTATCTCATCTTCTCCTACATCCTTGAGAAAGCCCCGGTGCAAATCGCCAAGAGGGGGCGAAACACGTGTCGGCTGTTCTTGCTCTATGAAAAATAATAAAGACACTTCACTGCAATCAAAAATAGTTCTGTCCTTTATACTACAATGTTGAAAGAACGGATATTAATCCTGAAAAACTCTTGTGCCTTTCTATGGAGTACACACTTACCAATCCTCAACCCTTTCTTTCTACATGAAGCCCAAGAGGTACAGAGCTTCGAGTGTGTCTCCTTTCACCTACCAACACAGCTTATTTAAGCGTTGTTCAAGCCTTGAAATCCTTGGACCTTTTGCTACCTTACCCACATTCGTAGCCGCGGAGGTCTCTGTTGTTTCTGCTGCCGCGTTACTCACTCCGGTCTCCAACCCCAAGAAAGCCACAGAAGCCGTAGAAGAAGCTGCTGAAGTTGCAGTCGCTGTCACAGAAGCCACAGCTGCCACTGCCGTTACTGCTGCAGCTATGGGGGGGGGGGCAACAGCAGTCCCCAAGACATTTTTGGTGTTGCGGGTTGATCGTGGAGCATTCTTCGGCGACATTCTCTGGTCTCCCTGCGCACGGGCTATGGGCTGCAGGCAGGACCAGCCAAACCCCGAGCCAGTGAGCAATCCGCGAATCAAATGCCAGACGACCTGTGAGTGGCCCAGCAACAGCCAGAGCATCGGGTGGAGGGAAGATTTTGCCGCTGTACTGGTAAGTTTCTTGACGCTCAAATATCTCTTTATCGGTCCCTTTTTCTGTAGTTTTGCTCACATATGCAGGCTCTCCGAACCTGAGCGTCCGTAACTCGACTCAATTCATTAGTTCTCGTCAGAGGTGGGGAGCAATCAGGTTTAGCTACCACTCAGCGGTGTCCTCACTCCACCATCTTGGACCGGGAATAAAATTCAGGAAATAATCTAACAGAACCAGATATTGTTCAGGATTAGTGAATAAATCAGTCATAAAGCAGAGGTCAGATCAGGGTTGTGGTGCCCCCTAAAGTTAGGGGAAAGAACGACCCCAACACCCCAAGAAGGGGCTATGTTTATAACGCCTTGCATAATGGAAGTCATACAGCTGTTACAGTTGTGCAAGAGTCGCACGGTTTTAGCCAATTACATTAGAGGGCGAATTATACGCTTCTGAGCTCACATTGTGAATATTGTTCCAGAGATTCACATGAAGCGGTTCCCATTCCTGGAGCCTGTCAGCCACCACGATGGTTGGTACAAATGTTGTCACTTAGTACACACTGACAAGCTCTCACGAAGAATAGCGCTGTAGTGCCAAGAGGTGAGGCCTCGAGGAGCTTCACTGTCAGTGGAACATCGGTTTTGGGAGCTTTAAAAAACAGAAATATCGTCCTGTAGATGAAAGGAGTATTACAATTCAAATAGTGTTTACAAAGTTGCTTGTGCATGAATCTTCTACGCACAGGTCAGGCAGAGGCTTACTTGCTGAGAAGAGGCAGAGGCAGCCATTTTGATATTGAGGTCGGGCTATAGGCGCTATACCCAATAAGCGCAAAGACTCACTATTGGTGACTTTGGGGTCTGTGGGCTGCTCTAGTACATATGCACATTCTCCGCAGCCTGCCGCCTCCTTGCAGCTGTGCGACCTCGAAGCAACTAGGGTATTCCAGGATATTTATGTACAAATAGCCCGAAGCGTGCCCCGGCCTTTGAAATGAAGCGCACCCTGGAGTGAAACCAACGTCTGGGTACGCTGTGAGCTGGGAACTCAGGCTGCTGCGACTTGTTGCGTGCTTAAAAAACAAGCTTGCACGGCAGCAGGAGGGGGGCGCGCGTGTGGCAGCAGGGAGAAGAGGGGCCTGCGCATTCCCTTACGGGAGCAATAATTGTTGCCATATGGCGGCGCTCGCTCCTGCAAGTGAATAGTCACACGTGCACGCGTTGCCATTGAAGGCAATGGAACGCGTGCACGTTTTTGGCTGAAAAACAGTACTGATAACAAAAGGTCTTTTTGCCTATGCAGCGTATGCACGCTGTGTAGATGAGACCTAGAAAGGGAATGGGCTGAGAACCATTGGCTCCAGATCACGGAAGCCTGTCAGAGGAAAGACTTCCAATAGTTTTGATTACTAGTTGCTAGGGGAGATGCCGAAAGACCAAGGCCACCCACAAACAACATCGCCATAGCCGCCTGGTTTGATCATTTCTCTGCAGTATACTCTTGATCAGGAGAGACGGTCATGGAAGACTCCACTGATTACTACACCAGCCCCCACTCCAAAGATTTATTTTCCTTAAGTGATATTACCCAAAGTATAAAATCCATAGTCAGGAATCAAGCCTTGGGTCCCAACGGAGTACCTGGTGATCTGTTCCTCAATGATATAGTCAACTGGTCTATTTACATCTGGACACTAGCAAACGGAATAGCTGCTGGAGCCCCAGTACAATCGCCGTGGAAGGAAGCCAAAGTAATTCAGTTTTTTAAAAAAGGTGATCGTTCACTGTATTTCAATTACAGGCGATAAGCCTGATTGATGGTGCACAGACGGTCTTCTCCCGTGCGCTCCTTAACAAAATCACAGATTGGATGGAAGCCGGGTTTAGGAGGAAAGTTATTACCATCAATCATATCTTCCAATTCACTTTACTGGCCTGAAAGACAGTGACTATCGAACAGGGCAGTCTCTATATTGCTTTTATTGATCTTAAGTAGGCCTACGACCTAATTCCCATGTCTAAACTATGGATTATCCTGCACGAATTGGGGCTTCCACCAGAGATTCCTGCGCTAGTTGTCCGTCTGCATGAGGATAACGATGCAAGGGTTCACTGGCGGGACCAAGGGCAACTGACAGACTCAAGTAGAGTTGATAGGGGAGTCAGGCAGGGTTGCGTCTTGGTCCCTAACCTGTTCTCGCTCTTAATCAACGGAGTGGTGAAGCGTCTAGCGAAAGTCCAGACTGATGCCCCCTCATTGGGGAACTCTATTGTTCGTGGATGATACGCTATTGGTCTCCAAGACCCCCAGTGGGCTTCAAGTGCTTCTTGATCACTTCATGGTCTTCTGTGGAATGAGAGACTTGGAGGTGAATACCTCAAAAACTAAGCTCCTGCCGATGAACTCACATAAATCGTTCAAAGGTAAATTGTTGTTAGAGGGGGATTCCTCTGGAGAGAGTGGCCACATTCAACTATCTGGGTGTGACCCTCTCAGAGAAAATGGCCTGGAAGTACCATATTATGAAGCAAATTCAACATCAGAAGAATACTTCTGCAGCAGGGGCGTAACGCCGGCCCCACTTCCCCACGGTGCGTGGGGGCCCCCTCAGCACAGTACTCTTGTTGGAGAGCTCAAGCTGGGGCTGCGAGGAGTGTAGAGAGGGTGGACATGTCCTGAAATGAGTTGGGTGGAGAGGACGAGAGGCAGAGACAGGTCGGGGGTGAAGCCTTGGAGAGGGAGAAAAGGATGGGAAAGTCTGAGAGGGGAGATGAGGTGATGGTGAAAGAGACAGACTGGGGAGGGTGATCAGTGAACAGAAGGCAGGTAAGAGAGGTCCCAAAGAGCATGAAGAAGATGACTGACGTAGAACGAGAAGGGAAAGAGAGGCGAGGAGAGAGAGGTGGAGAGGAGACAGCAACGCAGAGATAGAGAGGAGCAGCCGCCCATTACAGAAGTCACTGTAGTTGTATTTATATAGCGCTCACTACCCCTGACGAGGCGCCGAAGAAGGAGATCGGGGGAGAGAGAATAAAAATAGATACTTAGGAAAGATGTGCAGAGAAAGTGAAGAGAGTGTTGTAGAAAGGACAGAGAGAGAAATAAAGGTCAGACCCGAGAGCAGATAAAGGAGAAACACATAGAAGAGATGGCACTGATGAGAAAGTGTACAGGACGAAGAAAGAGATGGGCGAATAAGACTACAGATAGAGGGAATGACATAAAAGACTGCAGGAGCAAGGGCACCGAAGAATTGGGACGGGGAGAGAACAAGGAGAAGTGAGGGACAGAGAGGGATGGATAGAGACAAACAGGGAGTGTGAGAGGAAGTGATCGAGAAAAAGACGAGTGTGTACAGGGTGGGTGGAGGAGACATACTAGAGGGAGTGATGAACACAGAGAGGCAGCAACAGAGAGAGAATGATGGAGACGGGAGTGGACATAAGTGATGGAGAAGAGACCTTTGTGTGGTCCAGAATGGAAGGAAAGAGCGCGAGAGATAAAGATAAAAGGGGAAGGAAACGACAAAGCAAGAAACAGGGAAGAGAGTGAGTGAGTGATAAAAAGGAAGTGATGGGGAGACTCGAAGGAGATGATCTGATGGAGACACACAGGGAGGAGAGTGATTGATAAAGAGTGAGCGATGAGAGAGACAAAGAGGATAATATATGATGGAGACACAGGGAGGAGAGTGATAAAGAGAGACAACAACAAATTATCTGATGGAGACGCACAGAGGAGAGTCAGTGATAGATAATGATTGATAGAGAGAGACAGTTAGGATATTTTGTGATGGAGACACACAGGAGAGTGAGTGATGAGAGATTTGAAGGGCATCATCTAATGGAGACTCATAGAGAGGAGAGTGAGTGATAGAGAATGAGTGATGAGAGAGACAACAAGGATATTAAATAATGGAGATACAGGGAGGAGAGTGAGTGAAGAGAGTGAATGATAGAGAGGAAGTGATGAGACAGACACAGAGGAGATTGTCTGATGGTATCAAGCTGGGAGATAAGGGCAATATTATATGATGGAGACACACACAGAGGAGAGTGAGTGATAGAGGATGAGTGATTAGTGAGACAAAGAGGATATTATATGATGGAGACATAGGGAGGTGAGTGAAGATAGTGATTGATAGAGAGGAAGAGTTGGAGATACTCACAGATGAGATTGTCTGATGGAGACACGCAGGGAGGAGAGTGAGTGATAGAGCAACAGAGTGAAGGAGGGAGAGAGACAGGTTATTGTGTGATTGAGACACACAGGGAGGAGAGTGAGTGATAGAGAATGAGTGATGAAGGAGACAAACAGGACATTATATGATTGAAACGCAGGGGGAAGAGGGTGTGATGAATAGAGACAACAACAATATTATATGATTGAGACAGACACAGAGAAGAGTGAGTGATAGAGAATGAGTGATAGAGAGAGACAGGATATTGTGTGATTGAGACACAAATAGAAGAGAGTGAGTGACGGGGCAAAGTGATGGAGATACACACAGATGAGATTGTTTGATGGAGACACGCAGGGAGGAGAGTGAGTGATAGAGCAACAGAGTGAAGGATGGAGAGACATAGGTTATTGTGTGATTGAGACACACAGGGAGGAGAGTGAATGATGGCGAATGAGTGAGGAAGGAGACAAAGAGGATATTATATGATTGAGATGCAGGGGGGAGAGGGAGTGATGAATAGACAACAACAATATTATATGATTGAGACGCACACAGAGGAGAGTGAGTGATAGAGAATGAGTGATGGAGAGAGACAGGA
Organism: Lissotriton vulgaris; assembly: GCF_964263255.1. NCBI lineage: Eukaryota > Metazoa > Chordata > Amphibia > Caudata > Salamandridae > Lissotriton > Lissotriton vulgaris. The sequence continues at coordinate 383,243,338 of NC_141685.1, forward strand.
TAATGTGTGATGGAGACACAAACTGAAGAGAGTGAGTGATAGAGAGGAATTGACGGAGACAGACTCGAAGGGCATAATCTGTCACCTTAACCCACAGACCACAAACCTTGAAGAAGCACCGACAGCCTCGGAAGCAGATCTGCGGACAGTGGAGTAGGCAGACCTTTTGCCTACCCCTTCACCCCCAAGACATGCACCCTGTGAAAGTCCTACATGACTTCCACATTTCCTGCAGGGGGAGCCTCCTCAAGTTTCATTATGCCACTGCTCTGGAGCTCTGCTTAAGGAGCATAGGGATAGGGCTCTTTCAAACCAGACAGATTGCAGCCCGCTCCAGATATATAGTCAGAAAATGATAGGTCCTGCCTTGTATGGGGCCGAAATCTGGGGATTCGACAACTTAAGGGCCTTTTATATACAGAAAATAAGTTCTTAAGATCGCTTTGCTCTCTCTCCCAGAGTACTCCACTTCTTCCTCTAGGCTAAACATGGACAGCACATCTATAGTGGACAAAGCAAGGCTTGGCCCCCTTTTTTTCTGGCTGCGCTTAAAACAAACTCCTGAGCTCACTCATAATGCAGTTGCTTTTGAAGAAGTCTTTAAACTTGATTGTTTTTTAAAAATCGGGTTGTTTAGACATTTCTTTCGGCTATAGGCCTGGGGAACCTGTGGGATGTGTCCAATTCCAGCTTACCGCCTAGCAGAGAAACTGTCAAGACCCATTATTGGAATTGGTTGGCGCAGACAACCGTTACCCATTCATCTTGAGAGAGCGCAATTTGAATGAAACGTATGTATACGCCATATGTACCAGCCCGTGGCGTAAAGTTAGCTAATGTAACTTGAGAAATGAGAAAATGTATCCGTACTTACTCAAGAGTGTTTTAGTAGAGATAGAAAGCCCCTATAGAGTATGGGCTATAATAAAAATGTGTGGAAATGCTTAGAAATATTAGTGATTAATCAGGATCCATGTTATGTAGCTGCTAACGGAGGAATGTCATGCTGCAAAGCATAGAAGGGAACAGGCCTCATGGCCAGGGCGGAGAGGATTGGAAATGTACACTTATACATGACATGGATTGCACTACGTTATTTAGTAATTCTGTTTATTCGTTAGATTTATATTCCATAGATGTGTTTCTCATAATTAAAGGATAAGGTGTTAACATGTTATTTTAATTCTCGAAAGGATTGAAGAGAATAGAATCTCTGCGAGAAGTGTTGTAGGCCTGAAGAGAGAAAAGGGTTTTTCCTGATTTGCACGTGTTGGTACATGTCGAGTTGTGTCGAGAAATAAGTTGCAAACTTCTGTTAGAAGTCTATGAGAATTGGGATCCAAGTTGCGGATGTCTGTCTGCAGGTGCGAGAGGGGTTCCAATCAAAAGTTTGATGAATAGAGCTCTGTTCGAAGAGACTGGTACAGACATGGAGGAGGATTCCGGAATGTTTAGGGGGTATCGGCGAGCTGGAGAAGAAGCCTGGGAAGCAAGGTCAACGCTAAACACGAGGCCCAAGGGAAGATCATCATGGAAAAAGCCAGAACCGACATCACGTGAGGGGCGTCTCTTGAGGGGCGTTTCAACTGTAATTGTGATTTCGTATTAGGGACAGCACCCCTGGGTGGAGTGGTAGCAGATGCCTGGGGACCTTTCAGAGTAGGCAGAGAGGGGTCATGACTGGAGATCATAGGTTTTCACCTAAGAATAAGAGTGGGTGAACTTCTTAGGAGGTCATTCACAGCTGACACCTTTGATAGGTTGGGACTTTGTTAAGTAGGGATACCATCCAGTACAGAGTAGGGACAGCCTAACCTAATTCCTTCCTTCCTTTGTAAATGACGAATAGATTGCAATTTGTGTCTATTCTTGCAACTCTGATGATTCTGGAATTGGTCTTAGTGACATTCTTTGGTCGCTTAAGAGCCTTTAGAGAACACATGTTTGTATTAGTGCCTTTATATCTTTTGAATCTCGTTTTGAGATGCCTGTATTTGCAGTTATCATTGACTCTATAATAAACCTTTGAAACTTAGAAGTAGTATGTGGTCTTTCAGAGTCGAGCCCATTATTAGTCAACTAACCTGGTATTGGATGCACTTTCTTTCCTCAATGACAGGCAATAAAGATTCAGACGACCTGAACGGGGTTTAGATCTGGAGTGGTAAACTAGAGATCAAAAATCCCGCCCTCCCAGTTGGTAGCTATAGAGTATGGTTGCCTTCTTGAGGAAGGTGATCTAGGCCAGGTTAGAATACCCCAAGGCCCCTTGAGATCGATGATCAGAATTTGTGAGAAAGAAAAGCAGCAGTATCGGTCGAGAGTGAGTATAAAGGGTCATGCGTGTTAGATTGCGGTGTTTTGTGTTGTATCTATGTTGTAATGTCTTGCGGAGTTGAAAGCCTGTAGAGTGACTGTGGAACAGGTTGTGAGCGCGCGCAACCGGTGCAAATCTTAAGTTCAGAGGAGAGCTTAAGTGGTTCGGGTGTATCGGACATCCAGAGTAATTGTCAACCAGTGTGAAGGGGGTCATGAGGTACCATTGATGGCCCGCAAGACCGTGATAGGGGGAACGTAAGAGTGAGTGTGTGAGTAACGGACGCTGGACGGAAGTTACTGTGTGTAAGCAACCTATCAGAGAGACGATTGCCTGGAAAGGCATTTCGTCAGTTGTGGTGACAATTACAGATAAACTGTGGACGCACAGGCAAGAGAAGTGATCGCTTGGTCGGAAGTAATCACCTTTCAGTGTATGAATGGGACGCATGCGTGACCAAGAGACGAGCTGAGAAAGGAGGGGAACTGCTGCGAAGGGGAGAGGAGTGACATCAGAAAGTGCCGCGCTGGGATTGGCCGGTAGGGGTGAGACCGCGCTGTGATAGACCAGCTAGCAGAGCCGCGCTAGGATTGGCGGATTGTCTCCAGGAAGTAAACAGAATAGCGAAGCGGGAAATTGTACAATTGATCATGAAGTGTTTTAAATGGTTAAGAGCGATGTTTAAGAGAGAGAGGCGGAGATCTTATGATGGGGAAGAGGTCCCGCCGGAGGGTACGCCGGCTAATTATATGGCGACGAATGTTGGGCTACATACTATATTGTGGATTTCAGATTGGTGTAAGATTACGGAGGGGAATGAGGAACTGACGTTTCCAAAGTATGGGACGTTTAGACTAGAGATACTACATCAGTTAAAAGCAGTTATGACCTCAATGAGACCTCTGCCTAGACCGACCCAGTTTGAAGCCCTTAATGCATGGATTAGGGCGGCGCACGATAGGAACCAGAATAGGCGTCAAGAAAGGGTGAAACGATCGGTAAGAGCAGTGCAGGATGCCAAATGGGATGCGATGCTAAAAGATGGAGAGTGCATAACCTTGAAGTAAACAAACTGTACCCAGTGATAGAGGTGGCAGGAAACAGGAGCCCATTAGAGGAAGATGATGAGAGCGAGACAGAGGACAGCCTGATAAATAGGTTACTAACAGATAGGCCACCCCCGTACAATAGAGAGACAGAAAATGCTGAGCCCAGCAGAGAAGGGGGGGCTGGCATAGGGGAGTATAGACCGCTTCCTAGCACGGATTCGGATCCCACTGCAAGTAAAGAATTGCCTCAACCTAGTCCGGTGCAGAAGGTAGTCGGAAGGTTTGTGGTACAAAAGGTGTCAGAAACGGAGCGTGCCACATCCTATGCACTACCAGACGCCCTGCAAGTACCTGTTACTATAGGTCCTATAGTATCGATTTATGACCCAGAGAGAGCCAGAGGGGAGGAACAGGTACGACTAGACAGGGAGAGAGCAGAAATGGCGAGGAGGAATGATACGATCAATTCCCCAAGACAGCTGCCAGGACCAAGGGATTGGAGCACCCCAGTACATACAGCAGTAGATCCCACAAGAGATCAGGGGGGCCCGAGATGGCCGATGGATCTGAGGGGATCAGAGCCAAAATCCTTCCAGGAGTTAAGAGAGTACATGAAGGAATGGGATGCGGCAGTAGAGGCTCACAAGAGCCTGATAGCAGCGGAAGCTGAAAGGGAAAGCCAAGATAGCAGGATCCGGACTCACTGCGGGGCTGACGAAAGCAGTCCGGAGTGGGACGGGAAGGGTCAGGAAAGTAGAGGGGATACTCGTCATACCAGGAGTGGAGGTAGACCAGCACTGGAAAACAGGAGCCCTGAGTGTGGGGGGGTGTCCCGCCCCGTTCACAGCGAAGGGGATAGGAGAACGCAGGAGTACAGGGACAGCTTTAAGTGCACCCACTATGCGTCTGGCAATAGTGGACAAAACGAGAGTTGCGAGAGGTCCTGGGGAGCGGAGAAGGAGCTTACCAGGTACTGAGTGACACTAGGCAACGAGGAAATAGTGACAGGGTGGAGAACAGCAGAGAATCCTATCATGGGGCTAGGGAAACCAGAGAGAATGGACAAAATGAAATTGGGGGAAACAGGACGGTGTTTCACCACCCTCCAAGGGAAGATGGCCGAGCATGGGACTTAGAAAGATGGGAACAAGGGAGGATTCTCCTGAACACCCCTGAGCCTAGGCGTAGGACTCGGAGCTGGGATGGGAGAGATAACAATGAACACCTTAAGAAAGACATACTGCGAGCCGAGATAAAAGCAAAGAGACTTGATGTCGCCAGTTTAAAATCAGATCTGGATGACATGGTAGATGGTACTTTGCCTTTGGAAAGAATGGACATGTACGAGCAGGATGAAGTACTGTTCATGGCAAAGGACATCACTCGGAAAGCGAGAGCAGCACATGAGAAGTTAGTCGAACTGGCAGGAAAATACATGGTAGACTTGTCAAGGACCAAAGCATTACAGGGTAACCACAGGCTACATTATTCAGATCAGGACCTAGATGAGAGAGGAACAATAGGATTAAAAACACACATAAGGGAATTGATCACTGGAATAAGGACATGGAGAGCGCTGGATAAGTGGGAAGAAAGATGGTCCAAGAAAGGGACCGTCAGGAGAAGCACACTTGGGATGTCCCCAGAGGGAAGGCTGCAGGAGGTAGAGGCATACCCTTTGCGTGAGGTTGCAAACGGGAGCTATGTGCATGTGCCCTGGAGTAGGGGGGACTTAGCTGCCTTTACGAATTCCTTCCCTAAATTGAGGGAGAATCCAGTGGAATGGTATAAGCAGGTAGAGAGGTTCGTAAAAATCTCCAAAGTACTCTGGGTTGACCTGAACACCCTGTTTGACATTGTGGTACCAGGAGACTTGTGGTCAGCATGTAAGGTTAGTGCTGAATGGCCCACATCAGAACCAGAGAGAGATGCACAGACTAATGGACCGTCCGAGACAGTAATGACAAAATATGAGAGAGTGATGACTTGGCTGAAGGAAAAGGTGCCAATGCAGGACATAGATTGGGTCAAAATAGATCGAACTAGGCAGGAACCCAAGGAGACAGTTCATGAATATTATGAGAGATTGCTGAAGGCGTTTAAACAATATAGCGGGTTGGACGTAATGGATCCTAAAGACATAGGGCAGTTTGTGTCTAAATTTGTTTTGGGCTTAAGACCGGATATTTGTTTAATGATTCAACAACACTTGATTTGTTGGCAAAATAAACCTTTGGACGAGATTCTGAGATATGCTAGGTACTGCAGTGATGAGATAGATTCAAAGGCCAAAAAGCTAAAAGAAAAACTGATGGTGGTACAGATGCAGTCAGCTGGTAAGGGTGGAAAACAGCAACAGGGAACAGGGACTGTGGGCAGGAGACAGAATAACCAGAACAAAGGTAATGAGGAGAACTCCAACTCAAGACCTAGGGTAGACATTGCGACATTGAAAAAGACGACCCGGTGCCATCAATGTAACGAGGTGGGACATTGGAAACGTGAGTGTCCCTACAACGTGGAAATTGGAGAACTAGAGATAGAGGAGGAAGAGTTTCAAAACACTCCAGGAAAAGGGGCAACAGCATACCAAGGAAAGGTGGTCAAAGGGGGGACCCCAGCTCCACGAGCCCAGTTCCCCCAACCACCCAGAATAGGGACAGTGGGGAAGACCTATAGACAGATGCCTCTTTTCGTAGGAGGAGAAGAGTGTTACTACGTTGATCCCCTAACGGGACAGAGAGTGGAGAGAGAAAACTGTACCCTCGGGGCAGTCTTAGAGGTGGACCAAAGGGGACCATACGTTGAGGCCGAAGTGGCAGGGTGTCCCACGACTTTCTTAGTAGACACAGGGGCCACTCGATCCACGTTGAGATCAGCCGTAGTTCCAGGCCTGCCCATGTCAGGAGAAACGATACAAGTGGTGGGGGTCGCAAACAGGAGAATAACAAGCCCATTGACCGAACCAGTGCTAGTGAAAATAGGGAAATACAGCGATGAGCATCAGTTTGTGGTTTGTGATTCTAGCCCTGTATGTCTGTTGGGAAGGGATTTATTGTGCAAGTTAAATTGTACAATATACTGCACTCCGCAGGGAGTGGAGGTACTGACTAATGATAATGACGCTGACTTTAAGGTCGCAAACTCAAGAACGTGTGTGGAGCTGTATCCCACTTTGACAGTGGATGAGCTCACTTGGGATCTAAGGGAGACCGTGGCACCAGAAGTGTGGGATTTCACTGGGGAAGAGATTGGACTAGTCAAGGGAGGGGACCCAGTGAAAATCATAGTAAAACCGAATGCTGAGTTTCCGAGAACACCCCAATATAAATTGACCCCAGAAACGATTGCAGGTATAAAACCCGTGATCGAGTCCATGATTAAGCAGGGAATACTGAAAGAAATCGTGGGTAGTCCATGTAACTCCCCGATTATGGGTTTGCAGAAACCGAGTGGGAAATTCAGAATAGTGCAGGACCTTCGAAAAATCAATAACATAGTTGTCTCATGTTGTCCAGTGGTACCGAATCCATCAGTGATATTGTTTCAGATACCGTTCCAAGCCGAATGGTTCACAGTGATAGACCTTTGCCAGGCTTTTTTTTCGACCCCTTTGGACGAGGATAGCCACTTTCTTTTCGCTTTTAAGCTGGAAGGTCGCGTATTAACATGGTGCCGTATCCCACAGGGGTATACAGAGAGCCCATCGATTTTTAACCAGCTTTTGAAGAAAAATCTTGAAAGTCTAGTGCTGCCCCAGAATTCGGTTCTGGTCCAGTACATAGACGACGTACTTGTTGCGTCAGAAACTGAAGAAGCTTGTAAGGAGGACTCCATTGCTTTGCTAAATCACCTAGCTGCAAACGGGCACAAGGTGTCTCCGAGCAAATTGCAGTACTGCCTGACGGAAGTGCAGTATTTGGGGCACAGAATTGAAAAAGGAAAACGGAAGGTGTCACCAAACAGAATAGAGGCGATCATGAAAATGAACGCACCTAAAACACAGAGAGAGGTCAGGATGTTCCTAGGGATGGTGGGTTATTGCCGACAGTGGATAACGAACTTTTCACTGAAAGCAAAACCCTTGCAAAAACTGACGCACAAGGAGGTGAGAGATCCGGTGCCATGGGACAAAGATTGTTTGATGGCGTTCCTGCAGCTGAGAGAGGACCTGTGTCGTGCTCCTGCTCTGGGAATGCCAGATTACGACAAAACATTCTTGCTTTACTGTTGTGTAAGAGAGGGTTGTGCTTTGTCAGTACTGGTCCAAATCCATGGGAATGCCCGTAGACCAGTCGCCTATTTTTCGGCTACCTTAGACCCAGTAGCCGCAGCGTTGCCCGGATGTCTCAAATCCGTTGCTGCAACGGGTGTCAGCATTGAGAGGTGCGAAAATATAGTAATGGGACACCAGTTAGAGGTGTATGTGCCACATTCTGTTGAACTGTTGATGACCAGGACCAAAACACAGCATCTGACCAATAGCAGGCTCACGCGCTATGAGCAAGCCATTCTTGCTGCAGAGAACGTGACCCTCAAGAGATGCTCTGTTTTGAACCCTGCTACATTGATGCCACTCCCAAGTGACATTGAGGATGATGTATGTACAGATCACGATTGCCTTGATGTGACTGAACTATGCACCAAACCGAGACCCGACATCGTGGATGAGCCACTGACTGACCCCGATGAAGTTTTCTTTGTTGATGGCTCATGTGTAAGAGACGATGTTGGTCAGTTGAGAGCAGCTTATGCTGTTTTTACAATTACTGGAGTTGTGGAAGCCGCATGCCTGGAAGGAGTACACTCCGCTCAGGTAGCTGAAATTATTGCATTGACGCGTGCCTGCCTGGCAAGCAACCAAATTCGAGTCACCATATACACTGATAGCCAATATGGTCGGGGTAGTTCATGATTACGGGCAATTGTGGTCTCAAAGGGGTTACATGACCTCTTCAGGTTCACCCATTCGAAATGGGGAGTTTGTACGCTTATTGTTGGAAGCCTTGCAATGTCCGGCAGCTATTGCCGTTGTGAAATGTACAGCACTTACCAGAAACACAGACTTTGTGTCACAGGGCAATAGATATGCCGACGAAGTTGCATGTTATTGTGCAGAACAAGGGTACTCTTTCACGGAGGTGGAAGTGGGTGGAATAAATGTAAGGACTGAATTAGCTATGATATTGGAAACCGTAGATACTTGGGACGAGCTAAAATGTATACAAGAAAATGCACCCGATTTTGAGAAAAGAATATGGGAAACTGCTGGATGTGTGATGGGCGAGACAAACTTTTGGGTTTCAGCAGATGGAAGGGCAGTGTTGCCAAATGAGTTGGTGAGCCCAATGGCAAGACAAATACATTGTCCAGTACACCTAGGGCGAGACGCTATGTTGAGAGTATTCAGACAAACTTGGTACAACCCCAAGTTTAGAGTAGCAGCAGAAGCAGTGTGCCAGCGTTGTGTGACCTGTCAGCAGCTGAACATAGGAAAAAGAACACCAGTTGCATTGAGTCACATAGGGAGGTCTGGAGGTCCATTCAATCGAATGCAACTGGATTTCATTGAAATGCCAAGGTGCAACCGCCTTCGATACGTCCTGGTGGTTGTTTGCATATTTTCCAGATGGGTCGAGGCATACCCTACACGCAGGTGTGACACCCTCACAGTAGCCAAGTTATTGCTTAGGGAACTCATCCCGCGCTTCGGGGTACCGGCCTCTTTGGAATCAGATAGGGGAACACATTTTAACAGCGAACCTGTAAAGATGATTTGTGCAGCCCTGAACATAGACCAGAAGTTGCATTGTAGCTATCGACCAGAAGCTTCGGGAATTGTGGAGCAGATAAACGGCACTATAAAGTCCCGAATTGCCAAGATGTGTTCATCAACGTCTCTGAGTTGGCCTGATGCTCTGCCACTAGTTCTTATGAGCATCCGTAGTACCCCAGACAGAAGAACGGGACTATCACCACACGAGGTGTTAATGGGGAGGGCAATGAGATTGCCATCAGTACCAACTTCAGCATTGTTGAATATCACAGATGATATGATCCTGGACTATTGTAAGGGTCTGTCTGATGCCATTCATTCTGTGTCCCTTCAGGTGCAGGCTGCCGAGGTCCCGTCGTGCCAGGACTTGTGTCATGACCTGTGCCCTGGAGACTGGGTGTTGGTCAAAAAGCACGTCAGGAGAAGCTGCCTAGATGTCCAGTTGCGTGGGCCCTACCAGATCATCCTAACATCGAACACTGCTGTGAAAGTGGGAGGGCTGCCCAACTGGATCCACGAGTCCCACACGCGGAGAGTTCCAGCACCTCTGGAAGAAACAGCTCCTCTCTCGAATGTAAGTCCAGCTGTGGACAGAGAAGCCATAGAGGGGGCCAGCCAAGCTGTAGAGGTGCCAGAAGAAGCTGGGAGCGTGTCTGACCAGGCCGAGGACGGTCACTACAATAGTGAAACCGACGACGCTACAGAAGGAGGAAGTAGCTGGGAGTATGAATCAGACGCTGGCCAAGCTGAAAGTGAGCACGAGCAAAGCAGAAGGTCAAGGAGCAGGAGGGCAAGGCGTGGAGAGGCCAGCTGGCCGCAAAGGAGAAGGTCAAGCCTGAGGTCAACTCCAGAGAGACCCCTTGCTCCAATATCCGAAGACTCAGACCTGGACGAAGGCGCTCTGGGCTCGGAAGCAGCCGATCCAAGAAGGTCAAGGAGAGTACGTGTGCCTAGCAGAAGATACGCCACTCCTGAGTGGACATACCTGGCGACAGATGTCTTGGGAACGAGCTACAGGGAGAATAAGGGCGGTGATAGTGACCAGCACTGAACCCATCATCAGAGTAGAAGTACAGCTGTTGGTGCCTGGAGTCGAAACAGAAGGGACACTAACGTTCAAACTCCCCAACCCTCCCTACCTAAGCAAGTTAAAGCACATGTTCTTCACCGAATTACAATTCCCCGACTTCGGAACAACGATAACAAGTCATGAAGAGCACATTCTTCGTTTGGAAATATTGAACTACGCTATCCAAGCCGCTGGTTCAAGCCTCATTGTAGATGCTTAAAGACTTTGTAAATAAACGAGAGTGAGAAGATAACCTAGCGCCTAGTGGAAGCAGAGAAAACTTAGGGGTTTCCTTTAAGTTGACGGAGAAGGGCTAGGGTTGTCTGTGTTAAGGTTCAAAAAGACTTCGCAAAAAGAGATTGCCAGCTTCCGATTGTGTGATTCTAAAGACTGAAGGATCAAGAGAGACTGTAAAGGAACTCAAAGAGAAAGAACTTTGTGTTGAATAGGAGAAAGGAATCATACTGTCTGAAGAACATGGAGGCCGGTAATCCGAACAGCAGAGCCAAATGTATAATAGGCACACTAATAGTGGGTGTGATGTTTCTTATAGCTTTAGTAGTTACTGTATCATATGTGATGGGACACGAGAGTGAGGCAAGGGTACCAGACCAAAAATCTGTAGTGACACCAAAACCCACTGCTGCTGGTAAGAAAGGGGAAACAATACAGGAGAAAGCGTTATTAGCAGCAGAAACCCGTAGGTTACATATGGATGAGTCCCAGGGCGACTATAGGTCAAAAGCTTATGCCAAACTGTTATATGAGTATGTAGATGCCATGGAGGTCAAGGATTGTTATGTGTGTATGCAACTGCCTGCGTCTGTGGATGAAGGCATTAGATATCATCACCTCCCACTGACTTATGGCATTACATGTAGTTTATTGCTTAGCATATTTTATGGACGAGATAGTTTTGAATACTATTTCTCTAATTATGATTCAGTGTTACTAGAAGTCCCAAATTACAAACAAATGAATAAATGGGACTACTATAAGAGTGAAGACAGATTAGCAAAATTCTTCATTCCTTGGGATACGTTAGATACTTCACATGCCCGCAGAAATAACCTGACTTGCAAAGTGTCAGAAGTCGAGAAGAAGTTTATAGGGCAAGTGGATGATCGTTACAGAAGGCAAAAGATTCTGAAAAAATCAGGACAGTGGAAGACAGATTGGACCGAGGAGGAGAAAGCACACAAAAGGAAGGGTAGTAGTGGTCCAATAGCTTTGGATCGAACATAGAAAGGGAAGCTATGCCTTCACAGAAGCCAAACGTACTACGAAAATGTATTCGTAGGGGAGGTCAGTTGTGAACATGCTTTTAGATTAGAATATTACACAAAGGACTTCTTGAAAGGAATGCAAGTGATTCCAAATGTATATTTTGTATGTGGAAGAAATGCCTATGTGAGACTACCTGATAACTGGTACGGATCATGTTATTTGGCAATTGTTTTCCCCAAAATATACCATGCCCAAGACTTAGAGATCATAGAGGGCAAGGTCTCAACAAGAGGAAGAAGAGACCTAGGGGATGCGGAATTAGTTGGAGATGTATTTGGCGCTGCATTTCCTATTTTAGGACTGATCCTCAATGATGTCAAAATTAGGAGACTGGCAACAGTCGTAGACAGATTGTCTGCCAGTACTGCTAGATCCTTAATGCTGGTGGAAGGAGAGATGCAGTCGATAAGGGCCATGGTGCTTCAGAACCGTCTTGCGTTAGACGTTCTGCTAGCCAAGGAGGGCGGAGTCTGTAAGGCTTTGAAGGTCCAGGAATGTTGCACTTACATTCCAGACAATTCAAAACCCCTTGAGAAAGTCATTATGAACATAACCAACATCCACAAAGAGATCGAAGACCTAACTAAAGTAAATGTTTGGGAAAAAGTGGGTCATGGAATGGGTAAAGTTGGAGGTTGGTTCGCCAACATAGGGAAGAGTTTTGTATGGTATATAATGAAGCCTATCATCATAATAGTGATCTGTGTGATCATATTGTGGGGATTGGTGAGGTCGTACCAATGGTACAGATCAAATAGGTTGGAGAGATCCAGGAGAGAACAGGAACGGAGATTAGCTGCTATGCAAGATCATCAGTATAGGAGTCTGAAAGCTCTAGAAACGATAAAAAGGGGGAGCCTTGCAACAAGTTCTGTATGAAACATTCAAATTGATGTACTAGTGATGACCCCTAGAGGTCATCAAAGGGGGGAACTGAGAGAGCGCAATTTGAATGAAACGTATGTATACGCCATATGTACAAGCCCGTGGCGTAAAGTTAGCTAATGTAACTTGAGAAATGAGAACATGTATCCGTACTTACTCAAGAGTGTTTTAGTAGAGATAGAAAGCCCCTATAGAGTATGGGCTATAATAAAAATGTGTGGAAATGCTTTAGAAATATTAGTGATTAATCAGGATCCATGTTATGTAGCTGCTAACGGAGGAATGTCATGCTGCAAAGCATAGAAGGGAACAGGCCTCATGGCCAGGGCGGAGAGGATTGGAAATGTACACTTATACATGACATGGATTGCACTACGTTATTTAGTAATTCTGTTTATTCGTTAGATTTATATTCCATAGATGTGTTTCTCATAATTAAAGGATAAGGTGTTAACATGTTATTTTAATTCTCGAAAGGATGGAAGAGAATAGAATTTCTGCAAGAAGTGTTGTAGGCCTGAAGAGAGAAAAGGGTTTTTCCTGATTTGCACGTGTTGGTACATGTCGAGTTGTGTCGAGAAATAAGTTGCAAACTTCTGTTAGAAGTCTATGAGAATTGGGATCCAAGTTGCGGATGTCTGTCTGCAGGTGCGAGGGGGGTTCCAATCAAAAGTTTGATGAATAGAGCTCTGTTCGAAGAGGCTGGTACAGACATGGAGGAGGATTCCGGAATGTTTAGGGGGTAACAGCGAGCTGGAGAAGAAGCCTGGGAAGCAAGGTCAACGCTAAACACGAGGCCCAAGGGAAGATCATCATGGAAAAAGCCAGAACCGACACCACGTGAGGGGCGTCTCTTGAGGGGCGTTTCAACTGTAATTGTGATTTCGTATTAGGGACAGCACCCCTGGGTGGAGTGGTAGCACATGCCTGGGGACCTTTCAGAGAGCGGATGGGTAGGCAGAGAGGGGTCATGACTGGAGATCATAGGTTTTCACCTAAGACTAAGAGTGGGTGAACTTCTTAGGAAGTCATTCACAACTGACACCTTTGATAGGTTGGGACTTTGTTAAGTAGGGATACCATCCAGTACAAAGTAGGGACAGCCTAACCTGATTCCTTCCTTCCTTTGTAAATGACGGATAGATTGCAATTTGTGTCTATTCTTGCAACTCTGATGATTCTGGAATTGGTCTTAGTGACATTCTTTGGTCGCTTAAGAGCCTTTAGAGAACACATGTTTGTATTAGTGCCTTTATATCTTTTGAATCTCGTTTTGAGATGCCTGTATTTGCAGTTATCATTGACTCTATAATAAACCTTTGAAACTTAGAAGTAGTATGTGGTCTTTCAGAGTCGAGCCCATTATTAGTCAACTAACCTGGTATTGGATGCACTTTCTTTCCTCAATGACAGGCAATAAAGATTCAGACGACCTGAACGGGGTTTAGATCTGGAGTGGTAAACTAGAGATCAAAAATCCCGCCCTCCCAATCTGGAGGTCGTCTCACACTAGAATTCCTGGAGTTCAAGTTGTTAGATGCATATGAGTAATATATGGAATTTATCATGATTCCACATGATAGGAAGCTTTACATCCAATTTAGGTCCGGCTCCCTCCCCGTGAATTTGTTCACAGCGGCATGGCATTGACCTTCCACCGCATCGCAGCATTGCCCTGGTTGCCCTGGGATTGATGAGACTATCAAACACATTCTCTTCGTCTGTCCGTTATATTAATCCTTGAGATTTAAATGGATAGCTCCTGTTTGCAGGCTGATGGAAAATTCAATGCTATCAAGAAGCATTGCGCATTATAAAATCTGACTCCAGTCCACTAGTGGTCTGCACATTGGCTACATTTCTGGGGAAAATGTTGATTATTAGAATGTAAGCATTAGAGGCATATCCTAAGAATTTTGACAGTTCTTTGTAACTTCTTTTAGCTACATTGAATCTATTTTATCTTAGCACCTTGCTGAATTGCGTCTAAGGCACTGTGAATATGTAATGGGTTACTCGTGTAACCCAACCGGTGTTCCATCCTATTCGTTCCACGTTTTTACTTTTTATTCCTTTCCTTTTCCAACTGCCGTTTTAAGTTATTTCATGTAGTTGGAGCAATTTGATTGGTAAATGGTTGCTGAGTTTAAAATGAATTACTGCCATGCACGCAACAATGTATTTTTGCACTAAATGCACCTGCACTTTCATGTAATCTAATAGGGGTTTCATATCATCAGCACTTTGCTTTTTCACTCCTGTTTTTTAAACTCCAGTATTAAATATTTACATTAGGTTGGTGCATTTTGACTTGTCAGTTAATCTTGTCCATACAATGAACTACTGTTACGCATATAATACTGAGTCCTTGTACTGTATGCACTTGCACTTTTTGTTTTATGGTCGTAATGACTGAATAAAGTTTTCTGGCTATGACTATGAACTATTATAGCGAGGATCTTGGGAGGTCTGCCTTGAGGCCCTATGTAGAAGGTGGCCAGCTCCTGCTTCCAGAGGGTTCATCTTGGCCTGCCTTAGTATCTCCTGCTTTCAAAATACTTGGCCTGATGTTCCTCTTTCAAATCACATTTCATTACCAATAGGGGAATCTAAACAAAGCTTTACTGATACACACAGACTAGAACTCTGGCCTCAAAACTGGAATCCCAGCCCTCTGGACATTTCCTTCAGGAAGCTGCATTCTGATGGAACTTCCTTCTCTGTCCAAAAAGCAACATTTTAAAACGGACTCCCTGCAAAGATAAGAAACATCCAAAACCACCTCAGATTCAAGGATGAAGTAAAGACCTGACTATTCCACAAAAGGTGACACATCTACTGCAAAGCAGTCTCAAATCCTAAGAATCCCACAATTTTGAGTCAGTCACCTATGTACTGGTGAAAGGTATGTGCATCTCTCACTCCTCTTGGCTCCAGTCCAAGCTTAAGTGCATCTAACAATATTGCATGCATATATCTTTTCTCAAAAACGCATTGAAAATGATGCTCATTAGGACTGCACAATTGTGTTCTATGAACTACGTAAATCTACTTAGGCCCTGATTACAAATGCCTTGCAGGAGAATGCAATATCTATAGCACATGTTAAGTTAAATACTAAGAGGGGATATCAATTTATCTGGTGTGATAAATAGTATCAATTGTGAATTCTGTCTGGAAATGGAACATAAGATACAGATTTTACTGTTCTCTGCACCAAAACCTGCATGTTCCATTATTTACAAGTCACTTATCCCCCAGTAAAGTTTTTCCCAGGTACATTTTGGCAAGGGAAGACTGATGAAATTTATCTGGGAAAATATGGTGTGGTTTTGGGGCTTGTGGTGTGGATATGTGCTCTACCAGGAGCTATCATATGTTTGCATTTAAGTAGGCCAAACATAATTAGTTGCTCTAACCACTTAAGTTCATATAGCACAAAGTTGTAAGCATACTACAAACTACAACACTTAATAAATATAGCTCAAACGTTTTTGAAAAGCA
This sequence comes from Lissotriton vulgaris, assembly GCF_964263255.1. NCBI lineage: Eukaryota > Metazoa > Chordata > Amphibia > Caudata > Salamandridae > Lissotriton > Lissotriton vulgaris. Next base: position 383,259,225 of record NC_141685.1, read on the forward strand.
TCATTGATGGTGCTTTTAAAGCTGTACCCAATTATGAATGACTAACCATTACTTCAAAGCACACAACATAATTAAGATATTTGCAAATGCTGTGATTTTAAAATAAAAGTAACATAACTGATGCCCGTCTGTACTTTTGAGCCTTTTATTTATAGGGGTTCTAGCATACAACACATTGTAAACCTAGCATTGCTTTAAAACTGTTTAAGTTAAATATATAAATGTGTGCTCTACATTACACAGGCTACAGGATATTTTACAGCTTTGGATAATTGGGTTAGCTATTTTATCGACCCCAGAGGGATGAAAAAGTAAGATGCCTTTGTTGGAATTCAAATTCAAATTCATGTCCGGCGGACTCGAGACAGATGCCTTGCTCTGGCTCACCTTGAGGTCCTCTTAGACCCTTGAGAAGAAAAGGAGCCAAGTTTGCTTGAGGCTTTTCACTGCCACTCACACTCTAACCTCATGCAGCAAGAATTAAAAACAAAGCATTGACCTGTGATGTAAAACAGGAGAAAGTCATGTGTCTGTTTGGGATGGTGGGTTGAGTCACCCGGGGGTATGGCATCCATTTATTCTTTCATCTATTATTCAGTCTTTCACCATTCATTCTGTCCTTCCATCTGTGTGCCCATCCATATCCAAACCTATTCAACCATTTAAAAATCTATCCTTCATCTATTCTTCTATCCATCATTTCACTCATTTATCCCTCGATCCAGGGGTCGGGTACAACCGACTTGAAACCAGGGCTGGTCCAGACAAGCCAGACTGGTAAAACAGGTCCATTTTGGCCAGGAAGTACACAGGGACATTCGGACCCGCAAACAACATTACAGGTGGTGAACCCACAAATTGAGACTAGATCAGGGAGCCCTTTGATTAACCTCTCCAACTATAACTTGACGGCGGAGGAAGAAAGTATCCTTGGTAAGGGTTTATCTTTCGTACCTACCAGACTACCCAATACATTCAACCTTAGGATTGAACTCCATCATTTTTTCCGTAAGGTCAGACTGAAATACTATTTTAATAAGATCCCTTATCAGCCGGTTTTCAGTAATACTGGACTTTGAACACCCTCCACTTTCCCTCCACCGTCGCATATGATGCCTCACAAGATTCTGGCTTATGAACAAGTGGTCACAAGAGATGTGAATACTTTGGAACTTACCCCCTGTACTTGGGCATCATAAATGCGGATTGTGTAAGGCCTGCACTATGGCGTTGCAGTTGAAGCCATTTTCATACAATGACCGGAGTCATGTGTTGCAGCATCATACCAACTGCAATACTATGGGAGTGATTTACGCCATCCTTTGCCCTTGTGGCTTCATGTATATAGGCCAGACAGTACAGAAAGTCAAAATACGCATTATACAGCATTGTAGTCGAGTACGTTGCAAGGTCCAGGGGGCACCCATGGTGGAACATTTTGTGAAATTTGACCACCCCCCTGAAAGTCTCAAATGGTGGGTAATTGAGAAGGTTACTAGAAACCCACGTGGAGGAGATTTTGCTAGCATCTTAAGCACTCGTGAATGTAAATGGATGCATATGTTTGATACAGTCAGTAGAGGGCTTAACGAGTATGAAGAGGTCACTAGAAAGATGGCCTCCCTTCACAATGGTTGATGTATTAGCCCCATTTTCCCTATGGATACACTTAGGCCTCCTGATTGACGTTGACATTCTTATAAAGACCTATGGCGATTGCATACTGTATTATACTGTATTAGCGTGGATGAATCTAGGAGGGTGCGCATTCTACCAGCCTTAAGGATATGTGTTTTGCCATTGTCTCAATTTGGTCACAGGGCTCAGTGATCACCCTTACAACCTGCCTATATTTGTCATTTTCTGTATTTGAATTTGTTTTTTCAAAAATGCATGTTTTCTAAGTTTTGCAAAGTTACCCCTGACTAATATTGTTAAATTTCAGATCATGCAAGCGCAACTGTGCTTTTTTAATTATGCCTCCTGAACTTTCGGAATGTGCATATGATTATGCTGCGTAAATTTGTATACATTTTTTGTATGCAAGACTATTTCTGCAACGCAAGTTTGAGCACCTTGACCTGGGATGGAAGGGTTTTTTTGCCCTAACCAAACGAGAAGCAGTCCAATTGTATACAGTCTGTTTCATCAATATGTATCTAATCATGTTTAATGTGTTTTATGTAAAAGTGTACCTGTTATCATTCTATGCAACACGCTAACATTCAAGCACTCTTATTCAACTTTCACTTTGCGTGGGACGGCAAGTTTTGCCTAAACCGACTTTTACTTTGAAGTGAGAAACTGAATGTTGGACTTGGCCCTTCTGGCAGGTTCACCCCTAAACTTTTTTGCTTTTAATATATGATCTGTATTGATGATTTTTGGTCTCTGCACACTTTTTCCCTGTGTCCCAGAGTAAAGTGCGTGCATGTAGTTAGGCTGGCCTGCTCTCCCATAGGAATGCATGGGTAATGTCTGTGTCCCTGGTAGTTCCTGATGCGTGGGGAGTGCAGACTCGACTTTGGTATGTGCAAGCTCGTGAGAATAAATGCTTTGCAATGATGTATGTGGCATGAGTGTGTCTTGTGTAGAAATGCCACTTCTAGGACTTGGCATATTAATGTAAAATATGCCTGCCATGTGATTGGCTGGAGCTTGCTGGCGAGCCAGGCTTTAGGAAGGCTGGATGGGTCTGCCCGGTGGTGGGTTTGAGATTAGCATGTTGATGGCTGGGGAGGAGTGCACCTGGGCCCTGATGGGGCTGGACTTTCCCCACACAATGCTGGCTCCACCCCCTGTGGTGCGACTGATGACCCTAGCCTCCTCTGTGAATGAAATTGGTGGTTGAGCTATCAAGGGTACTTTAAAGCCAGCTGCGACTGGTTTCTCCCCCACCCTGCACCTACAGACAAAGGAATTTACAGTATAAGAAGGGGCTGTGTCCCCATACAATTTGTTCTGCCTTTGGATCTTACCTGAGGGGGCTGCTGCTGTTGCTGGGGCCAGGAGGACCGCCACTTGGATTGTCTCCCTGCCTGGAGACCCAGTGAGCTGGCTCTGGGCCCAGCCTTGCCCCCTGTCTGTCTCCAGACCTTGCTACAGCTTTGCTGTTGCCTTCAGCGCTGAGAACTCTTTTCCTTTACCCCTTAAGCGCTTGGGAGGGCTGTGGATTGCCTCTTGCGCTTGAGAGCGCTTTATTTCTATTTCAAGAGCTGGGAGCGCTTTTCCTGTGGTCCATAGCGCTGAGGAGCGCTTTATTTACAGAAGCCGGTGCCCACCCGGCATTGGACCCGTTTTGCCGATTTTTGGCCGAGCGAGTGCCCCCCTCGCTTTATATTTTATTTATAGAAGCCGGTGCCCAGCCGGCATTGCCCTGTGTGTTGTTTGAGTATTTTAAGCCGGTGCTCACCCGGAATTGCCCCTGGACAATCTCCGCCTCAGCCCAGGAGTGTGTGCAGCCCCCGCCGGGCCGCCGCGCTGCCTACGATGACCCGGAAGTGCTGCGTCAGCCGACCAATCGCTGCGCGGCACAGGGGAGGCAGCCAGAAGTCCCGCCCCCGCAGCGGAGCAGCGAAGAAGGAAGCGCCACCAGCGAGGCTCCGAGGAAGAGGAGCCCCGCAAGGAGAGCCGTCCCGCCAGCGAGAGCAGCGCCAAGGACGCCCGGTGAGTGTGGGCTTCCCGAGGGGTGTGCAGCCTGACTGTCGAGCGGCCCCACCTGACCAGAGGGCCGCTCCAACATTGTTCTAGGGCCAGAGAGCAAGTGAAGGGAGGAGGGCGTCGGGGCACATTGCCGGTGCTCGCCCCTCCCCGTCAGTGTGTAGAGCCGATTGAGGCTCTGGGGACATTATTTGATTCTGGGTCCCCCGTGAGGGACTCCAACAAGCCCACATTGGTGATTAGAAGCCCCGAGGCTCCTGGGGGCAATCTGTATATCTCGAGCCCTGAGAGGCTCCAACGTCGTGCAGGGGCATTCTTTATTAGAGCCTGAGAGAAGGCCCCCGCCCCAGCCCACATTGTCTTTGAGCCCCGAGAGGCTCCCGCCCTAATTGTTTTACGAGCCTGGGAGGCTCTAGGGGCATTTCATTGTTTTAGAGCACTGAAGCTCTATAGTGCCAGCATATTTGTTTAAGAGGCTCTTAAGTGCCTATTTGCTTTGCGAGCCCAGAGAGGCTCTTAGGGGACACGAGTGTTGGTCAGAGCCTCGAGGCTCCCACGCAGTACTTGCCCCCACCCTTGTTCTTGAGCCCACGAGGCTCCAACGTTGGCCATCTGTGTTTTACAACTGTCCAGCACTTAGTGGACAGTTGCTACGTTTAGGCTTGTGTTCTGCGCTGCCTGCGCAGCCTTTCCTGACATTTGAACTCAGGGCATTTCAGCCCTTGCGAGGCCAGTTGGCCTGGGGGACAGTTCTAGTATTGTGCTACATGCATCCTGCGCATTTATGGTTTGCTTGCTTATTTGAATCCTGCGCAAATGTTCTACCTGCACCTCTGAATGGTTTTTAATGCCTCATGTGCAATGTGTATATGTTATCCCCTTTTCTAAAAGTGACCTGCTTAGAGGATTGTTGATGTCCCATTACCTTTGCTAAAAGTGACCTGCTTAGGTGTTTTATGTTTTATCCCCTTTGCTAAAAGTGACCTGCCTAGAGGATTGTTGATGTCCCATTACCTTTGCTAAATGTGACTTGCTTAGGTGATTGTTTATGTTCCTATAGGTCCTGATAATAAGGTCCTAGTTCCCTGCGTGATTTTCCTACAGTGTTTAGGGTTGCGTAGGAGGTATTTACCTTTACTAGTAATTACTGGTTGTGTGCTACATTTACTATTTTAGTGCTACAGTCATTATATGTTTATGTGCTAAGTGTTATACCTACAAGTATTATTTCTAAAAAGTGCATACCCCTGACAGTGGTCCAGGTGGCCCTGTCCTGTACATAATACCTTGTAAATTCTGCCCGTGCCTGTTGGCACATTGTAAAGTGTGTGTGTTAACTAATGTGTTTTTGCTATAATACAAAGGCTATTTTTTATATAACCTTGTGTGGAGTTTCCTTTGTGGTGGGCCTTGGGTGTTGTTGCTGGGTGCGCGCACAAACGCTTTACATATCGCCTCTGAGATTAGTTTTGCTGCTCGCGCCACGTTACCTAGAGGGTGAGCAGGGGTTGCCTTGAGACCCTCTGGGTGAGTAGTGCGCTATACAAATTATTGAACTCGAACTTGAACTTGAACTTGTGTGTAATTCTCTTGCCCTGACTTAGACATGGTGATCTCTGACTGACTTTGGCGTGAGCCTTGGCCAGCCCGTGGTCCCGGGTCTAACATTGGAGGCAAGCGGTGCGGATTGGACTTGCGTTTGCGTTGTACCACAGTAGCAACTGGCCGCACTACAAAACTCTACATTTTTAGATAACCACATTTTGGGGATTATTGTTTTTTTAGGTGAAGTTCGGTATTGCTTCTCCTGAAAGGTGTCATTTTGTAATTTTGTGTCCAGTACCTTGTTCCCCGCCCTGCTCCCAGAGTTTGGTACCTGTGTCGCTTATGGTCAGGTTGAGAAATCAGGGGTGGTAGAAACTGCCTTACCAGTCCAAGGGGAGGGTGTGTGTGAATGAGTGGTGTGTTACACTGGACAGAGGAGTGTGAGTTCCCATAGATAGGGAGCCTGCTGAATTATTGTCAATTTGGTACTCTTGCTTTAGCTCTGACAGTTAAGTCCCCCTGTGTTGCACGTGTCTGTGAGCATCCTGCCAAGATGGAGTCTGCTTTTAATGTCCGGAGTCTGTTTATGCATGAGCTGAGAGAGTTTTGCGAAGAGAGAGACATTACAGTGAATGAGTCAGACACCCAGTCCCAACTTAGGGGTAACCTGATCCAATGGGAGAATTATGACTGGGAGCGTGAGCATAGTGAGGAGAGGGCCCGGGTCTCACCTCATGAGGGTGGTGGGTCTGAGGGGAGCCCTGAAGAGTCTGAGGAAGAGGAAGGAAATGAGAGTACAGGGACACCAGCAGATAGTGAGGACCCCATAGATAGGTAGTCCCTTGCTGGGTCCAGTATCAGTACCAGCGCCCCATCCCTTTCCTTGTCCCCAGAAGAGTGGTTGGATAGGAGGGAAGAGCGGGAGCATCAGCTAGAAATGGAACAGCTCAGGTTAGAGCACGCCAAGCTAGAGGCTGAAAGGTCCTTGTTCAGGGAGAAGATAACCCTAGAGAGTAGGTTGTCCCCTGCCACAGTTGTAATTGTCTGGATTCCCCAGGGAGGGTTGAGTCCAATGGTGGCAGCTATTTAGATTTAAATTTCAGTGTAGACAGTCCCACTCCCAGTTCCCCGAGTATGGTACCTGTTTCCCGAGAAGAGGAGTGTTGGTTGAAATTCAGGAACCTTAGGAGACTGCCTCACCAGGATTGGGAGGAGTTTATGGATGACTGTTCAGATGCACAGTGTGAGTGGCTGGCGTCTAGGCCGGACCAGAAATATGGGAAAGCAATGTATCTGTTTCTCCAGGAACAGTTCCTCAGTGTCTGTTGTCCCGAGTTGCGCCAGCACCTGTTGAGGTTAGAATGCTTTAGTCCTTGGGACCTTGCAAAGGAAGCCGACCGATGGGAAAGTGTGAGAGGTTCTTTAAAGTCACTAGTGAGTGATTCCAACAATAGTGGGTCAGGTGTCCTCCAGCCCAGCGTGGTGGAGGAGGGTGAGAGTAGCCCAGCTAGGTCCCAGTGTAGTGAGGAGGGTGTAAGGGCTTACTGCCTGTCCCAGTGGAGTGGGAGTGAGTGTGAGACCGAGAGTCCCCAGACGCATGACGCCCTGCCTCAGAGCCTGGATGGTTTCTTTAGGGAACACCAGGATGGGGACATAAGCTTACCTGTTAGTTCACTTGAGGGAGAACTCCAAGTGTGTGGAGGACCTGGATCATCTGTAAGCGGAGCTTCTATGGTTGTAGAGTCTGGCAGTACTGCTCCGGTAGGGAGGGTACAGAAGTCCAGCGAAAAGAGTGATTGGGGGATAGTAAGTGAGTCCCCAGATGTCCTGGAGTGCCAGGCAGTGATTCCACCGAAGGTTTTAGACCAGAGGTTGGGAGGTCAGGTTCAGGATTTGCCTGACCTGAAGGGTGGGACTACTGTAATCAGTGTCCTGACCAGTTCTGCCTCCAGAGGTACCGCCCCAGTTGGGAGGGAGCAGGACTCTGGAAGGGGGTGCAGAGGGTGGGAGATCCCACCTCTGACCCCATTACCACCTGAGGGGTTAAACCCTATGATGGGAGAATAGTGTTTTGAGGGTACCCCTCGCAGGAGGAGGAGGAACCCTAGGAGAAGCAGTAGGGGGAAGAGAGCTTTCCCTGAGACTCCTGGTCCGCCTAAGGTTGTAGACCCTAGGCTGGAGAACCAGTGGCAGTCTAACCCTGTCTTCCAGGCAGGAAGAGTGGAGAATGGCTATTATGTGCCAGGGGTTACTACCCCCCACTTTGTGAGTAGGCAGAAACCAGTGGCACCTGGGTGGCCTAGGGCCTGGTCCTGGCCGAGGGTAGCTGGAGAGTACCAGTGGGGTAGCCCAGTTAGTCCCTACAGTAGTTTTAGAAAGAACCCCAGGGGTTCACCGTGGCGTAAAACAGGATGGTGTCCCTGCAGTTGCGGGCCCGCGTCCATGTTTTATCGCCCCAAGCAGGGAAGTCCATCACGGTGGTGATTGGTCTGCCCTGCGTTTTGGATGGAAGGGGGTTGTGTTGGACTTGGCCCTTCTGGCAGGTTCACCCCTAAACTTTTTTGCTTTTAATATATGATCTGTGTTGATGATTTTTGGTCTCTGCGCACTTTTTCCCTGTGTCCCAGAGTAAAGTGCGTGCATGTAGTTAGGCTGGCCTGCTCTCCCATAGGAATGCATGGGGAATGTCTGTGTCCCTGGTAGTTCCTGATGCGTGGGGAGTGCAGACTCGAATTTGGTATGTGCGAGCTCGTGAGAATGAATGCTTCGCAATGATGTATGTGGCATGAGAGTGTCTTGTGTAGAAATGCCACTTCTAGGACTTGGCATATTAATGTAAAATATGCCTGCCGTGTAATTGTCTGGAGCTGGCTGGTGAGCCTGGCTCCAGGAAGGCTGGATGGGTCTGCCCGGTGGTGGGTGTGAGATTAGCATGTTGATGGCTGGGGAGGAGTGCACCTGGGCCCTGATGGGGCTGGACTTTCCCCACACAATGTTGGCTCCACCCCCTGTGGTGCGACTGATGACCCTAGCCTCCTATGTGAATGAAATGGGTCGTTGAGCTATCAAGGGTACTTCAAAACCAGCTGCGACTGGTTTCTCCCCCACCCTGCACCTACAGACAAAGGAATTTACAGTATAAGAAGGGGCTGTGCCCCATACAATTTGTTCTGCCTTTGGATCTTACCTGAGGGGGCTGCTGCTGTTGCTGGGGCCAGGAGGACTGCCACTTGGATTGTCTCCCTGCCTGGAGACCCAGTGAGCTGGCTCTGGGCCCAGCCTTGCCCCCTGCCTGTCTCCAGACCTTGCTGGAGCTTTGTTGTTGCCTTCAGCGCTGAGATCGCTTTTCCTTTACCCCTTAAGCGCTTGGGAGCGCTGTGGATTGCCTCTTGTGCTTGAGAGCGCTTTATTTCTATTTCAAGCGCTGGGAGCGCTTTTCCTGTGGTCCATAGCGCTGAGGAGCGCTTTATTTACAGAAGCCGGTGTCCCCCCGGCATTGTACCCGTTTTGCCGATTTCTGGCCGGGCGAGGGCTCACCTCGCTTTATATTTTATTTATAGAAGCCGGTGCCCACCCGGCATTGCCCTGTGTGTTGTTTGAGTATTTTAAGCCGGTGCCCACCCGGCATTGCCCCTCGACAATCTCCGCCGCAGCCCAGGAGTGTGTGCAGCCCCCGCCGGGCCGCCGCGCTGCCTGCGACAACCCGGAAGTGCTGGGTTAGCCGGCCAAATGCTGCGCGGCCCGGGAGAGGCAGACGGAAGTCCCGCCCCCGCAGCCGAGCAGCGAAGAAGGAAGCGCCGCCAGTGAGTCTCCGAGGAAGAGGAGACCCGCAAGGAGAGTCGTCCCGCCAGCTAGAGCAGCGCCAAGGACGCCCGGTGAGTGTGGGCTTCCCAAGGGGTGTGCAGGCTGACTGTCGAGCAGCCCCGCCTGACCAGAGGGCCGCTCCATTATTGTTCTAGGGCCAGAGAGCGAGTGAAGGGAGGAGGGCGTTGGGGCACATTGCCAGTGCCCGCCCCTCCCCGTCAGTGTGTAGAGCCGATTGAGGCTCTGGAGGCATTATTTGATTCTGGGTCCCCCGTGAGGGACTCCAACAAGCCCGCATTGGTGATTAGGAGCCCCGAGGCTCCTGGGGGCAATTTGTATATCTCGAGCCCTGAGAGGCTCCAACATCGTGCAGGGGCATTCTTTATTAGAGCCTGAGAGAAGGCCCCAGCCCACATTGTCTTTGAGCCCCGAGAGGCTCCCGCCCTAATTGATTTACGAGCCTGAGAGGCTCTAGGGGCATTTCATTGTTTTAGAGCGCTGAAGCTCTATAGTGCCAGCATTTCTGTTTAAGAGGCTCTTAAGTGCCTATTTGCTTTGCGAGCCCAAAGAGGCTCTTAGGGGACACGAGTGTTGATCAGAGCCCCGAGGCTCCCATGCAGTACTTGCCACCACCCTTGTTCTTGAGCCCACAAGGCTCCAACGTTGGCCATCTGTGATTTACAACTGTCCAGCACTTAGTGGACAGTTGCTACGTTTAGGCTTGTGTTCTGCGCTGCCTGCGCAGCCTTCCCTGACATTTGAACTCAGGGCATTTCAGCCCTTGCGAGGCCAGTTGGCCTGGGGGACAGTTCTAGTATTGTGCTACATGCATCCTGCGCATTTATGGTTTACTTGCTTATTTGATTCCTGCGCAAATGTTCTACCTGCACCTCTGAATGTGTTTTAATGCCTCATGTGCAATGTGCATATGTTATCCCCTTTGCTAAAAGTGACCTGCTTAGGTGTTTTATGTTTTATCCCCTTTGCTAAAAGTGACCTGCTTAGAGGATTGTTGATGTCCCATTACCTTTGCTAAAAGTGACCTGCTTAGGTGTTTTATGTTTTATCCCCTTTGCTAAAAGTGACCTGCCTAGAGGATTGTTGATGTCCCATTACCTTTGCTAAATGTGACTTGCTTAAGTGATTGTTTATGTTCCTATAGGTCCTGATAATAAGGTCCTAGTTCCCTGCGTGATTTTCCTACAGTGTTTAGGGTTGCGTAGGAGGTATTTACCTTTACTAGTAATTACTGGTTGTGTGCTACATTTACTATTTTAGTGCTACAGTCATTATATGTTTATGTGCTAAGTGTTATACCTACAAGTATTATTTCTAAAAAGTGCATACCCCTGACAGTGGTCCAGGTGGCCCTGTCCTGTACATAATCCCTTGTAAATTCTGCCCGTGCCTGTTGGCACATTGTAAAGTCTGTGTGTTAACTAATGTGTTTTTGCTATAATACAAAGGCTATTTTTTAAATAACGTTGTGTGGAGTTTCCTTTGTGGTGGGCCGTGGGTGTTGTTGCTGGGTGTGCGTGCCAACGCTTTACACATCGCCTTTGAGATTAACATTGCTGCTCGCGCCACTTTACCTAGAGGGTGAGCAGGGGTTATCTTGGTGTGTAACTCCCTTGCCCTGACTTAGACATGGGGATCTCTGACTGACTTTGGCGTGAGCCTTGGCCAGCCCGGGGTCCCGGGTCTAACACAGAATCTCACCGATGAACACCACTAGAGGGACTCTTACTTTGACTTTGACTTAGTAAACTCGCAACACGACTTGGAAGTGTGCACGCCACGAATGAGGCATATTTTTACCTGAACGCCACTTCCAACAGGTTGTCTATGGTGAAGGCATCCATTTTAGACGCTGGCAGTGACTTTTGCAGGTATGAGGCTAACTATGTAGCGCCGGTCAGAGGGATTTGGAATGAGTTAAAATGCTAGTCGGCTGAGTATCCTTCTTGACCTATTTTTGCAGGACCACGCCTGGGAACATTATACTGGCGTTTTTGGGTCAAATTATACCTTTTGGGCTGCCGCAATCAAGATTCAACGTTTGGTGAGTTTTTTATTCATGTAGTTAAGGTGTACAGGGTTTTTTGTCGAATTTAAGCTGTGTGTTGTGAAGTTGGGATGATTCATTGAAATTGTTCCCTTATGTTTATGTTTATTTTTAGTGATTTGGATAAGGTGCCAGTTTGTGCCTTTCCATTGAAGGAATAGCATTATAAATAGTGTTAAGTTATTGGAAACACTTGAGAATACCATTAACTGGTGAGTTAAAGTTGCTTCATTTGGAGCATACATGATGTAATGGTGCATCCTGTGAATCTTTAGTGCCTGAACTTGTCTCATGGGCACTTAGATATATGCGTTTTTTTGTTCATAGGTGGCCACCCTCATCCATGGGGCGCTGTCTGCCTGCAGAATAGGTAAAGTACCCAACCCTATAATGGGGTTACTTTAAAAAATTTAACTTTTGAGGTATTAGTTGGTTGATTCTTCGTATGGTTTCTCCCAGGTTTATTCCTCTACTCTGTCCTGAGGAAGACCCGTAGCTGAGGTGCTGACCCACCCTCCACAGCGCCAGGGTCGAAACGTCGACGCCCCCACTTCTGTGATGCTTGTACCCTGCCCTTTGAAAGACTATAACTAAAACGTATGATTTGTACACGTGGGGCAGGCTCAATCGTAAGGGAACAGAGCCTTAGCCTTTTTAGAACCTTTGGATTATATATTTTTTTACTCATTCTTTCTTTCTTCTCACTTGAGCACAACAACTTTTGCACTTTCTGCTGTGCATGGCAGAACTCCCCCAACTTTCTTGGAATTCTTTTGTAAATATGTATATATGATTACAAATAAATTGCGAATTCATTTTGCTATAAAACTTAGTGTTGTATAATCTGTCTGGGTACTTAGGATAATACTGCTAACGCATTTAGCCTGTGTGTTTTTCCCTTCTTTTTCAGGATTAAGTCCTAAATTAAGTAGAAATGAATGTCTCATTGAAATGTGATATGTAAACTGTGTCTAGGACCACTTTGCTGTTTATACCATACGATACCCAGGTCCTTTGACTTTGTCTGGGTTATACTCCATTTTTCTTCATCATGCGAGTATGTACGGCACGGTGTCAGAGTGTGTTACATCACACACATATTATATAGAGACAATGACTAATAAATGTGAAAGTCAATGTATAGGAAATGTTACTTATGTCATTGAGGGCTACAAGATGTAAGAGTCAGATGTCATCCATACTTGTAGGCAGTGGTGTAGCGTGGGCAGGACTACAAGGGTGGTTGCCCCGGGCGCAATACTGTTACGGGTGCAAAATTTTAAAAGAAAAAAACATTTGTGGTGGAAGGGGCTCGAGCCACATCGGTGCTCTTGTCTGCAAGTGAGGATTATGTTGTCTTGTCCGCCATCCCCCTCAGAAGGGCTGCACTGAACTGTGCCCTCATGCATCTCTCATGGCCTTGGGAGAGGTGGGAGCTGCTCGTACTGTTTCCCGGTGGCGCACATAGTGGAGTGTCTCTTGTGGTACCACAGCGCCATACAAGGAATTTGTTTCTGCTTTTTGGCAAGCAGAAGGAAAATTTCAATCCTAAGGTCTGCGTTTGATGCCTGAAGTCATGTGTCGGTTTGGGATGGTGGGTTGAGTCACCCGGAGGTATGGCATCCAATTATTCTTTCATCTATTATTCAGTCTTTCACCAATCATTCTGTCCTTTCATCTGTGTGCCCATCCATATCCAAACCTATTCAACCATTTAAAAATCTATCCTTCATCTATTCTTCTATCCATCATTTCACTCATTTAGCCCTCCATCCATTCACCCATCCATCCAGCCATTCTTTTACTTACTCATCCGTCCATTCATTTACCCAGTCACTCATCCATTCATTTGTCCAACCATTCACCATTTCACTCATCAATCCATCCTTTCTTCCAGCTCTTCAAAATCCCTTTCACTCATCTATGCATTATTTCGCTCATCCATCTTAAATCCTTCTTTTCACACATCCATATACTCATTCACCCATACATCCTGTCAACCATCCATCCATACTTTTAATCATCCAGCTTCCCTTTCTCTCTCCATCCCCCTTTCACTTAGCCATCCTTTCACCCATCCACCCACCCAAAAATCCATCCACTCAAGATTCCATCCATTGAACCCATCACTCATCTATGGAGAAGCGTGGCTCAATGGTTAGAGCAGCAGACCCTAATGCAGAGGGCTGGCCCGGGACCAGGGTTCAATTCCCACAACGGTGGCTCTTGGGCTCAATTTCCTCGGACCTGATAATTCTCGCCTCGGTGCCTAGTCTAATTATGGGTCCCACTCTGTGACTCTGGGCAATAGCTTGCTTAATCTCCACAACGGCCCCAGCAGTGCTGTGGATGCCTGGCTTCACCTTGGGGGTGCCCAGGAGTGGACATTTCACAGGAAAGCCAGGATGGGCTCCACAGCGGTATGAATACAGCGCTACGAGGCCTCCGGGTAGAAGTGCGCTAAATAATACTCTACATTTACTCATCTATCCATCCTTTCTTTCATCCATCACCCTTTCTTTCACTCATCCCTCCATCCTTTTACATAGCTACCCTCCCTTTCACTAACTCATCCATCCTTACATCCACCCTCTCTCTCATTCATCCATTCACCCTTTTACTTATCAATTCATCAATCCATCCATCATTTCACTCATCCATCCGCCCATTCACTTGCCCATCATTCACCGTTTCACTCATCTATCCATCCTTTCACTCATCCATCCACCCTTTTGCCCATCCATCCACCTTTTTACCCAAAGAGCCATCATTCCACCCATACATCTATTTATTTACCCTTTCTCTCATGCATCCTTCCACTCACTCATCCATCTATCCTTTCTCTCATTATCCCTCAGTTCACCCTTTCACTCATCCATTCATCCCTTTACTAACCGATCCAGCCATTTACCCATTCCTTCATTTACTTACTCATCCACCTTTTGACATGAATTATAAGCTGGGGCTTTGTCTGCAGAGTTGCAGACAGAAGAGGCCCATCAAGAACTTCACCATTGCTGTAATTCCTAAAGCAAGGGGTGGGGTGGGGAAAGGTTCACTTTGCCCCTTCACATAGGCAATCTGATAACTTAGAAGTCATGAGTCTTGCATAATGCCCAGTGCTGGGACCTGAGGTGACTGTGACATGGTGTTGTTTCCAGGGCTTTAAATGGGTTTGAAAATACTTGGGTTAAGAAAAAGGGGTAACCCTGTGTCCCTCAGAACCTGGGCATTTGTAGTTGAAATGAAAATGGTTCTGTTGGGCCGGACCAATTACTTTTGAAAACACTCATTAATGAGAACGCAAACTCTCTCATACAAGTCCAACAATTTGAGAAATAAATGCTCAAAAGCTTCAAGTCATGTAATCAATAAATTGTATTACAACATTCCAAACATTTGGTATCTGAATTGCAATCATACTTAGATAACATTCAATGCTTGGGGTGACTGTCAGGTAATAGGTGACTTTCAGTGAAGAGTGCTCAGTGAATGAAGAAATATACAGTGCAATTTATGTACAGGTATATACAAATATCTTCGTTGGCCAGACAACAATTTTAAACCAAGGATTCCTAGGGTTCCTATCCGGATCCTGGTATTTCTGGGCCTATGATGTTCGTCGACGTTTCGACTCTAGTGCGCCCCGGTTGGTGGTTGCGATGGGTCTTTATCAAGACAGAGGGAGACAGTCTGGAAAAATTAACAAAGACTGCGTATCAGAGAGAGATGCTGGCGCTGAGTAGATTAGCAACCAACTAACGTATTAAAATGGAGACACTCACTTGGGAGTCAGACGGGGCAATCTCAGCCTGAGACTGATGATGGCGTTACTGCCAATCAATTCTGTTGAATAAGAGAACAAAGTTAAAATTTGTCTCCGAGGGACAGGGGGGCGGGTGTGAGGTGATAGGACTGAATCAGGAAAGTGTGGGGAACCTCGAGTTGAGAGTGAGTCTATATTATGTGTGCATAGATCAAGGAAATGTGAGGGGGGGTGTTTGGAAACCTTGAGTGAGGAGTTAATCTATGGTTATATGCGCATATGTTAAGTGCGCAGAGAGTTAATTAGGTTAGCCGGATTTACGGTGGTGACTAATCCGAGTGTCAGATTGCCGGTGATTACATGCAGGGCATAGGATCAAACGCTAAATGGCGATTAATACATATGATGGCGTTGTATTTACATCGAGGTAAACCTGGGAGTGACATTGTGTTGTTAAAACTAAAATTCGCGGCGGGATAGTGTGGTGTTTGGATTTGTAAAAACCCGTGAGTAAAAACGTAATGTTTAAACTAGTTTCACGGAGGGGTAGGCGGCACTGGGACTTCAGGCGCTTACCTTGCCTAGAACAATTTCTTTACAAAGCAGACGGAGGTGCTGAATTCCTCTCGTGCCGGCGCTGAAGCTAGCAGCGCGTAGTCCACAAGCCGTTATGAAGATACGGCTGTGGTGTGCACGTTGGACGCGTTCGTTGCCTAGCAACGACGCAGCACCAGTTACTGTATCACGCAGCCTGTGTGAACAGAAAAGAAAACCCACGTTAGTGTGGATTGAGTGAGTGTCGTCAGTCTGGGGTAACACGAATTCCAGAGATTAAAGGATGTGCATACTAATTACACTTGGCTCAGATAACCTGGTGAGACACATTAAATAGATGCATACTACAAGGTTAGCAATAACATAATGATGTACGAACGGAGCCACGTTAGTGTGGATTTAGCGAGTGTCGTCAGTCTGGGGTAACGCAAATTCCAAAAATAAATATTGGATTTAAAAACTAATTACATTTGGCTCAAACAACCTGGTCAGACACATTAGATAGATGCATACTTCAAGGTTAGCAATAGCATAATGATGTACGTACGGACATTTAGGATGGCATTAGACATGAGAACTGTACAATGTTCGGTTCAACAGGTAGGACACATTCATTGGATGCGTGTCTCTTGAATTCCTAATTCCTCATCAAACCGGAATTAGGAATTCAAGAGACACAAATACAGGATCCATAACAGTTCTTATTGGCTGTTATATGGTTGATTTTCAAGTAGTTGGATGATGTGCATGGAATCACGAACATATGATTTGGTCTCAGGGACCCATGGTTGCAAAAAATAGTCTATAAACTGATTCACTGGTTCCAGCACTGAGCCACAACCGGAAATGATTGGTCTGCCTGGCGGGTTTTTCAAACGTTTATGAACTTTCGGCAATGTGTATATTGTAGGAATGCGTGGTTCTTTGTTGATTAGGAAGTCCTTTTCAGGAATACTCAAAAATCCTTTAGTTACTCCTTCCTCTGCCACATTCTCAATGAGTGACATTATGCTTGTTGTTGGGTCACTGGGCTCAATGAACATGAGGAGGTATCCAAACAAATGAGTCTGGTGTAATCATTGGTATAATTATTGGTATATCCCATTTTTGTTACCCTAGTTGTGTCTACATATTCAGTCTTGCCAGACACGAGGGCACAGATATCCTCCCAATAATGTTACTGCATGAACATCTTTGAGGCCTCTGTCACCTTGAAATATACCAATTGTGTAACATGTGCATCCTTTTCAGGACTTGGTAAACCAATATGAACTGTTATGGATCCTGTATTTGTGTCTCTTGAATTCCTAATTCCGGTTTGATGAGGGATTCTCAAATTGAACATTGTATAGTTCCAATACCAATCCAGACCTCCGGGTGCATAATATTATGATATTACTTAACTCTGAACCATGCATCCAATGAATGTGTCCTACCTGTTGAACCGAACATTGTACAGTTCTCATGTCTAATACCATCCTAAATGTCCGTACGTACATCATTATGCTATTGCTTATGCTATTGCTAACCTTGAAGTATGCATCTATCTAATGTGTCTTACCAGGTTGTTTGAGCCAAATGTAATTAGTTTTTAAATCCAATATTAATTTTAGGAATTTGCGTTACCCCAGACTGACGACACTCGCTAAATCCACACTAACGTGGGTCCGTGCGTACATCATTATGCTATTGCTAACCTTGTAGTATGCATCTATTTAATGTGTCTCACCAGGTTGTCTGAGCCAAGTGTAATTAGTATGCACATCCTTTAATCTCTGGAATTCGTGTTACCCCAGACTGGCAACACTCACTCAATCCACACTAACGTGGGTCTTCTTTTCTGTTCACGCAGGCTGCGTGATACAGTAACTGGTACCGCGTCGTTGCTAGGCAACGAACGCGTCCAACGTGCACACCACAGCCGTATCTTCATAACGGCTTGTGGACTACGCGCCGCTAGCTTCAGCGCCGGCAGGAGAGGAATTCAGCACCTCCGTCTGCTTTGTAAAGAAATTGTTCTAGGCAAGGTAAGCGCCTGAAGTCCCAGTGCCGCCTACCCCTCCGTGAAACTAGTTTAAACATCACGTTTTTACTCACGGGTTTTTACAAATCCAAACACCACGATATCCCGCTGCGAATTTTAGTTTTAACAACATGATGTCACTCCCAGGTTTACCTCGATGTAAATACAACACCATCATATGAATTAATCGCCATTTAGCGTTTGATCCTATGCCCTGCATGTAATCACCGGCAATCTGACACTCGGATTAGTCACCACCGTAAATCCGGCTAACCTAATTAACTCTCTGCGCACTTAACATATGCGCATATAACCATAGATTAACTCCTCACTCGAGGTTTCCAAACACCCCCCCCTCACATTTCCTTGATCTATGCACACATAATATAGACTCACTCTCCACTCGAGGTTCCCCACACTTTCCTGATTCAGTCCTATCACCTCACACCCGCCCCCCTGTCCCTCAGAGACAAATTTTAACTTTGTTCTCTTATTCAACAGAATTGATTGGCAGTAACGCCACCATCAGTCTCAGGCTGAGATTGCCCGGTCTGAGTCCCAAGTGAGTGTCTCCAATTTAATACGTTAGTTGGTTGCTAATCTACTCAGCGCCAGCATCTCTCTCTGATACGCAGTCTTTGTTAATTTTTCCAGTCTGTCTCCCTCTGTCTTGATAAAGACCCGTCGCGACCACCAACCGGGGGGGAACTAGGGTCGAAACGTCGACGAACATCATAGGCCCAGAAATACCAGGATCCGGATAGGAACCCTAGGATTCCTTGGTTTAAAATTGTTTTCTGGACAACGAAGATATTTGTATATACCTGTACATAAATTGCACTGTATATTTCTTCATTTACTGAGCACTCTTCACTGAAAGTCACCTATTACCTGACAGTCACCCCAAGCATTGAATGTTATCTTAGAATGATTGCAATTCAGATACCAAATGTTTGGAATTTTGTAATACAATTTATTGATTACATGACTATTAGCTTTTGAGCATTTATTTCTCAAATTGTTGGACTTGTGTCAGAGAGTTGGCGTTCTCATTAATGAGTGTTTTCAAAAGTAATTGGTCCGACCCAACAGAACCATTTTCATTTAAACTGAAAATACTTGTGGGCTCTCCAAAGGGCGTGTCCAATTTAATTAAGGGTGTGGCTTAAAACACAGTAGCTAAAAATCTGTGCTTAGCATAGTGTGCTGCCTGACTGGTATTCTGCTACTTCTGTTATTGCATCCAGATATATAATACTTCAAGCCTACAATAAGCCAGGACTATTGGCTTTGTCAATGGTTGTTAGTTGCATAAAATAAATAACTATGACTTTGTTGTATATAATATTGAAAATGCTTCAGTTCTAAAGTGATGAGACTGTGAAAGAACTATGACCCCTTCTTTTTAACTTATTTTGCTGGCTTCTTTACATGAACTGGTTCAAAGGTTCAAAATATGCTTTATTCGATATTTGGCAAAGAAATATCATATAAGCGTAAAATTTCATAAAATATTATACAAACATACAATTACAGAAATAAGTTAAAAACAAGCAATTTGATCAATTCATTGAGATAAGTAAATGGCGACCAATTAAAAGGAAAAAGAAAAACAAAGAAAAGAAAAACGAAAAGCAAGATCTGGAGAGCCATTCTTTTAGAGTGATTAAGAGTTAATTAGCATGTACGACAAAATACATAAATACAATTGTTAAGAGCATATTTGGGTTTTTCCATTTTTACGTGTCTGGGTAAAAGGATGATAAACACATGGTGGTCAAAGTCCCCTTTCACCAAGTGTTATTGTTCATTATTCTGGGGCCCGGGTAAAAATCAAACAAGTCCCAAACAGAAATAGGGCCATCACCGGGTTTTGGTTGGGAAAGTCTTAAAAAGGGGACGATGTTCCTGTGTTTAAATCTGATCAGTATCAGGTCTCCCGTAATGTCTTTAGGGAATCTGCCTAACCACCCCACCCTCCTGACGCTCACAATTCCGCCATCTAGGGCGGGCGGCAGCGGTCTGTTGTTGTTAAGCCAGAAGATGGTCTTATTTAGCAGCTCCTCGCTTGTTTCATGATTGCCCTGGCCAAGTTCGGGCACCCCGGAAAGAACGGACACGTAGGGGGCAGCCTCAGGGGGTAAATTAATTCTATGCCTTCTTGGCTGAGGATGTCTAGAGGCTTTAAAAGGAGCACTATTATGGTTAAGAGTGTTATTATGGCCCCTTGGGAAGGGTATACTCCGGGCAGGGTCAATTGTTCGTGCTTTTATGGGTTCAGTAAGAATTGGCTTGTCCGGGTTTATACGGAGTGTAGAACGTGGGGAGACAGCAGGTTTTACATTTGGTGGGTGAGTCATTTTTACTATTTGTTCCACACTGGACAACCTGTCTCCCAACTCCTTAATTTTAGTGACCAGGGGTAACAGAGCAGCATTCAACAATCGTTCAAATTCGGCCAATAGGGTGGGTTGAAGGGGGGAAACAGGATTATTTAATGTGGTCCCTGCTTTATGTGGCGTTAAAATAATTGGAATGGCGGGGAGGGATGAGGAGCTACAACACAATAGATTGGGAGTTTCCTCATTGTTAAACAGGATTAAATCAGGGGATACAGGAACAGCTTGGGTGGTACAGGGTACGAGATCAATGTCTTTGCCCACTCTGGGGGGGGTTAATATATCAGGGACATAGTTAGTGCCACACACGGCATTAAGCTCTTCCCAAAAGGACATCATGGGAGGACTGTGTAGAGCCCGATGACGACACTGGACGATAGAAATATGTATACAGTATTATGTGTCTGTACCTCTTGAGTTGGGACCAAGTAGGGTGGCCCGCCCCGTCCTCCTCAGGTCCTCGGAGGGCCACAGAGGGCCCGCCCTTTGCCCGGGCTTAGCCCGGCTGGTCCCGCGCGCGTCCCGCGAGGCGGGAGGGGCGGCTGCCTCTTATGCGCCTCCGGGCGCTGCTGTGTGATCCGGCGGTTCGGCGCCCCCGGTGGCAGGTAGGGGACGCCGGGAACTGTAGTTTTTCCCTTAGCTCTCTCCCCGCTGCGACCGCGATGTCAGGAGCGGCGCCGGCGGGGGGAGAGAGCGAGTGCAGCAGCGAGTGCGCCAAATATGGAAAGCTGGTCCCCGCAGGTAAGTGCCCCTGTGTGGAAAGAGATGGCCCCCGCTCAGCAGCAGGGGCGGCTGCCTCTTATGCGCCTCCGGGCGCTGCTGTGTGATCCGGCGGTTCGGCGCCCCCGGTGGCAGGTAGGGGACGCCGGGAACTGTAGTTTTTCCCTTAGCTCTCTCCCCGCTGCGACCGCGATGTCAGGAGCGGCGCCGGCGGGGGGAGAGAGCGAGTGCAGCAGCGAGTGCGCCAAATATGGAAAGCTGGTCCCCGCAGGTAAGTGCCCCTGTGTGGAAAGAGATGGCCCCCGCTCAGCAGCAGGGGCGGCTGCCTCTTATGCGCCTCCGGGCGCTGCTGTGTGATCCGGCGGTTCGGCGCCCCCGGTGGCAGGTAGGGGACGCCGGGAACTGTAGTTTTTCCCTTAGCTCTCTCCCCGCTGCGACCGCGATGTCAGGAGCGGCGCCGGCGGGGGGAGAGAGCGAGTGCAGCAGCGAGTGCGCCAAATATGGAAAGCTGGTCCCCGCAGGTAAGTGCCCCTGTGTGGAAAGAGATGGCCCCCATGAACTGGATTCTGTACATTTCTTTCACTTCTTGAGGTGCAACATTTTTCTTTATGTACTGTTAAAATAGAATGCGCAGTCATACTCCGAGGCAGGAGGAGGCCCACCACACCCTTTAACAGCCCAGACTGGCCCATTGTCATTTTGTATGTGACAATCAGCCAGCATACAGAAGGACAATGGGCGGGGTGGGGCTGCACTTGTGCTCATAGGCTGAATGCGAGGCCGCCCCATCAGGTAGCAGAGGCTTCTCCCATTGGAACAGTGCTGTTCCCTACAATGCCCAAAATTACGGACAAAAGGCGTCCAGAGGGATCATCACAGACAAAGGATGTGAGATCTAAATCACAGATGGTCCATGAAATTTACGGACGGTTGGTCACCCTACTTGAAGGTCAGGCTGGCAGGCACCAACTCCAGCCTGGGCAGCCCAGTCGATGGCAGCTGAAGTGGGGCTGAAGCCCATTCTGCCCAATGGGTGCTGCGCGCCTGCCTTAAAGAAATAATGCACTCACTGCTACTGCCACTGTAAACTTTAGTGAGCAAGTCTCCTGTTGTAAATATGCACTTGAGTTCAAATTGGCCAAAATTCCCTCTCCCCTTTCAGAAGTAGCACTAAGGTCGAAATGACCCATCAGCATGTATATATTAACGCACTGGCGTCGTACCCTGTGGGAGTTTAGCCAATGGCCCGAGTCTTTTTTCTATGTCTTTGCCCCGCATCTGAAGTGGCGCATCAGTGCCTTTAGACACAATGCTGTTCAGTTCCAGAGCCCTGCAGTTTCCTCTGCAGATTTCGTGCTCTTCACCTACTGGCTGAGTTGCTTCCTTTGCTCCGGACAGCGCCACATCCTAAGATAGAGATGCAGGATGCGGGTTGTCAGGTTTATGTCACGAGTGCCTTCATGCTCTAATCACTGTAACTGGCTGTATTGTAACTGTCTGATTAGAGTGGCTTTTTTTAAGATGCACTAGCCCTCTTAATAATCTTACTTCAGGAGCCCCAAACTCACACTCCCTGGTCAAGTGGGCGAACCTGGGGTTTCCTAGGGTCTAAAATGTGGAAAGTCCTCTCTACTGAACCATGGGGCATATTACCAAGCAATATCGATAATTATCGCTATTGCTTGGTTAGAGACAAAAATTTACCGCTGAGCTGCGGCGATTTTTATCGCAGATAAACCTTGGTATTACCAAGGTTTATCGCAAATGCGATAAAAATCGGCCGCAATGCATGAATATCGCTGAAAAGTCAGCGATATTCATGCATTAGCGAGCTAATTCTCTTAGCCATGTTATCCACCTCCCATTGGATAACAAGGCTAAGAACTGCTCAGGGCAGGTGTTAGCTTTTGGAGAGCGCGAATATCTCCATAAGTTGGTAATAGGAGATAGCGATGTTAGCGACTGTTTCCAGTCGCTAACATCTTGGCACGCCCACTTTGCATGTCATTAGTGATAAATATCACTGACATGCAAAGTGGGGCCTAAGATGGTCGCTATTTCCTACTAGCTGTCGCTAACTGGTGTTAGCGACAGCTAGGTAATAGGGAGATAATTTTATCTCCGCTTTCTCGGCTTTAAAGCCAAAAAAGCGGAGATTAACCCCCTTGATAAAATGCGCCCTCTTTCCCTCTCCTGTCACGTGATATTCAGAAAGGCTCTCGGAACCTGGCTGTTTGCTGTTGTTTTAGCGCAGAGGTTTCTTAGGTGTCTTTGAAGAGAGCGCTTCCAAGGCATTCGATGCCCCGGGGAGAACGCTGCCCTCCATTAATAATACATCCAAGCACATCAAAGCGAGTCCTATGTGTGAGACTTCTGAAAATATATAGATATAGAATGCCAGCGATAAAGCGCCTCCCGAGGGTCAGGGAATGACATCCCCGAGAGCCATCCTAGCCCTGGTCGTTGCTGCCTGTCACGAGAGTGCACCTTGGTATGCGTGCACCATCCACCACCCTGAGGTGTGCATTGATCACAGAATCAGGACCGCTGCGTTCACTGGTGGTTTACAAATCAGGCAAGGCCGTTCCTGTAAAACGGGGGTTTTCACTGATCTAGTCGGGTAAGGGTGTGTGTACGACGCTTTTCAACTGTATTGTACTATATATTAATTTTAATGGTGATTTGTATATTTAGACCATTAAATAACTGCTAATATATGCCTCCAGATGTAATAATTTTGTCTGGTCCTCCCAATTCAGCTAGACGAAGGGGATGCTTGTTCTTATAATGACTTGACATTTCCAAATGGGTCAGCCATTGAAGCTTCACACTGCCCTGTCTGTGGCCTCTCTCCATGGTGCGTATTATTGATATTTCAATGTCGACACCGCGTTATACGCCCCCGGTGCAACCAGGATCAGTGCGCGAATCACGAAAGAAACTCCACGAACTCTGACATTCACACCTGCGCTGAGGACAGTGCATCAGAGAAAGAAAGGCCGACTTTCAACCTGGCTCCACCTTTCACTTCCAGCTGACTTGGTCTCGTTTTTAGGAGGGGGCAGGGTCATTGGGACACTGCGAGCCCTTCTCAAGGACCTCTCTAGAGGGGTGGACTGACTGTGCACCGCCCCTTTGTGCCACACACTCAGTGCTCATCCAAACACCTTATTTGCCATTGCACCCCTGTCTCTGTCAGGAGGACACAATGACAAAAGCTTTCCCTCATTTGCACCAAGCCAATCCCCAGGTAAATGAAGGAACGCCCCCTTGTGTTTGCACGAGCACATATTTTGTGCGGGCACAAATCCATATCACAGAAAGTGGTGCACAAGCATATGTGGCCACCTCTTTAATACCCAAGTGCCCCGAGGAGTACCAAAGGTGGGTACACATGACTAATGCACCTCTAGAGCACTTAATATTATAAATCCACTTATATTCTATGGGTGGACTTTACAACAGAATGTCAGCAAGGCTGTAGACCTAAGAAAGGTCTTGGGGCTAAAATCCCAGAGTGCAAATAATGGGATGGACAGGTGAGTCGATGGGACTTTGTTTTCGCGAGACTGAAGCTGCTGGGAACGGGCTCCCTGTGAGAGCGCACGCGCACGCACATGCCCATCTCTTACTTTAACTCAAACAGAAGCCAGCATCTACGAAAACTTGGTGCACAGGATTCAGAGGATGCGATTGCATAAGGCTGCCACAGAAAATGAAACTGAGGACGGACTACCCGGAAGTGCAGTACTTCTCTGCTTTGCTTACAACGCGTGTATCTTTACTCACCAGGCCCAAAACCCAATAATCCACCAAGGTCTCCTGGTCACAAAGGGCCCAGTGCACGCTGCTTTATTCTTCGCCTTGGGATGTAATATTATCCATCTCTGAAGCAGAAGGGCATTAAGGTCCGCTCTCATGCTTGACTGTACAGGGCGGGGGATAAGAGTGGGGGATGGGTCACCCTGTGACCCAACATGTTGCCATTATAACGCGTGTCGGGTCCTGATGAATGGTTTCACCTCCTCTCGTTTGTCATCATTTGTCTCTGGCAGTGAATTGGTGGCTTCGGGTGCCCTATGCACCCCGCCCTGGACGCCTCCCGTGCCCCGCTCTGTCTTCCAGCTCTGGATGCAGCATTCTACAGGGAGACGTTTCATGCACAAGATGCCACTTCTGCCTACTGCGTCCAATTATGTTCAGTTCTGATAAATATACCTCACGTGAGCTGCAGGCCCTCCTTCGAAGATGCTTAGGAGCACGAGGTCAGCTGGCGAGATAATGGTTTCCTTTCCTGGACAGTTAAAGATTTACAGATGGATGGAGGTAACAAAGTCTGACCTCTACCCCCTCCCACCTACGCCAACACTATTTCAACACACATTTTTCATCTCTTTAAAGAGCCTTCAGTGAACCTGGGCAGCCTTTGTAAGTGAATCATTTTCCGATTGGTTTGCTTGGTTCCCACTGCCCTTTGGGTCTGAGGAAGATGGATGACAGAACGCCTAGCCCCTAACAAGGCCGCATGAAAATAATGTACAGTTGAAGTCCTTCCTTCGCCCTGAGAGAGCGCAAATTTGAATGAAAATTATGTATAGGCCGTATTTACAAGCACATCGTATAATGTAGGAATGAAATGTATATCGTAATGTGAAGTTGACACTTATAGCCTATAGATAACCGATATAATCCAAAATAATATAGGAAATGTAACTGTATTCACTTTAGAACATGTATTAGTTTTAGAAGGCCCGTATATGTAGTGGGCTGATGTAGAGATGATGTAGGAATACTTACGTATTGTAGAACGTGCAAGAAGAATTCATGTACGTGGGTAACCTTTAAACGGAGAAGCAGCGAGAAATGAAACGTGAAGAAATGTGTAGAACATATATAAAACGATATAGAGAATGAGAATATAAGGTTATGCTTTACGTAGTTTATATTCTATGTACGAATGTATTCACGCATGTGTAACAGACTTTTTACTAAATACGAATATATATATAAAAGTGTGTTAAAGGTTATACTGGGTAGAAGGCTTTTTGTGGGAATGCTAGAAGGGTTTAGGTCATTTGTGATTCTAACCTGACTGACCGAGGGTTAGCAGGAACACAGTCAAATGTATATAATTTAGCGGACTTACAAGAGTCGTAAATAGCTTGATGTGGACGTGAGAGCCAAGAAGTCTAGCACTTGTTAGATTTAAGGTGACATCGCTGGACAAGGTTTATGGCCTGAACGTGAGGGGAAGCGCTAAAAATTTGAAACTTGTTTTTGAATGACCATTCACAGGACCTAGAAGGTCAAAGAATAGCAATTGTAAGTTAAAGTCTTGTTTAAGTTCATATAACTTGTGATGTGAAAGTGTCAGTTGAAGTCACCAATAAGAAGATGAAGATGACATCTAAAGAAGAAAGGTCAACTTAACGGACGGCGAAAGGGATGAAGCAATGGACGAAGCTAGAAGCTGACATCATCGGGGAAAGTCCGTGGTGGGCGTCAAGGGGCGTTCCACCCACACTGTGGTTGTGTATTTTAGGGACAGCACCCCGGGGATAAGATAGCGAACAGCTCCGAGCAGATGCCATCATAGAAAGCTCAGAGTAGCGAGTAGCCAAGGCGATTGGCTCAGAACAGCTCAGAGAGAGAAGGGCGAAGGGTAGATGATTTGAGCAGATGCGCTGAGAGAGATCAGAGCGCAAGAGAGCAGTAGGCCGAGGACCATTAGAAGAGCGGATGGGTAGGCAGAGAGGGTACTGCTTCTTAAACTTAAGTTACCTTTAGAGGCTAAGAGAGTTTGATCTTCTTTGAAAGTCAAACTGCTGACACCTTTTTAGGTTAGGAACTTGCGAAGTAGGGATGTCACATAGCATAGAGTAGGGACAGATTTAACGTGATACTTTTCTCTTTCTGTAGATGACGCCAAGGAACCACTTCACATCGAAGCTTTAAATTGCAGATATTGGAATTGAATTTGTATTCTTTTGTATACTTTGATCCCGTGAGGATTGTAATTGCATCCAACTTTGACTTTTATATAAAACTTTCAAACTTTGTCAGTTGTAAGTGGTTCTTCCGAGTGGCGTCAGTTAATGGGGTTTGTCTAACCTATGCGAGGGTTGTCTTTTACTCAATGACAGACACTAGCGGTCCAAACCAGATGAATGAGATAAGTTATTAAATTGATCATAAATTGATATCAAAATCTCATTCCCCGCAGTTGGTAGCAGAGAAATGATGGTTATCTTCTTGAGGAAGACGACCTAGGCCAGGTTTAGTTTACCCCAAGGTCCCTAGTCATCGACAACCAGAAGAAGAATTGCAGCCGAAGACGGTGCTGACGGTGCGACGAGAGAAAAGCAGCAGAGTCGGTCGAGAGTGAGTATAAGGGTCATGCGTTGTAAGATTGCGGTGTTTTATGTTGTTCCTGTGTTGTAATGTCAAGCGGAGTTGAATGCCTGTAGTGTGATTGAGGGAAGGTTGTGAGCGCGCGCAACCGGATGAAATCTTAAGCTCCAGGAAAGGACTTAAGTGGTTCGGGTGTATCGAACACCCAGAGTAATTTGTCTACCATTGAAAGGGGGTCATGAGGTACCATTGATTTCCCGACAGACCGATGATAGGGGGAGCGTATGAGTGAGTGAATGAGTAGCGGACGCTGGTCGTACGTTTACTGTGTGTAAGTAACCTATCAGTTGAGGCGATCGTCGGACCGTAAGAGGGAAGACGTTTCGTCAGTTGAGGTGACAATTACAGTTAGACTGTGGCCGTACAGTCAGAGAAAAGTGATCGCTTGGACGGAAGTAGTCATTTTTCAGTGTATGAATGAAAACGCATGTGAAATCGTGAGACGAGTTGAGAAAGAAGGAGAATTGCTGCAGAGGGAACGAGTGACATCAGCATAGAATCGCGCTGAGATTGGTTAGTTTGTCAGACGTCAGCGAAGAGTCGCACAGAGATTGGTCGGTCAGCGAAGAGTCGTGCTGGGATAGGCCGATTAGCGAGATCAGAGCGTAGGGATTGGTTGGTTGTCAGTGGGACGTAAACAAGGAAGAGTAAAGGGAAAAATTGTAAATTATCGAAAATGAAATGTTTTAAGAGTTTAAGAGCACTCTTTAGGAGAAATAGAAGAAACTTATATGCCGGAGAGGAAGCTCCACCAGAAGGCACACCAGCTTATTATATGGCAGTGAATGTAGGCTTGCACTCGATATTATGGATTTCCGAGTGGAATAAGTTAACTGAAGGGAATAAGGAACTGACGTTTCCGAGATTCGGAACGTTTAAGCTAGATGTGTTGAACGAACTAAAAGCGGTGATGCTTGCAACAAGACCTCTACCGAGGCCAACACAGTTCGAAGCACTTAGTGTATGGTTTAGAACAGCACACGAAAAGAGCGTAAAGAGACGCCAAGAAAGAGTGAGAAGATCAGTAAAGGCAGTACAGGATGCTAAATGGGATGATGAAGCCAAGAAATGGAGAGTACAAAAGATAGAAGCAGATAAACTGTACCCGATGCTAGAAGTTACGGGAGAAAGGAAACCTCTAGAGGAAGAAGAGGAAAGCGAGACAGAAGAGGATTTGATAGAGAGGCTATTGACAGATAGACCACCTCCGTACAGCGGAGGGGCCGCAAGTCCTATATTACCACAAGAGGACGGAGCTAGATGGGGGGAATATAAATCGATCCCAGTAACAGAGTGGGATGCCAAGAAAGAGGAGGAAGTACCTCAATCTAGTCCCGAACAGAGAGTAGTGGGAAGATTCGTGGTTCAGAAAATGCCAGAAACACAACATGCAAGGGCTTACCAAATGCCGGACGCTTTACAGGTACCTGTTACCATAGGCCCTATTGTGTCAATCTACAACCCAGAAGGGGTCCAGCAGGAGGAACAGGCACGATGGGACAGGGAAAGGGCAGAGATGGAGAATAGGAATACCATGATGAATTCTCAGAGATTAGCACCGATGAGTCGAAGTACCCCATTAGATGCCGAAGTAGGTCCCTGGGTAGAACAAGGGGGTCAAAGAGGGCCAATGGATTTAAGGGGACCAAAACCGAAGTCCTTTAAGGAATTAAGGGAATACCTGAAAGATTGGGATACTGCCGAGGAGATTAAGGATAAAAGTTCAGAAACAGGAGCTGAGTGGAGAGGCCAAGATAACCGAATCCTCTCACATTGTGGAGCTGGCGAAAGCAGCCCGGAGTGGGAGAGAGAGAGTCAGGAAAGCAGAGGAAATAATTGTCCTACTATCAGCGGGAATAGGCAAATGTGCGAAGACAGGAGTGCAGGGTGTGGCGAAGTGCCTCGCGTCACCTTTAGTGAAGGAGAACGAAGGACACAGGAATATCGGAATACTTTTAGGTGCACTCACCATGCCCCAGATGAGAATGTGCGACACTGGAATCACGGAAACATGGAGAGTCGTGAAGCGTCTCGACATGCATCCGGCGATAGTAGACGAAGTCATGAGAATATAGGGAGTCGCGAAACGTCTCGCCATACTTCTGGTGATCAAGATCGAGATCGCGGGAGCATGGAGGGCCGTGAAGGACCTTATCGTTTACTGAGCGACACCAGACAGCAAGCGAGTTACAGTGATTTAGAACAGAACGGTGGATCCTATCTCGTATCTGGAGAAACCGAGCCAAAAAGACGAAGTGTAGGGATGGGGGATGGAGCAATGTTCCACCACACCCCACGGGAAGATGGAAAGGCTTGGGATCTAGAGAGGTGGGAACAAAGAGATGGAAAGAAAACTCCTCATAACTCACCTGTGTTTAGGCGTAGGACGCATAGTGGAGGTGAGAGAGGTATGAGCGAACCACCTAGGACTGACATACTGAGAGCCGAAATAAAAGCCAGACGGATTGATGTAATGAGCCTAAAATCAGACTTAGATGAAATAATAGACGGCACAGTAGCAATAGAGAGGTTAGAATTGTATGCACCAGATGAAATATTGTTCTTAGCCAAGGATATTACTCGGAGAGCGAGGTCAGCTCATGAAAATTTATCTAATTTGGCAAATAGATACATGATAGACCTGTCACGAACCAAAGCCTTACAGCCCAATCATAGGCTAAATTGCACAGACCTAGATTTGGATGAACGTAGAACGATCGGATTAAGAGTACACATACGGGAACTAGTCATGTGTATTAGAATATGGGGAGATCTGGATAGATGGGAGGAAAAATGGTCTAAGAGGGGATCTGTTAGAAGAAGTACAATTACGAAGTCCCAAGATACAGACCTAATGCGAATGGAAGCTTTCCCTTTGCGAGAAATCGCGAACGGAAATTACGTTCATGTACCTTGGAGTAGGGGGGATTTGGCGGCATTTACCAATTCCTTCCCAAAGCTTAGAGAAAATCCCGTTGAGTGGTACAAGCAGGTAGAGAGGTTCGTAAAGATCTCTAAGGTGCTGTGGATCGATTTGAACACATTGTTCGATATCGTAGTACCCGGAGATTTGTGGACGGCATGCAAGCTTAGTGTTGAATGGCCTACTTGTGAGCCTCCGAGAGATACCCGGACGAATGGTCCATCAGTTAGAGTCATGGAAAAATACGAGAGAGTAATAACATGGCTGAAAGAGAAAGTGCCGGTGCACGATATAGACTGGGTTAAGATAGATCGAACAACTCAGGAGCCTAAAGAGACAGTTCACGAGTTCTATGAGAGGCTACTGAAAGCATTTAAACAATACAGTGGGCTAGACGTAATGGATCCTAAGGACATAGGACAGTTTGTGTCGAAGTTTGTTTTAGGATTAAGACCAGACATAAGCCTGATGATACAACAGCATCTGATCTGTTGGCAGAACAAACCTTTAGACGAAATTCTGAGGTATGCAAGGTACTGTAGTGATGAGATAGATTCGAAGGCAAAGAAACTCAAGGAAAAGCTAATGCTGGTACAAATGCAAGCAGCTGGAAAGGGTGGACAGCGGCAACAGGGAACAGGAACGCAAGCAAAGAAACAGAATAATCAGAGCAGAGATGAGGAAGAAAGACCGAGACCGAGAATGGATATCGCGACACTGAAAAGGACAACAAGGTGTCATCAGTGTAACGAAGTGGGACATTGGCGACGCGAGTGTCCTTACAATGTTGAGACAGGGGAATTAGAACAAGAGGAGGAAGAGGTACAGAATAACGTGGTTAAGGGAGCCGCAGCCCCGAAGGGAAAGTTTATCAAAGGGGGGGCTCAGACTCCTCGAGCCCCGTTTCCTCAACCGCCTCGCATCACAAACGGAGGGAAAACCTATAGACAAATGCCATTGTTTGTAGGAGGAGAGGAATGCTATTACGTTGATCCTCTTACAGGGCAACGAGTAAACAGGGAGGAAGACTGTACTCTAGGAGCAGCCCTGGAAGTAGATCAGAGAGGACCATACGTAGAGGCTGAAGTAGCTGGATGTCCTACAACCTTTTTGGTAGATACGGGTGCTACTCGATCTACGTTGAGATCAGCGGTAGTCCCAGGTTTGCCAATATCGGGAGAGACGATTCAGGTGGTAGGAGTCGCAAACAAGAGGATGACTAATCCTCTGACCGAACCAGTGTCAGTGAAGATAGGGAATTACAGTGACGAACATCAGTTTGTGATCTGTGATTCTAGCCCTGTGTGTTTGCTAGGAAGAGATTTATTGTGTAAACTGAATTGCACAATACATTGTACACCTGAAGGAGTAGAAGTGCAAACCAATGATGAGGATGCCGATTTTAAAGTTGTAAACTCGCAAAAGTGCGTGGAACTATATCCTACCTTAACAGTGGAGGAACTTTCACAGGATTTGAGGGAGAAAGTGTCAGCTGAGGTGTGGGATTTTACTGGAGAAGAAATAGGACTGATCAAAGGAGTAGAACCAGTAAAAATCTTGGTAAGACCCAATGCGGAGTATCCAAGAACTCCACAATACAAGTTGACTCCAGAAACGATTGCAGGAATAAAGCCTGTGATTGAATCCATGATTAAACAGGGAATACTGAAGGAGATCGTGGGTAGTCCATGTAACTCCCCGATTATGGGTTTGCAGAAGCCTAGTGGAAAATACAGGATAGTGCAGGATCTTCGAAAGATTAATAACATTGTCGTCTCATGTTGTCCAGTGGTACCGAATCCATCAGTGATATTATTCCAGATACCGTTCCAAGCTGAATGGTTTACAGTGATAGATTTGTGCCAGGCTTTCTTTTCGATACCTTTAGATGAAGAGAGCCAGTATCTTTTCGCTTTTAAGCTGGAAGATCGCGTTTTAACATGGTGTCGTATCCCTCAGGGGTATACAGAAAGCCCATCGATCTTTAACCAGCTATTAAAACGAAATCTTGAAAGTCTAGTACTGCCCAAGAATTCGGTTCTAGTCCAGTACATAGACGACCTCCTAGTTGCGTCAGAAACTGAGGAAGCTTGCAGAGAAGACACTATAACCTTGTTAAATCACTTAGCCGAGAATGGACACAAGGTGTCTCCAAGTAAATTGCAATATTGTAAGACTGAAGTGCAATACTTGGGCCATAGGATTGAAAAGGGAAAGCGGAAGGTGTCTCCAGACAGAATAGAGGCGATCATGAAAATGAACGCGCCTACAACACAAAGAGAAGTCAGGATGTTTCTAGGTATGGTTGGTTATTGTCGGCAGTGGATAGCCAATTTCTCACTGAAGGCAAAACCGTTATTACAACTGACGCACAAAGGAGTAAGTGATCCGGTACCATGGGACAAAGATTGTTTGATGGCGTTTTTGCAGCTGAGGGAGGACTTATGTCGTGCCCCAGCTTTAGGAATGCCTGATTACACAAAACCATTTTTGCTTTACTGCTGCGAAAGAGAGGGATGCGCGTTAGCAGTTTTAGCTCAGATCCATGGAGATGCGCGTAGACCAGTAGCGTATTTTTCGGCTACATTAGATCCAGTAGCCGCAGCGTTGCCCGGATGTCTCAAATCCGTAGCCGCAACGGGTGTCAGCATTGAACGTTCTGAGAGCGTAGTCATGGGTCATCAATTAGTTGTATATGTACCACATTCGGTAGAATTGTTAATGACCAGGACTAAGACTCAGCATCTGACAAATAGCAGGCTCACACGCTACGAGCAAGTCATATTGGCTGCCGAGAATGTGACCCTAAAAAGATGCTCCGTCTTGAATCCTGCAACTTTGATGCCACTTCCAAACGAGATTGATGATGAAAATTGTACAGATCATGACTGCCTTGATGTGACTGAACTATGCACCAAACCGAGACCCGATATTGTGGATGAGCCATTGACTGACCCTGACGAAATTTTCTTTGTTGATGGTTCATGTGTAAGAGACAATGTCGGTCAGCTGAGAGCAGCTTATGCAGTTTGCACAATTACGAGAGTAATAGAAGCCGCTTGCCTGGAAGGAGTACACTCCGCTCAGGTAGCTGAAATTGTTGCTTTGACTCGTGCTTGCTTAGCGGGCGACAAACTTCGAGTCACCATATACACCGATAGCCAGTATGGTTTCGGGGTAGTTCATGATTACGGGCAGTTATGGTCTAAAAGAGGTTACATGACCTCCTCGGGTTCTCCCATTAGGAATGGGGAATTCGTGAGACTTTTGTTAGAAGCATTGCAAGGTCCAACAGCTATTGCAGTGGTCAAATGTGCAGCGCATACAAAAAATGTTGACTTTGTATCACTAGGAAACCGCTATGCTGATGAAGTAGCGCGTTATTGCGCAGAGCAGGGATATTCTCACACTGATGTAAAAGTGGGGGGAATCCAGGAAAGAACTGAATTGACAATGTTGCTAGATACTGTAGATACGTGGGATGAATTAAGAAGTGTTCAGGAAAATGCTCCAGATGACGAGAAAAAGAGTTGGGAAACAGCGGGTTGTTCCAGAAGTGAAATGAATTTCTGGATCTCCGCCGATGGGAGAGCAGTTTTACCAAATGAACTTGTTAGTCCAATGGCAAGGAAATTGCATGGATCAGCACACATAGGAAGAGATGCTATGGTGAGAGTATTCAGACAAACGTGGTTTAATCCCAAGTTTAGAGTAGCGGCAGAAGCTGTGTGTCAGCGATGTACGATCTGTCAGCAACTAAACGTGGGAAAGAGAACACCAGTTACATTGAGTCATATTGGGAGGTCTGGGGGGCCTTTGAATAGGATGCAGCTTGATTTTATAGAAATGCCTAAATGCAACAAACTCAGATATGTGTTAGTGATTGTCTGCATATTTTCTAGATGGGTTGAGGCTTACCCTACACGTAGGTGCGATACACTTACAGTAGCAAAACTGTTACTTAGAGAGTTGATACCGAGGTTTGGGGTGCCATCCTCTTTGGAATCGGACAGAGGAACTCATTTTAACAGCGAAATAGTGAAGATGCTATGTTCAGCTTTGAATATCGATCAGAAGTTACACTGCAGCTATCGACCAGAAGCTTCAGGGATTGTAGAGCAAATCAACAGCACGATAAAGTCCAGACTTGCCAAAGTTTGTTCAGCAACATCCCTGAGTTGGCCAGACGCACTTCCAGTGGTTCTTATGAGCATACGTAGCACACCAGATAGAAGAACAGGTCTCTCTCCTCATGAAGTACTAATGGGGAGAGCCATGAGATTGCCATCGGTTCCGACTGCAGCTCTAGTGAACATCACAGATGATTTGATCTTGGACTACTGTAAGGGACTATCTGACGCCGTTAATTCTGTGTCCCTCCAGGTCCAGTCTGCAGAGGTTCCATCAGCACAAGATTTGTGCCATGACCTGAGTCCGGGGGACTGGGTCCTGGTGAAGAAGCATGTAAGAAAGAACTGCTTAGACGTGCACTGGAGAGGACCGTTTCAGGTCATACTTGTGACGAATACTGCAGTAAAGTGTGGAGGTCTGCCAAACTGGATACATGCCTCACACACCCGAAGAGTGCCAACACCTCTAGAAGAAGCAGCTCCTCTCTCGGATGAGAATCCAGCGGAAAGCGGAGAAGCTATAGAGAGGGAAAGCCAAGCTGTGGAGGTGAGCGAAGAGGCTGAGATTGAGACGGAACAGGTCGACGAAGGTCAGGACATCGGAGAGACCGAAGTCGCCTCAGGAGAAGAAAGTAATTGGGAGTCCGACACAGATACTGAACAAGAAGAAAGTGACCAAGAGACTGGTCCAAGAACAAGGAGCAGAAGGACAAAGAGAGACGAAGCCAATTGGCCGGAGAGGAGGAAAAGGCCAAGCTCGGAAGAAAAGCAGGAAAGAACTCTTGTTCCGATTGCAGAAGAATCAGACCAGGAAGAGGAAACTACAGACTCAGGAACTGAAAGTCCAAGAAGATCGAGAAGGGTACGTGTGCCCTGCAGAAGGTACGCCACCCCAGAGTGGACTTATCTAGCAGATGTCTTGGGGACAGAAATCTGGGAGAGTGAAGAAAGTGAAAGTAATCGATCACGATCCATTTGTGGCAGTGGAGATATGGATGTTGACGCCTGGACTCGAGACTGAGGGATTACTGACTTTCACACTTCCCATACCCCCGTATTTGAGTCAAATTCAAGATCTAGTGCTAAATAGATTACAATTTCCAACTTTTGGCCAGCAAATGTCAGAAGAAGAAGAAAAAGTTATTCGTTTTGAATTATTAGTAATTGTTGTGAAAGCTGCAGGTGCGAGAATAATTGTTGATGCATAAAAGACTTTTGTATATAAGCTATAAAGAAGAAGATAACCTAGCACCGAGTGGAAAGAAGAATAAAATTAGGGATTACATTTAGTGGACGGAGAAGGGTTAGGGTTGTCTGTTGCGAAAAGAGAAAAGACATTGTTGCGAAAAAGAGACTTTGTTAATAAAAAGCACTTTATAGACTGAGAAAACAAATAAAGCAAACAAAGACTGCAGAAAGAAACCTTTTCGCAAAAGAAGGAGCTACGCTGTTTTGATAACATGGAGAACGGCAACCCAAACCGAAAAGCTAGATGTATAGTAGGTACACTAATAGTAGTAGTAATTTTTCTCATAATTACAGTAGTGACAATATCATACATAATGGGACATGAAAGTGATAAGGAAACAGCAGATGTAAAGCCTGTAACGACTTTGAAACCTGCTCTTGTGGGAAAGAACGAGGAGAGCAATGTTATACGTGAAAAGGCGTTATTGGCAGATGAAGCTCGTAGATTACATGTAGACGAGTCACAGGGAAACTTTAGGTCAAACGCATATGCTAAACTGTTATATGAATATATCGATGCCATGGAGGCCAAAGATTGCTATGTTTGTATGCAATTGCCGGCTTCTGTAGACGAAGGCATTAGATATCATCATCTCCCATTAACTTATGGGATAACATGTAGTTTACTGCTTAGTATATTTTATGGTAGGGAAGGATTTGAGTACTACTTTTCAAATTATGATTCGGTACTGCCTGAAGTTCCGAATTATAAACAAATGAATAAGTGGGACTATTACAAAAAGGAGGATAGACTAGCTAAATTCTTTCTTCCTTGGGATACATTAGATACATCATATGCACGCAGAAATAATCTAACTTGCAAAGTATCAGAGGTTGAGAAGAAGTTCATAGGACAAGTAGATGATAGATACAGAAGGCAGAAGATTCTAAAAATGTCAGGACAGTGGAAAACGGATTGGACCGAAGAAGAGAAAGCACATAAAAAGAAGGGTAGCAATGGTCCAATAGCATTGGATAGAACGCAGAAAGGAAAGTTATGTTTAACTCGAAGCAAAACGTATTATGATAGTGTATTTGTAGGTGAAGTAAATTGTGAACATGCTTTTAGATTGGAGTACTATACGAAAGACTTTATGAAAGGAATGCAAGCGATTCCGAATGTATATTTTGTGTGTGGAAGAAATGCCTATGTAAAACTACCTGACAATTGGTATGGTTCGTGTTACTTGGCAATTGTCTTCTCCAAAATATATCATGCAAAGGATGTAACGATAATAGAAGGAAAGGCTTCAAGGAGAGCGAAAAGGGAAGTAGGAGATGCGGAAGTAGTAGGAGATGTATTTGGAGCAATGTTTCCATTGTTGGGTTTAATACTTAACGATGTTAAGATCAGGAGACTGGCTACAGTTGTAGATAGATTATCTGCAAGTACTGCAAGGTCATTAATGTTGGTAGAAGGCGAGATGCAGTCGATTAGAGCAATGGTTCTTCAGAACCGACTTGCTTTAGATGTACTGCTAGCAAAGGAAGGCGGAGTTTGTAAAGCTTTGAAGGTTCAGGAATGTTGTACTTATATTCCTGATAATTCAAAACCACTTGAGAAAGTCATACGGAACATTACACAGATTCATCAGGGATCGAAGATTTATCAAAAATAAATGTTTGGGAACAAGTTGGTCATGGAGTAGGAAAGGTTGGGAGTTGGTTTGCCAACCTTGGGAAAAGCATAGTATGGTACATAATAAAGCCTGTATTGATAGTATTAATTTGTATAATCACATTGTTAGGTTTAGTAAAATTATATAAATGGTATAGGTCGAACCGGTTACAACGAACAATGAGAGAGCAAGAAAGGAGATTAGCTGCTTTACAAGATCAACAGTACAAAAGCTTAAGAGCACTCGAAACGATGAAAAGAGGGAATATTGTAACTAGTTCTGTTTAGAGATATTATTCAAATTACATTTAGTGATGACTCCTAGAAGTCATCAAAGGGGGGACTGAGAGAGCGCAAACTTGAATGAAAATTATGTATAGGCCGTATTTACAAGCACATCGTATAATGTAGGAATGAAATGTATATCGTAATGTGAAGTTGACACTTATAGCCTATAGATAACCGATATAATCCAAAATAATATAGGAAATGTAACTGTATTCACTTTAGAACATGTATTAGTTTTAGAAGGCCCGTATATGTAGTGGGCTGATGTAGAGATGATGTAGGAATACTTACGTATTGTAGAACGTGCAAGAAGAATTCATGTACGTGGGTAACCTTTAAACGGAGAAGCAGCGAGAAATGAAACGTGAAGAAATGTGTAGAACATATATAAAACGATATAGAGAATGAGAATATAAGGTTATGCTTTACGTAGTTTATATTCTATGTACGAATGTATTCACGCATGTGTAACAGACTTTTTGCTAAATACGAATATATATATAAAAGTGTGTTAAAGGTTATACTGGGTAGAAGGCTTTTTGTGGGAATGCTAGAAGGGTTTAGGTCATTTGTGATTCTAACCTGACTGACCGAGGGTTAGCAGGAACACAGTCAAATGTATATAATTTAGCGGACTTACAAGAGTCGTAAATAGCTTGATGTGGACGTGAGAGCCAAGAAGTCTAGCACTTGTTAGATTTAAGGTGACATCACTGGACAAGGTTTATGGCCTGAACGTGAGGGGAAGCGCTAAGAATTTGAAACTTGTTTTTGAATGACCATTCACAGGACCTAGAAGGTCAAAGAATAGCAATTGTAAGTTAAAGTCTTGTTTAAGTTCATATAACTTGTGATGTGAAAGTGTTAGTTGAAGTCACCAATAAGAAGATGAAGATGACATCTAAAGAAGAAAGGTCAACTTAACGGACGGCGAAAGGGATGAAGCAATGGACGAAGCTAGAAGCTGACATCATCGGGGAAAGTCCGTGGTGGGCGTCAAGGGGCGTTCCACCCACACTGTGGTTGTGTATTTTAGGGACAGCACCCCGGGGATAAGATAGCGAACAGCTCCGAGCAGATGCCATCATAGAAAGCTCAGAGTAGCGAGTAGCCAAGGCGATTGGCTCAGAACAGCTCAGAGAGAGAAGGGCGAAGGGTAGATGATTTGAGCAGATGCGCTGAGAGAGATCAGAGCGCAAGAGAGCAGTAGGCCGAGGACCATTAGAAGAGCGGATGGGTAGGCAGAGAGGGTACTGCTTCTTAAACTTAAGTTACCTTTAGAGGCTAAGAGAGTTTGATCTTCTTTGAAAGTCAAACTGCTGACACCTTTTTAGGTTAGGAACTTGCGAAGTAGGGATGTCACATAGCATAGAGTAGGGACAGATTTAACGTGATACTTTTCTCTTTCTGTAGATGACGCCAAGGAACCACTTCACATCGAAGCTTTAAATTGCAGATATTGGAATTGAATTTGTATTCTTTTGTATACTTTGATCCCGTGAGGATTGTAATTGCATCCAACTTTGACTTTTATATAAAACTTTCAAACTTTGTCAGTTGTAAGTGGTTCTTCCGAGTGGCGTCAGTTAATGGGGTTTGTCTAACCTATGCGAGGGTTGTCTTTTACTCAATGACAGATACTAGCGGTCCAAACCAGATGAATGAGATAAGTTATTAAATTGATCATAAATTGATATCAAAATCTCATTCCCCGCAGCCCTTTATAAGTGGCGATTCAGGCAGCGGTGTCATTTGTAAACTATTATTATGGAGACTAGAGCCAACAGGACTTTGTCCAAGTGAAAGGTCTGCAGCAAGGCAAGAAAATGCAACCAGCTCCTTTGCATCATTTTTGCTGTGTTTACATGGCATGTTTGAGGGAAACTCAAGTTAATGAATTTCATCTTAAGCGGCAAAAAAGGACAAAATGAGTTTGGTCCAACAAAGAAGGTTTATGGAGGAGCTTTTCATCCCTTCCCCCGTCGCCAATACTGGAATGTAATATGAAGAGCAAAATGTGTTAGATGTGTGATGTGCTCACTGCTACAGAAATAGCAAAACCGGTGCAAGATGGATTTGCTCTACTGTTTACCTCGAACTGTATGTAACATGTTCCCAAATAGCAAACAATGCGCAACAAAGAGAGGAAAAAAAAGCATTGATACTCCCAACAATTCAGGGTGTAGATGCACAAAGAAAACGCCTTGAGCAGCAAGTTAGCAACTGTTTGTGATTTGCTAAGAGTGTATTGCAAAGTGTCATTCATTTAAACACTCACAATGCAAGGATTAGAAATTGTAGTTAGAAAATTGCAATTGTCACCTTGCCGAATAAACTGCTCGTCATTGTTGGTAGCAGCAAACAGAGCTGAAGTGACCTCTGCCCAGTGACACCTGACAAGGCAAAGGTTTGAAAGTTTCACGAGCAAGAAAAAATACCAAAAGGCAGTCTGAGGAATAAATGGAAACACAATCTGTGAATATTGTCTCAGTCTTTCTGAATTTGCTGAGAGCGTTTCATGCAAAGATCGAAATGAGGGTAAATCTATTTCGAGGTGGCACACAACCAACAAGCACTGACAAAGCACCGACAACCGCTGTTTGGGTTTGTAAATGCTTTTCACCAATGCCGTCGGCAAAAAGATGAACGAAATGGTTATAGCTGATGTTGAATGGCTATCTTAGAATGTTTTATATTATAAAGAACAAGCATTGCAAAATTCCAGCCAAAGGGGACACATGCACGCGCAATACATTCATTATGACATATCAGCAGCCACTTTGCATTTTTGAAAACTTTAATTTACTATTTCAAGATGGCTGATAACCAATTCTTAATGGTAAATGAAAAATGTATGTTTCGCACAGGGAGCTTCGCAAAGTAAAAAGTGAGCTGCACAGTAGCAATGTGTGGCTGGCCAGGCCCTTGCTAAAATAATTGGAAAAATACATATAAAACAATAAAGGAGTCACAAGGAGGGGAAGGGGTGGAGAACCAGTAGACAAGCAGGGAAGAAAACACCCCAGTAGCCGAGGGCAGCTGCTGCATTCTTGCAAAACCATGGCTTAATAAACTATGTTAAAAAACAATAAATAAGAAGATGAAAATCGGAGGGATGGGGGTAGCAATGAGTAAACAGAAGGGGAAGTGAGCAGCAGAAAAAGAGAAGAAGAGGAGCGTGCCAGGAAATTCCTGTACTCCCACAGAGTGCTTGAACAGAAAAGAAATTCGTTTCCTGATGTCATCATGTAAGGATTCAAGCCATCCTCTCAAAACATTGGTAAATAAGTTATGCTCAATGTACATAACACTAACAAGAACATGGAAGAGACCATTGATTTGGGAGCGTTTGAAGATATAGACAAGAAAGCCATCTAATCATGAACAAGCAGATAAACCATAGCCCACTCTATGAATTGTATGGCAGATACTTTGGGGCCTATTGACAGACTGCCTTTTCTAGTACATTTAGTAGAGCTACTAAAGTACTATAAAATGGCATTCACAAACCTATGAGTGTAAATCTCTACCTCCACCTCTCCTATGTTTTTTTATGGGAAGATACACACACATATAATTTTACAACTCAGGACAAGAGTACGATCTTGCTAGGAAGTCCTTCAGTTGGGTTCCGGAATAAGCAAATCTGATTCGTAGCATTTGTTTCCGACTGAATCGTCCTTAGTTCCAAACGACCAGGGACCTGAGTACGATCTCGTTAGGAAGGCCTCCAGACGGATTCAGGAATGAGCAAATCCAATTCAGAGCCTATGTTTCTGACTGAATCGTCTCCTTTTCCAAATGACCAAGTATGATGCAAAGATCTCGTCTGCGTCGACTGAATGATTCCCAAACCCGATCCTGTCAGTCCGACTCGTTCGCAGCCAAGTCGTGCTGCGAAATGGAGCCGGCTTCCAAACAAGCGAGTACGATGCACGCTTCGGACAGCCATATCGACTCAGTCTTAGTGAGATGAAACAGCTGTGGGATTCGGACTTTGGGGGGGCTGTAGCGGGCCCCACTTCACCCGGGTCCCATGGGTGTAGCTGTGGGTCGCCCTTTCCATGCATGCACAGTGTGGCGGGCACCATGGGGTGCCCGCCACAGGGTGAACAATTTTCCCCGCCCACCCCTCTTACTGTGGGAGCCTGTGTACGCGTTCAGTATACAGGCTCCCGTTGAGTTCAATGAGAGTCCAAGTGAACCGAGTCCGTCACCATATGGGTGCATTGTACTCAATCGCTCGGACTCGCAGAGCCCAATTCGCTAGGACAGCCCTCCGGATTTGAGTCGTACGGAGGGCTTTCCTAGTGAGATCGTACTCGGGCCTCAAGTACGATGTAAAGATATCATCCACGTCAACCAAATCATTTCCAAACCCGATCCTATCAGTCCGACTCGTTCGCAGCCGAATTGTGCTACGCAATGGAGCCGGCTACTGAACAAGTGAGTACGTTGCACGATTCGGACAGCAGTATAAACTCGGTCTCAGCAAGACAAAACAACTGTGGGAATCGGACTTTGGGGGGCTGTAGCGGGCTCCCCTTCACCCCGGGCCCTCTGAATAGGTCCTGTGGGGGTACCCATGAGTCTCCCTTTCCATGCATGCAAAGTGTGGCGGGCAGCATGGGGTGCCCACCACAGGAAGTATGCTTTTCTCCACCCACCCCTTTTTCCTATGGGAGCCTGTGTACGCGTTCAGTCTACAGGCTTCTATAGAGTTCAATGGGAGTCCGAGCAAACCGAGTCCGTCACCGTATGGATCCATTGTACTCGGCCACTCGGACTCGCAGAGCACAGTTCGCTAGGAGTGCTCTGTGAGATGGTACTCGGGCCCTTACAGATAAATGTGGGAGTGACAAGAGGGAGTGGCTGGAAAAAGAAACATACTTAGTACTAAATGGGAGGGGGTTAAAGAGGAGTAAGGAGTGGTTTAGGAAGTATCAGGGATGGATTTTTGGCACTACATTCACCCGCCCTCAAAAGAATAAGCCCATTCCTATTCACAAACTGCATTTTCTAAAGTCACTGCAGCCAAAAATGGCAGCAAACAGTGGTAATTTACACCATCTCAGAGCTGAATTAAGTCCAGCACCACACATGTCCAACCACTGGTACTGCAACAGCCTCTCATAAAAAATAGTGGAGTTAGAGACTTTAATTAAAACCTCATTGGAAATTATGTTA
The DNA here is from genome assembly GCF_964263255.1 of Lissotriton vulgaris. Taxonomy (NCBI): domain Eukaryota; kingdom Metazoa; phylum Chordata; class Amphibia; order Caudata; family Salamandridae; genus Lissotriton; species Lissotriton vulgaris. The sequence goes on from NC_141685.1 coordinate 383,301,567, forward strand.
AATTAAATTATAACATATAGGGTATGTATCTATTATTATAAAATGTAGTACACTTTTTAATATAAAAACTTGCCTATAAGTCCTTACTATATGGTGTAGAATTACTCTCAATATTTTTAAGTAGGGTAAGTCTTGATGGGTAGGCATATCTTGCAGCATTATTATTAATGAACAAGTGAGTGCAAGCACAGCTCCAAGGTGTTAGCCCATGGCTCTGGAAACCAAATCACATGCCCCACTAATGAGCAGGAGCCTGCTGCAATCAAAGTGGGAGGAGTTGCGCATTGGCTGGCAAGACTGTCCCAGTTCTCCCCAGATGCATGTTGATGGGGTCACTATGTCTTGCAGTTGCATTATTCATGAGGAGTACAAGCACAGCTCACAAGTACTAATGCAAGGAGCCTGTCTACGGCAATCAATTCAAGTGTTTGGTGTTGCCACACCCCACCAAGACTTACCCCTCGGAAGAGTACCAGGGCTCCCAAACAACTGCTGACCCCAGCACCTACCTGCCCTCATGCTTTAGCCTAGTGGGTTCCCAGGGAAAGCTCCCCCGAGCTGAAGTAAAAGAAACGCCTGTGACTAAGAAACATTTAATGTGCTCTAATTGGGTGTTAGGGTAGCCCTCTTTTTATGACCATGCAGTCACATCACATGACCTACCTGGCTTGTGGTTAAAAGATGTGCACGCCCCTGCGTCCTTGCTTGGTTTCGATTTGGCGTTGGGATCCACTTCCAGGTCTGGCTCTTTGTGGATGCTGCGCTTCTTTGGTTTCCTGTGACTCACGGGCTCATGAGTCATTTGTCAAATTATCCTTTGACTTTTTCCTGTTCTGTGACTGTTCTGCCCCTGTCCCCTTTCTTTTCCCTTTCTCCCTTGTGGACTTGTAATTTCTGGCCTGACACCTTAGCGTCTCCCTGACGTTCGAGTGTATTAGGCTTATCGGGGCTCCGATACCCTTTCTCCTGACCCTTGTCCCCCCTACCACCCCATGTTTTGGACTTCCATGGAGTAAGCACTGTGCATGACGGCTTGCCGAGGAGCTCCGTTTGGCTAAGCGGTCCCGCATCGGCAGCTTCCGGATCATCTTGCAGCTTATCCACTTCGTTGTGTGTGACTTTGAACTTTTTTGGCGTTCAGTGAACTGTGTGGATGGCGGCTGCCGTCTTACGATTGTGCCTTTGATTCCCTTCAAGCTCCTGAGAGTTATTGGGATGTTGAGTGATCATGGGGGTTTTTTATGTCAGACTATAGTGACTTTTTTCCCCCCTATTTTCTTCTATACCTGGAGACGATCTGTGGAGTGCTTTTTGCTTTACAATACTTATTGGATGTGCTCGTCTGCCAATAGAAAGGATAAGGAGAACTTTCCCAGTGGCACTACGCTGTCATAAAGCATTGGTAAGAGTTGTGTTTATGTTGTTTGCGACAGCTTGGTCATAGACGGAGGGGAGTCTTGGGGTATCTCTGGGGGATGGGAACACTAGATAGTAATCAGGTGTTCTTTGTTTCTCCAGGTGCAGACCTATTGTAACCACGATATACTGGGGTGGTCCAAACAGACGTTCATCGTTCTCCAGGATCTTTATTTCCTCCCTCTCCCTGTGCTCAGCTGTTTGCTCACTGGGTAATTATCAGTGAGTTGCTGTTGGGTGTAGGAGGTGGGTTGGGCCATATGTCGCTCCCGCAGCGTTCGGGGCAAAGGTGAAACCCGACATTGGGCACCAGTATATCCCCAAGAAGGGAAATTAAATGTGTGTAAGGGACCCACTATTCCTGGGTCCTCATGTTATTCTCCAATTTCAGGGGCCAACCACGTGGTGCAGGCATTATGAAAAACACCAATTTCTCTATGGGAGCTTGTGCTTTGGCCGGTTTACGGAGATGTGCTGTTGCATCCTAATAATGCGGTCAGGATCACCGACCAGAGAGGTCTGTAGGTCCTGATTCTGCAACGGTGTACCCGACATTATAATCAGGGCCTTAATGTTGACAATCCTAATGAGGGGCTTTGTATTTTTGCTTCACAAGGTCACGAGTTGGCAAGATTGCCTGCCTTCATTCTCATTGTTTAAAATATGCCAAATAAGGCTTACTGGCTGCTCTACTGTGGAACCACATACATTCTGGAAGTAATAAGAAAAATTCTGCTAGCAACTTTCTAAAAAAATATTTTGACGCATTCCATAATCGATGTTTGAAACAACGGAGATATCAGATGAACAAATCAGGTACATATCAATGCAACAGTTAACTTAAGTTTTTCTGATGATATCAGTAAGACTTGGGGGCTCATTAGTATGCCACCATACCAGTGGGAAATAGGACCCCCCGCTAAGGTTGCGGTGGTCCCGCACATCCTATTAGGATGTGCACGCCACACTGCTAAAAGCACTGTATGCCGCAATGCCAAAAATGCATGTTGTGCTTTTCAATACAAAACGTGGCAGGCACCGCGCGGTGCCTACCACGTTGTACATTGAAAAGCAGGGGGGTACCATAGGTATCCCCCATTTGCACCCCCACCCCCCCAGAGTCCCTGGGGGTCCGCAACAGACCCCCGCATGCCTTTCTGTGGCGCATGTTCCTGCCCCCATCATAATATGGATGGCGGTGTCTAGCAGACACCGCCACCATATTAAACTCTTTTCCGCCCGGTAGGTTTGTCGACCGGGCAGAAAAGCAGCGGACGGTCTTTCCGTCTGCCGTGGTCCCCTCCACCATAGTAATATGGCAGGGGGAAATGGGTGGTGGGCGGGGACAGATCTCAGGTGGATCGCCACCGCCACCCGGTGAAGAAATTGACCCCGACGACGGTCCCCTAGGACCTCCCGTCGAACCGATCCCTACCCTGAACGACCTCCCTGAGTTAGCGACAGGAAGGAGGACCTTCCCGAGAAGAGTTCTGCCTAGAACAGACCTCCTGTCCTTCCTTGGTTGAGCCGCCGCAGCAGGCCGCTGCGCAGGCTGCCGGAGACCAGTCCGGCTCCCATTTCATCTATTGGGAAAACGGCCTATTATATAGTGAGCAGAAAACCGCTGAACTGGGGTCAGCGCGGGTGCTGTTGGTACCCCTATGTTTCCGCGGTTTCCTCCTGAACCTGGCCCATGATGTGCCCCTGGCGGGACACTTGGGTCAGGACAGGACCTATCTGCGCCTAGTAACGCATTTTTATTGGCCCCGCATGCACGCCGATGTGGGGACCCACTGCAAGTCCTGCCCCACGTGCCAGGCCAGCGGAAAGAGCGGGGGAAGCGCAAGGCTCCTCTCCAACCCTTCCCTGTTGTCAGTACCCCCTTTGAACGGGTGGGAATAGACATCGTGGGACCCCTGGACCCCCGGACCTCCTTAGGCCACCGGTTCATCCATGTCTTGGTAGATCACGCCACCCGGTACCCCAAGGCCATTCCCCTCAGGACGGTGACGGCCCCGTAGTGGGGCGGGCACTCATGGGGATCTTCTCCCGGGTGGGATTCCCGCGAGAAGTGGTGAGTGACCGAGGTACAAACTTCATCTCGAGGTACATGAAGTCCCTGTGGCAACAGTGCGGGGTGACGTACAAGTTCACCACCCCCTATCACCCTCAAGATAACGGCCTGGTTGAGCGATTCAACCGCACCCTCAAAGGAATGATCATTGGTCTCGAGGAGCCCCTGAGGCACAAGTGGGACATCCTCCTACCCTGCCTCCTGTTCGCCTACCGAGAAGTCCCCCAGAAATCCTTGGCGTTCAGCCCCTTCGAGCTGCTCTAGGGGCACCCCGTCCAGGGACCCCTCAGCCTGGTCAAGGAAGGTTGGGAAGCGGCCCCCCTGAATCCACCCCCAGATGTATTCCCATACATTCTGGCCCTCCGGAACCAGACTCGGAAGTTCCAGGAGCTGGTCAAGGCAAACCTCGAGGCCAGCCAGGAAGAAATGAAACACTGGTACGACCAGAACGCCACTCTGGTCGAGTTTCAGCCTGGCCAACAGGTCTGGGTGATGGCCCCAGTGGAACCTTGTGCCCTTCAGGAGAAGTGGACCGGACTCTTCAAATTGGTGGAACGAAAAAGCCAGGTCACATATCTGATCGATATGCAGTCAGCCAGAAACCCCCTAAGGGTTCTCCATGTGAACCGTCTCAAACCCCACTTTGTACAGTCCGAGTTGGGTTTGCTCCTCCCCACCGACGACGGAGCAGAAGAAGACATGGAGCATCTCCCCGATCTCCTGTGTGGGAAAGAAAAAGATGGCTCCGTAGAGGGAGTGGGTCTCTCCTCCTCCCTCACCCCCGAGCAGCGTGAAGACTGTCGCCGGTTGCTGGAACAGTTCTCTGACCTCTTTTCCCTCACCCCCGGTGTCACCAGCTGGTGCGTCCATGATGTAGACACCTGGGACAGCCCTCCGGTATGGCACAGAGCCTACCGTGTCCCTGACCGAGTCCGAGCCTGTATCAAGGCCGAAGTTTCCAAAATGTTAGCCTTGGGAGTGATCGAGGCCTCTGACAGCCCATGGGCTAGCCCCGTGGTCCTGGTTCCGAAGGCGGCCGCCCCGGCGCTGTTCCCGAACTGAGGTTCTGTGTAGACTACCGCGGGCTGAACGCAGTCACCAGGACCGACGCACACCCCATTCCCCGAGCCGACGAGCTCATTGACCGCCGAGGGTTGGCTCGATATCTCAGTACCTTTGATCTGACCAGTGGGTACTGGCAGACTGCCCTCACGGAAGGGGCCAAGGAAAGATCCGCTTTCTCCACTCTGGATGGTCACTACCACTTCAGAGTGATGCCCTTCAGTATGAAAAATGCCCCCGCCACCTTCCGGAGGCTGGTTAACCAGGTACTGGCAGGGTTGGAGGGGTTCAGCTCAGCCGACCTCGATGATATTGCGGTGTTCAGTGCCCACTGGTACGAACACCTACAACACCTCTGGGAGGTGTTGGAGGCCCTGCGCCGCGCGAACCTCACCATTAAAGCCAGCAAATGCCAAATAGGACAGGGATCAGTGATCTACCTAGGACACCAGGTCGGAAGCGGCCTCCTAGCCCCCCTCCAACCCAAGATCGATGCAATCTATGCCTGGGAGGCCCCCACGACGCAAACCGAAGTGCGGGCTTTCCTGGGACTCACGGGGTACTATCGTAGATTCATAAAGGGGTATGGCAGCATTGTAGCCCCCCTCACAGAATTGACCGCTAAAAAGAACCCAAAGAAAGTTAGTTGGACCCCTGGCTGTCAGAAGGCGTTTGAAGATTTGAAGGTTGCAATGTGCACCGCCCCAGTACTGAAGGCCCCCGATTACTCCAGAGAGTTCGTGGTCCAGACGAACGCATCCAAGCACGGCATCGGAGCAGTCCTCTCCCAGGTAGATGACAAGGGTATCGATCACCCGTGGCATTTATTAGCCGGAGGCTACTCCCTCACGAGCAAAGGTGGAGCACCATCGAGCGGGAGGCCTTCGCGGTGGTTTGGGCCCTGAAGAAGTTGAGGCCCTACCTGTTCGGTACTCACTTCCTGGTCCAAACCGACCACCGACCTCTCCAGTGGCTAATGCAAATGAGAGGGGAGAACCCCAACTTGCTACGCTGGTCCATCTTCCTCCAGGGGATGGATTTTACTGTTGAGCACCGGCCCAGTGCTGACCACACCAACGCGGACGGCCTGTCCCGGTTCTTCCGCCTCAGTGAAGAGAACGCCCAAGAGGATGGGTAGTTCACTCTGCCTTTCAGCTGGGGGGGACACGTGTTGGACCTGGCCTCGTGGCGTGGTTCCCCCCAATCCTCAGCTCCCTGCACGCACAGCCCTGCACCCCGAGAACCACTGGTCGGCCTGTCCCCGGTCCGCCCAGAGCCCTACCCCACACTCCCCACATGCTCTGACCTGGTGCCGGGTGCCCTGTCCCTATATCCCTACCCGTGGCCTCCGGTCACCATTATTGCCAAACCGGCCCACCGGCCGCCATTTTCCCTTCCCGCAGTCCCTGGCTCTGCAGCCCTTGGCCGACCCCGGCCCCAGAGAAGCCTAGTTGGCAGACGCGCCATGACCCGGCTGGGGGGTAAAGGGCCCTCGAAGTACCCAGGATCAAAAGAATTCCATAGCACCTCCGGCCTCTTCCCGAGAGACTGGTTTCCCCCGCACCTCTGGCCTGCCCCTGGGGGCTGGTTTCGCTCACACCTCTGGCCTCCCGGAGAGTTGGCTCCAGACCTTGATGGGCGTCTGGGAATCCCCGGACGCATCTTCTAAAGCATCAAAGAGGTAAACCGACGGGTGACGCTGCCGACCCGCCCCAGACCACGAGGTTGCCTCCTGCGAAGGTCCGGACATCAAAGGGCCACTGGACTATATGAAGGCCCGCCCCAGAACTAGCGGGCAGTTGTATCCTTGACAAGAAAGCCCTGCTGATCTGATCGCAGCTGACCTTGAGGAGAGACCAAACTTTGCACACTACGGGCCCTGTTGACGCTGTCGCGGCTCACCCTCGCAAAGAAGGAACTAAGATCATGGAGCCCTGCTGACCTCTTCGTGCTCATCCTGGGAACTCTAAAGGACATCGCTGAACATCCTGATCCCAGACGCTGTCGCGGCTCCCCACGAACTAACACTACCTCTGTACACTCCGGATCGAGCCCTGCTGACCTCGTCGCGGCTTGAGGAGTACTCTGGTCCGGCTGGACCATCGACACTACCAACACGATCTGACTCGACTCGAAGTGAGTAGAACAGTCAGTACCGCCTCCAACTTCCGTATCCCCCCGGCCCGAGGATTGAGAGCTGTGCGCAGGGTACGTGACGTACTGGCCTACTACTGAGACTGTCCCGCTTCCCTATTCCTTCCAACCAAGACTTTATGATCCGTCGAGCATTGTCAATATTGGTTCCTTTTAACTGTGATAAAGAACATGCTTACTCAAGATCCACGGTGTGGTGTCCGTTCATAAGTGTCGTGTGAGCTCAGTGTGTACGATCATAGAGTCCTCCCCGGCGGGGACCGCCCGATAAGACTCAGCAGTATTTGGGGGAGTGGAGCATTCCGGGGGGTTCGGGAGAGTACATCCTGACCCCTGGGGTCGTCCCTTCTTTTCCGCCCAGTCGACCTGTCGACCAGGCAGAAAAGCGGCGGACGGTCTTTCCGTCTGCCGTGGTCCCCCCCACCATAGTAATATGGCAAGGGAAAATGGGTGGTGGGCGGGGACGGATCTCGGGTAAATCGCCACCCCCATACTGGCGGTGGCGATCCACCTGAGATCCTAATGACCCCCTAAGTACTTAAAAGATGGGAGTGCCTTTGTCTAATAAATACAGCTACAACCAAAATTCAGATTTTTGAGCCACAAAAACACTAGTAGCTTTACAAGGTTTTATTCACTTCAGGTAAAACGTGTTGGTCAAAATGGGCTCATGAAATGAGGTCAAAAAATGATTGACTGTGTAGCCTTTGTGCTATAGATACTCCATCTCTGTCACATATAGGTCTGATTGATTTGAGACAGCACCAGTTATAATATTTTTTCTGCTCAATAGAAGTTAAACATCTTAAATGTGTGCGATTTAGGCATAATGACTCAATCTTATGCTTGCTTGGTCAGGCCTTTAAAATAGTCATGAAAAAACTTGCATGGATTTTTTATTTTATTTGCTGCAACCGAATAGTTGAAATATATCACCATTTACACCTAACAATAGTACTCTGTATGTCACAGGAGCCCAAATGGTCTAAATTATGCCTGGGTGAATTTTGTATTAGCTGGCAAAATTAGCAAAATTCCTGAATTGTTTGTTACATTACATTTTTGGCAATGCAAAAATTATTTAAGTGTTTTTTTGCTTGAACTAGTCTTCTGTCAATATCCCATGTGACTTTTAAAAGCAAGGCATGCATTTGGATAAAAGGTCTTGTGAGATTTAATCAAACCACATTTTCACTAAAAGTGTAATTTTGCATAATATATTCACAAAATTTGTATGAACTTTTGTGAAATGTCAATGATAGAATGCACACTTTTGGACAACCGAGGTGCATAGATTGCTCCTACTGAGTTTTAAAATATAGTATGTTGTAATATGCCTTGTACGTCCTTACTTGATTTGATACTTAGAAATATTAAAAAGACCTCGTACAATTTCATTTTGGGGATTGCTGTAACCGGTTACTTGGAATAAGATTTTGAAATACTGTCTGTGACTTTTAAAAATACTTTCTTTCAAAAGAACATAGCTGGTAAATGGATAGCTCATAATTAATTTTAACTTAAGGTATGCTGCTAATCCAGTACACCTTTTGCTAATTAAAATTGCTACCCTGCTTGTTTGCTTTTTGGGCGAAATGATTTTTCTTGTTTTTGCTTTAATACTCGTTTAACTAACATAGAATATATAGGCGTGCCTTGGCCAAGGCATGTTCTGTTTACTTGTGATCAGCACTTGTTCACGTCTACAGGGTCTCATGGTTTCAAGGAAATGCTAGCAAAAAATGTTAGCTAAACTGAATTGTTCTGCACATTTTGTCTAACTTTGCTTAAAAAGTAATTTCACTCAATCTGTCATCTTTCAAATATAATAAAAATATTCCTTCACATGTTATGACTAAGAATGTACTTAGAACAAATATTGTCCCAAGCATTAAACAACAGAGCTTATCAGATTTTAGGGCAGTGTTACTTTACAGGTTAGGACAGCAGAGGTTTACATCATTCTTAGAGGTTCAGGGATCAAGCATCATGCACAGCAAGCCTACAATAGGCCTCATTTGGATATCGGTGGGACTGCCACCGACAGTCCACTGATGGTCATTCCTCCGACATCCAGGCCATCGTTCTGACTACCGCATTACGATGCAGATGGTCATACCGCAGCGGTCTGGCGGACAGACCGTCGCCTCCGACAGTAGCAAGGATCTCGTCAGGGTGGACGTTGGACTCCTATTCTTACTATGAGGGTGGTGCCTGCACAGACACCGCCGTAGGGATTAGGATGTCCTTTTCTGACTGCCCTTTCATGGCAGGCCCACTGCCATGGAAAGGCATCCAGAAAGGGACTTTGGGTGCCCCAACCTGGGCCCGAGGGCCACTGCTAAGTGGCATGGGGGGCACATGAAGTGTCCTGCACACATCCATACAGCGTGTGCCAGACACCATATGGCGTCTGGCACACGGTGCATGGATGTCAACATAGTGCCTTTCACTTCCGTTGTTTGTGCTGCGGCCCTTTTCCGAGGCTGCAGTGCAAGCCACAGTCAAAAAAAGCACTTTCGAACTGCCAGCAAGGCGGTCTACTCAAGATAGGGTGGGTAGGACTGCCGACCGACTGTCTGGTGGTTTCCTGCCCGCAGCAATGGCAGTCAGACGCTTGTATGACCGCAATAGTAATAAGGCCCAATGTGTCTAGAATGCTCACCATTATGCTCAATGTGGGCACCATCATTCAAGAGAGATGCCGATAAATATCAAGAATGTTCACCGTTATGCCAGGTTTGAGTCTACTGATACAACGTCCACAAATTGCCAAGAATGACCACCATTTTCCTCAGGTTTGACCCATTGTCCAGTTATAGCCGCTGTATGATATGGTGCACCAGATGCCATAAAACCACGTAACCAACACTGCTGTCCAGCCTGCCCCAACACCACCCGCCAATCACGTTATTATTCCACTTCCTCCACTCAAATTGCATTCACGATTTTAAGTGCAGCCCTCATTTTCATTAAATGTCTATAACGTACCATGTTTACATCAAATAAGCCTGAAAAACACAGGCTTGAAAAGACAGAAAAGACGGAATCATAAGATCATTGAAAATAATGTTAGGGCCATAATTATCAAAATGTAATTGCTGTGCTACAGGAAAAGCTCAGGAATACGCCCTATTTATCACAACACAGCGCATTCCTGCCTTTTCCCAGTGCTGGCACACAATGTTGTGTCTAGCACCAACGCAGGCACTTTTGCACCATGGTGCAAAGGTGCCTGCATTGTATGCAGGATTGGTCCCTTCCTGCACAAAAACAATCCCCTAAATAATTTTTCTCTTTTTATGTGTGCTGCAGAAAGATATTTCTCCTCATTGCTCCTCCCCTGGGAAGGCGTAGCATTTAGGCAAAGCTCCCAGGTCTACCAGTAATGGCAACTCTGGGAATGCCTAAAAACCCATGGGTTTTTTTGTGGGAACACCTACCCAACTCACTGGGACAGAATAACGGATCACAGCGATTTGAGCTGTATTGCGTTACTCTGAATTTATCAAGCCACTCAGCTACGCAAGGGGGTCTTGCATAGGTTGATAAATTGCATCTTAGAGGTTGCATTACTTTTGCACCACATTACGAGGTGCAAAAGCGATGCAAACCCTTTATGAATATGGCCCATATTCCTTACAAATTTCTCCAAAACAATTTCAGTCCTTCCCAATGCAAGCTGAAACAAGTAGTTACACTTACTTTAGAATGTGCTTGACTGAATGAGTAAGGACAGCCTACTTGTTGATAATTCTTGACATTTTTTCATACTTTCATACCTTGCTGTGTTCGGAAAAAATATAAAGTTATGTTATGATAACTTATATAGCGCACGATTACCCGGAGGTGTCCTGGTGCTAGTTACCTTTCCAATACCCAGATACAAACAGAAGACGTAAGGAGAAAGAGAGTGTGTCATAGTTCAACCGAACTATTTGTCAAACAGCCATGTTTTCAGATTTTTCCTGAAAGATGTTAAATCAGTAGAATGTCTGAGATAATTGGAAAGGTCGTTCCAAGCATTCACTGCCCCAAGTACAAAACTTCTACCTCCCCAAGTGGCTTTTATGATGGCTGCCACAGTAGTCAACTTGGCACCCGTAGAGCGAAGATTCCTTGTTGGTGCATACCATGTGAATTGTTTTCTTAAAAATTCCGGTCCAGTACCATGTAGAGCCTTATAGACCATACACAATGCCTTGAAACTAACTCTGTTTCTCATTGTGAGCCAATTAAGTTTTTTTCATACATCCAGAAGTTAAGGCAAACTTTGGCGTACCGGTGAGAAGCATAGCTGCAGCATTCTGCAGCATTTGGAGCTTGTTCATAAAGCATTCCTGAATGTTTAAATACAGGCCATTACAATAGTCAAGGTTTAATAAGACCAAAGCAGTAACCATGGTCTGTTGACTACCTAACAGCAAAAAAGGCAGATTTTTAAAAATTGTTTTAATAACAAATGCGGTTTTAGATGAAACTGCATTTATTTGGTCTCCAAAGTTGAGTTTGTCATCCACATTAACACCTAAGTTCTTAGCCTTCTTCGTAGGCATAGGAAGGGAACCCATTGATGGCGGCCACCAATTGGGAGTCCAAAAATGATGGTCATTACCAAATAAAATCACCTCTGTCTTATCAGAGTTCAATTTTAAACAGTTGTCCCCCATCCATTTGCCTACTGCTTCCATGCAGTCCTGAAAACGCCTTTCAGTCTCATCTTCCTGCCCGGGTAGGAGGGACACCACAATTTGGGTGTCGTCAGCATAGGTTGTAAGATCAAAACTAAAAGCACTAATGATTGGGGCCAAAGAGGAGATGTATACGTTAAACAACGTAAGACTAAGTGAGGATCCCTGTGGACTCCCCAAGGCAGCACAAATGGTTTGGATTGGTAATCACCCAGAGACACCATCTGGACTCGGTCCGAGAGGAATGAATTGAGGAGTTTCTATGCTTTGTTTTGGATCCCACATGCCCTTAAACGGTCCATCAAGAGATCCTTCTGGATCTTCTCAAAGGCCGCGTACAGATCCAGCAGGACCAAGGCCGCTTTGCCACCCCGGTCCACAGCCATCCTAATCTCCTCATTTATCTTAATGAGGGCCGACTGCGTGCTGTGTCCCTCTCTAAAGCCGTATTGCGTGGGATCCAAAACATTCAGCTCTCGAAGAAAAGCACTAAGCTGTATATTAAGGGCCTTCTATATCAATTTTGCTGGCAGAGGAAGACGCGATATAGGACGAAAGTTATTTGGATCTTTAGGATCCAGATTGGATTTTTTTCAAGTGAATACCAGAATATTGTTGGAAGAATATTGAGATGTACAGAATATTGTCAATAGGAATATCACAGGTAAGAATACTGTTTTTAAGGATTCTGCTTAATATCATTCTGAAATCCATAGCTGTTAAAAATATAGTTGTGGGTGATATTGTTTTTTTGACTTATTTTTTGATTATATGTATTGTTTAATGTTTTCATGTTGAGCGATTTATTATTTGTTATTAATTTAATAGCTTTTTTTAATAAAAACGTTTTGTGGGGATTTTTTGAAAAAATGTAGTTTATAAAAAAAAAATTGTTTTTAGTAGTGGGATGTTTAGTTTATTGGTATAAGGAGATTTTTTAAAGTATATTTAATACAATTTCAGATTTAAAATATTTATTATCCTATTTAAATTATTTAGGTTCACATTTTACAGATTTAAAAAATGGAAAAATATTTATTTGAAATGGTATTGCTTCTGCGTTTAATAGTTTAAGAAATGTAATTGAGATAAATAATATAATTTTAATTTTAAATGTATTTGTATTGATACTTGAAATACATTAATCCGACAAGGCGCCTCACTCTTGTTGTACCCCATCACCCAAAAGGGACAAAACCAAATGGCCTGACAATAGTCCCATGTGTCCCTCTTCAGCTCAGGTGCAGGAACACATCAGTCATTGCCAATTGAGGTGTCCCTTTGGCAAGTATGTCTCACTGCCCGTGGAGTTCTCCGAGTCCGAGACAGCATATCTAGATTCTGATTAAGCGTCTGTTGTTCGGTCTTTTTTCTGTGGGGCCATGATTTGTGCTGCAGCCTGTAGCGCTGCCCTCCTGTCATGCTTTATCGGTGAGGTCGTGGGTTTCTGCAACTGAGCACTGAGGAGTCTTGCCATCACAGGGAGGGGGGAGTCTCCCGGGTGCCAAGGGGTGGACAGGGACCCAATGAGCCCTGTAGAGTGCCTAAAACTGTGAGAGATGGTCTGGAGCTATTTCTGACTGCAGGCATTTTTCCAAAAATGTCATCATGTCAGACCCTTCAGCTCCTTCCGGGACTCCAACCAGCCTAATATTGTTACAGTGACTGCATCCTTCTGCATCCTCAGCCCATCTCTCCAGGACCACCATCCTAGCTGTGAGGTCTTCTCACTTAGAGGTTGTTGCTTTCCAATTCGGTTTCAGTTTAGCGATTGAGCACTCCACCCTCTTCACCCTGTACACCAACTTTTGATGTTCTACCTGCAAAAGTCCGAGGCCCACAGATACTGCTCCAATGTCTTGCTGTAAGGTGGCCTTGGTATCTGTGATGGCGGACAACACCTTGCTCAGGTGCGACTGTATTGAATTGTCTGTGCCAACATTCTCCCCCTACCCCGCCTCTGGGGGTGTCAAAGAGTCATCCCTTGTACTTGGCTCTGGTGGCATGAATGCACATTTGAGGGAGGGATAATCCTAGGTTTCTCGACCCTGGGACCTATGACAGCAGGCAACTCCAGTTCTCAGTTCCCGGAGGTGCCCTCACTGCTTGACTCCGTTGTCTCTAATAAGCCGGCCAATCGCCACCGGACCGGAGTTCCCTCCAGGGACGGAGTCTCACCCCTAAGGGTTCGGGCCATCCACTGCCATCCTACGGACAGTCAGGAGTTAGAGGGGGGCTTGGATCCTTCACCACAGCCCAGGTGTCATACCAGGGGGATAAGAGAATTGGATGTCCAGAAGAGCAAGGAGAGAGAAGGAGGCCCAAAGTTCAGTCCAGTAGATTGCTCCAGTATACACTGTAGGGGTCCGATTCTGTCCCTTCCCCATTGAGGAAGCGCATACCATGCCCTTTGGTAGAGAGCATCCGGTAGACAGCCGACCTCCTGCCATGCTCACCTCAGTTTGAAGAGTAGCCAGTGGGACCACTGCCTGCCCTTAAAAAATGCTGTAACAAACATTCACAAAGGGGAAGGGGTCCCTTCTGACCCCTTCCCATTTCCAAATGGGTTACCACCTACTTGAAGTCGGTGGTAAAATGCAAATGTTTTGCGACCGCACTTCAGTCACAAAACATTCCTGGATGTATGTCGTTACAACGCATGCTTTTTCCACGCATGCCTTTGCAACGCAGGTTTTACAACGCAAGTCGTTACAACGACTTGCATTGGGGGCGCTGGATAGTGAATAGTTTAATTTACTATTCCAACTCCAGTCCCCGTGGATAATAGGGAAGGTTTTGGATAGTAAATTAAACTATTCCCTATCCTACAGCGCCCTCCAGCGCAAGTCATTGTAACGACTTGCGTTGTAAACCCTGCGTTGTAAAGGTACTGCGTGGAAAAAGTTTTGTTGTAAAGGACGTTTCCCAACATTCCTACATATTGATGCTATTCAGTATTAGGAAGGGATGCCCTAAACACGTCCTTCCTCATGGCATATCGCAAACACATTTTGCGATTCGGTAACAGGTTACTGAATCGCAAAATGGGTTTTGATACATCTAAAAAGCTTTATTAGAGTTCGCAAATGGGCTGATTCTGCGAATTGGTCCGTTTGCGAATGCTAAATAGCTTGATACATGTAGCCCGTAGTTTCTGTTTGTCTGTTTGGTAGTAAGGGGATTCTATGAGTATGTTGTAGTTGTTAGTTACTTCTGGGACTGATACACATGCTACAGTCATTCAGTTTTGTATTTAAAATGCAAATTGTCTGTTGAATATTCCACATTTAGTGTGGATTTTTGGAAGTGTCTCCAAATGCTTTGGTTGAAATGGTAAAAGCAGCCTTGTATGGCTTTGTCGGGGTAAACATTTAGAATTGCTCGCATTATTGCTTATTTGAAGACTATAATTATTTTTTTGTGGGTTGTAGTTGTTAGTTTTTATGTTGCTTTGACTTAGTAGTTCATCGCATTTAGCTCTTTGCTTGTTAAATAGCAGGGCGTAACTTATGCTATAATACTGTTATGATAACCACCATGTCTGGTGAAACTCTTTGAGAATGGAGGGCACGATTTTAAAGTGCCATTCATCCTCAATGTTTGGCTTTGGTTAAGGAGGTTATTGTTTGTTGCATTGCTTATTATCCTCCTGTCATTGTCATTATTATGATCTAGGAGAAATGGTTATTCATAATGTGTAGTGGTTAGGTGTTCTGCAATGTATATGCCATGGTATCTTCTAGGTATAGCAGGGGTTTCTGCTGTTGCTTTTATTGTGTATTATTCATCTTTTTTAAATTCCATGAGTGTGCTCAGGAATTTGGGTAGCATACTTACTCTATCAAAGTTACTTTTAAGGGGTGTTTATGTTCTCCAATGTTAATTACAACAACATTTCTAGTTGTAGATTAACAAACAAGAATGGTAACAGGGAAAAGGGGCGCACAGCTGTGAGTATGGCTAAAAGTAAAGGTCCAACCTATTTCAAACGACTGCTCCTAG
This sequence comes from Lissotriton vulgaris, assembly GCF_964263255.1. Classification (NCBI taxonomy): domain Eukaryota; kingdom Metazoa; phylum Chordata; class Amphibia; order Caudata; family Salamandridae; genus Lissotriton; species Lissotriton vulgaris. Next base: position 383,316,966 of record NC_141685.1, read on the forward strand.
GCTGGAAAGGAAAAATTACCAAACAACATTTCTAGTTGTAGCCCTCCGATAACTAGCATTAGCATAACATGTTGTGTATTTCCAATGTACCTTCTCTATGCTTGTGCTCTCCTGGCTACATGTGCATCCAATATGCAACAACAATTGTTTGTCTTTCTGTCGGGATGGGCGTAAGTCAACTAATTTGCTGTAGTGTAATTACATGACATTACAGCGAAATTATGCAACATCATGCACAAATACGCAAGAAGTGTACTCCAGCATTTAACGCTATTTTCTTATAGCCAAATTCAACAGAACCCGAAGAGCAGGAGCCAGCAGCCATTCACACTCTCTAAGTTTGTTGTTCTTGCTCTAGTATATTTGTTCCAAATTACACATAATTATACAAAAATGCGCATATTCACATAATTTTGGGTAATTTCCTGTTACTCTTTTGATGCCATACTACCTCAATTACTCAGGCGCATTTAAAATTCTGCCCAGGCCTACTTCCAGGTAAGTTGCTCTTTCTGCCTCTGAATTTGTAAATGTTAGAGATATATATTTATTACTTAGTGAACTGTAAGAGGGTAGAGAGAAAATGGAGAAAGAATTTCACCCTGGAAGATAAAATAGAATATAGAGCAACACTAAGGGTTTATAAGACTCAAATAAAATCGGCTCAAGCTTTATTCTATCAGCTGGAGATCTCAAAAGCCGCTAACTCCCCCAGGGAAATTTACAAGATCTTTAAGTCATTGGTTACCCCACCTAGTCCCCCGAATGAAGTGGTTGATCCCTTAAAACGGTGTGAAGAGCTAGCCAATTTCTTTAGCTTAAAGATTGCTAGCATCTACTCCTCCTTCTGTGTGAAGGACGATGATAATGACTCCATGCACCCTACCGTGCTCATTCCTCGATTGGTATCCTCACCAACATTGGATGCTCTACCCCTGATGGATCTCCCCACAGTAGAAAAACTCTTGGATAATCTTAAGTCAGGCTCTCCATTGGACATGGTTCCGCCCTCCGTCCTGAAACAAGTTTCAGAGGTGGTGGTCCCAGTCATGAGGGATGTGATCAACTCCTCCCTTTCCACCAGAGTGGTCCCCCCACTATGGAAACAGGTCAAAGTTAAGGCTCTTCTAAAAAAAAGCTAATCTAGACCCTGAGGATTGGTCAAACTACCGCCCTATCACCCTGTTGCCAGGGATGAGTAAAATTACGGAGAAGTATGTAAATCTAGCCAAATCGGCCTTGATTGAAAATGAGGCAGTGCTTCACCCTACTCAAACAGGTTTCAGAATCAAACAGAGCACTGAGACTGCCCTGGGAGGAAGCTAGAAAGATTGTAGAAGCAGGAGGCTGCGCGGCGGTGGTCCTTTTAGACCTCAGCGCAGCCTTCGATACGGTAAATCATTCTTTGTTGATCCGCCGTCTACGGGAGGCCTGTATCTCCGGGGTGGCCCTTAAATGGCTACAATCCTTCCTAGCAGAAAGAACATTTTCTGTTTGCGAAGGGGATGTTACATAGAGACAGCTCCCCCTACATTACGGCGCTCCCCAGCGATCATCACTAAGTCCCACCTTATTTATTATCTATATGAGGGCTTTGGCTGAGGTGGTGCTTCCCTGGGGAATTAAATTAGTCACCTACGCCGATGACATTCAGTTAGTGGTCTCTTTAACTAGGTCTGAGGCTGGGACCTCTGGAACAAACAATCTGTCCCCCTGTCTCACAAGGGTTTGTGATTGGATGGAAGCCTCATTTCTAAAATTGAATGGAACAAAAACTGAGATCATGATCATGGGGTACAAGGCCCCCATGAACCTCAATCCATGGTGGCCGAGCTGTCTGGGTACCCCCCCTGTCCCCAAAAAACAATTCAAGAGTTTGGGAGTCTGCCTTGATCCCTCTCTCGGATTTCAGGTGCAGGCAAGGATGGTTGCCGCAACATGTTTTGGCCTGATCAAGGTACTAAGGAAGGTTTTGAGCCTCCTCCCACCGGATGCCAGACGGCTCCTGGTCCAGTCCTTGATCCTTTCTCGACTGGACTACTCTAACGCACTTTATCTTGGAGCCCTGATGGGCACGATCAAAACTCTGCAGTCAGTCCAGAACTGCGCTGCCCGACTTTTCGTCAAAGTACCTAGACACAGCACGTTGAAGCCTGTTCTGCGTGCCCTACACTGGCTCCCGATGCCGGAGAGGATAAGATTCAAGGCCATGTGCATGACCCACAAGTCTATCACAAATAACGGTCCTGCTATTTTGTGCCCACTCTTTTGCCCCTATCGACCCTCTAGAGCCCTTAGGTCGAGTGAACTTAATCTTTTGACAGTCCCAAAGGTCAAAAGATCCCAAATGGGGGGACGGTTGTTCTCCCTTCAAGCGGCCAAATTCTGGAACAATCTACCAGAGAACATCCGACTTCAACCAAACCACCTTGCGTTTCGGAAACAACTTAAGACCTTCCTTTTCGATGAGTGGCGGTGATTTGCCCTGGGTCAAAAGCGCTGGGATGCCTTAGGGTAGCCATGTGCTATACCAAGTGTGTAATTCATTCAGTGAGAAAAATATAATTTTATTTATTAACATTTTAATATGAATTATTACTTTTTATATTTTATACAATTGGTCTGTTTATGAGTTTGGTACACAGGGGCACAACATGTGCTCCTCTGCATGCACCCCCATGCACAGGGCCAAGAGGGAGCCCTCTAGGGCCCCTTTCCTTTCCTCACTGCCAGCAGTTTCATGGAGTAAGAACCTCCTTGAGACCGCTGGCGGTGAGGAAAGTCATATTGTGCTTGGCGATGCTGCAGGGCACCATCAAGCATATTGCAGCCCTCAGACCACCACGCCACCGCCAGGGATTTCTGTTCCATGGTGGTTGTGGCAGTGCCATGGCGGTCCGACCTCCCAAGTTGTAATCCAGCAGTCGTACTGTTGCAGTGGTGGCCAGACTGCCACTGCTAAACTAATCACACGCAAGGGGGCCCCTAGTAAGAAAGGCAGGCAGGGGAAAGCCAAGTGGGACGCACAAACAAAAACCCCACTTCCTAACAAATTATTATAATAGTGCTAATCCTCACTGGTAAATATGAACAAGCAAGAAAGACTTACGGATCCAGGAAATTGTGGCTTTTCGATATTGTCAATTTTGTTGTGGAGGTCCTTGTATATACTAGAAATAATTATTTAAGTTTGTGTGCTCGATCTGTGTGTATTTTAGGATATGTGGGTATGAACGAGTATATGCTGGTGTTTCTGAATGGTATGTGTTTTTTTAATGGTGGCGCCTGGTTTATTCTTCTACTGCTATTCCTTATTATCATGTGTCATGTGATTTATTATAAATAAACTTGATGTAAATAATTTTCAATATATCTGTCGACTCTGTCTCACTATGTAAATATCAAGTTCTTGATTAGTGTGCCTTGTTCATGGGGGAACAGGTTTTCTTTCTAGCTTGGTCATGTTTACCAGTGACGATTAGCACTATTATAATAATTTGTTAGGCAGTGCGGTTTTTATTTGTGAGTCTCAGACCGCCACTGCTGTGGCACCAGGAGTTTGGCAGTCCTTGGACCACCAAACTCATAGGACCCCATTCACGGAACTAACTTAAGCTAAAATCCTAAACCTACTACCATTTTGGTATTCACAGAAGGCACTTACTCATTTTGGTATTCACATAAGTCACTTACTCATTTCGGTATTCACAGAAGTTAGGAGTCCTAACTTGAGGACTCCTAAATGCCTTCTGTGAATACCGAAAGTCTTAAAGTTAGGATTTTTCTCAGTTTAGGAGTAGTACATTTGGGACTCCTAACTTTAGGACTCCTAAATGCCTTCTGTGAATACCAAAAGTCTTAAAGTTAGGATTTTTCACAGTTAAGTGGTAATAAAGTTGTCTACCAACATGTAAAGCTAAATGAACGACCAAAACCAGAAAAAAACTAGACCCCAGCGGTCGCTAGTGTTTTAATGAAGACCTTTAAATTTCGTGCAAACAACTACATTGGGGGTGAGACGATTTCAGTTACCACAGAAGGACGGTGTATCGTGCTGTGAGGGAAATAGTTATTGTTACTGAAAAGCAGGAATTGACATGCACTTGATAGTCCATCTAAACTGTAAGAAATAACAGATTGATGAAGTGCATGTTGATTTTTGCTTTCAGTAACAATATTAAACATTATCTTCAAGGCGCAAAGAAAGCATCTTCGTTGGAATAAATAACTTGCCCACTATGCTAATGACTTGAAAGCACTAACATCAGAAACACGGCGGAGCCAATTGTGTCTGAATGACTGCAGGGTGTCTTATTGAAAACAAACTTTAGCAGTTTGTTGTTTGTAATAAAATAATACACTGAACTGGATCGGAACAACGAAATGAGTAAAAAAATCTGTTTCTTATACTAATTTAAAATCAGATAAAAACACTTCCAATGGTACCGTTAAAGCACCACTAAAAGCACAGTATGGTTCAAAGGAAAAACATGCAAGCTCGAACACAAACATGCAGATACACGACTTCCAGAAGACACGGAATACTACTCCCCGCTTACCTTCGCCTTACCCAGAACCACCTAGCATTCAGAAAGCAAATTAAAACGTGGATATTTGACAAGTAATCCTCCTCCCCTTCCTAAGCGCCTTGAAACCCTCTGGGTATGTAGTGCGCTATATAAATTCTATGACTTGACTTGACTTGACTAACAGATATATTAAAAGGCCCAATTATGCACAAACTGATCTAATATTAGCACTTTCCCACTTACAGCGTTAACAAGTTAACATGTTGCAACTAAAAAGACTTCTGACCTTGACTGTACAAATAAGACATTTGTAAAGTTTGTGCGCTTCCTCCGTCTTTCGCAACTAAAATAACTACAGATGGGGCTGACTACCCTCCTGACCAATCAATGGAGTATACTGAACGACAAAGCAGAAATAGCAGCCATTGGGGCATCAGTTTACATCGCAACCATATTTAAATTCCGTTGCACTGCAGTTTTCTTTTTGCAGCGTGGGTAAAAACCTCTGCTGTCGTTCTGAGCGTCTAAGCCGCTTTTTTTTCTCAAAGTGTTGTGGTAGTGGTCTAGAGGACTGTTGATTTGGTTTTATCACAATACCGTGCTTGCCGCATGGAAAGAACAAATTAGTCTTTCAAGAGAAAAAACATAAGGGAGCCGTAAATAAACAAAAGAGCACAGCAAGCCTGGTCGGTGCAGTTTCGTAAGTGGGGTTTGCAGGCAAAAAACCCTGAGAAAAAAAACAATCAATCGGAGCTGACAGCGCTGATTGTAGCCAGGAGTGGGAGACTTCTGGTGCTTGTAAATCAAGAGCAGGGCCCGACTGGGAACTGAAGGCAGCCCTGGCAAATTTTTCCAGACCAGCCCCCGTCCGGCACGAAGGGAGCGAGCGCAGCGAGCGAGCCCAACCACTACTAGGGGAGTTTGGGGGTGTTCTCCCCCCAAGAAAATTTAGGCAAAAGACAGACCAAAATGGTGAATTTTACAGCACATTTTTCATCACATATTCATTTGTATCAACTTTCAAAGCACAGTAAATAGTTGATGATGACCTTAAAGAGCACCAGATCACCCACCAAGTCATATGTACCCATAGACCTTCTTTCAGAGAGCACCAAAAATAGACACAAGTAGTGAATCAGAGAGAACAAAGTAAAAGTGAGATCAGCCCCCACATGGTGTGTAGCAAGCAAGAGCAGTGAGCAACCACTACTAGGGGGAGTTTGGAGGGTTGTCCCCCCATAAAAATTTGAGACGGAAAGGCCAAAATAAAGCATTTTTCAAAACATTTTTCATTACATATTAGATTGTATTAACTTTTAATGCATAGTAAATGATTACCTTATAGAGCACCAGGATACCCAGTCATAAATCACAGACATTCCAACAGAGAACACAAAGAAATGAAATGTCGAGCGCGAAACATGAATTTAAATATAACCAATTTATTCTTCATATAAAATAGCATAAAGTCATTTAAAAATGCACTTAACTTCAAACAATTGTGCAAAGGTTCAGAGTAAAAAGTGTCCAAGACAATGTGTATTTCAACCATTGTGGTACCAACACTTTGCAAAGAGCTGCTACTCTTTAGTGCGACCGGATGTAACACTTCTAAAGAGGACTGATTTCCTCTCTTGGTGCAGCACATCACTAACAGGGTGTAATAACTGTGATAGGTCAGTGACAGCACTTCTGAGGTGAATGTAGCAACATGGGACAGTGAGCACCCACTTTATTTATTTTAAACATTTGCTAACCCGTTTGCAGCAATGCTGTGTGTGGGGTGAGGCATTTTTTGTTTGCATTTTATACAGAATGACTGCTCTTTGTAGTGGTCAGGTGCAACTGCAAGACGTGGGTGCCCTTTGGGTGAGTTGTTCTGCCATAAGGGTGCACTCACTGAATAGTTCTTGAAAAGGGAAGTGTCTGAATTTCTCAGTTCATTGAGGAAAAAAGGCCCAAAAAAACAATAATTTTAAAAAAAGTAACAGAAAACCAGTTAAGTTTCCCCTGAGTGAGGCAATGTACATTTTGCCAAGAAGTTTTGCTGTTTATGTATTCTCTAATGAGTTCTGGAAAAGGCCCGAGTGATGCTTTAGCCAACACATAGCAAAGGCTCTCTTCCTTCTCCTGCCTCCTGCTCACCACATGCCCTTGAGTTTCTCCTGGATTCCAGGTTGATGCATGTAGCATGTTTCGACCTCTGAGGGATGATGATGGCTCATGGCTGGCTAAGTTACATAGATGATCGGGATCCGGGATAGCCGCTCCTCGAGTCATCAATCAGAGCCTGAGGCCTGCCACCACCTCACTCCGCCCCTGCTCAAAACAAATAAAGCCGCTCCGCTGCGGAACCAGGCCGAGGCCTAGCCCTGCTGCCCTCTACCCCTTCAGGCCCCTTTTGCTCCCTTTTGCTTTTAATTCATTTCAATCGCCCAGTCGTGACGCCCCATACAGTGGCGTCCAGCACCCACCACCCTGTGGTCGAAGTGGGGGAAAAAATAAGTAGGGGAACTGTGAGCAGAAAATCAGAGGGCGGAAATAACCCGTGGATTGGGTCAGTGGGCGGAGTCAGAGGTGTGGCAGAAAGAGCAAAATATCTCAATTTTTAGTATTTGTTTCCCATTTCACTAACCGGTTACAGCTTATTACGTTATTTAATTTAACCAATGGATACACATGTTTATTTAAGGTTTAATATTAGTTATTGACATTAAAATACATTCACAAAGTGGGAAATGTTTCCAATCATAGAATGTCCCAAATATCTTGAAAAATTGAATGGCACGCCTTTTGTCTCCCAGCCATGGAGTTTCTGTCAACAGCACTTCTCCTCCCTTTTCCACAAGAGCAGTTCAAACATGAATGGCAAAATATCCTAGTTTGCAAATGTTTTCCACATAATTATGGCTCTATCATATTTGCCACATAATACATCATCTGCTGCATATTCAGACGATTTTAACTAATATTGTTTATACCTCAAACGTATCAAAAGTTACTAAGAAATGTGACTTGTGCTTCTGTGAAGTGGAGGGCCCCATGAAAAGATTGACTGGTCCCCTTTCTCACTGCTGATTTTAACCTATTAACTGCAAGTAACAATAGTGCCTCTCTGGCTAAAGCAGGAACCCACTGACATATTTACATTATGCAAAAACAACAATTGATGAACAGAATGCAGAATCATGTCATGCATTCACCCCAGTACCAACATATGGGCCTAAATCCATTGTTTTTTGGCTCACCATGTCATTCCAGTTTGAACCCAGCCATATGCAAATAAGTCTTGACCCTGTGCCCAATGGGAACAGTCCAGCCTGAACTGCCAGGCCAGGTCCTCCCTGAACTGGAAACAAGCATTCTAGGACCAGTTTCATTTGTTGCAGGTACACTATATACATGATGTGCACTTTGTGATCTGTGTGGTACATGTTCTTAGCAGCAGGCACATTAACCCTCTTTCCATGAGTCAAAACGTCCACTAGACTAAACACCTTCTGTCTCTACTAAGAACATGAATCATTGGAGTTATCATGACATTTTTATTGTTGCCGAAAATTGTTGGAGGCCAGGAAGGAGGCAGCAAGTGCTTTTAAAACCATATTATACTTGCAAACACAATGCCCCCACCTGAAGTCAGCGCCAGCCCCGGTCAGTGCAGGTATGAGCGGTGAGTGGTGAGGCCGGGTAAAGGGGGGGGTTTCGAGGGACAATGCAGAAGGGAAATTAATTATTGATTTATTTTTCTCTCTGCATCATCCCTCTAAATCCCCCCTTACCCAGCCTCTCTGCCCCACTGCTTTTACCTGCACTGACCGCGGATGGTCAGTGCCTGGTGCGGTCGCACTGCCCCAGAGCCACTCTGCTCAAGGGTCCTAGGACCTCAGTGACAGAGTCACTGTCACTCTATGGTGTGCTGCTTCGTAGACCTGCCTGCAAGACTGAAGGTGACCTTCAGAATGAATTGTGGCGGACAGGCCTTCTAGGTTAACCCACACTTGCCACTGCTAGGGTCCACCTGTTGGTGCTAAGACACCAGGGCTTCTAAGATCTTGTGGGGCTTCTAAGGTTTAGCATGGGAATGTGCTCCCTCAGGAGAGTGGTCTGGTAGACTGGTCATGAAGGCTGAACCTGGTTTCCCAGTTCCATATTCAGCAGCTCTGACCATAGTGCCCCCTCCGCTCCCGCACTGAACGCCATACTGCCCCACTGAGAGAAACTTGCACTGCACTGACTCGCTATAAACACCTGGATGTGACTCAATTCAAATCATACACTAGACAAGAGCAATATGCTGCCTAAAAAGAAAATTAACAACATTCTAGAAAAAGCAAACACTCATAGGGAATACAAGATTAAGTAAAGCATGTGAAATCTAAGCAGGAAACAAACTGGTTACCTTTTTCTTTTTACACTCATTATTCAGAAATTAGCGAGTGCTTTTGCCTGAAAAGTTAAGTCCATGACTACAGGGCGTAGAAGGGAACCGTTTCAATCCCATTGCTTTTATCCTTACAAAACATAAGCAGTATGGTTTAAAAAGACCATGTTTGTGAACACAAATCCGCTGTACATATTTTGTTTTCCACTTCACCCATCAAGCAGGTATTTCAGTACCTCCAGAAATAGTCCACTTTCCCATCTAGGGTAAGCAATGTTGAGAGATGAGAAAACAAGAGAATGTCTGACATAATATCGACAGACAAAATATCTACATACAAAAATATCGACACATAAATATCGAAATCAAAAATATCAGAGTTATATCTTTATAAAGGTAAGTACAAAAATATCGGGGAAAAAATATCGTAGTCCAAAAATATCGAAATTAAAAATATCGTTTTTTAATGTATTAATAATAATGTAAAAATAATTTAAAAATACATATAATTTTACAAATATTAAATAAAAATATTAAAAGATATTTAAACAATAATAAGTAATACATATACATTTAAAATAAATTAAAAAGTCTACATATAAATTAATATATACACTTACTCCACATATTGCAACAGTAGGAAAAGCGTTGGATAGCGTAGGGGTTTAAATTACTATTCCCACTCCAGAGGGTGCAACAGTAGGGAAAGCGTTGGATAGCGTAGGGGTTTAAATTACTATTCCCACTCCAGAGGGTGCAACAGTAGGGAAAGCTTTGGATAGCATAGGCTAAAAATTACTATTCCCACTCCAGAGGGTGCAACAGTAGGGAAAGGGTTGGATAGCGTAGGGGTAAAAATTTCTATTCCCACTACAGGGAGTGCAACAGAAGGGAAAGCGTTGGATAGCGTAGGGGTAAAAATTACTATTCCCACTCCAGAGGGTGCAACAGTAGGGAAAACGTTGGATAGCGTACAGTAGGGAAAGCGTTGGATAGCGTAGGGGTAAAAATTACTATTCCCACTCCAGAGGGTGCAACAGTAGGGAAAACGTTGGATAGCGTAGGGGTAAAAATTACTATTCCCACTCCAGAGGGTGCAACAGTAGGGAAAACGTTGGATAGCGTAGGGGTTAAAATTACTATTCCCACTCCAGTAGGTGCAACAGTAGGGAAAGCGTTGGATAGCGTAGGGGCTTAAATTACTATTCCCACTCCAGAGGGTGCAACAGTAGGGAAAGCATTGGATAGCGTAGGGGTTAAAATTACTATTCCCACTCCAGAGGGTGCAACAGTAGGGAAAGCGTTGGATAGCGTAGGGGTTTAATCTACTATTCCCACTCCAGAGGGTGCAACAGTAGGGAAAGCGTTGGATAGCGTAGGGGTTAAAATTACTATTCCCACTCCAGAGGGTGCAACAGTAGGTAAAGCATTGGATAGCATGGGGGTAAAAATTACTTCACACACTACTCCCCCTTTAACACACAACACAGTACACATACAAAAAACACAATTAATATAAATATCAATAAATCTATTAATAACAATTAATATTATTACATTGATGTAATTTTAATTGAACTAATTAACACATATTAATTACCAATTAATTAACAATAAATACCAATAAAAAATACAATCTCTTTAATTATTTACATTGAATTATATGACACCCTATTACCCTATAAACACACAACCCACTACACATAAAAAAACCATATCATTTAATCACTTAATAATTATTAAATCATTATTAATTACCAATTAATTATTAATTAACTATAAAAAATATTAAACATATTAGCACATCAACTCTTACTAATTTGATTAAATAATTAAAACAATCTTATATTACTAATTATTTATTAATTAACAATAACAATAAATTACTTTTATGACCACATTAACTCTAATTATTGTAATTAATTAATTAATATTAATTACCAATTAATTACTAATTACCAATAACAAAATATTCATTATATTTGCACAATAACTCTAATTAATGTAATTAACTAATTTATATTAATTAATTACCAATTAAATATTAATTAACAATAACAATAAATTAAATAGATTACCACATTAACTCTAATTAATTTAATTAACTAATTATTATTAATTATTTACCAATTAATTATTATTTAAAAATATTTAAATACATATATAAATTAATTTGTTTTGTTTCATAAACTTTATTCAATTGTTATAAAAACATCATAAAAGTATACAGATTAAAACATTACACGTGTAAAAGTTACAACAACAGGGGAAGTACATTTCATAGAGTTTACTTAATAGGTATAGCGTAAACTGGCGGTAATAGTTGATATACAAATTTTACTGGAAAACCATACTTTTTATTACTGTAATAGATTTTAAAATAAAGGTTGCGGTAAAGAAACATAGATCCGGGCTAGCAAGTGAGAATATTAATTTCATAGCATTCCCTCTGGTATACGCAGAATATTTCATAAACAATGGTTTAAGATAAAAGATACGCAGAGCTTTATACAATGGACAATTTATCAAAAAGTGCAAGATACTTTGTTTAGTTAAACCGTCACACGGACAGGGAATAGCAGAATGGTATTTCATCGCGGGAAATGCCATCAAATTATGTACAATGCCGAGTCTAAATCTTGAGAGGACAAATTGATGGGACCGTCTACTAATGGCATTGAGGTACATGGGTATACCTAAAACATTATCTTTAAGAGAATAATAAAAAACATGGGTTGAATATTCACTTGTTTCTGCCTTTCGCATATTGGTTTTAACCCTCAGAAATTCACCTTTAACCTCCTGTTTGGACAAAGTGATTATACATGCAGGATCTTTGCTTACATCCACATCAAACAGTTCGTTGAAGGTTGAAATCACATACTTTAACCAGGGGATTTTATTAACTTTTTCCAAGTATAAACAGTCTTTGATAATTTCTTTAGTAAAGCTGGTTTCAACCTTGGTCCAAATAGATTTCCAAACCAATAGTGATCTCAATCCAATTAGGCCAGCTAGGTAGTCCAACCCTAATTCTATGTGTGTTAAGTTGGTGGATGCCGAGGGTGGGAGGCAGAGTAATCGTTTGAGAAACAAATTTTCCATTATTTGCAGTTCCCTTGAGTTCCAATGTCCCCAAACCCCGGAACCGTACAATGCTATCGATGTACATCTATGTTTATAAATATTCAACATATCTAAGATACGGCGGCTTCCCAGTTTTGAGGCAAAACGGAATACGGCCCAAAGAGGCCTTCCCCATCCTTGCTTTTACATTTATTTGCTCTGGGACCCAGGATCCTCCGTTGTTAAAGGTAATGCCCAGATAACTGAAATTTTCGACAACCTCAATACGGTTTTCCTTAAAATAAAAGGGTTTAGGATGATTTACCTTTTTGCCGCACACCATAATAAATGTTTTTGAGTTATTAATTTTGAGTTTCTTCCCCTGGATAAAATCATAGAAACAATTCATCAGCTTCTGGAGGCCTATTGGGGTTCTAGAAAGTAAAACGGTGTCATCGGAATAGAGCAATACTGGTATAGGTTGACCTCCTGCTTGTGGGGCATCGGCTTGGACTTTCTTTAATTCCTGCTCAATTGAGTTAATGAAGAGCGAGAAGAGCAACGGGGCCAGGACACATCCCTGTCTGATGCCAGATTTAACCTTGATCTTTCTAGTGCACTCCCCCTCTGGTCCGTAACGAATTTGGGCCGATAAGTTGGAATAGAGTCTTGCTAAGAAGTGGATAATAGCAGAGGGGGCACCCATGCCCAATAAGGTTAACCACAACAAAGTATGGTCCACCAGATCGAAGGCACTATAAAGATCCGCAAAACACAGGAACAAAGAACCCGGTTTGGCCTTGGTGTATTTTCCTATTAGGAGATTTAAGTTAATACATTGTTCTATGGTGCCAAGACCCTTTCTGAAGCCATATTGGGATGATGCAAGAATGTTATTATCTTCGGCCCATTCTTCCAAGCGCGTCAGTAGGACCCTGCTCATAATTTTTAATGAGGAATCCAGAAGGGAGATAGGGCGGTAGTGCTTAGCCTCTCCTCTATCTCCCTTCTTGTAGATTGGGATAGTTATGGATTCACTCCAAGTTGACGGGGTCTTGATGTTGACGGCGGCGTTAAAAGCTTGGGTCAATAGTGGGCTCCACAGGGCCAGATCGAATTTATAAAGATCAATTGGGACCCCGTCTGGTCCTGGGGCCTTCCCTCCTTTGCTACTATTGATTGACATGTCGACTTCATGGAGAGTAATTTCCAGTGGTTGAGGCGATATAATTGGGTTATTACAGATGTTATCATGGGTCTCCCTAATTGGGTCAAAGATCCCAGTGAAATGTAGGACCCAACTATCTTCGCTTACTTGGGCAGTAAGAACTGGGAATTCTTCCTTCTGGAGGATTCGGCTATTGATGGTACTCCAGAACAGTTTACTATCCCGGAGGGCTGTAGCTTTATTCAGATCATCCCTGGCTTGCTCTCTTAGTTCTTGTTTCCTACGCTTCAATTCGATGTTATATTTGGCCCTCAGATGTTTAACCACCTCCCTGTCTCTAGGTAGATTGGATAGCGCTTTCTTAAGGGCTTTTAGCGCCCGGGTGCACGCCTGGTCGAACCAGCCTAACATTTCCCGTTTAATTGGGGCCTTGTTAGTAGAAAGGGTTTTCCTAATTATGGTGCCAAGTTCCTCGAAGTCATTTGTAGTACTTTCAGATGGAGCATCGATTTCGAGGCAACAAAGTATCACTTTGGATCCGGCTCTCACAACACTGCGATGTAAATTCTCAGATTCTTCCCCACACCATTTAATCCGTATCCCGTTTTGCCTACATGGGATAATGTTATCTACAACCCTACCGGTAAAGACATTTCTTGGACTCTCAGTAAGGATGGACATTGTTAGTACATTGTGGTCACTCATGCCAAGGTCCAAGATAAGCGGACCGTACAAAACGGAACAATCGGGGTCAAGATCAGCAGGTAGTCAATAACAGAGGCGGTAGTCCTCCCGGTGAAAGTAGGAGCAATGTTACCCTCTTTATCAGGGGCAGGTTGATGGATAACCAAGTCATACTTTAGCAGAAGATTATTAAGAGAAGTACCATAAGGGGAGTGTAAGAAATGGGCTAAGTTCTCCCCAGTATCCCCATCAAACCCACTAGCAATTGTGTATGAGTGTGGACAAGTTCTGATGTTGAAGTCCCCCCCCCAAAATAATATCATAGGATGTGGTTGATTTATAACAAATTTTGTCCAGGGCTGCTTCGAGTTCATCTACAACAGAAGTGCTGGTAGAATCAAAAGTATTATTGAAGTGATTAATCAACAAAATATTCCTACCCCTGTTAACTACTAATTCCAATATTTGGGAATGGAACCCCACTATATGGCATTTTTTTACAAGTACAGGGAGGTGCACAGATAATAAAATCAATAAACCGCCTTTTGCCCTCCCCATATCAGATTCTTCGGCATGACAATTGTAAGAAACAAAACCATCATAATGGATATCATCAACAGACCAGGTTTCCTGGAGGCACGAAATGTCAACGTCCAGGATGTGTTCTCTCCATCCCAAGGCTGAGACTCTTTGCCGCCACCCTGCGATATTCCAGCTCGCCATTGAGTATCCTGTTGGATTGGGGACCTGCACCTGTTCTATGAGGGTATTTATAGAAGGGGGAGCTGTTTTTGCACTTCCCATATCTGATGGACCCGGGGTATGGGGTATGGGATAGACCTCCTTCGGATCAATAGATGGGGCGGGTGTCAGGTGAATCATATCTGAAATACTAGGAGCTACCAAACATTGATCCGGAGAAATGGATTTAGCCTGGGCTTCCCTATCTTCGGTATCGATGACCAACTCAGGGGGTGTTAAGTCGGGGGTAGTCAATCGACTCCCTCCAAGCCCTCTAAACAGCCATATCGATTATAATAAAAAAAAGGGTTGTGTTGGGGCAAGTATTGAGGTAGCATGGGAGGTCTAGAATCATATAATCGTTGCCTGCCCCTATGTTCCACTCTGGTCCAATCACCTCTTCTAGTATGATGGATGTTATTAGTAGGTGGGAAAAAGAAAGAAACTGGGAGGGTTTGAATAGTGGAATCAAATGATCTGTTGAATCCCGCACAGATGTGGGAAAACGTACGGGGGTCTCTAAAACTACCAGTAATGCAGTCTCGGTTAATGGTTTTCAGAGTCTTACCAATCCAAGGAACCCTCCTAACCATAATAATTACGTTATGCAAATGGGCCGGTAGGGGTCTATTTCAGTTAAGCCACTTAATGATTTTGCTTTTCAGGGAGCTAAAAGTTTCAGTTTCCCCTTTTTCTAGTGGCGGTGCTCCAGCTAGGACGACCATAAACCGATTAGCTTCTGGCGGGAGATCAGGCCGTCTAGGTCTAGGGGTTTTATATTCTTTAATTGGGGACCCCTGAATCTCATCGTCAATGTGCCCCGGGAATTAGTCAAACCTACTTGGTGGCTTGCAAAATGCTGGGAAATAGTGGTATTATCTTTGCTAGGTAAGGGGGGGGCAGGTAGGCAGCTTGCTAAAGAAGGAATAGGAGGTTGAATCACATTAGGGAGGTGGGGGCCTGGGGGGTAGGAACAATAGGAAGGGTGCTTACACTGTTGGGCTTACTGGAATTGGCTAAGATCGAGGCAGTAGTTTTCTCAATGTTGGATATTCTGAGGTCCAACCTATCTAATTTAGCCTCTAACGGAGATACAATCGATTTAAAAAAAGCAGCGATCCACTCCATGGACGCCTCACTACTAGAGGGAATGACTTCTTGAATATTGTTAGGTGGTGGTGGGTCGGCATGCAGTTTAGCTGATTTTGCAGACCTTCCAGATTTATTATCTTTTTTATTGTAAACTCTTTTCCGTTTCCTAATAGCACCTTTCCTCTCCCCTTGGATCTTAATATGGATAGAACTCTCTTCAGGGACAGAAATAATTGAGACATTATTACTATCGGGGGCATGGTTAATTTCTGCTACAGTAACAATTGTGTTTGTCAAGGTATCAGAGTCCACTCTTGGCGGACGTTCTATCTCAGGGATAGGAGGTTGGACATCTACCACAGAGATAGAGTTTTCGGTAGTTCTTTCCGGTGTTTTGGCGTTTGCCAGAGGCCCTATAGATGAACGTTTCAGTGACATTAGTTCATTGGATAGGCGTTTCTCCAAGGTGATAATTTCTTTATCAATAATGTTGTTCGTCCTGATAAGGAATTTTTCCATACCTCCTGCGGTTGAAGAACCACTGGCTATCATGGATTTACTCCGTGTTTCTCTACCAGCCATAGTCCCGTTAACTGGTGGATGCAGAACAGGTTAGGGGGGTGGCCCGGTCCGGTCACTACTGGTCACGAACGGGCACAACCGGACCCACTCTTGGCCCGGTCTTTGCCCATGCGCGTCCGCGCGCATCCCGCTGGCCTGGAATGATGGTCCGGCAATATAGTCGTTTAGGTAAGACCACGCCCCTGATTTCTATCCACAGGGAGGAGGCGGCGGGAAGAGGACCAGCTGTGGCAGGTTAGCGCACTGCCTGCTGGTCCTCGCAGTCCAGCAGCAAGCCGGATATGGAAAGCGGCTTGAAACCTCTTCTCGCTGTTGCCTCTAACACCAGAAAACTCGAGCGACGCCCGCGAAGCGGGAGCCGCGAGGCGTGGGATGATGTCCGAGTCAGCGGAGATTGAAAGGGTGAGTCCGCTGAACAGCCTGCTCCTTCAAAGCAACACACACAGGGCTCAGGTCCGGCCCCCTGATTTCTATCCACAGGAAGGAGGCAGCGGGAAGAGGACCAGCAGTGGCAGGTTAGCGCACTGCCCGCTGGTCCTCGCAGTCCCGCAGCAAGCCGGAGATGGAAAGCGGCTTGAAACCTCTTCTCGCTGTTGCCTCTAACACCAGAAAACTCGAGCGGCGCCCGCGAAGCGGGAGCCGCGAGGCGTGGGATGATGTATGAGTCAGCGGAGATTGAAAGGGTGAGTCCGCTGAACAGCCCGCTCCTCCAAAGCAACACACACAGGGCTCAGGTCCGGCCCCCTGATTTCTATCCACAGGGAGGAGGTGGCGGGAAGAGGACCAGCTGTGGCAGGTTAGCGCACTGCCCACTGGTCCTCGCAGTCCCGCAGCAAGCCGGAGATGGAAAGCAGCTTGAAACCTCTTGCTGTTGCCTCTAACACCAGGAAACTCGAGCGGCGCCCGCGAAGCGGGTGCCGCGAGGCATGGGATGATGTCCAAGTCAGCGGAGATTGAAAGGGTGAGTCCACTGAACAGCCCGCTCCTCCAAAGCAACACAATATAAATTAAATAATTATTATTAAATTACTTACCACCCTATTCCCCTATAAACCCACACCCCTCTCTGATACTAAAACGCAAAATGTAAAGTAAATTACTACATTTCAAACATACATTTAATAACATATTTAACAAACATATAAACGACATAATAAAATACATAACACTAAACATAATTTCGATATTAGTAAATTTCGATATTAGTAACATAAAAACGATATTCTGTCTGTCGATATTTTGGACATCGATATTCTATACCATCGAAATTTAAACTTCGATATTATTGTATATCGATATTTAAATTTCGATATTTTGTCTGCCTACCAAAATAAAAGTAGCGCTTCACCGGCATACACTGTAAAGTGGCGCTAATGAGTTTAGGTGTGAATAAATCAATCTGGCCACCTTGCAACCACACTGTCTTGCTTTAGTTTGTTAGTTAGTTAGTTAGTTTTCATATTTTGAATGTATTATTTCTCTCCACCCCGCGGCTGCACTTAGAAATTGAAAAATGTCAGTAAAAGTGACGTTTCCAGCAAAACTGTTTTTCTTTTTCGGATCCATTTCACAGAGGAGCAAATAAACGAAAGGAAGGAGGAAAGAGAAGGTAATGCCTGTTTCTTGAAGTTTCGGATTTCACTGAATGAGGAGGAGTGAGACAGAAAGAGAAGGAAGAGGGGGAACAAAGAAAGTGGGGGCAGTTGCCAGCGGCAGGAGAACTGGACACTGTACATTGACTGTCTCTGACTGGCGCAGGGGTCGGTTTCACACGGCCAAATCGGCCCCAGCAACAGAACCGGCCCCCTTTCACAAAACTGGCCCCCACCCCCTCCACCCAACCGGGGTATTGCCCATGCCCGGTCTTACCAGTCCAGCCCTGATCAAGAGGCAGGATTGGGGCACAAGTCAACACGGAGCGAAGAACGGCCTCCTCAACTGAATAAGATAACCCTTTAAAGTTTACACGAACAACTGCTATTTCCTGGCAGCCCCGCTGAGAACAAATCCTGTTCATGCACAGCGCAGCTAACACACTTTTTATATGTTACGTTTCGGAACCGGCCACACTAAAGCCTTCACTTGAAACGATGGACAGAACTTTGTGTTGGGGTGGCGGGGCGGGGGGCAATAAAGCCTACAATTGTTTAAACAAGGAGTCCCTAAAGATTACATACGGACAGCTGCAGCACAATGATACTGTAGTTGGTCGGTGCTGCTTACTATAACAATAATATAGACAAAAGGTTCCTGAAGGAATTATTTCATATTATTTAGCATTTTGTGTATATGTCATAATAATGAAAATAATTTAATAAACAACCGGAGATTATACTTGTATGATCAGTGAATTTTACATGACATAAGATATATACAAAAATATATCCTATTTGATCAGCATAGGTAAACATCCGTATGACAATTCATGAGTGGCAACTGAAAAACAAACTAAACTGCTACCGAAATTCTTCGTATGAGCAGTAATGATTGACACTTTTGCAAATTATTTGGACAATATATACAATTTATGCCATATATACATTATTTACCAACTATATGCATTTATACAATACATAGTATGATGATGTTATTAGCAAAACAGTGTCAATTTGTCGAAATTTCGGTCTCACACTTCGCAATTAACCGAGACCATCGTCAGGACCAACGTTGCATCATGAATAGATGTAATTTCAGAGTAGTCCTGTCCTCCTGATTCTTTTGCGCTATGGAGAGGCAGGTCCAAAGTATTATTCGTTATCTTCAGGCATGCTTAAAATGCCTACGTGGAATTTGTTCGGGAGTAAAACACCAACACAATCCACCGCTCGCTACACCAGTCGAGTCTATATACTATGTATTGTATAAATGTATATATTTAGTTTAGTTTGTTTTTCAGTTGCCACTCATGAATTGTCATACGGATGTAGGCCAGAAATTGTAAATAAGCCAATTGCAAGCAGCAGGCGGGATATCCCTGGCTATATGGATTACTAGAAGTCTCGGAGATACAGCGCATGCGCGCTGCCTACGCGAGACCTAAAAAGGAAGAGAATATTGATATCAGGGCAGCACAAGATCATGCAGTGAGTGTGAGAATAAAAAGGGATCCAATGGGTAGGCGCTGCACAAGGTAACAACCCAAGCTTAAGCTCCTACAGAACAGATAGAAAAGATGCAATTCCGCATTCACAATAACTTACATACAGGCTGAGCAAGGAATACAGATGACAACCTTAAAGGGGAATAGAAAAAGGGATGCTGGGTAAAGCACTCTGGAGCATCACACAGTAAGACTTCAGCTTAGTAATTTCCTCACCTACAATTTTATTTTATTTTATTTTTTATTTTAGATTTTTGTAAAGCGCGTAGTCACCCTCGAGTATCCCAGCGCTGAACCTTGTGCTCCTACAGGGGAGGGGCGAAGGAGACTTCAAGTAGATCAGGGAAAAAGGAGGGTTTTGAGGGACTTCCTAAATTTTAGGAGGTTAGGTTCCGCTCTAAGGTTCGGGGGAAGAGCGTTCCATTTTTTGGCCGTGTTTACAGAGAATCTGCGACCGCCGAAGCGGGCTTTCTTCACCCTGGGAACCGCGATGAGGTTGCCCTGTTCAGACCGGAGCGCTCTCGATGGTCTGTTAGGGGTGATCCACGAGCTCAGAATGGGGGGGCCAGCGTTGTGTAGGGTTTTGTGGGCTAGGCAGAGGGCCTTGAACGCAACTCTTTCCCTCACTGGGAGCCAATGAAGTTTTCTCAATGCTGGTTTGGCCGATGTTCTTGAAGGGGTGTTTGTGAGCAAGCGGGCTGCGGCATTGTGTTAGAGATACTGACAGCAACATATCAACATGTAGAACAATTGGCCATGGCACATAGAGAGGAACCTATTGCTGCGATTATATTATAAAAGGTGACATAAAGCACACAATGATCGAGAAACACCTCCCAGACCATCAGCTGTATCCACGAATCCTGGCACAGAGGCAATGAGATTACAGCAAGGGTAGACATGCAGATACACAGTCACAGACTAAGAGCTACAGAGGCAGAGTGCTTAGCAGAGCAACACATATATATAGGCAACACTTGGCAGACGTGAAGCAAATGCGTCACTCACATTATAGAACTGTGATTGAAGCAACATGGAAAAGAAGGAAAAATGCCGGGAACTAAGGTAGCAGAAACATGATGGCAAGCACATTAGGAACTAAGGAAGCAGGGAGAGGGAATCAAGGACTGCAAAACCGGAAATGAATGAAGAAGGAACATTTCAAGCAACCAGGAAGCACTTAAAAGTTCTAGCTCATGAACCAGAGAACACACTCCAGAACAGTGAAAACTAGAATACACTACAAAATAAAACAAGTTCAGGAAACTAGATTATCCTCTAAAGCAGTGCAGGTACAAGAAACAAGGCTACAATGCTCACCGCTAGGATCTGGAGACAAGTGTACCCTACAAAACAGTGTTGGTCAGGAAACATAGCTTATTTGCTAACAGTGCCTATTCAAGAATAAATGATTGTTCAAGCTTAACGATCAGAATCAGTAATCTATGGAAATTGAGGGTCAGCCAAATATGAACATTGCTACAATGACCATTGCTGGACGGAAATATACAAAGGCTCTAAAAGAGCTCACAAAGGATCACATGCATCATCAAGTGTGATCAAGATGGCAGCTGTCGGCCATAGGTGTGCAGATTTCTCCATCCATCCTTTGTTTGCTAGGGTGGAGGAAAACCATTGAACAAGGGATTCAAGGAATTGGAGGCTTTGGCAGGAAAAGCATAAGGGGCTGCTATAAAACCCAGCAGGGATCTTGAATTCAAGTTGAGTCCTGGAGATTTTCCAGAAAATTATAATGTATTCTTGTAAAATGTCATAAATTGAAATGTTCCCAGAAATGTTGTCTTTGGAAGAAATAGCATTCTGGCTATCACAAAACCCGACATGGACCTAAAATAAAAGGCAAATCGCGAATATTAGATTCCACGGGTAGGTCCTCAAGTGATGAGCACAAAATTGTAGGGAGTGACTTGTGACATCATGCTTATAAATTTCATAAATAAGTATTACTCCTGGGTGGTCTCAGTGGAGATGCGGATAGAAGGGGGCATAGGAGGAATGGCGGAAGAAAGGGAGTGATATGTACTATTCAGTGGTTGGAGATGGAAATTGAAAGATGTAATTGCACAAATTACACCTTTGCACCTCCCACCAAACATGGTGTACTATTGTTTCAATTGACTTGCTGTGATGCGCTGATCAATCTGTGAGGCAATCTGAGTCCTGTGTACTGTTGAAAGCTCCCCGTTATGTATTATGTTGTTCTTAACGATAAAATCCTAAATAAAGATTTTTCTTTTAAAATGAGTACAAAGTGAGGATAATGTGTTCACATATTTTGATTCATTTGTTATTCGTTCCTTTTAAGAGCAAACACAAACATATTTTTTCATAGTCCTTGACTCGCTTTATCCATTAGTCTGCCCTACAGTACCCACAGAACACTGTGGTGAGAACAAAAATCTGAGTTGTCAAAATAACCAGAGAAGTCTGTTACTTATGGAACTGAAAAAGGCATATTTATTTTCCAAAGTGGATAGATTACAAGTACAAGGGCTGTATATTTTTCTCAAGAAACGAAAGTCCTTTTTATCTTATACGCACTTAGGATAGTTGACGTTTTATCCTAGTTCACCCTATTGAACCCGGTTGGCAAGAAGAAGCGATCTCTGGTATTGCACAACTGTTGTAAACACGTCCCTGCTCTACTGAATTTATAGGGGCAGATTTACTATAACTGGTGCATCTCTGCATATCAGCAGGGATGCGCCAGTTATTGTGCACTGCGGCTCCGCCACCGTGGATGCACCGCATTTATAATGCGGCGCACCATGGGGCAAAATGGCACAGACGCGTGACGCATCTGTGCTATAAAGGCGGCGCATTGCTGGAGTTGCGTCGCAAGCACAACACAGCTCCAGCAATGCTCTCGGGGGCCTAATCCTTACGTCTGCTTCAAGCATGCGCAGGGTTTTGACGCAGCATGGGCTCAAAAGTGACTGAGTGAAATCTTGTAGATTTCACTCAGCCAATTTTAGGAGGCGTTCCTGCGCCGGGAAGCCCCCCCCCACACAGGAACGCCTACTTCTGGCGCAGGGCTTTACAACGTGACACATCTCCCAGATGCATCACGTTGTAAATACCCTGCACCATGGCACATCTTTTGTGCCGGCGCTGCGTCACAAAAGTGACGCAATGGCGGCGTAAAAGAGGCACAAGGGGCTTGTAAATCTGCCCCATAGTGTCCTGGCATGGTGCCATGCGTCCTTCTAGGGATCCATTTGGAACTGATTATTAAAGACATTAGAACATCGCCCCCCCTTTTTTCTTCAGAACTATTAAACTATATTTGACTTAGATCTTACTTTCCCTTTTTTCTATTCCCACCTTTAACGCACACAAGCACTGCTTAATTTGTGCTGTTGGTGGGAGGTGGAGGACACCAGCACTCATATTTGGGGACCAGAACTTATTTGTCATCATCAGACTTTGACCCAGAATAAAATGGAGAAGGGAAGAGAAAAATAGGAAAACCATGACAAGGGGATCAAGAAGGGATAAGTAAAACACTTTAAGGATAAGACTGGAAGTTTGGGCAGTTAAAGAAAGAGGCAACAGGTAGACTCAAGACTATGCAGACTTGGTATTTGGATACCCCAGCATTCAGCAATGCCGGGCTCCTAATAAAACGTTCAGCACCTTCTCTTTTTTTATGTTTTTGTCCTGATAGAGACCTATGAGAAAACAGCTGATAGGGCTGAAATGCTGTCAATCCAAAAGAGTTTAAGGAGAGATAGGACTTTTAATTTGTTTAAAACACAACCCATGTTCTTGTTAATTTGCCCAAAAGAAAATATGTTATCAATTGTGCCTGGTATATATGGAATGTGTTTTCAGGAAAGCTGACAAAAAGCAATAGTGAGTAATTTAAAAAAGGTGTATTTGTGCACAAATCAAGTAAAAGCATACACAACATTACATGGTTAGCGGTTATGACACTGAAGTGCGTAGAACGGCACTACAGTTTGGATGACATGGAAACTTAATTTCATTTTACTTGCAAATCATGGACATGTACATTGAGAACATTCCATTGCACAGAAACCCTTGACTTTCTTCTAGCTGCATAAAGTGGAGTTGTGTCAACGTCATTAAAACATTTTATTTGCACGTGGAATGAGAAATGTTGCAAAATTCAAGCATTTTCTACTTTGAAGAGAAATTATATTGAAGGAGCAAATTCAACTTGTGATCACGCACGTTTGTTTCCCTTATTTACAAATACTAATCTATAGTTTTATATTTTATAATCCCGCCTTGAAAACCTCTGAGCTGAGCTGAATATACATGAACACACGTGACTCTGCACCTCCCCCTAGGCACTTCGAAATACGGATTACGGTGGAAGCGAGGGCTCTCTGGACTTACTTTCTGACGGAACGATTTATTATGATCGACCGGACAGGTCGCCATCGCACTTTTTTCGCGAATAACCTTCAGAGTTGGATACCTAGAGGACATCTTTAGAAAAGATAGGTTGTCCCGAACTCTCACAAACCTAGTTTTCAACCCGTGGCAAGATCTCAATAGAGATAGCACACATACACAGGATATCCGTATTATTCACAGCTTGCGTGATGATCAGTCACGCTTGAATGTTTGAGTAAATACTTTCAATATCTTTGAGCAAGCAACTTGGTGTCAGGAGCTGTATTGGAGCTTTTCCATTGAGGATTCATTTGGAAATAGTCTTTTTCAAAAAATAAGCCCTGAAGAAGTCCCTTGTGGACGAAAAGCGTCAGCTGCTTAATGTCCGTTATTGAAAATAAAGAAAAACAAGAAAACATAATCTTTCGTGATTGATTATATTTATAAATATTGTTCTTTGAAGTATCTAGTGGTGCACCTTTGCGGTAGTTTAGTTAGGGGCCCTCTTCCTACACTCAGAGAGAGGGGGCAATATAAACACTGTTGCATGTTTATCTAGGTTCCTGATTGATACTGTGACCTTATGCCCCTATTCGGCTATAAATCCATTTATACCCTATATTGGCATAACCGTTCAAGTGCGATATTCAGAAAGTCATCTCTGGCCTCACACGAACAGAGCCACATTCCAGAATAGTTCTCTGCCACTTCCTTTGCAACCAATTAGTGCAATGACAGAGCAGAAGTCACTATCTGATATTCCTAGATTAACACTCCGAGTTCTTCAACAAGATAAAAACTCAGCAAACCTGGAAATCCCCGCTTGCTGTGTTTTGATTAGTAATGGAACTCTAATGAGCAACTGATAGCTATCACTTCCTAGTGACATCTTTAATTGACGTCTTATGTCCAGCAAACTTGCGTCAAACCAGGCACCTGTCAGGTATAAATATTACCAACGTTGCCTTAAGCTGTTGCCTGTTGCTAGCTGTTGTATGCTGTCTGCGAGCCTGCTGCTGCAGCCAGTGTCCCCGCTGCTGTTGGTGAAGCTACTGATACCATTATCGCTGCTAAAGCGCGAACGATGTTGTGGTGAGCTTAGGAGCTGAACAGCCGTCCCTCTGAGAAGAGCCCAGCAGATGCCAAGCTGCCCACGGACGCTGTCCCCCCTCCTCCTCCTCGACGCGCTGAACAGAGAAATCCAGCTCCAGCGTTTCTAGTCTGCCCTCGCGGGTGACTGGGATACCGAGTTCCTCCTGAAGGAGATACCAGACCTCCATCATTCTATTCAGAGGTATGGTGTTGACTAAACCCTTAGATGAGAATTCTTGAAGCAAACCTTGGCAAAACCAACTTAACTTAAAGCTACTTACTTACTCCCCTTCCACGTGTTAGGCTTAGGTCAGGCACACTGGGGTAGGCTTAGTTAGAAGCACCAGTTGAGTATTTTAGCCTAATGTATATATGACTGTATATATGTTTTATTACTTTTAAACCATTGTATGGCTAAGAAACCATATCAATGCTTTTACAGTATTATTTCGCAATACTTATCTTACTGTACGTACTTTCTATAATAACAAGTCTTGCAATTGTGGCAATACATTTCTCTTGTACGAGAAGAAAGACTGTTCAATAAATGTTAACCCTTTATTGACAAACGCCCGTCTCTCTATTCTCTACATATCGTGAAATTAATCTGCACTAATCTGACTGAGTGAAATACCTGTCTATTGTTTCACACGACCCTAGAGATTGACTCTTGATCTGAGGAGCAAAGTTGTCATGTTGCACGGTTGTTGGAAAACTGAATCCCTTCTTGTCTGTGCCAGGGAAGCTGATCACTTCCTATGCAGAGAAGAAAGTTTCCAGTGACCTCTAAGCTAGTTGGTAACAAACTCAATAAAGTTTAGCATAGTCAGTAGAGGCCTGGAAGAACCGCACTTCTACGTCGATACTACTGTTTATGTTATTCCAATACGCAGGGCCTAGTGGGAAACTAGGAACTACACTGCATGGCGCCCAACGTTTGGTAAGGCGATAAACTAACGCAAGACGTTAGAGTAACTCAGTCGTGAATATTTCACACAGACCCCTTTCTCCCGTAAATACTCCAATAGACGTCTGGAGTGGGTGAAAGGTTAAAATCGGCCCGAACTCAGTAGGAAGAGATTCCTATGTAAAGCTCTGGTTTATTCAACGTTGAAGGATACAGTGTTCCAAAATATTGTGCACCTAATCTTTGTCTCCTTGGAGACCAACTCTGCAAAGCCTGCATTTATAAAATGTCAGACAGTGAAGAAGAAAGGGAAGCAGCTAGGCTGGCAGCCCTACTAATAAAGAAAGACACGAGTCTCCTACAGACTGACCCGGATGCAATTATCATCCCGGTCCACTTAAGAAAATCTATAACGTTAAAACTTATAGAAAACGGACTGACACCACAAGGTGGTACAGTAATTTTCGTGATAGAGGCTCACGAGTATCGGCAGACAGAGGTATTCTATTCATGGATAAACTTTCCAGCGGCAAACGCTACAACAAAAGAGTTTCACTATTACAAAATAGAGGAACCTCCGGAAGAGTACGTTCCTTTCGAGGAGATTGAAATTCCACTTAAATTTCAAGAGCACCTGCTCTGGTTTAATGGCGCCCTAAAACACAATGATCACATTACCAGGCTCGGTCCACTAGGTAGACCAGGAGCAACGTGGCCGGTTCTAGCCAGCTACACACCACATCCTGACATTGTAAAAATGTCAAAGGAAGAGCTGTTAGTACAGCTAAAAACATTAATAAAAATACATAGGCAATTAGTCCAATATGTAATGCGGACTGCAACAGTCCAGCCAGCTGTTAATGTACCACAGCTGTTAGGAGTTAGGCGGCGGGAGGCGGGCAGGCAGGGACCCCAGACGCTGCGCTTCCTTAGGGCCAAGCTGTGGATACGAGCAGGATACAAACAAAGTTATGGCAGGTTAGATTCCCCCACTCGTCAGGGGTGACGTTGGATTTAAGCACCTCCTGGCGCGATCCATTGTCGTTAGGTGCCGCTAGGGCTGGTGGGGGTTGTAGTTTTTTGTGGCCCGCCCACGCTCCACTCGGCGGCCCTACTCTGCGATGTCAGAAGGAGTTAGGCGGCGGGAGGCGGGCAGGCAGGGACCCCAGACGCTGTGCTTCCTTTGGGCCAAGCTGTGGATACGAGCAGGATACAAACAAAGTTATGGCAGGTTAGATTCCCCCACTCGTCAGGGGTGACGTATGATTTAAGCGCCTCCTGGCGCGAAACGCTGTTGTTAGGTGCCACTAGGGCTGCTGGGGGTTGTAGTTTTTTGTGGCCCACCCACGCTCCACTCGGCAGCCCTACTCCACGATGTCAGAAGGAGTTAGGCGGCCGGAGGCGGGGAGGGAGTGACCCCAGACGCTGCGCTTCCTTTGGGCCAAGCTGTGGATACGAGCAAGATACAAACAAAGTTATGGCAGGTTAGATTCCCCTCAAACGTATCAAAAGTTACTAAGAAATATGACTTGTGCTTCTGTGAAGTGGGGGGCCCCATGAAAAGATTGAATGGTCACCTTTCTCACTGCTGATTTTAACTTAACAATATTATTGCTCCTTTCCCCAAAATTTCCAAAAGGAGTATGTATGGTCTGTACAGATGAGCGTATGTGTGGCCTGCCCCTTTCCATCATGTCTAGTTCACACTGCCAGTAGATGCACCGTGTACTTCTGAAGGGCAACTTCGCAGCTCTCGAAGCTGCTTTCTATTTTCATTAATTGTCATCCATTCATGCAGTAATTCAAGCACCTTCACAGCTCGGATGGCACCCATGCCTTCACAGGTACCAAAATGTGCAAGAAAAACCAGAGGGTCAAAGGGAGATGTGTTCAAACGTCTTCTCCTATCTGGAATATGCTGTGCCACGTCGAGTGGAAACAACTCACAGAAAAAGAAAGCAAATCCTATGGAGGAAAAAAACGCAATGACTATTTAGAGACATAAATCTTTGGCAAAATGCATTACCAGTGATTACTGCTTCTTTAAAGCTTTGTTAGTCACAAATCAAGAGGCGTCATAAGCAAGAGACTATCTGCTTACAATACTACTAAAAAACCCACAATTAACAATAAAAGCAAGTGTTTAGTCAACAAAAAGTGGTTTTGCAAACTAGAACCTTAAAACAAACAGCACAACATTACATTTCTTCATGAGCCAGCCTCCGTGATGATGAACACAGCATTGTATGTACTTCAACCTAGAATTAAGAAAACAAATACAGAGAACAAGCCCGCGAGTGGTGCGTGCACGCGCCACAGCGAGTGATCTGTTTTCAATTATCACGCCCGTGTCTGGGCACGATAATTCAAAACAGATGTCGCTGCTGCGGGTAACCACAAGCAAAAGGCCGTGGGCGGAGCAAAGATGGGACATGCACCCGCCTTTGCCCAATTGCGTGCTGTCTTTCTTAGAAAGACGCGCGCAAAGCTTAATAGCCTGCGACTAAAACAAAACCACACGCACGAGCGTGTGGTGAGATTTCAAAAGCCCTTACATAAAGTCTTCCCCAGAACAGCGCATGCACGCTGTTACAGGCCCGACTTAAAAACTGAAGTGATGCATCGGACCAGCAACCAATAGGGAGGCCAGAAATCGTAAATAAGCCAATTGCAAGCAGCAGGCATGATAACCCAGGCTATATGGATTACTAGAATTCTCGGAGACACAGCGCATGCACGCTGCCTATGCGAGACCTAAAAAGGAATAGAATATTGATATCAGGGCAGCACAAGATCATGCAGTGAGTGAGAGAATCAAAAGGGATCCAATGGGTAGGCGCTGCACAAGGTAACAACCCAAGCTTAAGCTCCTACAGAACACATAGAAAAGATGCAATTCCGCATTCACGATAACTTACATACAGGCTGAGCAAGGAATACAGATGACAACCTTAAAGGGGAATAGAAAAGGGGATGCTGGGTAAAGCACTTTGGAGCATCACACAGTAAGACTTCAGCTCAGTAATTTCCTCACCTACAATTGTGTTAGAGATACTGACTGCAACATATCAACATGTAGAACAATTGGCCATGGCACATAGTGCGAAGCCTATAGCTGCGATTATATTATAAAAGGTGACATAAAGCACACAATGAGCGAGAAACACCTTCCAGACTATCAGCTGTATCCACGAATCCTGGCACAGAGGCAATGAGATTACAGCAAGGGTAGACATGCAGATACACAGTCACAGACTAAGAGCTACAGAGGCAGAGTGCTTAGCAGAGCAACACATATATATAGGCAACACTTGGCAGACATGAAGCAAATGTGTCACATTAGAGAACTGTGATTAAAGCAACATGGAAAAGAAGGAAAAATGCCGGGAACTTGGGTAGCATAAACATGATGGCAAGCACATTAGGAACTAAGGAAGCAGGGAAAGGGAATCAAGGACTGCAAAACCGGAAATGAATGAAGAAGCAGTATTTCAAGCAACCAGGAAGCACTTAAAAGTTCTAGCTCATGAACCGGAGAACTCACTCTAGAACAGTGAAAACTAGAATACACTACAAAATAAAACAAGTTCAGGAAACTAGATTATCCTCTAAAGCAGTGCAGGTCCATGAAACAAGGCTACAATGCTCACCGCTAGGATCATTAGACAAGCGTACACTACAAAACAGTGTTGGTCAGGAAACATAGCTTATTTGCTAACAGTGCCTATTCAAGAATAAATGATTGCTCAAGCTTAACGATCAGAATCAGTAATCTATGGAAATTGAGGGTCAGCCAAATATGAACATTGCTACAATGACCATTGCTGG
This sequence comes from Lissotriton vulgaris, assembly GCF_964263255.1. Taxonomy (NCBI): domain Eukaryota; kingdom Metazoa; phylum Chordata; class Amphibia; order Caudata; family Salamandridae; genus Lissotriton; species Lissotriton vulgaris. Next base: position 383,346,525 of record NC_141685.1, read on the forward strand.
ACGGAAATATACAAAGGCTTTAAAAGAGCTCACAAAGGATCACATGCATCATCAAGTGTGATCAAGATGGCAGCTGTCGGCCATAGGTGTGCAGATTTCTCCATCCATCCTTTGTTTGCTAGGGTGGAGGAAAACCATTGAACAAGGGATTCAAGGAATTGGAGGCTTTGGCAGGAAAAGCATAAGGGGCTGCTATAAAACCCAGCAGGGATCTTGAATTCAAGTTGAGTCCTGGAGATTTTCCAGAAAATTATAATGTATTCTTGTAAAATGTCATAAATTGAAATGTTCCCAGAAATGTTGTCTTTGGAAGAAATAGCATTCTGGCTATCACAAAACCCGACATGGACCTAAAATAAAAGGCAAATCGCGAATATTAGATTCCACGGGTAGGTCCTCAAGTGATGAGCACAAAATTGTAGGGAGTGACTTGTGACATCATGCTTATAAATTTCATAAATAAGTATTACTCCTGGGTGGTCTCAGTGGAGATGCGGATAGAAGGGGGCATAGGAGGAATGGCGGAAGAAAGGGAGTGATATGTACTATTCAGTGGTTGGAGATGGAAATTGAAAGATGTAATTGCACAAATTACACCTTTGCACCTCCCACCAAACATGGTGTACTATTGTTTCAATTGACTTGCTGTGATGCGCTGATCAATCTGTGAGGCAATCTGAGTCCTGTGTACTGTTGAAAGCTCCCCGTTATGTATTATGTTGTTCTTAACGATAAAATCCTAAATAAAGATTTTTCTTTTAAAATGAGTACAAAGTGAGGATAATGTGTTCACATATTTTGATTCATTTGTTATTCGTTCCTTTTAAGAGCAAACACAAACATATTTTTTCATAGTCCTTGACTCGCTTTATCCATTAGTCTGCCCTACAGTACCCACAGAACACTGTGGTGAGAACAAAAATCTGAGTTGTCAAAATAACCAGAGAAGTCTGTTACTTATGGAACTGAAAAAGGCATATTAATTTTCCAAAGTGGAGAGATTACAAGTACAAGGGCTGTATATTTTTCTCAAGAAACGAAAGTCCTTTTTATCTTATACGCACTTAGGATAGTTGACGTTTTATCCTAGTTCACCCTATTGAACCCGGTTGGCAAGAAGAAGCGATCTCTGGTATTGCACAACTGTTGTAAACACGTCCCTGCTCTACTGAATTTATAGGGGCAGATTTACTATAACTGGTGCATCTCTGCATATCAGCAGGGATGCGCCAGTTATTGTGCACTGCGGCTCCGCCACCGTGGATGCACCGCATTTATAATGCGGCGCACCATGGGGCAAAATGGCACAGACGCGTGACGCATCTGTGCTATAAAGGCGGCGCATTGCTGGAGTTGCGTCGCAAGCACAACACAGCTCCAGCAATGCTCTCGGGGGCCTAATCCTTACGTCTGCTTCAAGCATGCGCAGGGTTTTGACGCAGCATGGGCTCAAAAGTGACTGAGTGAAATCTTGTAGATTTCACTCAGCCAATTTTAGGAGGCGTTCCTGCGCCGGGAAGCCCCCCCCCCACACAGGAACGCCTACTTCTGGCGCAGGGCTTTACAACGTGACACATCTCCCAGATGCATCACGTTGTAAATACCCTGCACCATGGCACATCTTTTGTGCCGGCGCTGCGTCACAAAAGTGACGCAATGGCGGCGTAAAAGAGGCACAAGGGGCTTGTAAATCTGCCCCATAGTGTCCTGGCATGGTGCCATGCGTCCTTCTAGGGATCCATTTGGAACTGATTATTAAAGACATTAGAACATCGCCCCCCCTTTTTTCTTCAGAACTATTAAACTATATTTGACTTAGATCTTACTTTCCCTTTTTTCTATTCCCACCTTTAACGCACACAAGCACTGCTTAATTTGTGCTGTTGGTGGGAGGTGGAGGACACCAGCACTCATATTTGGGGACCAGAACTTATTTGTCATCATCAGACTTTGACCCAGAATAAAATGGAGAAGGGAAGAGAAAAATAGGAAAACCATGACAAGGGGATCAAGAAGGGATAAGTAAAACACTTTAAGGATAAGACTGGAAGTTTGGGCAGTTAAAGAAAGAGGCAACAGGTAGACTCAAGACTATGCAGACTTGGTATTTGGATACCCCAGCATTCAGCAATGCCGGGCTCCTAATAAAACGTTCAGCACCTTCTCTTTTTTTATGTTTTTGTCCTGATAGAGACCTATGAGAAAACAGCTGATAGGGCTGAAATGCTGTCAATCCAAAAGAGTTTAAGGAGAGATAGGACTTTTAATTTGTTTAAAACACAACCCATGTTCTTGTTAATTTGCCCAAAAGAAAATATGTTATCAATTGTGCCTGGTATATATGGAATGTGTTTTCAGGAAAGCTGACAAAAAGCAATAGTGAGTAATTTAAAAAAGGTGTATTTGTGGACAAATCAAGTAAAAGCATACACAACATTACATGGTTAGCGGTTATGACACTGAAGTGCGTAGAACGGCACTACAGTTTGGATGACATGGAAACTTAATTTCATTTTACTTGCAAATCATGGACATGTACATTGAGAACATTCCATTGCACAGAAACCCTTGACTTTCTTCTAGCTGCATAAAGTGGAGTTGTGTCAACGTCATTAAAACATTTTATTTGCACGTGGAATGAGAAATGTTGCAAAATTCAAGCATTTTCTACTTTGAAGAGAAATTATATTGAAGGAGCAAATTCAACTTGTGATCACGCACTTTTGTTTCCCTTATTTACAAATACTAATCTATAGTTTTATATTTTATAATCCCGCCTTGAAAACCTCTGAGCTGAGCTGAATATACATGAACACACGTGACTCTGCACCTCCCCCTAGGCACTTCGAAATACGGATTACGGTGGAAGCGAGGGCTCTCTGGACTTACTTTCTGACGGAACGATTTATTATGATCGACCGGACAGGTCGCCATTGCACTTTTTTCGCGAATAACCTTCAGAGTTGGATACCTAGAGGACATCTTTAGAAAAGATAGGTTGTCCCGAACTCTCACAAACCTAGTTTTCAACCCGTGGCAAGATCTCAATAGAGATAGCACACATACACAGGATATCCGTATTATTCACAGCTTGCGTGATGATCAGTCACGCTTGAATGTTTGAGTAAATACTTTCAATATCTTTGAGCAAGCAACTTGGTGTCAGGAGCTGTATTGGAGCTTTTCCATTGAGGATTCATTTGGAAATAGTCTTTTTCAAAAAATAAGCCCTGAAGAAGTCCCTTGTGGACGAAAAGCGTCAGCTGCTTAATGTCCGTTATTGAAAATAAAGAAAAACAAGAAAACATAATCTTTCGTGATTGATTATATTTATAAATATTGTTCTTTGAAGTATCTAGTGGTGCACCTTTGCGGTAGTTTAGTTAGGGGCCCTCTTCCTACACTCAGAGAGAGGGGGCAATATAAACACTGTTGCATGTTTATCTAGGTTCCTGATTGATACTGTGACCTTATGCCCCTATTCGGCTATAAATCCATTTATTCCCTATATTGGCATAACCGTTCAAGTGCGATATTCAGAAAGTCATCTCTGGCCTCACACGAACAGAGCCACATTCCAGAATAGTTCTCTGCCACTTCCTTTGCAACCAATTAGTGCAATGACAGAGCAGAAGTCACTATCTGATATTCCTAGATTAACACTCCGAGTTCTTCAACAAGATAAAAACTCAGCAAACCTGGAAATCCCCGCTTGCTGTGTTTTGATTAGTAATGGAACTCTAATGAGCAACTGATAGCTATCACTTCCTAGTGACATCTTTAATTGACGTCTTATGTCCAGCAAACTTGCGTCAAACCAGGCACCTGTCAGGTATAAATATTACCAACGTTGCCTTAAGCTGTTGCCTGTTGCTAGCTGTTGTATGCTGTCTGCGAGCCTGCTGCTGCAGCCAGTGTCCCCGCTGCTGTTGGTGAAGCTACTGATACCATTATCGCTGCTAAAGCGCGAACGATGTTGTGGTGAGCTTAGGAGCTGAACAGCCGTCCCTCTGAGAAGAGCCCAGCAGATGCCAAGCTGCCCACGGACGCTGTCCCCCCTCCTCCTCCTCGACGCGCTGAACAGAGAAATCCAGCTCCAGCGTTTCTAGTCTGCCCTCGCGGGTGACTGGGATACCGAGTTCCTCCTGAAGGAGATACCAGACCTCCATCATTCTATTCAGAGGTATGGTGTTGACTAAACCCTTAGATGAGAATTCTTGAAGCAAACCTTGGCAAAACCAACTTAACTTAAAGCTACTTACTTACTCCCCTTCCACGTGTTAGGCTTAGGTCAGGCACACTGGGGTAGGCTTAGTTAGAAGCACCAGTTGAGTATTTTAGCCTAATGTATATATGACTGTATATATGTTTTATTACTTTTAAACCATTGTATGGCTAAGAAACCATATCAATGCTTTTACAGTATTATTTCGCAATACTTATCTTACTGTACGTACTTTCTATAATAACAAGTCTTGCAATTGTGGCAATACATTTCTCTTGTACGAGAAGAAAGACTGTTCAATAAATGTTAACCCTTTATTGACAAACGCCCGTCTCTCTATTCTCTACATATCGTGAAATTAATCTGCACTAATCTGACTGAGTGAAATACCTGTCTATTGTTTCACACGACCCTAGAGATTGACTCTTGATCTGAGGAGCAAAGTTGTCATGTTGCACGGTTGTTGGAAAACTGAATCCCTTCTTGTCTGTGCCAGGGAAGCTGATCACTTCCTATGCAGAGAAGAAAGTTTCCAGTGACCTCTAAGCTAGTTGGTAACAAACTCAATAAAGTTTAGCATAGTCAGTAGAGGCCTGGAAGAACCGCACTTCTACGTCGATACTACTGTTTATGTTATTCCAATACGCAGGGCCTAGTGGGAAACTAGGAACTACACTGCATGGCGCCCAACGTTTGGTAAGGCGATAAACTAACGCAAGACGTTAGAGTAACTCAGTCGTGAATATTTCACACAGACCCCTTTCTCCCGTAAATACTCCAATAGACGTCTGGAGTGGGTGAAAGGTTAAAATCGGCCCGAACTCAGTAGGAAGAGATTCCTATGTAAAGCTCTGGTTTATTCAACGTTGAAGGATACAGTGTTCCAAAATATTGTGCACCTAATCTTTGTCTCCTTGGAGACCAACTCTGCAAAGCCTGCATTTATAAAATGTCAGACAGTGAAGAAGAAAGGGAAGCAGCTAGGCTGGCAGCCCTACTAATAAAGAAAGACACGAGTCTCCTACAGACTGACCCGGATGCAATTATCATCCCGGTCCACTTAAGAAAATCTATAACGTTAAAACTTATAGAAAACGGACTGACACCACAAGGTGGTACAGTAATTTTCGTGATAGAGGCTCACGAGTATCGGCAGACAGAGGTATTCTATTCATGGATAAACTTTCCAGCGGCAAACGCTACAACAAAAGAGTTTCACTATTACAAAATAGAGGAACCTCCGGAAGAGTACGCTCCTTTCGAGGAGATTGAAATTCCACTTAAATTTCAAGAGCACCTGCTCTGGTTTAATGGCGCCCTAAAACACAATGATCACATTACCAGGCTCGGTCCACTAGGTAGACCAGGAGCAACGTGGCCGGTTCTAGCCAGCTACACACCACATCCTGACATTGTAAAAATGTCAAAGGAAGAGCTGTTAGTACAGCTAAAAACATTAATAAAAATACATAGGCAATTAGTCCAATATGTAATGCGGACTGCAACAGTCCAGCCAGCTGTTAATGTACCACAGCTGACCCCTCATCAGGGGAACACTAATAAAATTACACCACAGAACATACAGTCATGTCTTGGTAAAACACCCGTAAAACGGGAACAAATTCCTTTCTGGTTAGCACAGAAAATCACTCAAATAGAGGCAGTATTTCCTGATACTACCCCTATAGAGAAACACAGAATCTTGACCATCTGCCTTCCTATGGGAATCGCACCACACGTGGTGGGCTGTGACACTTGGGGTACAGTCTTTGCTTCCATTTACACAAAAACACACGGTGTTCCGTCTATGGCGGTAATACCAGAAGTGCTAAAACAGATTCAAAATGAATACGGTCCAGAGCCCGCTTTAACTCTTGGTATGAAATTACTGAAAGACTTCAAGCAGGTCTCGGCTATATTATTAGCCAATATAAAAGGAGAAGCAGCATCTGTGGCGATCCGCCAGAAGTTGAAGGAAACAGATATAAAAGATCAGCCATTTGAGCTTGCCAAAATCATAGAGAAATGCTATGAAGAATTAGGTAGAGACAGCTTGGGTGGAAAACCGGTAAAGCCCCAACTGCTCGAAAATCCTGAAAAATTATTTATTAAAAATAATTTAAATACTCCTAAAAAGATCTGGGATGGTAATAAACAATCCACTCCCAAGGAAAAAGTTTTCCAGTCCAGAGGAAGGTCTCCTCGACGGAGGGAAAGAACTCCGACTCGAGAACGCCAGTCTCCCCAGAGGGAGCCCTCTGAGAAAAGATATAACCTTAGAAATAGGGATAATCTAAAAAAAACCTGATAGATATCAAAGTATTGATACACGTCCCTCTCAATCTTTTCCACAGAATTCGGAAAGAAGAGGACGGTCAGACCCAGGAGAGCACACCAAGTCCAAAGACAAGGAACCTGCTCAGAGTAAAAAATCTCACTTTCAGAAAAAGAAGGTAGCCAGTATTAGAGTAATCAACCATGCCGAAAATACTGAGGACACAGTTGAAAAACGGGGAGTGGGCATTGACAATGTTGGACAGTGCAGCAGAAATCAGTATAGCGCGCAAGATCTTGATGAGTCATCTGGAAACAGTGGACACAAATGAATACATTCAGGTTGAAACTGCTGACACCAGACTTAGCGAGCCCCATAAGATATACGAAATTACATTGCGTATAGAGGGTGATAAGACTAGGAAAATAAAGGGTCTATTTTGGGATAAGCTCTCAAAAGGCTATGATATTCTGTTAGCTGAAAAAGATTGGCCCCCGGAGTTTGTCAGGGAGTGCCCTCGTGGCGAAGAAGTGATTATGCCTGCCTTCTCGAATCACATTCCGATTCACAAAAAATATACATATGCAAGGAAATGGGCAGTAGCCCAGGCACCTGCATTATATAAAAATCATGTAGGATGGGATGAGGACTCACCTCCCCACAAAATCCAATTAAAAAGTGAACCAACTGCCCAACGGCAGTATCCCATTAAGCAAGAAGCTAAAAAACAAGTCAGGGAGATCTTAGATCAACTTGAGTACCAGAGGGTGATTGAAACATGCACCTCTCAAATGAACAATCCTTTGTTTCCTGTCTCCAAGCCAGACAATTCATATCGTCTAGTTTTGGCCTACAGACACCTTAATACATGTTGCAAAACTTTTGCAGTACAAAACTCGCATAGTGCAGCCCTAATGAATAACATAGTTAGGAAAAAATATAAAACGACATCAGACATATCTAATGGAAAGGGGCGACCACTCGGTCCCCCCGCACGTATGGCGGAGTGCCTCGATCCCCCCGGGAAGCCATTTTTGGGCGGGAGGCGCGTCTCGGCTGGTATGCCCGAAGCGGCGTAGCCGGGGCGCGCTTTTTCCCGCCCTAGAGTGGGCTGGCCTAGACACCGACGTAGCCGGCCACGCCCTCGGGGCAGGCAGGGGTGGGTTTACGCCCGCCCTGAAGACGGATAAAAAGGGACGCAAGACCAGAAGACGTCCTCTTGTTCTTGTGCTCCGAAGCTGCACCTCCTCGCTACACGTGAGCTCGGGACAGAACGAAGAGCCAATTTTGAGCGTTTTGATCCTTTTCTTTGTCTTCTAGATACTTCGTCAGAGAGATGCCCAAGAAAGGTGCAAAGAGAATGTCGACTGATCAGATGGTTCGGGCCCTTTTTAAGGATATGGCCGACATAAAGAAGCGGCTGGCGGAGCGAGACGGGGAGGAGGGATCAGGCCAACCACCGGCTGGAGGGAGACCTAAGAGGCCGAGAAGGGTTCCAGCCGGGGGAGATGTCCCGGCTCCCTCTGCCCCGCTCGAGGCGCCGACCCCGCTACCGATGGAGGGGAATCCAATCCCCGTTGTCATCACCCCGACATCCAATGAGGATATGCCCCCCGAGCTGGCAGCACAGCTAGCAGCGTGGTTGGGCGATAGTACTGAGGGCGCCACGGCTGCCGAGGCACAGGCGCTGATAAGAAAGCTGCGTAAGGAAAAAGACGCAGCCAAGGTGACCGCGCCGGTGGCGGTGATAGAAAAGCCACAAGTTGCGGAAGCAGCATCCGGTTCAGGTAAGCGGCCATTGCCGATCGCAAGGGATGAGTCAGCACCCTCTCGTAGAGATAGATTGGGGCAGCATGTTCCTTTAGCAATAAAGGAAAAGATTTGGGCGGGGGAATACGTGAATATTTTCTCCCTGCTTGTCGATCATTATGAGATAGAGCATGTCAAGAGTCAGAAGGACCTAATGCATCCAAGTGTTTGGCGCGCAAAGATGGCCGCCTTTAAGGTAAATGAGAATATTGGCAACTGGGGCAATGCGTGGGGTATTTTTACATCGATTTTGGGGGAACGTAGGCCCGAGTTGCTTCCTGAGTTTCCCATTTATCAATCACGAATTATGGGTTACTCGACAGCGTATCAAGGTAACCATTGGTTCTGTTATGACAATCTGTTCAGGAAGGAAAAGGAACATAACAAGAGTTTGACTTGGGATTGTTACGATTCTGTGACATGGGATAAAATGAAAGAGTCAGGAATGTTGAAAATGCCATTAGTTGGGAGCAATGTTGTCGATTACTCCCGCCAAAATGCGGGGACGCCCTTTCGACCAGGTACGAGCACCGACGATTATTCGAGACCTGCCAGCAATACAGGGAAAAGGGGTTTCTGCTTTAATTTCAACAAAGGTAAATGTACTAGGCCTCCGGGATCGTGTAAATTCAAACATGAATGTAGTACTTGTGGGTCGTCCCATCCTGAGTCCTCGTGTAGAGCCAGAACGAGTGAGAATGGGGGTAAGGGAGGCGCCAAACAGGTCTAAGATAGTCCGAGGGGCGCCTTTACCGACCCCAATTGATACCTTGGCGATGATTCCCTGGCTCAGCGAATACCCGGATCGTACTTCTGCTGGGGTGCTGCGGAACGGTTTTTCACATGGTTTCCGCATCCCGGTAGGGGACTTTTAGGGTGTAGGGACGTGCAAAAATCAACTTTCTGTCTTGCAGCATACATCTGTTGTACAAGATAAGATTCAGAAAGAGGTTAGCCGGGGACGGGTCGCCGGCCCGTTTAGTGTACCCCCGGTACCGTATTTTGTCTGTTCTCCGTTAGGGGTGGTCCCCAAGAAGGACCCGGGTGAGTTTCGATTGATCCATAATCTGTCAGCTCCACATGGTCTTTCGGTGAACGATGCAATTAATCCGGAGGTTTGTTCGGTGCGGTACGCATCATTTGATGAGGCAGTAGCCATCTTGAATCGCCTGGGGCCCGGGACGTTGATGGCGAAATCAGATATCGAGTCAGCGTTTCGGTTGCTCCCGGTACACCCAGACGACCAGCGTCTTCTGGGATTCAGGTTTCAGGGATCATATTACATGGATAGGTGTATGCCAATGGGATGCTCTATATCATGTGCTTATTTTGAGAAATTCAGTACTTTCCTGCAATGGGTGTTCATGAAGAAAACGGGTTTCCGGAATGTAATGCACTACCTTGATGACTTTCTGTTTCTTGGACCCGCCGGAAATCCCGAGTGTGCCCAGGCCTTAGCTGAATTCTGTGAGTTGATGGGTCATTTTGGCGTGCCATTGGCACCAGGTAAAACTGTGGGTCCCACGACTTGCCTCGAGTTTTTGGGGATCGAGTTGGACTCTAGTGAGGGCTGTTTCCGTTTACCGGCTAGCAAAGTGTCGAAATTCAGGGCAGCCCTGCAAGTATGTTTAAATGCATCTAAGGTTACACTGCATCAGTTGCAACAATTGGTGGGGAAGTTGAACTTTGCCTTGAGGGTGATCCCAATGGCCCGCCCCTTTTCCCGTTCAATTGCCCAAGCGATGGTTGGCCTAAAGGAGGGTCATCATCGCACGAGGTTATCGGCTGAGGTCCGCCAGGACATGCGTATTTGGTTAGCATTTTTGGCGGACTTCAATGGTCGAGTCGTCTGGAACAAGCCAGCCGTGTCCTCTGGAGAGCTTGGGCTATGGACAGATTCAGCGGGAAGCATAGGCTTTGGCGCCATCTTCGGCACAAAATGGTCGGCACAAAGGTGGCCCCCATGGTGGCATGAGGAGGGGCTGACGAGTAATATTGCTTTCCTTGAACTGTTTCCCATTTTGGTGGCCCTGAGAACCTGGCCCGAAGGGTTCAGAAATCATTCTGTCGTGTTCTGGTCTGACAATATGACCGTTGTAGAATGCATCAATAGTCAGGCAGCCCGTTGTAAACTGATTTTGAGGCTGCTCAAAGAAATTGTCTTACTGTGTATGCAACTGAACGTGGTATTCAGAGCAAAAACATGTCCCGGGGGTGATGAATCAGGCGGCTGATGCACTGTCTCGTTTTCACATGCAGGCTTTCTCGGGTTTCCTTCCCTCAGCGGACCCAGAGCCGGCACCCTTCCCCGAAGCTCTCTGGTCTCTCGGTGCCCCGAACTTCGTCACCTCGTGGGAGAGAGTCTAGCACCCAGGACAAGGAAGGCATATGAAGGGGCGTTTCAGGCCTATTTAGCCTTTTTGGGGACGGAGAGAGGGGGACTTTGGGGTCAGGAAGAGTGGGTAGTACATTTTCTAATGTCCTTACGTAGGGCCGGGAAGTCGGTGGCTACGGCCCAAAGGCATCGTGCCGCCATTTCCTTCGTGGCCAGGGCCCATAACATCCAGGACCCGACAGCGTCTTTTGCAGTACAGAAGGCGCTGCGTGGGTGGCAACGCCTGGAGGGTCGCAGAGTAGATGTGAGGCGACCGATAGGTCTGGATAGGTTGTCCCAGTTGCTGGCCACACTCCCTACCACATGCTCGTCTCCTTTCGAGACGTGTTTGTTCCGGACTGCATTTACGCTGGCATTTCACGGGGCGATGAGGATAAGTGAGCTGGTTGCAAGGAACAAACAGGATGTGGTGGGGGGGTTGTGCCGGGAACACGTTCAGATCAGGGGTGATGCGATGATTGTCTCCTTTCTCAGGTCCAAGACCGACCAAGATGGGAGGGGGGACTGCACGATCATTCGCAGGACCCCCGGGTCCTCCATGTGTCCGGTACAGTGTTTAGAAGATTACCTAGCACGAAGGGTGGCATCATGGGGGGGGACATTGTTGAGGCATGCAGACGCCACCCCACTGACGAGGTTTCAGTTTCAGCGGGTGCTTGCAATGGCCATTGCCGCAGCGGGCTTGGACCCGGGCGAATTCGGGACCCATTCCTTTCGAATAGGGGCTGCCACTGAAGCTACAGCCAGGGGTCTTAATGTAGAACAAGTGAAACGAGTGGGGCGTTGGTCCTCCAACTGTTATAAGAGATATGTGGGATTGCACATGTTGTGAGGCTGTAATAATGTACTCACGCTTCTTGTCTTTTGTTTGTTTTCAGTTGCGCAAGCCTACGAGGCAGGGCGGACTATGCAGTCGACCCAACACCAGGCCAGCGGTCAGACATCACCGGCTGTGAGACAGGAGGTGTGGGTCGTGGGCCACTCATACGTGAGACGTGCCGCAGACGTATTCAAAGCAGGTGACATGATTCACGTACCTGGGGAATACGGGTACAGAGTGTCTTTCCACGGAAGAGGCGGTCTCTGTATTGACCAGTTTCAAGCATTCTTTGAGGGTTTGTTAGGGCGGACGAGGTCACCGCCGTCTATAGTCATAGTACATTTAGGGGGCAATGATTTGGTCACCACCGGTAGACGACTTCTCCTAGAAGCAATGCTTTCCACGGTAAGTTGGTTAGCGAGGAAAGTTCCGGGGTGCATAATTGCGTGGTCTCATATGATCCCACGAAAGGTGTGGCGGGGGGCTAACTCGATCCCTGCGTTGAATCATTCTGTTAGAAAACTTAATAACAAAGTGAGTAGGTTGTTCCGTTCCAAGACATTGCATTCTATCTCGCATAGTTGTATTAACGATGACAGTATGTATTTGGGGGATGGTGTGCATTTGTCGAGGGTGGGAAATGAGTTACTCATAGGAGACTTCTTGGCTTGGTTAAAAACGTTAAAACATGACCTTTAGGTAGGAGTTTTGTGGGGGGTCCGGATAGCCGGTCAACTATCCGGACCTGTGGCGGTAAGGTCATGATCGGTGAGCACTAATTAGAAGATCCCTATGAGTGGGCGTCACCCAACACGGATGGGAGCGCTCGGGAGAGGTGGCCATTGGCCCCTCAATGGGGAGGCGGTCCCGTCTAAGGATGGGTCGCCGGAAGTAAAGGAAAGGCGGTCAAGGCCCCTTCCTTTGTAGGAGGGGTTACAGCCCCCTCCTGGTGAATTTCCCGGGGCCAGTGTCATCTGCGACGGCAGATGCTGTAAGTTGTGTGGGGTGGGGGGAGGTTCACGATACCTTCTAGATACCTCTAACGAGTCTTCGAACGACCTTTAAATGGCGTCGAGTCTTAAGTGCCCCCGTCAAGTCAAGGGAAATTGTTAGTAGTTGCACTTGAGGTAAGCCTCTGTGCTGTCGCCCCTCCCAAGTGGGAGGGGTAAGTCTGGTTAGGGATCTTGACACCGGTTATGACCTTGCCGTTGGCCCTTAAACGTTAGGATGTACAATTTCAGTATTTCTAGAGAATGTTTTGTAGGATGCTAGTTCGGCTAGGAGAACCTCTGTATTAGAGAATATGTTAAGGTTAACCAAACATCGCAATGTGGTAATGAAATTGTACATAACATGAAACGTTTAATGTTTTAATTTTGTTTTAATAAATACGGCCGGGAGGGTCACTCCCTCCCACTTCCAAAAAACTTCAAGAACTGTTTCCGGTTTCCCTCCTTTTGGGGATTGTGTTGAGAGGGGGTGGCGGGTATCTCAGCCATATGGAAAGGGGCGACCACTCGGTCCCCCCGCACGTATGGCGGAGTGCCTCGATCCCCCCGGGAAGCCATTTTTGGGCGGGAGGCGCGTCTCGGCTGGTATGCCCGAAGCGGCGTAGCCGGGGCGCGCTTTTTCCCGCCCTAGAGTGGGCTGGCCTAGACACCGACGTAGCCGGCCACGTCCTCGGGGCAGGCAGGGGCGGGTTTACGCCCGCCCTGAAGACGGATAAAAAGGGACGCAAGACCAGAAGACGTCCTCTTGTTCTTGTGCTCCGAAGCTGCACCTCCTCGCTACACGTGAGCTCGGGACAGAACGAAGAGCCAATTTTGACCCACCCACCAGCCCCTGAGGACAGCCAGTTGTTTTATAATAAAGTGAATTTATAAGTATGTTTTCGTTTCGTTTACAGGTTGTTATGGTATCAGTTTGATGTTGATAATAATAAAGAATGGTGTCTGTTGTGTAGGTTTTACGATGAAAATGATTTGATATAGTGTTGCATTTTAAGCATGTTCTTTCGGTCGTAGCGACCAATGTTTTCATAGGTTTGAGTAGAATTGTCGTATTTATTTTGGTAGGCGGTAAGGTCATGATCGGTGAGCACTAATTAGAAGATCCCTATGAGTGGGCGTCACCCAACACGGATGGGAGCGCTCGGGAGAGGTGGCCATTGGCCCCTCAATGGGGAGGCGGTCCCGTCTAAGGATGGGTCGCCGGAAGTAAAGGAAAGGCGGTCAAGGCCCCTTCCTTTGTAGGAGGGGTTACAGCCCCCTCCTGGTGAATTTCCCGGGGCCAGTGTCATCTGCGACGGCAGATGCTGTAAGTTGTGTGGGGTGGGGGGAGGTTCACGATACCTTCTAGATACCTCACACGAGTCTTCGAACGACCTTTAAATGGCGTCGAGTCTTAAGTGCCCCCGTCAAGTCAAGGGAAATTGTTAGTAGTTGCACTTGAGGTAAGCCTCTGTGCTGTCGCCCCTCCCAAGTGGGAGGGGTAAGTCTGGTTAGGGATCTTGACACCGGTTATGACCTTGCCGTTGGCCCTTAAACGTTAGGATGTACAATTTCAGTATTTCTAGAGAATGTTTTGTAGGATGCTAGTTCGGCTAGGAGAACCTCTGTATTAGAGAATATGTTAAGGTTAGCAAAACATCGCAATGTGGTAATGAAATTGTACATAACATGAAACGTTTAATGTTTTAATTTTGTTTTAATAAATACGGCCGGGAGGGTCACTCCCTCCCACTTCCAAAAAACTTCAAGAACTGTTTCCGGTTTCCCTCCTTTTGGGGATTGTGTTGAGAGGGGGTGGCGGGTATCTCAGCCATATGGTTTCTTTTGTCAAAACATTGCACCGGAAAGCAGATATTTGACCGCTTTCTCGGCATTTGGGTCGCAGAAAAAATTCTGTCGACTCCCACAGGGGTTCAAGAACAGCCCAGGACTATTCTCAGCTAGGGTAACAGAGTTACTACAAATATATGATGATGAGGCATTATCTTACGTAGATGATATCTATCTCACAGACGACGACTTGGATACTCACTTGAAAAAAGTGAACACCATTATACTTGGGTTCGCAGCAGAGGGTTACAAATTCAACTTTAAAAAGTCCCGAATTGCCCATCTGACAGTACTATTCTTAGGGTACGAATTATCAAGTGAAGGGAAAAGCCTAGCGGACAACTTCTTAGAGAAGTGCGCTGTACTCCAAGCTCCAAAAACGCTGAAGAATTTACAATCCATTCTAGGTTTTCTGAATTTCGGAAGAACTTACATTCTAAATTACGCAGAGAGGGTTAATCCTCTCTACGAACTAATTAAACCTGATTTTAAACAAATCAATTGGACTCAAAAACACACAGAAATTTTGAGATCACTGCAAACAGACATGTTAGCAAAAACAAAATTAGATACACGTGACAACACACGCGATCTTGTAATCCGAGTCATCCCAGGAAGATGCGGATTCACGTACCTGACCTCTAATGAGGGAGAAAAGGTACCAATTTCAGTTAAATCTCACTTATACACACAAGCAGAAAAAACATTCAGTCCCACAGAAAGAACTGTGAAAGCAGTGCAAATCGCATTAGAAAAAATGAACGAGAACTACCACACGGCAAAAGGATTAATATCCTCACAGCGGAATCCGCCTTCGAGGCGCTATTCAGTCCAGTGAACATGCCTACAGTGTCACTGGATCCGAAATGGATACAGTGTGTAGATTCTCTAGGAGCGGAAGATGTGAAATACTATTTCGCTCCGCAATTTGAAGAACTGAGGGCCAGATGTAGGAGCCTTAATACCGGTCGGAAACGGCCGATTTCGGCCGTTTCCGACCGGTATTTGGCTTTTGAGATGTAGGGGGCATTTTATTTACAGAATCGGTATATTTACCGATTCAGTAAATATACAGAATCGGTAAAATACCGAATCAGTAAATTTACCGATTCTGTAAATCAAGATGTAGGTGGCACTGTAATCAGTGCCACAGGCCCTTACCGAATCGTTATTTACCATGGAATACTATTCCATGGTAAATAACGAATTCCAGTGTACATGCACATCTGTGCATGTACACCTGTGCCATGTGGCACACAGACATGCCCTAAGGGCATGTCTGTGTGCCAAATGGCACACAAGTCAGAAACAGGGGTGCAACAGGGTGTCAAAGTGACACCCTGTCACCCTTGCAAAATCGGTAATTTTACCGATTCTGTAATTACAGAATCGGTATTTGCCATTGATTCCTATGGGCTTCAAGGCCCATAGGAATCAATGGCAAATACTGATTCTGTAATTACAGAATCGGTAATTACCGAATCATACAGATTCAGTATTTTTACCGATTATTTTACCTACATAGCAATTACCGAATAGTGAATACCGAATCTGTAAAATTCGGTATTTACCATTCGGTAAATTGCTATTACCTACATCTAGGCCTGAATGATTTAGAATATGAAGAAGAATATCCTCTGCCAATCGAACTTCTGCCTCTCCCACAATACGCCTGTATAATCTATACAGATAGATTTGTACAGCATTTCAACGTAGAGAGAAAATCCTACGATGCAGCATGTGCGATAATTAAAGGTCGTTGGCTGTGCGGTAAATTCAGACCGAAAGTAACAAAAACTGAATCTGTAAGAAACTGTTCGGTTCAGAGAACTGAAATATGATGTTTAAAGATGGTGCTCGAAAATGCAGAACGTGAATTCCCGACACTTATCGTGTGCGATTCTCATTTTTGCGTCAACTCTTACAACAATAAGCTGCAGAGGTGGATTGAAAACGATTACAAAGATGACACAGGTGCCACAATAAAGCATAAATTGCTCTGGAACGAGGTAGCTCTTTTACACAAATAACTACAAAAGACTCACGTGATTCACGCACAGAGTCTTCAACGTGATGGCGTTCACATTGCAGGGAATTCATTGGCTAACACAGCCACAGCGGAAGCAACTAAACCGGCTTCCGTAGCCACAAAAAAGCATACAGATAAATACATAGACGGGGAAACCATGCTGGCAGTAAAAACGACCGTAAAAGGCGACTGTGCAGCGCTACCCGTGAACTATCCACTCAATTATGCATACGTAATCGATGCAAACTCCGTTCCTTTTGCTCGAATCCCTGGAGTTGGGGACAGAGTAATTCCAAACAGGAGCAGGAGGGGCTTCCTCTTACTGGAAGCACACATGGGGTTGGGTCTGAGACACCAAACAATCAAGGTTTCTCTGAAAGAATTACAATCAGAGTACTGGTGGCCAGGAATAAGCATAGATATTCAATGTTTTGCTCAAAATTGTGAAAACTGCAACAGAGATCGCAGTAATGAACAGGCCAGTGTAGTTTCAGGAACCCTGCTAGACAGCATAAGGCGGTCTATCTGCGCAATCAAAGAAGAGAAGCGCGTCCCATTGTACACAGTTAAGGCTAAACACACTTAAAAAATGTGGCCTCCAGCACTTGGCTGACGCCTAGAACGGTTATAAAAGATTTGCGAGTCTTTATCGGCACATACGCAATTACCACGTTCCATTCTGACCAGGGTCCTGCTTTTAGCTCTCAAGCTTATAAGGAGGCCATGGCCAGCATGGGAATTGGGTTGCGGTATTCTTGTCCGTCGCACCCGAAGGGAATAGTGTGGTAGAAAGAAAAAACCGTGACATAAAGCGATCTATAACAGCGAAGGTATTAGGTTCAGGCGCTGGGTGGGTCAAACATCTAATAAGTGTCCAGACTAGTCTTAATAATTTGCCAAGAAATTCTCTAAAAGGTTTCAGCCCATACGAACTATTGTTCGGAATTAGAATGAACATTTAGGACCTCGATAGTCAGATGTCAGTGGTACAAGAAAAAACAACAAACTTTGACATCAAAGATCGTTTGGCTGTTTTACAGGAACTGAATGAAACAAGAAAATCCTTAAGCAACATAAAGTTAAAGCAACAGCCTACTACCACTGACGAGGCACCACAAGCAACAGCCCCAGCAAGGCCTGTCTGGATTCCAAAGATTGGGGATCTAGTCAGAGAAAAGATCGCGGTGAAGAAGGAATTTGGGCCTTCTTACAGAAAAGCAGTACCTGTCTTGGCAGTCACCGGAACAAGATCAGTAGTACTACCGCCCCTTGCTGGTAAAAAGGAGAACAGAGTCGTGTCCATCGACCTGGTGAAACCACAAGCATGTGGCCTATAATCAACAGTAGGCCCAGTGGACTCCCAAGAAACAACAGAATACCCAAACTTGCAACAATCCAAGAGGTTCAAACTGAAAGACTAATCACATTCGATCAGCCTGCAGTGCACAGAGAAGGACTATGCAATAATGCCATGGAACTCGTGCCTCTTGAGA
This sequence comes from Lissotriton vulgaris, assembly GCF_964263255.1. Lineage (NCBI taxonomy): Eukaryota > Metazoa > Chordata > Amphibia > Caudata > Salamandridae > Lissotriton > Lissotriton vulgaris. The sequence goes on from NC_141685.1 coordinate 383,364,411, forward strand.
CACAGATTGAAACAGTTTGTCAAGAAACAACACCAGTCTACACTAATGTGGCATCAGAAAATGCTACCGAAAGACAGATTGAAAGAACAATCCCATCAATTGACAGAACTGCCTCTGGTTATTTCATCAACTTCGACAACTTCTCTGAAGATCAAAACGACCCCGAAGTGATGCCAGAAACAAAAAAGACTTTTAAAGAAAAAGCAACGGAACTCTTTCATCAACTGAAGGAAATCTACCTTATTTCCCCTTGGTTAGAGTTCTGGTTCGGTCTAGGTGTATTTTTCCTCCTGCTTTGGCTCATCATGGTACTTTGTTTGGGAAAATTCATTGAGGGAAAATATATTACAATGGACACAGCAAGTAAGAACATCAACCTAGTCCTCAAACCACATAGATCATCCCATGTGAAGAAAAGAGAACTGTCAACAGTAAATGTCACAGCAATTCCAATACCTGGTGGGGTAGTATGGGAGAAAACAGACTATGAAATATATGGTCCGGTCGAAATCCTGAAGTATCCTCATCAACTAAAGGTTTCCTTAAGTGACTTTGTAAAACCTAGTACATTCTCTGATGATTGGGACTTTAACAGTATTAATGACATGATGTCTGATTTAGTAATGTCAGCTAGATTCACAGATCATGATTATTTACAAGGTTCATCTAGTTATGAGCAGTTATTCTGTTACACACACTATGGTGATCATTACTTGCATAAATCTGCACAGCCTAGAAATGTTTTTATGTATAATCAATGGGAACATTGTGCTACACCACCTAAAAGCAGTTCTAAAGCATTTTTTGAGAAATTCAAATACTTCTCAGGGTTTAACACTAGTGATGCAGAAACGTTTTATTACAAACTGTTAGATAAAACAGGAATGAAAACAATGCTGACAAATTCTAAATTGATATATTCAGAAGCATTTTATGACAAAATGATGACATTTGGTTTTGATTATTGGAAAGATAACATTGAAACAAAAACAATTTGGGGTACAAAAGATTGGCAGGTACAAGGCATTGAAGCACTATTCAGAACCTGCATGATACCAGAACAAATGTTGTTTTTAAATGACACAATACACCAAACATCCTGTCTTGGCCTAGCTAAGATCAAAGACCTTAAAACACCGTCTATACCAAAGCCAATACCTGATAATACAACTACAGATATTGAGTTAGACGTGTCACAAATTTTACATTTTAACAGAACACATCCTGATTGGAAAAAGTGGTTAATCTGGCCTACTGACACAAACAGCTGTCAAGATAGATTCCTGAATAAAACACAGGTGTTAAAAATGACCAGACTAGACCCGAGATACTCCCAGAGACAACATCCAGGGATAATAACAACATACAGTGTAGGGAAACTCTGCCTTGAATGGCTAACATCATCCACATTGGCTGAAATTAAGCAACACTTGTCTTTACTAAAAGATGGTGCTGATTTGCGGGATTTCATTCTTGGACCACGCAAACAGCGTCAAAAGCGTTTCATAGCGACCAGTATCTATGCTGCGTACAACGAGGCTTGGAAAGTCAAACAAATTGAAACAGCTGAAAAAATACGAGAAATTGATCATATTAATTTGGAAAAATCACTTTCTGTAGTAGAAAATAGGTTAATGACTCTGTCTTCCAGAATATATTCGTTGGACAATATTGTATCCTCTGCCTTTGATGTGATAGATAGAGACTTGCTAATGTTACAACATGGCCAATCTCAATTACGTTCTATTATACAATTAGGCTGGACGCTGCAAAATCTTCGTTCAGGCTATGTGCCTTGGCGTTTAATCAACACAACGTCATTATTTTCCATTTTTAACCTTACTGATAAACAGATCAGTTTGGCACAGAAAGGAGCAGACTATACAATCCTGAGCATCGAAAAACTTGAGAGATTACCATTGACAATGCCAGAGAGTCCTGTCATTGAATGGATAATACACGGAATTATCACAATTCCGATAACAACTTTCCGATTTAAAAAGTGCCTTGAATACATACCTACTGGCCAGTATGAACAATTGGGTAAAGGATATGTAAAATCTGAATGGAAATTACCATACACGCATTCTTGCTATAGTGACAGCGACAAAAATGTTTTTCTTAGTGGTGACAACTGTATACATTCACTGAGCGGTCCACTTTTGTGTCAGGGTATTAATTTACACGGAGCATGTGATGGAAATTCTAACAACCTTTCATGCCACCAGCTAGTCACACCTGCAACTCAGATAGAGCCCTTCTTTATGCAACTCGCAAACGGGAGTTACATTCTTAGAACGGATCACAGATGTTGTGGCCTTGTGCCAGGGAAAAGTTATCTAGTAAGCGTAACATCCATGGTCAAATGCTGTATGCAGGCATTGTTCCCGAGTGGGCCTGCAGACACAGTGACTCCCATCTGGCCTCGTCTGAATCTCTATTCTATACGAATTGATACTTTAAGCAAAATGAAGTCTGTGCTTTTGCAGACAACAGTGCCTATAACGTCATCAAAAGAGACGTATGATCTTCTAGTTGCAAGGACAGCTACTGAAGTTCATGAACTTTTATCAACAAATTGCCCCGTGCATTTCGTAGAAATGCTCAGCCAACTCCTTAACATGTCTAGTGCCACAAGCATCCCAGGAATATTTAAGACGATTTTTACGGGACTGCTAACACCTTTTCAAGCAATTTTGGGAATCGTTCCTAATTTTGTACACTCTGTTTTTGGCGGCATACCATTATTTTTGGGACTTGTAGCAGGGATTTTATTTTTGACCGTCCTGCTTCGCTATGGCAAGCCGAAACTCAGACATAGCTCCCATGGGAATGGAAGAGACAATCCTAGCAATGCGCTACCGGGACAGGATAACTAACGTCCTCGGATTGGCCAGGCTGAGAGATCTAAACATGACCTGGTTCCTTTCATTCAGACCTATATGGCAGAACTGTATCTTACCGGTACTTCGATGTATGCTATGCGGAGATGAGTGCGTGTTGGACATCTGTCTTTCACTTCCATCAGCAGTACCAATGGACGTCGATACTTTGCTCAGTCAAATAACGGCTCACGCATTGTGTTGTCCCCAGCGGCTACCAATCCTGATGACGGCATTCGTTGAGACTCCTGTACTACGACTAGGTGGTAACAGTGGAGCGAGTGACAAAAGCAACATCACCCAGGTACAACCTTCTGTGAGCATTGCTGCTCCCGACTATGATGACAGCAATCATTCTCACACCTGCCAAGTTACAGCGCTATCGAATTTGGTTGAACTATCACCTGATTTTGTAGACCAATTCTTTGAGAGCCTGTCTGATACGATGTTCTCACCCGTACAAAAACAATAACTTTGGAGAAGCTTTCCGACACACAGCGTTCCCATGAACTCTGAATTCGGCCTTCAGTTTTGATCAACAAAAACTGCTAAAAGCGTTGGAACTCTATTTCCCCGTTCAAGCATTAATTCTTTTGAATTGAACATTTTTTAATATTGACCTTTTTTGACACAAACAATTCTTTGCTTAACGTAAAAACTATTCTTAGAGAACAGAAGCTTCAAACTTCTATTTCTACACACATCTAGAGACATAACAAACTTACATCAGCCTCTAGCACATTTATTGCAATGCATTTATATGTGATGATTTATCTCGCCCTTCTTCTGTTTCAGAGATACTTCATGTGTAATTCTTTTTGCATAATCGTTCATTGATTTCATATGCAATAATTTTTGAATGATTTCTATGCTTCAAAAACGTACAGTACCTAAATTTCACGTATTACAATATACGCCTATTTTGAATGCATTTATGTATTTTGGGGTGGGCATCTGCACATGCAGATGGGCACATGCATCTAATTGCTCTAGTTTTAGTAATTTGATGGACATGAAAACGTGGAGTGGGTGTTGCGTGTTTATCTAGGCTCCTGATCGATACTGTGATCTTATGCCCCTATTCGGCTATAAATCCATTTATTCCCTATATTGGCATAACCGTTCAAGTGCGATATTCAGAAAGTCATCTCTGGCCTCACACGAACAGAGCCACATTCCAGAATAGTTCTCTGCCACTTCCTTTGCAACCAATTAGTGCAATGACAGAGCAGAAGTCACTATCTGATATTCCTAGATTAACACTCCGAGTTCTTCAACAAGATAAAAACTCAGCAAACCTGGAAATCCCCGCTTGCTGTGTTTTGATTAGTAATGGAACTCTAATGAGCAACTGATAGCTATCACTTCCTAGTGACATCTTTAATTGACGTCTTATGTCCAGCAAACTTGCGTCAAACCAGGCACCTGTCAGGTATAAATATTACCAACGTTGCCTTAAGCTGTTGCCTGTTGCTAGCTGTTGTATGCTGTCTGCGAGCCTGCTGCTGCAGCCAGTGTCCCCGCTGCTGTTGGTGAAGCTACTGATACCATTATCGCTGCTAAAGTGCGAACGATGGTGTGGTGAGCTTAGGAGCTGAACAGCCGTCCCTCTGAGAAGAGCCCAGCAGATGCCAAGCTGCCCGCGGACGCTGTCCCCCCTCCTCCTCCTCGACGCGCTGAACAGAGAAATCCAGCTCCAGCGTTTCTAGTCTGCCCTCGCGGGTGACTGGGATACCGAGTTCCTCCTGAAGGAGATACCAGACCTCCATCATTCTATTCAGAGGTATGGTGTTGACTAAACCCTTAGATGAGAATTCTTGAAGCAAACCTTGGCAAAACCAACTTAACTTAAAGCTACTTACTTACTCCCCTTCCACGTGTTAGGCTTAGGTCAGGCACACTGGGGTAGGCTTAGTTAGAAGCACCAGTTGAGTATTTTAGCCTAATGTATATATGACTGTATATATGTTTTATTACTTTTAAACCATTGTATGGCTAAGAAACCATATCAATGCTTTTACAGTATTATTTCGCAATACTTATCTTACTGTACGTACTTTTTATATTAACAAGTCTTGCAATTGTGGCAATACATTTTTCTTGTACGAGAAGAAAGACTGTTCAATAAATGTTAACCCTTTATTGACAACCGCCCGTCTCTCTATTCTCTACATATCGTGAAAGTAATCTGCACTAATCTGACTGAGTGAAATACCTGTCTATTGTTTCACACAACCCTAGAGATTGACTCTTGATCTGAGGAGCAAAGTTGTCATGTTGCACGGTTGTTGGAAAACTGAATCCCTTCTTGTCTGTGCCAGGGAAGCTGATCACTTCCTATGCAGAGAAGAAAGTTTCCAGTGACCTCTGAGCTAGTTGGTAACAAACCCAATTAATTTTAGCATAGTCAGTAGAGGCCTGGAAGAACCGCACTTCTACGTCGATACTACTGTTTATGTTATTCCAATGCGCAGGGCCTAGTGGGAAACTAGGAACTACACTACAACACCACCTTCAGCAGGTGCCTTGTCATATGGAACCCCTGCCAAGCATTGCGGGGTTCTATTGTCCCCAGGGTGATAATTGCACCCCATTTCATCATGGCAACTATTTAAATTCCTGGGCTTTAGTGTGACAGCATTAGCCATTCTAGTTAGCCTAGATTGGCTTCCATTTACCTAATTAGACTAACGCAGATGGTAGTAATTAGTTTTAGATTAAAAGCCTTCGATTGGAAATACTGTCAGTGATGATGTGGGATGCAGTGGCCATCCTAGCTATCTTCCAGGGCTCGACGGCATCATTCCCAATTCCACTGCCCCTCCTGTCAGTGGGGTCAGGAGGGATTTGGGGTTAGTATTACATGACATTTGACACTAACGTTGAACTTTACTCAATGAAGTGCCTTTGCTTGATTTGGTGTAAATCCTTTCAATAGTTTTCGAGAAATTAGCCTTTAAAAAGGTGCTCAGTTTGGTTGTGTGGAGGTTAAACTTTAGAGATATCTAGACTGGTAACTGTGGATCCTTTGCTGATTTATGGATCCACAAATGATTTGCAAATTTAATTAAAAACTAAAGTAAACCATTAGACATGGGGTTTTTTTCTTCTTGCCCTGCAAACAATCCAACTTTATGTATGGAGGGTTAGGTGCAGGGCCTGGCCTCTAACCAGGCCCTATGACTGTATACTGCTGCACAAGGCTGACACTTGTGCACTGCTTGGGTTGGCGCCCACAGCGGGTTGGGAAGCTATGCTCTGGGGCAACCCCCATTCTCTTTGGCCAATCCCAAATAAGCAAAGGTGACAGGAAACAAAACAACAAAGGTGAATACGAAGGGGGAGTCAGGTGTGAACTGTACAGCAGCTGAGAAACTCAAGAAACACACAGTTGTTAGACAAAGCGTTCTGGATAGCACAGGGCTATATACTGTCGCATTCTACGCTAACATTGAAACACTACCCCCGTCATCTTGGTTTGAGGAAGGATACATATTCTGGGTTATCTACATGTACCATGATGAAATAGAAAAGATGTTAACCCACTGATGGCACTTTTCAATTTATTATGTAATGTGTTATGGGTCTCCATAATCTCTATGTCCTTTACATATATTATCTGCATATTTGGTGACACAATGCTTCTCTGACAATGAAGACAGTGACACTCCCTTTTAACCCTGACACCATCCCATGTTGCCAACTCCCACTGAGCATGTGAGGTTCTACGATTTCAGATTTCGTCCCGTATCTAGCCGCCATTTTGTGTCCTGTCGCCATTTTGTGTTGCCCTCACTCAGGCAGCACGGCGAACGATGTGCTTTTGCTTTTCTAGCAACTACGTGTCCTTTCAGTTAAAAAGTAACTCCATTGTCCTTGTTCATTAAACCTAATGTCAGGGTCTGGCTGAGTTCGTTAATCCATGTCTGGTTCGAATGATGCCTGTCTTGGCCGACTATTTGCCCTCTCCTATTCTTTCCTTATATTATCTTATCCGATTGGCCTTCACTATTCTCTCCGTGTATGCTCCTATTACACAATCATCCTTTGGGACACACAAGTACGACCTGCCACCTGCAAGAGGGGATTGTGGACACCATCACTGATTAATTTGTTGGGAGGGGTAGCACACTGGGTCCAAGAAAGGGGCGTATTTGAGACACCTGATAGCTTGTTTTTCAACTTTTCTCATCGGTTCGTTTTGTATGTGCAAGGAGTAGGATATTGTAAATGTGTTTCCTATAAAAGATTGTGCGCCACGGATTGAAGTGGCAGTCTCCTTAGAATCCACCCTGCATGTAACTTCTGGGACAACTGTGCTTAGCTGCAGCTAATAAACCTGGCTTCCACACTCAACGGAGTGTCTCGTGTCTCTGTTAGTTACATGGCAGGTGAATCCGGGGATTTAGGCGTGCCCTGCGCTGCCCGGCCCATAAGGCCTGGTTCTCCACATGAGTGAAGGTCATGTGGAGTGGGGGGTTGGCTGAGCACAACGGGTTGGGTGCCCAGCTTGGCCGAAAGCCAGGCATGCTGCCTCCTCCACGGCGTGTGGCCGAAGTGCAGAAGGTTGGCCTCCCAAGGGAGTGGGGCTAGGGCCTGGCTGGACGTGTCAGCTAACCCTTTTGCCATTCACAGAGGCAGTTGGCTGCCCACAAAGAGCTGGACACAGGGAAATGTTAGATGTAGTATATGATACAAAAAATTACAGAAAAAACAAAGGTTTAGGTCCTGGTTGTCCTTATTGTAATACTTTAACATAAGGTTGAAAAAAACAGAAATTCACCCAAAAACGACGGTTAAAGTTATCAGTATGAATTCAAACCGAAAAGTCACTGAAAAGTATTGTTAGGACCACATTTTTTAGTCAACTGCCATAGCTCGCACACCAAATGCAATTCTAAAGACCGCACAATATTTATACTGATAAATACCTAAAAAGAAGAGCAAAATGCAATTAAACAACTAGACTTAATTAAACCAACAAATGATAGTACATTCACGGTCATTTCTGCCAAATGGGTAAGGGTATTGTGATATGAAATCTCATCTGCAATATGATTAGCAGCATTTCTAATTGCATTAATTGCAGGAGTCGTCATGAGCACTCAATTAAGGATTGTGGGGCATATTATCAAGAACAGGCGATAAAATTATCGCTGCTTTATCGGCAGGAAACTGCAGCTAAAGCGGCGATAATGGACTTGATAATATGTCCTTGTGAATTCCCATAGCAGCCCGGGTTCTGGTGTTAACCTGGGCTGCTATGGGAATTCACAAGGGCATATTATCAAGCCCATTATCGCCGCTTTAGCAGCAGTTTCCGGCCGATAAAGCGGCGATAATTTTATCGCCTGTTCATGATTAAATGCCCCTGTGTTTCTCAGGCGCGGCCGGGACAGGTAACAGCTGTGTGCTGTGGTAGGGGCGGATAGTGGGAGGACAGACGACAGAGTAGGATTTATTTTATTTTCCCTATTACGTCCTCTGCCGCCTCTCTCCCCTGCCCCGCCTCACCACGTTTACTTGCACCGGCCACCACTGGTGTTTCTAACCCTAACTTCAGTGTTCTTCTTGTTACTCCTATCCATACCTGAACAATAACTGTATTTTCAGGTGAATATAGAATTTTAAATGCAGTTCCAGAGAAACTATTTGAAGCACTGGTATTTTGTGCGCTTTATGTGCAAGAAAGAGCTGCAAGGTAGACAAAGATTGTGAAAACAATTTAAATACACTTGAAAATGCAAAGCAGAGATACAGCTTACAATTAACAATGAAAAGTCAGAGTGTTGACTCCCCTTACCGCTATTTTACAGTGAATGTCTTGGTAGGCATGTTGCTGTTTAGAAATAATGTTCTAATGAAACGTGCCTATTTTTAGAAAAGCAAATGAGAAATCGTTAATCTTTAACTCCACTCAGACGTGCTGAAATGTAATTGCAGCTATGAGGCCCTCACGTGACATCGCCGAAAGGTTTCAACTTTTAATTAACCATTTCTCAAAAGGTAACAGGTTTCTGTCGAAATCCATAATTACAATGATTTTTGAAGATACGAAAGATGTCAAGTTATCTCAGCATGATGAGGTGAAACGTACAGAAATCTTACTTGGCAGGTAGGTAATGGTACTGCTTCAATGTGACAAGAATGATTAGGTACAAAGAAGGATAATTATTAAAGAACATTTCCCTGTTATGTTAGGTCCTTTGATGTACAAATGGCGTAATTTTGCACGTGTAATGTGATTCTAATAGGCTAGCAGTCGAATAAATACAATCCAGATATGTCTCCTTCACGTCAGGCTCCTAAGACACTGCAGTTCCTAGAAACACACTAGTTGTTATGACCCTTAAACTTAATTTCATATTATTAGCAAATCTAGGACGATGACACGCACAACGAGAACATTTCGTCCTGCGGGAACCCTTGTCTTTCCCTCAGCAGCATAATGTGAAGAGGTGTGCTCAAATGCCATTTAAATATTTTCATTGCAAGTGCCTTTCAAAAAAACACTTGTAGCATTCAGACAATTCTCCTTAGGCCTTCACTACTACGTGGTGTCCGATGATGTAAATAGAAAACTCATAATTACTGGTGTCACTGGGAACGGTAATGCGCGGTTACATTATTTTCTCACTATTACGAATGGGGCTTTGGGGGGGGCGGCCGACCAGTGGGAGACCTGCCACCCCCGGGGAGTTTTGGGGCCGGGGGAGGGGGGGGGATAGAGCCAGCACCGTACTTCGGGCTGGTTTTGGGCTAGTTAGTAGCCTTGGGCTGGGGTGGGTTACTTTTGGGCTGCTTTTGGGCGGGGTCCCTTTTAAACCGGACATTTTGTGTCACAGGTCAACATTTTGGTGGCTGGTAACACAGCAGCCGGGCGGGGGGTGGCGGAGGTAATTATTTTCCCACCCTCCCTCCCTGTGCTTGTCGATCAGTTGATGGGGAGGTTTCAAGTGTGGGGCCTGGGGGGGCCAGGGAAAGGGGTGATTGCTTTTCTTCAGGGTGTAGGAGGGGTTTTTGGTGGTGTGCGGTGGCTTTTTGGAAGGAGTTTTCTTGGGTGCCGGTGCATCTGGTTTTTGTTCGATGGTTGTGGGTTTGCTCGTGTTGCTTGAGCAGGTGTGGGGTGATGTTCTGCCTTTGGGGGCGGTTCTTCCTAATATATGGGGGAAGTGTATGAGATCTGTTGTTGGATTATCGGGGGGTAGGTCAAGCATAATAAAGGATTTAGCCAGGTGGAGAGGCAAATTGACGTTTCTGCTAATTGTTTACTGTATGTCGATTGGGGGAACCAGTTAGGGGAGGGGGTGGGGGGCTTGCCAGGAAATTGCATATTTAGTGAGGTATAGTTTTGTATGGTGCAGGCCAAGGGTTTTCATTGTTAAAGGTGCACCTGCTTCCAATAAAGCGGCCTTTATCACACCTAATTTTGAGTCTCTGGTCGGTGTTGTTGCCCCCCCCACCTCTCCCCGTTGGGCCCCAATATTAGTATTTGAAACACACGGGGGCCTTTTCACAAAGGTAAATGTATATGTGTAACATATGAGAGTACTCAAAAGTGTAGACTTTCATGTCTCGACCCCCTGAAACTGTGAAAAATTACTAATGCCAAAAAGGAGAAGTAGTAAGTCCAGCATCAGACACAGTCAACCGCTGATACTACAACATTGTCCTATAAAAAAGAATGGAATTTGGGAATTAAATTAAAAGCTTATCGAAAATACTGCTACGTTACATTATTTAAAATAATTAATATTATAAATACATTTGATATAATGTTTGAAAAATAATTTAAAAATAAAACAGATTATTTTGTTTATGTTGGCATATTTTAAGAACATTTATTGCTTTAAAAATGTAATGTAACATTGTTTTAATAAAATATAATGAAATTACTTTTCATGTATACTACATCACTTTTAACAACTGTTAGAAATGGGATTTCTGGTTGACTAAGGCTTGCACCAAAGTCAGGTAGTAACCAACACTCTAGTGAGGGCAAGGGAGTTAAACGCTGAAGATAACCCCTGCTCACCCCATTTGGTACCTTGGAACGAGCAGTCAGGCTTATCCCAGAGGCAATGTGTAAAGCGTTTGCGCAACACACACACACAGCAGCAACACACTAGGCACACCACAAAAAAACCTCCACACAAGGTTATTTAAAAAATAGCCTTTGTATTATCATAACCACATTAGAAACCTAATCAGACATTTACACTGTGCCAACTGGCATGGGCAATATTCACAGGGGATTATATACAGGACCAGGCCAATCGGGCCACGGTCAGAACCATCAGAACAGGTAAGTAAATGCAAATATAAAACACAACCAGTAACTACTGGTACCATAATGACCTAAGCACTATCCTATTAGCCTTAGACACAAAACCACATTAGGCCCAAACCTCATCAGCATAAACACATTACGCAATGGGCCTCACCAGCATAAACACCTTATGAAAAAACCTCCTTAGCATAAACACATTACGCAATATCGCATTAGGCATAAACACATTATCCTAACTCTCAGGAGCCTAAACACTGAAATGACCCTCAGGCCAACTGGCCTATGGGGCTCAAATGCACTATGTCCCAAGAGTCAGGGCGTAACTGCCAATGCAGCGAGGCGAAGGGCGCAAAGCAATGGGGCCAAGGAGTGTATCTCACTCCTTTCTCTTAAATGAAAAATGAAATGCTCCTCACGTTGCAGCTACCTGCGCTCTCGCTGGACAGCTGAGGTCAACATCAAAGATACAGGCACCAATGTTCCAGAAAAGCTCCCCTCTGGGACTCAACCCTAGCAGGGCCTAAACGTTGCAGTTGCACGCTAACTGCGGTGCAGCTAGGAAGTAAACTAGGCATCGGCAAAGTGCCTCGATCTGCAACAACGATGTTGGCTGCGAGCCCCACTCACTGGGCTCTCGGGGAGCGGGCTCTGTAGGACAGACTCCGGGCACTGACAATGTGCCCAGATAGGTCCACTCCAGGAACGTCTTCACAACTTCACCGCCGGGCCTCAGGCACCGCAATGGCTTCGATAGGCTGCGTTCCCGGGGTCTCTTTAGATCGGCCTTGATCTCACTCACAGCCACCTGAGCCCTGGAGGCTCCTACTCTGAGAGAATTCACCACACTCGGGGCTCCTGACAGCCTGAGGAGCCCTCGAGGCTCCCCCAGCGCTCTAGCTTCACCCGGTCCCTCTCCAGGGACACAGGACTTTGCTGGGGAGCCCGCGAGGCTCCAGACGGCTTCCCTAGTGGTGGGCCGTACTTCCTCTCCCTGCTTCCTGGCTATACATGTCCGCCCCCCCCTCCAGTCAGGCAGTTTGTCTGGCATCCGGGCCAGCCGTCCTGCTTTCCCCGGGTCGCGGCAGTGATTTTTAATAAGCAAAGGTGATTGCGGGGCGGGCACCCTTTTTCAAGGTACCGATGTGGGGTGGGCTCCCGCTCAGTTTTCAGCATAAATTAGTGGGGTGGGCTCCCGGTCCACTGGGCAAATTGCGGGGCAGGCTCCTGCTGCTTTCAGCATAAATTAGCGTTGTGGGCTCCCGCTCCACTTGGCAAAATGTGGGGTGGGCTCCCGCTCCTTTCAGCATCCAGGTGGGGGAATCCCTACATCGGGAACCCCTCCAAAAGTGAGAAAGCTCCGTGCTGTGAAGCCCCAGGCCTTTCCTCTTCGGCAAATCAAAAATAAAAGCACTCACAGGGCGCTAACAAGCAGGCAGGACAAAGAGTCCTTGGTGCTGGGGAGACCACAGCACAGCGCAGCCAGGCAGGCCAGCACGCAGGGACCCCCAGAAGACAGCAGCTTGGTCCTGCAGTGGTTCCTCCTGGCAGACGGTCTTCTCCAAGTAAACACAAGTACAGACCAACACAAATTCATGGGATCACAGCCCCTATATTTATATTTCATTTCTCCTTTGTCTGCAAGCACAGGGCTTGGGGGAACCAGTTAGAACTGGTTCTGGAGCACTCTGTTTACAGTGCTCACACCCTTCTTTCAGTGATGGGGCTCTGCCATCAGACATACCACAGGGGGTCGGAGCCAGCATTGTACAGGCCAGGCACTGACTTGTTCAGGGTCCAGGGACTTTCCCTCCCACTACCAAACTGTAGATGTCCCATTCAGCCTAGCGCTGACTCACCCTGCCCCTCCTGGAGCCACACACAACTCACCAGCCCCTTTCACTCACAAGCCAGACATGCAATTCACATCAGGAAGGCAGACACATAGCACACAGAAATGCCAACTTCTAAAAGTGGAATTTTTAAAATAGTTGTAATAAATGTGCGCACACCATTGCGTAGCATTTATTATTACTATTCCAACCATACTAAACTTGACCATGCTGCACCTCTAATATCAGGAATTACCACTGAAACACTTATCAACGACCCCCCAATGCATTCCTATTGGAAGGCAATCCCACAGTGGTGAAAACCCCAAATGGCTGTTTGTCACTACCAGGAAATGTCACACACTTAAGGTACATGTCCTATCTTTTACCTAAAATGCACCCTGCCCATAGGGCTTGCTATGGCCTACCTTAGGGGTGACTGACAGGTAGTAAAAGGGGGGTCACAGACATGGCACACACTTTAGGTGCCACGTCACAGCGGCAGTAACACTTCGCGCACAGGCCATGCAATGGCAGAGGCCTGAGATAGGTTTAAAAAGCTACTTCCGTGGGTGGGACAATCAGCGCTGCAAGCCAACCAGTAGCATTTAATTTACCAGCCCTGGGTATCTGAGATACCACTTTACAAGGGGCTGACAGGTAAATTAACTAGGCCAAACAGGTGTAGACCAATCTTACCACATTTTTCACAGTGAGCACAAGCACTTTACACTGGACAGCAGTGCTAAAGTGCCCAGAGGCCTAAAACCACCAACACCATGTCAACAAAAAGGCTGGGAGAAAGGCAAAAAGTTTAGGGGTGAACCTGCCAAAAAGGGCAAAGTCCAACAACAACTATTAATGCATAAAAATATATCTTTTGAAAAAATTTAGATGAATGTGCTAGTTAACAGATACTTAAAATGTTTAATTCAATTGTATATATTTAAAGTAATTAAACATTTATTTTAAAATTAAGGGCCTGATTGCAATCTTGGCAGACAGGGTTACTCCGTGGCAGATATCCCGTGCACCAAATACACCATTATGTCCTATGGAACTTGTAATATGACGGACGGAATATCCATCATGTTTGTGATGGAATATCCCATCTGCTAAGATTGCAATCAGGCCCTAAGTAATAGTTCTGTTTCATTTCTTGCCTTTTTCTAATATTAAATACATGTATTACATTGGTTTACATTAATATTTAACACACAATATTGTCATTATTTCTGTCAAGTTTCATAAACTTTTGTAAATTTCCATATAATTTACCAGGGGACATCTCCTACCAGTGGCGGAAATCTCCCAATGGTAAAGAATAGACAAAAGTTCAAAAAATTTATTAGACTTGAAAGAAAGTAGTAAAAATATGTTTGTGTTAAATATTAATGTAAATAATTTGTCTACATTTATTTAAAATGTAGAGTAAAATATAAAGATTTACACCATTAAAAACTTAATTTTTAAATGTAAAATGTAATTTTTGTGAATATATTAAAATAAATAAAAAACTTTGTTTAAATTAAAACAAATCCCATCTAAAGCCAGAATTTTGTTATTTTGTATTAATAATTATTTATGGTATGTTATGTTATAATGAATTTGTAGAGTGCACTAATACTCCAGAGTGTCCTGTTGCGACGTATAACAGTGACCTGATGGAATAGAGCCGGTTAACATAACTGCTTAAAGAGGAAGGTCTTCAGTTGCTTTTTAAAAAGTATGAGGCTTTGGGTATGCCGCAATGGCAAAGGAAGAGAATTCCAGAGGGTGGCAGCCTTAACAGACAAAGACTGGCCCCCCAACCGCATTCTGCAGAAGCGTAGGATCGCCATCCGTCTCAGGAAAGCAGTTATACATAGAAGTTTAAAGCATTTTACTTATATGTAATACAAAATAATATCACATTAAGGGGCCCATTACGATGTTGATGGGACCGACACCAAAGAGCCATGTCGGTCCCACAGACATCTCTAACCTCGGTCAGACCACCGCATTAGGATGTGGTTGGGCAGACTGCATGGGCCCAGAGTCCGACCTACGGATTTCAATGGGCTCAAGGAGTTCATTGGGCGGTCAGTCCATTCGATTCCCCAGAATGGAGTTAGTGCCATGGGGATTATGGTCCACTCTTCTGCCAGCTATTTAACTGAGGTTCTTCTGACAGACAGGCAGGCAAAAATGCTTTTGTGGGTCCCCTAGCAGGGTACCTGTCCTCTGTAACCCTCCGCTGTGGGCCCCAAAGGGTCCCCCAAAAATTCCTGTATCGTGTGGCAGGCACCGTATTGTGCCTGCCACAGAGTGCAGGGATCTCTGAAAACACTACTCTTTGCATTGGGGCTTGTGCTGCAGCCCTTTTCCAGGCTGTAGCACAAGCCTCAATACAAATAGGCAGGTTTCCGACCATGGCAGTCAGATCCTAGTTTGACGGGCTGCCGGTCCTGTTTCTGCAACAATGGTGGTTGGACGATCGTCCAACCGCCATCGTAATTGGCCCCTGAGTTTTAAATTGAAAAAAAGGTTAGTAAAATTTGTTAAAATAAAATTCGAAATATGTTTTAATTGTACATACTTTTATTGACACTAACTTAAATGCATTTATATTTTTAACTGGTTTAAATATTTGAATTTAATTTAACATTATTTCCTATATGGTTTTAATTTAAGTCCCTACCTACATTATCTTCTATGGGGCGGTGTTTCAGTACCAGGGATTGGCCATGTTTGGTGATAGACATACTCAAGGTCCGAACTGGAACACATTTACTACCAGTATTGGTCCTTTTGGCAGAAGTAACTTTAGAAGTGCAGTTTGTGATTAGAAATGTGCTTACTCTTCTGAGGGTAGATGCATGTCCTTCTATAAACCACTCCCTGTATCCCTCCTTATTCTTTCCTAAACTCATCCTATTTAGCAGTAATAATGCCCCATTGTTTTTACAACTGCCCGGTCACTCCAACATTTACTACTTAGGGGCCGATTCCGATCTCGCTGGGAGAAAGCTCCGCCCGATGAGAAAAGGTATGTTGTGCACAATGGGGCCCCCTGTAGGGGATGCGTCTGTGCCACCCACACCATACATGCATTTGTAGGGGGGGGCCCTTGGCTCCCACCTGTGATCGACTCGTATGACTACAGGTAAAGGGGTGTCAGGCACGGACCCGCAAAGTCCGCTTCCTGAAGCAATTATGTGTCGGATGCTCAGACTCGATCTGGCTGTCCGAATAGTGAATGGATCTTGCTGGGTCAGAAATTGCCTCATTGCACGGCACGGTTTGCTTACGAGCGAGACGTATGGAGTGGTTCGGACCCGAAAATGATTCGGTCAGCGATTTAGCGTTTCTCTCTTCGTACTTGCTCGCTCGTTCAGATGTACTAGTCGGTCAGAAAAGACTCGTTCGGCTCGTACTTTTTCCAGCCAGAACAGAGTTAGATGCCCTTCCGAGCGAGATCGGAATCGGCCCCTTAGCGGTAAACCTACATGTGTGAGGTTCTCTCCATAGAAAAGATAGTAGAAGTGAAGATGGAGATTTCCACTCATAGATTTTTAATAGCATTTTGTATTACTTTAGTTTAGTAGTACTATTATAGTACTACTCAACATATTACAAATTGAAGCTTTTGAATTAGGATTTCTTCCAAATTTCTGATTAGTACTTGGAAGGTAAGGTTTCTGCTTTCTTTGAAAAAACACTTATACTGCTATATTCAGCTTGTGATCACATACTCCATCAGGGCCAAACTGGGAACCAACAGCAGCACAGGGAAAAATTCTGATACCTACACCGCGCTGGGTGAGTGAGCTTAGCAAGGGAGTCCAATTTTAAAGAAAACTTGGTCAAACAGGGCATGCAACATTACTAACTGACATAAATTTGATCAAAAGCTATAGGTTCTGAGGGTGAAGCCACAAAACGTACCTTTACTTTAATGGGTGCCAAGCAAGGCCAACCCTGGATGTTGGGAGTTCATTCACAAGAAGAAAAACTTGAGAACCTGTTGGCAAAGTGGCACATTTTTGTGACAGTGGCCATATTTAATGAGGCACACAAAAAAATAAAAAAAATCCTTTTTTAGTTCTTTCTTTTTTTCTGAGTTACTTTCTGTGTCATTCTTTATTTTTGGTTACTTTTCACTCTAGGTATACCAGTGTGAAATCAGTATTGTAAAACCAGAAACCTGTCTCAGCTATTTGCCTTGAAAAGTGCATTAAGAAAATAGGATAGGATGGGGAACCGCCATTACATCGAAGCTTTAGGGTTTAGGGTTGGTATGCGTTTTGGGGTGGCATGCGTAATTGTAGGGTTTAGGGTGGGTATGGGGTTTGGCGTGGCAAGAGTAATTTTAGGGTCAAGGGTGGTAGATATGGGTTTTGGAGTGGCAGGAGTAATTTTAGGGTTTAGGGTGGGTATGGGTTTTAGGGTGGCAAGGGCAATTTTAGGGTTTAGGGTGGGTATAGGTTTTGGAGTGGCAAGAGTAATTTTAGGGTTTAGGGTGGGTATGGGTTTTGGAGTGGCAGGAGTAATTTTAGGATTTATGGTGGGTATGGGTGTTTGGGTGGCAGGGGCAATTCTAGGGTTTAGGGTGGGTATAGGTTTTAGGGTGGAAAGGGTAGTTTTAGGGTTTATGGTGGGTAGGGGTTTTTGGGAGGCAAGGGTAGATTTAGGGTTTAGGGTGGGAATGGATTTTGGGGTGGCGAGGGTAGTTTTAGGGTTTAGGGTAGGTATGGGGTTTTAGGGTGCCATGGGTAATTTTAGGGTGGGTAGGGGTTGAGGCGTTGTAGGATTTATTTATATGGTTATATATATTTCAACAGATATCATTGTGTGTGGAATATATGAAAACATATAAAAGTAAGTACATTATTTTTGTTTTACATGTATTTTCATGCATTACCCATTACTAAGAAATTATAAGTATTTACAGGGAAACATAAAGCAATAATGTATACATAATTAGCGTTTACATTTACCTGTAAAATACTTTTATTTTCAATCACAACTTTAACCACACATATGCTTTTACAACAAAATTTGTTGTAAAGGCATGCGTCTGCTAAAGTGTCTTCCATTAACAACTCTGATAATGTGGATAATGAATCTGTCAAAGGTTTTGTTGTTTCTATTGTTCAAAAAGGTTGTGTACTTGTAAACAGTATGAAGTCACCTAAATGCATTTTCTACATTTTCACGGTTCAAATTGAACTAATGGTAGATTCAGGATCTCCATGAACTATAATCACTAAGGAATATTTTAACGAAAAACTAAAAGATGTATGTAATTTTTCAAATCTGCAACAGTCAGATATTATGGCTGAGGGTTTTAATGGGTCTAACATTGATATTGGTGATATTGAAGGATACTTTAGGGTACCACTAGTTTTTAAAGGAAGGTCAGCACACATAAAATTATATATTGCTGTAAAAGGTGTTGATGTTCTTGGATGGCATGACCAATGGGAATTAGGTATCACCTTAAATCCTCGTGCTAAAGACCCTGTTTCCTTGTGTAGTGAGCAAGATATGGTTAGTTCTATGTCAGTTCAAAGCTTGGATGGTAAGGTAGACATGTCTTATTGGAGTGACAGGTATGATAAAACATTTTGTGACAAGTTGGGCAAATTGAAAAATTTTGCACACAAAATTGTACTCAAGGAAGGTGTACTTCCTGCGAAACAAAAATTGAGAGGGGTTCCCCTGAACATTAGAAACGAGTTAAAGGAAATGTTGGATGATCTACTTAAAGATAACATTATTGAACCGATTGAATCCTCTGAATGGGTTTCACCCATAGTTTTGGTGTGGAAGCCTGATCAGAAGCTAAGAGTTTGCATTGATTTGAGAGCACTTAATTCCAACATCATTATTGATTGTTATCCCCTTCCTAATATTAATGAGCTTGTTTCCTTGTTTGATGGTGCGTAGATTTTCTCCACTCTAGACCTTAGGTCAGCGTACCATCAAATCGAACTTACTGAAGAGTCTAGAAAATATACTGCATTCATTACACCCATGGGACTTTTTCAGTATAGGAGGATGCCATTTGGTTTGGCTTCAGCTGCCTCTGTTTTTCAGAGAGTGATGTTTCAAATTTTTAGAGACCTAGATTCTTTGGTCAAGTGCTTTCAAGATGACATCTTGCTTTTTTCAAAAAATACACTGGAGAATGTGTCACATTTATATCAGGTTTGTAAAAGACTTGAGAGTAGTGGTCTCACCTTAAAAGCACATAAGTGCAAGTTATTTTGTAAATTTGTGGAATACCTAGGCCATACCCTTTCTGGGGAGGGTTTAGTTCCAAAAAAATCCAATGTGGAGGCTATTCTTAAAGCTCCGGTTCCAATCAATAGGGAACAATTACTATCCTCTTTAGGTATGTGCAAGTATTACAGCAAGTTTGTAAGAATTTCGCAACCAAAATGGAACCTCTAAGGAAGCTACTAAGGCAGAAAACTATTTTTGAGTGGAAGGATGAGCAGAAAATTGCATTTGTAGATATCAAAAAGGAAATTGTAAATGCTCCCACCTTAAAACCATTTAGGATAGGCCATAAGTGCATTATCACCACTGATGCCAGCTTATAGGGTCTGGGTTGTGTCTTGTCCCAACATGATGGCAATGTTGAATGGAATGTAGCCTTTTCTTCAAAGACTCTTAATGAAGCGGAACGCAAATATGCGGTTATTGGGAGAGAGAGTTGCTCGCATGTGTGTGGGCAGTAGAGCATTTCAGGATCTATGTTTGGGGCAGCAAATTTATACTTAGGACGGATCATAAACCATTGATACACATTTTGCCAGTTGGTGGAGGCTGGAACTCTACAGCAAGAATTACACGTCTAGCATCAAAACTTCAAGAGTACAATTTCTCTGTGGAGTACACCCCAGGAAAAAAAATGCTACTGCAGATTTCCTCTCACGGCTTCCTTGTGAAGATGGTGTTGAGAAAACTAATGCAGTTAGAGATATTGACTTTGTTTTGAGTATTGCTGATTTGCTTCCCTCCCAATATCAGGATATCACTGAACAAATATGGCTTGATTCTCAAGATGCAGATGATAGATATGTACTTCTTAAAAAATGTGTGTTAGAAGGTTGGCCAAACAAGAATAAGGTTAGATCTGATTTATTACCGTTTTATAATGTAGCGGACAAATTATTGTGTGAAGGTGAATTTTTGTTTAAATCTGGGAAATGTATCCCACCTCATGGTGTGCAAGAGTTGATTTTAAAATTGGCACACAAAACACATCCTGGAATTTCGGCAATGCAGATGTTGATTAGACTCTATTTTTGGCGGCCAGGTATGGACAGATTAATTGACCGCATTGTTAGGGAGTGCAGTGAATGTTGTGATAGTGATAAAATGTTAGGAATACATGTTCCTCCTTTAAAACCTGTGAAGTGACCTCAAGTTCCATGGAATATGATTAGGGCTCCCGCTTTTATGGTATTTATTTTTATAACATTTCCGTCTGTATTTATCCATATTTATTTTTTGGCCATCTTACTAGTATTTATCCATATTTATTTTGAGGTTTGCAAATAAGTGGAGTCAAAATTGGTACATTCCCACATTTATTTAAATGAAAAACTGCACTCATAGTTTAAAGCCTTTCGCGTTTTTGCAAATGCAGCTACCAAATATAGCTCAACACTACCGCCACATTCAAATATTCACAATTTACTACAAATGAATTATTACAAAAGCCTGTATTTAACATATCTTATTCAGTTTTTTAACTTTCAATGCTATCTATCTGCTCATCTGTTGTCTAGGAATTCAAAACAAACAGCATGAAAAGTCACTAATTAGAAGCAACATTTTCAGTATTTTTCTGTTTTAAAAAATAAATACAGACAGGAAACACATTGTTTTCTGTCTGTATTTATCTGTAAAAATCAGTAAAAATGAAAAACTGGAAGCCTTAAATAAGATAATTTTTTATATTTCTGGACCTTTCTCTATTTTGCCTGAGACATCACATTTTTCACTTGTTATTATTGATTATCACTCGAAGTGGCCAGAGGTAAAATTTGTTGTGAAGGCTATCACAAGTGCTGTGATTGTTTTTTTTAGGGAGGAGTTTGCACGAGAAGGCTGTCCTGCCACTTTGTTTTCTGATAATGGTGTACAGTTCGTTTCAGCAGAAATGGAAGATTTCTTAAAGAGTTGTAGGATTAAACATATTCAAACATCACTTTACGAGCCTCATGAGAACGGTCAAGTTGAGCGCTTTAACCGAGTGTTAAAAAGTTTTATTTCTGATGCTGTTGAGCGCTTTAACCGAGTGTTAAAAAGTTTTATTTCTGATGCTGTGAAAGGAAAAGGTAATTGGTGGAACATTCTCTGGGAAAAATTATGGAATTATCGTATCACACCACACACTACCACGGAGATTAGTCCTTTTAAATTGCTTAAAGGAAGAGATACTGCTTCAGATATTTGTCAGTGGTAGTTTAAGGAAAAATGCAAGAACTTAGAAGAGGACAATGTTGATATCCAGGCTGTTGCTGATAAAATCGGTTGTAAGCAGGATAAAGCTTCTTCATGGTACAATATTAAGTGGAAAGCAAGGGAACATGATTTCAAAGTAGGTGATTGGGTTTGGATTTTAAAACCTTTTATTGTCAGCAAGGGTGTGAGTAAGTAAGGTAGACCGATTCAAATAAGGAAAGTGTTTAGTAACACAGTGGTCACTCAAGATGGTAAGGTGTGGAATTCTAGAAATGTTGCCAAATGTCCTAATAAAACCTTTGAACAACTTCAGGAATTTCACACTCAGAATGATAAATCTAACAATAAATCAAATAATTATTCTGTGGCATCCAGAGTCAAGAAAGATGTTCGGGTCAGGAAAAGGCCCAATTCATTACAGGATTTTGTATAACTATTTTAACTTGCATTGTTTATGTATCTGTTTTGTTTTCCTTTAGTTTCCTTTTAACGAGGGAGATGTGTTACATCTTATGTTCAGTTTGTTTGTATTAGTTATACATATTATGTCAGTGTGTCTTTAAGGCATGTGACTTGTTATGGTTCTTTCATGGCTTTACATTCCAAACAGAGTTTTGCTAATGTAGCATTCTTGCTTTGAAAGGCAGTTGTAACCTGGATGCCTTATTGCCAAGACTTATGCTGGGCTGCTTATTAAACTTCTCAACTTACTTCCAAATTTTACAAGGCTTTATTACTACAGGCCCTCTCTCCTTTCACGAATAAAGGTAACACTACAGTTTTACGAGTGCAGTGTACCTGGTACATTTCACTTGTTATAGTGCAGCGTGGTGTTTATATGGAAGTGCCTACTGTGTTACTAACGCCCATTATGCCAACTTATTTCTAATGCATTGCTATGATGGCATTGTATATGTAGGCTGCTGTGCTTACCTTGTATAAACAGTGCGGCCACCAGAGTTCACCACTCGACTTGAACTCTGCTTCTATACGTCAAAGTATATTCAATACGTTGCAGACAATTCCATTGCTGTTGCTCGATAGGCCGTGGTTGCTTCTGAAGGATGTTTGCTGAAGGAAACAAAAGGACATTTTGATTAGTCATCGTAAACTGAGTTGTTTGAATATATTGCGGACATTTCAGCGATTATAAAAACTTTACTGTTATTGGGAAAAAAAAAAATGTAAATTAATACATTATATAGGAGTGTGTTCGTCTAAAATATTAAGTCGCATTTTTGTATGTAGTCAGCTACAACCCTTTGACTACTTCTGATGCGTACTCAAGTATCACTGCTCACCTTTTGTGGAAACGAGTTTCTTCATGATGTAGTCGCGATCTTCCTCAAAGAAGTCTCATACGTGTTTTTTTTTGTAACATCGTTTTTATTGCAGTACCAAAGCATTGTGTATACATTACAGCGATAAATATTATGTCAATGCAGTGTTGTGATATATATTTATCTGAGTGACACCATTACACAGCCTGTATGCCCACATCCAGAAGGCCGGGCGGCGACGGTGATATATCCATCTTCTGCATTTTCTCCCAATTCACGTTGGCTGAAACATTAGGATAACGTGGTCCGCTTTTACATTTTCACCCAGCCCCCTCCCCTATCAACAACCCCCCCGAACTCCCAAGAACCCCCCCCCCCCGTGGCTGCGCTATAGTGGAGTACTATAGATTGTAAGTTCCGGTGTGTGCGAGGAGGAATGTAACGTTCGCTAAGAGTGTGCTCCTGGTGTGCTAGTGGGGTCGTCCATATCAGAGTCTGTGTTTTCGCCCTCCTCCTCTCCAGTGCCATCTCGGAGTGCCTGCACAAGTGTCTCCCACGCTGTCGCCCTTTCTAATGCCTTCTCGTCTGCAGCCCGTCTAGCTAGTTGGTATCGCAAGGTGCTTTCGCTCGCCGCCCACTTTAGACATTCATTGTACCATCGCTTGTATGTGGGCCCCCTCCCAGATTTCCAATTCCTAGTGATTTCCCTCTTCGCTAATATCAACTCCATATCTATAAACTTACTGGTCATCTTTTTTTGGGCGTATGAGGAAACCAGTGCAGCACTCCTACCGCTTTGGTATATTGCAACTCCCTGTCCGTGGCGTTGTTCAGTGCCTCTCCGATCTCTCGCCAATAATCCCTCAGTTGGGGGCAATCCCATAACATGTGACCCAGATCCGCCTCCATCGTATTGCATCTGGGGCAGGCCGCCTGGTCTACTCCAAAGTATTGCTTCAGTTTCCCTGGTGTAAGGTATGCCCTATGAAGAATGTAAAAGTATATAAGTTGAAGAAGTCTCATACGAGTTGCCGAGTCTTGATACCTCTATGGCTCACAACATACTCGTGCTCCCATCATCATCATCATCGCAGGTTCTTCACCCGCTCAGTGCTTCAAGCACTACTAACTCAGTGGCCAAAGAGGCCATGCATGTGGTAGTGGGCTCTTTGCTCGGTGCTTTGGGAGCAAGTCTAAAATGGCATACAACATGTGCGCTCCATCTTTTTTATACATAGGGTCACGTGTGTAGTGACGGATGTGCTGAATGGCTGTGGTGTGGGTGTATACCAGCCATGAGGGAGTGTGTGTGTCGATCTGACAACTAGACCTGCAACTAAGAAATCACTCCAATGGAAGTTTGGGCCTTGTACTTTTGTTGTGTTTTCCTGGTAGCGTAAGAGTGGCCTTCTTTTTTCTATGTGATGTTATAGAGTCACCATGTATGTGACCTATTTTGTGACACATTTTATTGTACAATGCGTTTGAAAAACGAATTGTGGTAGGGTGTTTTTTAAATTAAACTGTGTACTCTGGTTACAAGTTTATTGAGTGTAGAAGTATACATATTTTTTTCTATTTTATATTCTATCATAATTGTGCTGACTTTTCTGCTTTAGCGTGCAGTAGTGTATTATTTTATAAAATGTATAACAAACTGTTGAAATCATGTTTGAAATTAGAATGGAAGCATGTAAGCTGCTCTCTGTGAGGAATAGCAATGCCGGCTCCCGCAGAAGTGGGGAGCCGGCTGGGATCGTGGAGGCCTTGCGGCTGTTCCCATGGTCCGCATCGTTAGATTTGAGCCCCGGGGTATGGGGTCCTCGGAAATCCACACTGTAAGCATCTTGAAGAGAGGTCTAGATGCACTATGAAGGTCTCTGTAAATAAAGTGGCAGTTTGAAAAGTGAGATTTGGATGGTGGACAACATGCAGTTTTGAAAAAAGAAAAGGATTGATTAGTTGTTCGAGAACATTCTGCACTAAGCTACGATGAATGTTTCTGTGTTTTAAAAGGCTGATTTTTATTGGTTACGAATAAGTGTTAGCAAAGAGCATTACATAAAATAAGCTGGTATATTCTCAAGTGAAGCATACTTGCTGTTTTAATTTACAATAATGTATGATGACCTTTTCACCTGTGTGCTGAGTTAGGTGTTCCCTGAAGTGTTTTTATGGTAACTGGCAGATTGTAGAATGGAGGAAGGGTTGAAAGTTTTGTCAGTTGGAAAGGATGCAAAAGTTCAAGCAATATAAATGTGTTTCGTTTTGCATTTAATGTGGGAATAAATATGATTTTTTATTTATTTGTATATGTGTGTAGATTAAGTGTGTAGTATGATCGGAAAAGTTTGCTATTTGCTATAGGACTTCCTGATCCCGTAGGACTGCTTAGGGGGATTTACAATGACGTGCAAGTTCAAAATATTTGATGGCGTTTGTTGAGCCTTTGATGGCCCTGGGGAGCATCGTTTCTGAGGGTTGGCTCTTGTAGTGTTATAGGGTGCCTATTCGTGGGAGTCTGCTGTTTGCTATGGTTGGGCGAGAGCAGCAGGCCCGGCTCCAGGAATTTTTATTTGGGTGGGCCAAGGGCACATTCGGGTGGGCCACTGCGCGCCCAATTTGTCGCTTCTGGATGTAGCCTACATGTCCTAGATTACAACATATGTACTTGCAAACAGGCAGCATGAGACAACGGATTGCTTCTGTGTGTACCCAGAGCATGTGGAGAGTTATTTGAAAATAAGACCAATGTGTGGGCCTAACTGCAAACCCTCGAACTCCAGCTGGCCAGGCAGTAAGAGCAATGTCTGGACCTAACTGCAAACCCTCGAAATCCAGCTCCCTGGCTTCAACACAAGTACTTGAATGCTAAGCTTATTATAAAGCATTCAAGGTTAAGGAAGTCCCTATTACTACACGAAAGCCTTGACACCATTGCACTAGAAAGGCTGGCAATTTACTAGTTGCAATTTTACCAACACTTATTTCTCTGCACAAATGTAACTTTATACATTTTATTTTCCTGTCATTTTTTGCAAAGTACTTTCATAGATAAAAATTCTTGAAAAACAGTAACACATTTGAAAAAAGAGAAAGGAGTATTTTTGAAAACTGCCACCAGTATTCACATCGATCTTTTCAAAACTGCCAGTTCCAATCGGAGGTAATCTTGTATTGTTCACGATTCATTGTGCGTCGGAAAGGTGTGAGGATGCGGGATAGGTTTGAAAAGGAGCTCTCACAGGCTGCGGTTGAAAGCCGTATAACCAGCGCAGATACATACATTTCATAAAAGTGCTGGGAAAGCTTCAGCATACTCAAGTACCAGTTCACAAATGGTGGCAACATCTGCACCATCTGGGACTTTATTTTGTAACAATGGTTTTGAAACAGTTAGTTCTGCATCAAGAGTTACTTAAGGTTTGAGCCAGATGCCTGCTTCAGCTCAAGGTCCTCTTTGATCCTCGTGCTCCAAAACAAGCCTAGCTTTCATTTGGCTTCTGTCTGCTGCCCAGGCTGTAATGTCATATGCCAAGTATGAAAAGTAAAGCATTAATCTGTAATGCAAAAAAGGAGAGTGAGACACCTATCTATTGAGTGAATTGCACAATGTGAAACTACAAAACCTGGGATCAATCCTGGCTTCCATGCTTAACCCAATTGTGTGATCCGAGCCAAATCTTTATTTCCAACAGCCTCCTTTATTTATCATCACATAAGAGTGCACCTTCAAATACATGTGTTCTAGCTGTGCACCATAGAAAACACCTTTTCTGTTTAATTTAGCATACTATTTATTTATTTATTCATTTATTATAAAGTTTTGTATAGCGCGAACAAGACCCATGGGTATCAGAGCGCTTAACATAGAAGAAGTAGAGGATTAACAAATATATTAACAGTTATACGAACAACATATATGAGGTAGATGATATATATTCAAAACACATGTGTAGTAATAATAATAATGCTTCTTCTGCACTAAGAATCTAAGCCACAAGTAGGTCACACATAGCAGTTGGCCTTTTAGTTCAGGTTTGATTAATACAGAAATGGCACTGGAGGTAAGAATCCTAGTTGATGTGCACCGAGTGAACTGTGAGTGAGGTTTAACATGTGAGTATTTAAAAGTTCAAAAACAGTAGGGCAATCATCAGACTGGGGGCAGTTTTCAAGACGGCAAAGCAGGAGTACTAAAAGTCACCATTCAAATGTAATGTAACGGACAATAGTGATTATTAATGCAGAAATAGCAGAGCTGCAAATCAGGACTAAGATGCATTGCAAGAGCTCAAGAATCCAGAAGTGCAGGAGCTCTATTTTTGGAGTACTTTTTTGCCCCAGAGAAGTGTAGTACTCTCTATGCAGAGAACCTATTTCCTCCAAAGAAGTGATGTTACCCCTCTGGAAAATCTCTTCAACATTTAAGAAAGGACTTTTTTAATATTGACAAGATTTCACAGGCGGTATGCTGTACAATTTACAATGCAAACTTTCAGTTCTCGGCTTGTTGCCAGGGTCTTTGAACCAAGCCAAACAGATTGCTTAACTGCCTCGGCTCTTCCTGTTAATTTGTTGTACCACCCACCCCTAGAGATGGGCCCATATATCTAGCAAGGCCTACTTCAGGGCCCTTCTTTATCTCTCCTTAGTCTTACAAGGCCCAGTAAAATGCATTATTTTGCAAATCTTTCCAATCGTTAACACTCTCAAAAAGTGTTTCGTTCCCCATGTAAGGTCCCTTTGATGGGAAGAGGAGGATTCTGAGGTTGGAGTATCAGGCAAATAACACTACTCAGCCTCCCTCGTTGCCAGCCTTCAGAGAGAATCTCTCTTCATTAATACATCCACCTGACCCACACACTGCAGCACACTCCCT
The DNA here is from genome assembly GCF_964263255.1 of Lissotriton vulgaris. Classification (NCBI taxonomy): domain Eukaryota; kingdom Metazoa; phylum Chordata; class Amphibia; order Caudata; family Salamandridae; genus Lissotriton; species Lissotriton vulgaris. Next base: position 383,392,037 of record NC_141685.1, read on the forward strand.
TCAAGGCCTGATTATCAATTTTCTACCATCCCTCTACCGTGCACCTTATCTCACAGCTAACCTTGGTCCCCAGCCCCATATCAGCCACCACTGGCTTCATTTTCCTTATTACCACTAAATAAACATTAGTAAAATCACCTTCAAACTCAAAACCATGAATATAATAGTAAATATAATTCGCACACACTTTAAAAATATGTTACACTGTGGCCCTAATGACCCAACTGCTAATTAAATAAGCAAAAACAGAAAGGACGTTTGGTTGCTATGGGTTTTTCTTCGGATGGGTTGTGTAGGCGCGGTTGTGGAATGAGTGCCACCTTCCTTCATATCCTTTGGGAGTGCTGTGATGTTGCGGCGTATTGGCACCGCGTGCATGCTGTCATGGAGTGTGTCACTGGGGTCGCTCTGTTGCCTGAGGCTCGAAGATGTTTGTTGAATGTGTGGGAGCCGAATGACTACAACGTTGCCCAGGCCCGGTGGGCGGCAATTGGGGACATGATTGCCAAAAGGGATATTGCGCAGCTTTGGGGTTCCCAACGGCCTCCCGCTGTGTCATTATGGAAGGAGAACATAGATTGGTGCATGTTTAGAGAGAAGACAATATATTTGGCTAGGGGCAAGCCTAGGGCGTGGAGTAAAATTTGGGGCCAGTGGAACGCCTACCGAGGGAACATCTGTACACCCCACTTCGAAGACACTCCAGACATTTCTCTGTCCCCATGACCTCTGAGGTTCCTAGAATACTGTATTCCTTTGCTGATTGTCCTGACTTCCCCACTGCCGCCCCCCCCGGTCATCTCTATTGTCTTCCTGATTCTCTATCCGGTATGGTAGGTCTCCCCCACCGGAGCTCGACATCTTCTACAATGTTTCTCGCCTTGAGTTTTGTTCTTTTGTTTTTTCTTTGTTCCTTTCTAAAAATTTAAAAATATTTACATCCTGTCTACCTCCTGAGTTGCCGAATATGTATCCTGTACTTCTGCTGGACCTCTAGGGACCAGTCGCCGCTTCTTGACGCCAAGTAATTGATCTACATGCACTAGCGGCCGGCCCCTGTGGTTGTAGGCCCATATCTGTAAAGAGGTTGTTTTGCACAATAAAGTTTTTTTTTTAAAAACAGAAAGGCCATTACAGGGTCTATTTTAGCGCTGGTGCAAAAGTATTTATTGGCGTCCAGCCACTGACCTCTTTCTCGGTAGACACCTTTACTACCACCCTCCAACAGTTCACTTCATCTCTCCAAAGCCCCTCCCCATGACCTTCTCCTCAGACGTCCTCACAAATACCCTCCACCAGCGCCCCTCATTGCTCCATAGCCCCTTTCCCCATTGACCTCCTCCTCTGATTCCCTCACTGCCACACTCCTCCTCAGACTTCCTCCCTATCACCATCCACTAGTGCCCCTCATCTCTCCGTAGCCTCTTCTCCAGCCTGTGATTTCCTCACTATTACCCTCTACTAGTGCCCTTCATCGCTCCAAACCACCTCCGCCTCATGACCTCCTCTGCGGATTCCCTCATTGCCACCCTCCTCCCAGACTCCCCCACTACCACCAGTGCCCCTCATCACTCCAAAGCCCCCCATGACCTACCCCTCATGACCTCCTCCTCAGACTTCCTCCGTACAACCCTCCACCAGTGCCCCTCATTGCTTTAAAGCCCCTCCCCTCTTATCGCTCCATAGCAACTCCCCCATGACCTTCTCATCAGAGTCCCACCCTCCTCCTCAGAGTCCCTTCCTCCACCAGTGCCTCTCATCACTACAAAGCCCCTCCCCCATGACCTCCTCCTCAGATCCCCTCACAAACAACCTCCACCAGTGCCCCTCATTTCTCCGTATCTCCAACCCCCAGGACCTCGTCCTCGGATTACCGCATTGCCACCCTCCACCAGTGCCCTCATCTCTCCAAAGCCCCACCCCATGATGTCCCCCTCTGATTCCTTAATTGCCACCCTCCAACAGTGCCCATCATCTCTCCGTAGCCCTTCTCTCATATGCATTTTATTTGTTGTGTACCGCTACTGATAGTGTAGGGTGTCACAGTACTGTACATCACACACACTATGCAGGGAAAATGATTCATAAAAATATACAAATCAGCCTATAGGGAATGTCACATGAGGATTAGCAGGTGTAGGAATCACATGTCATCCATGCTGCTAGGGAATATGTTTTAAGAGGGTTGGGTCTGGAGAAGCACACACACAGGATTTAAAGCATACCCCAGTGGTTGGCTTTACTGATTAGAATGTATATCTGGCCAAACTCTTTTTTGCAATATTAGAATAATGAAAGACTGGGAAAATTTGAACAAACTAGCAATACAAAAACAAAGAAAAAAAATCTAATTATACCATTCTGGTTTGAATGCAGGCCTTTGATAACAGTCCATAGTTCACTGTCCTATGTTAGGATTGTAACTTCTGAACTGCAAATAATCAAAGGATCTCTGTGACAAATGCAGTAACCCACTGAGCTATCCACTTTAACTGAAGTTTCTCTGCATTTAAAAACTACAAACAGACAAAAGATTGCTCACCAGTAGTATATTAATCCCCAGAGTAATCTGGACATTTAGTTGCCGTGCATCTAAAGTATACGCGGCACACAAAGATTGTGTCTTGCTCACAGATTTAAAAACACAACAATAGCCACGCAGTCTCTTACCTGCTAATTACGAACTCTGCACAGCCCGATCTGATAAACAGCTCAAGGGTTCAGGAAGGTCAGGAAAATGAATTGGCAAAAACAAAGTCCTCTTCACCAGCTGAAAAGAATGAAGTATCAACGCAGCAGGACGGTACACAAATCCAGTGCCAACGAAAGGATTTGTCCCTTTCGCCATGCCCCAATTGTACCTGCACGAGTGGGCGGAGACAAAGCCCACCTTTCCAATAGGAGATACGTGACTGAGGGTGCGAGCCCAGGCACACAACTCCGAAAGAAAGAAGAAAAATAACGTTCAGAGAATGTTTTAAATTGCAGTGGCCATTTTCTGCTGGTCTTGCTGAAGTCACTGCCAGGGCCCAGGTTTATGTTTGGGTGGGCCAGGCCGATGTTTGGCTGGGCTTGGTCAACCTGGCCCAGCCGTGAGGACCAGGCCTGGAGAGTAGTATGTAAGGTAGTTTCTCTGACCAAAAGCAATTCAGGCTCCCGAATGATGCAGGGAGGCGGCTGGTACCGTGGTGGATTTCGGGCTCTACCTACGGTCTTGATCGTTATATTTGAGGCTTGGTGGATGGGGTGTCCGGTGATTGTAAAAAATGAGTGATGTATGCTATTTTTTTTTTACGGTATATTTATTCTGCGTGTACAGTGCGAATTTTGAAAGTTGTTCCATAAGCGTACGTAAGCAAGAAAAATGAATTAAAAATATATCTTTTACAGATATTTATCAAGTTTATGTGTGTATATCTTTGTTGCTTGAATGAGATGATTTTGCTTTATTGGTTCTTATAAGTAAGTGCTTATCCATAGTCTAAATTTGTTGAGGAGCAGTGTTTTATACAGTGCTGAACTTTTGACCTCTGTTGACAGTTGACTTTTGCATGATCTGTTGGAGGTAGGGTGGAAAGTATGTCAATTGGAAAGGTTTGGAATGTTAAATCAATAGAAATGTGTGTTTTGTTTTGAATGACTGTGTGCAGGATTTTAATTGGTTATTTATATGTATGTATGTGTAAAATGAGAGGGGAAAATTCCATTTGATGGTTCTGCTGCAAAACGGTACTAGAGTGATTCTGTACAAGAATATCCACTGTGTGAGTGGTATTCTTCTTAATCTACAAATCAATTTGAAAGGTGAGTTGATAAGTTGTATGAGAGTGTGTGCGGTGCATCTTTGTACATTAAGGAATTATGGGGTATATCAAGACTGGCAATAATATTATTGCCACTTTATGGGTAGAAAACTGCTGATAAAGCGGTGATGATGTTATCGCCTGTCTTGATAATATACCCCTATATTCGTCCGTTGTTAAATGTTTTATAGTAGTAAATGTGTTTTGCTATAATGCATGCTGTTATTATTTTTGTTTAATATCCTTTTGTGCATCTCTGTACATTAAGGGATTATGGGCCATATTATCAATAACGGATGATACATTATCGACGCTTTTATCGGCAGGAAACTGCCGGTAAAGCGGTGATAATGGTCTTGATAATATGTCCTTGTGAATTGCCATAGAAGCCCAGGTTAACACTAGAACCTGGGCTGCTATGGGAATTTACAAGGGCCTCTTATCAAGGCCATTATCGCCACTTAAGCGGCAGTTTACTGCCGATAAAAACAGCAATAATGTATCGCCCTTTACTGATAATATGGCACTGACGGGCATATTATCAAGGACCAGTGTTAAAATTATAGATGTTTTATGGGCAGGAAACTGCAGATAAAACAGCAAAAATGGCCTTGATAATTCGCCCTTGTTAATTCCTATAGAAGCCCATGTTCTGGTGTTGACATGGGCTTCTATGGAAATTAACAAGGGCGTATTATCAAGCCCAGATACGACATGTGGAGGGAGTTGCAGTGGGACAGGCGGGGCGGGGGAGGGGCAGGGTGGGGGTGATAAACAAAGCAATCTGGATGAATGTAGGTAAGTAAACAATTAAATTAATAAAACGAATTTTGGGCCATATTAGCAACAACATAAGGTTTTATCTGCAGGAAACTGCCAATAAAGCGGCGATAATGGCCTTGATAATATGCCCTTGTGAATTCCCTTAGCAGCCCAGGTTAACACCAGAACCTGGGCTGCTCCGGGAATTTACAAGGGCCTATTATCAAGCCCAATATCGCCGCTTTATTGACAGTTCCATGCCAATAAAACCGGCAATAATGTATCGCCTTATGTTGTTGATAATATGCCCCTTCGTTCCGTGCCCTGCATCGCATTTTGCGATGCAGGGCGCACTAAGAAATTCGGGGCATATTATCAAGGACCAGTGTTAAAATTATCACAGTTTTATCGTATTCGTAGCGTATGCTGAGAATGATTAGCAGTAGAAACTATGGTGCGATCACTCTCTCTCTGTCAAATCAGACCACAGGGTGCGCTATGAGAATAATTAGAAGTGGTCACTTATTGGAGATCCGATTCAGCTGTGTGGCTTATTGTGCGAAGTTAGCAGGCATTGCTTACAGGATTACGGTAACTGAGCGTGTGGTTTGCTATAGAAAAGGTGTGCTTGGTCCTCTGTATGGGAAGCTGGATGTTTCCATCTGGCCATTGATTCCGACCTTGAAAGAAGAGTCAACCAAATGAGCCATATAATAGCGCTATTGTCTCAAAAAGAGGTCGCTCTTACATCTGCCAGAGAAACATTTGTCCTTCATGTAGCAAACACTCGCACAGAAGTGTATGCTTTATTAAATACAGACGTTCCCCGGAATTTTAGAAGGTTAATTTAGACTATCTTTATTGCATCCTTGAGTAGGGGGTTAGTTTATTTTTTTAAAGATATAAGCAATGGCCTTGTGACTTCTGTAGAAACTATATTTAGTGTCTTGTCTGTGTTTTTTCATTCAATTTTTTCCAGCATCTTTGGTGAATTGTGCTTAATGCTCACATTAGTTGCCGGTGTTCTTGTATTAATTTGTTTACTCAAATATGGATGCACATCTTGCAGCAGACAACAATATTTCTCGGTTGTTGCTGGTCCGCAACCGAACGCTTAGTTACTATGGAGCGCTGCCTCGTGCAACGTTGAGTGCAGTTTATAGATTATCGTTTCGATTCTTCTTTTTCACATGCGTTCAACCTGTCTTCCATTGCCTGAGCTGCAATTTCGACTGGGCCCTGGATTTGTGTCTCTGCAGTACGGTGTCTCCCAACGCGGATTATGACCCACTGATAAGCCCCTAAGTGGTTCATGACTTGCTCTGTTCTGGTGGCTGGATTATGGCCTTGGCAGCGACACATGGAATAATGGGACGTTGGAATGTTTTTGCAACAGCGCATGACTTCTTGGCACGCAGTTACATTGAAGATGACCCAAGCTTTCCTCCAATGGTGATAGAGTCTCCGGTCGTTGAGGAACATGTATGTTCATTCCCACTATTGAATTGGATGGCTGAAATGAGAACAATGACTTCCTGTTGGAGGCTGTTGCTACATACTGTGCTTATAAGACTTTGATTTTTCTACCTATTCTTTATTATTTAGTTGCTGCTTTTTATCAAAAATCGAATCTTTTTTTTTGCAAAATTGAACTTGACTCTGCTTTTTAGGCTTGGAGTCTGCGTTCGTAATTTGCCCACGATTACATTATCTGCTTTGGTCAAGGAAATGTGTTGTGGGCTGAGCCTTGCACTCACACCGTGTTAAGTTAGCATGGGTTTATTAGAAGCTTAAACACCATTTTTGTTTTCCTGCTCTGGTTTGTTCACAACACGCACTTGCGATATTGTTTAGAGAAGGCTGAGTATTTTGCTTCATATGAGAATAATTTTATATACTACATTTGTAGACTGTCTTGCTACTTTAGTGTGTATAGTGAGAGCATGAAACATCAAGGTTATGTTGGATACTGTGTGTGTTATTCTGAATGATGTTCGCAGGTTTAAGCCATAAGAGATATGCAGCTGTGGCATCTCTTATACTTGCACGTTTAGTAATGAAATGTGCAGGCATGATTACACACACTTTGAGAACATTTGTATCTTGACAGTTTGTGTAGAACTCAATGTGATCCACTACTGCTGAGTAACAGAGGTATGGGTCTGCCTATGTAGTCGTATGTGATCTTCTGTAGTTCTAAACTAACCTGCTAAGTAGGGAGGGTGAAATTTAGGTATATTTTAAATCTATTCCCCTATGCATTATAGGATACTTTCTCCCTTTGTATTTTATGGAATAGTAACAATGCTGACAACTTTGTTTCTGATAATATGTTTGCTTGTATTATGTAAGGTACTGGGCATGAGATTACGCTGTTAGAAGTAAACATTTCAAAGTTGCAGGTGTGTTTATTAAGTGCTTGTTTTGGACTTGTGTAAGAATGTAACGAAAGAGTGCTCTTGTTATCTACCTTACCTGAGGTAACCTAAGTCACATGTTGTGGGTTGACTAATAATGGTGTTTTTGCTATAGGAGGAAGAACCAAAGAGTCACTGATTGTTAGTCTGTTAGGGGGTTTGGTTACTAAGGTGTATGTAAATGTAAATGTAAATGTATTGGCATTTATATAGCGCACTACTTACCCGTAGGGTCCCAAGGCGCTTCGACCGCTGCGAAACCCTTCCTGGCTTCCCTGAGAGATGGTCCCTTAATGGGTATCTCCAGGGTGAGACCAGGCATCCCCGGCGGTCTGGTGGGGCCGTTAGTGAAGATGAGGCAAGCTAATGCCCAGAGTTGCCGAGTGTGATCGCTGATCAGAGTGGGCACCGAGGCGAGAGAATTATCGAGTCCGCTGACCCTGGTCCAGAAACCTGCCGCGCCGGGAATCGAACCCTGGTCCCGGGCCGTCCTCTGCTCTCGGGTCTGCCGCCTCTAACCAGTGAGCCACACTCCTTCACCAAGAAGGTGGGGTTTGGAACACCGTAATTCACTATGGTCGTAAGTCTTTATGCACACTTGTGAGTAGGAGCAGAATCACTGCAACAGTAGTTACAACAAAAAGGCTTCATAAAGGGCCTTGAGTTTGAATCAAAATATGAAATTGAAAAATAATTGATAAGTGCAGCCAAGAAAGGGAGCAAGTATGCAAATTTCATAGTGCCTTCGGCCGGGGTAGTTGTTATATTAAAAAGCATTGATAAAGGGCAGTAGTTTGAATTTGAATTAAAGAAGAAATATTGATAACCCCAGCCAAGAAAGGGAGCAAGTAGGTGTGTGTAAGTGTGGATGATGTGTTGATTGAGCAGAAGATGAAGAAGATGAAAAATAAGAAAGGCTGCAGACATGTAAATGTAAATGTAAATGTAAATGTAAATGTGCTTCGATTTATATAGACATGCATCCTTTGAAATGCTTTGTAAGGGAAGTTGCTGTTTAGTTTTCCTGTGCATATATATAAATACATATATATATATAAATTGCTTAACGGCATATTCTACATTCCTGTTAAGGAATACTTCGGACCTGCCTTTGTGTGTGGCGACTGGGGCGGTGGAGGTAATTTACCTCTGTTTGTGGCAGTTTGCCCCCATTTAATTGCTGCTGTACACGAGGGTAGTGACAGTCTGAGGAGACCGGAGGAGTGGCTTGTTTGGCGGTGAACGGACAAAGGGAACATCGAGCCCTGCTGGGTCGGGCTACCGCAAAAAGAATAACAACATTTTGAGCCTCCGCCATGTACCAGCCCATTCTGCCTGATCATATGGCATTGTGGGAGTTGTGGTGCAATGACATTGACATGCACTACAACAGGTGTGCTTCACGGCAAGGGGGAGGAGCGGAGCCTTTTTCATCTAAAGCCAGCAGGAAGCACTTACCAGGCCAAACTGTCGGGTGAAGGGCGCTGAGGAAGGCAAATGCGCCGAAATGCATTCGCCGCCACCGGAATTGTGCGTTTGCTGTCAATAAAGGCTGCTCTGAAAAGTATCTCCTCTGTGGTTGCCGCCTTCTTCCTTTTGGTGGATGGCTTTGTGGACATTGTAAAGCGTTAACCAATGGCGCTTTTGGATAACCCCTGTCACGTTTGGGAAAGAAGGTCATTGGTACTGCTTAACGGCATATTCTACATTCCTGTTAAGGAATACTTCGGACCTGCCTTTGTGTGTGGCGACTGGGGCGGTGGAGGTAATTTACCTCTGTTTGTGGCAGTTTGCCCCCGCTTAATTGCTGCTGTACACGAGGGTTGTGACAGTCTGAGGAGACCGGAGGAGTGGCTTGTTTGGCGGCGAAAGGACAAAGGGAACATCGAGCCCTGCTGGGTCGGGCTACCGCAAAAAGAATAACAACATTTTGAGCCTCCGCCATGTACCAGCCCATTCTGCCTGATCATATGGCATTGTGGGAGTTGTGGTGCAATGACATTGACATGCACTACAACAGGTGTGCTTCACGGCAAGGGGGAGGAGCGGAGCCTTTTTCATCTAAAGCCAGCAGGAAGCACTTACCAGGCCAAACTGTCGGGTGAAGGGCGCTGAGGAAGGCAAATGCGCCGAAATGCATTCGTTGTGCGTTTGCTGTCAATAAAGGCTGCTCTGAAAAGCATCTCCTCTGTGGTTGCCGCCTTCTTCCTTTTGGTGGATGGCTTTGTGGATATATATATATATATATATATATATATATATATATATATATATATATATATATATATATATATATATATATATATATATATATATATTCACTGAAAAAACATAGGTTTCAGGCACGTTATAGGTAGGAATTAGCATTTAGAAAACCTTAGAAATTCACTGAAAAAACCATAGGTTTCAGCCACGTTATAGTTAGGAATTAGCATTTAAAAAACCTTAGAAATTCACTGAAAAAACCATAGGTTTCACCCATGTTATAGTTAGCTGGACATTTCTCTCATACAAAACCAATGAAATTTCTCCGTTATATTTAGTTCAGCTAACTATAACTCGCGCGCCCGCAATGCACTACTGATGATGTCACATGTTACATCACTCATGACATGGTCAGTGACATCACTGATGACATCACTCATGACATCTCAAATGTCATCACTGATGACATCACTGATAACATTATCCTTGTGAAAAAGTCAGAGACCTCCTCTCAGCGTAATATAACCTTTGATACACACATTGAAAAATAGAAACTAAAAATGGAGATACCAATACCAGTTACAACAACCTGTTCAGTAATTTCAACATCTACATACACATCCACTCATTCACTAACAGTTCTATATAATCACACATACATGTACTCACTCATCATATGTACTCATACACCTATACCTCCTGTTACACACAATACTCATCTATAGAGTTACTCACACACATACTCACACATGCAAATAAACATCCATTTACTTGCATATATAGCTATACACACACCACTACACTTACTTCTACAGAAACATACACATACTTATTCTCTTAAACAATCACTTATAGAAACACATACTTATTTATATAGGAACTCTTCCAATCTCTCATACTCTCACATATACTCACTTATATACATCAATACTCACATATACTAGTTTAAAACATATGTAGTTACTTATAAAGATACTATTGAGACAGTCGTTCACTCACTAACACACCCATACACACACTCATCCATCGATACAGTCCTGCACACATGCTGTTTTCAAAACACATACAGTGAGTCAGTCATTCATGCATCTATGCGCTAAGTAATACCCCCACCAAACTATACAGACACTCATACTGATACTCAAAAATTAACTAATAGCCCATATAGACACTCATATAGCTACTCACCAAACAATGCAGCCACTTATACACAAAGTTAGACACTGATACAGATATTTATATATTTAAACATTACTCGCTAATACATGTATTCAGTAAGATACACTTAATAAGTCAGTTATATAATCAATTTTACAAAAAAAACATCATTTAGACACTTATTTACCCATTGTGTGGGGGGACCTCTGGTCACCCCACACGCCGCACGGCTCCCCCTGTGCCTCCGTGACCCCTCCTGCTGCCTGGAGCCCGCTGCTGGTGTGCCCCTGCCCCTGGGACTGGTATTGTTGGGACTGTATTGTCCTGCTGTTCCTGTCGCTGTATTTTTTTTTTGGTATTTTGTGGCTTCCCCTTGCACCCCTTGACCCCCCCACCCCAAACTCCCCACCGCTGCTCTGCTGCCCATTTTTCCTTCTGTTATCCCTTCCCTCACCCATTGGCCGCCCTGCTCCCGCCTCCCAGCTGCTCCTCCCTTCCACTGAGCCTCTTATTGAGGAAGCCGTGCAGGAGCGCAGCAGACGCGAAGCAGCGGATGCGCCGCTGGTGCGCCAAAGGCATGCCATAGGCAAGCCCGTCTACGCCCGTCCGTGCCTGGACCGCGCCCATCACCATGACCCCTGGCCCTCGAAGATGCCAGCCCACCCGACAGACTTACGACGCCGCCACCCTCCACACACTCAACGCCGGCCAGAACCCCGCCTGCCACCGAGCCATCCGGAAATGCACCCACGGACCCTTCACCTGTCAAGCCTGCAAATTCACCTGCCTCCGGACCTGAACCGCACCGGCCAAGCCAGGCACCAGCAACAATCACCTCAAGTGCATCCTACTCAACACCCGCTCCGTCCACAGACAAGCCGTTCAACTCTGGAACCTCCTCGACACAACATCACCAGGTGTCGCCTTCCTCACAGAAACCAGGATGAACGCCTCCTCAGCCCCCGACATCGCCATAGCCATCCGGGATGGCTACAAGATCACCCGGAGGGACTGCGCCAACCAAACCGGAGTAGGCATCGCCATTGTCCACAGAAACACCATCCGAATCACCATCCGAATCACGACCAACTTCGATGACACCCTCACCGCCGCCGAGCACCTTCACTTCCAGATGCACACCGACCCCAAGACCACCCTCAGAGGCACTCTTATCTACAGACCCCCGGGACCACGCACACAATTCAGCGAAGCCATCGCAGACTTCGTCAGCCTGCACGCCCTAACCTCTTCAGACTACATCCTCCTAGGGGACCTCAACTTCCACCTGGAGAACAACAATGACAGCAACACCGCCGCCCTGCTGGACAACCTCGCCAACCTCGGACTCAAGCAACTGGTGAACACCCCCACCCACTACGCCGGCCACACGCTTCACCCCATTTTCTCCTCCAGCAAGCTCATCTCCTTCAGCCACTCCAACAGACTACACTGGACAGATCACAGCTGCGTCCACTTCAACTTCAGGGGAACCACAGGCCACCACCACCCGTAACAGGTTCACCGCCGACCAGCTCACCACCTCCCTCAGCCAGAACCCTCCCACCAACGCGATGGACCCCAACGAAGCAGCCTGCAACCTCACACAGTTGTTCACCAACTGTGCAGATGACCTCGCACCACTGAAGAACACTCCCAGCAGACCTGGCAGCAAGAAAGCCTCATGGTTCACCAACCGTCAACAAACAACTCTCCGCCTTCCTTGAGACAAACGGATCCCTCGACCCCTTGCAAACCACAGCACCGAGACCGCCCTCATCGCAGCTACCGACGACATCAGGTCCCTGCTCGACAAAGGGGAAACAGCTGCCCTCATCCTCCTGCCCTCATCCTCCTGGGAAAAGAAAAAGTTGCACTGCAACTTTTTCTTTTCCCACAGCTCTTTACCTTCTTCCTGTGGCGGCACACACTGGTAATTTGGATGCCAGCTCTTCCTCATAATTGTTCAGTGAGGAATCTGGATGCTACCAGTGAGGAATTCAATCCCAAATGATGAAGCTCCGCCAACGGGTGGGCTGATGGGTCTTTTCTAGTTCCATCTTTCTATGTCCTCTCTCCCTTCACACTTTTGTCTATACACATCAAAGTGGTAGTCATTATGCTGTCTAACAAGTAGACCCTTTCTTTGTCAGCCTCTTAGACCCCTAGTACCCCTTGTGTGTTTTTTGCTAGCTAGATTTAGGGGGTAGGGTACTATTCGGCCTTTAATCATTGCTCCCCTTAGGACCCCTTTATAAAGTTTCTGTTTTGCGACTTTTTGTTGACAAACCCTGGTTGTAGAAGTTGATTTATATGTGGCATACCTGAAAAGGAGAAAAGTTTAGAACCTTGAATCCTAAGACATTCTCTGAGAAATTGTAATTGCACAAGTGGCTCCAAGAAAGGTAAGTGCATATGATGAGGTAACAGCAAAGGGGAAGGCTTGAACAGGGGTAAAGGATTGTTTTGTTTAGTTGCATCCTGTATTTCCTAGGTTATTGACCCCTTGGTCACAAATCGAGAAAACCTCCACGAAGAAGCAAAGGAATAGGAGTATGCCCTTTCAAGTTAGCCAAGAGTGGTAATTGTTAGTACTTGCTCAGAGGAATGATTTAGGGATAACCATTTAGGGCTCAACTGTGAATAACTCCTCAATTGTTTCCTTACAGGGATCACACGAAAACATCTACACAACTGAGGACGTCCATCAGAGATCTGCCCAGAAAGACGAGAAAGACTGTGATGCTCCTTAGCCCTTTACCGCAACTACAGATTACTTTCTCTCTCTCCCTCTCTCACTCTTTAGTCCCATACCACATTTTCCCCAGAGGATATTTCCAGAGCTCAGTGTTTTTGCTCTGTTTGTTGTGTGATCAGTCTTCGGGGAGTTTGATGGTCCTATCTTTGCTTCAGCAGACTCCTTGGCAACTCAGGTCAGTGGATTCAGCTCTTATCAATGTGAGTGTTTTAAGTTCAGGAGGTACGAACAATTTTAAAGTAAAGAACATAACACAATAAAAATCCCAATCTAATTTGGAAAAACAAAAACAAAAAATGTGATCAGTAAAAAGACAGCAAGATCATTCATATATGTTAAGGCAAATCAGAGATACAAACTTTTATACATTTTCAAAGCAAAAAGTGCCAAGAAAAAGTAAAGTGCCATTGAAAATACCAGTTTGTAGTTGATGAAAACCTAGGCAAGATTTCATGCTGTACAAGATGGAATGGAGGGCCGATAGAGCAAAAAAGACAAAGATTTTACCTCCTGACTTTGTCTCTGAAATGGAAGTGGCAGAAGGCATGATGTCATTTAGGGGTCTCCAATGTCACAGCTTCAACACCTGGTTTGCCCCTTCTGAAACCTGGCACTGCATGTATGAACTTGACATCAGATGTGGCAAAGTCAGTGCGAAGAACTCAGGGGTGTTGGAGTTCTTTCGTGCCTTGTTTTCTGCTATTTTGTATAGTATATGACCGGTGAGTGAATACTTTTTTGTCAATGTTAGTATAGTAAAAAATAGAACAAAAATAGCTGGAATAAGACTTTCACAGGCAGCTGAGGTAAGAAAACAAATATTTTAAAATAATTTTACGTGTGGGGTTGTAGGTTTCAGTATGTTCATGTGAGAGAGTGTTGATTTATTCAGAGTGAGTGTACAAGGGAGCATGTCTCTGTATGTGTAAGCATGTGAGCAAGTGAATGAGAATCTTCAACTAATAATGAGTGAAAATGAGTGAGACTGAATGTCACTAAGCGAGCATTAGTGAGTCAAAGTGAGTGAGAATAACTTAGAGTGACTGCAACTGAGTAAGAATTAATGAGTACGAATGAGGATGGGGGAGTGTTAAAGAGTGTAAGTGACAATGAGTGTGAGAATGAATGAGAGAAAGAGTGACAGTGAGTGACAGTGAGTGGGTATATCTGAGTGTTAATGAGGGAGTCACAAAGTATGAGTGTGTGAGAGTAAGAGTGAATGTGACTGTGAATAAATGAGTAAGTCAGATTGATAGAGAATAAGTGAGACTACATGAGAGTGAGGGAATGAGTCCAATTGTGAGGTGAATGAAAAAGAAAGTATTTAAATTTTTTTACAAAAACTAAAGTTTCATTGACTAATCTCAACAATCATAGCAAAGTTACACCACATTTCCCAAATTCGATACATTACACATAGTTAATGCCATAGTTCACTATTCCATCCCAGAGATCTCCTTAGCCATCTCATCCTGTCCTTGGCGTCATTTCACACCAACTGTGTCCATAGTGTCTGGATGTTCCATTAAGTACACCATGACCGGATTCCAAAAGTCTTAAGGTCTTGATGCCTGAGTTAGTTCCTCATCATACGTTTTTAGTGTGTCTCTGCAGTATGTCATGTCACTTATCCTTTTTCAGCAGGTGTGGCTTATTCTGCTGTCCCAGTGTATAGCCATCCTCCTGTTTGCTACTAGTATAGCTATTGCCATAATTTTTCGCTTTTCTGGCTGTATCTTATTGATTATACCTAGCAGACATATCCTTTCTGAACATTCCATATTGCAGTTTATTATACAACATACCATCTTTATTGCTTGCCCCAAATATGCATACACTTTCTCACATCTCCATGCTAAATGTAGGATGTCAGCATCTGGTTCCCCACATTTACGACAATTCACCTCTTTTAGTAACCCATGTCGATATAATAGTGCAGACGTGTAATATATCTAGTGTAGGTATTTATAGTGAATGATGCACAAATTCCAGGTTGGGGTTAACATTTCCGTTAAGTTGCAGCAGAACTGCCACTCTTCTGGTAAGGATGGGTACAGCACTTTGACTGGGGCCTAAAGCCTGTAATATATGAATTTGGATAAGGTTTTTTTATTGCTGACAAAAGCTAAGTCACTGGGTTCTAGAAATGTGCCCTCATGGTATAAATCTCCCATTGTCGCCATTCCCACCTGCTGTGGAAATACCAGACTTCCCCTTTCTTGTGTCACTGGGTGTTGCGCGAACAGTAGTGCCAGCGTCTATAGTGGTAGCTTGTGTGTTATAATTCCAATGCAGTGCCATGTGTTTATTTCTCTCCGCGATACGTCTGCACGTTGGTGTGTCAGTATACTGCTAAGTGGAGTGGGATATACAACCCCTGCTGCTACTACTAGATGCCGATAGGAGGACCTGGCTTGGCAGTTCGGGCTGGACTGGGCTGGACTGGGCTGGACTGGGCTGGACTGTTCCCACAAGGAACAGGGTCAAGACAGATTTGCATATGGCTGAGTCCAATCTGGGGTGGTGTGGTGAGCAAAACAATGATGGATTAAACCCAGATCCTTGTGACTGTGGGTGAATGTCTGCATTGTCCAGCATTCCGTCCATCAATTGTTTCTTTTGCATAAATCGCCCTCAGTGGAAAGGGTATGCCCAGACGTGGGTCCCATACTCACTACACCACTGGTTCCCTAAAACCTGACCCAAGATGCTTGTTTCCGGTCCAGGGAGGACCTGGCTTGGCAGTTTGGGCTGGACTGTTCCCACCAGGAACAGGGTCAAGACTGATTTGCATATGGCTGGGTCCAATCTAAGGTGTTGGGGTGAGCAAAATAATGATGGATTAAACCAGATCCTTGTGACTGGGGGTGAATTCCGTCCATCAATTGTATCTTTTGCTACTGCTAGATACGGCATATAGCATGACGGATGAAACCAATAGTGGGCATATTGCACTTGAGCACACAGATAGTATAGGTGCAGATCTGGCGCCGCAAAGCCCCCTTGTTTTCCAGTCGATCCTTGGTGGTTTTCAGGCCCATGCTAGTCTAATCAAGTGGAAGAGGTGTGGCGCAGCTGCCCGGGTAACTGACACTGGACACTGGAGATCACGGTTCGACCCCCGGCACCGGCGGCAGGTTAGCCCAGCACCATGTGACTCTGGGCAATAGCTCGTTTAATCTTCCCGACAGCCCCTAGTGCCTTGACACCTTTGGGTAATTGTTCGCGCTTTACAAATACTAGACATTTACATACTGGACATTCTTAATGTTTTAAAAACCTCATTGGGTAGGGTAATTGGAACATTATTAAACAGATATAAAAATGTAAGTAGTATGACCATCTTCATAATGGCCAACCTTTCTGCCATAGATAGTGGCATCTTAATCCATCTGCTAACTTGCATTTTCAATTTCTCTATCGCTGGAACATAGTTCGTGCTAATCACTTCATCCGGATCTCTATGGATCCATGTCTCCACATATTTAACTGGGTCATGACACCATTGCAAAGGGAATTCTAGCATGTGTGGACTAGTAGTAACCTCCGTTAAAGGGAGTATAGTGGATGTGTTCCAATTTATGCTAAGGCCCGAGTATCTCTGAAACGTAATATATTCTCTCAGTATAGGCGATAAATTATTTTAGAGGTCACGTACATATATCACCATGTCGTCTGCATAGAGGGATATACCTAATGGGCACAATCGGAACTTTAGTGCTGCATCAGCATAATTTTGCCTGATTTTACATGCAAGCGGTTCTAGTGCAATGGTAAATATAAAGTGGGAGGGTGTATCCCTGCCGCGTTCCACAGTGTATTTGTGTTTGGTCAGGCACCTGCCCATTTACTCGGACATGTGCTAGCAGTTTTGTGTAGAGGAGTTTGACCCATTGCAACAGCGTTTCTGCCATTCCCAATTCTCTTTAAATTTGTGAATAGATAGGTCGAGTCAAAGGCTTTTGGCAGCATCAAGGAGTACCGCAGCTGCCTCAAACTCTGGATACAGCTTGTGCTCCAGTGCAAAGATTATACGTATATTATGTGATGTGGACTGTGTCGGTATGAAGCCTGATTGGTCTGGCAGTGTAATGGGTTGTATTAATGGCTGCAATCTCATGGCTATGATTTTAGTTGGTATCTTAGCATCCGTATTGATTAGTGACAGTGGGCGATATGAGTCACATCTGTGTGAAGTTTTATCAGGTTTTATTAACGCTACTATCATGGGCTCTCGTAATGTTGGTGGTAGAATCTTTTTATTGTATGCATCCTGATAAGCCCACAAGATGTGGGCTTATCAGTTCTACATATTCTTTATAGAATTCACTTGTGAATCCATCTGGTCCTGGTGCCTTACCATTTGGCAAGGCCTTTATGGCTTCTTTCACTTCTTGCAGTGTTTGGCTGTGCTAGATTTCTCTATGACCATCTGAGAGCCATGCTAAGGCTATATCGTCCAAGATGTCTGTAATTTCCTGTATTCCCTATGATTCTTGGGATGCGTAGAGGCTTCCATATACTTCTGCAAATGTTCTCAGTATTCCTTTTGCATCATACTGGTCTTCTCCTCTATCATCCGTAATCTTTATAATAGTCTGCATTGGTTTTTTGCTCATATTTTTTTTGCTAAGGTGGGGCAAGGCTTCCCTCCTTTCTCATATGCTCCTGTTACCTGAAGAAGCGTCATATATTTGATTTCACTTTCTGCAAACTCATTGTATTTGGTAAGTGTTCTCTGATGCTACCCAGAATATCCACATGATGCGTATGGTCATAGTCATTTTCTAGTTGCTTATTGTTCCCTTCTAAATTCTGCAGTTGTGTATGTATGTCATGAAAAAGAAAGTATGAGTAAATTAAAGTAATAATGATTGAGAGTGAGTGCGAATGAGTGAGTGAGAGTAAGAGTAAGTGCAAAAGAAAGAGTCAGAATGAATGAATGAGTGCAAGTAAATCTGAATGGATGAATGAGAGTAAGTGTAAGTAAGAATGAGCATGAGTGAGTGAAGGTAAGTGACTGGGGGTGAATGCAAATCTTTTCTTATAGATGCATCCATGGCATAATATTGGCACTACATTACTGCATGTAATTATTGGCATCATTGGCACTCATGATAAAATACTAATACTGGCATACTAGAAGTAATTCCTGGCATAATGGGCACCTGTGGAACAATGCTAGCATACTTGAATAAGTTATTGGCATAGGAGGCATCTGTGGCAAAATGCTGACCCTTCAATATTGAGGTCATTTTTTATATGTAAAGTTCACCCATGCTATAAGGACAGCATTAACAGCAACATTCTGGCACTGGCATATTGTAGGTAAATTTGGCAACAGCTGGCACCCATGGCATGTGGGGGCACCCATGACTAAATGCTAGCCCAGGCAAAATGGAAGTAAGTTGTGGCACCCTTAGCAAATTCTGAAAACATCGGGTCAGCTCCTGGGAAGGGCTACGTTTATTGGCTTATCACACCACAAAAAGATTTTAGCAAATTTATGTGCAAATTGTACTTTAATATGCACTATTTTAAGCCAATATTTTTCATAATGTTCCCGGCGGAGACCAGCGCATGCTGCTCTGGAAGAGGCCTGATTCACTATCTGCATACACTAGGTACAACTAGGACAGGTTTGTGCCCCATTTGTTTCTGGCAACGTATCACTCAACATAAATCGAGAATACGTAGAGAAGTGGAAAATGCACCGCTAGTCCATCACTGGGTCACCAAGAAATATGACAAAACTAAACTTAAGTGGACAGTTATGTCCAAAATTGAAAACGACCCGAGAGGGGGTAACATTGAAGCAAGGCTAAATCAGAGAGAAGCAATGCTTATAATGAAATTTGACACAGCAGTCACTGGCCTCAACGAATTGTCTGAAATTTACAGACCCATCACGTAACTTTGCCCTCTTGTCTTAATTTATATCCATGTGACTACATTTCCCACAATCCTTTGAGTCAGAACCACTCCCACAACTAGGAACAGTGAGTGTTCTCAGTCAGCGGTAACAGACCAAAGGGGAAGGAGCGAACGTTGCGACCAGCGATGGAACCCTTGCACTCCGTGTACTAGCGTGAAGCTTTACGAAAGGTAAGATAGGACCCGGCCGGGTACATGACCCTTTCTCACCAAAAATCGACCGATAAATGGTGGACGGCAAACACTCACACACGCTTCTCCCTTCTGTCTCAGCAGATTGAGAAAACGTAGCGTGTAGGAGCGGCAACCACGGGTGACTATTCCCCATCGGCACCGGCGGTTTATACTTCCAAACAGCACGGAACCCTGAAACGGTAAGAAGCCTACCGGGGAGACGCGCTAGTCTATTCCTCAATTAAATGCCACATTAGCGCTTACAAACGCTTTCTACTGTGTTTGTCTCAGCAGATATAGAAACGACATTAACAGCCAAAGAACCAGACCCTCGGAACATTCTTCCCCGCCAACCATCAGTCTTAGTTCAGGTAGGCGCACACACAAGACAGCAAACATGATGAGTGTGGATGCCTAAATGCAGAGCACTTATTGTTCGTTTTTTCCTAACTTGTTTAAGCACACCCCTCTAAATATTTACACCTTGGAATACAATTGCCTGTTGGAGCCACGACCCAACGTTAGAGGTAGGCTGTCGGTGGTTAGGTTGCAGATCAGGTGTTGATTACTTGGTATATTTGAGTCATGATTGTTTTCCTTCTTCTTTATAGTTATTGTTTGGTCCTGAGGAGAACCCTGCCAGTCACAGGGCTCAAAACGCGTCGACCGACCAGGTCCCGGGTCATTTCCCTGATTTGCCTGTAATTTCTTGGGGAACACGTGGAAAGACTTTTTTGCTTCCATTACAATTACTACAATTAAGTGTCAGATAGGTCAAAGAACGGACTATTCATTTGTTGAACCAAAAAAGTTTATTTTGACACTGAGACCATTGTGTATGTGTTGCATGTGTTGTATGAATGGATGGCCAAGAATGCGTTGTATGTAAGTTGAGAATTTATTGTACATACCATATTGTGTGTTTATTTGTATTCAGTGTTTGTATATAATATGTACATAGAATGTTTTGTATTCCCATGCACAAAATCATAATGATGCAGAACTAAAAAGGCATACAAGATCAAAATAAAAGTTTGCAATTTATAAAGCAAGTGTCCATGCCATAGTCTTGTACACTATAGATTCAAACAGGTTGTGAAAATAAGTTTCCCAGCACTGGCAAGTGTGTTGTTTGTTATAATATATACCATTTGTTTCAAAGATCTTGTGAGCATCCTAATAACAGTGGTGACTAAAATGGAAAATTGTTTCTGTTATGTTGTTATATTAATCTTGCATTTATTATGGAACTCAGCAATGTCCATCATAATGTCATAATGTCATCAGGATTATAGTCATGTAACACAACTTTCTGAGAAGATTCAGGGTCAAAGGTCATATGATGCCATGTCATGTGATGTCTTTAAGAGCAAAGGGTGTGCCACTTCTGCTATCCCTAACATTTTGGTGAATCAACGTTCATGGGGTAAGTTCCAAGACTGTGGCTGACGAGACTCCCAACACGGGTGGTTACATTATCATCAAGATCCCACTTAGGCTGTTGGTTTTGACACTGAAATCTCTGAGTGTGACAAAGCTGAATTGTGTGGCCACAAAGAGTCCTTTACTGGACATATGGATTTGCCACCTTGCCCTGGCCCATTATGTTATCTTTGACGTAGTCACTTTTTTAGAAGTTTAAACTTTCTGTGCACCAAGTCAGGAAGCTGTATTTTAACAGGGCTCTAAGAAGCCAGAAACCTTTACTGTGAGTTCATGTTGAACATATTTTCAGAGTATGAAAAAGCTTGTAGTGAGGTCCACTTGTTTTTCTTGCCCTTTAGTGTGCAACCCTTCTGACCAAGCCTCTGAACTTGGTCCTAGTTCTCCGGAGGTGAAAAAAAAGACTAAGGCCATAAGTAGGTAATCTACATTTACCAATTCTAAAATAGAATCGGTAAATGCTATGTAGGAAAAAATTCAGTAAATTTTACCGAATCGGTAAAATTCGGTAATTACTGATTCGGCATTTACCAATTTGGTAATTCCCATTCATTCCTATGGGCCTGGAGGCCCATAGGAATGAATAAGAATTACAGATTCGGTAAATACCGAATCGGTAATAGGGGGAAGGCTTACAAGGGTGGCAGGCTGTCACATTGACACCCTGTTGCACCCCTGAATAGTGCATGGGTGCACATGTGGCACACATACATGCCCTAAGGAAAAGCAAACATTTTCTTTTTCAAAGGTTTTCGATATTTACCACCAACATGTATTTGGTGGTAAATACCGAATCCTTAAATGAAAAATGCACTCGCTTGAGTGCTCCCTACATTAAGGATTCGGTAATTTATCGAATCGTTATTTAAGATTTCGATAATTTACTGATTCCTTAAATTACAGTACAGTAAATCACTAAATCCTTAAACATGCCTCCTACATCTCAAATGCCCAATACGAGGCGGTAACGGCAGATATTCGGTAATTTGGGCCGTTACCGACCGGTATTGGGCTACCTACATCTGGCCCTAAGTATCACATTTCCACAGCTCCAGGAAAAGTCTTGTATCCTCTTTCTCCTCAGACCAGGTTTCTAGAAAGCAGGGGTCAAATGTATGACCCTATTTTGCATGCGCAAACGAGTTTGCGACCTGCTTGTACATGCAAAATACAAAAGGGCCATGTACTAACCCTATTTGCAACTCGCTAAATAGGATTAGAGACTCGCTATCAAAAAGGTGCATTCCGAGGGCATCCCTTCCTAATAGCGAGTCTCAGCCCTATGCATGACTGTTTTCTGACCACAATTGTGGTCACAAAACAGTTGCAGTTTATCACCCTTCTCAGAAGAGTGGTAAAGCACTCGCCAAACGGAAGGGGTCCCTGAGGGACCCCTTCCCCTTTGTGAATGCAGGGGAAAATATTTTTTAGGGGCAGGCAGTGGTCGCATGGACCACTACCTGTCCTTAAAAAAAGAAACGAAAACGTTTCATTTTTCATTTTTTAAATGCATTCCATTTACCTTCTGGGTAAATGGTCTGCATTTTAAAAAAACTGCTTTTTTAGAAGCAGTCCCAGACATGGAGGTCTACTGAGCCCAGAAGGCCACCATACCTGGAAGGGCCAGCCATTCCCAATGGGGTCGCAAATTGCGAGTGCCTCATGAATATTCATGAGCCTTTCCATTTGCGTCCCCTTTGCGAATCTCAAACAGTGTCTCAGACACTGTTGTACATAGCATTGTGCAATTCGCAAATTGCGACTTGCAATTGAGCGCAATTTGCGAGTCCCAAAATGCTATGGTTGTACATCTGGCCCCAGTTCTCTCTCTCTCATTAGGCCTACTTCAGGTATCACTCCTTTACAGTCAGGAATTTTGAATTGCCCCTTCCTCAGAGCTTTCTCGCCAATAGTTAATGACCCCACCCGGATTTAGTCTGACTACTATCCAGTCCCGGGTAATCCATCTTGTTTATAGCTTGCTTCCTTGCCCCCTGATGATTTTTTACTTCAATTTCAGAGACTAAGTCAGAAGATAAACTTCCAACTGGGCCAAACTTAGTCTCTGTATCTGACCCATGCTCCATCGCGTTGGGCTTAACTTGTGTCTAGGTATGTTCTAGAGTGACCAGTTTCCCACTGTTGACGCTTTATGCTTATTGGCACTGAGATTTAATTTAAACTTTAAAAATTCATATATCCGGTTAACACTATTTTTTTATGAATTGGAGTGGTATTTTTATTGTGTTGTGTTCTGAATTTTTAAAAGTTTTGTAACTTGCAAATGCTTTACACATTTTCTAAAGTTAAGCCTGTTACAAGGGGTTGAGCTCAGGTTTGAATTACTGAACATTTTATTGCATTGCATAACATGGATAGTGCCATTATTACTTGTGGTGGACTATCATCCACTCCAACTAATGATCCTTCCACTTGCCTAATAAACCTCTCAGACAGTCCTCTTATGCGCAATGCATTTATTATATACTTTGGGAAAACCCAGCCCCTTCAGAGTCTGCACCAATACTAAATAAGTTTGTGCCTTTACACTCTGCCTGCCTCACCCACAAATGTAGAAGTTTACCTCGACACCACCAGCAAATGAGATGATTACAGGTGCATTAGTAGCAGAAATAATCAAGGCTGAATAAAAGCAAAAAAGAACACTAGGGAGACAGTTCACTCATGTTAGTTTCATTAGTTTATCCTAAGGTAAAATAGCATCGAAATCCCTGATGCACTACTCTACTTAAAAAACGTTTCCCTAATCCTGCTCGATCTTCCTTAGAGATTATTCTTTTAAAAAAGAGATTTTTGGGCGCAAGAAATTGGCTTCATCTCATCTTTGCTAGAATAAAGGTGAAGGCTCTTTTAAGGTGAGTGCCTATGTCACTTGGTTTTCAACAGCTGCTAGTATCTTTCTCGCTAATTCACCTGCAGGAGGGTCATATTAAAATTAAGGGTGTGCGTAGTTCGCGAAGTAGCGCTACGCGAAGCTACGCGAAGTGCACTTCGCACTACGCGAACTTCACGTAGCACTACGCAAGCTGCGTAGTAGCATGTTCGCACTGTGCAAGATGCGTTTTCAATGATTGCACAGTGCGGACAAGCATCTGACACCGTGCAATCATTGAAAACGGCATCTTGCACAGTGCGAGCTGTAGTTTTCTGCTGCTCGAGTAGATTATTACTCGAGCGGCAGCTTTCTCAACAAGAACTGGTAGTTTCTGATTGAGAGCGGTCGCGAGCATGCGCAACCACTCACAATGAGAAACCTTACCTCCCCGCATTGAAAATCTCGCCGGGATGTCATTTTGCTTGCTCGCGGTCGCGAACATGACGTTCAGGACCGCGAACAAGCAAAAAATGAGCGCTGCACTATGCCACGCTGCACTACACGCGTTCACACTGTGCTACATGCCGCTCGCGTAGTGCGAAGTTGCGCAAACTTCGCAAACTCCGCGAGCGTAGCGTAGTGCTTCGCCTAGGGTTAATTAAAATCCCATACAACTATTCCCCATCTAACCTGCCTGCTATCATCACTGACAAATGATGACACTCAATCAAGTTCGTATGTAATGCACAAGACCCTACCTCCTACACTCCTTCACTGCCACAGTCTCGCCATTCATCACTACAGTCCTGAAACCTTTTCTAAGCTAGGGCATCTAAAGCATAAGACCTTCTGGTAGGCAATGCCTCTGAATTCTTCACTAGCTCAATCACACTTGTTCTCCCAATGTCCAAACGTCATGGTCACCTATTCTTCTGTCCCTGGTGGCAGCCCATAGTACCTCTATCACTGTAAACAAAAAAAAGCATAATTTATATTATTCATACTTGGTGAATGTCTGCCCATAAAACTGATGGGATAATGCAAAAACCTAACATCAACTAATGCAACACTTTTGCACTCTGAAATCCTTTGCTCTCTGACTTTTCACTAGAGCCACCACAGTTCGGTTGTCAACATTGAAAGTGATCTTCCTGTATGCCAATTCATCACTCCAGACCAATAAAAACCTTCACCAGAGGGAGAAACTCAAAACATGAAATATTCCTGCCCTGCCTAGTCCAGTATTAAAGTGACTCCTCAGCAAAGCAATGGCTATCCAATGGTAAATCTGAATGTGCCAAAGTGCCTTGTCCTCAGAAAACCACATTTTCACTCAATTGAATAGTTCAGAATATAGCTCCAAATCCTCAAATATGCCCTCACTACCATTGTGATCCTCACTCTGTGATGAAACAGAACTGCCGCAGACATAGTGAAGCACAACTTTCTGCAAATTGTTCTGCCTGCCCCCACCACTTAACATGCACAATTCAAATGCCCTAACAGCATCTGCGGTTTCGGCAACTCTAGTTTTCTCATAGCCACTGCCACTCCCACTCCCAACATCCGCATCATCTCTTGTGCCTTCTCTTTCATTATTCCCATCTGCATCTCATCAAAATCTAGTTCAATGCCGAAAAAGGTAAAGAAATGTACTAGGATTGTGTTTTTTCTTGAGCTATAGGAACTGAAACTTGCCTCCCAGTTCCAGTAAAACTATCAAGCCCTTCAGACTTTCACCTGAATCCTTCTGTCCAATAAAAGCAATTAATTCAGTTAATGAGTCAGCGCCTTTTAATCAGCTCAAACCATAAAGGTCTACTGAAGGAAAGAGCTGAAAGTCTCAAATAGGGAACAGGAAATAGCACAACCAATTGGCAGCATTCACTCAACAAAAGTGGCCTTGTCAAATTGCATCCCTAGGAGGAACAAACCAGTTGGACAAACTCGCAAAATCCGAAAAGTCAATTAAATATTACTGTTTACCAGTTGTAATCCTTCCCCATGCTCTCATCAATTTAATGGCATTATCAAATGTGACTTATTGAACAGAGGCATCTTTGATCTCTATTAAGTCATTCATTGAACTTCCTTGTGGTGAATAAATCCAAACTCTCCATCCACCTTCTTTGGAACCACTCTCAAAGGTGAAATTATCAAATCTGGTAATGATCAGAAATCTGCGTGACCCAATACCTTGCAGTGCTGCACTTCTTTAGGCAGTTTCCCAGCCCCCACTTGATACAAATTCTTAGCTGACCTCAAAATGTCTACCCACCTCCTCTCCCTTGTACCTTGGTATTCCACACGAAACCCTCTCTAAACCCCAGTTCCAGCATACTGGCCGCCTCTTTGTCTGTAGAAAATGCCACCCAGTTGCATAACCTATCAATTCTAACTGGTGTAGGTGCCCTGTGGTACAGATTGTTGCTGATTTCCCTGTTCCTTTGTAGACTGCCTCTATCGCCAATTCACCACCTGTCCAAAGCACAGAATGATTGGATGTTTTCACCTACATTTTAAACATTCTTGCATGAAACACCACAATGTCCTGGCACAAAAAACCCTGTTAAGCCCCCAATAGAGGCCCCTGCATTGATGGTTTCCCCCTGGCATAGACTCCTGCCCAAAACTCGGCAGGGTGCAGTAGAAATGGCTAATATTGCATCACTTGCCATAAGGCCATGTATACCAACTGAACAGAGGCCATTCCATGTGTCCACAACTCACTGTCTACCACCCCAAAGCTTTTTCTGGGTTAACACTAAACCTTTGCAAAAATTCCTCATCAAATCAACCACAACAGTCCCCCAAAATCCAGCTGCACTTTCCCTATATCATCAAACACCTGAATATTGCAAGACATCTATCTGCATGTTTTTCACAACAGACACTGGTATATCACAGTTTTCACTGAGACCCTGGGATATCTCATTATTGTCCATTCTTCTTTTGAACCATCATTGGTATTAATCTTTATGAAATTATTTGCATTATCAATACAATTTCTATTCCAAATATTTTCTCGAGTCACTGATGGGAAGTGAAGTCTCAAATGCATTGTTATACCAATATGTGGTAGCTTCTTCCTGCACTCACTAACTCTTTCCTTTCCCTACTATCCCCAGCTACATCCTTCCCCACCACTCTCTTTCATATTCAGTCCCCTTCACCACTGAAATCTGTGCCTCTTATCCCATGCTCTTTGTACCACCGACTCCGATCGCCCCTATTTCCCTTCCAATCTGTCCAAATTATCCACCTGGTTAACCTTCACCGTAGACCAAGGACGGACTGGCAGTACCGTGCACCAGGCGTTTGCCCAGGGGGCTGAAACAGTGAGAGCCAATTTTGTTACTGAGGGCCTGTTTTGCAGTAGTACTGCAATATCAGCCCACAGTTACTAAATCAGCAAGCCAACAAGTACATTCATTAGTACTCTCTCCAGTTATGTAAGTTTCCAGCATCCCGAGGACAGCGCTTTACCCGTGCACTCTACTGCTGTTTTGAAAACGTTATCAAATTGGACACTACTTACTAGTCTTTTTTAATAGCGTTTGTGTGCTAGCTCACAGGGCCATCAATTAATAGTAGCGCATGAAATCACTAACACTGATGACCCTGGAATAATTACATTGGTCGCCTGCCTCGAGCTCCCCGCCCTCTCAGCTTTAGTCCCTCCCTTGCGCCTCATTTGTCACCACGTCACGCAGACTCCTTAAGTCCTCGTCGAAGTGACCTTGTTGTGATCTCACTAATGTGAGCTACAGACAGCCAGGACCAGCACAACCCAGCCAGAGACTAGTCCACCAGCACCCAAGCCGAGCAGCAGGCAGTGGCGTAATGAAAGTTGAGGGGGCTCACCTGCAAGGTACATAGAAGGGGCCCCTGCTCCGGATTTAATCCAGAACTCTCAGGCAAGAGTACTGTGCTGAGGGGATCCCTTGGTGCTCAGGTGCCCCTGCACCACAGGGGCTGCAGGGACCTGTGTTACGCCACTGCAATGGTTTAGCATGCAGAACAGTGGTGATAGCATAGCATAGTTATTGGTTTGATAGTTAAATATGTGACCAGACCTTTTTATCTGAGTCACTGTATTGTGTTTTTATCTAGGAACCTGAATCAATATTGCTATTTTATACCCTTGTACGGCTATAATCAATAATATCACTATAATGGCATAAGAATCAGATCCATATTTAAGTAAAGAGCCCTTGCAGTCCAAAGCACGGCAGAAGCTACTTCCTTGGATTCCTAGAAAGCACAACGAGTTCTTTCGACACACCAAACCTCCAGCAACCTGGGAAATCCCCATTTGCTTTTGTTTTGATTTGTCATTAAACTCCTGCGAACACTAAAGGAACAGTCAGTTCTTAGTGACATCTTTATTGACGTCTTATGTCCAAACCTTACGTCAAACTCGGCACCTTTCAGGTATAAATATACCAACGTTGCCTTAAGCAAACACACAGTGGTGGTTTTGGAGCCGAGCAGCTATCTACTTGCCCGAGAGCACAGCTGATGCGAGAGCCAACGGACGCTGCCCCTACTCTTTGACGCTCTGAGAGAGACGCTGTCTTTTCTCCTGCCGAGAAATCCATCTCCGGTGTTCTCAGCCGCCTTCGCGGGCTGCTGGGATATTGAGTCCTGAAAGAGAGATACCAGACCTCCTGCATTCTATTACCCAGGTACAGAGCTGACTAAATCCTTCAAGAGAATTCTTGAGTCAGATTCTTGGCAAAACCAACTTAACTTAAACTGCTACTTACTTACTCCTTCCCACGTATTAGGCTTAGGTCAGGTACACCGGGGTAGGCATAGTTAGAAGCACCAGTTGAGTACGTTAGTCAATTTATATATGTATGTATATATTTTATCTATTTTAAAGTATCTTATGGCTAAGAAACCATATCAATGCTTTTACAGTATTATTTCATAATACTCTTTTTACTGTACGCACTTTACTTTACATTAAGTATTGCAATTATGGCAATTCATTTCTCTTGCATGAGAAAGAAGACTGCTCAATAAATTACACCTTTTTATTGAAAACCCCCCTCTCTCTTTTCTCTGCCCCCCGGATGCAACTAAGTACGCACATTTGACTGAGTAAAATAGCTGTCTATTATTTTCACACGACTCTAGAGATACACTCTTATTCTGAGGGAGGAAAGTTGTCATGTTATATGGTTGTCGGAAGCTAATCCCTTCTTGTCTATCCAGGGGGATGTATGACGTTACAACACATACTTTTACCACGCATACCATTACAACGTGGTATTTACAATGCATACCATTACAACGCATAGCGCTTTGGGGTGCTGGATAGTGAATAGTTTAATTTACTATTCCAACTCCAGTCCCCGTGGACACTAGGAAAGGTGTTGGATAGTAAATTAAACTTATTCCCTATCCTAGAGCGCCCCCCAGCACAATGCGTTGTAATGGTTTGCGTTGTAATGACTGCGTTGTAATGGTAGTGCGTGGTAAAAGATTTGTTGTAAAGGTTGTATACCATCCAGAGAGGTTAAACTCCTCCTCGTTTATTCGAGAAAGTTTCTAGTGACTTCTGAGCTAGCTGGCAAACCTTAAGTCTAATATAGTCAGTAGAGACCTAGTCGACCTCAGTCTTCCGTCTACACTGCTGAATATATTATTCCAATGCTCAGAGCCTATTGGGAATATAGGAACTACACTACAACTGAGTGGAGGCCTCATCTACTTGTGTAAAGCTCTGCTTTTATGCACCAAGTCCTTTGTGCTAATATCCCGCATGATGTGTCAGTGAGCCAGAGTAATGAAGGCCAGATTGATCCGTTTTGGGTGTCCTTGGCCAGGGTCTTCACAAAATGAAAGAGAGGACTCTGTTCCTGGACAGTGAATGGGTATTGCTCACCATCCTGTAGGTGGAGAGTGGAACCCTAGATATTGAAGGTAGGTGGGAGAAGACAGGGCTCCTTTTGGTGTTCTATTAGGCCTTTTGGTTAGCAAGGAGCTGCAAGGAGTAGTCTTTCTGAATACTTTCATTTTGTGAATGGTAGCAGTGAGGCGTGCAACTGCAGACTCTATTGGGAAGGAGAGAAACCTTTAAGTAAGTCCTGTCCATTAGTCTTTCCCTGATTTCTCCTTGATTTGGACTGATGATGAAATCCAGGTGCAGAAACCTCACACTTCTTTGTGCGTCGATTGTTGGTGATCCACGTTGGAGAGTACCCTGCGTAAGGGACCTCACTCTACACAAAGGCTGCATATGGAGAACAGCCTGGAAAGGACTATTGAAAGGAAAACCATCCTAACTGCTTCTACAGTGTCACCAGTAGATTTACAACCCATGAGTGCTAGTTGTTTATAAAAAAAACTTCATTTTTGAGTGTATGTGTAAACTCGAAGTGTGGCTTATCTTGTTGCGTAGATTGCAGTTGTCCATTTTTTGTCTCTCCGCGCTTTAGTGATATTCCTTTTCACAATCATTTTATTGCACGAAGCATGACTTTTTTAATTGCTCAACTGTGCTCAAATTGTTAGTGTTTCATGATTGCATTTGATGCTAGACCCAGCGTCACCAAGTGCTAAGAGAGGAAGGAAGACAGTGGGAGCTGGAGACACGCGGGAAGATCATGTGGAAATTAAATTCAATTCACGGACACACACACTGTATTTTACTCAGTGCCCTATTAACATATTGTTGATATTAATACTCTGCTTCTCAGTTTCCTTCAGATCCTGGTACGAGCATGTGAAGCCGCTCCGGATTTAATCCGGAGCACCCAGTACTGTGCTGAGGGGCCCCCCTGCAACTCTGCCCCCCCCCCACCGCGAGGCCTGCGGGGGCCTGTGTTACACCCAGCAGGCAGCTAGCTACCTTTACAGTAAGTGCTGCTGATGCCATGCGGCCCATGCCTGCCTGGGTACATTTGACAGCTGCCGCCAGTAGCCAGTATCAATAAACGAGCCAGTTGTTTTTCACTGTTTCCAAATGCAGTATTTAATTGTGATCTTGGCCACAGAGAGCATCAAGTACCTGCTTCTGGAAAGATGTTCGTCCTGAGTGCTCTTAGATGTCTCTCTAAGATGCTTATGCACTCACCAAAGGCCAGTCAGCAGTGATTTGTCAACTCACAAAACATATTGTTAGTCCAGCAGTCTCTATGTAATTGGAATTCACATGCCCTGCTGTATGTGGCTACTGTACAGGTTACACTTTCACAAATGTCATGCAATAGGAACAACACTAATAAGTGAAAAACAAAGGTTTTCAGATGCGCTTTTGGCATTCAACTCTTCTCTGGAATGCTTGGATTATTTATTATCCACGTCTCTAAAAATGACTCCCTGTCCAACAGGGCCACTTGTACGGAGCTAGAGTGTCTCGTAATGAGCTGAGAGATCTCTAGTTCCTTGGAACCATTTCTGTCTTACACATGCCTGAGCTATCTTTAAACCCCCTTTTTCACATTGTGGTCGGTGTCTTTGTGTCCCCCATTCAGGACTGGCTCATCAACTAACAGCCCTCAACTGCACCCCACATTTTCTTAGCTCCACTAGTCCACTAGGCCTAAACTGGATAAATCACTTAATATGCAAGATCACATCAGTGTGACAACAAGAAGGGCCAATCACCAACTCTTCACATTAAGAAAAATCAAACTGTTGCTCCTGCCTGCTGATCTGCAACTAGCTGTCCAATCCCTAGTTATCTCCTGTTTAGACTACTAAATTGTGACCCTGGCTGGGCTACTCAAATGTAAACTGGCCCCTATAAGGGCCACTCTGAACTCTGCAACCAGACTCATCAAGGACTCAAGAAAATGTGATCACTTCAAGCCAGATCTAATCCAAACTGGCTTTCCCTGGATGCAAGGATCAGGTACAAGATAGCCTTCTTGATGCACAACGCACTGCATCAGAACACGACCACTTACATGGCAAATCAACTTGAACTATTGTGTGGGAATCGCACCCTAAGAAGTTCAAACACTATACTGCTGAAACCACCAAATCTGTGTTTTTATCTAGTATGTTTTTCTGTACCAGCTTGGCTTGAATGCACAGCGCTCTGATACCCTGCAGGGCCTTGTTCGTGCTATCAAACTTTTCAAATAAAAAACTAAATTAAAAAAATGAATAGTGGTGTGGTGGTATCCTTTTTCAATATAGTTGTGGTATTTTATACACTATCAGTTGTGATTTTTTCTCACAATAGTGGTGTGTCGCCATTTTAACCTTGGTGATGGTGTCTTTGTACAATAGTTGTGGCGTTTTTCCTCACACTGGTAGTGGTGACTTTTCTCACAGTAGAGGTGCGCCTTTATCACAGGAGTGATGTGTCTTTTATCGGACTGGTGGTGTCTTTGATACTAGTCATACCATCTTTTTTCACAGTAGTGGTAGTGTCTTTCTTCATTAACAGTGGGTCTTTTCTCACACTTGTTCTTTTTTTTGCTAGGATAACCCTCACCTCCCATCAATCCTCCCTTGAAAGGGTCAGCTTGCTCACTATGCACTGTATAGAGGCTGGTCTAATAACATTGGGAAACATCCTTTACAACAAAACTTTTTCCACACAGTACCTTTACAACGCAGGAATTACAACGCAAGTCGTTACAACAACTTCCGCTGGAGGGCGCTGTAGGATAGGGAATAGTTTAATTTACTATCCAAAACCTTCCCTACTATCCACGGGGACTGGAGTTGAAATAGTAAAAAAAACCTATTCACTATCCAGCGCCCCCCAACGCAAGTCGTGGTAACGACTTGCATTGTAAAACCTGCGTTGTAAAGGCATGCGTGGAAAAAGCATACGTTGTAACGACATACATCCAATAACATTTGCCAGGGCTGCTTTGGCTGCTTTGAGCTCCCAGTCCTGCCCTGCCGTACACTCCTCACCCACTAATCCATCTGCTACACCTATTGACTTAACATTTTTGTACTCCCTATTACCTTTTTCATATCACATGTTGACCACCATTTCCCCATACCCTGTTGCAATGTTCTGCCAATTCCACCATGGTTTTCCTCACTTATTTCTTCTGATATGCTCCTCCCAGATGTTTTCTCCTTGTCCTGCAACACACCAACATTCATGTGATCACTAAATCAATCAGGGGTTTTTAGAGCGTGCTGCTCACCCGTGAGGGTCTCAAGGTGCTGAGGGGGGGGGGGGGGGGGTGCAGCTCTGGATCAGTTGAAGAGCCAGGTCTTGAGGCTCTCCCTAAAGATGTACAGAGTGGGGGAGTGTCTGATGATGACAGGGCAGAGCGGAGGTTCCTTTTGGATATGTGGAAGGAGACTCCTTTGTTGTGGTGTTTGGGTCTGATGTTGTGGAGGGATTTGTAGGCGTGGGTGAGTAGCTTGAAGGTTACTCTCTTCTCAATGGGGAGCCAGTGGAGGTCTTGCAGGTGCTGGGTCATGTGCTCATGTCATGGGGTTCCGAGGTCGAGTCTGGCTGCGGTGTTACTGATGGTTTGGAGCTTGTGTAGCATGGTTTTGTTGATTCCGGCTTAAAGGGCGTTACCGTAGTGCACGGATGACGGTCTTTCTGCATTCTGAGGGGATCCACTTGAAGGTCTAGCGGAGGATGCGGAGGGAGTTGAAGCAGGTGGAGGCGACAGCGTTGATCTGGCGGGTCATGGTGAGGGAGGAGTCTAGAATGATGCAGAGGTTTCAGGCGTGGTCTGATGGAGTGGGTGGGTTTCTGAAGGCAGAGGACCACTCGGAGTTCTACCAGGCAGTGGAGGAGTGTCCAAGGATGAGGACCTCTGTCTTCTTCGAGTTGTGCTTCAACTTAAGGCAGCTGTTGTTTATCCAGGCCGCAATGTCTTTCTATCCTTCCTGGAATCTGAGTCTGGTGTCTTCGGGGTTCTTTGTGAGGGAGAGGATGAGCTGGGTGTCGTCGGCTTAGGATACTATGCTGAGCCCATGCTGTCTAACGATGGTGGCAAGGGGGGCCATGTAGATGTTGAAGAGCGTTGGGCTGAGCTAGGATCTTTGGGGAACTCCGCAGTTTATCTCTGTGGGTTCGAAGTGGAAGGGTGGGAGTCTGATCCTTTGGGTTCTGCCGGTGAGAAAGAAGTGGATCCAGTCGAGGGCGGTTCCCCGTACGCCGGCGTTGTGGAGTCTGGTGGCGAGAGTGCGGTGGGAGACAGTGTCGAAGGCTGCGGAGAGGTCTAATAGGATGAGGGCCACTGTGTGGCCCTGGTTGAGTAGCATGCGGATGTCATCGGTGGCAGCGAGGAGGGTGGTCTCGGTCTGTGGTTGCTGTGAAAGCTGGACTGGGAGGAGTCGAGGATTGCGTTCTCTTTGATGAAGGTGGCCAGCTGGGCATTGAGGAATCTCTTGGTGCTTCTGTCTGTGAAGGGAAGGAGAGAGATGGGCCGGTAGTTTTTTGGGTCAGCAGAGGATTTCTTGAGGAGGGGCTTGACCTCGGCCCGCTTCCAGTCATCGGGGAAGATGCTGGATTGTGGAGGTGTTTATGGTCCGGCATAGTTCAGGTGCTATGTTGGCAGCGGTTCTGTGGTAGATGTGCAGCAGGCAGGGGTCCACGGGTGCTCCTGAGTGGGTGTTCTTCATGGTCATGACGGTGTCTTCGGTGGTAGCCAGTTTCCAGGTGGTGATGGTGGGCTGGTTATCGGTGGTGGAGAGGAAGGTGGTAACTGGAGTCTGTTCGCTGAAGTTGTCGTAGAGGGCCTTAGGTGGAAGTAGGAGCTGAGCTTGTTGCAGAGGTCCTGGAATGGTGTGGCATCCGTGGCTTCGCTGGGGGGTTTTGTAAACTGCTGAATGACGTTGAAGAGTTCTTTAGCGTTACTGGTGTTGGTGTGGGTTTTGTTCTGGATAAAGGTCCTATTGATGGCTCTTATGCACTGGTGGTATTCAGTCATGGCGTTCCTGTAGATGTTCTGATCTTCAGTGGTTTTCCTGTTCCTCCAGAGTTTCTCGAGGCATCTGTAGGAGTGCCTGGCTTCTTGGAGGTCGGTGGTGAACCAGGCAGCCTTCAGGGGGCGTTGTTGGAGGGGTGCGAGGTGGTCTGCGCAGCTGGTGATCCAGCGGTGTAATTCTTTGGCTGCAGAGTTTAAGTTGGTCATGGCGGAGGGGGGGTCATTGTAGCATCTACCCCAGCTCTGGAGCATGCTAATAACTATGTCACACACAGAGCTCTGTAAAACACATCTTTATTGTTCAGCATGCAACTATTAACTGAATTCCATGTGTCATAGACTTTATTGACCACACCCTGGCACACCCCAAATACCTCCCAACTGATTCCTTAACTTTGTAAGGAGTCCGCATAGGGCCACAGGGGTCCTGCTGCACATAATCACACAATACTACATCTCCCCCTTTGTTAAATAAAAAATATGGAAAACATATATACATTAGAGTTCCTCAATGAGTCATTGAGGTGCTCACACTAATCTTTCAGATCAAGTTTTACGAGGTGAAGTTGCATTGTCATCTGGCTTCGTAGATTTAGCTTCCGATGCTTGACTTGGGCCCCCAGGTGGACTCATCTCACTCATACGGTCTGGAGCCAATTAACCTAGAGGCATATGCTTGAAATGTGGCGAGTCTTGCCTAATGGACTTTCCTGGACATTGAGCGGTCACCACATGTCCTTTACTTGTCACGACTCTCAATTGTTCAGCAATGGGTCAGCCTTGTGTTTCTGTTTTTGTTTGACTAGGACCCGGTCTCCGTCCTTCAAAACTGTGTCCCAAACATGCACGCTTATCTGCATCGACCTTCTTACTTTTGCAAGAAGTGTCTGTGACACAGATCCCACCAGTGTTTAATACTATGCTTGTGGTCTATTGTGGTAGCTTTGTCCCAGTGTCTCTCCCAAACAGCAAGGTGGCTGGGTTTTCACCTGTTGTGGAACAGAGAGTCATCCGATAGGCACATAGGGCTGGACATAAGGATGGCTTGAGATCAATTCCTTCAAACTCAGCGGGCTGAATCACTTTGTTGAGGGTACCCATAAATCGTTTAATAACACCATTTGCCTGTGGCTAACGAGAAGTGCTTTGCTGATGGTTGACGGTCAAACAACTGAGAAAGTCCTTAAATTCTCTTCTATTGAAGGGTGAACTGTTGTCGGATTTGAGGATAACAGAACATTGCACACTGCAAAAATATCATCCAGCATTTTGATGACCTTGGTTTGGGTGGTCGATGATAAATCTTCTTCTAAGGGAAGACGTGATTGCTCATCAGTAACTATCCTGAGATGATGGCCATTGTTTAATGTTCCAAAGAAATCAACTGCAGTTTTCTCCCACAGTCATTTAGGAAGATCAGACATAATTAGCGAATGCTATATGGTCTTGGGAGATAAGCACTTACACAGGTGACATGCTTTCATTTCCTGCTCAACTTGTTTGTCAAGGCGAGGAAACCAAACTCGATATCTGAGGACTCTAATGGTGGCTACAATGCCACAATGTCCCTTTGTGTGCCAGTTCAATGACTTGTCTCAAATTCTCAGTTATAACAATCCTTGAACCACTTAGTATAATACCTTCTTGGGTGATAAAAATGTCTTACTGCACATTATCGAATTTTTGATATTCATCGTCATCTATGAGAGGCCGAGTAAGCTTTCTCCTTGATTACGTTGCAATGATATCCTTGAGTGTAAGCATGTCTATGTCTGTGTTAGCAGCAATGATGTGCTCAAGGGATAGAGCTGCAGGGGTGCTAGATTTTACTATGAAGTTAATGTATTTATCAGCTGCTTTAGAAGTTGCACTGTGACACTGTAACAGCACCCATGAGAAGTAATATGTGGGGTATAGATCCTTTCCCGGCTTATGCACAATAGTGTAGTCATATTCTTGTAATAGTGTAGTCGTATTCTTGCAATCTCAACCCCCACCTCTCGATGAGCAGGGGCACCTTGGCTTTCGAATCCCCAAATCTGGTGAGCAACGCCTGGTGGTCAGTGACAAGGGTGAAATGCTTTCCGTACAGGAACACATGATAATGTTCAAACGGCTCTTGCTTCCTGGCTGAGAATAGGGATGTTCAGTATGAGATAGACTTCTGCTTGCATAGGTGTAATGACCGGATTCTCAGACCAAGAATCACCCACTCACCTAGATACAACCAAACCAGGCCAAAACGTAACACCATCCCTTCCCGGACCCTATTTACAATGGTTCCTGAATACTTACCCGGGAATGGGGCACTCGCAATATACAAGCTTATATCATCAAAAACACTGCTAGATCTAAGGGGTTACTAAGAATAGTCACTAATAACTACGGAATTCCATGTCCCATCCTATGATCTTACCTTATAGCCCCGCGACAATCTGGCCCGGACTATTCTACCCTCCTTCTCATGGTGGAGAGCAGCTCACTATACCACACCAACCACAATTGGTGTTCTCATTAATGCCCTATCTTGAGCGATCTCACTACACACCAATCACAATTGGTGCTCTCATTAACGCCCTATCTTGAGCGATCTCACTACACACCATCCCCAATCGGTGCTCTCATTAACGCCCTATCTTGAGCGATCTCACTACACACCAATCTCAATTGGTGCTCTCATTAACGCCCTATCTTGAGCGATCTCACTGTCCTATTAATACCTTCTTCTCTCTCTACTGTGGAAGTTTCTTTATACCTAATATTTACTGGGGGTCTATCTTATATAAATTGTTATCCCTCATGTGATAGATAGGAGATCTGATCCTCTCACACAAGAACTGCCAAATTGTTACACTTAAGAATTATTCCCTGACATAAAACTCACATCAATCTCCCGCATCAGTTCCCTGTAGGAAGGGAATCGCCCATCCTTCCATACGATAGCACCTGGCTGTAAAGAAAGGTTAGCTTTATCATAGAAACAATACTCAAGTATGTGTTCGTTACAAACTGGGGTCCCTTTATTACACAATAACATACAAAGAAAACATTATATTATAAAGTCACAACACTACCTAATAATCTAAGCATAGCCTGAAAAGTAAAGGAAAGAATTAGTATAAATGCACTATAATAGCAGGACACACTTCACCTTATAATTACGGAGTCCGGTTCTAACTGTCATCTGGGTCCCTCTCTCGTCTTTGCCTTGGCTCATCTCAGATTCTACTCTGCACCCACGGATACACGTCTGCACCGCTATGCTCCTTCAAAGCACTGGAACCCTTCTCTTGTCTTCTTCTTCTCTGTGTCTCAGCTCTGCACCAATCACTTTACACTGGCTTCCTCTCTCCCACAAACTGTCTTCACCTCCAGACTTCAATCTAATGATATAGTTTCAGCCGCTCTGGAAGCCATCTGTTCAACTAACTTCTTCACTCTGATTGTTCTAACTCCGACGTTTAACTATCTCCAACCACTCTAACAGACTGACTCATGATGTAGCTTCAGTCTCTTCAAAAGATCATCAGCCTTCGATCGTTCCAAACTCCAACTGTCGACTGCATCTGCTAACTGTCATCTGCCCTCTCTGCTCTTCTATTCTCTGATAATATGGGAAGCTCTCTGCTCATGGAAATTTCCAGTAAGCACCCTGACTCCCACCGAATTCCTGTACCAAGTCCGCGCTCCCTGCGCTCCCACAGTGGCCAGCTGTAGTTGCGTCTAGAGCCCGGGGAAGATAGCACATTCCTTCGATAAGGGCCAGTCCTCACCGGTTTCTAACTAGTGAATAACAGGCTCAACTCTAAACATCACTTCTGACCTACAAGCGCCTCAGACAACTGAGGCAGGAAGACAAGATGGCTGCTCACTAGTTTAGACCTTTAGGCCCGAAAAGAGGCAAAAGAGACATAGAATCATGCCAAAGCCAATAGGCAAACACTGCAAATAGATAAATACTGCAAAGGAAAGATGGCTACCCTCTAGTTTGGGCCTCTAGGCCCGAAAAGAGGCAAAAGAGGCATAGAATCATGCCAAAGCCAATAGACAAGCCCTACAAATAGGCTAAAAATAGGGATCTAACCACTATACTAGGATGGTAGTAGACCAAAGTCACCATCACTCAGAAATAGGACAAAATATCCGGTCACTACAATAGGCCACAATGTTTCTCTGAGCATTTGGATGTCCATTGTGTTGAGCAAGGATCACCCCCAACCCCATTGGGCTTCCATCTACAAAAATGTCAGTATGTAACTTTGGATCAAAGTAAGCCATTTCAGTTGCAATTGCATGTTTAATTTTCTTGAAGCTTCAATCACATTCAGAGGCCTATAGAAAGGGAACATTCTTTTTTGTCAACTCTCTCAATGGGACATTCAACATGGCAAAATCCTGAATGTATCTGGAGCAATAGCTAGCTATGCCTAAGAAGAATCGCAGCATGATTACATCTTACAGGGGCAGGTGATAACAATGCTTGTACTTTTTCAGGGTCAGTAATCATTCTCCCTTTGTAGAAAAGATGCCCAAAGAATTTGAGTCTGGTTTGTGAAAATCACACTTTTCTGCATTTAACATGAGACCTGCATTGGTGAGCAAAAGACATACTGGTGTAAGAGCTTTGTCATGCTCCTTTCATGTTGCCCCAAACACTAATATAACATCACTGTAGTTAAAAGCATGTGTAACAGGTTGAATTACTCGGCGAATGACATCCTGAAAGATTTCTGCAGCCGACGACACACCAACATTGTGATTTTTCTATCTGAACAAACCAACATGAGTAGAAAAAGTAGTATTGTGCCTACAGTTCTCTTCCAGTTCGAGTTGATGGTATCCTATGTTCAAATCAAGATGGGAGAAGACTAAGGTGACATTCAGCTGTGTAATCATGTCCACTATGTATGGATCTGGATGCCTTTCTCTCTTGATTACTTTATTGGCCTGGTGCATATCAACACAGATGTGCAGTGCACCTCCACTATCCTTTTTTTTGCACTACCACTATGGGCAAACCCCATAGCGTTGGACCAATAGAGCGCTTGATGATGTCATGCTTTAATAATGCTTACAGTTCTTTCTCAATGGCCTCCTGTAAATGTAAAGCGACTTTACGGTTTTGCTGAGCAACAGCAGGATGAAGGTCCTCATTAATGTGAAGATGTACCTTTATTGTATTGAGTTTCCCCTAGTCCTTGAAACATTGAAGGGAATTGACTAATTATTTCAGAATATGCATTGAGATTGTAGTTAATGGATATCAGTCCCATGTCAGGAGCAGTGCTGAAACTGAGTAAACAAACACACACACTTAGTTGAGTAAACCGCTGGAGTCAAAGTTTTATAAATTTCTTCAAAGTTTTAAAGATTAGTTATTCAATACTCCTGACTAATCTTTCACAGATCAAAAAGTTATTTCCTCTGGTCAATGGATCGTTAGTTGAACTAGTTGATTGTGAAATTACATATGCTAACTTATTCTTCATTAAGGTAAATAACCACAGACTCTGGAAAGGTTTAAATTTCTTATCTAAATTTTAAAATGCATGTGAACCACCTCAAATACACAACGCAGTTCAATTAGATACATACTTTTGATTAACGCAATGATCAATGCTCAGAACGGGAGAGGACAAAGAGAAAAGAACATCTACAAGTAGCACAAAATTATAGTTACCAAGGATGGTGTGAAGACCAACCCCCTGGCCAAAGGGCAGCTAAGGGTCCCCCCTGGGATAGATCAGGCGACAAAGGCTTCAGGACAGGAATCAGGACAGGATAGATGACCTCTCTAGAATACCGATGACTGCGTAGCACCCTTCTCTGGCACTCTCTTCCTCCTCGAGATTATTCCGCGATCTTCTTTCTATTCCTAATTAATTATGGATAGTAGGCTCTGCATTCGATTCTTCAGTAGCGTCTTACAGCATCTCTCTCAGCATCAGCATCTCTCGGTACTCCGACAGCACCCACAGCTTACAGCATCTCAGCATCGACATCTCTCTGACTAACTAAAACTATCTCAATTAAACCTTTCGTTCTGAAATGTACCACCCATTAATGTTTGGTCAAGCAAGGGGGGAATATAATCATACCATGCTTATATGTCACTTTATTCTGTCAGACCATTGTTCATAAACCTATCCCCTTAATTTTTATTCATGCTTTATTTTCCCACCCGCATTCCTATTTCCTCTGCAAAAATTGTTAAAAGACTAGCATGTAAACTCATTTGTTTAAGCTTTTCACTGCCGGATCTCAGGCTCAGGCACTCTGCGTCCTTGTCCTCTTCCCAACCCTTATGCCATCCTTCCAGGTTGACTTTCAGTGCCCATGCGTGAATGTCACATGGCTCAGCTCACTCCAGTCATACACAGGAGGCCCAAATGTGCACTAGTGATAAAGTCAGTAAGACAGATGTTACTTTAAAAAATAAATGGTTTCACTGCATACCACCCATCTCTACTCTATCCCAATGTATTTATTAATTCTTTCCCTGGGTTAGCATTAGTAAAATCACTCGGTTTAGTTTCAAGCAAGCAGATGCAAAGCACCTGAGTCTTCAAGACTCCATATTAGTACCTTCTGCTCATACGCAAGAATTTCCCTCCAAGCGACAGCTCGTCATACTGCATAGAAGCAGTTGACGCATGCGCAATAAAGATTTCACG
This sequence comes from Lissotriton vulgaris, assembly GCF_964263255.1. Lineage (NCBI taxonomy): Eukaryota > Metazoa > Chordata > Amphibia > Caudata > Salamandridae > Lissotriton > Lissotriton vulgaris. Next base: position 383,433,075 of record NC_141685.1, read on the forward strand.
TTTAAAGCCATCTTAGCAATTTGTTTGAGTTATTAAAATTAGTAAACACATATGCAAGCTTCACTAACCTACATGTTGATGTGGTGCCCATTAGTTTTACACAAAACAGTCTTAAATACTCGTTATTGAGTTAAAGGAGCGGATTGAATCAGAGCAAGTCTCTTTTCTACGAGTCCTTGCTTCATCACCCTGGAGAACATGCCTTATGGTTGTTACGAATGACCCTCGACTGTGCAATGGGGTAGAAGTAGCTCATGTGTACACCTTTGTTTTTGACGGCATTAGACGTGGTACCGGAGACAGCACGTTGTATTTTTCTGTCGGCAAGATATTGATCGATGCACCACTGTCTATAATGAAAGTTGTAGGGTAGCCATTTACCTTTAGCATGATCTTGGAACAACAGCTTAATGAGTTTGGTCACCTCATGTGGCGATCCCTCTTTGACCTGCGTTCTTCTTTGCAAGCAGCCAATCCTACGCAGCACCTCAAATCTGTTGGCTTTTAGGAAGGGCCTAAAAACTTGGCTTTTTGCTTCCTAGATTTCCGTGTTCTGTTGACCCTGCTTTCTTTTAATCTGTTGCGTTGTGTTTGTCTTCCTAGGTTGCCAATAAAGCGCCGGGACACTCTTCTGAGTAGCCGAGCGCTATAAAAGACACAAAATAACAATGACAATAACTACATGTTCATGTCTTTCTGTGGTTGACATCACAATTGTACATCCATCTTCTCTCTCACTTGATGATGACACTGAGGAGGTTTTGGAAGAGGGATTTGATGATGATGGACTTTGTTTAGCCTATGATCTATTAGCCTCAGTAGAAACTTTCTGGTGCCCATTTTCTCTTCTTGTCGCCTCACATTTAGTTTCTCTTTCTCTTTGCGGACCGTTATGTAATTGTTTTCTCTCCCACAGCCTTTGCATATCTGGCCAATGGTAGGACATTTCCGTTCCTGAGAAACACGAATTCACATCAGAAACGCAGTTTCTTTTTTCTTCAGAGACATTGTCTTCTGTGAGTCTACTTTGTGTTTCTTTTTTTTTTTTTTTTTTTTAAATATATTTTATTTTATATTTCAAAAAGCACACATTTCGAAAGAAGAATACAGCATTTTGCTCCTACATTTGTTCGTCTCGCAATATAACCAAATAAATTTTGACTTGAAACTATTTAACCACCAAGAGGGGAGTCCAAGACAACATATATCATATATCATATTATATAACAAACACAGTCGTAAATCAACAACAAAATAAATCATCCTATTCCTGTTCTCCATTTCTCCAAAGGTCCCCATATCTTAATACCTCGCGCTCTCCCACTCCTACCCTTCCTTGCATATATGTACTTCTCTAAATTATGTATAGCAATAAGATTTGATAACCATGTTTGCAGGGTCGGGGGATTCTTGTCTAACCATACCCTGGCTAGCATTAATCTAAAGACAGCCGCTGCCATAAACAAAAACATTGCATCGCCTGGATCCAAATGATCATTTCCTGCGTCCACACCCAGCATGATTAAGCCTACAGTGAAAGTTACCCTGATCTTTAATGAGTTAGTTAGAAAATTTTCGACATCCTTAATTAATGTGTATAATTGAGGACATGTAGCAAACATGTGGACAATATCTGCCTCAGTAGAATTGCACCTGGGGCACGTAGTACCCTCAGTGCCCCCCCACTTCGCGATCCTGGCTGGAGTGTAGTATAGCGAAAATAGCGTTTTGTAGTGTTGGGATTGCAAAGGGGCAGAACATAGCATAGACCGGCCTAGCTCCAGTGATTCGTTAAATGATTCAGGTGTTGCCTATATCCTTTCCCCCCATTTGGCCCTATGCTTATCTAAATCATCCGGTCTATTTTTTGCCAGTGCAGCATATATTAACCTAATGGAGTATTCCTCCCCCGTAGTTAGCCCTTCCATCAGCTCATTTGGGTGAAAGCCCAATGGCCCTCCTTGTTTATTCCTAAGGAAGCTCCTAATCTGAAGATACTTAAAGAAGTCCCTTCTGTTTATTTTATATGTTTTAATCAATTCCTCAAATTGTATTATACCCTCTGAGTTAAATAAATCCCCGATTTGATGTATCCCTTTGCCCTCCCATTCCGCCATTAATAAATCAGAAAAGATTTCTTCAGGGAAGGATTTATTTTTATAGACTTTGGTGTACCTATTAAATCTACCCATGCCAGTCTTTTTTGAAAAAATGCTCCAGATTTGAAGTGCTGCCCTTAGAGTCTTATATGTCTGCCTTCTGAGGTACCCCAAATCCGTATAATACAGAAATCCGTTGACAGTATTTTGTCCTAGTATCATTGTATAGGCTTCATTTGACATGTTAATGGTCTTTGATCCCCCACCGCCTCCTCCAATTAATCCCTGCATTTACTGGAGAGCAGCAGCCAAAAAGTATAATCTAAAATCTGGTGCACCCCACCCTCCTCTATCCCTTGGCAAGGTGATAAATTTATAAGCCCTACGGGTTTTTCCTCTTGCCCAGATAAATCTGTTAGCCAGACTCTCCAACCTATTGAACCATTTGTTCTCAAAAATCAAAGGTATTGACCTGAATAAATACAGAAATTTCGGCAGGACCATCATTTTCAACACATTTGTGGATCCGACCAAAGAAAGATGTAGATTACTTATCCTTTCCAGGTCTTTTTTAACCTTCGCAAGCAATGGTTCCATATTCCGCTCTACTAGTTCCTCCAATTTTACAGATATATCAATCCCTAGGTAAGTTGCATTGCTGACCACCCTGCTATCTAGGCTTGATGCAAACCTATTCAGAATGATCTGGGTTTTAGTTTTATTTAGGCTGTATCCTGAGATCAGCCCAAACTCGTGCGCTTCTGCCTCTACTCCAACCATGGCTATATACGGATTTGGAGTCAATATAGCCACGTCGTCAGCATAGGCAAGAGTTTTCACAATGCAACCATTGAATGACATAGGTTGAATAACACGGTTTCCCTCTAGTTTACGTAATAATGGCTCTATGTACAGAGCAAACAACAGTGGAGAAGACGGACAACCCTGACGAGTCCCCCGTTGTACATGTACTAAATCCGAGTGCCCTCCGTTTACTCTGATTTTAACCACTGGGTCTCTGTATAGAGCTTGCATAGCTCGTATGTAACCTGAGCCAATACCACACCACTTCATAGTTTCCCATAGATATTCCTAGGCGACCCTATCTAAAGCCTTCTCGGCGTCTAAAAACAGTGCTGAAATAGGGTCGCCTGTGACTTCTGCAACGTCGATCATAGTAATCAACGTCCTAATATGCTGAGTGGTACCCTTCCCGGGTATAAAACCATGTTGTGATGGGCTCACCAAGTGTTCAATACATCCTGCTAGTCTCTTTGCCAACATCTTAGAATATACCTTGCTATCTGAATTCATCAATGTGATGGGTCTAAAGGAACCAGGAAGGGTTGCGGGCTTCCCTTTTTTAGCAATAACAATTAAATCTGCCCCACGCCAAGAATCTGGTGATAGCCCTCCTTGCTGTACATATACCATAACCTCAAACATATAAATCAGCAAACAGTCACGGAATACTTTATAAAATTCAACCGGAATTTGATCAGGTCCGGTTGCCTTTCCTGATGGTAAGCTGTTTAATGCATCGATAAATTCCTCCAGACCTAGGGTAGAGTCTAACATTTCACCTTCTTCTTTTGTGACAGAGGGTGAGCGCACACCTCTAAGATAATTCCTAACTTCCACTATACCCTCTGTGTCACCCTCTGTATACAATTTTTCGTAAAAGCCTCTAAAAACCTCTCTTATCTCATCTGAGCCTGTAACAGTGACACTCGTTGGATCTAATATCTCTTTTATTTCTGCATCCGCCCTTTGCTGTCTAACTTTAACCGCAAGTATGTGGCCCACCTTCTCACTACATTCATATAACTCTTCTTTCTTAGCCAAGTATTTTTCAGCAGACTTTTTCGATAGACTTTCTATTGTATCCGCCTTTAGTGCTACTGAGGAAATATAAATTTTATGGTCAAGTTGTGTTCCCTAGCGCGTACCCCACCGTCTCCATGTACCAGCTTAAAGTGCATGTAACTTCCCTCCTGTGTCAGCTATGAAGACGCAAATACATTTGCGTCCAACGTTAACGTGTCCTCTTTCAGACCCACCCTGAATGGGTTGAATAGTCCGTTCCTAAGTATGCTATGCCAACGTCTTTTTGTAGTACACTTTACACGTTTTTCCAGCTCTGGCAAAGTAGGCCCTGAATTTCTGCCATCGAGCCTTTTTTTCTGGCTTCTGACTCTGAAAGCCTCAGCCCAGGCTGCCCCTGTACCCGTGAACTCTGACTTACTTCCAGCGCGGCCCACCGCGCTTAGCTCAGCCTGCTGCCTGCCAAGACTGACTACAACCTTCGAATTATCTGTTCCGCTCCTCGAAAAATACATTCCTGCCTACTGGTTTCAGTAAACATCCCCCTCAGCTGCAGAGCCAAAGGGCCGGCCTGTCTCCATGCAAGTAATTCATAGCCTCTGTTACCATGCTCCCCTGGAAGGCCCGTGCCCCCACGCTTCTCATGCAGACACTCAGGCGCTTATACACGCATTCATAGTCAGTATAGAATAGCTTCTGCCCCAGAGACCTTTTCCGTCCAGATAATATGGTTCCCAAACATCAGATATCAGATATGATAGAAGTACGAGTTGATCTGACATGCCAGACTTCTGTCTCTTTCCGTCAGTGTAAATGTCAAGCCCCCTGCACCCTCCAGTTTCACGTCAATCACACGTCATGCAGCTGCGCGCGCATCCAAGCTTCCGATTTCTGCTGACATTGCAACATTTCTGTTTAGTGCCACCCCCTTGTGACGCCTACCTGTGACGTTTCTAGCACACACCTCTAGTTCACGCCTAGTCCACGCCTTCTGATTACGTACTAGTAACACGTGGATACTGTTATCTTGTCTTCTCTCAGCTGTTACGCCTACTATATTGCTTTCTATGGTGTAAATTAAGTATATAAGCTATGTATTGTCAATAAAATAATGCTCTATCCCTTCTTCCACCCCTGTGGTGGGAAGAACATGATATCCAGGTCTTGACCATTCCTTTTTAAGGAATAAAACCCCTAAGAACTCTAACACCACGGACTCTGTTTTTTCTTTCCGATTTGAGTTATTATTGATTAAGTACTTACCTGCATAGAAATTAAGACGGTAAATTATATATTTACAACATTTTGGCGCCCGAATAGGGACCCCTCCCCCACCTCACGCGCCGGTTGGTGCGTTGCAAGCTCTGTCCCCTGCCATCAGCTAGAAGGAAACTACGCGTACCGGCAGGATTTCCTGTATCTCCCTCTGGCCCACGGAGGTGACGAAGACTGCGATCAGTACCCAGACGAGGCGGTGAGGAGTGCGGAGGATCCCGACCAGAGCCTAGCCGAAAGAAGCAAGGTCCGAGGTGTCAAGAGGCCCACCAGTTTTCCGAAGTTTTCCGAAGTTTCCACGTGTCGAGTCGAGTCCAGTCCAGTCGAGTTTTCCGAGGCCTTCTGTTTCCGTGCTTCCCGGTGAGTACCATTGCTGGGACGTATCTAGACGGGTTTGGGTACACAAGTCCAGTCTGCACTGTTTTTAGACAGTGTATCTGTACTGTTTAGCAGTACATCCGTTATTTCAAGTTTCTGCACTGTTTTAGCAGTGTATCTGTGCTGTTTAGCAGTACATCCGGTATAGGGGGTAGTCATATATGTCTCAAATGTCTTCTTCATGTGATTAATGTCGTGGTATGAGTGTGACTGTTTTTAATGTGCATTATTGTGTTCTTGTATAACTAGCTGTATCCAGTATTAAGTAGCAAGGATTGAGCATTCCGTACTAAGTAAACAAGATGCCGTTTTTCAACAAGTTAAAGCAGATAGGAACTAGGAAAGGGATACTAGAGGAAGAAATTCCTATCCCCCCTAGGGACACTCCAGGAAATTTTATGTACCACAAGCATGGCATAGATGCCATATTATATCTAGATTTATGGGCCGAGTATACTAAACATCTAGACGAAAGACACAGATGGCCTGTTACCGGAACATGGGATGCCGAGTGCATCATGAAGGTAGAGGAAGCACTATGGAAAAAGAAAGCCAGACAATCTCAGATAGAGTTTTGGCGTAAGGAATCACATAAGCGTGCTGAAAAAGAATTACGTAGAGAAGACAGACTTAGAGAATCCGATAAAGCCCAAGAAAACGAATTAGTTACTGAAGGGATCCGAGTAAAATCAGAGCAAGTAGACCGTGCACGAAACAATCTCGTAAACGGTATGTATCTTGCGGCCGAGGGTTCGCCTGAGGCCATTTCAGAAATACCGAAAAATCTGCCGCCACCATTGGTTCCAACTAAAGTAACTCATAGGACCACTAAAGACATATTCCTGAATTCCTATCTAGAGGATGTAGCACCCGCTTACACCAATCTGCCTGTCCGCGCCCTGCCTAACGACAGGGACAGGGGTGGTAACCCACCCCAAGATCATATTCCGCCAGTACCACAACAGAATCCTCCTGTTCCACCACCTCCACCACTTCCCGTACCTAAAGTTGATCTACCGAAACCACGTCTACCTGACCTTACTAAAAGACAAATTCAAGTTCAGATACAGACTCCACAGAGAGATAATGTTCAAGCTTCCGCCTCAGGAGGTGCGACCGGGGGTCTTCACACCCCGCCATTAACGCGCAGGTTACAGCTCGGGGACTTGCAGAGTCCTTTCACGTTCAAGTCACCCCGTCTCGTCATACTCAAAGAAAACCTTTCAGTTTGCAGATATGATCCAGTACCCGGCAAAGACGATAGAATGATGATGGCATCATTACGGTTAAGATCTGCTACTGATTTCCTTATGTACTATGCAGGAATGAAGGAGCGTCTCGATAGAATATATGAGTTTGTTCAGACTGGGAAAGACCCTGACAGTATTAAGGATGCCATGGAGCATCAGAAAGTTGACGTTCAAGCACAGATACTACGTTTTTTCATAAATTGCCTAATAAGAGAACGAGACAGGCCTGGGACAGATCAGAGTGAATTAGATGCACTGAACAGGTGGGGTCAAAATATATCTGAAGGAAAACACGACAAGGGGACTTGCATAGCCAGTATGTACAAGAAAATTAGAAAAGAAGTGATAGAAATACACAAAAAAGAGAGAGAAAAGGCTTCCTCCGAGGAGGAAGAAGAACTTGAAGAACCAGAAAAGACTACAGACACTATAGCGTATGTAGGTAAGGGAACTTACCTTAGGAAAGGCACTCGTCCAGAAAGCAAGAGAGTATTCCTCTCTGCCTTAACAAACCCGAATTCTTCTGAACATCAGTTCCAAGAGACTGATAAAAGACTCCGAGAGAGAATGGGGTACCATGTACTCAATTCTATGGATGAACAAGAACTAGCCCGGTCAGCCATATTATGGACTGAAAATCCGTATATATATAATGATGACACCGTAGCGCAGACATTCCTGAACCTTTTCCCAGACGAGCAGAAATTAGCAGGTGTATACATGATTCAGCACCTCCTCACGAAATACAGAAACCAACATTCTGATCCAGGTCCCTTACATGAAACATTAGAAGCACTACTCATGGATAGATGGAGAGGTCTCAGTACCAAGTTAATACAAATAATTCTAGAACAACGACATAGATATAACACTTTCATAAGCTCTGAATATGTTCCCGCTCCGCCCCCAGAAAGAAAAATGTATCATATGGGATGCCTGAATGGCATTGAAAGTCAGAACCCCTTACGAGAAGTACACCCAGTTATGGGTGAGGATCATATCTTGAAACGTGTGTATGTACACACGCCTCTGACTAAGTTAGAACTGTTAGAAATGAAGAAACTAGTCCCGTGCCATGATAAAGACCCTGCAGGTTTTCACAGAGAGCTTAAAGACATGTTACTGATGGGGGATTACACATATGAAGATATCATGAAAATGTTAAAGGTACTGCTGCCCACGGGCATCTACGAGAAATTAAAGGAAAAAGAATGGGAGGTGGGAGAGAAAAAGATTGTATGGGCAGAAATAGAAGACGAAGAGAACAAACGTGTCCCAGGGCTAGGCCTTGGGGAGAAAACTAAAGCATTACCAGGTTTGATAGTACAGGTTCTGCCAAGATTATTGACAACTAGAAAAGAAGACTGGGATGCAATCTCAGCATGTAAACAGAAACCCGACGAAGATACTAGTGACTTTTATTCAAGATTCGAGAAATGTTTTATTATTAATAGTGGTCTTAAACCAAGTAGCGAGTCGTACCCGCATCTTTTTGTATCCAAGTTAGTTGAGAATTCCCTGTTAGCAGTCAAGAATCGTGTATACAAGGTTGAGAGTACATGGCAAGCAAATACGCCATCACAGATGTTACAAATGTTACAATACCATCAGAACAGAATTAGAGAAGAACAGGATCAGGAACAAAAACGTATGAAAGACACGAAAATGAAAATGGTAGTAGCCCAGTCGGTCCATACCGACGGAAACAGAAAGGGTACGACCCAGACAGGTCACGCCGCAGCTCCCGTTAAAGGGACATGGAATTATTGCAAGCAGCCAGGTCACTATGTACATGAATGTCCAGTTCTGAAACATAACATATCAACAGGTAAAACTAAAGAGAGACCGCATCCACCAAGACAAGATCAGGTTCAGCAACAAACCTCACAGAATGTACAGCCCATGCAGAACACACAGCCTATGCATGCTTCACCCCATACAGCACAGACAGTAGCGGTATCACAGCCACAGCCTCTTGCCGCAACTCAGCAAGTTTCACAGCAGATGTACCAGTATGCCCAAGGTACTTACCCCGATTACCAACGATACGCATGAAACAGCCTAGAGAGGGAGATGGGTTTGCCTCTTATTGAAATTCCTGTAGATCAAGAAGGTCCTTATGTACACAGTCAAGTATTGGGAAAAGACAGAAAGTTTTTAATTGACACAGGGGCAAGCCGCACCACTATAAGCCATGACGAAGTCCCAGGGGCACCCCTCTCAGGCTCACAGAATGTTTCCCTTGGTTTTTCAGGACAGCCCATTGTAAATGAAGTATCAGAACCAGTCCCCCTGGCTGTGGGTCCATTATCACGAGTTACAGACCTGTTACTCACGAAATCATGTCCAGAAAATCTGTTAGGAATTAAAACGTTGAAGGCTCTAGGAGCCATAATTTGCTGTTCCCCGGAGGGAGTTAGACTCTTTCTGCGGGATTTCAAGGGTCATTATGTGTTGCGAGAATTTGACGTCAGATTGAAAAATGTACCAGATCACTTGTGGGCAAAAGGCCCAACTGATGTAGGTTGTATGCATATCACACCATACCGTGTTACACTCAAGACAGGAGTTGTTCTACCACAAATCAGACAATACAGGTTACCCCCCGATGCTGTAGTGGCTTTACTGGAAATCATTGAAGAGCTCATTGCCCAAGGAGTGGTCGTAGAGACCGACTCCAATATCTGTAATTCACCCATCATTCCAATTCTTAAACGTACTGATCCCAATGCACCGCCAGTATATCGGCTGGTGATTGATCTGCGAGAGCTAAATAAATGCATTGTACCACAGTACCCTGTGGTCCCTGATATCTCTTCCCTATTAACTGCTATTGATTCAGAAGCAACGTTCTTTACTGTAATTGATCTCAAGAACGCTTTCTTCAGTGTACCTATTGATCCAGAGAGCCAATATCTCTTCGGATTCAGTTTAAATGGACGAAGTTTCAAATTTTCCCGCGCACCTCAAGGATTCACAGAAAGCCCCAGCATCTATAGTCAAGCACTGAAAAGACAACTAGATTGTATTCAAATGCCAGTTAACACCGCTTTACTGCAATACGTCGATGATCTGCTGATCACCGCACGAAGTGAGCCCGAATGTGAACAAGCATCGCTGACAGTTTTACATTTTCTGGCAGACAAGGGACACAAGGTGTCCCCTTCGAAGCTACAATTCTGTGTTCAGCAAGTTGTGTACTTGGGTCACTTGCTGTCCAAAGTGGGGAGACAGCTCACTCCCGATCGCATTCAGTTAATTGTAAATATGCCACAACCCCAGACACAAAAGGAAGTGCGGGCCTTTATAGGCCTCACCTCGTACTGCAGACAATGGATTCCTCAATATGCATTTCTAGCTAAACCACTCATCCAGTTAACGACACAGGAGGCAGCGACTTCGACTGTCCTCCCTTGGACTCAGGAACACACACAAGCCTTTGAGGAATTAAAGAAAGCATTATGCCGAGCACCAGTTTTAGCAACACCATGTTACAGCAAACCGTTTACACTTTTTGTTACAGAACGTGATGGCACAGCATTGTCTGTCCTCACTCAAGACCAAGCAGGTTCGCATAAGCCTTGCGCTTATTTTTCAAGTACATTGGATTCAGTAGCCCAGGCACTCCCTGCGTGCTTAAAGTCAGTAGCAGCAACAGCATTAGCAATCAGACAGAGCGATTCAATTGTTTTAGGCCATCAGTTAACAGTACAAGTTCCACATTCTGTAGAGGTTCTTTTAAACAGAACCCAGACTCAGCACTTGACCATAGCACGACTGACAGGTTACGAATTAACGCTATTCCAGCCACACATAGAAATCAGACACTGCAGCATTCTGAACCCAGCAACACTGTTACCTTCAATTAGGGCAGATCCAGCCCCGCATGACTGTATAGAAATCATTAATGCAGTAACAAAGCCCCGACGAGACTTAACAGATGTTCCACTGACAAATCCAGACCTGACACTTTATGTGGATGGTTCATGTATGCGAACAAGTACAGGAGAATTAGTGGCCGCATATGCAGTGACCACTGAAACCGAAGTAAAAGAAACACATCGTATTGACACACTGTCCGCTCAAGCGGCAGAGCTTATTGCTCTGACCCGAGCCTGTATTCTAGCCAAGAACAGAAATGTCAACATATACACTGATTCCCGTTACGCGTTCGGAGTTGTACACGACTTCGGAATGTTATGGCAAGAACGAGGTTTTCTGACCTCTCATGGTGCCAAGATCCAACACGGTCCCCTCATTCAAGCACTGTTAGAAGCAATACATCTGCCTTCAGGAATATCCGTCATGAAGTGTAAAGCACATACTAAAGTTACAGATTCTGTTTCCCAGGGTAACGACCTGGCAGACCAGACAGCAAAACATACAGCATTGACTCACACTCAGACAACTGACATGACAAAGACAATAGGACCGACAAATTGTATGACAGTCAGGGATCCCACACTAGATGTTATCGATATTCAGACACATGCTACCCCAGATGAAATAAAGAAATGGATTGAACTAGGAGGGATCCAGACAGATCAAGGTTGGATGACGAAGGGAAAATCTACATGGTTTCTCCTTGATTCTATGGTTCAAGTCATGATTAATACAGCACATAGTCCAGCACATCTAGGAGAAAAAGCGATGTTAGACAGTTTACAAAATCTTTGGAGCAATAAACACTTACGAGCAGCAGCAAAACAGAAAGTGCGTACTTGCATGATCTGTTGTCAGTTCAATCCAGGTAAAAGCGTCCCTGTAGAGCAAGGTGGATTTCATCCTCCCGATCACCCTTTTGAAGTCCTCCAGATGGATTATATCCAGATGGACCGTTGTCGAGGATTCAAATATGTCCTCGTAATTGTTTGTGCACTGTCCCGTTGGACCGAAGCATATCCAGTCCCAGATTACACTGCTCCGACCACTGCCAGGCAGCTGGTTCGTGAATTCTTCCCACGGTACGGCATGCCTCGTGTCGTGTATTCAGATAACGGTCAGCCATTCTCATCCGAATTGATGAAGCAGGTTTCCTTGCTGCTAGGATATCAATGGAAATTCCATTGTGTCCGACATCCCGAAGCCGCAGGCCTTGTAGAGAGGCATAATCAGACATTAAAGACCCGCCTTGGAAAAATATGTCAAGAGAAAGGGGTCGACTGGATAGTCGCCCTGCCAGTGGCACTGTTCTATATGAGAATGGTTGCCCATTCAAGATCAGGACTATCCCCGTACGAAGTGGTCTTTGGGAGACCACCGAATATGTGGGGGACGCCCATTCCTAAGAAAATTACTGATGTTGATTGCAATATGTTGACAGATTACCTTGCCTCCTTGATGTCTGCACTCCAATCATGTCGTTCACAGGTTGCCGCAGCCTTCCCTGACAACACTGATGTAAAGCCGCATGATGTCCGTCCAGGCGACCTGATTTTAATAAGGAACTTTGACAGGAAAAGTCCGCTGAAGCCCCGCTGGAAAGAGCCGAAGACCGTTCTACTTACTACGAGGACAGCGGTGAAAGTGGAGGGCCGAAAGGGGTGGATCCACACGAGCCATGTTAAACTATGTAATGAACTGAAACCCGACCCAGGCTCGTCCACCCCTTCAAAAGACTGTATCGAGCCCAGTGACTTTAAAGTTTCCGAACGAGAGAAAACTCCACAAGAAGAGTACAGATCAAAGCTCCGATCTAGCAAGTCAGACAGTTTAATTGTTTAAGTCCTCCCCTAGGTGAATCGGTTAAATAGTTTCTGACATGTATCCCCTAGATCGAGATAGAGAGAGAGAGAGACAATTCAAGAAACGTACATACTGCAAATCACTGCGTAGTCACTGTATAGTGACATTGTTAATAATGTTTTTTCTAAGTCTTCTGATCATTGTTGCAAGTATACTCCTTCCTATCTATTGTCCTATTTTCAAGCGTGAACAATCTGCTTACAATGTTTCTGCTGAACATACTTTTAGCGAGTTACCTCCACATGAACTCTCTTACAGACTTGCGCTGCGCAACAACACTTTCATTAGTATGTTACATCATTCCCATCAGACTAACAATGCTACAAACTGCTGGATATGTGGCCGACTCCCTCCCTATCAGAATTACAAGGGAGCTCTGCCCCTTTCAATCCGTATCCGTTCACTCACAACGGCTCCTGTGGTGCATGGTTTAAAATAATTAATTTCTTAGATCCTGATATTGCTGTTTTCGACAAGAGCTGGGTTTGGGGAAACTTGAACTTGGTCCTGCTCGACGTCTGTTACCCTGATAAAAAGGGACTCCCCATTAGAATAGGAACTGATCTAGAAAATGAAGTATATGGATTAAGAAATTACACAATTAACCTTATGATTCTTACTGTTGAATCCGAAGCTGCACCAGTTCTGCCCGCTATGTCAGTATTACCCGTCACTGGTGAATTATGTGTCAGGAAGAAAGGTTCAGTACACTTAGGTCATAGTAAGTGTACTACTGTGGTCGAATTCAGTGATCATGGTAAATCGTCCTTTAAAGCTATCCGTCATTCCTATTTTGTTTGTGGTCATACCGCATACATACGCTTACCTCCAGATTGGGATGGTACCTGTTATATTGCATTCCTTCTGCCACCTGTTTTTCTAGCTCCTCCTGATTACCACAGAAATACAAATCTAGTAAAGAATAGACTCAGAAGAGATATCCCACTTGTCGACTACACAGAAACGGCATGGGAACAGTACACCGATTTTAATAAAGGATTCTTTTTCTTTTTAGGCCCTGTCCAAAATAGTAAACTAATACGCAGATTAACTAGAACACTTGAAGCAGTAGTGAATGAAACTGCCTCCGCCCTAGGTAACTTAACCGAAGAGCAGTCCGCCATGCGGGTTGTTGTCCTTCAGAATCGTCTTGTTATTGACGTCATCTTGGCAGATAGAGGTGGAGCCTGTAAGGTCATCGGGTCAAGTTGCTGTGTTTTCATTCCAGAAAACGCGCCATCTGTATACAAAGCTATTACACGTCTTCATAAAATTGCTAATCTGATACATCAGAATCCAGGCACCTGGACTTGGTCCGGTTGGTTCTGGACAACGTTAACCGCTTGGGGATGGAAGATCCTATCCTTCCTAGGCATTGGCCTAGTCCTAGTATTCAGTTGCTGCCTGTGCTTGCAGTGTGGGCCAGCGATTTGTGGACTGTGTGCCACTTCATGCATTGAACATTCCAGTTTTCTTTCAAGACGTGAAAGAAAGAAAGAAGAGCAAATGATGTTACAAGAACAAACTGATCGATTCATGAGGATCGATATATCATGAAGGGTCCGTAGGGAACAAGGAGGGAATGAGGTAATATAAATTTTATGGTCAAGTTGTGTTCCCTAGCGCGTACCCCACCGTCTCCATGTACCAGCTTAAAGTGCATGTAACTTCCCTCCTGTGTCAGCTATGAAGACGCAAATACATTTGCGTCCAACGTTAACATGTCCTCTTTCAGACCCACCCTGAATGGATTGAATAGTCCGTTCCTAAGTATGCTATGCCAACGTCTTTTTGTAGTACACTTTACACGTTTTTCCAGCTCTGGCAAAGTAGGCCCTGAATTTCTGCCATCGAGCCTTTTTTTCTGGCTTCTGACTCTGAAAGCCTCAGCCCAGGCTGCCTCTGTACCCGTGAACTCTGACTTACTTCCAGCGGGGCCCACCGCGCTTAGCTCAGCCTGCTGCCTGCCAAGACTGACTACAACCTTCGAATTATCTGTTCCGCTCCTCGAAAAATACATTCCTGCCTACTGGTTTCAGTAAACATCCCCCTCAGCTGCAGAGCCAAAGGGCCGGCCTGTCTCCATGCAAGTAATTCATAGCCTCTGTTACCATGCTCCCCTGGAAGGCCCGTGCCCCCACGCTTCTCATGCAGACACTCAGGCGCTTATACACGCATTCATAGTCAGTATAGAATAGCTTCTGCCCCAGAGACCTTTTCCGTCCAGATAATATGGTTCCCAAACATCAGATATCAGATATGATAGAAGTACGAGTTGATCTGACATGCCAGACTTCTGTCTCTTTCTGTCAGTGTAAATGTCAAGCCCCCTGCACCCTCCAGTTTCACGTCAATCACACGTCATGCAGCTGCGCGCGCATCCAAGCTTCCGATTTCTGCTGACATTGCAACATTTCTGTTTAGTGCCACCCCCTTGTGACGCCTACCTGTGACGTTTCTAGCACACACCTCTAGTTCACGCCTAGTCCACGCCTTCTGATTACGTACTAGTAACACGTGGATACTGTTATCTTGTCTTCTCTCAGCTGTTACGCCTACTATATTGCTTTCTATGGTGTAAATTAAGTATATAAGCTATGTATTGTCAATAAAATAATGCTCTATCCCTTCTTCCACCCCTGTGGTGGGAAGAACATGATATCCAGGTCTTGACCATTCCTTTTTAAGGAATAAAACCCCTAAGAACTCTAACACCACGGACTCTGTTTTTTCTTTCCGATTTGAGTTATTATTGATTAAGTACTTACCTGCATAGAAATTAAGACGGTAAATTATATATTTACAACACTACTATAGTTAATAATATATTTTCCAGGCCGGACTTAGATCTTACTGCAGCAACTAGTTTCCCTTCTTCAATGATCAGCTTTTGCCGAAAAGTTTCGTTCCTTAACCTCTCTTTCTTACGTCTGGTCAACACGTAGCTTAGTGTTTCTCCTCTGACTCCTGCTTTAAAACAATCCCACGTTTGCCCTACTGAGGCAGTTCCGTGATTGATCTCCCAAAATAACCTAATCCACTCTTCCATATGTTTCCTATATTCAAGGTCTTGGAGCAGACTCCTCTCAAACGTCCATGTGGACCTCTTACTCTGCACTTGCGAGACCTTAACTGATAGTATTAATGGACTATGGTCGGATATAGTTCTTGGTTGCTTTTCAATCTGTGTCTCCAAGACCAAGGACCTAGAAACTAAAAAGTAATCTAATCTCACCAACACCTGATGAGGTGCCGAAAAAAAGGTACTACCATCTACCAATGGGTGTTGCATTATCCAGGGATTTGCCAGAAGATTATTTTTAACCATATTAGTAATGGCCCTGTATACTTTTTTCTTTCTACCATTATACACTGCGCCTGTACTCATAAATGAGCTGATGGACTTTGTTTAGCCTATGATCTATTAGCCTCAGTAGATGATGTTTGGCCTTGAAGGCATGGCTAGACCGCTTCTGAAACTTTCTGGTGCCCATTTTCTCTTCTTGTCGCCTCACATTTAGTTTCTCTTTCTCTTTCTCTTTGCGGACCGTTATGTAATTGTTTTCTCTCCCACAGCCTTTGCATATCTGGCCAATGGTAGGACATTTCCGTTCCTGAGAAACACGAATTCACATCAGAAACGTAGTTTCTTTTTTCTTCAGAGACATTGTCTTCTGTGAGTCTACTTTGTGTTTCTGCTTTTCTGCTTACTATTCATGAGCAAAGCTGATTCATTCTGGGTTGTTCCAGCTTCCATATCAGCAGCCTGTCGATCTGCACCTTCTTTAGATCTCACAGCCATGAATACCTTTTCTAGACTGAGTTTCTCTCTCAGAATGCGGTGTCTGAACAAATTGGAGAGGCAACCATTTATGACTCTAAGATACATGGCTTCTTCGTCATTGAGATCACTGAACTTGCAGTGCTTGATTAGTGTATGAAGTCTTTCAACAAACTCACTTATCATTTCCCCAGCTCACTGTCTTGCCTGGTTGAAATTGTACATTTCCCAGTTGACATTCGGCATTAGATTGAACTTGGCTTCCAACGTTTCCTTTATTAGATGATATGATATTTCATCATCTTGATATATTTTCTTTATAACTTCTTTCACTCTATCCCCTGTAAGGTCCTTTAAGTATTTGATGATCTTTTTGTCATCTACCTGTTCTAAAGCATTTATGAAGTCATCAAAAATTTCAATTCATGCAGTCCATCTAGAGGCAATATTCTGCTTTCTGGTGGTATCGAATGGCGGTGGCGGTTTCAGGAATTTGGTTGTGCCGTTCTTGGCGCTCTTCTTTGCAGCCATTCAAAGGTTATCACCGTTTTTAGCTCCTTTCTTGCACCTGACAACTGCTGCATTTAGCGCTTTTTTGTACCTTGTTGTTGCTGCTTTTAGCATTTCTTCTTTGTACGGATGATGGCTTTGTGGCACAGTATCTCCTCTTTCAGCCTTACCAGTAGGCTTCTGGTGGGCTTTCCAACTGCAATTCTCTGTAGGGTATTCACATTCCTCGAGTGCCTAGCACTGACTAAAGCAGCTCTTTGACTCCACATATGCCACCGGTAGCTAGCTTCTTGGGTGCCCCTGGCACTCCCGAGCAGTTTGCTGTACCTTGGCAAATCTCAGGGAAGCAGTCTTGTTTTCTTCAAGGTACATATCCCCTACTCGTTGCCAGGTGGAGCATACACCCCAGCTCTGAAGCACGCAAATGAATACACCACACACAGACCTATGTAATACATGTTTTATTCTTCAGCATGCAAGTTAACTGAACTCATTGCTTCATAGACTTTTGTTAACCACACACAGTCGCAGCCCAACTGATTACGTAAATTGATTAGGAGTCCGTGTACGGACACAAGGGTTCTACAGCACATAATCACCTGACACTACAATCATTATCCATACCCCCAGCTAAATTCCCTTCCATCATCAACCATGTTCTCTGTTTCTTCACATCCCCCACAGCCACCTCATTACTGTGAACAATTTAGCATTCCTCCAATTGCTCTTTCTCCTCCTCATAATCCAGTACCTATTCTTCTAGGTCCTCACCATGCCAATCATACCTACAACCTCCTATCCAGCCCATCTCCATCAAGGACACTAGGACCATGGAGCAGCAACTCGGATGACGAGTAATGTGGCCAATCCTCCTGCGTTGACACTGAATCCTTCACTGTCAGAAGAGCTACAGTGGTCCTCTTCCTCCTTTTAGACCAGCATCCTTGATTTGAGTGAGGAACATCACCCCACAAGAGCTGAAAAATAAAATGGTAATAAAGTTAAGTTATTACTGTTTTATTTTTCAGCAACCCATCCCGAATTAGGTGTCAGGACGGGGAGGCTCCATTGCTGCCAAGTGGCAGCAGTAGGGATCTGTGCCCTTTAAGATGCGTATGTCTGCTTGGCCTGTCGTCTTGAGACATGTGCATTTTAAAGTTCTCTAGCCCAGCTGTGTTAGACAGCTGGGTTAGAGAAAGCACAGCACTCCAGTGCTCTTAGGAGTGCTGGGAGAATCTGCTATATATAATTCTGCAGCTGCTTTCATGCTGTGAAAGCAGCACCAGGATTGGGTAGTGCAGTTTTCTGCATCAGGAGCTTCCTAGAAGACACCCGAGGGAGGAGGACGTCGTGCTGTGGAGGTAAGTGAATTTGTTTTGTGTGTCCCCACCACCCTCGGTACAAGCCAGTCACCACTGCTGGCCTTATTCGTCAGGATCACTTACTTCTTCACCCCTCTGTTGTTCCTGTATAGAGGGGTTCCAACTCCATGCCCAATCCCCAAGGCCTCCTCTCGACCCATTCCCTCAGTCCCATCCTTAAGCACCCAGATCCACTGCAGCCTACCATGCTCAGTAACTGAACCTCCCAATGGAGCTTCTTTTAAGCTCACACTGATAATTGTGCCTAAATTGCCTCAACAATACTAGAACAACTAACTATTCTCTTTGCAACTACCTTTAAACCTACCCTCTTTCTCTCTTTTTGCTGCCTACTCCCTGCCACTAAAATCCCTAAAGTTACCCCCTTCTCAGCTGGGCTAGACACAACATCTTCATCTTGCAGAAAAATAGCCTAAAAAACCTCCCTCCTCTACCTTGTCACTCCTTTCTCTTATTTGGGCCTCATGCACTACTATTTTAACTCTATCACCCGCAGTGTCTTGCGACATGTCACAGTTTAAAATGCTTGATTGCAAGCACCTGCCCTCTGATGCCGCCTGCCGGGCATTAATCATCAACAAACTCTTTGCGGTGCCTATAACGGGCCAGCTAAGCTTCAGGATGACTCCCCAGGCCGTTTTCTTTCATTACAGAACGAGTTTCTCTGCCGATACCCCCATCTTAACACTCTTGGCCCTATGGAATTCAATCCGGGACTTCTGCAGTCTGCCCTACCCAACCAACAGGTGAGATTACGTGGACATATGGAGCTGCATGGGTAGTCATTGAAGTGTCATTCTTTTTACTCAATCACCAGAGCTACGCCCTGGCCCTCCCCCTAAATACCTTGGGCCTTATTTATGAAGGACTTGCGCCGCCGGTGCGCCACTTTTAACATGGGAAAAAGTGACGCACCGGCGGCGCAAGTCCTTCATAAATAAGGCCCCTTAAGCGCCATACTCTTCCACTGCTACCTACAACCTATTGTGTACCCAGGGCAAGACAGCCTAACATGTTTCATTTCCCCCAGGTACCCAGAATTCACAGGAAGCATTCGTATCTTTGTGCTTATAGAGGTAATTACTAAATATAGGCCTGAACACAAACATTTAAATTAAGTGGGGAGAAGTGGCCAATGGTATAGTCAAAGTTCAGAATTTGTACAACATTCAAAGCGTTTTATTTAATTTTCAGTGTGTGAGAGGAAACAATTACATTGACACCAAATGTGTTTCTACTGAAAGTATAAACTCAAAAGTAAGTAAACAGGTTTTACTGACCTTTTACTAAAGCCTGCGCTGCTTCTAGCCAGACAGTTTCATGTGTTTTGTGGGCCCCACCTGATTCTGAAAGGCAGCAATCACTTTATATAGGCTTGCTTTTTGCTAACCGTTTGGACACTGCTTATATTTACCTAACGCTGTCAGGCTGGACTGTTCCAAAGACACCTGAGCCCAGATTTACTAACATTTTGCATCATGGTTGCTCTACTTTTTTGGTGGAGCCACAGCGTAAAATATTAGTTGTGATTTCCAAAGATGATCCAATCAGATTTGCATGGGTTTGCATGGGATTATACCCAAAATGTAAAGGAAGTCAGCACTGGGTAGAGCATGAATGTTCCTATGCATTCGCACATGGATTTTGATGCAATCCCAAATCAACTAAGGTGAGTAAAGCTGGTATTGACCCAAAATGCTATGCCTTCCTGAAATAAACCTACTGAGTAGAATGAAAAATTTCCTAACTATCGTAATGGAAAGTTGCAATTTTATTAAGGACTCGGAGGCGAGGATTATGCCTTTTTTCATGCACGTGAGTGTCTGATGTCAGGACCTTAGATCTACCGGGGAGGCTCTTAACACTGGATGGAGTTACCTTTCATGTGCCCAGATGTACCACATGTAACTAACGTGTGATTTCCTATATAGATTTTTCAGCGGTGCCAAACCTATGCGCAGTCAGATGCATCAAAGCGTATGAAAGCATGACGGCGGAGCTTCGTCCCCACATGGAAAATCAATTGCTAATAACACTGAGGAAGCATTTTCGGGCGGTTTCTTCCCCCACTATTGCAAGATGGGTACATTGGATCATGCAATAGGCAGCAATTGATATCAAGATTTTTGGTGCACACTCTGCTCGAGGGGCTACGGCCTCCAAAATCTAATTTCTGGGAGCCTGCTTGGAGGACATTATAAATTAAGTGGACTGGTCTTTCGATTCAACAAGCCACTGTGAGGATGAGCTGCATCTTAAGGATTGATAGCTTTTTATTGCATTTGAAAACTAATTTAATATTATGTTTCTTCCGTAGGGAAAGATCACGCCCGAGGCAGCAAAAAGCCATGGTCCTGTTGTTTCTCCCGCGGTGGGCTACCGTGTTGGGAAAGCCCCCTCCTCTCTGCCTCCCCCTCCACAGCAGTGAAGGCTTCATTTGCTGTTGACATCAGTTGGTATTTTCGTCTTACCAACGAGCAGCTATTTTTGCTGCTTGGAACTACGGGGACGCTGTGTGAAGAAGTACACACTCATACAGATCAGGATAAGTTGCTTTATTGAGATCAAGGTAATATAAGATCCCATCCACAGGAGACATTGGCATCAACTGTCTCTTGGGCTCAGCAAAGGAGATTTCATCAGAAACATTCTACAGTGTACACTTAACATTCTTCTAACCAAAGCAAGAAACTAATTGGAAATAAACCACGTGTGTGGAGCACATTGAAGAGAAGGATACCACACACCTTCCCCCGAACCCTAAAAAAAACCCCACAATGAATATACATTGTTACAGCACTAAAACGGTACACAGACAAAATATCGATTTTTAAATATCGATATACAAAAATATCGAAGTTTAAATATCGATATACAAAAATATCGAAGGTAAGTAATATCGACAGTCTAAATATCGATATTGGTATGATATCAGTAATATCGAAATTGTAAATATCGATGTCAATAATATCGAAATTAATAACTTTGATGTTACTAATATCAATATTTAAATACATTTAGTGTATATTATATTGTATTTATTATGTTTTATTATTTATTTTTAATATAATTTAATTAAATATTGTCTTTTACTACTGTAGCGGGTTGTGGGTTTATAGGGGAATAGGGTGGGAAGTAATTTTATTATGTTAAATTAATTATTAATTAGTAGGAATTATTAATTAATTAATTGAGAATTAATTTTTAATTATTTTTAATTAATTGATTAATTGATAAATATGTTCTGTAGCGGGTTATGGGTTTATAGGGGAATAGGGTGGGAAGTAATTGAATAATAATTAATTAATTGATATATGTTTGTACATATTTTAATTAATATTTAATTGGTAATTAATTTCTATTAATTAGTTAATTAATTATTATAATTTTTTACATATTTATACTTATTAATTAGTTGGTAATTAATTAATATTAATTATTTAATTACATTAATTATAGTAATTTTTTATATATAATTTATTGTTATTCTTAATTAATTAATTGGGCAAAATAATATTAATTACAGCAAATGTGCTAATATATTAACTTTATTGTTATTGTTAATTAATAATTATTGGTAATTAAATAATATTAATTAATTTTGGGTACAGGGGTATTTTTAGGGTTCAGGGTCAGTTTTCAGTTCATGGGTAAAGGGGTATTTTTAGGGTTCAGGGTCAGTTTTCAGTTCATGGGTAAAGGGGTATTTTTAGGGTTCAGGGTCAGTTTTCAGTTCATGGGTAAAGGTGTATTTTTAGGGTTCAGGGTCAGTTTTCAGTTTTTGGGTAAAGGGGTATTTTTAGGGTTCTGGGTCAGTTTTCAGTTTTTGGGTAAAGGGGTATTTTTAGGGTTAAGGGTCAGTTTTCAGTTTTTGGGTAAAGGGGGATTTTTAGGGTTCAGGGTCAGTTTTTAGTTTTTGGGTAAAGGGGTATTTTTAGGGTTCTGGGTCAGTTTTCAGTTTTTGGGTAAAGGGGTATTTTTAGGGTTCTGGGTCAGTTTTCAGTTCATGGGTAAAGGGGTATTTTTAGGGTTCAGGGTCAGTTTTCAGTTTTTGGGTAAAGGGATATTTTTAGGGTTTAGGGTCAGTTTTCAGTTTTTGGGTAAAGGGGTATTTTTAGGGTTCAGGGTCAGTTTTCAGTATTTGGGTAAAGGGGTATTTTTAGGGTTCTGGGTCAGTTTTGGGTTTTTGGGGTACAGGGATATTTTTAGGGTTCAGGGTCAGTTTTGGGTTTTTGGGGTACAGGCGTACAGGGTAAAAACAAAAAAATATTACATTAAATCAAATAAATTAGATGAAAAAAATTAAAATTACTTAACATTTTTAAGTGTTTTATTTATTTTAAATGTATATGTATTAGTTTTAATTTTGTTTTAATATTTTTATTTAATAGTTGTAAAATTATATGTATTTAAATATTATTTTTACATTATTATTAATACATTTAAAAAAACGATATTTTTGATTCCGATATTTTTGTACTACGATATTATTTTTTCGATATTTTTGTACTTACCTTAATGAAGATAGGATTCCGATATTTTTGCTGTCGATATTTTTGCTCCGATATTTTTGCATGTCGATATTCTGTCTGTCGATATTATGTCAGACATTCCACTAAAACAAGTAATACACAAGAAGGTTACTTCAAAACATAATCACGAAGAGTTGCAGGGACTATAGTCACACGAGAACTTTTCCTAACAGGAATGTCAACACCAGTTTGGCCACAGTTGTTAGTCGAACTCGGAGAATTGTGTGTGCTTTTACAAACAAAACCAGAAATGGGAGCAATACGATTTAAATTCCATATACGCCCATCACTTAGTTTGACTGCCTTACGAAAGAGTTTGGTAACACGAAAAGGAGAGGAGAACTTTGACCCAGAGGACCTAAAAGGGAGCCAAACTCTCACACGATCACCCCCAGAAACATTTGTGTGAGCAACAGCATGTCTGATGTCAAAGTTTAGCTTCCTATTAGTGGACTTAACCTGCTGTCTGTCCAAACACAATACTTTGTCTGAACTTAAGGCCTCAACGCCTAAATGTCTCATCCAAGACTGAAACATGTATGTGTTCGGCGTGCGACCTCTAAATAAGACAAAAGGTATCACACCAGTGGTGAAATGTGATGTGATTCTATAAACTATAACTCTTTCAAACAAATTCACGTTCCAATCCGTGCCTTGTTCTTTGGACACCTGAATGGATTCTTTAACCCCTTCGACGCGGATGACAAAGCCAGCTCGTCATGGGCGTTACCTGCGCTGCGCGGATGACGAGCTGGCTTTGTCACGTTACGCGGGATTTTTAAAAATGCCGCGCACAGCGGCGAAAAGCCGCCGCGGCGAAGCGGTTAAGTACACGGTTGAACCTCTCTACCATCCCGTTGCATTCCAGATGATAGAGAGAGCAACGCTTGTGTTTGATACCCTTGTTAATTAGGAACTCCTCCATCTCTTTTGACACAAATTGAACTCCATTATCCGTAAGGATTGACTCAGGAAAACCCTCTCTACAGAAAATGTCTTGTAAAATTTGGTTATACTCTTGGTTTCAATGCTTTGAGTGATTTTCACCTCTGGCCATCGTGAGAACATGTCGATCAAGACCAAGATGTAAAATTGACCACTTTTTTAAAAACAGGTCCTAAAATATATAGAGCTACATCTTGCCAACACCGTAAGGGAACTTCTCTTATAATCATCGGTTGCACTCTTGTTTTACAAACATTATCAGAGGTGTTGCACTCAACACAATCTCTTATCATGAGCTCAACAAAGATATCTATGCCTGGCCACCAGAAATGTAAGCGCACCCTTTCTTTTGTTTTTGATATTGCCTGATGACCTTGATGAGCTAAATGAATAATCTTCAATCTGATAGAAGAAGGTGGAACAAGTCTAGTGCCTCTCCAAAGTAGGTTCTCCCTCACAGAAAGTTTGTTCTTTACATTCCAAAATTTCTTAGCATTCTCATTTAAGTTGTTAAGACAAGGCCAACCTTCAAGAACTAACTTGCAAATTTCTTTTAAGTCAACATCCTTACTCATGGCATCCCTTCAATCAGTTTCTGGAACAGCACTCTCGACGATCTTACACACTTTAAACTCATTCACTTCCCATGAATCTTCGGAGCTCAAGGCAGTTTGCGAATCATGCACAGATACCAACCTGGAAAGACAGTCAGCAACTTTGTTATTAACACCAGGTATATACTTCACTTCAAACTCAAAATCCTGGAGAGCAATAACCCATTTACAAATTCGAGAAGAAATTGCATCAAGACTTTTTTTTAAGCAACTCTGGACCAACAAGAGCCCTGGAAAGAAACAATATGGTAACCTCTTTGCCATCCCTCATTTGTTTGAGAACAGCACCCAGGCCACGAGAACTTGCATCAGTAAAAAGTATGGAAATATCAAAACTTTGAAGAGAGGGAGCCAGATTAAGATCTTGTTTCACACATTCATACTCCTTTTCGCACTGCTGTGACCATGTAAATTTTACTCCTTTTTTTAAAAGAGATCTCATATTAAAAGTTTAGCATGCAAAACGCGGAATGAATTTATTATAATATTCTGCCATACCTAAGAACGGAACCAGCTCTTCTCTAGACCCTGGTGTAGCAAGATCGCCTATAGTTTTAATCAACTGATCTTTAGGTTTGACTCCACCAGCCGTCAGCCAGTTGCCCAGATAATTAATGTGTCAAACCTCTCTCTGCAAAACGCTCAAGAACAGACCTTACCATCAAATTGTGTTCTTCTTGAGAGGATCCACGAACCATCACATCGTCTTGATACCCCTTAGCACATCCTCCATGACCCTCAGAAATACGGAGGACGCGGAAAATCAAACCAAAGGGTAAGCGTGCGAATTTGTAGGTACCAAAAGGAGTTATAAAGGATGTAAGATTCATGGACTTCTCATTAATCCTGACTTGGTGATAGGCTGCCCTGAGATCCAAGGAAGAAAACACACAGGCATCACCAAGTTGAGTTAAACCTTCCTGTTTGCTGCTTGCCTGCCTGGAGGATCAAGGAATTGCTGTCCGTCGTCGCCAATCTGTACCGAGCTGAGGGGAGGACTCTGTACCTTGCCGGACCCGCTGCGCGGGTCCCGCTGCGCGGGTCCCGCTGCGCCAGGAGTCTCTGCGGGAGTGAAGCAGGAGACCAACCAACCCCCCGAGCACCGGCAGGGCTGCGAGCAGCCTAGCAGGGACTCCATTGACCAGGAGTCCCTGCGTGTAACACCTGTGGCCGCTCTCCCTGCCGGCCACGCCCCCCGTCAGCGTAAAAGCAGTCCTGTGGATGCCAATTGTGGGAAACCTTCCTGTTTGCTGCTTGCCTGCCTGGAGGATCAAGGAATTGCTGTCCGTCGTCGCCAATCTGTCCCGAGCTGAGGGGAGGACTCTGCACCTTGCCGGACCACCTGCGCGGGTCCCGCTGCGCGGGTCCCGCTGCGCCAGGAGTCTCTGCGGGAGTGAAGCAGGAGACCAACCAACCCCCCGAGCACCGGCAGGGCTGCGAGCAGCCTAGCAGGGACTCCATTGACCAGGAGTCCCTGCGTGTAACACCTGTGGCCGCTCTCCCTGCCGGCCACGCCCCCTGCCCTGCCCTATTCATAGGGCGGAACATCCGCTGCGCGGGAGCGACCGGGGCGAAGACAGGGCAAAGAGCGGGCCGTTTGAGGCCGTTCGAGTACGGCAGAGTCCGGCCCAGGCCCTCTCCTCCTGGCCGTTTTGGAAGCACACAAGGTAGGCGGAGGCCCATACTATACTAACCTTTGCCTTTTGGTTTTGCAAGAGCGGAATAAAAACAAGTGTGAGATCTTCCATCCCGCCTACACTTTATAATGCCTTTAAGATCTGGTAAAGAATGAACAGTCCAAATTCATACCACAAAGGGAGTCGTATCAGGACCCCTTGATGCCTTCATCACACGGGCCACGGGGATATTGGAGAAGGAAATTGCTATGGTCGAAAAAAGACTCTCGCTTGACCTTATCAGCGGAAAGCGTTCATCGTTGGGGGGGCTAGCCACCATTACTAGCCCCGCGCCACATGCCGCTTTTAACTGTGTCCATACCTCTCCTACGGACGTTATCGTCCACTTAGAAAGTGTGGGGGTGAGCCCGACTGTCCCTACCCTGGTGGAAGATGGGTATACCACGGATGACTCACAAGCTAGCCAGGGGGACGATCTACAGACTAGCGGGGGGCTCGATCCTAGCCAGATATCTGGATATCTCCCCCTTAATGTCTCTAACATTGCGGCCACTAATGATTTTCCGACCATAAATACTGACCCCAATAATAAAAAGAGGAAGCAAGATCCCAGACTGTCGGGGGGGAGAGAACGAAAGATCCTGAAAACAATTGATGTCTCAGATAAAGGGATACAGGGCTCTGAGTTTCCACCTGCCACACAAAATCCCTCTGTGTTTCCTAATATGTTGTGTCCTTCCCTTACTACTTTGGGCTCCTCAAGTACCTGCCCTATGTGCCTTAACAGCGACGAAATACTGTTAGTTAAAATGGAGGCCATGTTCAAAACTTTATTACTACCTGTTTTGGAGCGGGCAAGGCTAATGACTACAAAAATGGACAGCATGGAGGCTTTAATTAACTCAAACCATGCCATGCTACAAAAACTATCTGGCACTTGTCATACTGGAGCTAGTAAAAGTCAGACAGCCCCAAAAAACTTAGTTAGTAATAATATGGCAACGACCAACCCAGCCCATATCATAACATCAAAGCCAAACACCAATACACTCATAGGGGGGGAGAAACAAAAAGCCACATCCTCAAAACCAGCTACGAGTATTGTAACACAGGTACCTAAGACTAAGGTCACGGACAAACATAACTCCTGTGGGTAACTAAGTACGGGGCCTCCCCAACAAGTAAAACCAAACCCTGCCCCCCCCCGTCCACATAGAGATATTGCTAGCCAAGGCAATAACACCAACCATAGAGAGGGGAGCCGCAAAAGATTTACCACCCCTCGAGCTGACTTACCGGTCGAAGCAACTCAACACACAATAGTTTTGACAGGTGTTGCTCCATTAAAACCTGGCAGTAAGGAGTCATACGGGGATCTCCGCAACAAAGTAATTTTCTGGTTAAATAAAAATAGACCCTTACCCCCCTCCTCTCCTACTGAGATATTATTTGTTAGAAGAGTGGATTGGGTGGGTCACGGGACCAAGGATTTGGAGGGAGATTGTATCCTGATCTCGTTCAAGGACCCATGGGTGGTAGATACCATCCGTAGAGAAGCCAGATTCGCTAGACAGGGGGATGTGCAAACTTTGGGCCTATCGTATTTTTACCCTCATAGGCAAAGACCCATCCAACCTTATCCCACCCTCCGTCAGGCTCCAGCTATAAGACATCCCTTGGCATTAACCCCTCTTGACCGGCAACGCCCATTCCTCTTTAATCATTTTGGCCCTCTCTCCGACCTTGAGGCCATAGATTGACTTCATACATCACCTAGTGAGCCTTACTCTGCCAAAGTAGCTGACTATGAGACACTAGGGTGTAGAATGGAGATCACGCACACAATAGACAACTTAGATGCAGTTGGGGGAGGCCTAGAGACTAGGGCGTCTAATTTATCTATACTTAGTGATGATCAAGGGGCTAGGACAAATCTTGAACCTATGGGTAATGCCAAGCTTATGGAGAATAAGAAGGACAGGGGGATTATCCTGGCACCTACCCTAGCTTCACCTTTGCAACCTCTCCCTGTGGCTCCAATCCTTGGGAATCTGAAAATCTTATCTTGGAACATCGCAGGAATTAAGGCCTGCATGTCTTCTGCTGATTGGCTGGAATTTGTAGATAAATTCGATATCATCTTGCTCCAAGAAACCTGGGCAACTGATCCAGTCTTCAAGCTGGGCTATGCTAATTTTTTTAAACCTGCGGTTAAAGGGGGCAAAGGGCGTGCCTCAGGAGGACTAACGATCTGGGTGAAGCAGTCACTGGGCCTTTATCCAACAGAGCTACCTGTACAGCACCCGGACCTTCTTTCAATCAAACTGAGCAAGGTTAATCAACGGGACCTGTATATCTTCAACGTATACGCTAGAGGCATGCCTGGTGGCCGCAGCCCGCCATTGCTGAACACTATCGACCAAAAACTTGGTGAAACTGGCAGTGGGAATGTCATTATCTTAGCTGGAGACCTAAACTGCACCATAGAGCCATTGTCCGATATGGGGGACAGCTGGAGCTCCGCTGAGGATGCTGCTTGGGACATTCCTGACCTAATAGTTGAAAAAACGGCTAAGGCAACCGAGGCGGCAGTGAACTGGATGGCTCTTTGCCTAAACAGGGGATTCCGAGCTTGTAATGGCCGCACATGTTCGGATAAAGAAGCCAAATGTACTTTTGATAATGGCCTAAGGCAGAGCCGTATTGACTATGTCTTGTTAAAACTGGAATACTGGTCCTCACTAGTAGACATGGTAGTAATACAGCGCCCGGAAAGTGATCATAACCCGCTGTTATTATCTCTGAAATTGCCAGATGTAAAGAGACTAGAGGAGCCCACCACCATTTAAACAGGGGATGTATTGTTAACTAATGACAGGAGGAGGTTGAAATGGTCTAGGATTATGGAGGATAAATCCCTATGGGACAATGTTAACATAATGGCCAACAATGTGTATAATGAGATGTTAAATATTGATCGGGGGGGGGGAGGTCCGGGCTTGGCAAACAATGTTATTAACCTCCATACTAGTTGTTTTGATCATGTAAAGTCCCTACTTTCCCTCCCTTGCCGGAGTATTCCCACCAAAGCTAATCCCCTCCCACAGAAATGGTATAACAAAAAATGTAGGGAGGCACATTCCGCTCTTATCAAAGCCATTAAATCTCGGGACATGGTTGCAGTTAAGGCGGCTAGGCTTCATTATAGAAAAACCCAGTGGAAATACAAATGGGAGTGGGAGGACAGGTTTTGGTCAGATCTTTTGGATGCCTCCACTTCAAACAATCAGAAAAAGTTTTGGGATCTAGTCAAATGGGGGAGGGATCCGGACTCGAGCACCCCGGCCAACCATGTACCCCTAGAGGAGTGGGTAACCTTCTATTCTGCTCAATTTCGAGCCGATAGCCCTCAAGCCTTAAAAGCGTCGGGCAGGACACCCCCGACATATACCCACAGGGAGAAACTTATTTTCTCAGTATCAGAGGCCGAGCTGGCCTTGGGTTTGACCCTGCGAGGGAAAGCTCCAGGCATGGATCTTATACCAGCGGATTTATTTAAATCCAATCCAGCTCTGTGGCTACCTTATATTACCATGATCGCTAATTCATTAGCTAAAGGGGCCACAATCCCAAAATCATGGAAGGGGGCTGAGATAATTCCCATATTTAAAAAAGGCGACAGGTCCAAGCCAGGGAATTACCGCCCTATCAGTCTCATTGATTCCATACAAAAAATCATCGCACGTATGGTTCTGGGACGGGTTCAGGGCTGGATCGAATCAGAGGACATTCTATCTCCTATGCAGGCGGGCTTCAGATCGGGAATAAGCACCATAGATCAGGTGTTTAGATTCTGCCTGATCTATTGGAAAGTGGTCTTGCTTGGCGGCGGTACCATCTTTGCCGCATTCATTGACCTGAAATCCGCCTTCGATCTAGTGCCAATGGACAAACTTTGGGGAGTGATGGAAAATTTAGGATGTCCACCAGAACTACTTGACCTCATAATTAAATTTCATGAGGATAATTATGCAAGGGTGAGGTGGGGAGCCCAGGGACAAGTGACGGAAACATTTCCCGTAACTAGAGGTGTCCGTCAGGGGTGCGTCCTGGCACCAACACTCTTTCTTTTATTCATCGACCAAGTGGTGAAATTTTTCTTGGACACACCCACTGATGCCCCAATGCTGGCTGGGACGAGATTTCCACTGCTCATCTTCGCCGATGACACCCTACTCCTCTCCAGAACACGTAGCGGCCTACAGCGGGCATTGGACCGCTTTGAGGAGTTCTGTGCCATTAACAATCTTGCGGTGAACGTGGGCAAAACAAAGTTCATGGTGTTTTCAAGAAACCATCCTGTCCGGAGCTCTGTGAGGCTGAATGGTGCTAATCTTGAGCAAGTCGAGACCATGACCTACCTGGGGGTCACCCTTGACAGCCGCTTGGGATGGAAAGATCAAATTAATATTCAACTTCTCAAGCTTGCACGGTTATCAGGCTGTCTCATAAAAGAGCAAAAGAGATCCATCACCAAGCGGGTTCTCCCAGCTCTCAAGATCTATGACGCCAAACTTACCACCGCTATCTTATATGGCGCTGATCTTTGGGGCTATATGGATCTCCTTAACCTCTTTAAAACCCAATGTAAGTTCCTACGGAACCTAGTAGGTCTACCGCAGTCGACTCCATCAATCCCCCTTTGCCTGGATCTGGGCTGTCCCCCTATCAACGAGATGGCTAGATTCAGATTGGTGGCACTTTGGAGGCGAATATGGACCTCACCTGACCTGTCTCTTTTTGCAAAAGAACTAGCAGAAGTCAGGGCAATTAGTGGTTCTGGGAAAATCCCATGGCTCAAAGCTGTAAAAACCATACTCATTGACATGGGCCTAGAACAACTTTGGACATCCCCTTCAGCCAATACTTTCCCCTCTAAACAGGAGTTTAAAATTTTGTATTGGGCCTCGGTTCGATTAAATCGAGTTTCACTTTCCAGCAATGCCAGTCTCACGGGCAGGTTTCTAACATTCAAGCTGGACCTGTCGCGAGAGCCCTACTGTGATATTATATCCAAACCGCTGGATAAAAAACGGTACCATCAGTTCAGAGTGGGTGCTTTGCCATTGAATACCTTTGCAAACAAATGGTCTATAGGGGTATCGATTTTCTGTAAAGGCTGCCCGGGACAGAAAGAATCAGAGGGCCATTTCCTCTTTGCTTGCCCCAGATATTCAGTGCCGCGAAAGAAATGGTTAAAACCCCTGTTCCAGCGTTTACCATTTAGAAAATCTGCTGAAGCTATCCGGGTGCTCAAGACTAATACCTCTGAGGTCTTTGTAGTGAGCTTAGCCAAATTTCTGGGCTAGGCCTGGCTTATAAGGTTAAAATATATGTCAAAGCCATCAGAGCCCGCACACAGCGCCCTACTAAGTGTCATAACCTGATTACTGTTTAAAATATCTGCTTTTTATTATTCCCACTCTTTGCACTTAAAGCATGAAATGGTTTCCCATAGATTGTTTTGGACTGAAATGCATAATTAAAACTTCATGTTGTTAAATAAGGTTTCTCTTTCCAGATGTTTAATGCTTTTTCTTTTAAACTTTTAAAAAAAACCTATTTCACTAAGCTTTTTATTGGATGATTTAGATGGCTTGTTTCAAATGTATATAGTTTTCGCCCATTAATGTTTTGCATTTCTTTCTCTGTAAAAATCTTTTAAAACGTATTGTTTGTTTCATTAATGTATTATACTGTGTCTTTTATGATTTGTTAAAAATCGAAATAAAGACTTGAAACCTGAACCTGAGTTAACATCATGTTAATGTTGGGTAGAGGGTATCTATCAGCTACAACCTCCCTATTGAGGGCTCGAAGGTCCACACAAAAACGAATCTCACCTGAAGCTTACGTGCCAAAACTACTGGAGCCAACCACTCGCTTGCCTCAGTCTCGATAATGACACTCTCCAAATCTGAGCGCATGTGATCTTGCATAGCTAAAGGCACATTACTTACTTTACATGTAACAGGAATGGCATTCGGTTTCAAAACAATGCTGTGAACGTAGCCTGAAAGACAATCCAGCTTATTACTAAAAACTTGTTTGAATTCAGAACGCCAATCAGGATGCGATTCACCAGATGAGACTGAGTTCAATACAATGGAATCATTGAGCGATTCTTTGTTTGATGAAACAGAACTTGGTAAATTACCTTCTGTGTTGTGAGGATTTCAATTAGATTTAATGTCTCTGAGGACAATACAGGGATTCCCCCCTGGAACTAAAGAAACCCCCAAATCAGCTTGGTGGAACCAACTGAGTATACTATCACCCCTACCTGAGATGTAGATTTTACCCACAGTTAGTCTTCCTTTGTACTCAATTTCACCTTTAAAATAACCAAAAAGTTTGATTGGTCGACAACCATAAGCTAATGGTCTTGTATCAGGCTTAAACACTTTCACATTTACAACAAGATTCTTGTCAAAGAAAACTTTAGGTATGAGGGTAATTTTTGCCCCAGAATCAAAAAGCATTTTGACTTCACAATTACTGATGAAAACGTTATCTACAGCCCCTTTACACTTTTTGTCAATTGGTAAAGATATTTCACTACAATGCAATGTGTCTGAATCAGAATCAGAATCCTCTTCAAGTGATACCTCTCTAACACATCTATTCTTCTTACAAATTTGTGACCTGCAAGCCTTCGTAAAGTGTCCAACTTTGCCACAATTTAGGCATTTTGAGGACAGAGCCAGGCAGGTTTTGTCATTGGCAAGGTGATCAGAAGCATTACAACGAAAACATTTAATTCCTGCACCACTTGCGGATTTGAAAAGGTTGGAAAAAGAAGCAATGGGATTATGCTGTTTCTTAGTAAACTTAGAAGTTGATCTATCAACAGATTTTTTCTTTATAACATAAAGCACTTTTTCTTCAGAGATAGTTTTCTCTTCCTTAAAAACTTCAACACAAGCAAGTGAATGTTCCAACCTTTTGGCTATGGTAATTACTTCGTTCAAATTTGTATCATCCTTTTGCCAGAGTTCGTCTTTTATTTTCTTGTTACTGCATCCCAGCATGAACTGATCACAGATTCTCTCCTCCAAGGCACCTTCAAATTTGCAAGTTGAAGCTAATTTACGCAAGGCAGTGACATAAGTTTCAACAGACTCCTCCTCTTTTTGTGTGCGCCTTCCAAAGTGATACCTTTCCAAGAGGGTGGGTACTCACTCTTCGAAGATAGTGTTTAGATTAACAGACTCATCAGCAGTCAAATCCGGGAGATGTTCGAAGACTTCTTGGCCTTCTGGGCCTAAACAATGCATCTGTTTGTATATAACAATCCTAGGCAATCACAACAACGGTATAGGACAAGGTTGCAAAAAAGGGGGGGGACATGAAAGAATACACTCTGTTTTAAAAAATTATGTTGTATTTTAATAAACATCCATGTTACAAATATAAATCATATAACATAATACATACTAATAAATATACAATAAAAATAAAACTATAATGGCATGGGACAACAAAATTGTAAAGAATTAAATTTCAAAACACTTAGTAAATATCAAAAGTGGCAATTTATTTTAATCGACGCGCGTTTCGGCGTTAAAGGAATGCCTTCTTCAGGAGCCACAAAACAATACTGAAATACATAAACAAAAATAAGAAACAGATAAGACTTCAATATTTCAATTGTATAAAATACTTTGCAGAAAAGATACAGTTCATAAAAATCATTTCATTCCTGTGTGGATAACTAAAGACAACCTTTAAAGCAAACCTATCCATACACTGTTGAATTAAAACATGATAAACATAAGACTCATTACTAAAATGAGCTATCGGAGCAGTCGCATTCCAACATCAGTTTAAACAGATAGAGGGAAAAGGTATGATATAAGTACTAGTAATCATAGAACACAAAGGGGAATCCCAAGTTTTTGATGCATAATTTCGATAAGATCAGACCATTAGTACTTTTATGAGATAAATGTGATCAGTACTTTTATGAGGTAGATAAGATAAATTCTAAATATCCCTCAAATAGTCCCCTAACCATGGAAAAGGATGTATCTAAAAAACCCTATTATAATTTATACCTACATTATATACAATTTTTCGACGGGTTTCCAAAATTAGTAGACTCAGGATATGTGAGTCTGAATATATGATATTAAAAGGGATTGATTATTTTAGTGGGCACGACAAACATTTAATTAATTACGACAACACACTGTGCCTTCGGATTCTCTTAAAATGCCCGTCCCTACAGCGAAAAGCACTCACCTAACTTCAGCCGCTTAACTGGTGTAAAAGCTTCCTAACACGAAATTGATGTTGGTGTCTAACGGCTGTTACAAGGATATGTCAAGCGATCTAGTTGCAGAAAATAAAAGATGATTTATAAATGGGAAAAATGGAAAATTTAGTGGCTACCGATAACATACTCTGAAATCGGCTACTCGTGAACTATCCGTCTCCCTAACGGAGGACACTCACCTAACCACAGTTGTTTGTGGAGTATGGAGACGTCTGAGCAGGAAATGGCTATTGGCGTCTCACGGCTTAGTGAAGGATGTATCAAACGGGCAGACGCCCAATACGATTTTAAATATCCGGTGGACAAAGGTCACGTGATTGACCACCATAGAAATTTAAAGGTCTAGTAACGCTCTTGAATTTTAAAGGGCTAATAACGCTCTCCTCTGACATTGTTTAATATAGATAATCAAACCCGAAGAGCTCTTAAAAGTCCAGGTAACATACTATGGATATATCCGATGAAATAAGACATGGCAATATCGTAATGCGCATAAAACAATAAGCGCTCTCCTCAGACATAGTTTAATGTGAATAATCAAACCCGAAGAGCCCTTAAAGGGCCAGGTAACATGAAATGGATATATCCGATGAAACAGGACATGGCAATATCGTAATATGCCTAAAAGGATAAGCCCCTTTTGTACCGCTTTTGGCCACCATAAGTGTGGCAGGGTATGCTCAGACGTGAGTTCCTTGCTCACTTTGCCACTGGATTCAAGCAAGCCGGGCTGAAGACGGCTGGAATGCCAGAAACCGGTCCTCGGAAGCTTGTTTCCGGTCCAGGGAAGACATGGCTTGGCAGTTCAGGCACAGGGTCAGACTGATTTGCATATAGCCATGTCTGAACTGGGGTGGTAGAGTGGGCTAAAGAACGGTGATGGATTAAACCCAGATCTTTTGACTGGGTGTGAGTGTTTGATTGATTCAGATGCTCTGTCCATCACCACACCCTTTTGAACCGCTTTTGGCCGCCATAAGTGTGGCAGGGTATGCTCAGATGTGAGTCCCTTGCTCACTTTGCCACTGGATTCAAGCAAGCCGGGCTGAAGACGGCTGGAATGCCAGAAACCGGTCCTCGGAAGCTTGTTTCCGGTCCAGAGAAGACATGGCTTGGCAGTTCGGGCTGGACTGTTCCCATGAGGCACAGGGTCAGACTGATTTGCATATAGCCATGTCTGAACTGGGGTGGCAGAGTGGGCTAAAGAACGGTGATGGATTAAAACCCGATCTTTTGACTTGGTGTGAGTGTTTGATTGATTCAGATGGTCTGTCCATCACCACCCCCTTTTGTACCGCTTTTGGCCGCCATAAGTGTGGCAGGGTATGCTCAGACGTGAGTCCCTTGCTCACTTTGCCACTGGATTCAAGCAAGCCCGGCTGAAGACGGCTGGCATGCCAGAAACCGGTCCTCGTAAGCTTGTTTCCAGTCCAGGGAAGACATGGCTTGGCAGTTCGGGCTGGACTGTTCCCATGAGGCACAGGGTCAGACTGATTTGCATATAGCAATGTCTGAACTGGGGTGGCAGAGTGGGCTAAAGAACGGTGATGGATTAAACCCAGATCTTTTGACTGAGTGTGACTGTTTGATTGATTCAGATGCTCTGTCCATCACCACCCCCTTTTGTACCGCTTTTGGCCGCCATAAGTGTGGCAGGGTATGCTCAGACGTGAGTCCCTTGCTCACTTTGCTACTGGATTCAAGCAAGCTGGGCTGAAGACGGCTGGAATGCCAGAAACCGGTCCTCAGAAGCTTGTTTCCGGTCCAGGGAAGACATGGCTTGGCAGTTCGGGCTGGACTGTTCCCATGAGGCACAGGGTCAGACTGATTTGCATATAGCCATGTCTGAACTGGGGTGGCAGAGTGGGCTAAAGAACGGTGATGGATTAAACCCAGATCTTTTGACTGGGTGTGAGTGTTTGATTGATTCAGATGCTCTGTCCATCACCACCCCCTTTTGTACCTTTATTTGATTAATAGCACCACTGATACCAGTTTAGAGTGTCAGAGAACTTAGCATCACACATTACACAGAGACAATCAATCATACCTGTGTGAATCACAATAGGTAATGTTACATAAGACTAAGGACTAGGATTCCATGACAATCATACTAGTAGGCAGTATAGTGTAATAGTGATTGATCTGGAGAAACACAAACTCTGAATTTAGAACGTAATACCATGGTTGGGGGTTCTCTTTAATAACCAGAATTGACTTATGTTCAAATGAACCCTTTATGCAACATTATGTTAATCAAAGACTGGGGAAAAAACCATACTGGTGTAATTTATACCTTGCAGTTGGCATGCAGCTCTTAGTTAACAGTTAATAGCTCATTGTTCTATGTTAGGATTTTGAGTTATAAACTGCAAGTAACAATAGGATCTCTCTGGCAAAAGCAGTAACTCACTGGCCTATTTACATTATGTGGACTTAGTGAGCTGCATGGTAAATGTTCTTTGCAGCAGGCACATTAACCCTCTGGGCTACCTTTCCACAAGTCAAAACTTCCACTTGACAAACCTCCATCTCTGTCTAGGAAGAACATTAATCACAGGAGTTTCATGACATTTTTATTGTTGCCGAAATTTGCTGGAGGCCAGGAAGGAGGCAGCAAGTGCTTTTAGAAACATAATTTACTCGCAAACATGACCCAAAGTCATCGCTCAGTGCGATCTCACCATTTGCACTGCCCTAGAGCCTCCCTGCTCAAGGGTCCTGTGACCTAAATGACAGAGTCACTGTTGCTCTAGGGTGTGCTGCTTCGAAGGCCTGCCCAGAAGACTAGAGGTGAGCTTCAATAGGGGTTGTGGTAGACAGGCCTTCAAGATTAACCCACACTTGCCACTGCTAGGGTTCACCTGCTGGTGCTGAGAAATCAGGCCTTCTAAGGTCTTGCAGGTCCTTCCAAGGTCTAGCATGGAAATGCGCTCTCTCAGTAGAGTGGTCTGGTGAACTGGTCATGAAGAAAAAAGGTGACAGCATTCTGGAAAAAGCAAACACTCATAAGGAATGTAAGATTAATTAAATCATGTAAAATGTAAGCAAGAACAACATGGTTACGTTTTTGCACTTATTATTCAGAAATCAATTAGTGCTTTTGCATGAAAAGTTAGGGCGATGACTACAGAGCCGGAACGAACCTGCTTCAATGCCCATTGCTTATATCCTTTCAAAACTAAAGCAATATGGTTTAAAAAGACCACATTCGTGAATACAGAGCAGCGGTAAGCATTTTATTTTCAAGTCCGCCCATCAAGCAGGTATTGCAGTACATCCAGAAATGGTGTACTTCCCCATTTTGGGAAAAACAATGCTTTTCAGAGAAAGACAAGAAAACAAAAGTAGCTTCACTGGCAAACTCTGTGGAATGGCACTAATATGTTTTGGGTGTGAATAAAATCAATCTGGCCCCTTTTTGACCCACTCTGTCTTCCTTTAGTTATTTTTTTACATTTTGAACCTTTTATTTCTCTGCATCCCAAGGCTGCACTTTGGAAATGAAAAATGTCACAAAAAAGATGACCATTCCAGCAAAGAAGTTTTTCTTTTTTTGATTCCTTTCACAGGGGAACAAATAAAGAAAAGGAAAAGTAAGAGGGAGTAATGGCTACAAGGCCCAGGGAAGGGGGCCCCCACACCCTGACCTTGCAGCTTGCTCAAGTGCTTTGAGGCCCAGGGAAAGGGGGCCCACTCCCCTGGGCCTTCAAAGCAGTAACAAGGCATTTCCTAAAACATTGCCCTAGCACCAGTTGATCTGGCTGCTCCCTCCTCCCCTCACCCACCTCTCCTTCCTTGTGTCTGGCTGCTCCTGTAAACAAAGGGGCCTTTTGTCACCTAGCAACAAAATGCGGGAATGGCCGGTACTTAACAGAGGTGCTACCCGCCCCTGAGACTGTGAGCCATAATTGATGGCCTGGCTGCTGTGCCTTCTCCACTCTGTTTGTCCCTTCCCCCACCCCTGCACCCACAGGAATGCCACCGCGGTCGACTCCAGACGTCTCATGTGTATTGTAATTGTGTGGGGAGGGGGCCCTGTTGGAACAGGTGGACAATCTGTGAAAGTGTTTCATTTCACAGTGAAGCAGGGGCAGGGCCGGACTGGGAACTAAAACTGGCCCTGGCAAAGTGCTCGGCTACCCCCCCTCCCCCCAGGGGGGTTTTGGGTATCGCCGAGCCATTTGCCAGGGCCGGTTTTGGGCTGATTTTGTTACAGGGCTGATTTTGCAGCTATGCTGCAAAAACAGCCCTGTAACATAAACGGGCCTCAATGGCCACACACCGGCCCCCCACCCATGCGGCGCATCGGGGGTTTGCCCGGGGCCCGCAACGGCCAGTCCGGCCCTGAGCAGGGGGGCCCCCTGCCTTTCACCTCAGCGCAAGGCCCTGGGCAGCTGCCCATGCTGCCCATGCCTAGCGCTGGCCCTGGTCCTCAGTTTGGGTTTGGATGTCTTGTTTTTGAACCTCTAGAAACAGCACTTCCCATTACCAAATAGCTCTGTAAAGCATGATTGATGCTGCACACAGGAACCCTTCCGCAGTTCATAGGTGACCTTGGTATTCTTACCTCATTAGTACCACTTGAATGCCTGAATGCAGAACTAGTTAACATCGGCAAAGGGTCTGCCACGGCTTAGTGCCACGTGTGGCTTGTTTATTTGACTAACTTTGAATCAGTGTGAGCTGGGAACTTTTTGTTGTTATTAGAACCGGCAAATGACGCAGTAGATGATGCAACGTGAGGCAAGTGAAATAACACTGAGGAAGGGAGTGCAGTGGCATTCAGCGTGCCGTAGCTATGATGCAGCAGTGTTTCATGAGAGTGGGGAAGAGGTGATTTGTGTATCAGCAGCACATTAGTTGGATCAATTGTTGATAAAAGAGGTGCTGTATAAACAAGCATTTGCAATGTAATGCAATAGGTCTTACATTTACGCTAGTTTAAGCTATTGGTATTTGGAAATGACAATGCCTTTTGTTTACGTTTTAAAAACCAAAACATAAAATAAGAGGCATTGTCATTTACAATGCCAATAGATCAAACGTGTGTAAATGCGAGACCTATTACATTGCAAATGCTTGTTTCCTTTGCCTTTCTCTTCCCCTTTCACCTTTCCTAATAGTTGTGTCCACTTTAGAAAGTTCAGGTGAGAAAGGTTTACCTGAGCTTTTACTCAGTTAACCAGTCAGAGATGAGACATTTACTGTGTTTTCAGTTGCCCTGTGACTGGAATAAACAATGCATAGCTGACCATCTTCCATATATTTTTGTTGATCTATCAGCATCTGCTGAGCATTTAGCAAGAAAGGCATTTCCCTTAAACCGTTCTTTTGGGGGGACTATATATCAGTCACTGTTTATTGTAATTCTTCTGTCACAGATGAAAACGTTTTTGTTGGCTGCAGAACTTGTAAGAAAAGAGTGTAACTTTACAGACTTCGTAACTTATGCTCCTTGCATAAGCAAGATGAGTTTCTTATTTTTATTGGAACTTCTATTGGTCGGTTCATTAATAACAAGGTACGGCCTTAATGCCTTTTATGCTCCAGCTTCCAGAACCAAGGGCCTTATTTATGAAGGCTTTGCGCCACCGGTGCGTCACTTTTTCCCATTTTAAAAGTGACGCACCGCCGGCGCAAGTCCTTCATAAATAAGGCCCCAAGTATTCATGACTTATATATAAAAGAGTGATTAAAGAGATGGTCCAGAAATTAGACACAGTAGAGTTTAAACTAGAGTAAACATCTAGTTAATATGATTTTTTTTCGAATTTTGAGGGGTTAAGGGAGGAACAGGTATTTACCTTATAAAGAAGCACCAGTCTGGGAAGTGAAGTCACTTGGTAGCTGTAATTAGTCACCCTGTCTCCCTGGCATAGATCCTCACTTGAGTGAGATATGGTGGAGAGTGGTGAGTGCATCAATGGACCAAGTGCAGTCTGGCAACATGTTGCAGGGAAACAGCAGATGGAACTGAATGAAACTAAAGGTGGATTCCACATGGGATTCACCATCAAAATGTGAGTCCCATTTGGATGAATCTTTTCCATCTACATTTACAGTTCATCTCACTCTAGATCTGAGTGGTACACATTATGAGAAAGGGATCAATGTAGAGTTTGCAGAAAGGGTACTCCTTCAAAATGGCTCAGACAGCGACATACTCCTCCGAGAGCCCAATGAAGTACGGAACATTGGAGGTCAGTAATCTGACGTCCACCCAGTTTAGATTGTAGGGGTCATTTGCTTTTTCTTGCTGTCTGTCACTGCCAATCAAACCCTGGCAGTGAGGGACAGTAAAATAAAAAGTGACCCCCCCCCCCCCCCCCCCCCAGGCATCATGGTAGAAAACACCTATTAGTGCGACGAGGATCTGCAGGCAGCTCTGTGGGATATGGGTATTTAAACAAAGCAGTCAGAGCGCCTGCTGTACTGACT
This sequence comes from Lissotriton vulgaris, assembly GCF_964263255.1. NCBI lineage: Eukaryota > Metazoa > Chordata > Amphibia > Caudata > Salamandridae > Lissotriton > Lissotriton vulgaris. Next base: position 383,473,826 of record NC_141685.1, read on the forward strand.
CCTCAGGCAATAATTAGCCGATCACAAGTCATGGAGAAGTGACTAGCTTCAATGGCGATGGCCTGGCTTATTTTACCAATTAAAGCATTGCATAGATGCAGAGTAAGATAAACATGGTTGGCTGGGCTCCTAAAGATGCACAGCTTTGGTGGAAAAGTTCAAGGAGCATTTCTGGACTAACAATTACATATTTGATCAGTGTCATCAAAAAGAATTTGACAAAAAATGGAGATAGCAGGTGTAGGAAGCTGGCCAAGTATACTCTATACAAAAAAGAGGTTTAGTGTGCACAGTCTACAGTGAGTCCCCAGAGGTATGGCAGAGGTTAACCCCTTCGCAGTGGGGATAATTCCCCTGCTGTGTTGGAGGGCGGGGGCGCGCACAGCGCCCCAGTGCTCATGACGAGCTCAGCTCGTCATGAGGCACAGTGCTCGTGTGCTCATGACGAGCTGAGCTCGTCACGGCCACACCCATTTTCGTGGAACATTCAGCACAGCAGGGGAATTATCCCCGCTTGTGAGCGTTCCATGGCTCATGACGAGCTCAGCTCGTAATGAGCACACGAGCACCGTGCCTCATGACGAGCTGAGCTCGTCATGAGCACGGAAGGAGCTGATACCTTACTCTCAATTTAGTGGTAGCTGGGCTGAGCAGTTAGGCTTCTCGGAGATTAGTGTGAATGTATGTGGTGTACATACTCATACGAAGCAGGAAAACACACTCAATGACTGACTCCAGGCCAATATTTGCAGAACCATATTACTTTTTGTTACTTTTATTCCTAGGAACCAAGTTAAATTCAGTTACTGGTAGGTGAAACTTCCAAAGAGGCAGTAGTAATTCTTTATAGTATTGTCGATTCAAAACAGTAACATTCAGTACTGGTACAAGATAGACAATTGCAGGTAATCAATAGAGTGCAATTCAATCCCAAGGAAGGAAAACAGTGTTATGCATCAGTGGGCAAGTACACAACTTACTCTGCCAGTCTTCGAGAGTTTGAGATGGGTATTAAACCGCCAGAGGCATTGGCCGGCTGGGTGCAGGGTTCAGTGTCTACACCATGGCAGTCGATACCGGCAAAGATGGTTGCTCTCGCGGTCTGCAGCGAACAATGGGGATGAATGGGAATCAGTCTGCGGCTAACTTTGGAACTGTCGTGGTCATGGTCAACGAGTCACTGTTGGTCGAAGGTAGGGACCGACAGCTCAGCAGTCGCAGTCATGGGGGTAGATACGCACAGCATATGCAGTAGTTCTGCCAATTTTGGGCCATCCTGGAGAGGCCATGATCAAGCAGGTGGGGCAGGAGGAGGGCGAGAAGGCCACTTGGAGGAGGGTACAGACTCTTGGGAGCGGAGCTTTGGTCATTGGGTCGAGAGGGACCCTCTAGGTTGTGGAGGCCATCCAACTGCAGTGCTTTCTTCTGGCAGAGTACAGTCGCATCGACATGGGTGTCTGTCCTCTACCTTTGTGGTCTTGGGGTTCTGTTTGCAGTTTGTGAGTCTCATTGACATAAGTGTTGGTCCTCAACTACTGCTGTATGTACCAATGGATGCCGGGGACTAGCGCCTCTAGCCCAAATGGAGGTTCTTGGAGATTGTTTGAAGGCTGGGAGTTCTCTGGGGTTTCTTGGTGGCCTGGCAGGATTTCAGGAAGTACAGCTGGTCCAGTTATTGATCGGCGACATGCGTTGGGGTTCTTGGTGGGTCCTTTTGGCAGCAGTTCAGCTCCTGGTCCAATAGCGGACTTCTTTTGGTCCATAAGAATCTGAGGAACAAGGTTCAGAAGTGCCCTTAAATACTATAAGGGTAAGGGCATCACTGAGGTTGGGGGGCAGTAGCCAATGGCTCCTGTTCCCTAGGGTGACTATCCCCTTTGGGTGCAATCTCCCTTTGGGGAGAGGGGTACATCCCTGTTTCTATTGGGCCTAACTCTCCAATTCAATATGGAGAATATCTAAGAGAGGGGTTCACCTCAGCCTCTGGCGACCCTAGGGGTAAGCCGGGCTGAGATGGACACTCCTCTGATACTAATTTTCCCTGCCCAAATCAGCACATCACAAGGTGAGAGCCTTTGAGGTTCACGCCAAGTGTTGCTGTTCCTGCCAGGGGACGTCTACCCAGAGCAGGCTTTGTTTCTGACCTCCGGGAACACATAGGCGCTCACTGCATGAGGTCAGGAACCTGTCTCGTGGAGGCTGGCAAGGACCAGTTAGCCAATACACTAGAAGGTGGTCGTTTTTCAGGGGGCATCTCTAAGAGGCCCTCTGAGTGAATGTTATGATAAATCTAGCACTAGCCTCCCTGTGGGTTTATTATGAAATGAAATGAAATGAAAAATTGCATTTGTATAGCACATAACCGCCCTGGGGCCTCGCAGCGCTAGTTGGTACCAAACTTCCCAGTTTTCAGTAAAGTCATTATGGAGCTGTGGAGTTTGTAAGGACAAACTCCCAGCCCATGTACTCAAAATGGCTTCACTGAACTAACAATGCCTGTGAATTGCACATACTCTGTAGGGGCATATTGCTCTTGCAGCTGTGCCCTCACCTGTGGTATGGTGCATCCTGACTTAGGGCTGTAAGGCCTTCTAGAGGGGTGACTTGCCCATTCCACAGGTAGTGTGGGGGACATGGCACACAGGGATGTGTGCCATGTCGACTCTTCAGTTTGGTCTGTACCAAAACATACAGCCTTCAATGGAAGTGTGTGGGTGTTAAGGTGAGGGATCTCTGAGGGTGATATAACACATGCGCAGGCCTCAAAGGCCTTCTGTGGTCACAATGCTCTAGGTACCAGGGGTAACTTTTACAAGGTACTCACAGTTGGCCCGGAGGTGTGTCAGTTGTGGAAACAAAGGTACTGTTTTGTGAAAGAACACAGGTGCTGGGGTCTGGTTAGGAAGGTTCTAGCACACAGTCAGTCAAGTGGGCATCAGCAATCTGGCAAATGGTTAGGGGGTAACCATGCAAAAAGAGGCACTTTTCTACAGCAGGTGATAAACAGCTAGATCAGCAGATATATTAGCATATCTGAGGGTGGTATAATACATGTTCAGGCCTCAGAGGCCTTCTGTGGTCACAATGCTCTAGGTACCAGGGGTACCCTTTACAAGGCCCGGAGGTGTGTCAGTTGTGGAACCAAAGGTACAATTTTGGAAAAGAACACTTGTGCTGGGGTCTGGTTAGCAAGGTTCTAGCACACAGTCAGTCAAGTGGGCATCAGCTATCTGGCAAAAGGTTAGGGGGTGACAATCCAAAAAGAGGCACTTTTCTACAGCAGGTGATAAACAACTAGATCCGCAGATATTTTAGCATATCTAGAGACAGGAGATATGTTAGCATTGAATAATGGTTTATGTTTATGTTTTGTAAATATACCCTAACAGCATTTGTCAAACAAGGTAAAATGTAGACATTAAAGGCTGCCTCAAAGAAGATTGTGATGTCAGAAAAGCAGTTGGAATCCCACGTTCAAGGGTAAGATCGTCTCAGGGCATGGACTGAGGCAGTTAGCCAATCGCGCGGGTTATCAATAGGGCAGTCGCATCTTGTCACAAGTCCCATTGGTAGGTTTTACTGACGAGAAAGTGCCACTTGAGGTATCCCATATTTGCCAGTTATAAGTACTCTGAAACCAGGGAATTGTCACACATAACAATGTGAAGATTTGGCAACTATTTTGGGAAGGGTGGCATTCAAATAAAGAACAAGAGCTAGATGGTGACAAATTGAAACTTAGAAAAGTAAAAGTTGGAAATAATATTTGTTATTTTCATAAAGAACAGAGTAGAAAATATGAAATACCATAAGAAATGCGTCAAGCAAAAAATAAACCCTGTGATTCATGAATTATGCACAATGCTACTTCCTGGTTAACGCAGAAGCGAAAAGAACAAGACCGATCTGCGTCAGCTTTTCTGGCACATTCTTCTCGCGCCGCCATGCTGAAATAATGTCTGCCATGAGGAATGACTCTTATCACAGATTTTTGGCTGTCTCAGACAAATTGTCATGGACAGGTGTGCTAAAAAGGGACTGCAGGGAACATTGCGAACCCATCACCACAAAAATTAACATTGTAAGGCTTGATAAAATGACTACCAGTATAGTTTTTTGAACACCAGCTGAAAGTCCCTGAGAACTGCTATACTGATTACAAAGACAATCATTCTAATTAGAGAAGACAGTTATGGCCCATTTTACAGCAGGCCACAAAAGTATAATTTGTCATTCGGTCTGGATTGACAGCTCAGCTTTCAATCGAGATTCGGGACCTTATGTGAGCAACAGAAAGAGAACTTTAAGAAGCACTACTAGAGATGGGCTTTAGCTTCTTCTGCATGTTAAGTTCCTTATCTACAGCTTTTGATTGGGCTAAATATGCGTGCTTCCACTGAAAAAGATTGATTGTTTTGCATGTTACACCTTGTTCTTAGGCTAATGCTCAATATATAGGCTTGAATGAATTATGACAAAGGTCTGATCTGTTATCATGGAAAATCATGACAAAGGCTGTGGGCCTGACTTATTTATTTTGAAAATCATGTTGAAGTCAATAGGCCTGCAAGAGCTGATTGTTAATTTACTGTGGTAAAGCCTATCCATAGGCATTCTTTAAATGGAATTTTATAGACGACCATAGTAGACAAAGAAGTTTGTGTTGCTTACCCTCTTTGACAACATTTTGGGGTATACACCACTGTGAGAATTCCTTTCAGTTCCATTTAGGACGGCTGTGTATTGTTTTGTCAACTGTAATTTGTGCATATTTGTACTTTTCTGCCTACATGCCCTGTGGTTGTCTTGTGGCAAAGCTTATGCTCAGTGCATGAGGTCAGCTTTGGTTCTGGTGAAAAGCCAATGATAAAGACTACCGACCAGATTGGTTAATTGAAAAATGTTATGTCAGTGCCTTATACGTGTCCAGTTTCTGACAAAAGGCTATGGCTAAGGCAATAGGGCAGACTTTTTTAAAGGAAAAAGACATGTTAAAAAGGCAGTAGGCCTTTAAGGATGGATTGTTTTTACACGGTATTAAAACTTACAGACAGGAATTTTGTTAGATTACAGTAGTAGACTAAGATTTTGGTGTTTGTTATCCCCTCCACCGAGTATTTTGTGTTCGAGAATCCTTTTTAGGGCTCTTAGAAGAGGTTGTATATTGTTTTCAAACTGTACATTTATATTTTTTGTAATATTATGCATAGCATTTAGCAGTGTGAGTATGAAAGTACTTTTTTTTAGATCCAGCCTGACAAATGTTACTGTCTACCATGTAATGTAATAAAAAATCATAAGAATGCATGCACACCTACCTATACATGAAGGGCCTTTGGGTCAGCCTTCTTCAGCCAATGGTATGCTTGAATGACACTCGCATGCTGTTTCTACCAATGAAAGTTTTTTAGCATGGGGCAATGGGTCAGTCCATTTTATTCATTGGTCTATGCGTGACAGAATTTTTCATGATCAAATGTACACAACTGCCTAAAATTGGATGCAATTCAGTGCCAGGGTTTGTGCCTTTGCTACTTCATTTTTGCATTGCTCCTTTTATTCTCCTTTAGTAACCTCCACTTTTTTCTTTCCTTCTATTTTTTTTTCAGTGACTAGCAGCTTCCTGGACAATGCCCATAGGCTGCTTGATTACTGCTCTATTCATCTGCTGCTCACTGTATCCTGCATGGTCACCTCTTCTACATTGGGCAGCCATTTTGAAGGCTACTCTCACTGTTTTACTGTTCTACAGTGAACACCACAATTAAAGCAAAATGGCAGTCATTTTTATTGGTGCAGTAATAAATCACTCTACACAATACCATTCCTAGATGGCCGCTCAGTGGTATGTTTAATGTTTTCCTGCTGCAAACAAAATTTGAGAAAGAGAGAATAATTTTAAGACTAGTTTACTAATACATCCTCCCTGAATCAATAATAACTGCACAACAAAATAGAAAACTAGCCAAACCTTATAGCAAAGTTTGTTGGAGGTGTGTATATACCAGCGGGCAATATAAATGTCAGCATCGTATTTAAAGAAACACTGAAGGCCAAGCACGCAGGTTTATCAGTTATGCACGTCAAATGCTCACATGGTCTCTGAAGAAGATGGACTGATTCCATTGAAATGCGTCAGACCGAAAGGAAAAAGACGGAAAGGGAAGCTGCCTGCTACAAATTAATAAAGAATGTTTTCTTACCTGGAATTGGTGTGCAGACTCAATAGCTGAGGCGAATTTTGGACAAAAAAATAAATATATATATATATCAGCTCCAACTCTCATCTATGAAGGCCGTAGCAGTAACACGTCTGTTTACTGAGTGCCAGCGTTCTGTTTAATAAATTGACGGTACCTGCCCCCACGAGTGCTGTCGCTGTCTTCCTTTGGGATTTCCTGAGAGTTGGAGCTGCAATTGCTATGCCGGTGCAACCCCGCATCTGAGCAGCACCCGCCTGAGAGTGCACTGAGCTGGTGTTTTTGAGCGAGTGTATATATATATATATATATATATATATATATATATATATATATGTTTCCTCATATGGGCCTCATCTCTATCTTCGGAAGGGTTGTTGTTGGAATTGTCAGCGCGAGTGACCAGTATCGCGCTCATGAGGCCCCCACACCACAAGCTGGCCCGGTACTATTGGTCTCCTCTATGGTGGAATTTTTTTCTCTTCCAGGTGACTGGTTTGACCTGGGCTCACCTCCTTACACCGGGATGGATTGGAGCGGTGGTGCAGTTATTAACTGCCCGTCGGGTGAGGCATATTCCTGCTTTGCCCCCGCAGAGATGGATCCCTGTGACTTTGGGGGTTGGTGTGGTTTTAGGGACTTGGGGGACTTTGTCTCGTGGCTCTGGATTGGAGTTACCTCTGTAGCACGCTAACTTAGCCCCGCATCCAGAACGCTGCAAGAACACTGCTTCTTGAGATATGTAGGCGCCACGATCCAAGGCGCGCTACGTAAAGTGAAGGTGTTGGACATACTCACCTGGGGGTGGAGCGGCTTGTCAGTAATGAGATGGGGCGGGATATTTATATCCGGAAGTGTACGCCCTTTTCTTAGTAGCACAGGCGCTGAAGAGGCAGGAGCCGAAATGCATACGCCTTACAATTGCTGTGCTGTTACCAATTGCCGGAGCAGCGATTAAATACCTCCTTTGCTTCCTCATATGGGCCTCATCTCTTTCTTCCGAAGGGTTGTTGTTGGAATATATATATATATATATATATATATATATATATATATATATATATATATATATATATATATATATATATATATATATATATATATTTACATCTCTGTTTCTTCTTAATCTTGAAGAGATACTGCACTCACGAGGGGGGGAGATTTTCCGCAAAAAAACATTTATTAGTGCAACGGAAGAACAAACGTTTCAGCACACAGCTTTCCTCAGTGTTCACAATTTCTTCGTGCAAAGCATGTTAATAAAGCTTCATTAAAAAAACTCCCATTGAGGCATTGAGGTAGTATGGGACACATTCACTCCCTAAAGCAATAAGTGCCATTTTGAAGTGACGCTACACCTATTGATAGCAACAGAATATTCGTCATTACATTTTCTAGGTGCACAATGTGGCAGAAATCCAACAAATCTTTTTATGTAATTCACATAATAGATTATTTAAATACTTTTTATCTTTCGTTAGCGATTTCAATGCCTCTTGTTACAAATATTGCTGTCGATCAGCTAAGTGTCCCCTCTCATACCCCCTAACGCGTGCCTCTTTATTGGGGATTGCTATACAAATGAAATCAAATCAAATCCTCGCACCTCAAATTGATCAGCATATAGTCTCCATCTGTAAATCAATTGCCAACCATTATTCTTTCTCATTCTCAATTCATAATTTTTAAATCATTTTTAGATCACTTCAAATCTTTTTCGAACATTTCATAATTCTTCTTAGATTACTTTTCAGCCACCCGGTTTCATGATCATCTTTATCATTTCCCTTTTTGGAAGTTTATTTCCCTAGATTTACTCCTAACTCCTCCCCACAGTTCAATCCTCTAGGGGATTTTTTAAGAAGGTCAATGATATACCTCGATTCTAGGCATCTTAAACTACGTAATCTGTCACCTCCCCTTGGGCTTATCGGGACTGAAACCAAACCATAATACTGTATTTTGCCTCTATCACTGTGATGGAACTCTGCAAAAAGGTGAGCCACAGGGTATGCTGGATCAACTTTCTCTATGGCTCCTAGATGCTCCAGGATATGCATCTTCAATTGGTGGATAGTACTCCCTATATACTTTAGCCCACAAGGGCAGACTAAGCAGTAAACTGCATATGTAGTACTGCATGATATAAATTTTGTAATTTCCTTGATTTCGTCGGTATCAGGTAATGTATAATTAAGAACCCATTTGCTGTTAACACACGCCTTGCATATGCTGCAAGGAAAACATTCTCTCATCTCTTTCAGTGTGTTCGATCGTTGCTGCACAGTATCCAAATGGCTCTTAACCAGCATATTTTTCAGGGATCTCGCCTTACTAAATGTCACAAGATGTTGACTGGGACTATCATCATTTATGGTATTATCAGTTTTAAGAATGTGCCAGTTCCTCCTGAGTATTTTCTTTAATAAATTAGCTTCAGAGGAATATGGAGTAATCATTCTAAATTTTCCCTTGTTCTCATTTCCTTCCCTGTTCCTCTTCTTGTCTTCAGTTAGCAGCGATTCCCTGGGAATGCGTCTTACCTTACATAGAGCCTTTTCTAACAAGGTGTGCTCATACCCTCTCACACTAAACCTAGCCTTGCTCTCAGAGGCAGCCGCCTGAAAGTCCTGATCTTTTGTACAGTTTCGTTTTAGCCTGAGAAATTCCCATACGGGATACTCTGTATAAGTGTCTTTGGATGATTACTATTGGCAAAAAAAACTGAATTACCAGCTGTATTCTTTCGGTAGAGTGTGGTGTGTATGTTGTTATTTTCCACAAAAAAACTTCAGGTCCAGATATTCCCCTGCCACAGGACTTACAGTACCCGAAAATTGCAGATTAAGTTGCTGGTATTAAGGACATAGATATATTCATAAGCCATTTCTATACTTCCTTGCCAGACGATAAATAGATTGTCTATATATCTGTGCCATAGCACTACTCTCCCCTTTTGTGCGCCTTCCAGCGACCTGGGCACCTGTTCCTCCCACCAGCCAACGAACAAGTTTGCATAGCTGGGGGCGAAACAGGTGCCCATCGCTGTCCCAGACGTCTGTCTGAAGAGTTGATCTTCAAACAAAAAGATGTTGTTTCTCAGGCAAAACTCTACACATTCAAGAAGCATTTCATTATGCATGGCATAACATAATTGACGTTTTTCCAGAAAGAACTGTACTGCTCTTAAATCCTGTTGATGGTCTATGCAAGTATATAGACTTGTAATATCTAACACCATTAATGCATAACTGGAATCCCACTTCAGTGTAGATAGTTTTGTCAAAAAGTGTTTAGTGTCTCTGGTGTATGAGTCCAATTGTGCAACAAAATGAAACAAAAAGTAATCTATGAATCTTGATAAATGTTCTGTTAAGCTGCCGATAGATAATATTATAGGCCTCCCAGAAGGGTTCATACTGTCTTTATGGAGTTTTGGAATATGGTAAAATGTGGGGAGTACTGGATGATTGTTCATAAGAAATAAATATTCATCTGTCCCCAACATAGATTTCGTGTACCATTTACCAATCAGGTCGTCATATGCTTTTATGCTGTTCTGATATACTTCTTTAGTTGTCTTCTCATAGTATTTTACATCTGAAAGTTGCCGTTGTGCTTCTGTCCAATACTTGAGTCGTGTTTGAACAACAACATTTCCTACCTTATCAGAAGGTTTGATTATTATTGTTTTGTCCTTCATTAGATTTTGTAAGGCCAATTGCTCCTTCTGATTGATGTTACTCTTCATAGATTTATCCTTTCTACTGGATCTGAATTTGAGCTGGTCATTCACCAAGGCTTCCGAGAAAGCGTTGATAGCATCTGTTGGCATCTGAGGATTAAACATTGATACAGGTTTAAATGGACTTTCCGCTTTATCCTGATCTATGGCTGCTTGTATCGCTCTTTCCGCCACGGTGATGTTTTCAATTTGTGGATCTTCTTCCGATCTCAAAGTATTTAAAGCTTCTATTGCTGGAAGATCCTTCACAAGTAAGGCATCTGTTGCTGTTATTCGAGTCTTAGTTTTCTTTGCGTCTTTCAGATGAGATCTTAGTTTGAAGTATTTATGTAATTTAAGTTTTCTAGTAAAGTGGAAAAGGTCAATTCTAGTTTGTGTATATTCCAGGTAGTTTGACAGGCAAAAGGTGAGTCCTAAACTTAAAACCTTGGTTTCTTCCTTCGTTAATGGTTTATCTGTGAGATTTACCACAGTAAGATTTGTGGCTTCTATTGACGCTTGTTGTTTCTCTTCTTGCTGCGGTTGGCCCACGTCAGCCTTTTTCCCCTTCCTGCCTCCTCCTCCTCTCCTTGTCCTTTTCCTTCCTTTTCTGGGGGCTTGTTTGTCCCCCCCGCAGCCATGATTGCCGGATATTTTGAAATTCTTCGTAAAAAGGAGTTTTTCTTCTTTCCTCTCTTTTCGATGCATTATCATCACTGGATTCATTTTCCGTTAGATCAGACTCAGAGGTTTCCACTCTGGGTGTTGCTGCTTGCTTGGCCCTTTGGTTAAATTCCTTTCTTGGGGCATCAAATTTCCGGCCAAAGATGAGAATTCTGCCTTGCAAGTAGTTATTTTTGTCTCTGACGAATTTCTCCTGCTTTCTATTTTTGATTTTTTCTTCATATTTCAGCAGTCTTCCTTTCATTTGGCCTTTCAACTCCTCCACACAACTGATATTTTCCTTCTTTGACAGCTCCTCTTCTAGCGTGTTGATTTCTTCTAGAGCCTTTGCAAGATCGCTCCAAGCGTATTTAACTAGTATTTGTAAGGTTCCACGACAGTATGATGCTGTGTGTTCCCCCCAATCTGTGAGGAGCTGTGGATCAGGGTTCTCGTAAGAGGGTATTGTATACACCCTCAACCCTCTAGGTACCCTATTTTCCTCAATGTAACTTTGGAGGCTCGTGGCCTCCCACCACTTCCTTACTTCGTGTGCGTGCAGTCTCTTCAGTTTAATCATAGTCTCATTTAGTTTGCTATGCACTGGGATAGGTGTCGGTGTGCTTTCTTGTGATTCTTTTCCTTTTGATTTAAATATGCCGGCGCAAAGATTAAAAAAACATACCTTTTTCTTGTCCCACTCCTTCCGTTGCATCGGTCTAATGATTGGCTCTCCGCTTCCCCCTCACGCCTTGCCATTGATTTCCCCGCTGTGTATAAACAAACAGAGAAAGGTTCAGGTCACTCACCCGGGTCGCGTCACGTCTTCAGTTTGTTTCAAAACAGCCCGCCCGGGCCCGTTCAATGTTCCCATCCCCCGTCTGTTTGTGGCAACCTTCCAATGCCTCAGCGTCACGGTGGTGCATTGCGTGAATCAACGCTCTCTCGCCACACAATCTTGTGTGGCGAGAGAGCATTTATTTATATATATATATATATATATATATATATATATATATATATATATATATATTCAGCATAAAGAGGTCTTTACAGCAATGCAGCAGCAGCAGAAAGAGACGAGGCAAACCCAGTTATTTTTGTGAGTAGTGATTTATTCGCTCACCTCCAAACCACCACAATGTGTTTCGGTGCAAACAGCATCTTGATCACATGACCCCGTTGCATGGCGGGTGTGCTCAATTTAAAGGGCTCTTAGCCAATTATTGCATGCCAGATGTAAAGAAAATAGAAAACATACTGACAAGTTCAACTAACTGCATAAATGCATGAAAATGAATGATGACAATTCAAAAGCAGGAATGTGCATTTGAAAGTGTGGCCCTTGATGACCCATTTGAGAGAACCATAATATACAATAAATATAGATACATAAATAAATACATTGGTATATATACTCATTTAAAATTCATCTATATACAACAAAGCAGCAATAGGCAAAATAAAAACCACTGTGCAAAACTTCGTGATGTTAAAAGATATATAAAGTGCAATAGGATAAGCTCTCAATAAATACTCATAATATCACATATAGTATTGCATATAAATATATAAATATGTGCATATAAATATAGATTGGTGTAATCAAATTTTGATATTGATATGTCACTGAATACATAGTCATCATTAAGTTTAACTAGTTCAGTGTGGGCACCCCTTGTGCCCGTAAAGAATTGTTAACATTCCTGCAAAAAAGATCAAGTTGTCCATTGTGTAAAGCACTCAGTGAGCTATATACTTGCCATACGGACAAAAGACTCAACTGTAAGCTGATCAACAAGTGGCTAAGAGCAATATACGTGCAACCCAGTGATAGTGAAATCTGTAAAAATTACAAATTTAAAATATGAAGTTTAAAATGTGATATTTGGCAGAGGCGACTAGCTATGTTACTGAAATTACGATGCTTATTATGTGTTCAACTTTTCGGGGATTTAAAGGTAAGTCTTCTCCTGCATTCAATCCATTGGGATTCTTTGTGTCAAGCAGTATGATATGACGTGTCTCTAATCTGCATAGCAATAGATTACGATCTCCACCTCTTCTCTGTGGTGGCACTGTATCTATTACGAAGTAACGCAGTTCAGAAGCCTTTTTCTCATGTACAAGGCCAAAGTGCCTGGCCACCGGGTACGCAGTGTCACCGTTGGTAATGGCCCGTAGGTGCTGGAGTATGCGTTGTACACCTGTGGCCTCGTGCTACCAACATAGCGCAGACCACACGGACACTGCAGCACGTACACTGTGTACTCGGTGCGGCAGGTCAGCTTGGGTCTGATGGTAGTGGGTATGTTATTGAAAGGCGTGACATATTCTTTCTTACTTACTCCATTCTTACAGGCTTTGCAAGTTGCACAGCGCAAAAACCCTTTACTTGTCTCAAGCCATGGAGTTGTGGTACGTATTTCTGGGCTGCTTGATACAAGGCAATTGCCTAGTGTTCTGGCTCTCTTGTAGGCAATCGTGGGGGCCCCCTTAAACTGATTGCCTAACACCGGATCACTTGTAATTAGTGCCCAGTTCTCCTAACGATGTTTCTTATTGTGCGGTGCTGGTTACTAAAAGTGAAAATCAAGCAAGTTTCACTTTCCACCAAACGGTCACTAGACTGCACTGTGCAGTTGGAGGTGCTATGCGACTCAGTGGTCTCAGCGGGTGTGATTGCTAACAAAGATGTTCTATTATGCGCGTTGGCGCGATTCATGGCTCTTTCTATCACTGCCCTGCTGTAGCCTCTCTGTCTGAATCTCTCACCGCACTCATGCTGTGCAGATATGCAACTAGCCTGTGTGCTACAGATCCGTCTGATGCGGAGCATTTCTCCGTAGGGTATACTCCTGATTGTGTGGGCAGGATGGTGGCTACCGGAGTGGAGGATGCTGTTACCGGCTGTCACTTTTCTAAATAACTTGGTTTCCAGCTTACCCCCACTCACATAGATCTCCACATCCAGGAAGCAGATTGATCTATCACTGATGTGGCTAGTGAATTGAAGATTCATATTGTTGTCATTCAATGTGAAAATAATTTCCTCAGCTTCGTTTGTGGAACCGTCCCAGATCACAGAAAGCTCACCTATATACTTTAACCATGTCACAACTTTGGTGCCCATTGTGTCAGCAAAATTGAGCGGCAGGACCTGCTCCTCCCAGTAACCCATATGCAAACAGGCATAACTGGGAGAGAAGCAGGCCCCCATCGCAACTCCTCTTATCTGTTGGAAATATTGTTTCCCGAACAGAAAGAAATAGGCATAGTCTGATCATATCCATGATCATGCGTGTATGAGCTTTACAACCCTCTGGTCTGGAGTAAGCATGAGCGAATTTTGCGGATCTCGCGTTCGCGAATTTTGCGGATTTGCGGATTCGCAATCCGCAAAATCCGCGAATTCCTGCGAATTTTTTTTTTTTTTGTGTTCGCCCGTGTTTCTGCCAGTTCGCGAGGGTTTTGTACACTTTCGCAAATTGCGAACTTACCTGTCGGGTCGCAAGTTTCGCGAACTTGTTGTTTCTACGTGTCCAGCCTGTTTGGGACACTCTTCTTCATCACTGCCACTCTCTGTCACCACTGCCACTCTCTGACTACTCATGCCACCCTCTGGCCCACCCATGCCACCCTCTGTTTCATCACCACACCCTCTGGTTGTCCAGTGTACATTATTTTCGGCAAAGCAAAGCACACCTTCCCTGCCTCAAGTGACCTGAATTAATTTGGGGCTGATTCATGTGTCACAGAATATTTTTTTAGCTGGCACCTGCTTCCTTAGTGCGCCCTGATTAGTGATCTTTTGCACTTGCTAAGTGCTTTCATTGTTGCAAAATTAGTTACAACACCTGCCCTGCCCCAACTGACAATAATGAATTAGGGGCTGATTAATGGATTTTAACTTCCAGCCTGGCTCCTGCTTGTCTCCCTTAGCTGTAATTCAGGACCTTTGTGGCATATGTGTAACTATTCTGAGGTTCAGAGCAGGGTCACATACTAGTTTCAACTGGCAACTGAACTCTGGAGGGGCCCCTCAGGAAGCACTCCAGGAAATGGCTACTAATGATGAGCCTGAACTTTTGAACCTGGTAAGTAGTTACTTTCAGTTTTGCTAAGATCGTATTTCTGCAATTTTGCACTTATTCGCGGGGCGCGAACTCACGCGAACAGTGCGAGCAGTGCGAGCAAAATCCGCTGCTCGCGGATTTGCGGATTTTGCGGGAAATTCGCAAATCTCGCGGATTGCGGATTTCCCGAAAATCCGCAAAATCCGCGAGCGGAACGGATTTTCCGCCCACGCCTAGTCTGGAGTTGAGGTAGTGCTGCACTGCTCTTAAGCCGTCCATGTGGTGTATACTGGTGTATAGTGCAGACACATCCAAGGATATCAACAAATAGCTATATATGCATTTAAAATCTCATATATATATATATATATATATATATATATATATATATATATATATATATATATATATTACCTACTGGCGGTCGCCAGTAGGTATATATAGTTAGGATTTTTTGTCTATGGGACTTTTGAAAATTCTATGTCTAATAACTTTGGCGTTTGTGGACGGAATCGGCTGAAATTTTCAGGAAAATGGAACATTTTATTTCTGAGCAGCCCCTGAAAATTTGGGGGGGTTTCGTCAAGGGGGGGCCGAGAAAAAGGGGGGTCCCAAAACGCGTTTTTCCCATGTTAATTTCCATAGGGCCTTTGGCCTCACTTTTAGCTCGAACGGCTGAATGGATTTGCACGAAACTTGGCAAAATTGTAGGGACTGGTAGCCCGATGTGCCTTTGCTAGGTCTCAATATATGTGCTCCAGTGGATTTTGAGAAATTAACGTTCAAAACAAGATATATATCTGTAACAGCGCTCCGGGCTGCGCTCCGGGCTGCGCTCCGGTCCGCTTACTTTTCGCGAAACGGAACTTTGCGATGCGAAGCTGATTGGCTCCCCGGTGTCTGTCAACATTCTAAACAGTCCGGAGCGGCCGCCATCTTATCTCTCGGTAGGATCGAGAGAGAAGAAGAGGTGAAAAACGAAGGGGGAATTTAATGAAAGGGGGCAAGGTATACCCCTCTTGACCCCCTAGGAATGTTGTTGGGGTTATTAAAGGGTCCCGTGGGGAAAATAATAAAAAAAATTATTTTTCACGGTAGAAGCGCTTCACGGGCCGCAAACTGGGCCGCAAACTGGTAGCGAAACGGGAATTCGCCATTTTGTGCTTCGTTTTAATTAAATTACTAGGTATAAGGGGGTGCGGGAGACGTATCCTAATCCCTTATGTTTTCTGAGGGTGGCTGAGGAGGCTCATATATGTTGATACATGTCTTCCAGCGGCTGTGCGTGAGCTTTTTTTTTTTTTGCTGCGTGACGTCTGTTAACGTTCGATTCGATGGAAATCAGGAAGTGTTGACCGCCAATTTGTCAGTGCGATAAAATATTTTGTTATAAATGAATCCTTATTGATAAACATTGTCTGCGCCATCTTGCCTTTTTTCCAATGCCACAATTTTGTCGTGCACGGCAGCCATTTTAGATGCCAGGCCGGTCCCAGGCTATCACCTAGCCCTGCGGATGTAGTTTATGGCCCCAGCTGTAGAGAATCCAGACATGCCAACCCTCCCGATTCAGGCGTGAGACTACTGATTTCAGTGCTAGTCTCCCGCCTCCCGATTTCTGCAAGCAAAAACCCGGGGGCATATTACCAACAACTAGCGATAATTTTTGTCTCTAACTTGTTTAGAGACAAAAATTATCGCTGCACATCGGCGATTTTTATCGCAGATAAACCTTGCTATTAGCAGGGTTTATCGCAAATGCGATAAAAAACGGCCGCAATCCATGAATATCGCTGAAAAGTCAGCGATATTCATGCATTATCGAGCAAATGCTCTTAGCCATGTTATCCACCTCCCATTGGATGACATGGCTAAGAACTGCTCAGGGCAGGTGTTAGCTTTTTGAGATATTCGCGCTTAGCGCGAATATCTCCAAAAGTTGGTAATAGGAGATAGCGATGTTAAGGACTGTTTCCAGTCGCTAACATCTTGGCACGCCCACTTTGCATGTCATTAGTGATAAATATCACTGACATGCAAAGCGGGGCCCAAGATGGTCGCTATCTCCTTTTAGCTGTCACTAACTGGTGTTAGCGACAGCTTGGTAATAGGGAGATAATTTTATCTCCGCTTTCTTGGCTTTTAAAGCCAAAAAAGCGGAGATAAACCCCCTTGATAATATGCCCCACGATTCCTCGGGGGTTTCAGCTGACAAGGCTTGGTATTGTGTTACGTGGTAATTCTTCCAGGAAACGTCAGAGGGTCGATGCAGGGGTTCTAGAAGGAGAGATAAACCATTTAAGCCTCATGAACAAGCGCATGGTCTTTTAAAGATCTGTGAAGTACTCGGGGCGGCGGTGTGTGTGTGTCCTCTTTCAGGAGCGGGCGGGGGGGTGGGGGGCACTGCCAGCAACTTGCCAGGCCAGGCAGTGTTCAACACTTGCATCACCCTTTCTCTGCCTGCTATTGTGCTCCATGCTTCGGAAAGGTAAGAAAAAGAACGTGCATTTGAGTTTGAAATGTCCGATCCTGTAGCAGTACACTTGCAAAGCCCACACATGACAATAACCCGATTCAAGGCCCCATTCACCCGATTTTTTAAAAATATATAGCACTCCAACAAAGTAGGATTATAAAACTTTATTAACTTTTAAATATAACGAACGGAACAAAAACTGTAACAAACATTTAAACATTTTTGACAAAAAAAAGCAACAATGGTCAGAAGCTGTCTTTTGTGCGAATAGTCCCAAGGCAGCACAACGTGCTGAGTTCTGGACGGCACCCAGGTGATGTCACCTGGGTGCCGCACTGGTTTTTGGGATCCTACAATGCAGCTCAGAAAAACAGCGTGGGGCGTCCCGGGTGGTGCGGGGGGAGGCCTCGTCAGTAGCGGTCTGTTGTGCGAATAGTTCCAAAGCAGCAGAACGCGCTGAGATGTGGATGGCACCCAGGTGATGTCCAGTAAACTGCCGCACTGGTTTTGGTATCCTACAATGCTGCTCCGAAAATTGGCGTGGGGCGGCCCGGGGGGGGGGGCGTGGGGGAGGCGGCGTGAACGGGCCTCCCCAGGTGGTCGCCATCCAGCTGATTTGCGCCCGCTCTTGCGGCTACAGCGTCTCGCTCACCATGTAGTTGAGTTGCTCCCACTCTTGCAGTGCAGCGATAGGCGGCTGCCACAGGACTCTTAAAATGGCGGCCAGCTCTTCGGTTTTGGGCCTGGTCCACTAAAATGGCCCTGGGACACCTTGGAACTCGGACGCTTGCCTGCTAGGGCTTGGGCTCCATTCTCGAAAGCGTCCCCTCAGCCGTGAAGATTCTACAAAAGTCTTGGGGGCCCTCAACTCCTGCAGGCTTCCGGTGGGGAGCGGCTGCCATGATTGCTCGCGGAATGACCACGACGGAGCCACGAGATGGTGGTGCTCTCATGCTGACGCCAGCTTCAGTCTGAATCATCCAGAAACAAGGTGGGGCTTTCATCGTTTGGGAAAAAAAAATGTTCTAAACCAATGAAAAGTGTTATTTTTAGGTCATATGACCAAGCCTTCCATCTTTAGGAAACCAAAAGTAAAATGAACCAATGAAAAGTTTTATAAACAAGTCACATGACCTGTTATGCGGCATAGGGCTACAAAAAGCGTAGAAAATCCGTTGGCACGTGAGGCGGCGTCAGTAACGGACCGGTGTGCGAATAGGCCGAAGGCAGCACAACGCGCCGAGATCTGGATGGCACCGAGGTGGTGTCCAGCAAGTTGCTGCACTGGTGTGGCCATCCTACAATGCTGCGCCGAAAGACGGCGTGTCCAGCTGAGTTCCGGTCACTCTTGCGGTACAGTGACTCGAACGCGCCGAGATCCGGATGGCACCGAGGTTGTGTCCAGCAAGTTGCCGCACTGGTGTGGCCATCCTACAATGCTGCGCCGAAAGTCGGCGTGGGGTGCCCCGTTGGCTTATGAGGTGATGTCAGTAGTGGACCGATGTGTGAATAGGTCGGAACCAGCATAAGGCGCCAAGATCCGAATGGCAAGTCCTGGATGTTGAGTGCCATAGTTGAGAGTTCTGAGCAGTGCTTGTAAGACTATCTGAAGCTTATTTGCACCTGCTGCAGCTTCACTATTGCCCGAGGTGGTGTCCAGCAAATTGCCGCACTGGTGTGGCCATCCTATAATGCTGCGCCGAAAGACGGCGTGTTCAGCTGAGTTCCGGTCACTCTTGCGGTACAGTGACTCGAACGCGCCGAGATCCGGATGGCACCGAGGTTGTGTCCAGCAAGTTGCCGCACTGGTGTGGCCATCCTACAATGCTGCGCCGAAAGTCGGTGTGGGGTGCCCCGTTGGCTTATGAGGTGATGTCAGTAGTGGACCGATGTGTGAATAGGTCGGAACCAGCACAAGGCGCCAAGATCCGGATGGCAAGTCCTGGATGTTGAGTGCCATCGTTGAGAGTTCTGAGCAGTGCTTGTAAGACTGTCTGAAGCTTATTTGCACCTGCTGCAGCTTCACTATTGCCCTGGTGTGGCCAAAGATCGCCCATGACATAGGCGGCCGGCTCCCGAGGTCCGGCGGAACTTTTTTCCTTTTCCTTTCTGCTTCTTGTCCCACAATCCGTTTCACCTGAAGACACGACCAGGTCCCTGAATGTGTGCAGGGGGACGCTATTGATTGAATGAAAATGGCGGCTTGACACAAAGCTGACTCAAGCGTTGCTGTTGATGCTATACAGACAAAAATTGGTTTTCAGTTTGTACATTCTTCAGGATTTTTTTTTCCATCCAAGGCTGATTGAGAGTTTGTAGAAAAATGGCTTCAGATTTTCCACATATTACTCTTCAACATTCTTCCTAAATGTAACAATGTGAGACTCACTAGGAGAACGGCTGTTTATCTTTCCTTTCAAAATGCTGCCAACAATATTTCCTGAATGGAAGACACCATCTTGTAGCATAAAGGGCCGAAAGGGGTTCTGGTCTGGCCGATGGTTGGTGGAGACATTTTGACTATATCTTGGACCTGCCCGGCCTCGCCCAAAATGGCGCCGGTATAAATGGGACTCGTAACTCCTTGTTGTGTACTGGTTGAACAACCTTGATATCACGAGATATGAATGCAGTTTTGATGCTCATGGCGGGCGGGGACGTGAATTGATTGAATATTTCGACATCCCTATTGATATTAAGTTCTGATGTGTTATTGATTACTGTACTATTGAAAGTTCGAATTAACGTCACCCATGGTACTTGCACGCAAATGTATATCTAGATAACTTTTTTGTAAGTGGCCCTGTCGTATTTTAATTACAAAATGTACGTCCACCGATTCCGCAACTGTTAGACATCTTAGTTCTTGCAACCTAATGGCTCGCTCGTTACGTTCCTCTATAATGTAAATGTCTCCTCATCATATACGATTTCAGTTTGCTCCGTGGCCGGCCCACGTGGTTATAGGCCCGTATTTGTATACTGACATTTTCAGAATAAAGGTTTTTAAAACAAAACATGGTAGTAGTATTTACATTGGTAAAGTTTTTACTTTTAGTCACTGTTTTCGAATCAGTAAAAGGCAAGTGAAATAAAGCAGTCCAATTACATGACGGATAAAAGGTATAATATGTAGGAACGCAGTAAAGATAAATGGTCAAGGGCAGTTGTGTTTTCCACTCCTGCAACATAAAGTGATCGATAACAATCTGATAATCAGGCGTATCGGCGGCTAAGACAGCAGGCCGAGTCTCTTTTACTCAACGGCTCCGTCATGGAACGAAGAAACGCCCTTTTTCTCGAAAACGGAATATATTTTACTTGCAGGACAGTTGTAAATTTTCCGGGAAAGTACATTAGCCTGGAATATTATAACATATGTGTTATAAAAAAAAAGTTCGAAATCAATAAAAAGCGTATTTTTTAGGTCATATGACCAAGCTTTTCATTATTAAAATAACAAAAGTAAAATGAACCAATAAAAAGTTTTATTAACAAGTCACATGACCTGTTATGCTTACGTTACGCGCTGCGCGCCGCGCCCCGAAACTTCCGGGTGCGCTAAAGCGGCGTGTCATATAACGCATTACGCGACAACATAGGTCAAGAATATATTCAAAATGTCTCCACCAACCAGCGTTCGGAACACAACCCCTATCAGCAGTCCAAAAAGTTCTGTAAAATGACAACAGAGGGGACAGGCAACAAGAACCATCAGTCTAAGAGGGGAGGGCAAGTTCTTCTCTACCGGGTCATGTTGGGGCGCTACCGGAACTGATCGAATTGGTAGTCTACAGTGTTTCTGGATGTTTCAGACTAAAGCTGGCGTCAGCATGAGAGCACTACCATCTCGTAGCTCCGTCGTGGCCATTCCACGAGCAGACATGGCAGCCGCTCCCCACCAGAAGCCTGCGGGAGTCGGGGGCCCCCAAGACTTTTGTAGAATCTTCATGGCTGAGGGGACGCTTTCGAGAATGGGACCCAAGCCCTATCAGGGAAGCGTCCGAGTTCCAAGGTGTCCCAGGGCCATTTTAGTGGACCACGCCCAAATCTGAAGAGCCGGCCGCCATTTTGAGAGTCCTGTGGCAGTCGCCTATCGCTGCACCGCAAGAGCGGGAGCAACTCAACTACATGGTGAGCGAGACGCTGTAGTCGCAAGAGCGGGCGGTAAACAGCTGAATGGCGGAAGAGGCACAGTGTAGCAAAAGCGGGCGGAATGGCAACTAAAACGGTAAAGGGGTGCCCCACTACAGCGTGTCTTCAGGTCAAACGGATTGTGGGACAAGGTCCAGAATAGAAGAGTCATCAAAAGGCAAAAAGTTCCGCCGGACCCCGGGAGCCGGCCGCCTATGTCGGGGGCGATCTCAGGCTAAACCGGTGCTATAAGACTTGGGGAGGGGGTCGGAGCCAAGCGTCTTCTCCGAGTCCGTGCCATCACACCGCCCCGCGGGGGCCTCCGTCAAGGGGTTTAGGGAGGTACCATATAACATTGTTTTCAAATGCAGTCAGGTCCACAAACGACCCTCACTTACTTTGAGAATAGTGAAGCTGCAGTAGGTGGAAATAAGCTTCAGACAGTCTTACAAGCACTGCTTTTCTAAACATTTTTTGATTTTTTTGTATTTTTGCACAGTTTTATATATTTTTTTTGTTTTTGATGGAGGGGAAACAACAAAAAAACAGGCATTGAAAAAGGCTCAAACTCAGAACTCTGAACTATGGCACCCAACATCCAGGACTTGCCATCCGGATCTTGGCGCCTTGTGCTGCTTCCGACCTATTCACACATCGGTCCACTACTGACATCATCTAATAAACCAACGTAATGTAAATAGTTATTTAATAAAATGTTTTACCCTGTTACTTTGCTGGTGTGTTGTCTATATTTTTAATATTTGCATAGGGTTTGTCGTTATTTTGGGCGGGGTGGGTGACGGAGCCGAGCTGTCTTGCAGCCCTCATGGTGTGGAGCTCAGTTCATCTCACTATTTTCGTATTTCTCATGAAGGGTTGTTCCTAATGTTTCTATTTTAGCGAGGTCAAAAAGAGATCCAATTAGTGGCCTACTGATTTTGCTCGATTACTTTTATTTTTTTACACGATTTTTCACGATTTTTCACTATCTGCAAAGACTAAACATAGTATTGCGACTTTGTGCTTGTTTGTAAATAGAGAATGAACCAAAGAGAATCAATTGTAAAACAGTAAATGCTTGGATAACAATCAATCATATGGAGAGACAAGCAGGCACGACAGATTACAACGGGGGTAAAGGCCTGCGTTAACTACTCTTCACTATCTGCAAAGAGAGAGTACTACTAAGAGAAAAGAGGGGAGGGGGGCAGCGTTCAAAGCACATCAGCGTGCATAAACACGAAAAAGTTTTTACCTATCACGTACTTGACATTTTACAGCTTTTGATATTTGCTATTAAAAAACCAATGAAATTCACTGAAAAAAACATAGGTTATAGGCCATATATAGTTAGGAATTTGCATTTACAAAACCTTGAAAATTCACTGAAAAAACCATTGGTTATAGACCATATATAGTTAGGGATTAGCCTTTTCAAAACCTTATTTTACTCACACAAAACCATTGAAATTTCATATATAGTTAGTTGCACTAACTATATATCGCGCACCCGCAATCCACTGCTGATGATGTCACATATTACATCATTCATGACATGGTTAGTGACATCACTGATGACATCACTGATGACATCTCAAATGACATCACTGATGACATCTCAAATGACATCACTGATGACATCTCAAATGACATCACTGATAAAATCACTGATAACATCTCATTTGACATGACTGATCACATCACTGATGATATCATTCATGTGATAATACCATGAACCTCTTCAGACTCTAATATAACCTTAGATGCAATCAGTGTAAACAGACAGTCACAGACTGTCACTCATCCATGCAGTTACTCACACACCTAGTCAGTTATGCAAAAAATCAATCACACCTCCATTTTCTCAACTATACAGTTATACACACCTTACTTATTCAAACATATACTAACACATATTTACTTTACTCTCTTATACAATCCCTGATAAATGTTCACAATGATCCATACAGCCACTCACACATTCACTGGCTCTTATGCACAGTTATTTATATATGTCAACTCTCACATGTACTGTGTTTTACATATGTACTTACTTTGACATGTAGCACTGAGATATCCATTCACTCACTAATACACTCATGCACAGTCAACCGCCCATACAGCTGTTTCCACATGCACTTTTGAACCCATACATATAGTGAATCAACTACTCACACATCTATGTACAGAGTCACACACCTCCCAGCCACCCATACACACACACTCAGTTTCCCATACAAATACTTGGACAACCAATGAATAACCCATACAGTTACTCATATAGCTACTGATCAACATATGCAGCAGTTTGTAGAACAACAGATATAATGATGCACAAATTAAAACAGTTTAGTCACTAACCCATGCACTCAGTGAGACACATTTAATCACTCACTCATACAGTCAGTCATGCACCTACTAAATCCTTCATCCAGACACTTATACATCCACTCATTCTTCAATATGTAAGACATATTTTAACTTTACAGAAACATACAGTCACTGGATGTTGTTATCAGTGATGTCATCAGTGATGTCATTTGAGATGTCATCAGTGATGTCATCAGTGATGTCACTAACCATGTCATGAAGGATGTAATATGTGACATCATCA
Source organism: Lissotriton vulgaris (assembly GCF_964263255.1). Taxonomy (NCBI): domain Eukaryota; kingdom Metazoa; phylum Chordata; class Amphibia; order Caudata; family Salamandridae; genus Lissotriton; species Lissotriton vulgaris. The sequence goes on from NC_141685.1 coordinate 383,497,713, forward strand.
GCAGTGGATTGCGGGTGCGCGATATATAGTTAGTGCAACTAACTATATATGAAATTTCAATGGTTTTGTGTGAGTAAAATAAGGTTTTGAAAAGGCTAATCCCTAACTATATATGGTCTATAACCAATGGTTTTTTCAGTGAATTTTCAAGGTTTTGTAAATGCAAATTCCTAACTATACATGGCCTATAACCTATGGTTATTTCAGTGAATATATATATATATGAATTTTAATGCACATCAACTTACTTTTGTTGTCAATCATAAATGAATGCGAGTAATGTATTTACTATTGAGAAAGAAATGGCAAACAAAATCCCCGGACGAACTTGTTGTGACTCTGACCTACAAGTATTTTGTTTGTTTTCATTTTGTCACATGGTGCACACAAATTCAGTTAAATAGAGGGCATTATGGGAAATATTTCTGATGTGAACAAGGGCAACCGCCCAAAACGCATCATCTGCCACGCTGCAGTGATCTTCTCGGAATAAATTACCTTTAGCCAGCATTTTGTAATTCGTTGGTCTTTCTGTGTGTGGTCGCTGAGACATTGGTGATTCGGGATTGACCTCCTGCTGCCGCTTTAATTGGCGGAGGGTGGTTGCCTCCGCCACGAATCCACTCCCCTCAAGATGTCTGTTGGTTTAAACAAGTTCTTCGTTTGTCTGTGGTAACAGAATTCCGCCATGGACCCTGCCTGCAATCACCACGCCCACTTTCTTTTCACCGCATTGGGAACGCCGCAACGGAGACGCCGAGATGGGCTTTAACCGCGAAGAAAGACAACAGCGGCAAAGCCGAGACGTATACGTCGGAAAATAACAACAACGTGGTGAGTGTGGTGCTCAAAAACAGACAGTGGGGAGGACATTGGCTAAAAGAGCGAACATAGTTATAACCTGGTTCTCACTTGGAAATACAAGCTCCGTGATAGAGAGTAATACAGCAGAGCGTAGGCAGCTGAAATGTCGGACGAGACTGTAAAGGAAAGGGAAATGGCCTCATTGGAGCTTTTCCAAAATTTGCTGAATGTTTCGAAAAAAGGAGCAACTGCAGGGATTCCATCGAGTGCATATCTAACGAGGCACAAATAAAAAACATCATTAAGTGCATGGAGAAATGCATGAAAAATTAGTGCACTAAGTGGTGGGAACACAAATCACTTTCAATGTACGTAGCGGAAGTGCAGGTCCCACGTGGACTGAGAACTCTTTTAGCATCGAGCTACGACCAACCACACCGAGACATGTTAAAGGAGTGGGGGTTAACCAACTTGGACTCTTGACTAGTCCACCAGCAACCTCCAGTATGCGCCAGGGGGCTGTTTTGCAGAGAGGTGTACAGAGGCCACTCCCCTTTTTACACCTCTCTGCAACGCAGCCCCCTGGTGCTTTTTCAGAGGGGGAACTAATTCCCCTTGCATACTGGGGGTCCCTAGGAGCCAACTAGTCCACCAGCAACCTCCAGTATGCGCCAGAGGGGCTCCATTGCAGAGATGTGTAAAAAGGGGCGTGGCGTGGCCTCTTTACACGTCTCTGCAAGGGAGCCCCATGGCCCATACTGGAGGCTCCTCGTGGGCTAGTGGGCCCCCAGGGACCCCCAGTATGTGAGGGGAATTACTTCCCCCTCTGCAAACGCGCCCCCTGGCAGGGTGCAGGGAGGGGGCGTGGCCTCCTCCCGATCCTTTCATCCTGTTTTTTTACTTTTAACTTTTAGGAAAGGGACCCCATCCCCCAAGGCCTGCCCCCAATTTTATTTTATTTTATTTTTTAAATTGGGAAGGGGGCCGCGTAGCCCCCCTCCCGTGGCCTATTTCGGCCCCGGGGACCCCATCCCCCGGGGCATGGCCATCCTAATTTTTAATTTTTTAATGTGGAGGGGGGCTGCATACCCCCCTCCTATGCCCCTCTTATGGCCCGGGGACCCCGTCCCCGGGGGCCTGACTTTAAAAAAAAAAATTAAAAAATGTGGGGGGAGGGTGGGCCGTGTGACCCCCCTCCCGGGCCACTTCTGGCCCCGGGGACTGCATCCCCCAGGGCCTGGCCCTCCTTGTTGGAGGACCATATTTATATATATATATATTACCTACTGGCGGTCACCAGTAGGTAGTTATAGTTAGGACCTACTTTCCATAGGAAATCCGCAACATTCTATTTGGAATACCTTTGGCGCTGGTGGACGAATCTTCGCAAATTTCTCCAAGAAAATAACCTGCTCCGCTCCTTTCCCGAAAGTTTGGGGAAGATTCGTAATGCGGGGGCTGAGAAAAAAGGGGGGTCCCAAAACGTGTTTTCCCCATGCAATTTTCCATAGGACCTTTAGCCAGGGCTACAGCCCAAACGGCTAAACGGAATTACACCAAATTTGGCAGAGAGGTCGAGTTCGGTTCACAGATCACCCTTTTTGTTAAATGGTGTAAATCCATTCTGTAGTTCCTGAGAATAGATATATCTATAGGCGCTTACCATACGAGTACGTACGTGTACCTTTCCGAGCATGAGCTGCATGCTCCAAACCAGGAAGTGTTGGCAGCCATCTTGTGCCTCGGTAGACTAACACACAAGAAGCAGAAAAACAAACTTGTAGAACGCAAAAAGGGGGCAGGGTAGAAACACCCTGACCCCTCGGCCTGCTCAGGGGGTCCCACAAGGACCTCCAAGGCCTTTAGTGATTGCAGGCATTTATTAGCTACAATCACTGTAAATAATAGGTATATGTAAATTTGCGCGATCTACAAACCGCTTGCTGTGGTACTAGGCAGTGACAATCAACTAACTGCTTTCAGTTATGTAAATCATGCATTGTTGGCACTGTTACGAATTATTGCTTGAATTTGTTTTGCTTTGAACTAATGAATTGGATTTTGACGTTTTGCCTGATCTAATAATGGCGCCCATGAACCTTGTAAGTCACTTGATCCATGACGGGTATATCTGGAAGTCCATTTGCGGAGGCCGCCTAATACTCACGAAGGCGCACCGCTGAAACGCATTTGTTTCTTTATTTTCTTGTGCCAAATAAATCCGTACCTAGGATTTACCCCCAGTGAGTGCTGGGATTTATTCGTTGCAGCATTGATTTTTATATATATATCAGTGAGCAAGGGCACGGACGTGCCCGAAACGCGTCTGATGGCAGCTTTTTACCCACATGGTGCACAATAAATACTAGCAGTTGGATATCAAACCTCGCCTTGGAGTGCTAATTGTGCTGTCTGTGTGCCTTTCTGTGCGGCAAGCACTTGCGAAGACGGGCTGGATGCGCATATATATATATATATATATATATATATATATATATATATATATATATATATATATATATATATTACCTACTGGCGATAGCCAGTAGGTATATATAGTTAGGATTTTTTCTCTATGGAACTTTTGAAAATTCTATGCCTAATAACTTTGGCGTTTGTGGACGGAATTGGCTGAAATTTTCAGGAAAATGGCAAATGTTTCTGAGCAGCTCCTGGAAATTTGGGGGGGTTTGTCAAGGGGGGGCCGAGAAAAAAGGGGGGTCCCAAACGCGTTTTTCCCATGTTAATTTCCATAGGGCGGTTGGCCTCACTTTTAGCCCGAACGGCTGAATGGATTTCCACGAAACTTGGCAAAATTGTAGGGACTGTTAGCCCGATGTGCCTTTGCTAGGTCTCAATATATGTGCTTCAGTGAATTTTGAGAAATTAACGTTTAAAACAAGATATATATCTGTAACAGCGCTCCGGGCAGCGCTCCGGTTCGCGAACTTTTCGCGTATCGGAACTTTGCGAAGCGAAGCTGATTGGCTCTCCGGTGTCTGTCAACATTCTAAACAGTCCGGAGCGGCCGCCATCTTGTCTCTCGGTAGGATCGAGAGACAAGAGGAGGCCAAAACAAAGGGGGAAATGAAGGAAAGGGGGCAAGGTAGACCCCTTCTGACCCCCTAGGATTGATGAGGGGGATATTATAGAGCCACACCTGGCCCAAAAAAAAAAAAAAAATTCCGATTTTTTTCGCCGTAGAGACGCGTCTTGGTACGCGAACCGGGCAGCTAACCGGGCAGCTAACCGGGAAGCTAACCGGCAGTGTAACGGGAGTCTGAGGAGTAGCTGATTGGCTGTCAACATTGCAAACAGTCCGGAGCGGCCGCCATCTTGTCTCTCGGTAGGATCTAGAGACAAGAGGAGGCCAAAACAAAGGGGGAAATGAAGGAAAGGGGGCAAGGTAGACCCCTTCTGACCCCCTAGGATTGATGAGGGGGATATTATAGAGCCACGCCGGGCCCAAAAAAAAAAAAAATCCGATTTTTTTCGCCGTAGAGACGCGTCTTGGTACGCGAACCGGGCAGCTAACCGGGCAGCTAACCGGGAAGCTAACCGGCAGTGTAACGGGAGTCTGAGGAGAAGCTGATTGGCTGTTATCATTGTAAACAGTCTGGAGCGGCCGCCATCTTGTCTCTCTGTGGGATCGAGAGACAAGAGGTGGAAAAAAAAGGTGTAAATGAATGAAAGGGGTAAGGCAGACCCCTCCTGAACCCCTAGGATTGATGAGGGGGCTATTAAAGTTCCCTGGGGGGTGAAAAAAAAAATTGTGTTTTTTTCGCGGTAAAGGTGCTTCCTGGTACGTTAACCGGGCAGCTAACCGGCAGCGTAACGGGAGTCCGAGATATTGTGTTTTTTGAACGTTTGTGATATGTGCACGTGTGGATTTTGTCTAATTAAGGTTAAAAAAATATATATATATCTTTAAGCGTGTTCTGGCGCGCTTACGTTTTGGGTTTGGTTTGCGCTGCAGAGACGATACGTCACGGTTATGCGATGCATCATGAGGCGTCTCACGGGCTACGTGATACGTCACTTAATAAAGAATATATTTTACAGCTATAAATATTAGCTTTTAAAAAACCAATGAAATTCACAGAGAAAACCATAGGTTATAGACCATATATAGTTAGGAATTTGCATTTACAAAACCTTGAAAATTCACTGAAAAAACCATAGGTTATAGACCATATATAGTTAGGGATTAGCATTTAAAAAACCTTATTTTATTTGCACAAAACCATTGAAATTCCATATATAGTTAGTTGCACTAACTATATATCGCGGACCCGCAATCCACTGCTAATGATGTCACATATTACATCATTCATGACATGGTCAGTGACATCACTGATGACATCACTGATGACATCTCAAATGACATCACTGATGACATCACTGATGACATCTCAAATGACATCACTGATGACATCACTGACATCTCATTTGACATTACTGATTACATCACTGATGATATAATTTATGTGATAATACATCTTCAGACTCTAATATAACCTTAGATACACTCAGTGTAAACAGGCACTCACAGACTGTCACACATCCATGGAGTTACTCACACACCTAGTCAGTCATGCAAAGAATCAATCACATCTCCATTTCCTCAACTATACAGTTATACACACCTTACTTATTCAAACATATACTAACACATATTTACTCTCTTATACAATCCTTGATACAAGTTCACAATGATTCATACAGCCACTCTCACATTCACTGGCTCTTATGTTCAGTTATTTATATATGTCAACTCTCACATGGAGTGTGTTTTACATATGTACTTACTTTGACATGTAGAACTGAGATATCCATTCACTCACCAATATACTCATGCACACAGTCAACTGTCCATACAGCTGTTTCTACATGCACTTTTGAACCCATACACCTAGGAATCAACTGCTCACACATCTATGCACAGAGTTATACACCTCCCAGCCACCCACACACATACTCAGTCTCCCATACAAATACTTGGGCAACCATTCAATAACCCATATAGTTACTGATATAGCTACTGATTTAAACATGCAGCAGTTTACAGAAGAACATAAATAATGATTGCCAAATTAAGACACTTTAATCACTAACCCATGCACTCAGTGAGACACATTTAATCATTCTCTCATACAGTCAGTCATGCACCTACTAAATCCTTCATCCAGACACTTATACATCCACTCATTCTTCAATATGTAAGACATATTTTAACTTTACAGAAACATACAGTCACTGGGTGTTGTCATCAGTGATGTCATCAGTGATGTCATTTGAGATGTCATCAGTGATGTCATCAGTGATGTCACTGACCATGTCATGAATGATGTAATATGTGACATCATTAGCAGTGGATTGCGGGTCCGCGATATATAGTTAGTGCAACTAACTATATATGGTATTTCAATGGTTTTGTGCAAATAAAATAAGGTTTTTTTAAATGCTAATCCCTAACTATATATGGTCTATAACCTATGGTTTTTTCAGTGAATATATATATATATATATATATATATAGGGTTAGGAAAGGTCTATAGCCAAGTGACAAAATTGATTAATCAAATTAATTTACTGTTTTCTAAAGGGAAAACAAAAGATATTATATACCACATATATATATGATGTATAAAGTCCAACTGTATACAAAACCAATAAGCATTAGATATTTCTGATATGACTGTATTCTTGTTTTTGTATATATATATAGACTTTTATTTATTTTCTAAAATAAAAGTCTATATATATAGAACCGAGACACAAAAAACAGGTAAACAAAAGTGAAAATGAAGAAAAGGGGGCAGGGAAGAAACACCCTGATCCCTTAGGCCTGATCAGGGGGTCCCACAAAGACCCCGAAGGCACAAACAAAATTATACATTTTTTTTTAATTCACGGGGTACGCGTACACTGCCGATCCTCCCCAAAAAATTAAGGCGCCACTCTGCAAACACGCCCCCTGGCACGTTTGCAGAGGGGGAACTAATTCCCCTTGAATACTCGGGGTCTCAGGGGCCAAGTAGCCCACCAACAACCTCCAGTATGCGCCACGTCGCTGCCTTGCAGAGACGTGTAAAGAGGCCACTACCCTTTTTACACCCTCTGCAACGCAGCCCCCTTGCACATACTTGAGGTTCCTGGTGGGCTAGTTGGCCCCCAGGGACCCCAAGTATTCAGGAGGAATTAGTTCCCCCTCTGCAAACGCACCAGGGGCTGCCTTGCAGAGATGTGTAAAGAGGCCATGCCCCTTTTTACACCTCACTGCAAGGCAGCCCCCTGGTGCATACTGGAGGTTCCTGACCCCCTAGGCCTGCTCAGGGGGTCCCACAAGGACTCCCAAGGCCCCCCCCCAATTTTTATTTTTTTTAAATCCTGGGATATGTGCAGGGTACGCGTACCCTGCTGATCCCAAAACAACCCATTAAGGGACCACTCTGCAAAGGCACCCCCTGGAGGGGGAATAATTTCCCTTAAATACTGGGGGTCCCTGGGGGCCAAGTAGCCCACCAGGATCCTCCAGTATTCACTAGGGGTCTGCCTTGCATAGACGTGTGAAGGGGCCACCCCCCTTTTTACACCTCTTTGCAACGCAGCACCCTGGCGCATACTGGAGTTTCCTGGTGGGTAGTTGGCCCCCAGGGACCCTCAATATGCAAGGAGAATTAGTTCCCCTCTGTAAATGCTCCAGGGGGCTGCGTTGCAGAGAGGTGTAAAAAGGGGTGGGGCCTCATTACACCTCTCCGCAACGCAACCCTCTGGCACACTCTGGAGGTTCCTGGTGGGCTAGTTGGACTCCAGGACCCCCAGTATGCAAGGAGACTTAATCCCCCAACTTAGAACACAATACGGGCACGTTTGCACAGTGGTGAAGGTAGGGGGCATGGCTTGAGGTGATATGTGTGCAAACATGCCCTGTGGCGCATTTTAAGTTGGGGAATTAATTCCTCTTCAATCAGAGGTATCCTAGGGGCCAACTAGTCCAACAGGTACCTCCATTAAGCGCCACGGAGCTGCGTTGCAGCGTGTTGTAAAAAGGGGGCATGCCTTCTGCACACCTCTCTTCAACACAGCTCCAAGGCGCATACTGGAGGTACCTGGTGGGCTAGTTAGCTCACAGGGGACCTCAGGATTGGAGAGGAATCAATTCCCCAATCTAAAACGCGCCACAAGGCGTGTTTGCACACATGTCACCTCAGGCCCCGCCCCCTTCCTTCACTATTAAGCACAATATTCCTCTAAAATCAGCGGAATTCCGATTTACTCACCTGTTATCAAGAGAGACGTCAGTGCTGCAACTTTGAGCCCAGTACGGATCCTGAAAAGTAAATCTAAGCGTACTTACCAGTAACTTGTATTTCCTTCCATAGAAATCTATTGTGTGGTTTTCACCAGAAAAGTTTCAAAGTGTCTATCTTTGAAATGTACAAATATTCCTCTAAAATCAGCCAAACTACGAATTCCGATTTACTCACCTGTTATCAGGAGAGACCTCAGTGCTGCATCTTTCCGCCCACTACTGATCCTGAAAAGTAATTCTAACCATACTTACAGTAACTTGAATTTCCTTCTATAGGCTAACATTGACTGGTTTCACTTGGAAATACTTCTAAGTGTGGTGTTTTGGAACTTAAAAAAATTCCTCAAAAATCAGTCGAACTACGAATTCCAATTTACTCACGTGTTATCTGGAGATACCTTAGTGCTGCATCTTTCAGCTCACTTCTATTCCTGAAAAGTAAATTTAACTGTACTTATCAGTAACTTGAATTTCCTTCCATAGGATATCATTGCCTGCCATATAAAATATATATAAATTAAAAAAATATTAAATAAAAAAATACTACAATTTCAATTTTTTCAAAAACATTTTTTTCAATTTATATTAAAAATATGTAATATAATTAAAAAAATAAAATATCTAAACATAAATACTTTAAAACAATGTAGTAATTTAGTATAAAAAATATAACAATTAATACATTTAAATATTATCATTTACAAAATATTTGAAATTCACTGAAAAAACCATAGGTTTCAGCCACATTTTAGTTCGGAATTAGCATTTAAAAAACCTTTGAAATTCACTGAAAAAACCATAGGTTTCAGCCACGTTATAGTTAGGAAGGTGCATCTAAAAAACCTTAAAAATTCACTGAAAAACCATAGGTTTCACACATGTTATAGTTAGCTGGGCATTTCACTCATACAAAACCATTGAAATTCTCCGGTTATAGTTAGTTCAGCTAACTATACCTCGCGCGCCCGCAATGCACTGCTGATGACGTCAGATATTACATCACTCATGACATGGTCAGTGACATCATTCATGATATCACTGATGACATCTCAAATGACATCACTGATGACATCACTGATGACATCATCCTTGTGAAAGAGTGGCAGACCTCCTCTCACCCTAATATAACCTTTGATACACACATTCAAAAATAGAACCTACAATTTTCACAAAAATTGAGATACTAATACCAGTTAGAACAAGCTATTCAGTAATTCCAAAATCTACATACACATCTACTCATTCACAAATAGTTATATATAGTCACTCATACATGCATATACAGCTCTACACACACCACTACACTTATTTCTACAGAAACATACACATACTTACTCTCTTAAACAATTAGTTATAGAAACACATGCTTATTTATACAGGAACTCTTCCAATCTGTCACTGTCATATATCCTTACTTATATACATCAATACTCACATATACTAGTTTAAAACATATGTACTTACTCATAAATACACTATTTAGGCAGTCATTCAGTCACTAACACACCCATACACACACTCATCCACTCATACAGTCCTGCACACATGCTGTTTTCAAAACACATACAAACAGTGAGTCAGTGATTCATGCATCTGTGCGCTAAGTAATACCCCCATCAAACCATAGACACTCATTCTGATACTCAAAAGACCAGCTAATAACCCATATAGACACTCATGTAGCTACTCACTAACTCATGCAGCCACTTCTACACACATTGAGACATTGATACAGATATTTACATATTTAAACATTACTCGCTAATACATGTATTCACTAAAATATACTTAATAAGTCAGTTATACAATCAGTTTTACAAAAAAAACATTTATACACTTATTTACTGAATTATTCTTCCATCAACCCTTAGATATACATATATAAAAATATTTATTTTTCAGAAAGACACATATTCACTGGAAGATGTCTTCAGTGATGTCATCAGTGATGTCATTTGAGATGTCATCTGTGATGTCATGAGTGATGTAACTGACCATGTCATGAGTGATGTAATATGTGACGTCATCAGCAGTGCATTGCGGGTGCGCGAGTTATAATTAGCTTAACTAACTATAACAGGGGACTTTCAATGGTTTTTTATGAGTGAAATGCCCAGCTAACTATACTATGTGTGAAACCTATGGTTTTTTCAGTTAATTTCTAAGGTTTTTTAAATGCTAATTCTTAACTATAACGTGGCTGAAACCTACGTTTTTTTCAAGGAATATATATATATATATATATATATGATGTGATCAAGGACCCTTGATGCCCGAAACCCGTCTGGAAATGAGGAATAAATAAAAGAAATCTGCCATCCAAAAGTCCTGGTCGTCCGTTGTGTCTTCAGTTCGCCGTTCGGGAGGTGCTGGAGGATGTTGCTGATATATATATATATTCACAGAAAAAACCATAGGTTATAGTCCATATATAGTTAGGAATTTGCATTTACAAAACCTTGAAAATTCACTGAAAAAACCATGGGTTATAGACCATATATAGTTAGGGATTAGCCTTTTCAAAACCTTATTTTACTCACACAAAACCATTGAAATTTCATATATAGTTAGTTGCACTAACTATATATCGCGCACCCGCAATCCACTGCTGATGATGTCACATATTACATCATTCATGACATGGTTAGTGACATCACTGATGACATCTCAAATGACATCACTGATGACATCACTGATGACAACATCCAGTGACTGTATGTTTCTGTAAAGTTAAAATATGTCTTACATATTGAAGAATGAGTGGATGTATAAGTGTCTGGATGAAGGATTTAGTAGGTGCATGACTGACTGTATGAGTGAGTGATTAAATGTGTCTCACTGAGTGCATGGGTTAGTGACTAAACTGTTTTAATTTGTGCATCATTATATCTGTTGTTCTACAAACTGCTGCATATGTTGATCAGTAGCTATATGAGTAACTGTATGGGTTATTCATTGGTTGTCCAAGTATTTGTATGGGAAACTGAGTGTGTGTGTATGGGTGGCTGGGAGGTGTGTGACTCTGTACATAGATGTGTGAGTAGTTGATTCACTATATGTATGGGTTCAAAAGTGCATGTGGAAACAGCTGTATGTGCGGTTGACTGTGCATGAGTGTATTAGTGAGTGAATGGATATCTCAGTGCTACATGTCAAAGTAAGTACATATGTAAAATGTGTAATATTGTGCTTAATAGTGAAGGAAGGGGGCGGGGCCTGAGGTGACATGTGTGCAAACACGCCTTGTGGCGCGTTTTAGATTGGGGAATTAATTCCTCTCCAATCCTGAGGTCCCCTGTGAGCTAACTAGCCCACCAGGTACCTCCAGTATGCGCCTTGGAGCTGTGTTGAAGAGAGGTGTGCAGAAGGCATGCCCCCTTTTTACAACACGCTGCAACGCAGCTCTGTGGCGCTTAATGGAGGTACCTGTTGGACTAGTTGGCCCCTAGGATACCTCTGATTGAAGAGGAATTAATTCCCCAACTTAAAATGCGCCACAGGGCATGTTTGCACACATATCACCTCAAGCCATGCCCCCTACCTTCACCACTGTGCAAACGCGCCCGTATTGTGTTCTAAGTTGGGGGATTAAGTCTCCTTGCATACTGGGGGTCCTGGAGTCCAACTAGCCCACCAGGAACCTCCAGAGTGTGCCAGAGGGTTGCGTTGCGGAGAGGTGTAATGAGGCCCCACCCCTTTTTACACCTCTCTGCAACGCAGCCCCCTGGAGCATTTACAGAGGGGAACTAATTCTCCTTGCATATTGAGGGTCCCTGGGGGCCAACTACCCACCAGGAAACTCCAGTATGCGCCAGGGTGCTGCGTTGCAAAGAGGTGTAAAAAGGGGGGTGGCCCCTTCACACGTCTCTGCAAGGCAGACCCCTAGTGAATACTGGAGGATCCTGGTGGGCTACTTGGCCCCCAGGGACCCCCAGTATTTAAGGGAAATTATTCCCCCTCCAGGGGGTGCCTTTGCAGAGTGGTCCCTTAATGGGTTGTTTTGGGATCAGCAGGGTACGCGTACACTGCACATATCCCAGGATTTAAAAAAAATAAAAATTGGGGGGGGGGCCTTGGGAGTCCTTGTGGGACCCCCTGAGCAGGCCTAGGGGGTCAGGAACCTCCAGTATGCACCAGGGGGCTGCCTTGCAGTGAGGTGTAAAAAGGGGCATGGCCTCTTTACACATCTCTGCAAGGCAGCCCCTCGTCCACCCCACGTCCACCGATTCCGCAACTGTTAGACACCTTAGTTCTTGCAACCTAATGGCCCGCTCGTTACGTTCCTCTATAATGTAAATGTCTCCTCATCATATACGATTTCAGTTTGCTCCGTGGCCGGCCAACGTGGTTATAGGCCCGTATTTGTATACTGACATTTTCACAATAAAGGATTTTAAAACAAAACATGGTAGTAGTATTTACATTGGAAAAGTTTTTACTTTTAGTCACTGTTTTCGAATCAGTAAAAGGCAAGTGAAATAAAGCAGTCCAATTACATGACGGATAAAAGGTATAATACGTAGGAAGGCAGTAAAGATAAATGGTCAAGGGCAGTTGTGTTTTCCACTCCTGCAACATGAAGTGATCGATAAGAATCTGATAATCAGGCGTATCGGCGACTAAGACAGCAGGCCGAGTCTCTTTTACTCAACGGCTCCGTCATGGAACGAAGAAACGCCCTTTTTCTCGAAAAAGGAATATATTTTACTTGCAGGACAGTTGTAAATTTTCCGGGAAAGTACATTAGCCTGGAATATTATAACATATATGTTTAAAAAAAAAAAGTTCGAAATCAATAAAAAGCGTATTTTTTAGGTCATATGACCAAGCTTTTCATTATTAAAATAACAAAAGTAAAATGAACCAATAAAAAGTTTTATTAACAAGTCACATGACCTGTTATGCTTACGTTACGCGCTGCACGCCGCGCCCCGGATCACTTCCGGGTGCGCTAACGCGGCGTGTCATATAACGCATTACGCGACAACGTAGGTCAAGAATATAGTCAAAATGTCAAAATATAACCTTTGATACACACATTCAAAAATAGAACCTACAATTTTCACAAAATTGAGATACTAATACCAGTTAGAACAAGCTATTCAGTAATTCCAAAATCTACATACACATCTACTCATTCACAAATAGTTCTATATAGTCACTCATACATGCATATACAGCTCTACACACACCACTACACTTATTTCTACAGAAACATACACATACTTACTCTCTTAAACAATTAGTTATAGAAACACATACTTATTTATACAGGAACTCTTCCAATCTGTCACTGTCATATATCCTTACTTATATACATCAATACTCACATATACTAGTTTAAAACATATGTACTTACTCATAAATACACTATTGAGGCAGTCATTCAGTCACTAACACACCCATACACACACTCATCCACTCATACAGTCCTGCACACATGCTGTTTTCAAAACACATACAAACAGTGAGTCAGTGATTCATGCATCTGTGCGCTAAGTAATACCCCCATCAAACCATACAGACACTCATTCTGATACTCAAAAGACCAACTAATAACCCATATAGACACTCATGTAGCTACTCACTAACTCATGCAGCCACTTCTACACACATTGAGACATTGATACAGATATTTACATATTTAAACATTACTCGCTAATACATGTATTCACTAAAATATACTTAATAAGTCAGTTATACAATCAGTTTTACAAAAAAAACATTTATACACTTATTTACTGAATTATTCTTCCATCAACCCTTAGATATACATATATAAAAATATTTATTTTTCAGAAAGACACATATTCACTGGAAGATGTCTTCAGTGATGTCATCAGTGATGTCATTTGAGATGTCATCTGTGATGTCATGAGTGATGTCACTGACCATGTCATGAGTGATGTAATATGTGACGTCATCAGCAGTGCATTGCGGGCGCGCGAGTTATAATTAGCTTAACTAACTATAACAGGGGAATTTCAATGGTTTTTTATGAGTGAAATGCCCAGCTAACTATACCATGTGTGAAACCTATGGTTTTTTCAGTTAATTTCTAAGGTTTTTTAAATGCTAATTCTTAACTATAACGTGGCTGAAACCTATGTTTTTTTCAAGGAATATATATATATATATATATATATATATATGATGTGATCAAGGGCCCTTGATGCCCGAAACCCGTCTGGAAATGAGGAATAAATAAAAGAAATCTGCCATCCAATAGTCCTGGTCGTCCCTTGTATCTTCAGTTCGCCGTTCGGGAGGTGCTGGAGGTTGTTGCTGATATATATATATATTCACAGAAAAAAACATAGGTTATAGTCCATATATAGTTAGGAATTTGCATTTACAAAACCTTGAAAATTCACTGAAAAAACCATGGGTTATAGACCATATATAGTTAGGGATTAGCCTTTTCAAAACCTTATTTTACTCACACAAAACCATTGAAATTTCATATATAGTTAGTTGCACTAACTATATATCGCGCACCCGCAATCCACTGCTGATGATGTCACATATTACATCATTCATGACATGGTTAGTGACATCACTGATGACATCTCAAATGACATCACTGATGACATCACTGATGACAACATCCAGTGACTGTATGTTTCTGTAAAGTTAAAATATGTCTTACATATTGAAGAATGAGTGGATGTATAAGTGTCTGGATGAAGGATTTAGTAGGTGCATGACTGACTGTATGAGTGAGTGATTAAATGTGTCTCACTGAGTGCATGGGTTAGTGACTAAACTGTTTTAATTTGTGCATCATTATATCTGTTGTTCTACAAACTGCTGCATATGTTGATCAGTAGCTATATGAGTAACTGTATGGGTTATTCATTGGTTGTCCAAGTATTTGTATGGGAAACTGAGTGTGTGTGTATGGGTGGCTGGGAGGTGTGTGACTCTGTACATAGATGTGTGAGTAGTTGATTCACTATATGTATGGGTTCAAAAGTGCATGTGGAAACAGCTGTATGTGCGGTTGACTGTGCATGAGTGTATTAGTGAGTGAATGGATATCTCAGTGCTACATGTCAAAGTAAGTACATATGTAAAACACAGTACATGTGAGAGTTGACATATATAAATAAGTGTGCATAAGAGCCAGTGAATGTGTGAGTGGCTGTATGGATCATTGTGAACATGTATCAGGGATTGTATAAGAGAGTAAATATGTGTTAGTATATGTTTGAATAAGTAAGGTGTGTATAACTGTATAATTGAGAAAATGGAGGTGTGATTGATTTTTTGCATAACTGACTAGGTGTGTGAGTAACTCCATGGATGAGTGACAGTCTGTGACTGTCTGTTTACACTGATTGTATCTAAGGTTATATTAGAGTCTGAAGAGGTTCATGGTATTATCACATGAATGATATCATCAGTGATGTGATCAGTCATGTCAAATGAGATGTTATCAGTGATTTTATCAGTGATGTCATTTGAGATGTCATTTGAGATGTCATCAGTGATGTCATTTGAGATGTCATCAGTGATGTCATCAGTGATGTCACTAACCATGTCATGAATGATGTAATATGTGACATCATCAGCAGTGGATTGCGGGTGCGCGATATATAGTTAGTGCAACTAACTATATATGAAATTTCAATGGTTTTGTGTGAGTAAAATAAGGTTTTGAAAAGGCTAATCCCTAACTATATATGGTCTATAACCCATGGTTTTTTCAGTGAATTTTCAAGGTTTTGTAAATGCAAATTCCTAACTATATATGGACTATAACCTATGGTTTTTTCTGTGAATTTCAATGGTTTTTTAATAGCAAATATCAAAAGCTGTCAAATGTCAAGTACGTGATAGGTAAAAACTTTTTCGTGTTTATGCACGCTGATGTGCTTTGAACGCTGCCCCCCCCCTCTTTTCTCTTAGTAGTACTCTCTCTTTGCAGATAGTGAAGAGTAGTTAACGCAGGCCTTTACCCCCGTTGTAATCCGTCGTGCCTGCTTGTCTCTCCATTTGATTGATTGTTATCCAAGCATTTACTGTTTTACAATTGATTCTCTTTGGTTCATTCTCTATTTACAAACAAGCACAAAGTCGCAATACTCTGTTTAGTCTTTGCAGATAGTGAAAAATCGTGAAAAATCGTGTAAAAAAATAAAATTAATCGAGCAAAATCAGTATGCCACTAATTGGATCTCTTTTTGACCTCGCTAAAATAGAAATATTAGGAACAACCCTTCATGAGAAATACGAAAATAGTGAGATGAACTGAGCTCCACACCATGAGGGCTGCAAGACAGCTCGGCTCCGTCACCCACCCCGCCCAAAATAACGACAAACCCTATGCAAATATTAAAAATATATACAACACACCAGCAAAGAAACAGGGTAAAACATTTTATTAAATAACTATTTACATAACTATTTTATACTTTTTATTGCCCGATCCGGCTAGCTCAATCGATCGAGCATGAAACTCATGCACTCTGATAGCAAGCGTTGCTACTGATGCTATGCAGACCAAAACTGGTTTTCAGTTTGTACATTTTTCTAGATTTTTCCATCCAAGGTTGGTTGAGTTTGTAGAACGATGGCTTCAGATTTTCAACATACGGTGTGGTGGCGCGGACTGGGAGGGGGCGGTTCGCTCCTGCCCCCTCCCCAAGTAAGATTTTCATACGTGAAAGTACGTTAATGGTTTTGGTCCCTGAGTTGCTTCGATGTCTCTGCCATTCTCAAATGGCATAAGTTCTGGATGTTGGGTGCCATAGTTCAGAGTTCTGAGCAGCGCTTGTAACACTGTCTGAAGCTTATTTCCACCTACTGCAGCTTCACTATTCTCAAAGTAAGTGAGGGTCGTTTGTGGACCTGACTGCATTTGAAAACAATGTGATATGGTACCTCCCTAAACCGCTTGACGGAGGCCCCCGAGGGGAGGTGTGATGGCACGGACTCGGAGAAGACGCTTGGCTCCGACCCCCTCCCCAAGTCTTATAGCACCGGTTTAGCCTGAGATCGCCCCCGACATAGGCGGCCGGCTCCCGGGGTCCGGCGGAACTTTTTGCCTTTTGATGACTCTTCTATTCTGTACCTTGTCCCACAATCCGTTTGACCTGAAGACACGCTGTAGTGGGGCGCCCCTTTACCGTTTTAGTTGCCATTCCGCCCGCTTTTGCTACACTGTGCCTCTTCCGCCATTCAGCTGTTTACCGCCCGCTCTTGCGACTACAGCGTCTCGCTCGCCATGTAGTTGAGTTGCTCCCGCTCTTGCGATGCAACGATAAGCGACTGCCACAGGACTCTCAAAATGGCGGCCGGCTCTTCAGATTTGGGCGTGGTCCACTAAAATGGCCCTGGGACACCTTGGAACTCGGACGCTTCCCTGATAGGGCTTGGGTCCCATTCTCGAAAGCGTCCCCTCAGCTGTGAAGATTCTACAAAAGTCTTGGGGGCCCCCGACTCCCGCAGGCTTCTTGTGGGGAGCGGCTGCCATGTTTGCTCGTGGAATGGCCACGACGGACCTACGAGATGGTAGTGCTCTCATGCTGACGCCAGCTTTAGTCTGAAACATCCAGAAACACTGTAGACTACCAATTCGATCAGTTCCGGTATAGCCCCAACATGACCCGGTAGAGAAGAACTTGCCCTCCCCTCTTTGACTGATGGTTCTTGTTGCCTGTCCCCTCTGTTGTCATTTAACAGAACTTTTTGGACTGCTGAAAGGGGCTGTGTTCCGAACGCTGGTTGAAGGAGACATTTTGACTATATTCTTGACCTACGTTGTCGCGTAATGCGTTATATGACACGCCCGTTAGCGCACCCGGAAGTGATCCGGGGCGCGGCGCGCAGCGCGTAACGTAAGCATAACAGGTCATGTGACTTGTTAATAAAACTTTTTATTGGTTCATTTTACTTTTGTTATTTTAATAATGAAAAGCTTGGTCATATGACCTAAAAAATAAGCTTTTTATTGATTTCGAACTTTTTTTTTTTAAACATATATGTTATAATATTCCAGGCTAATGTACTTTCCCGGAAAATTTACAACTGTCCTGCAAGTAAAATATATTCCTTTTTCGAGAAAAAGGGCGTTTCTTCGTTCCATGACGGAGCCGTTGAGTAAAAGAGACTCGGCCTGCTGTCTTAGTCGCCGATACGCCTGATTATCAGATTCTTATCGATCACTTCATGTTGCAGGAGTGGAAAACACAACTGCCCTTGACCATTTATCTTTACTGCGTTCCTACGTATTATACCTTTTATCCGTCATGTAATTGGACTGCTTTATTTCACTTGCCTTTTACTGATTCGAAAACAGTGACTAAAAGTAAAAACTTTTCCAATGTAAATACTACTACCATGTTTTGTTTTAAAAACCTTTATTGTGAAAATGTCAGTATACAAATACGGGCCTATAACCACGTTGGCCGGCCACGGAGCAAACTGAAATCGTATATGATGAGGAGACATTTACATTATAGAGGAACGTAACGAGCGGGCCATTAGGTTGCAAGAACTAAGGTGTCTAACAGTTGCGGAATCGGTGGACGTACATTTTGTAATTAAATTACGACAGGGCCACTTACAAAAAAATCATCTAAATATACATTTGCGGGCAAGTACCATGGGTGACGTTAATTCGAACTTTCAATACTACAGTAATCAATAACACATCAGAACTTAATATCAATAGGGATGTCGAAATATTCAATCAATTCTCGTCCCCGCCCGCCATGAGCATCAAAACTGCATTCATATCTCGTGATATCAAAGTTGTTCAACCAGTACACAACAAGGAGTTACGAGTCCCATTTATACCGGCGCCATTTTGGGCGAGGCTGGGCAGGTTCAAGATATAGTCAAAATGTCTCCACCAACCATCGGCCAGACCAGAACCCATTTCGGCCCTTAATGCTACAAGATGGTGTCTTCCATTCAGAAAATATTGTTGGCAGCATTTTGAAAGGAAAGATAAACAGCCGTTCTCCTAGTGAGTCTCACATTGTTACATTTAGGAAGAATGTTGAAGAGTAGTATGTGGAAAATCTGAAGCCATTTTTCTACAAACTCTCAATCAGCCTTGGATGGAAAAAAAAATCCTGAAGAATGTACAAACTGAAAACCAATTTTTGTCTGTATAGCATCAACAGCAACGCTTGAGTCAGCTTTGTGTGAAGCCGCCATTTTGATTCAATCAATAACGTCCCCCTGCACGCATTCAGGGACCTGGTCGTGTCTTCAGTTGAAACGGATTGTGGGAAAAGAAGCAAAAAGGAAAAGGAAAAAAGTTCCGCCGGACCTCGGGAGCCGGCCGCCTATGTCATGTGCGATCTTTGGCCACACCAGGGCAATAGTGAAGCTGCAGCAGGTGCAAATAAGCTTCAGACAGTCTTACAAGCATTGCTCAGAACTCTCAACTATGGCACTCAACATCCAGGACTTGCCATTCAGATCTTGGCGCCTTGTGCTGGTTCCGACCTATTCACACATCGGTCCACTACTGACATCACTTCATAAGCCAACGGGGCACCCCACGCCGACTTTCGGCGCAGCATTGTAGGATGGCCACACCAGTGCGGCAACTTGCTGGACACCACCTCAGTGCCATCCGGATCTCGGCGCGTTCGAGTCACTGTACCGCAAGAGCGGGAGAAACTCAGCTGGATACGCCGTCTTTCGGCGCAGCATTGTAGGATGGCCACACCAGTGCGGCAATTTGCTGGACACCACCTCGGTGCCATCCGGATCTCTGCGCGTTCGAGTCACTGTACCGCAAGAGTGACCGCAACTCAGCTGGACACGCCGTCTTTCGGCGCAGCATTGTAGGATGGCCACACCAGTGCGGCAATTTGCTGGACACCACCTCGGTGCCATCCGGATCTCGGCGCGTTGTGCTGCCTTCGGCCTACTGTAGCCGCAAGTGCGGACGCAACTCAGTTGGACGGCGAGTGAAACGCTAAGGGGCGCTCCACTGCAGCCAAGGAGCCTCCATCTTGGGGGAGACGCACAGCCCCCACTGACTGACGCGACCTCACAGGCCAATGGGGCGCCCCACGCCGACTTTCGGCGCAGCATTGTAGGATAGCCACACCAGTGCAGCAACTTGCTGGACACTAACTCGGTGCCATCCGGATCTCGGCGCGTTGTGCTGCCTTCGGCCTATTCGCACATCGGTCCGCTACTGACGCCGCCTCACGTGCCAACGGATTTTCTACGCTTTTTGTAGCCCTATGCCGCATAACAGGTCATGTGACTTGTTTATAAAACTTTTCATTGGTTCATTTTACTTTTGGTTTCCTAAAGATGGAAGGCTTGGTCATATGACCTAAAAATAACACTTTTCATTGGTTTAGAACATTTTTTTTCCCAAACGATAAAAGCCCCACCTTGTTTCTGGATGATTCAGACTGAAGCTGGCGCCAGCATGAGAGCACCACCATCTCGTGGCTCCGTCGTGGTCATTCCGCGAGCAATCATGGCAGCCGCTCCCCACCGGAAGCCTGCAGGAGTCGAGGGCCCCCAAGACTTTTGTAGAATCTTCAAGGCTGAGGGGACGCTTTCGAGAATGGAGCCCAAGCCCTAGCAGGCAAGCGTCCGAGTTCCAAGGTGTCCCAGGGCCATTTTAGTGGACCAGGCCCAAAACCGAAGAGCAGTCCACCATTTTAAGAGTCCTGTGGCAGCCGCCTATCGCTGCACTGCAAGAGTGGGCGGAAGTCAACTACATGGTGAGCGAGACGCTGTAGCCGCAAGAGCGGGCGCAACTCAGCTGGATGGCCGCCACCTGGGGAGGCCCGTTCACGCCGCCTCCCCATCGCCCCCCCCGGGCCGCCCCACGCCAATTTTCGGAGCAGCATTGTAGGATACCAAAACCAGTGCGGCAGTTTACTGGACATCACATGGGTGCCATCCACATCTCAGCGCGTTCTGCTGCCTTGGGACTATTCGCACAACAGACCGCTACTGACGAGGCCTCCCCCCGCACCACCCGGGACGCCCCACGCTGTTTTTCTGAGCTGCATTGTAGGAAACCAAAAACCAGTCCGGCACCCAGGTGACATCACCTGGGTGCTGTCCAGAACTCAGCACGTTGTGCTGCCTTGGGACTATTCGCACAAAAGACAGCTTCTGACCATTGTTGCTTTTTTTGTCAAAAAATGTTTAAATGTATTTACAGTTTTTGTTGCGTTCGTTATATTTAAAAGTTAATAAAGTTTTATAATCCTACTTTGTTGGAGTGCTATATATTTGTAAAAAATCGGGTGAATGGGGCCTTGAATCGGGTTATTGTCATGTGTGGGCTTTGCAAGTGTACTGCTACAGGATCGGACATTTCAAACTCAAATGCACGTTCTTTTTCTTACCTTTCCGAAGCATGGAGCGCAATAGCAGGCAGAGAAAGGGTGATGCAAGTGTTGAACACTGCCTGGCCTGGCAAGTTGCTGGCAGTGCCCCCCCCCCCCCCCCCGCCCGCTCCTGAAAGAGGACACACACACACCGCCGCCCCGAGTACTTCACAGATCTTTAAAAGACCATGCGCTTGTTCATGAGGCTTAAATGGTTTATCACCCCTTCTAGAACCCCTGCATCGACCCTCTGACGTTTCCTGGAAGAATTACCACGTAACACAATACCAAGCCCTGTCACCTGAAACCCCCGAGGAATCGTGGGGCATATTATCAAGGGGGTTTATCTCTGCTTTTTTGTCTTTAAAAGCCAAGAAAGCGGAGATAAAATTATCTCCCTATTACCAAGCTGTCGCTAACACCAGTTAGTGACAGCTAAAAGGAGATAGCAACCATCTTGGGCCCCGCTTTGCATGTCAGTGATATTTATCACTAATGACATGCAAAGTGGGCGTGCCAAGATGTTAGCGACTGGAAACAGTCCCTAACATCGCTATCTCCTATTACCAACTTTTGGAGATATTCGCGCTAAGCGCGAATATCTCCAAAAGCTAACACCTGCCCTGAGCAGTTCTTAGCCATGTTATCAAATGGGAGTTGGATAACATGGCTAAGAGCATTTGCTCGATAATGCATGAATATCGCGGACTTTTCAGCGATATTCATGCATTGCGGCCGTTTTTTATCGCATTTGCGATAAACCTTGCTAATAGCAAGGTTTATCTGCGATAAAAATCGCCGATGTGCGGCGATAATTTTTGTCTCTAAACAAGTTAGAGACAAAAATTATCGCTAGTTGTTGGTAATATGCCCCCGGGTTTTTGCTTGCAGAAATCGGGAGGCGGGAGACTAGCACTGAAATCAGTAGTCTCACGCCTGAATCGGGAGGGTTGGCATGTCTGGATTCTCTACAGCTGGGGCCATAAACTACATCCGCTGGGCTAGGTGATAGCCTGGGACCGGCCTGGCATCTAAAATGGCTGCCGTGCACGACAAAATTGTGGCATTGGAAAAAAGGCAAGATGGCGCAGACAATGTTTATCAATAAGGATTAATTTATAACAAAATATTTTATCGCACTGACAAATTGGCGGTCAACACTTCCTGATTTCCATCGAATCGAACGTTAACAGACGTCACGCAGCAAAAAAAAAAAAAAGCTCACGCACAGCCGCTTGAAGACATGTATCAACATATATGAGCCTCCTCAGCCACCCTCAGAAAACATAAGGGTCAGGATACGTCTCCCGCACCCCCTTATACCTAGTAATTTAATTAAAACAAAACACAAAATGGCGAATTCCCGTTTCGCTACCAGTTTGCGGCCCGGGAAGCGCTTCTACCGTGAAAAATCAATTTTTTTTTCCCCACGGGACCCTTTAATAACCCCAACATCATTCCTAGGGGGTCAAGAGGGGAATACCTTGCCCCCTTTCATTAGATTCCCCCTTTGTTTTTCACCTCTTCTTCTCTCTCGATCCTACCGAGAGACAAGATGGCGCACGTACAGCCGCTGGAAGACGTATATCAACATATATGAGCCTCCTCAGCCACCCTCAGAAAACATAAGGAATTAGGATACGTCTCCCGCACCCCCTTATACGTAGTAATTTAATTAAAACGAAGCACAAAATGGTGAATTCCCGTTTCGCTACCAGTTTGCGGCCCAGTTCGCGGCCCGAGAAGCGCTTCTACCGTGAAAAATATATTTTTTTTTATTTTCCCGACGGGACCCTTTAACCCCTTCCACACTCATGACGAGCTGGGCTCGTCATGGTGTAGCCTCCTCGTACACTGATGACGAGCCCAGCTCGTCATAAAACAATGAAAAATAGCAATTCCCAGCACAGGAGGGGAATTGCCTTAGCAGCCATGGGGTTAATAACCCCAACAACATTCCTAGGGGGTCAAGAGGAGTATACCTTGCCCCCTTTCATTAAATTCCCCCTTCGTTTTTCACCTCTTCTTCTCTCTCGATCCTACCGATAGACAAGATGGCGGCCGCTACGGACTGTTTAGAATGTTGACAGACACCGGGGAGCCAATCAGCTTCGCATCGCAAAGTTCCGTTTCGCGAAAAGTAAGCGGACCGGAGCGCAGCCCGGAGCGCTGTTACAGATATATATCTTGTTTTGAACGTTAATTTCTCAAAATCCACTGGAGCACATATATTGAGACCTAGCAAAGGCACATAGGGCTAACAGTCCCTACAATTTTGCCAAGTTTCGTGCAAATCCATTCAGCCGTTCGAGCTAAAAGTGAGGCCAACCGCCCTATGGAAATTAACATGGGGAAAACGTGTTTTGGGACCCCCCTTTTTTCTCGGCCCCCCCAAATTTTCAGGGGCTGCTTAGAAACAAAATGTGCCATTTTCCTGAAAATTTCAGCCGATTCCGTCCACAAACGCCAAAGTTATTAGACATAGAATTTTCAAAAATCCCATAGGGAAAAAATCCTAACTATATATACCTACTGGCGAGACGCCAGTAGGTAATATATATATATATATATATATATATATATATATATATATATATATATATATATATATATATATATATATATATATATATATTCACAGAAAAAAACATAGGTTTTAGGCCATATATAGTTAGGGATTAGCATTTACAAAACCTTAATATACTCGCACAAAACCATAGAAATTTGCATATATAGTTAGATGCAATAACTATATATCGCGCACCCGCAACCCACTGCTGATGATGTCACATATTACATAATTCATGACATGGTCAGTGACATCACTGATGACATCATTCATGACATGGTCAGTGACATCACTGATGACATCTCAATTGACAACATCCAGTGACTGTATGTTTCTGTAAAGTTAAAATATGTCTTAGATATTGAAGAATGAGTGGATGTATAAGTGTTTGGATGAAGGATTTAGTAGGTGCATGACTGACTGTATGAGTGAGTGATTAAATGTGTCTCACTGAGTGCATGGGTTAGTGACTAAACTGCCTTAATTTGTGCATCATTATTACTGTAGTTCTGTAAACTGCTGCATGTGTTGATCAGTAGCTATATGAGTAACTATATGGGTTATTGATTGGTTGCCCAAATATTTGTATGGGAGAATGAGTGTGTGAGTGGGGGTGGCTGAGAGGTGTGTGACTCTGTGCATAGATGTGTGAGCAGTTGATTCAGTAGATGTATGGGTTCAAAAGTGCATGTGAAAACAGCTGTATGGGCGGTTGACTATCAGCATGAGTGCATTGGTGAGTAATTGGATTTATCAGTACTATATGTCAAAGTAAGTACATATGTAAAACACAGTACATGTAAGAGTTGACATATATAAATAACTGTGCATAAGAGCCAGTGAATGTGTGAGTGGCTGTATGGATCATTCTGAACTTGTATCAGGGATTGAATAAGAGAGTAAATATGTGTTAGTATATGTTTGATTAAGTAAGGTGTGTATAACTGTATAGTTGAGGAAATGGAGGTGTGATTGATTCTTTGCATGACTGACTAGGTGTGTGAGTAACTCCATGGATGAGTGACAGTCTGTGAGAGTCTGTTTACACTGATTGTATCTAAGGTTATATTAGAGTCTGAAGAGGTTGATCGTATTATCGCATGAATGATATCATCAATGATGTGATCAGTAATGACAAATGAGATGTTATCAGTGATGTCATTTGAGATGTCATCAGTGATGTCATCAGTGATGTCACTGACCATGTCATGAATGATGTCATCAGTGATGTCATCAGTGATGTCACTGACCATGTCATGAATGGTCATGAATGATGTAATATGTGACATCATCAGCAGTGGGTTGCGGGTGCGCGATATATAGTTATTGCATCTAACTATATATGCAAATTTCTATGGTTTTGTGCGAGTATATTAAGGTTTTGTAAATGCTAATCCCTAACTATATATGGCCTAAAACCTATGTTTTTTCTGTGAATTTCAATGTTTTTTTAATAGCAAATATCAAAAACTGTCAAATGACAAGTACGTGATAGGTCAAAACTTTTTCGTGTTTATGCACGCTGATGTGCTTTGAACGCTGCCCCCCCCCCTCTTTTCTCTTAGTAGTACTCTCTCTTTGCAGATAGTGAAGGGTAGTTAACGCAGGCCTTTGCCCCCGTTCTAATCCATCGTGTCTGCTTCTCTCTCCATTTGATTGAATGTTATCCAAGCATTTACTGTTTGAGAATTGGTTCTCTTTGGTTCATTCTCTATTTACAAACAAGCACAGAGTCGCAATACTCTGTTTAGTCTTTGCAGATAGTGAAAAATCATGTAAAAAAACAAAAGGAATCGAGCAAAATCAGTAGGCCACTAATGGGATCTCTTTTTGACCTAGCTAAAATAGAAACATTAAGAACAACCCTTCATGAGAAATACGAAACTAGTGAGATGAACTGAGCTCCACACGATGATGGCTGCAAGACAGCTCGGCTCCGCCACCCACCCCACCCAAAACAACGACAAACCCTATGCAAATATGATAAATATATACAACACACCAGCAAAGTAACAGGGTAAAACATTTTATTAAATAACTATTTACATTACTATTTTATACTTTTTGTTGCCCGATCCGGCTAGCTCAATCGATCGAGCATGAGACTCATGCACTCTGATCTCCTTGGCCTCAGTCAAGCATCAATATTAAAATTTTAATACATGAGTGTTCGTTCATGGTTTTGGTCCCTGAGTTGCTTCGATGTCACTGCCTTGCACAAATGGCATAAGTCCTGGATGTTGGGTGCCATACTTCAGAGTTCTGAGCAGCGCTTGTAACACTGTCTAAACCTTATTTGCACCTGCAGCAGCTTCACTATTCTCAAAGTAAGTGGGGGCCGTTTGTGGACCTGACTGCATTTGAAAACAATGTGATATGGTACCTCCCTAAACCGCTCGACGGAGGCCCCCGAGGGGCGGTGTGATGGCACGGACTCGGAGAAGACGCTTGGCTCCGACCCCTTCCCCAAGTCTTATAGCACTGGTGTAGCCTGAGATCGCACCCGACATAAGCTGCCGGCTCCCGGGGTCAAGCTGTCTTTGACGTTTTGTAGCCTTTCGAATTCTATCCTTAGATGGCATTGTCTAATTTCCAAATAATCTGCAGTTGAATCTGTGGTGAAATATAATAAAAAAATGTATTAACCACTACTACCAAACAGTAAATCAATAACAGTAAGAACTAGATTCGACAATGCTATATAAAAAAAAAATTATGCACAAGGATGCAGGGGGTATCACTTTGACACCCTCTGACACCCTCAAAACAGGCACAAGTGCCATTTACCTACACGTGGCCTTGGATTTAAGCCCCTACATACCGATTTGCCATTTAACGATCGGAAACGGCCGAAAACGGCCGTAACCGGTCGGTAAATGGCCTGAAACGACCACCTACATCTGGCCTTAAGTGTGCATGCATTTAATTTCAAACAAAGTTTTAAAACATTTTATGTAAAACAATAATACACCTAGGGCCAGATGTAGGTAAATCACATTTACCGCTTTTGAAATACCGAATATTACCGAATTTTACCAATTCGGTATTTCAAAATCGGTAAATGGGATGTAAGTACCAACATCTGATTTATTACCGATTCCTTAAAAATTCGGTATTTACCGATTCGGTAAATACTGAATCGGTATTTCCTATTGAATCCTATGGGCCTTGAAGCCCATAGGATTCAATTCAAATACCGATTCAGTATTTACCGAATCGGTAAATACCGAATTTGTCAAGGGTGCAGGGGGTATCACTTTGACACCATCTAGCACCCCCAAAAAGGGCATGTGTGCAATGTGGCACACAGACATGCCCTAAGGACACGTCTATCTGTCACATGGCATATGTGTACATGCACAGATGTGCATGTACACAGGAATCGGTATTTTACCATGGATTTGTATTCCATGGTAAAATACCGATTCTGAAAGCCATGTGCCAATGGAAAATTGGCTACCCACATTTCAATCTTGCATTTTCAGTAAAATTACCAAATCGGTAAAATTACTGATTTGGTAAAATTACCGAAAACGCAACATTTAAGGGCAAAGTAATTAATTTTACACATGGGGGCGTATTTACAAGGGCCTTCCACTACAAGGAAAATGACTTCAAATGACCAGACACACATGGGGACGTATTTACAAGGCACATGAACCCGGAGGAAGTGACTTGAAATTGCTAAGCACACATAGGAGAGTATCTACAATGCCTGTGCAACACTTATGCATCATTTTTTACATGTACACTGTAACATTAACAACACAATTACATCATATATCTGTTCCGCAAAAGCGACACATTGCAGGAGTCACATCATTTTACCATCAAAAACAATTTCACCAATACCTTAAGAAACATGGAAGTGGTGAAAAAAGCCAAGCTTGACATTACGGCAGCCATGAGGTAGCTAGGCTCCGCCACCCCCCCACTGCTCCAAGCATGTCTGTCCCACCGCCCGCCACGCCCATTAACGGTAACATGAAATAGATACAAATCAGCAGATACCTACCCCCATTCCGGAAACTCCCGAAGTGCAACAGGACCACGGTTACGCCCATCCGGAAGATGAGGCCTCGATACGTACTGGTCTCCCGATTCCCTTCTTCTGCCGCCTTGCAGGCCACGGGGGGGATGTCTTGCCTCTGCCTCCGACCCCCCCCCCTCTTATCGCCTGGTCCGGACATCACGGATATCAACGCCAGGTGTCGGCGTGGGGTGCGCTGGGAGGGAGAGGCGGCGCGAACGAGACTCTCCCACCCCCCCAGGTGGGGGCCCCTCAGCTGCACCCCCAACGCTCCACTCACCCGACAAGGGTTCCTCCACTCTTGCGATGCAGCGGCAAAAGGTTTTGTCCACTATTGCGAGGCAATGATGCTCCGCTCACCCAGCGGGGGTCTCGTTCACTGTTGCGGTGCAACGATGCTTCTAGTTTCCTGCATCCAGAAACCTTCTCCTCAACTTTGAAGATTCTATAAGAGCCACGAGGGCCCCCGACCCCCGATGGGGAATGACTGCCATGATTACCCACAGAACGACCACGACGTAGCCGCGGGACGTCGGCGCGCTCATGCCGGCGCCGGCCTCAGTCTTGAAATCACCAAAATCCTGCAAGACTACCAACTTGATCAGTTTCGGTGGGACACCAGTATGACCCGGTAGGAGAGATTGTTGCCTCCCACCCCACTTTGACTGATGGTTCATGTCGGCAGTCCCCTCTGCTACCCTTCAATGAACACTTTTGGACTGCCGAAAGAGGTCCCGGTCCAACCACGAGTTGGTGGAGACATTTTGACTATACTTGGACCTTCCTGACCTCACCCAAAATGGCGCCGGTACAAATGAAACTCTCAACTCCTTGTTGTGCCCCGATTGCTCAGCCTTGATATCATGAGATATGTATGCAGTTTTTAGCACATGAATTGATATGGGATAAGACTGATTACACGTTCGAACAATGAATTGATATTAAGTTCTAATGCATCATTGATTACTGTATTTATTATTGAAGGTTCGAATTGTCGACACTTTTGGTGCTTGCTCACAATGAATTATCGATATGATTTTGTTGCACTTGTCGCACTTTTTACTATGAAATTAACGACCACTGACTCTCTGTTATGTTTTCCACAAATAAATACCCCCCCCCATTTACAGTTCCAGCCTGCTCCGTGGCCGGCCCACGGGGTTGTAAGCCCGTATTTGGGCACCAACATTTTTATTAAAAGTTTTTGAAAAAGCAAACGTAGTTGTAACGCGTAGATTGGTAAGTTTCAAAGAAATGGCCACTGTTTCCGATTTTTTTTTGTTAAAAAAAAAAGCAGGTGAAATGAAGCAGCTCAATTAGTTAAGGGTTAAAAAGTATAGTACGCAGAAACATTGAAAATATGAATGGTCCAGGTTTGTTGTGTGTTTTTCATTTTTCTACAGCATAAAGCAATCGATAAAGATCCTGGTATTTAGCCTCTACTTTATATGCTACCTGTATCAGGGAAGTTGTTTTAAATGCCCCTAAGCCACCCCGAACGAATGTCACCTGGCCCCCCTAGTACGAACGAAAACGACCCCGTACCACTGTAGGTTATCTCTCTTCCTCAAAAATGACAAAAATTACTTTCTAGGACGTTTTGGACATTGATGATTTTCATATGATCTATTTATTAAAGTAATACTCATCTCTCCGCATGAAATTAATTTTCCACATGCTACACAAGTCAATCTCATCTGCCTAAAGTTCTTTTACAGATTTGGGACCGTTTCCCTTGCCTCTGACTCACTTATTGCTAAGTCATTGGTGGATGTTTTTGCGGTCGGGGATTATCCACCAAATCTCGAAGTTGTGCTTTAGAATAATTAAAAGGGTGCCACCTCTCCATGTGCCAATGCATGATATGATTACCATAGCTATATATTTTTTCCGGTCCCTCTCGAGAGTTTTTTTTTGGCAGATGAGGCAAGTAACGAACCTGGCATTAACTTTCTTTTCATGAGAAGGAAAAGAAAAAAATTGCCAGATAATATTCACTTTCACATGGGACGTTCTTGCCATTTCTTTCAGAAACTTTTACATCACTGTGTCATTTCTTTGTCTATCCTGCTTAAAGCAATGTCCTGTAAATAGTTGTTTAAAAAGTTTTTTTTAACGTGTTTACTTTGTTCGAGCGTTGTATATATTTATAAGTTATTAAAGTGTTATAATCCTACAACTTTGTTGGAGTGCTATATATTTTTAATGTGACACATAATTGTGAAGACTTTGATGTACAAAAAGGCATCCCTGGAATCTTCCGCTTCAGGCTCGGACCCACACACCCTCACAGTGAGAATCCCCTCCCCAAGCACAATACAGGATGGTTATCAGATAGTAGGAACGCGTGTGGTGTGACGGATCTCATCGGGTGGGGGCCTTGATCTACTGTAACTCCTTTGAACAGGGGTGATTCTCTACAGCTGGAGCCATAAACTACATCTGCAGGGCTAAGTGATAGCCTGAGACCGGCCTGCACAATCAGACACAGAGGAAGAGGAGTGTCAGAGGGTGCGGTAGTGAATAGGGTGAAAGGGAGGTGTCGGGCGGGCACAGGGTGTGATTCTCAGGGAAGAGCAGCGCAGATGGGGGGAGGTTTATGGCCCATGCATGAGAGAGAGAGTGGGGGTGACCAGTGCGTGGGGGAGATGCTTGCGAGGGTGGGGAGCCATGCTGAGGATCGGCGGCGTGCAGAGAGTGGGTCTGGTCAAGGCATCTAAAATGGCTGCCGTGCTCAACAAAAGTGTGGCATTGCAAAAAAGGCAAGATGGCGCAGACAATGTTTATCAATAAGGATTAATTTATAACAATTATTTTTAACAAAATATTTACTCGCAGTGACAAAATGGCGGTCAACAGTTCCTGATTTCCATTGAATCGAACGTTAACAGACGTCACGCAGCACAAAAAAAAAAACGCTCACGCACAGCCGCTGGAAGACATGTATCAACATATATGAGCCTCCTCAGCCACCCTCAGAAAACATAAGGGGTCAGGATACGTCTCCCGTACCCCCTTATACCTAGTAATTTAATTAAATCGAAACACAAAATGGCGAATTCCCGTTTCGCTACCAGTTTGCGGCCCGGTTCCCGAACCGAGAAGCGCTTCTACCGTGAAAAATCAAATTTTAATTATTTGCCCCACGGGACCCTTTAATAACCCCAACATCATTCCTAGGGGGTCAAGAGGAGTCTACCTTGCCCCCTTTCATTAAATTCCCCCTTCGTTTTTCTCCTCCTCTTGTCTCTCGATCCTACCGAGAGACAAGATGGCGGCCGCACCGGACTGTTTAGAATGTTGACAGACACCGGAGAGCCAATCAGCTTCGCTACGCAAAGCTCCGTTACGCGAAAAGTACGCGATCTGGTGCGCTATCTAGGACGCTGTCTGTTTTTTTAAACGTTAATTTCTCAAAATCAACTGGAGCACATATATTGAGACCCAGCAAAGGCACATCGGGCTAACAGTCCCTATGATTTTGCCAAGTTTCGTTTAAATCCATTCAGCCGTTCGAGCTAAAAGTGAGGCCAAAGGCCCTATGGAAAAATGAATGGGAAAAACGCGTTTTGGGACCCCCCTTTTTTCTCAGCCCCCCCTTGAGGAAACCCCCCCAAATTTTCAGGGGCTGATCAGAATCGAAATGTGCCATTTTCCTGAAAATTTCTGCCAATTCCGTCCACAAACGCCAAAGTTATTAGACATAGAATTTTCAAAAGTTCCATAGAGAAAAAATCCTAACTATATATACCTACTGGCGACCGCCAGTAGGTAATATATGTATATATATAGTAGGTAGGTATAGTTAGGATTATTTTCAATAGGGATTAGGGAAATCGCAACATTCTATTGGGAATAACTTTGGCGCCGGTTGAGGAATCTGCCTGAAAATTTCCTCAAATTTGCCTCGCGGCGCTTCGGTCCTTGCCTGAAAGTTTGGGGGGGATTCGTGAAGCGGGGGCCGAGAAAAAAGGGGGGGTCCCAAAACGTGTTTTCCCCATGTTAATTTCCATAGGGCGGTCGACCTCACTTTTAGCCTGAACGGCTGAATGGATTTCCACGAAACTTGGCAAAATTGTAGGGACTGGTAGCCCGATGTGCCTTTGCTATGTCTCAAGATATGTGCTCCAGTGGATTTTGAGTAATTTAGGTTCAAAAAAATATATATATCTATAAGCTCGCCCCGGTACGCACACCGGGGCGCAAACCAGCGCGCTACGCGAGTTCACGTGCGGAAAGCTGATTGGCTCTCGGGTGTCTGTAAACATTCCAAACAGTCCGGAGTGGCCACCATCTTGTGTCTCAGTAGGATGGAGACACAAGAGGTGGCAAAAACAAAGAGGGGAATGACCAAAAGGGGGCAGTATAGACCCCCCTGACCCCCTAGGTTTGATGTCGGGCCATAAAAGTGCCCCCCGGGGCAAAAACATTTTTTTTTCGATTTGCGCCGGGGGAGCGCCCGGTACTCGCACCGGGGAGCGAACCGGGGAGCGTACCATGGGGGAAAAAGAAAAGACAGAGTTTTTTTTTTTAAATGTAGCCTTTTTTTTATAAATTGGAGGTAGTTCTGAAAAGAACTGTTTTTTTCTTCTTTTTGTTGTTTTATATTTTTTTAAATGTTTTTTTGAACATTTTGTACTTTTTTTTGGCTTTTATGAACTATTTTATATTTTTGTTGTTATTTTTCTGTGGAGAAACAAAAAACAAGGAATTGAAAACGGCTCAACTGGAGCAAAAAAAAACCAGGAAAAAATGATGGATTTTGGGGGCATTTGTGGTTGTCACCAGCACGGATAATGAGCTTTATGCTTTGCTCACCATAGGTGATGGTTTTCCCACAAAAAATACAACTGATCTTGTATTTCCCAAACTGGGGTTGAATGTTTAGGACCATCTCTCTTGTCTCTGGTCCCGATGGAGTGTGTTGCTTTCTTTTTGAGGTGCTGGGTGAAGATTGGGGAGGGTTACTGGCCAGTTCTCTCACCTCTGTCGCAGCATAGTTGTTGGGATGCTTGCGCTGCATGTGGCGAATGATGGTGTTATTGCCAAATTAGTATTTTTTATTAGGGTTCCCCCTTGAAAGCTCCATGTTACAGATTAGGCAAGTCACCTTTGGCGCATTCACCTTTTTTAGGCCACTTGGGATGGAAAAAAACTCCCATACAATGTGTGGCTTTGGCCTATTTGGGGTATTGTCTTCTAGCCGGAATGTCCTCCTCCTGTCCTCTTCCTCCTCCTCCTCTTCCTCTTCTTCATCTCCACCAGTGTGGTGTTGTGGTGGTCCTCTTGGTGGTGGTGGTGGTGGCTGAGATGCTCCTGCTGCTGCTACTACTGAAGCCATTTTTCTGTCCAAAAAAGTACAGAGAGGTCTTTCAACAGGTCTTCTTCACTCAAAGTACAAAGTGAGAATGAGGAAAAAAGGTGGGGGCTTTCATCATTAGGGGAAAAAAACTGTCCTGAACCAATGAAAAGTGTTAATTTCAGGTCATATGACCAGGGCTTTCATCATTTGGAAACCAAAACTGTCCTGCACCAATAAAAAGTGTTATTTTTAGGTCACATGACCCGACGTGCTTACGCTACGCGCCCCAAGGCGCGCCCCGCGGCGCGCCCAGGGGCGCGTCGCGTGAGCCCATCGGATGGTTACGTTGCGCAATCGTATGCGCTCAAGTGCTTCCGGGTGCGTTTACGCTGTGCGTATCACCAGGACGCGGCTACGCGATACGTCACAATGATGTTTTCGTTCACGGAAAAAGAGCTAACGGGATGCTCACCGGTACGTGCCCTGGGGCGCGCCGCAAGACTTCGCTTTCCAGTGCGCTCACCGGGACGCGCACCGGGAGCGCTCCAGGGCAAAAAAAAAACCCATGAACAATATACATAAAAAAAATAGTATTACATAAATATACATTATAGGATTCATTATAAAAAATATTACATTTCATAGATATAGAAATTTGCTATTAAAAAACCTATGAAATTCACTGAAAAAACCAAAGGTTTCACACCAGTTATAGTTAGGAATTAGCATTTTAAAAACCTTTGAATTTCACTGAAAAAACCATAGATTTCACACCAGTTATAGTTAGGAATTAGCATTTAAAAAACCATAGGTTTCACACCAGTTATAGTTAGGAATTAGCATTTAAAAAACCTAATCAATTCACTGAAAAAACCATAGGTTTCACACCAGTTATAGTTAGCTGGAAATTTTACTGACATAAAACCATTGAAATTCCCACGTTATAGTTAGTTGGACTCACTATAACTTGCGCGCCTGCAATGCACTACTGATGACGTCACATATTACATCACTCATGACATGATCAGTGACATCACTTATGACATCACTGTCTAGAGCAGAGACCTAATGAAAAGGATTCATACCGGTCCCTATATTTATGTATATATGCATGTGTACGCACCACTTTCTGGGCATAGGAATCCTTAAAAGGTAATCAAAGTCAGTGATGTAGCCCCTGTTATATTTCACAGGTGTTATTTCATGATGCATGAGGTATGTGTCCCTATATCCCACAAGTATTTAATCTTCACAGAT
Organism: Lissotriton vulgaris; assembly: GCF_964263255.1. Classification (NCBI taxonomy): domain Eukaryota; kingdom Metazoa; phylum Chordata; class Amphibia; order Caudata; family Salamandridae; genus Lissotriton; species Lissotriton vulgaris. Next base: position 383,532,318 of record NC_141685.1, read on the forward strand.
GTTTCTGTTTTTTTGCAACAGTATTTAATGTGTGCTGCAAAATGAGTCCCCTGTAGGGGGCATATGTACTAAGGGCTTGTGTTGCTCTTTGTGATGCAAGTCGTCTCAAGGCAATGCAAGCCCTAAAATGGTATTTACAAACCCACGCAAAGCCACCTTGCATGGCTCTGTGTGATATAGTAAATCCAAAGTAACATAAGGAAGTGCATATTGTTGCTTTGTGTTACCTTGCGATAGGTATCCATCAGTGGAGTGTGGGCGTTCCCACACATCCATGCATGATTTTTGACATAATTTCAGATTTCTAAAGTCAGGAAATTCGGAATTGAGCCAAAATGCTGTGCCTTCCTGGCCGAAGCGTATCAAGGAGAAATATCTATATTTTTCCTTGTTACTTCCTCTTTCTATGGGTGTTGCATTCTGTAGCACACACAGAAAGATGAAAATGCCTCAAAGGATGTTTTTGTACAGGAAGGTGTACCTTCCTGCATGAAAACAATCTTGCTGGTAACGCAGGCACCCTTGCTGCATTGCGCAAAGGTGCATGTATTGGCGCTGAGCTGCTAGAAGTGCGCCAGTGCAAGGAGACATAAGAAAGGGTCCATATCTTATTAGACATGGCAATTTTCTGCTGTCTCCATTTCATGCAGCAAGTTGTCCTGCTCGGTTGCGTAAAAGTTTAGTTCATGATGTGAATGGATGTTTATGATGGGGAATGATTAAAAGCACATAAGTTGAGGCCGAAATAGTACAAGTTTCTCTCAGAGAAAAGGGGGAGAAACACAAGTGCAAGAAACATCTATCAATTGACAAAGTAAATGAGGGGCTCTAAAACCAGAGGTGACATCTGTATTTACATTGCAAACACCTTTTATGTATTTCTTTCTATCTGGACATGTAATTTGTAACTTAAGAGAGATGTCTTTTCTCCTTCTCTCCGAGGTTATTCACCCCTAATACAGGGTGAGTTTGAGCAATAAGGCATACACTTTATTTTGTGTACCCACCCCTCACTTGTGTTCAGAGCTGACACAAAGCTTTGCAGTGAGGCACACGCAATGCTTATGCGTGTCTCCTCAGAAATTTTGATGTTGTGCATGTCTGTCTATGTCCATGGGGAAAATCCTAATAACACTTAATAAGCATGTATCTTTGCATGCTTGATTTGTTTTTGGTTTGTCTTGTGTCATTACTTTAAATGAAAGTAAATCAGAAATTAGAGACACTAGCGACTATAAAGGGTAACACAGTTGTGATGAAAGCTTAGAAGGCTGAAACATGTTGACTACAGTTAGAATTGAGGCTCTCTAGTTGGCACAGGTAGGTACTTGTGACAAATAGGGACCCTCTCCTCTAGTCAGAGTAAGGGGGATACACTCCTAGAATAACCCCCGCTCACCCCCTTGGTAGCTTGGCACGAGCAGACAGGCTTATCTCAGAGGCAGTGTGTAAAGCATTTGTGAACCCATAAAGTAATCAAGTGACACCACTACAAATGGACACCAAACAGGTTATATAGTTATAAGAATACATTTATATTTTATATAGAGTTATCACAAGAACAATAAATGACAAAAATGATTCACAATACTATTAAAGATCAGGAGTTCTGGTTGAAAAGGCTTAAATCAAGGTTCTGTGAGAGTCGGTAGCCCTGGCCGGCTACAGTGTTGTTGAAGTTATACAGAGTCTAACAAATCCATTGACCGCATTGGTCCGGGCCCACTCAAATTTCAACAAACTCAGTCACAGTACCTTTTACTTGATGTGGCCGGCACGGGCATGCGAGCCAGTTCCGGTGTTTGCCGTGGTGCAGAAAGGAAAGCGTTACAGGACGCGTTGTCTGTCAATGCGGTGCAGGCAGCGGCCCGTTGACAGAGTCGGTGAATCCGAGGGGAGCATTGCAGGGCGAGACAGTGCTTTGTTGCGGTTCTCCCACCTTGCGGTGCGGCAACAGAGCCGGAGTTTGGGAGCTGGCGTTCATCAGTCCAGACAGCGGATTCGGGTGGTGCGTCGCGAAGCTTGCGAGGCGGTCCCCAACTCCAATGATTTCACATGACTCGAAATCAGCAGCAGTGACCGCCTCGGTCAGACCAGTACGAGTCGGTGTAGCGAGGGGTTGCACGTCGCGATGTCCACCAGTCGCGGTGCAGGCAATGGCTCGGTGACGGCATTAGGACGGAGTCGGTAAGCTCAGCGCTTGCATTGTTCGAGGCGCACGTTGTTCGATGCGGTGCCTACAGGACACCGGGCCAGTTGTGAGAGTCAGTCACGGCTCCCTGCCTCTGTAGCCACTGAAACAGCGTTTCCAGCAGCAATCCACATGGCTGGTGACGTCTACTGGTCCTGAGACTTCGGTCAGGGGGCAAGCTCTCTTCCAAGCCCTCTGAGATCTTTCACAAGTTGAAAGCAAAGTACACAAAGTTCTTTCTCCTTCCTTTGACAGTCAGGCAACCATTGCAGGCCAATCCCCCTAGCAGCACTTCAGCTTGGGAATAGTCTCTCCTCAGTTTCGTCAGGTTCCTCTCCTCAGCAAAGGTTTCTTCTTGTAGTCCAAAAGTGGTCTAATTTCTTGGGATCAGGGTCCCAATATTTATACCCCAAAATCCTCTGTTCTCTGAGGGGAGAGGGCCCTGTGCCCAGTCCAAACCAGTCTTGAAGCACTCTGTTTACCAGAATTCTCCTTTCCTTTCACAGTACAGGGCAGGAACAGCAGACGCCCCACATGAGGTGGAGCCAGCATTGTGGAAGGCAAGTACAGCCCTGGAGCACTTTGTTGACAGTATTCCTTATCTTCTTTCATTGCGCAGGGCAGAGACATCAGGCGCACCACAGGGGGTGGAGCCGGCATTGTAGAGGGAAGGCCCAGCCCTATTCAGGTCCCAGTTGCAACTCCTCCCTCCCATCTAGATGCAGATCTCTCTATCCACCACTGGGCTGACTCATCCTGTCTCTTGGAATCCTCCAGACCAGACAAAGGAATACACACCCTCGCAGAGGCAGGCTTGAAAGGTTAGGCAAACAAATACCTACTTTCTAAAACTGGTATTTGCAAACACAGAATGTTAAAACCCACTTTACTAAAAGATGTATTTTATCATTCTGAGTCCAGGCATACTAAACTCGAATTTCTACCATGTCCTCTGAGTCAGTTAGAATTATAAAAATTTAATAATTCTAACTGCCCATTCTGGCCTATGGAGAACAGGAACAACATAAATAATGTGTCCCTAATTAAAATTGGCCACATTTAATTAAGGACACATTATTTATGTTTATGTTGTTCCTTTACTGTAACATGTAATGTTTTTGTTTGCCACTTGTCTGGTTTGTGACATGTTTTTTTGTACACCAGCACTTTGTCTTGAGCGGAACTGTTTTTAGAAATCTTTTGTTCTATGTATAATAAATAATAACTTTTTGATACTGAAAATATTGTTCTCTAATTGAAGGGCTTCTCTATTTATCTTCCTTTTCTTTTTACTGATTTATTACTGTTTATTCCTTATTGTTTGTAAACCTAAAATTAATGTGCTGGATTGCATATGTTTAGGTGATCCTTCCCCTGAACCTACTGTTAGGTGTATTGTAAGTAATTCCCAGGCCAAGACACCCCAGATCCGAAGAAACAAAAAGGCAATAGGGGGAGAGTGTGGTTTCTTTCAATATAAGATAATAGATTGTCTAGGTGCTCCTAACAGGTGAAGAATCAGGTGCCCCTCTGCGTTCATCATGAAAAACATCCTAAACAACGAAGTCAGAACAACGACTAACCAGAACAACGAAGTTTGAACAACGAAGACTCACATTCAACGACGTCTGGAACAACGAAGGTCGGAACAACGACTTTTCAGAACACCGAAGAAGAAGATACTGCAGTGTGTGTTGCACGTCACTTTTCTCCGCCTACCTTCCCCTCATCTTCACTTCGATTCAGCATTTTTGGAGTGTTTAGTGTTACGTCACTCACCACCAACAAATCACAATTCAGTCTTTTTCCGCATCCACGCCTCTGGAAAGGAATTTCAGCAATGATATTGGCAGGCAACGTGACATGCCAATGACAGCCTTTACGTCTTGTGTGCAGACTGACTGGCGGACAAAGATGAGTAAAGGAAAGTAGTCTGGTTTCATACTGCTTGGTTGTAGGACCCGTGAAAAGCGTAAATGGAGACAGCAGAGTAAAAATAGATGATGGACATTTAATGTTGTGACTATGTGTGTAATAATGATTTTATATGGTATGTAAAAGTATTTCATTTGGAAAATATTTATCTTAAAAAAGTAATCTTCACTTAAAATAATTTACAAAATGCATAATTGAAACAAGAATAACAAGACTAAAATTAAATTAATTGTGCTAGTGCAGAGGGGCTCACTTTGATGTGTTTGGTCTCGACACTTGTTAGGAGATTAAGAAGATAAACACAGCCTTTAATTTCACTCGGCACGATTGAGCACGCAGATGGAAAAAGATTAAACATGTTGATAAGAAAGAAAATACAGCTGTCAAATAGTAATTGGCAATTTACATTTTATTTGTTGTATAGGAAGTCGTTCTAAAATAAGTAGTGGTTAAGAATAGTTTGTTGTTTAAAATTCGTGGTTCAGGCAGTCGTGGTACAGGATGTAGTTGTTTAGTCACACATCCGTTCGTCATAGCTGTCAGCGTGGTGGGTTTAATACTCAAAAGTGCAACCTCCAGTCCTTCTAGAATAGAGTAAGACTGTGGCAGGACCACAAAATATGCACAAAGTCCCCTCTATCTTTCAGGCATCTCCAACAGGTCGGGGGGAGTTAGGGAACATCTGATGTAGAGTCAGCGTGTAATATCACTGTGTCATCAGTTTATAAGCTGATTCACACTGCGGGGGTGCTTTGGTACACCGTAGGTATATCCCTCCACAGTCGAGCCCACCCCTCTGGGTGGATATCCTCACCTAGGTCTATGGCCCAACCTGACTGGTGTGCATGCGGTGTTGAATGTGGGGAATGTTACAAAAATGAGTAGGTTTTAGAAATGAGACCCTTTGAACCCTCAAACTTGCAGACCAAAGATTTGAAGGGGTAAATCACCCCCTTTGAATCTTTGGTCTGCATAGATGGCCTCTTGGGTATATGTCTGAGCGCTAAGCCAAAGCCACAGTAGGTAATATTGCATACGCGCACCTTCGGAAGGTGGAAAGGTTGTTTCCATTGTTCAAAGGTGTGGAGGTCGTTACCCTGGAAGAGGTCTTGTATGACTCGATACTTACCCTCCGACCAGGCTCCAAATTCCTGGGGTTGGCGGTAAGGAGGAAACGCAGGGTTACGCATTTTAGGTGTGTTAGGAGAGTTAAACATTGTAAGACCCTGAGATGTTCCCAGTCTATCCCAAAACTCCAATACTGTCTGCATAGGTGTAGTTAAATATGCATTGCAGGTGCGAGTCCCTCGTGGAAGCCTTGCCAGATCCCATAGGGGTCTACATGATGCTGCTCGGTCCAGGTGGAACCAGTGCTCTTTGCTTTCACAGACTACCCATTCTGATATAAATCAGTGATGACAGGCCCATTAATATTCCGGAAGATTAGGGCACACTAGACTACCCCGGCTACAGAGAAGCATAAGGACCTTTTTAGAAAAGTGGGGACGAGATTTCCCCCAAATGAACTTAGTAAAGTCCCTCTGGAGGGTTAGAATATCTGCTTGGGGTATTGGGGTGGGGAGAGTTTGAAAAAGGTAGAGGACCTTGGGGAGAAGAGACACGGAGTGGGCGTAGTGTTACCTACTTCGCGCTTCACAAAGTAGGCGTAGTAGGCAACACTACGCCCACTCCGTGGTGGCACGAAGTTGCCCGCCACCCGCCTCCCACACGCCCTCTTCTAGAACAACATTTTTTACTATTAAAGACAGTAAAATAAAAGAAAAAACACTTACCTGGATGCGGCGTCCCGGGGCTCCCTCTTCCTGTTGACGCGCCGACTTCTTCAGAGGAATGCGCTTTCCCCGGCGCGGGTGCATGCGCATTTCTCGCAATAAATGCGCAAGCGCGGGCGTCCTTGCAAGCAAATTCGTCTGAAGAAGTCGGCGAGTCAACAAGAAGAGGGAGCCCCGGGACACCGGATCCAGGTAAGTGTTTTTTTCTTTTATTTTACTGTCTTGAATAGTAAAAAATATCGTTCTAGAAGAGGGGGGAGGGGGGCGGTAGACGCAAAGTGGAGCTACACGAAGTGTGTGGGTGGGCAAAGCACCCACCCCACTTCGCGGAGCCCCACTACACGCACTACGGCATTAATGCATCCTTACCAAGCAAGGGGGAGTTCTTTCCATCTGCGCATGTCCTCCCATATGGATTGCCAATATCTGGGCCAACTAGCAGTGGTCAAAGTCGAGAGTATAGGGGTCAGGTCAAGGCCCAAGTACCTAATTGACTTGTTAGTCCATTGAACCGGGCTCAACCCCCGTAGGTCCTGAACTTCTGCGGCCGGCAGTGTTAGGTTAAGGGCGTGAGATTTGGCAAGGTTAGTCGGCTATCCGGAGGCGTCTTTGACAGGGACAGCACCGTTGTCTTCGCTCGCGGCACCTTGCAGGACCAGGAGCTCCGAGACAGTTGTCGGGTGTTTCCCCCAAGAGCACAGGTCGGGGATCCCACCAGAGGACAGCGGCACAGCATTAGGTGGGTAGTCACTCCAGAAGCTTTCTATCAGGGGACCCCCTATGGCTGAGGGCAAAGGGGATATTGCTAGTGACGTCACTAGAGCGGTGAGCAGTATAGCCCACGGGAAGGCCTCGGGAAACCTGGCGTCGGAAGGCGGGGAGAGTGAGTCAGGTAGGGCCTTCCCAACCACCAGTCAATGAGGCTGCTATGCCTCCTAGGCTCTGCTCTGTTGTGCACTGCGGGGTGGGATGAGTCATTGTGCAGGGCTTGTCCGGGCCACCCGCAGGGCTGAGGGGCCGGGACAACAGGAGATCAACTAGCCTCCCCGAGAGGCCAATGTCTAGGGGAATGAAACAGCCAGGGTTTCGCGCAACCATGAGGGGGCCCTCCTGTGCAAACAGGCCACCTTCAATGCATGGAGGCAGAGTCAGTATCCAGCCGACAGGCCTCCGCAGCAATTACGTGTCAAGATGGTGGCCTGGGAGAGCTGAGCCGTAGGTGATCAGAGATCGCAGGCAGTACAGGGCCGTGGGGTCGATCACCGCCTGGAAATGCAATGCCACTGCACTCCCATCGTAGGCTGTGTGCCCTGGCTCAATTTACAGGCCCGGTGGTGGGGAATAAAAGCAAATGCAGGGAACGGCGGAGCGGAGTGGAGACTCGGAGAGACGTATCCATTCGTGCTGAAGTCACGCCCCCCAGTGCTTGTTTTTAATTACTGGCAATGCTGAGCATTGGCAGGACCTGCCTTACATAAACCTTGACACTCAGCTCAACTACATGCACTGGTGGCCTCATCACAGAGGTTCAAAATTACCCAACATCTGCCCAGTGCTACTTTTTTCATGGGGTATGAAATCATATGCAGAGAGGTGCGGTAAAATTTAAAAAACAAAATGGTGCAGTAAAATGTAAAAAATAAATGTATAACAAATTGGGAAAAGAAACAAAAGCCAAGCTAAAATGCTTGAGTGTGATGAATAATAAGATAAACAAAAAAGGCAAGAGATTGAAAAAAGTAAATAAAGGCAAAAAGACGTCAAGCAGAAAGAAAAGCCAGAAGAGAAAGAGCACTAACAAGAGTGTGAGTACAGAAAAGATTGAGGGATAGAAAAAGAGCAGGTGAAAACCTTCTGGTTTCTCATAACAGGCACTGCCATGCCGCATATAGCGTGAAGACAAAGTCATGTCTTTGTTTTAGTAATCAGGCAAGGAGAAAAGAAGTTACAATCATATGACTCGAAGGCTATACTCGGCTTCGGAAGGACGTACTACTTCCGAAGCAGAAGGTCATTACAAGGTTTGACCTGGTCTTAATTTACTTGCCAGCTGGGAGGTTACAGTTCTACAACTCACTTGAGTAGAGGTGGCCCATGTGCACTATTGGTGATTTCGCTGATTTGATGTTGACTTTTAACACAGTTCATCAAATTGGAACATATTTATCATATTACTCATTGGTTAATGGTACCTTACCAGCAACTGTACTGATTTCTACTTTTAGGGTACTATTACTGTATGTGAGTTCAGGAAAACACTACTATATTGGGAGCTCGTGAGACCGCAGTTACGTGGTGGCGATCTTCAAATTTTCGTTGTAGGTGTGACCAGGCTTGGTCCCTACACAGTCCTGATATCTGTGACATACATCTTTCTTATGTGTTGAAAAAGTCTTCTTGATAAGACGAAACACTTGTCGGCAAGTCATGTGCTGGGATGTGCTGGGAGCTTTTAATGAAGAAAAGTGATTTTTTGAAATAAAGACTATCAAGAGGCACGATTACTATATGTCCTGGATTCTTATATTTTGGATTAATGTTGTTGAAAATGTCTCTTTATTTGAGCTAAATGGGGTTACTCATACCCATGGATGTGATACACATGTTTATGACTAGAGATTAACAAGTGGTGTGCTGTCAAACCCCTCTTTTCTTTTCTTGTATTGATGCACATTTTATGTGCGGATAACACCGTTGGGTAGTAGGTGTTTTTAGGGCGAATCTAGCACCCATACCTAAACTTTTGTGTAGGATACCTATACTTCACGCTTATACCATATTATTATCTCATACTGGTCAACGAATGTGCGGACGTTTTCCTGTTAGGGAACACTACTACCTTCCTTTTGTTGTGAAATGGGAAGATGTTGGTTTAGCATGGGAGAAGACATGGGAATCAAGGATGAATTGTTGCAAAAGATGTACATGGAGAACACTGTGGAAAAGTACGCTCTTGACTGTACCTTTGTTTGGAATACGAGCAAAGCTGTGCATCATGGGAAAACTACCTGTAGATAACAGATTGTTGAAATTAGGGAAAGCGCCCACATCCTTCTTGCCTTTGGATAGGGAGCATCCCAGAACAAATTCTTTCTTGTGATGGTGGCTTTATCCTACCTGGCCCAGCTTGACACTGGAGAGACTTCTTAGGAAGACTCTATGACTGACCCATTTTTCCTCTTGACTTGAATTACTTACCCATTTTTGTAGGGATGTAATTTTAGAGATAGATTTGATGCTTTTCATTGACCAAACCTTGATGCAAGGGAATTTGGACTCTTGCTTCCTAATCATCTGTATCCTTTTTCTCGAATTAATTGTTTTTCTCATGTTGCACCGTCTGAATTGGGTGCTTTGATTTAGCTTTATGCTGTTTACTTTGCATTTCTATACTCTTGTTTTGAGGTGGGTTTATGTTCAATTATTTTTAACTTTGTAATAAATCAAACTAACTCTCCCAAATTGTCATTTGGTTATTGAGTATCAGGAAGTGGTGTTCTAAATTGATTGTGCCTTTATGATTTTCATCCCTTCACAACTTTGATGCTGCTAAAACGTTCCATCAAAGAGTGTCTCTAGAAAAGTTCCAGAACAATGAGAAGTGCCCCTTCACACTCATACAAGAAGACACACTTAAATCAAAACCTCAAGCAGCTCGGATTCACCCGAATCAATACAGTTTACCCTTTGCGCAGAAGGTCTGCTTGATGATTTACAATCGTCCCTGTCTTATTTGGAGTTGTCAACAACGTCTCAAGACGAACCCGCAACTCTACAGCAGACAATCACTATCATGGTGTCTTCCACACCTTCAAAATATTCCGGGATCTTAGGCCACTTCGGGGGCTGATAACTTCATGTCAACTCCTTGGGCCACATCGTAGCCGACAACCACGCTCACTTGATTCTTGTGAACACTCCACAAGAAATCGCACAATCAAATCATCACCGCAATTCAACACGTTCCACACATCAATACCCTCTCCTTCTCTTGCCGTTGTTTTCACCGCAAATCACAAAACTCTATCCTCTCCCGTTCTCGATTGTTGGGGCTTTACCTGCGGACTTTTGGGTCTGGTATCCAGACTATTCTATACATCGGCTAAGCAAGGTTTTTTTTTGGAAGGGGGACACTGCTAAGAATTTGCACAATACAATCAGTTGACTCACTGTTAGAGATGAGGTGCAAAACAAAGGGGTTGAGGGGAAAGCCCTATACCCCTCCAAATAGTGTCAACCTAGGTCGGCACTGTGTACAAAGAAACTAGCGTACCCCCGCACACTCTAGAGAAAATATATAGTCATATTAGTGCTGACTTTAGAAAGCAAGGAAAAAGCTCATAAATTGAACAGTAATAATTAAATGTCTTTTCAAGTTTCTCGTAGATAGGTGGTGCCTTTAATGTTCATACAAGAGAACCAGCCGACACCCTTACTCTTCACTAACAAGTGTTGGCCACCTACAATGCAAACATGGGAACTAGTGACATTTTACAAGACTCACATGAGAACCTAAGCATTAATTTCAGAAATGAGAACATTCAAATTTACTGTGAATTCAGGCCTACAACTTAGGTTAGGTGTCCCTTTCTGTACATAAAGAAACCGATTTCAAAAACGCCAATTTGTAACTTACATGTGTGTTGCATGAAGCAGCTCACATGTAAGTTACACAATGGAATTTAAGCTTTGTTCATGTGCAGGAAGGAACACCATCCAGGACATAAACAAACCTTCTATGCTTGCGTTGGCGTTAAGTTGTAAAACTTATTGCCATCGCAGAGGGAAACGCTAGGCTGCACCATATCCTTGGTAATATGGTGCAGCCTAGCGTTTCTGAAGTGGCGAAGAAAGGCGTTAAGCCAAGGCGGCTAACACCTCTCTTTGCCACTTTGTTGGTAATATGGCCCTTAATTTGTTTCACCACATACAGTATAAACAGCATCATAAAAAGAATTAACAAACACTGGATAAAATGTTCACTTCAGGCTCAATAAAATAAAAAAAAACAATGTTTTCGTGTGACAAGGCTGATCACTGAAAGACACATTAGTCCATACAAGGCCTAGAACGACCCCACACAAAAGTACTTTGAGAACAGTATAGAACCTTCGCCCAGTCTCTGGGCACTATCTGTGTGAAATATTTTTACAATCACTTAAAAGGTAAATGAACTCGATCTAGGTCTGAATTCCGTGGTCCCTTAGATACCACTCCATTTGTGACTCAGCCAATGTCATTTACATTATTAGTTGTCCTTGCTGCCTAAAATACATACGAATGACAACTCACAAGGTCCAAACTACAATAAATGAGTATAGGGATAAGATGTAGGAAGATATTGACAAAGCCTATGATGCACCTTATAGAAAAAAACACATTGAGAATGACTTTGAATTGTACATAATTGACAAGCTACCCCCAGGAACAGCCAATGTAGAATAGATTTTGTTCTATTTTGAACAATGCTGGATATACTGCCTCAAGAGTTTTAGCTTTAGTTTGAATAATGATATCCATTGGACATGCTTGCCAATGGGTCAGCGATAGTACAACGGCCATTCCTGGCTCTCCCACACAGTTTTTATATGTGATGAGTTAGTGTGCTTTGCATGGTGCTTCGAAGGGTTTAGTTACCTTTATTACAAACCCTAAAGCATTTTGCCAGCATTGGTAGACTCCTCCTTATCTAACACACCTTTTTATCCCTTACAAGTATGGCCCAGTGTTAACAGATAAAATAGATTTGTAACAACAAATAGAAAATAAATGTGAAATGACAGTTATCTTACCATATTTATGGTCCACCTAACATACGGAACAAATACGAATTTATCTCAAATGTAATGAATTAATGAATGTTTTTTCTCTAAAAGGCTCCCATTAAATGATTAGGGTAATAAATTCCCAATAACCCACAAACAACTCTCCCCCCTTTTCTTTTTCTTTTTCCATTGAAAACCAAATAGTGACTGGAAATGTTTCGTGCAGAAGCAGGCACATCCTCTTGACGACGTAAGTGGGGGTTGGGAGGGTGTAAAGCTACATTGCTTTTGGCCTATAGGAAATACCGAAAGATATTGATCATTGCCACATGGCAATGAGATTAGACAGTCACAACTTCTCAGCAGTAATATCAGGCGTCTGTCAGCATGTTTGTTCTCTGTCCATCAGATAACTGTTGTAGATTATAAATCTGCATACATTTTAGATTTAAAGGTTCTTTCTAGTGACATTAGTTTCACCAATACAACAAACTAAATGTTTCCCCTTCTATAAGTGGGGTGGCATATGTCTATTGTGAAACTGATATAAAGATACAAACGTCTATACAAAGGTAGCCATGAATTGAACTGCACAAACTCCAGCTCTTTTATCCATTTCCACCGCTTATTTTGCTGGATGTGACTACTGGGGAGTGCCTACCTGATCTGACCAGTATGACTCTGTACCCACACTCATTTATGGTAAGTGATGTAGATATAAGCATGGATGTGAATATGTATGACCACAAAAGCATTTTTACACCTGGAGTGTGATTTGTGTGTATTGTGATGTGGTGATTGCCTCACCTCCACGGATGATGAGATAAATGCACCCAGACATTTAATAGCTTCCACATGTTTGGAGTGAGTTCTCTATGAGCTGAATTCTTTTTGATAATAAATGTATTGTTCCTATTTATCTGGACCTGAAATAATCCACAATTCACTGGTGAAGTTGGATTTGTAATAAATACTTTGAAAAAAGATAATTTTCAGATGTTACCTTTTTACTGCCTATAGCCTCTGGAGGCTCATTCCCATGAGCTCCAACTATTCATGAGCTCCAAGTTTCACCTGATAGTTAAATTTCCCCCTTGATGAGGTGTGAACTTCCTCCCAAACAAAGGCCTTGGACTTGGGGAGGTATTCTGTTCTGCTGGCAGGATGTCCATCTGGGCTGTGCCCAGGAACTTGATTAACTTCAATAAAGGCTATCCTGTCACAGGGAGATGTAGCTAACACATGTTGTTTTCTGATGGCTGGCCAGGCACTAATCCCAGTGGGAGTGGAGCTGCCCCAGAACTGGTTTAAAATTACCACAGAGGAGGGGGTTACTCATTTCCCTGCCCACACTCCCGTCAAGGGCAAAGGAACTCTGCAAAGAGGAAGAAAGTTTCTGCGATCTTGGGTTTAGGCAGAGACAAGCACTATTGGAATGATTCCAGTAGGGTACACAGGAAGTGCTCCAAATGTGGGTAGGCCGCCCCTAAGAACTTCTACTCTATAGATTAGGGGGTAAACAGAAATCTCCCCCACCACCCACAGGTTGGTGTCAATACTATTTGTGAACCCACATTACCGTCCTCTGGATGCTTTCTGGACCTGTGAAAGACAGAAGAGGAAGGAACCTGCTGCCTGTGACCTGAGAAGAGCCTAGAAGAAAATACATATGCTCCCTTTTGTACCAAGCTAAAAGAAGTGGACATCAAGTGTCATAAGGCTGCCCTCCTGTTCAAGCTAAAGGGACAAAATAAGTTACAATAGATCTTTTCAGCAACTGACAAGCTGACCAGTTCCAACTGGACCTCCACTGGACCCTTGTACTGGCCTCTGCTGGAGTGATTTTTGATTCCCAAATCATGTCCCCAACATCCCGGAGCCTTGGCTGGTGCCGGAGTGTACTGCTCCTAACTTTGTCTGAAACATAAGACTTAGAAAGGTTTGACTCCAAAGACCTCTGGAGGACTGGAACCAACTGCCTAGTCGATTTGACATAGACATGTTGCCCCGGGCCAATGATTCAGGTTGTTCCCACTCAGAGCTTTTCTGCAGCAGCAAATCTGATTCAGCTGGCCTCATTGAGGAGGTATCAGCCATGTGAATCCATCTTCAGCTATAGCCTGCAGCCTTGCCCCGCTGGAAGAATACAAGCTCCATTAATGTGACTAAGTCCAAAGGTAGAAATCTTCACCGTGTAAGGGAAATGTATTCAGTGTGAAATTCAAATTTCTCCCGCTCAGTGCTTTCCTGTTAAAATTCAACAGCTCTACTAAGACTTTGTCGATTGTTTATCTGACAACGTGAAGATACCTTCAACCACAGCTTGCTGCCTTTCCCTGCTAAGGATTTTTGACTTTCATTTCATAGAGTAAGAGGGTAAGAAATTATTAACAGAAAAGGGGATGTTGTGTTGCTACAGTCTGCAAAACAATGTTAAAGCAGCAAGAGGGTTCCGTTTTGTAGAACACATCTGAAATGTGCCCAGTTGTTTGACCTCATTATATCATTTGGTGAGTTATGTCCAGTTCTGGAACCATAGAATGAGTGTTGCATCATGTGCTGAAGGTCTCACATGTAGTACAGTGTCCCGGTCTGGGGTGCCTTCTAGAGTTTTCTGGCAGTTCTAAAACCAATGTTTGGGGAGTTGGGTCCATTTCTGGAAACCATATGATGAGTATTAAATCTAGTGCTGAAGGTCTCACTTGGAATATTGTGCCAAGTTCATAAGGACACATGTCATACTTTGGCTAGTCATTGATGTTGCATCTGGAGTACTAGGTTAAATGTCTGATGTGTCTTTAATCACATCTGGAGTGTTGTGTAAAAATCTTGCAGCTTCGTTGCAGTATTGCTACTCCTTATGGGTGCTTCCTCTTTCATACTGTATGCAGTTCTAGGGCTGTAGCTGCAGTGCTGGAATTAGATTAATGTGTGAAATTTTGAAGCCAATTTAATTTGCTATTCGCAACGTCATGGCTGGACTGTTAACATGAGGATCAGGGTTAAGACTGATTAGCGTATGGCTGGGTCTAAACTGTGGTGGCACGGTTAGGAAAAGAATGATGGATTTAATTCAGATCTCTTGAGTGGGGTTGAATGCTTGATTTGTTCCACATTCTGTCCATCATTTGTGTGTCTTTTACCTAGATTCCTGGCACTATTTTAGGGTGCAACAGTTGGAGTATTTTTCTTAATTCTGAAGACCCTAACCTATGTGGTATGTGCCGTTGTGGAGGACAGATCCAACATTTTAACAAGTTCTGAACACCTCATTTGGAAAGTTGAGAATAGTTCAGGAAGTTATATCTGGTGTATTGTTGATGTTGCTATTGTTCGACACAGCTGAAATTTTTTTTTGCTGACTACAGACCTTGTAAGTAAAGAGTGTAACTTTACAGACTTTACTTAATGCTATGCTTTTTGCATAAGCAGCGAGATATTTTCTCTTTTTTAAGGGGGCTGCTATTAGTCTGTTCATTATTAAAAAGATAAGGGCTCAATGGTTTTTATGCTCCATCTTCCAGGACCAAGCCTTCATGACTTATGCACAGCAAGAAATATGAAAGAGATGGCTCAGCATTAAACACAGTAGAGATTAAACTGGACTGAACATCGGGACAACAAGAAATGTTTCAAATTTTGAAGGTTTCACAGAGGAGTAGGTATTTACTTTATAAACAATCATCAAACTCGTACTTTAGGTCAAATGTTAGCTGTAATTAGTGCGCCTGCCTCCCAAGCACACATCCTCACTCATGTGAGTGGTGAGTGCCTACATGGGGCCTCCAGAAAAACAGCAGGCGGTCCTCAATGACACTAAAGGGGGTGCAACACGGGATTTACCATCAACTTGTAAGTCATGGAAACATTTGAATGACTCTTTCCCTTCCACATTTCCAGTTACTCTCAATCTACATCTACATCTGAGTGCTACACAGTAAGATAAAGGACTTCATTTAGGATTTGGCAGAGATGGTACTCCATTGCAATGGGTCTGATATACTCCTCCGAAAGCCCGTCATAGTTGGGGCTGGCAGAGATAAGCCATTTGACCGTTCCCCCAATTTAGAGTGGGGATTGTCTGGACTTTTTTTAATTTGCCATCTGTCACCACCAAGAACAACCTGGCAGTGAGGGACTGTAAAAATAAAAATTACTCCTACAACAATGGAGAAAACTTCTACAGTGAGACAGGGTCTGCAGGCAGCTCTGTGGGGTGTTGGTATTTTAACAAAGCAGCCAGCACGCCTTCTGTACTGCCTCCTGGGGCAATAAAAAGCTGGACACCGGTCATGGAGAAGGGACTAGCTCCAATAGTGACGGCCTGGGCCTAGTTTATTTTATCCAGAAAAACATTGCATAGACTCAGAGTAGGATAAACAAATGTGCCAGGGCTGCTAAATATGCATGACTTTTGTTGAAACGTTAAGAAGACCCCAGAGGAAAGAAGGATGAGCATTACTGGACTGACAATGATGTACCTCGGTTAATGACTGGATGTCAAATAATCATCTACTGCTCAATGCAAGCAAGTCAGACATCATGATCTTCGTTGATGCGCAACACATTTGGACCACTGACTGGTGACCGCCCTCGCTAGGACCGTGCCTCCCGCCCAAGACAGCAGTCCGCAATCTGGGTGTTGTAATGGACAATAAACTTTCCATGGATGACCATGTCAACTCCGTGGTACGCACCAGCTATGGCTTAATGTGTTCCCTTAGGAAAATCTTTAAATGGATTCCCCTCTGCTCTCGGATGCCCCTTGTGCAGGGACTAATCATCAATCGCTTGGACTATGGCAACGCGTTGTTCGCACCCATAAACAAAAAGCTTTTGACAAAGCTTCAGGTTCTGCAGAACACCGCGGCGAGGCTGGTCCTAAGTCTCCAACCCGATCTCCATCGGCTCCTAGTCTGAAGACCGTCCACTGGCTCCCAATAAGAAAGAGGGTTATCTTCAAATTATGCTGCTTGGTACACAAAACATTGAACAACAATGGACCAACTTATTTAGCAAAGAAACTGACCAAACATCAGCCAGTTTGAACTCGCCGCTCCACCAGTAAACATCTTTTAACCATCCCCAAGGTCCGCAATGTAAAAAACTGTGGCAGGTCCTTTTCTAGAACTGCACCTGAGCTATGGATTTCACTGCCAGTAAAGCTTCGCCTGGAGATCGACCACAAAAAACTCTGTAAAGCCCTCAAAACGTGGTTATTCTAATACCCGTTCTGTCTTTCAGCAAAGCACTATGAGACCTAAGGGTGATATATGCGCTCAATTAATACCTAATACAATACAATACAATACCTCGACTATGTCATTAGAAAGAACTTGGCTAAAAATGGAGATAGCAGGTGATACAAAGCCAGAGCAAATACATTTGCATTGAATAATGATAGAAGTGTATTTTTTAAATATTCTCTAAAAATGCTTTTCAAGGAAGTGAAAAGAAATACATTAAAGGCCACCTCAAGGACATGTTGTTATATCAGAAGGGAGTTGGAATCCCATTTACAGGGTTATGATCATCTCAGGTGCACGGGACGAGGCAGTACGTCAATAATACTGATGGTGACTAGGGGTGTGGAAAGTCCCTTTGCTTGGTTTTACTGATGAGAAGAAAGTGTTGCTTGAAGTGTCACACATATGGCAGTACATTTTCAGTCATAGTATTCTGAAACCATGGATGTGTCACATATAACAATCTGAAACAAGCATTTGCAATGCAATAGGTCTCGCATTTACGCATGTTTAACCTATTGGAATAGTAAATGGCAATGCGTTTTATTTATGTTTCAAAAACCAAAACAGAAATGAAAGGCATTGCCATTTACAATGCCAACAGCTCAAACTCACGTAAATGTGAGATCACTCCAATGCTTGCACTGATCTGCATGAGGAACAATTTTATAATTGTAACCGTCTGTCATGTCTGCTGCTTAAAAATATTAACTTGGACAAGAACCCAGAAATGCGCAGAACCAGTTTTAATCACCAAAACGGTGGATAACAACCAGTCATGGATGCATGGGAGCCATAATAAAGCAATATGTTGTGGAATTCAAACTTACACATCTTAGCAAAATATGTGTTGACTCATTTGTATTTTATGCTAGTCTCTTTATTCGGGTGCCATAAAAAAAAAGATTCTTCACGGAATATTAAAAGTCTTTTGTTTAAACAAACAGTGCAAACATGTTTATTTCTGAGGTTTTTTTCTATAGCGCTGCATCACTGGGCCACTCCTTCAACCAAAAAAATATTAATACATTCAAACTGACAGGAACTAAGTTGGAAGGGTTCCGAGAATGACAAGGGGCTAGTGTAAGGCTACATGCATCTCAACACCTGTAGCGCGAGAAGCTTGGCCTTTCAGTTAGAGCTTTACTATGCAGGTCACATCATGTGCCACTGCATGCAGAGCCAAATGTGCTCCCCTACAACACCCACAAGGTGCTCCTCCTGACGGACCTCTGTGAAAAATGTGTAGGGCAGGCAGCATGGGGTTCACACGCAGAGCTGTTTACACAGGCAGGCGAAGGCTGAGTAGAATGACAGATCAACTTATCCTTCCACTGCAGCAGCGACGTGGAAAGAAGCTGCAGTGATGCTTTAAGGTCATGTGTGTGGCTCTGAAATGCGAAGCCTCTCATTTTATCCCCCTCCCTCCTCTGGTCACAAAAGGCTATTTAGAATCATTTCCGTAAAAAATGGGAAACAGCGTGAAACCTCATGACTACAGCAAAGCAACTATAGTTGTGGTTGTACTGCGGAGTCAAGAAGGACCTTGACGTTTTGTGGAGGGAAAGGGCCTTAGTTGTGTTCCTTCCACAATTGTAGGGCAGTCGCCACTGGCTACCTCCCTGCACAGCAAGTACATGTTATTTTAAAAAGCGCCTCTCAGCTTTGTTTTTGTGGCGTTTTAGGGTTGTGGCACTGTCAGTTGTCCAGAGAGGATATGGTGACTTCCACTTTTCACGACCCCAGCCATATTTTTCTGGCCTTCGTAAAAGTCAACATTTGACTGTGTCTGCATTAGAGAATTCATTTGAGCTTTTTGTCTGTCGCCTAATGAATGGTTCCACCTGGCTACTCACCCAGCCGTTACAGATGAATACACAGGGACACCGTGCCCAGCGTCTTCCTAGGGCCTGCCCCAGGTACTGTTCTGAACTGCTTTCACTATGAGGATGTTTACTTTGCAAAAATTGCCTCACTCTATATGTCCGGAGTCAGAGCGCGTGGAATGTAATTTTAGACCTGGAATTACTGGATGCATTCCCAGTAGGTTGGTCCTGCGTGAATCATTATTTTCAGTCCCCTCACTGATCTGTAATGGGTGTGTCTGTATCATGTAGTTGGAACACCCACGCACACAAAGCACTATATGATCTAGGACCCGAATCCCTCAATACACGCCTTTCCTTCTACACCCCCACCCGCAAACGCCGTTCTTCCAACCAAGCCCTTGCCGCTATACCACGCATCCACAGGTCCACCATGGGGGGAAGATCTTTCTCCTACCTTGCGGCCAAAACCTGGAACTCCCTCCCCACCCATCTCCGCCTTACTCAAAACCACCTCTCCTTCAGAAAACAATCCAAAACCTGGATATTTGATACATAACCCCCCACCTCCCTCAAGCGCCTTGAGACCCTCTGGGTGAGTAGTGCGCTATATAAATGCCAAACTTGAACTTGAACTTGAAGATAAAACGTTGTTGCATATGCGTCTGCCACCTAGAGTGATTCCTGAGGGCTAGTTTCAGCATGTTTTTATTAAAAATCCAAAAATGCTGTCAGATTGAATAGGTTAATAAACCACTTTGCACTTTGTGTGCACCATTCTGAGGTCAGGATCCACTGCTAGAACTATAGTTTCAAACTAGTCACAGAAAGCAACAACAAATACGAATCCAAAACAAGCTTCTAGTTACAAACTTCAAATCTTTCAAATTCTAGAACAATGCCATGTAAAAGTCTTTAATTGGGCCATCGTGACCAAAGGCAGCAAGTATATTGTAAATACTAAAACCGAACACCAAAAATATTACTGTGTAAATCATGATTAGCCTCCAGGCATAAACTGGATAAAATAAGAGAGAAACAAGAACTTAACAACAAAAAAGTGAACGAGTGGTGTGCGCTCGATGGAGAGAAAAATACGAGACTGCTCTGTCTGAGTCTGGGAGGGCTGCTTGTTCGGGGGATTTAATTGTGTTGGTTCAGCTGGTGAGGAGTGAAAGATTGCAACAGGCCTCTTGATAAGAGCATTTCATGCATATCTGTCAAATGGCAGTTTACATTCTGCTGTTTTGCTTTATAAGTACAAATAAAAATGCATTGTAAAATTGTATTTCAAGTCGGAACATGAAATGCATTTTTACAAAGCTTTTTCTTAAGTACTTAAAACACAAAACAGCAATTCATTCCAGTATCAAAACAAATGCCAGTTCATGGCCACGACAGCTGCGAGGAGCAGTGCAGGCACAGACAGCAGTGGCCCCTGCTCTGAAGCCTGGCTCTGCTGTGAAGCGGGTGGAGCCCTGTGACTGATTAGGAGGGGGAGGGAGTCGTCAATTACAAAGACAGGCTACAGCATGCAAAACAAATGGCACACTGCACTTCAATTAAAAGAAGTGCAAGCAGAGCGAAATAACACTGTAGTTAGGCACCGCTGTATCAGGACTACAAAGAAGTTAGGAAATCACCAACAGCCAACAGAAAGGGAGACAAAAACAACACTACCACAACTAAGCCAATAGCAAGTGGAAAGACAGATTACATTAAATTTAACCCAACATACAGATTACTTTAGGTCTCGCTGAGACAGCGCATGCGCTGCCAAAGCGATACCTAAAAATGGCAGCTATGGGTGGGAGACATTCAAATAAAGAACAAGGGATAAAAGGCGAAAAATGGAAACTTTTAAATTAAAAAAGTAAAACAATCATTGTTATATTCATGAAACATGGAGAGTAGAAGATATGAAAAGCGCTAAAAAAGCGTCAAGTGAAAAAAAAACTGGAGTCGTGAATTATTCACAGTTCTATCACCTATTTAATTCAGCGGCAAAAAGGACAAGGCCGAGCTCCATTAGTTTTTCTTGCACATTGTTCTCGCGCCACTTTGCTGAAATCATTTCTGCCAGGCACAATGCTTCTTATCACAGAGCTGATTTTTGGCTGTCAAGGGCGGTTTGTCAGGGACAGGTGTGCTAGAAAGTGACTGAGGGGAACATTGCAAATCCATCACCACAAAACTTAACATTGAATACTACCAATATAGTTTTATGCGCACCAGCGGAAAGGCGCTGGAACTGAGAACTGCTAGACAGGTACCGAAGACGATCTATCGCATTAGAGAGGGCAATTATGGCTGCCATTTTGTAGCAGTCTACGACAGCATGTATTGTCATTAGGTCTGGCTTGACAGCTCAGTTGTCAGTCAAGACCTTATGCGATCAACAGAAAATGAGCTTTTAGAAGCACTACTTGATGATGGGCTTTAATTCCTTCTGCATGTTGGATTCCTTATCTACAGCTTTTGATTGGGCTGAAGTTGTGTGCTTCCACTGAATGGGAGAGCTTGTTTTACACTGTATACCCTTATGTAAGGCTTATTTATGCTCACTACAGTAGATTTGAAAAGATGATGTCATTTGTCAGATGCCATGGGTCTGAAAAGTTATTATGAAAAGTTACAGCAAAGGCAGTAGACCTGAATTATTTATTGTGAAAATCATATGTTAAAGTCAATAGGCCTGTAAGGGGTGATTGTTGATTGATTCTGTGTTAGAGCATATACCCAAGCATTTTATATGGAAACCTATAGACTACCACAAGAATTTGGTGTTGCCTACTCTCTTTGACATATTGTTGAGGTTTACACTGTTAGAATTCCTGTTAGGCCCCCTTGGGGGGGAGTATTGGGGGTTGTGTATTGTTTTTTCAACTGTCATTTTGCACATATTTGTAATTGTATACATTTAGTTCTGGTGGTTGCTCTGTGGTAAAGCCTATGCTCAATACAGTAGGTCCGCATTGGTTACGGTAATACGCTTATAATAAAGGCTGTAGGCCAGATTGGTAGCATGGAAAAACTTATGTCAAATGTAACTTTTATGTCAGATGTAATTTCATACTTTGTTATAATGTTATGCATGGCATTTAGCGGCAAAGGTATTAAAGTACTTTTGAGATCCAGCCTGACCGCTTTAGCTGTCTGTTATGCAATGTAATCACAGCAAAACATGCATTCAAATAAATACATAGAGGGACTCTGGGTCAGTTGTCGTCATCCATTGCTCTGCCTGAATGTCACTTACATTCTGCTTATGCCATATGAGCTTATAGATTGGGGCAATGGTTCAGCACACTTCATTCATTGCCTCTTCTGCCTCTGACTGATTTTGTTTGTATGATCACCACAGCTGCCAAGATTCCCAGGCCCATGTGTGATGTATTGTGCTAGTCCTGTTTTTTTTCCTTTGAATTCTGAGATTTGTAGTCCTGTTTTATAAGGGAATAAACAAGACTACACGTCCCAGAATTTGAAGAAAAAAACAGTACTGGAGCGGCACATCATGCATGGACCTCAGAATCTTGGCAGGGCTGGATTACATTTGCACATCTGCCTGAAACTAAGTGCAACTCAGTACCAGGGCTTGTGTTGCAGTCATGCAATTTTTCCTGTCTCCTTTAGTTCTCCTTTTATAGCGCCCCTTTTTGCTTTCCTTCTCTTTTTCATATTAATTTTTAATGTATAGGGTGCCTGGCAAGTCCCAAAACAATGCTACAGGGATCTGTGTTTATTGCCTAATTCATCTGCAGTGCACCAAATCTCTTGAATGCGACGAGTTATAGTGTATTCTCGTTTTACCATTCCTCGGTGACCACTACATTTACAAGCAATGTATCAGCCATCTTGGATTAGTACAGCAATTAATTTATGTACACAATACCAGTCATTAACCTTGTGCTTGACACACCTGAACAGTATTTGAGTGTTTCTCTTTGATATTTATTAGGGCATCTAAAAATATTACATATCAAGAACACAAGTCAGACATATTGGCTTTATTGGTGATTGTTAGCACTGACTTTAATTCAGTATCAGATAAATTAGTGGCAACACCCATTCTTCCCTTCACATTAGTTTCCTCATCTGTTTATCACTGTTCATTAGTCACTCATGCCCTCTTCTCCAAACGTCTCTCTTGCTGCTGTCCGCCCATCTGCATCTTTCATATGTCATCTACTTCCTCTCCATTTCTGTCTTTTCACTCTCTCTTTCTGCATACCTCCTTTAATCTCTTCTCTTCACCATCCCTTTCACTTTCTCTTTCACAAACACATACCCCAAACACTCTGTTTTCTTTTCTTTCAGCTATCAATAGTCCCACAGCTGTGTACCTCCTTAACACTTCCCCAAAGATCCATACTTACAATTGGCACGCATGTGACCATCGCTCTTCATGGTATGTAGAGAGGCAGGGGATTGAACAAGCATGTATCTGGAACACTTTTACGATACAGTGACAGACTCCGGGAGAAACCTCCACTGCTTTAGAACCCATCTTGTGTGCTTTCAGTCGTGTCCATCATGAGCGTCCGTTTAGATCATGAACTCAACTAGACACCTAGAAGTGACTCAGGTTGATAGTACGTTTTGCACACAATAGGAGTATATACGAAAATGAAGCAGTCATGGGTAATAGTGCCACATATACTAGGTAGTATGAAATATAACACCTGTGAAATGAAACAGGATCAGCATCACTGACTGATTACCATAAAGTTTTTTGCATACATTGTCCAGAAAAGCAACAGTGCATATACATTCAATGTTCACAACATAAATGTAGAGTCTGGTAGGAACCCATTTCAATGTTTAATTACTGGCAGTCCTGAGCATTGGCAGGACCAGCCCTACTTGAATCCCTGCATCTCACTTCAAGCCCTACTTGCATCCCTGCATCTCACTTCCAGCCCTACTTGAATCCCTGCATCTCACTTCCAGCCCTACTTAAATCCCTGCATCTCACTTCCAGCCCTACTTGAATCCCTGCATCTCACTTCCAAGTACATGGCTGTTGGCATCACCACCAGGACTGGAATTTCCTGTGGGCTGGAGCTTCTAGAGGCTGGTTTTTAGGGCAGGGGGCACTCCTGGTGCATAGGCGGATAGGATGCAGCCTAACGGCTAGAAGGTCGATCGCAAATCTAGTGAGCTAGTTCGAGTCTCAGCAATGACGCTCAATGTCCTGTGATTCTGGTCAAATAACTTAATCTCCCCGTGCGTAACAAAAATGAATGTGTCCTTGTGTAACACAACTGGTGCTCTTGTAAAGCGTTCTGATACCTTCGGGTCAATTTCTCGCTATATGAAACTCCCCCAAAAAAACAAGAAAATAAGTGAGGTGCTGCAGCACCCACAGATATAACCATGATGAATGAGCAATAAAGATGCCCTGACATTTGTGCTGTATTCGTTTAATGTGGAGATTAGTGTTTATTTTTCAGGGGCGTGGCTTAGCGCCCGGTGTGGATGGCAGCTCCGACGTGAGCGCTCCGTACCGGCCGGTGGATTTGCCCGCTTTCACTTCTCGCCCGTGCTCTTCAAGAGAGGAATGCATCACCGGAGAATGAGGGGAATGCAGCGGCACTAAACCCAGGCTTCTTTTGGTGATTTTCGCCGTTATTTCGACGCGTCACCCAGCGGCCACGGCTTCATGACGGCCGCGACCGCCATTTTGTGCTCAGAACGCGCGTCCAGCGCGCTGCTCTCTCCTGGTCCTGCTGGCCTCCTGCGCTGACCCCGCTCTCTTGGACTGCTCATGGTGAGCTAATATTTAACTAATTCGGCTGTTGCTGTCATTAGCGTTATTTTCGCTTCTACGAGTGTCACCCACAGCTGTTACGATTTCAGCAGCCATTTTACCCTCACCTGGAACTCTCCTCACTTGTGTCACCTGTGGAAGCAATTTATGCAGGCCCTTTAACACAGTTAATTTATCTCTCCTGCACTTTTTGATTTCTGGATTACCTTCATGCCTACAGTTCCTCACACTACATGGGCCTTTTCTGTGCTGCGCATTTACCTCAGGATGCCCTCAATGACTATGATTTATTTATTTATTTATTTATTTATTTTTAAAGTTTTATATAGCGCGAACAAGATCTTTGCAGATATCAGAGCGCTTTACAGAAACAGTAGGTAGGATAGACAAGACTCTTAAATCAATATGAGATTCCGTAGACAGTGAGTTGGAAAAATAGGGTATCAATCATACAAGAGTATACAGAGTAATAACAATCAAGAAACAATAATATGGAAGCCGTACAATGTCTACGCGGATAAGATTATAGCACCCCAGAGGGTGAGTAAACACAATGTTGAAGGCAGAGCATTAGTCAGTAGTGGGTGTGTTGCAGGTTATTGAGGCCGATAATGTGGGAGCCAAATGCTGTCATTGTTCCAGAATCAATAGTGTTTAGGTGTATTTAGCCATAAGGATGGCCTTCACCTCTTTCTTGAAGAGTATAGTGGACGGGATAAGCCTGGTTCTGGCGGGAGTGCATTCCAGATCCTAGGTGCCATTCCAGAGAAGGAGCGTTTGTATGTTTTTTCCTTCCGGAATCTCCGTGGTTTCAGGAGGAGAGTGTTTGTGCTTCTGTTGGATCTTGAGCCTCCTGATATGGTCAGCTTATGAGAGAGGTAGTTGGGTGCCTTGTGGTGTACGGCCGAGCGTGTCATACAGGCAATTTTCAACTGAATTCTGGCTTCAATAGGCAGCCAGTTCAGCGCTTTTAAGTCAGGGGATATATGCGAGTGTTTTCTTGAGCCAGTGATGAGTCTCGCGGCCGCGTTCAGGGAGGCACTTAGGGGGGCCGTTGTTGTCAGGGGGAGCCCGCTGAGAGCCACAATTCCGTAGTCTATGCGAGGAATGACTAAGGCTTGTACCACAGTTTGGAAGTCCTTGGGTGGTAGGAAGGGTTTGAGTTTTCTCAACGTGTTGATTTGGAAGTTGGCTCCTTTAGTTGCTATGCTAATATGTTGCTGCATGTCGAGATTGGAGTCCAGTGTGATGCCAAGGGATTTCGCTGAGTCCACGATGGTGGGTTGGACATTGAGTGTGGTTAGATGATTGAGCCAGGTTTGGGTGATGGCCTTTTTCGCAGGAGGAGAGATCAGAAGGAACTCTGTTTTCAGAGCATTTAGTTTGAGGTGATTGTCGGCCAGCCAAGCTTGGGTGTTTCTTAGTGTGGCATTCAGCAGTTTGATGTCTTCAGGGGATTGAAGCTTGAGGTAGAGCTGAGTGTCATCGGCGTACATATGGAAATGTACCTTAGAAGATTGAAGCAAGGTGGTGAGTGGTTCCATGACGTTCACATGACGTTCACATGATGTTGTGACTTTTCTTTCTCTTCAACTGGACGATTCCTTTTCTACAGTGCGCCAAATTGTTACACCTCATCTCAATGGAATTTTGCGCTTTGCCTCCTTGCATGAGGGCTTCATGGCTTGATTGTCTGGACATTGCTTTATGACCCTGTGTGAATTTTTGATATTCTTGGGTGGCTCTGAAGTATCTTTCTTTGGATATTTTGGCTTCCCTCCTGCGTGCTCCTGCTGACTGTGTTGTTGTTCCGTCCAGTTATCGACTCTCACAAGAACGGAGCGTTCCAAGTGCTAGTTTTCTTTTTTTCTCTCTCTGGAGGTGATCCTCATCTTATGGATAGGGGTGCAACTGGTCGTGCTTCCAAGACTCCACGACGCAGCTTCATTAAAAATTCAAAAGTGTTTTCTGCTCTGGCCCATTTGGAAGCCTCTCAGGCGTCTGCTGTCCATATGTCGCAGTCTAACGCGGAACATCCTGTTCAATCCTCAGGGAAGGCTACAACGAAACGCCTCAAAAAGGATTCTCCATCACCGACGGGCTCTTCCTCAGCTGTATCTATGGAGTTGTTGTTGGAGGAGATACGTGCTCTTTGACCTTTCATGGAGGAAACCTACTCCAAGTTACAGGTCTTAACTGATAATTGGTCACAGATGGATGTAAGAGTGACAACGGTGGAGCGCAGTAATTCTTCTCTCCAGGAGTCATCCTCCAAGGTTACGCACATGCAGTCGCAGATTTCTTCTCTCCAGAAGCAGGTCGAGGAGCTTGAAAACCGTAATCGACGCAACAACCTTCGCATTTACGGCCTGGCGGATAACTCTGAGGGGAGTGACCCCATTGCTTTCTTCAAATCTTTCCTACCTAAGCTCCTCCACTTACCTGAAAGTACTGTGCTTAACATCCAACGGGCACACAGGCTTGGTCGCATCTCTTCATCTGCCTCCGCCTCTTCAAGACCAAGAGGCGTCATCATGTATTTCCTGGAATATACTTATCTTCTTAAAGTCCTCTCAGCAGCCCGGGCTTCTCCTCGCCTCACATGGTCAGGAGCCACCCTCTTCTTCGCGCAAGATTACGCTAGAGCTACTGCCAGCCGTCATAAAGCTTTCTTGGATATGAGACCAGAACTTCGTTCCATTGGCGCCAGATATGGCCTTTTTCATCCCTGTCTTTTCAGAGTCACTCATAACAACAAGACGACGACTTATGATGATCATGTTTGCCTTCGGACCTTCCTAAATTCCTGTCAAACATCTGACATGGACCTTTCCCGCTCCTCATCTAATTTCCCTCCATGACTTTCCTGAGTTGTTGTTGTTCTTTAATTGATTGGCACAGTTGGTGTTGACTTTGACTTTGTTTATGCTTGTCATGCTAATTTCTCTTCTCCCTATATGAACCTCCTTGTTTTTTGTTCTCTTATATTTATATGACCTGTTCATACGTTTCTCATCCTTGTTTAGTACCATATTTTCATTGTTTTGTCTCTTGATGTTTTCCTCTCCTCATGTCTTTTTTTTTCACAGAATCCACAGTTCATTGTGTGCTGTTCCCCCCGCCTGATGGTCCGTTCGCACTGGTTGTGTTTCCTCCTCCAGTCGGCGCTACCCCCCTCAGTTTTCTCGTTTGTTCTCCTTCTTGATTGTCCTCCCCTGGTTCCACCCTTCATCAGTATGTTCTCCTTCCTCCCCTTAATGTTTGCTATTCCCTTTTTTCCCTTAATCCTGCTTCTTTCCCTATTTCTACTTTGTTCAAAGGTGCCTCCTTTTCCTTGCTTTCATCAACTCTTTTGCCTTTTCTCTCTTCATGTCTTTTTATCTGTTACTTGCATTTTTCTCCTTTGTCTATTTATTCAACTGGTTTTCTTTATCACTTTTTTAATCTACACTTTTTCTCTCTCCTCATATTCTTTCCTCTCCCTTTTCCCTCTCCTTTTTTCTTATGATCTTTTATTCATTGATTTACATATGTTTTGGACCTTGATCTTTTTTCTCTTAGATCATCTTTCTTCGTTTTTCTCACACTCTCACTACTTATTTCGCTAATCCATTCGCAATTCCTCTTTTCTGTTTTTATATCTCATGTCACATTCATTATCCTCTTTTCTCTAGACTACTCTTCTCTCTCTTGCCTGTTTTCTCCTCTGGGCTCATTTTTTGCTTCTCTTTTTTTTGCTATTCTCAATCTATCTTTTATATTATGTTGTTAAAAATAGTTACATGGAATGTTAAGGGCATCAATTCTCCAATCAAAAGACAGAGAATTTTATCTCAGCTTGCTCGTTTAAATGTTGATATTGCATTTTTGCAAGAAACTCATTTGTCTGATGGAGAATCTGTTAAACTAAAAAGAGGATGGGTGGGTGATGTTTACTATTCCCAGGGCAATGGTAAACGTAATGGAGTGGCTATATTGTGTCACAAAACTTTATCCCATTCAATGCCTGCTCAGGAATCAGATGCTGAAGTTCGTTGGACATATGTTAAACTGTCCATTAAGGGTGTTCCAATTTCCTTTCTTAATGTTTATGCCCCCACTGGTGGTGACCCTGCTTTCTGGAATACGTTCTCCCATCATATCACCAGATTTATTGATGACAACTTCATCCTAGCGGGGGATTGTAATCAGCCCCTTGATCCCTTCCTGGATAGACACTCTAAAGTTCATTACGTTCCCAATAAGGCCCATAAACTTTTTTCCCAAGCCATTTTCCAACTTAAGCTCACTGATGCTTGGCACCTGTGTAATCCGGATGCGCGAGAATTTACTTTTTACTCTCCATGTCATCACTCCTAATCCCGGATCGATTACATTTTTGTCACACATAATATTGCCCAAACTCTTACTCATGCCGAGATTGGCCCGATTCTACTCTCAGATCACGCCCTCACTTTTGTTCAGCTTGACATCCTTCCTAAATCAGCTGGACCCAAGCATTGGCGCTTCAAAAATACCCTTCTCTTGGATCCCAAGTTCACTACCTCCTGAATTTTCGGATGAGTATTTTTTGTTCAATGATACCCCTTCTATTCCTAAGCATACCATTTGGGATGCTTTCAAAGCTGCGGCGAAAGATTTTATAATTGGCTATGTGGCAAAGAAACGGAAAACTGTTCGCAAATTCACGGCTGCTCTTCTCCTTGATATTAAGAAATTGGAGCACTCTTTTTTTTACCTCTCATTCGCAAGACAGTTTAACAGCCCTGATTAATGCCAAAATGAAATTGAACAAGAAATCTACGGAAGATGCTTCTTTATATTTATTGAAATCGAGTGCAAGGTTTTATGGGGGCTAAAAATAAGGCTGGGAAGATTTTAGCTAATTATTTGAAAGTTAAGCATAACAAATTAAATATTGAATCCATCTATGATACACACTCTGTTCTTAAACATAAGGATACGGACATTCTCACTGAATTCTCTGCTTTTTACAAAACCTTGTACTCTTCCGAAACCCAACCCTCCTCTCAGTCCTTAGACCGCTTTTTCTCCAACATACAGAAACCAGCCCACTTCCCTCTTGATCTCTCTCACTTAGAGCTTGATATTTCTCAACAAGAATTACTTACAGCACTCCAGAATCTCAAAAAAGTTAAAGCCCCTGGGCCGGATGGCTTTACTGTTGAAGTCTTCCTTCATTTTTCAAAACGTCTCATCCCAAAACTACACTCCCTCATAAATACTTCCTCACTTTAGGTGCCTCCTCAGGTTCTTTTCCTGACGCACACATTTGTCTGATACCTAAGGAAGGGAAAGGCGCTCAATATTGCAAAAAATATAGACCAATCTCTTTGGTTAATATTGATTATAAAATATTTGCTAAATCTCTTGCAGCACGTCTTGACCTTCTTCTCCCAGACTTTCTAGGTGAGGAACAATCATGTTTCGTCAAGGGTAATTTCATCATTGACAAGAGTAGACTTTTATTTAATGTTTTATCCAAGTCTCTTCACCTGCCCCATCCCCTTGCGGCGATTGCCCTAGATGCTGAGAAAGCATTTGATAGGGTTGAATGGACCTATCTTTTTCATACCCTTCATTGGTTTGGTTTTGGTTCTAAATTTATTTCTCTGATTTCTTTATTTTATTCTAATCCCCGTGCAGCGGTTTGTGCCAATGGCCACGTTTCTTCCTTTTTTAATTTGGGGAGAGGTGTCCGTCAAGGTTGCCCCCTATCTTCTTTTCTTTTTAATTTAGCTTTAGAACCCTTTTTATCTAAACTCCGTCAGAATCCTAATATTCAGGGTTTTCAAATATCAGAATCCCATGCGGACGATATCCTCCTTTTTATTTCTAATCCCACTGATTTTATTCCTGCCTTCCTTGCTGAAGTGAATGATTATTCCCGAATATCCGGCTACAAACTTAACAACGCTAAGTGTGAGATCCTACCCTTGACGAAGTTTACATTGAAACCTGATTTCACTGCCTCTAATTTCACATGGAATTCCTCTCATATTAAATATCTTGGTCTACATGTTACCTCTTCTATCTCAGATACTGTTTCCCTTTGTCTATCTAAATGTACTCAAAAAAATTGGTGGACTTAACGTCCAGGTGGCACCCTCTTTACTTATCATGGTGGGGTCGTCTCGACACTATTAAAATGATGCTGTCCTCCATAGTCCTCTATACTATTTCTAATATTCCAGTGTCCATTCCTTCTAAATTTTTAAAAAGATTAACTCCGTTTTGATGTCCTTTCTTTGGAATAACAAAAAACCTAGAATGTCCCTTGCTCGATTGATTCGCCCTAAATCGGAAGGCGGAGTCAATTTCCCAGATTTCCCTGCCTACCATAAAGCGTATGCTGCCGCTGCAGTTTCACTGTCCTCGCTCTGCTCTGACATGACACCTCCTTTACAAAATATTTTCACAGCACCATTTGTTTTACAAAACTCTCAATGGAATTCAGTTAGTAACTTCACAAAAACAAACCCTTTGTCTGTTTCGCTAAAATAAAGTGATAGCTTTTTCAATCATTCAAGTATTCTTTCGCAAGAAATAGACAACACTATTTTCACAGAATATTTAAATTTGCCGATAAAGTAAGTGGCCTTACCCTACCCTTCTAACACACACATTCATACAGAAAGGATCCCTAACCATTCATACATGACATTTTGGTAGGACTTTAACCTGCCAATAAAAATCCTCACTCGCCAGTAAGAATAGACAACGCTTCCTTACCCTTCACTCAAGCTTAGATAAATTCTACTACTCTTTTCACAGTGAGTTTTAAAAACAGGATAGGTGTCCCTATACTTAAAAGCTACAATTTCATAGACAATCCTCACTATACACATCTACCTAACACACCTAAGATCCCTAAGCTTGTGCTGTACGTCCACAACACTTGTGATATATGACAATACCACTATTTTGAAACAAAACAAATGCACTGCGTAACTTCACTTGTCACACTACTCATGCCGGCAGAACTAGGAATTTTCACAGTGCTGTAAATAACCTTTCGACTACATGTAACAAAATACAACTGCAGGAGGCGGCAAAGAGCCACTCCAAAAAAGTGTGGGCTGCAAAGCGTAACCATTGCGAGGCTCAGTGGCTGAAAATCTTCGATTTGTTGAGCCCCGGGAAATCACAGGAGTTCTGGAGTTACATAAGCCATCTTGGTCGAGGCACAAATCACAAAGAAAACTCCCTTGAGGCAGCAGCCTGGGTCTCCCATGTAAAAGCGCTCTACAGCGAAGAACGATCAACCAATCAGCCACTCGTCATACACCCACTAAGAGTGAACCCGGCTCTGATCATCGAAACATCGCCCCCTCCCGGAAAATCTCTAGTGTCCAAAATACTAAAAAAAATCAGACCAAACGGCGCACCGGGCCCCAATGGCCTCCCAGGCCACTTGTTCAAATCAAACATTGAATTCTGGTCCGAAAATCTGACCCATCTATACACTGACTGCTGGCTAACGGGGGATGTGCCGGACTCATGGCGAGGCTCGCTCTTGCACCCAATCCATAAGAAAGGGACTAAATCGGATCCAACCAACTATCGTATGATTGCTCTCCTGGACATCGAGGGCAAAGCCTACGCCAGTGCCATCCTGAAGGACCTCACAGTCTGGGCAAGCGAAGAAAATCTCCTGCCATTCTGTCAAACCGGCTTTAGACCAGGGTCCTCGACTGTAGATAACATCATTGCACTCTCCTACCTAGCCAATCAAGCGCGGGCGCGTAAAAGCCTACCATTATTCGCCTGCTTCATCGATTACTCTGCTGCGTTTGATGGAGTAGATCGCATCATCCTATGGAGAAAGCTGGTCCACTGGAACATCGACCCTTCTCTGTTAAGAGCGATACAATCCTTATATCAAAACACCTGGGTAAGAATCAAACTTTCAAGTGACTCTGCAACAGACAAGATTGAAACAAACCGGGGCTTAAAACAAGGGTGCGTGTTGGCACCCCTGCTGTTTAATTTATATACAGCAGACATGGAGACAGCCCTGTCGGCGGCCGCCTTAGCAACACCAAAGATAGGTGTAACCAAAATTCACTTTATGCAATACGCGGATGACCTCGTAATCCTGGATCACACAAAAATAGGGCTTCAAAAGGCACTCACCGCCCTGGCAACATACAATAACAAAAACAGGTTGGTAGCAAACCCGACCAAGTCAAAAATAGTTATCTTCGGACACTACCCCAAAAAAACAAGAGCAAAATGGAGCCTTGGCCACCTGACCTTGGACAGCACTCAGAAGTATACATACCTGGGGGTCTCCTTTCACGAATCGGGGTTGTGTGGCACCCACCTAAAGCAAATTCAGGGCAAAGGGAAGACCATCACCTTCGCCCTATGCAAATTACAAGCCTCCTTACACAGCCCCTCATCAACTGCCATCCAAAGAGTCCTCAAGGCCAAGTTAATGCCGGCCCTCAATTACGCACAACAGGCATATCCAGGAAAACTGTACAAGGAGCTGGAAAAAATTCACTGCGGGGCATACAAGAGATTGTATCATCTACCAAAATGTACAAGAAACACTCTAATTCGCCTGGAATTTTCACTCAACCAACAAAAACTAGAAGAGATGGCAGCCTTAAGCAAATATTACTACTTAACAACAGCGGCACGTGACAACACACTGAAGGCCGTCTTGAAACATATCTTCATGGCACCCGGGAACCCCTGGTCAGCTACCATTGAAATGGCAAAAATCCAACTTAACCTGGCGATCGAGTCGTGGAATCCAGACCTTGTCAACTACACGACCATCAAACACGCGATAAAAAAGCAAGTGCATGCCTGCTCCCGGGCCTTGGACCTTGAGTCTCTCGCAAAAAGAGCCTTCCATGAGTCTCTATGCTTGCCACACACTGCGTACAACCCCCGAAACCATCTCATGCAGGCCGTGGGTCTCCCAGCTCTCCAAAAGATCCTAGCCTACAGACTGCACCCCCTCCCGCTCAAAGAACTATACCATCCGGGAAATGCGGGCACGGGAGCTCAGGAATGCAGACTCTGTAACTACAAACGTGAGTCATTGGCCCACTTACTATTCTGCTGCCCTGCCTTACGTGCACCCCGCACCCTCTACCTCAGGCCCATCCTTAGGGACGCGGGGACACGCACAGCCAAGGAGGCAATCCAACATTTATACTCCTTGAGCATAGTAAAACAGATGGCCGCGTTCGGAAAGTTTATACAACAGACCCGGTGCGTGCTGATGGCAGCCAAGGGCGCAAAGGAATAGAAATATTGTTGCGGGACACTGGGTGGCACTCACAGGTCCCTGACTGCATGTGCCATTTTGAACTCTGAGAACTTTTTATAAATGCTTGCCAGCAGAAACATTTTTGGTTTTAACTTTTGTAATTTTATATTCTGGTCTTAATGTAATGGTTTTAAGTAACCACACAATAAAGTTATTCATTCATTCATTCATTCATTCATTCATTCATTCATTCATTCATTCACATGTAACAGCTGAACAAACTTAACATGTTTTAGACATACATCCTATGTAATTATCATGTAACATGTCAGTTACCATAGTAACCATCCTCTGCTACCAAGTAATTGATCCAGCGCTCCTAATGAAAAACTGTCTCACAAACGCAACTTATTTCCACAATACTCACCATTAATCATGAATCACTACCAAGGCCTATAAACTAACGAGACTGAATCATGTGACCTAATTAATAAGATCTATTCACAAACTATTTACAAATTTATTTACAAACTGCAGTTTTATCATTTCTTACCATGGATTTAAACATATGTCATTTAATTAAGTCACAAAGGCGAATGGATTAAACTAATGGTAACTAGACCATGAATAAACAAGACCAGCTTGTTGTTTCAAAAATCTAATTTTTATTAACTTTATTATTCAAAGAAAGAGCATTTTTAATCAAGAATCATTATTTTATTAGCAAAGTGAAAGCATCATTTAAGGAAAAGACTTTTAGTCAGACATTTTAATGATAAATCAGTTAGCATGAATTAAAACAAAATATAAGTTTCCATTCCCGATATTCTATCTCCCTGTCTAAAACTCTTTTCACCTAAAAGAATAATCATTAAAGACTGCTATGCTTACGTGCGCCAAAGAGTCCAACAGCACATTACGCCCGTCAGGAATCGTAAAGCGAGGAGAGATTCCCTCATCCCCATGAGCTAGGTATTATACCTTTCTAAGTAGCTAAAGTAACACAATCTTGCATTCTTCTCCATACATCCAAACTTGTCATAGGCTGAGCCGTGTCAGTCTACCATTATGTCATTACCATTTCCAAAACGAGAACAGGCTTTTCTTTAGCCCTATTGTCCTTTGCTTTCGTGTCATTTTGCTTCCTCGAAAATGTATCTTTTATTCGAGCTACAGTTCATGACTTCCTTGCCTTGGCAATCCTGCCGCTTCCTGTTTGAAAAGTGGAGAGTGTGTACTCCATGAGGGATCACAAATATGCTTGTTAGGATTAATATCCGTTCTTTCAAGTCGTCATACAGAGGACAAAACTATTTCAGGTTGCAGTGTAACATCTTTATTGTTTTTTAGTGGAACATGGACAGCCGACACGTGTTTCGCCCCCTCTTGGCAAACTGCGCCGGGGCTTTCTCAAGGCTATTTTCACATATATATAGCGTATATTATTACTGTTTCCAATTTGGCAATATCCAAGATACAGAAAGTTCAATACTCGAGGAGCAAGAGTTCTTCTGTGAGTTTTTTGAGCTGATGGCGCAGTTCGGTCCCTGCTCCCAGTCCTCGGTCTGCGAGTTAGTTCAACCCGTGATCTTGGATATATCATTATGGATTATTCTGGGTCATTTTGGGTTATTATGGGTTTTTATCAGCATCAATTCGGTTTTGCTTCCAACAATACAACATTCTTTCGCTCCGGAGTACAGCCACACTGAATGCTGTCCTCACTGGAACTGGGATCACGTATAGGCCAGAGATAGTACACATTGCAGTACTATTCCAACAATTTTAAGATTGTCTACGAACAGTTCTGAGGATTGAAATATAGTTAGCAGGACATCAATAAACAATGTGTGATAATTATGTGAGTGCGATTATTTGAGACCTATTCATCATTCAAGACATTTCAAAAGGTATGATGTACACACTATATCTATATTGTTATAAGCACACATATATATAAAACCAAACACATCTACAAATTACACATCTAATTAGAGAAACCACATCTAGAAAAGTTCACATCTATAAAATTCACAACTATATTAACTCTTATATAACCTATGTGATAAAACTTTATGTTTTATGAGGGTGACATGTGTGCTGTAAGAAAGTGTACATCTCTGTATACGTTTGATATTCAATTATCCATGAATACTTGGCACATTTTAAGAGTGTCCATTAAAGTAGTCAGGCAAATATTTTTCTTGAATGGAAATGCCATTTGTAGACCTAAATCAGCCAGAACAACATCATTACATTGAGGCCAGATACCACGACATCCTACGATAAAGCCATGAAATGTAACATTTTTGCACTTTGTGAGATCTTTGATTTGCTGTGACAGATCCTGGTAGTATTTCACCCTACTCTCAAACGCTAATTCAAGGGAATTCTGAGAGTTTTCATAACAAATTGATACATCAATCACTACAGCTGTGCCATTTTCGGTAAACACTACATCTGGTTTTCGTAATTCTCCTTGATTATTCTGAACATGAGGTTCCCTGTATGCCAACCAACCACACCTTTTTGCTCTATCAATCAGCAATTCCAGAATTTTGTTATGTCTTTGTATCCAATGTCCTTAGTTTTAAGACATGCACCTGAAATATGAGAAATTGTTTCACAGACATCATTACAATATCTACATGTAGCAAATGCACGATTTCTCCCCCTGGTGATGGTTTCTCTGGTATATAAAACATTTGCTCTTAACATCAGCGCAGCTATGTACTGGTTTGCTTTCATTTTGTTATGCCTGCTGATCCAGAAGTTTGAGGTTGGATTACTTGATAAGTATTTTATACCATCACCTTGGACAGGGAGATTTGCCCATTTCTCAAACTCTTTTCTCCAGTCATATGTTGCTGACAAATTCAACTCATAGCTCAGATAGCAACTATCCATAATGTTGAGTTTGTGTGTTTTTATTATGTTGTCAATTTTTTCATTTATATTTTCTCCTACATACATGAATGAATGCGCTATGTACAGGTCTGGAGCATCCCTGAGATACAATAAACTATTGACTTTATTGAGACTAATGTGTGTACATAGCTTTAGTATACTGAGTCCTCCAAATGATCTTTTCGAATATAGGAGACCATCACATGTGTATGCAGGAAGGTGTAGAAAATGTTTGACATACTTTTTTATTGTTTGATCAAGAACATTCAACGTTTCTGCTTCTGTTCGTGTCATTTCTAATTTGAATGATAGCTTAGGTATCAAGTACTGACACAATATTTCAATTCTCTGCGTGGGCTTGAGTGGTAAATGATCAAGTT
Source organism: Lissotriton vulgaris (assembly GCF_964263255.1). NCBI lineage: Eukaryota > Metazoa > Chordata > Amphibia > Caudata > Salamandridae > Lissotriton > Lissotriton vulgaris. Next base: position 383,569,384 of record NC_141685.1, read on the forward strand.
TTTGAGCCCATTTGACAAGAACCTCATTAATTCTGTTGTTGCTTGTATGACCAGTGTATGGATCAAAGTTCAATCCGAGGTATCTTTCACTTTCTCCTGGATGAATATTTTCAATATTTTCTTTCTCAAATTGCCATGGCTTACAGTTGTTAATCCGTATTTTTTCTTTATGGTGACTGATATAAAATCCATGTGTCTTTTTCACATTCAGTTTTAGTCCTGTAGCTTTACTGAACTTTTCAATGATCTTCAGATTTGTACTCATTCCTTCCCATGTACTCCTGAGTACTGCAATGCTCACCTTGGAGACCTGCTGAGGATATGGGTACGGCCCGGCGCGAGATTTACACCATCTCCCCCGGATTTTCAAGGACCAGTGACCTTCCGTCAATTCCTTTAAGTTTCAGCTTTGCAACCATATTCTCCCCGGAACCCAAATACTTTGGTTTCCCGGAAGCTGCTCGGCGGGTCATTGGAATAACGCCACTGGATCACTAGTCGGCATCGTTTATGGTCGGAACTACGACAGTATCTGATCGTCTTCGAACCTCCGACTTTCGTTCTTGATTAATGAAAACATTCTTTGCAAATGCTTTCGCTTTGGTTCGTCTTGCGCGGGTCGAAGAATTTCACCTCTAGCGGCACAATACGAATGCCCCCGGCCGTCCCTCTTAATCATGGCCCCAGTTCCGAAAACCAACAAAATAGAACCGGAGTCCTATTCCATTATTCCTGCCTGAAGTATTCAGGCGACCGGCCTGCTTTGAACACTCTAATTTTTTCAAAGAAAACGCTTCGGACACGCAGGACACTCAGTCAAGAGCATCAAGGGGGCGCCGAGAGGCAGGGGCTGGGACAGGTGGTAGCTCACCTCGCGGCGGACTGCCAGCTAAATCCCAAGATCCAACTACGAGCTTTTTAACTGCAGCAACTTTTTTTTTGTAAGACGTTTATTGCACATTTCACATGTTTAATCACAACTTCGCGCCTACAACCATATCAGGCCGGCTACATTCGTTTGCAGTAATTGCATGATGTTGTTTGGTGTACACAGCCCATCAGCCGACATCCATAGGACCGGCGGCGTTGCAGTGAATAGCATTCATATAGTATAGCAGTGCATCTCATTCATCTTAACGTGTCTATTTTCTTACATTTTGTATTTTTTCTTAAACAAAGAAAAGTAAGAACTATTTCAACTTTGATCACTGTGTCACAGCATTCTCCCTCCCTTTTTTAAAACGGCAAATGTTAACCATCTGTATCAGCTATATGGCAATCATGTATATTCGTATTATTCATCTCGGTCTGGTGTTTGCACCTGCAGATAATCCCTCAGATACATCCAGTAGTCTTTAGGGCGTGATCCGGCCGGCAGTTCCTCCTCATACGTTGCCAGCGTATCTCGGCAATATGTTAAGTCTTCTAACCAGTTTTTCATCTTCGGCCCCATTTTACCATTCCAATGTAGTGAAACCCTCCTCTTTGCCATTAAAAGTGCAATCACACAAAACTTTCATTTCTTCGCCTTGAGCTGCGGAACTAGGTCTAACAAACAGACTTTGATCATACAGTCGATTGTCACCTCAATCATTTCACTGATTGCTTGTACCACCTGCCCCCAGAACCTAGCAACGGAGTGACATTGCCATGCTAAATGTAAGAAGTCTGCGTTATCTTGCTTGCATCGTGCACATCTCGAGTCCTCCCGCAACCCATATCTGTAGAGCATCTTAGGCGTATAGTACATTTGGTGTATGTATTTATAATGAATAATCCTCAGGTTTCCATTTGGCGTTAGTATGCTAGTGAGCATGCATGTTGTTTCCCATTCTTCTTCCGACAGTGTGTCGTCCAATATTGCGCACCATTTACCTCTCATCGCCTCAGTGTTCCCTCCAATGTCCCCTTGTATGCTTGTGTATAACCTTGATACTAGGTGTGAGGCGGTGGGTGTTGTCAATACAAGTTGCAGTGGGGCCAGAGGCTGGGGCTCTTCCTGAAAAGTTGTAAAGTGTTTTTTTACTGCTCTTTGCAGCCTATAGTAGTTAAAGCTGAATAACAGTGTCAGATGACTAATGTACTTCAACTTGTCTAGTGTTTGAAAAACCCCTTCTTTATACAAATCGCCCATTGTATCAATACCAGCATGCCTCAGCAAAACCATTCCTACCTGTTGTTTGGTAACTGAAAGTGCCGGGTGATTTGCTAATGGGAGTGCTGGTGCGTAAAGCGGTAATCTCCCAGCTTTCTTACCCATCAGTCTCCACGCTTCGGCGGTGGCGTTTACCGGGTTTATGTCTCGCTCGTGTAATCTAATTCGCTTATGTGGCAATATGTTAGCTAATGGGATTGGGTCGGCATCGCCCGTTTCCACCGCTACATGCGTCAGGAAGGGAACCTCGTGGTACCAGTAGTGCGCTAATTGCGCCTGGGCGCAGAAATAATAAAGATAAAGGTCTGGGACTTTGAAACCCCCCTTCGCATATGGTAGCGTCATCGTTTGTAATTCCAATCTGGCTTGCTTGCCCGCCCAAAGTAGACTTAGCACCAATTTGTTAATATTACGGAACACTTCTACAGGAGGTTTAATGGGGTTGTTGGTAAACAAATAAAGGAACTTAGGCAGAAGCACCATCTTTACGATTGCAGCTCTGTCCGCCAGCGATAGTGGCAATTTATTCCATTGTTTAATTTTATAATCTAGGGACGATATCACTCTCCCATTGTTGGTTCTAATGACTAGTTCTGGGTCTCTATGGAACCATACTCCCAGGTATTTGGTCGGCTCTTCCTGCCACTCCAGTGGGTAATCTAGGGTGGATGGGACTGTGCTGTCTGTCAGCGCCAGGATGAGAGATTTTGTCCAATTGATCTGCAGCCCTGAATATTGACCAAATCTTATGTATTCGCGCAATAAAGGGTTAAGGTGTTGCTCCGGATTTTTTACATAAAGAACCATGTCATCGGCGTACAGTGAGATGTGTATAGGGCGTGTTGGGAGTTGTATGGCTGAGTAGTGGTGGTGTTGTCGTATTTTGCAGGCCAGGGGTTCTAGTACTAAAGCAAAAAGCATCGGGGAGAGAGGGCATCCCTGTCTCGTGCCTCAACATATTGCAATCGGCTCTGAGACATGTTTGTTTACCCTGATACGTGCTGACAAGTTTGTGTATAGCATTGAGATCCACTGTGTGAATATCGGAGGAAATCCCATGCGTAACAGTACCGCGTGAAGAAAATTCCAGTCTATCGTGTCAAACGCTTTGGCAATGTCTAATAGTACTGCCACAGATTTGATCTCTGGTGCCAAATAATGCGCTAGTGCAAAAAGTGTGCGTGTGTTATGTGCCGTCGATCTATCCGGGATGAAGCCGGACTGGTTAGGTCTCACCAGTAGTGGCATAAGTGGTTTGAGCCTTGCCGCTAACAGGCTTGCTATTATTTTTGTGTCCACATTGATAAGGGATAGGGGCGGTAAGAGTCACATTGTTCTTCATCTTTTCCCGGCTTTAACAATGCAATCAGCATGGCTTCCCTCATCGATGTCAGGAGAGTTTGTGCCTCATGTGCCGCTCCATAGAGCCTCACCAGATATGGAGCCAGCAGGTCCGCGAATGTCTTATAAAACTCTATCGAGAACCCATCAGGTCCCGGTGCCTTACCATTTGGTAGATGTTTGATTGTGTCTACGACTTCCTCTACTGTTACAGGATGAGCTAGGTATTCTCTACGATTATTTGATAACCACGCTATTTCTACATCTTCCATATAAGTCAGCATTTCTTCCTGTGTCATAGAAGGACGTGCCTCATATAGTTGGCCGTAAGTAGCCATGAGTTCACCCATTATGACCTTAATGTCTCGTGTTACTGTGCCCGCTCGAGTTTTGATTGTATTGATATTTTGAGGCACTCGTCCTGAGCATATTTTCTCAGCTAGTGCTCTGCCAGGCCTGTCTCCCCCCCATACATTCTGGCAGTTTTTCGTTTGGATATGTATTTGAGCTCGTCAGTTGCAAATTGCTGATGTTCTTTCAGGAGCAATTGTATTTCCCCCAGTAGTGTGATGTCCCTTGTTTGGGTGTACCTTTGTTCCAATGTGTGCAAGGCTTGTTCCTGTGTTTTCAATTGCTGCCTTATATCCTTTAGTATGCCCGTGGTTGTGCTAATACATACCCCCCGCAATGTTTTTATTTATTTATTTATAGTCTTATAGCGCGCATGAATCAGCCCCGAAGGGGTATCTCCGCGCGTGGCTTCTGTGTGAGTTAGACAAACTATAGATAAGGAGTGACAGAGGGAAGGCTAAATTAATCTAGTGTGAATAAGTGAGTTTTTAGTTTCTTCCTAAAGTTGAAGAGGTTGGGAGTTTGTCTTAGCTGAGGAGGGAGGGAATTCCACAGCAGGGGACCTTTAAGGGAGGGGGCTCGGCCACCCTGTCTCGTTCTGGTTACTTTAGGTACGTATAGCAGCATGGTGTTGCTGGAGCGTAGAGTGCGTCCGGGAGAGTAGGGAAAGAAAATATCTTTCAGATATTTGGGACCAGACCCATAGATGCATTTATGCATAATGCAGCAGAGTTTAAAATTTACCCGCTGTTGCACAGGGAGCCAGTGAAGGTGGGAAAGGAGAGGACAGGAGGGGGTACGGGGAGGGGCATTCAGGATAAGTCTTGCCGCGGTGTTCTGCACCACCTGCAGTCTGCGCAGTTGTTCCTGGTTGGCGGAAATGAGTAGACTATTACAATAGTCTACCCGTCCAAGGACTAGTGCCTGAACCAGCGTTTTCCTATGGACGTTTGGTAGGAAAGGGAAGATACGCCGTAGAAGACCAATTGTACGGAAACACGTTCCCGTGACCTGGCTGACATGATCTTTCATAATCAGAGTTTGGTCTAGGCGTACCCCCAGGTTTTTGATGGTTTGTTTGGGCGCTGGGACAGGTCCAAGCTCAGGTGGCCACCATTCCGGGGACCAGAGCAGGGTGGCCCCTCCAAACAACATGACCTCCGTTTTGGTCACGTTGCATTGGAGGAAGTTCTGGGCCATCCAACCTGCCACTGCTCTCATGCCGTCTTGGAAAGATTGCATGACTGCAGGTGTAATGGTTTGAAAGGGAAACAGCAGCTGAGTATCGTCAGCGTAAGAGATTGGTGAGAACCCGTGAGATCTGATAATCTCTGCCAAGGGGGCCACATATACGTTGAATAACGTGGGGCTCAAACATGAGCCTTGTGGCACCCCCTTGGTAAGCTTCCTGCAGACAGATTTATAGGAGCCTAATTTGGCACCTTGTTGTCTGTCTTCAAGAAAGCTTTCCAGCCACGCAAGAGCGGTCCCCTCTACTCCTACTCCCTTCAGACGGTCGAAAAGAATTTTGTGCGACACCGTGTCGAAGGCAGCGGACAAATCCAATAGCACCAAAATCACTGAGCTCCCTCTGTCAAGTGACATTCTGATGTTATCTGTCACTGACAGAAGGGCTGATTTGGTGCTATGGTTGGGCCTAAAACCAGATTGCGAGTGGTCCAGGCCGCCCGCTGCCTCGATGTAATTGGACAGGTGTGCGTTGACATGTTTCTCGACCATCTTACTGTAGTAAGGTAGAAGGGAGATAGGGCGGAGGCTGGAAAGCTCCGTCCATGGGAGAGCCGCATTCTTGCGGATAGGGTTCACCACTGCTCTTTTCCATTCAGTTGGTACTTTTCCCTCTTTAAGAGACTGGTTGATAATATGAAAGCTTCCCACAGGAGGCAAGGGTCATCCGTCGTGGGGCAGTTGAGGTCAAATTAGTCCACTATTGCCTTATGTATGGTGTCAGTGTATAAAGGGTCCAGTAAAGCTCCGGCATTGAACCGCCACGTGAAAGGTGGGGGCTCATAATGTGGTATGTCCACTGCTAATAGCACAGGGCTGTGGTCCGAAAGTGTTCTTGGTAAATGTTTTATAGAGACAGTCCATGATACCACCTCCCGTGTGCCTAGCCAATAGTCCAGCCTAGACCAACTATTGTGTGCCGCAGTTATGTGTGTCATTACTAGCTCACCTGGACGGTGGACCCTCCATATGTCGGTAATTTGTAAATCTGTCATTGCGTTGTGAAGTGTCGCTCTCGCCCGTGTATGCGGTTCTAGTGTGTTTGGCGAACGATCTATTCCATCCCTCATATTATGTTCTCGATCTGAAAATCTGATATGGTATGCCATAATTTCGCGAAGAACCCTGGGTCGTCCGTGTTCGGGCCATATGTGTTCACTAATGCAACTTGACGATGTCTCACCATGCCTATTACAATGAAGCTTCTTCCTTCAACATCTCTGTGTACTGACGAGATCTTGAAGTGTACTCCCTTCCGTATTAGAATACTGACCCCCCGGGAATAGGAGGAGTAATGCGAGCTGGTCACTGACTCTGCCCATCTAGCGCCCAACGTGGATGTGGTGTTGGCAGCTATGTGCGTTTCCTGTAGAAAAGCTATGTCAACACGTAATCTATCAAAGTAGGTAAATATCTGCCGAATCTTCTTCGGATTACCCAGACCTCTAACGTTCAACGTAATAAATTTTAGTGTGGTAGGTTGTGCTATGTTAGTGTGTTGTGATGTTGTCGTACCATGTTGTGACAGATCGCTCCAGGCGCAACCATCCCATTTTGCCCAATCCAGTGTCTTGGTATACAATTTCTTGCGGTGCTTGTGTTGAAAAAGAGGTCGCAATGCTTCTCAGACACAGTGAATCAATTCGAACATTACCCATTTCCCTTCCCCACCCCCCGCCCACTTCAGCGCCCAAACTGTGCCAAAGCCATACCCTTAAATTAACCAAACTGTCATCAGAACTATAATAGGGGTACACCTGCTTGGGGGAGTCGCCAGGTACACACATCTCCATCCACATAGTGGATGTGGTCGGGTGCACATGCTCTTGTATGAACCATAATGTCTCATTACCTCACATTTCCCGCTGATCTCTGATGGCATGCACCCGCAATAAACTCACAGTCACCGCCTATACCTCAGTAGTATCGTATATTTTTGCTTAACATAATTCGGGTTTAACATGCACACTCTCACCCATCGTGCTGTTTCCCTAGGCATCTCACACACTTCTGTGCAGGCAACGGCTAGTGCCTGCATGTCAGCTAGCACTGTAAACCGTCCATATACTGCAGATAATTCACATCAAACCATTCCACATTCCTGCTGTCCCTCCAGTGCCCCATGTCCGTTTTTGGACTATTAAGTTACTCACTGCGCACGTCGCGTTCGTGTTCATAGAGTGTAGTTCTGGTCAGTTTGTAAGGCACACAGGGACCCTTATCTGTACCTGCGCATATCACGGCTCGACTGCTGTGTTTCACAAGTTTCATTAATATCGACTTTGTATTTTCTGAGCTGATTTTAGCGTTTAGATGTCTCTAGCATTTTGAACGCCTATATGCAGATGCTTCACTCAGCCTCCTGTCTCCTCAATCGTTGTCACTGCCCTGGTCTTCACGCCCCTGCGCCTTGCGTTGTCGTCCCAGTTTCTTAATGTATTCTTGCGCTGCTTGTACTGTGGGGAGAATCATGGGTTTGCCCGCATTGGTGACTTTAAGCTTCGCTGGATACAGCATCGCATATTCAACGCCTAGTTCCCGCAGTTTTTTTTTCACTGGCGCGAATTCCTTGCGAGCCAGCTGGACCGCCATGGTGTCGTCTGGATAGAATTCCAGGGTGTTGCCTTGGTGTGTGATTTCACCTTTTCTCTAGCCAGCCTGAGTACTGTATCTCTGTCCCAGTAGTTGAGCATGCGTGCAATTATTATTTGTGGTGGAGCTCCCGGCTTCGGCTTAGGCGCTAAAGAACGGTGTGCGCGCTCTACGAGAAAGACCGTTGACAATTTTTCGGCGCCGAATAAGTCCTTCAGCAACGTCTCTATGTAGTCCTCCATTTTGCCCGTGTTGGTGGTCTCCGGCAGGCCTGCTACGCGGACGTTGTTGCGTCTAGATCTGGCTTCCTGATCTTCCACCTTAGCTCGCAACGCTTCCAGCGTTTTCTCCATGTTTCCGCATAGTCTCATCGTGGACTTAGACTCGTCCTCCACCTTAGATATTCTTTGTTCCGCCTCCACCAGTCGCTCTCCGTGTTTATCGAGCTTCGTGGCCACATTGTCCACGCGTTGAACCACATTGTTCAGCTTGTTATTCATTTCTTGTAGGCTTTGCTGTATTGCCCAGAGAACTGTCTTCATGCCAGCCCCGTCCCCAGTTTTGTTATCTCCCTCAGTGTCCGATGTCACCACAGTGTTCTTTGGCTGCTTCCTTGCTTCAAACTGCAGCTTGGTCTGCTGTTTTTCAGGTTTCCCCATGTTGTAGTTTTGCGATGGGGGACTGCGCAGTGTTGTCCCAGGGTTTTTAGTGCTCGGACCCTTTGCGGCGTTCAGGTCGGGCTGTTGGGGTGCTCACTTTGCCCTCAGTGTCTCGGAGTTATGCAAAAGATTCACTAGGTGTCCGCACAGCCACCATGTTGTCTTGCCGTGAGTGCCGACATCCGCCATAAGAGTCTTGCATTTCCCTGCCGTTACCCTTCAGCTCTCACGTTTATTAATTGTCCTTTACTTTTTGTTTTGGGGCGAAGCTTTCAGCCAGTGATTGCGTGTCCACATGTGGGTGCAGGCGCTGAGGATTTACATGCGCCTCCTGTGTATCCGGCTAGTCGCGCTGTTCCCCTGCGCCTGCTGCATAAGGCACTTTGGTTGGCACCGCCTGTTCTATGCTGCTCGTTTGTGCCCACCGTCTCTGTTGCCTAGTGTTATTTCGCACCCTTTGCCTGCATTTATAGTTGTGCGCCTTTTGTCACTTGGTGCATCTCCGCTGCTGCAGCCGCAGAGCGCTCTGGCGCCGAGGTTCGTGGGCGAACCGCTTAATGGAACATCCCGTTATTCAGTTGCGAGTACGCCTGTCTTTTCACTTATGCATTTGCCCCACGCACCTGTTTGCTTCGGCTGCTGCTATGTCGGACTACAGAAGATCCCCGATGTTTCTCCTCCGTTGCGCCTCTCTTCGTGCGTTCCACTGCAGCCGCCATTTTGAGGCTCCTGGAATGCAAACCTTACATGGCGTTTGCGGAGTCTCTAATACTTCGGAGCTGTTCCGCTGGGTCTCAAGCCGTTCGTGGCGCCAATATGATGCGAACAGATCAGCACATTCTGCATGCCTGCCCTCAGACCCGTCACAGTATCCGTCAGGTCCGATCGCCGAGTACCTCCATTTTGAACGCTTCGCTTGCCTGCACGGTTTTTCATCCATATGTCTGTCACCTCTACTGCTTCCTGATTTTCAGTGCTCGCAGTTGTCGGGCGGCATGTTCCGATTGTTGTTTCTTTCTTTGTCACGCTTCCAGCGGTACATTTGGAGAGTTTAGACCGCTTTTCCTGCACCCGTCCGGCAGAGCTGATTCACGAGCCAACCATTCCGCGGTGCGCCCTCTAGCGCCTCCCCAACTGCAGCAACTTTAATAAACGCTATTGGAGCTGGAATTACAGCGGCTGCTGGCACCAAACTTGCCCTCCAATTGATCCTCGTTAAAGAATTTAAAGTGTACTCATTCCAATTACAGGGCCTCGAAAGAGTCCTGTATTGTTATTTTTCGTCACTAACTCCCCGAGTCGGGAGTGGGTAATTTGCGCATCTGCTGCCTTCCTTGGATGTGGTAGCCGTTTCTCAGGCTCCCTCTGCGGAATCAAACCCTGACTCCCCGTTACCCGTGGTCACCATGGTAGGCACAGAAAGTACCATTGAAAGTTTATAGGCAGACATCCAAATGTATCGTCGCCGTCACGGGGACGTGCGATCGGCCCGAGGTTATCTAGAGTCACCAAAGCGGCTGGGCGAGTCCGGATTGGTCTTGGTCTGATAAATGCACGCATCCCGGGAGGTCAGCGCTCGTCGGCATGTATTAGCTCTAGAATTACCACAGTTATCCAAGTAACAGATGTAGCGATCAAAGGAACCATTACTGATTTAATGAGCCATTCGCAGTTTCACTGTACCGGCCGTGTGTACTTACACGTGCATGGCTTAATCTTTGAGACGAGCATATGCTACTGGCAGGATCAACCAGGTAGCCGCACCTGACAACGGGGTGGGAGCCGCGTGCCCATCTCACCGACCGGCAACCCTCCGTCTCTCGAAGCCTGTCAGGGGAAGGAGCCCACCCACCTGGGCGAGAGGGCTCACTGGAGGGGTGTGGAGAGTTGCGCCGGTCACATGGGCACCGGCAGGCCCAACCGTCTCTCCAGGGAGGGATAGGCGGGCCGAGGCACAGCCTGAGCGAGACACAGGGGTGCCAGAGCCTGGCGTCAGCGGCACCCCTCGGAACAGTCGTTCCGAGCTGCTATGGAAATGTGCTGGGCAGAGAGGGGCGACAGCGTGGCACACAAAGCCCACAGACCTGCCGGCCAGGCAGCATCCGAGGGCCTGGCACCACCTGGCCCCTTCCCCTCGGGTCAGACCACTGGGGGCCACGAGCTGCCAGGGCCACTCAGCCTTCGCTCTGCTGGGTAGGGTGAATGACCTAACCGCCATGCGGCAGGCCCTCCCTAGAGTCACACAGTCCATGCAGGGTGGAAGCTCTTTGCTTGAAACAACAGCCGAGGCTGGCCAAGCAGTCCATCCATAAACGGACCGAGATTGCCCAATCGATCAGAGTGCAGCCGGGGCATCCCCTGGCAGGCGACCCTGCACAGGGGGGGTACACTGGCTTAGCATCCCCTGCATGCCTGCTGCCGGGGCAAGCAGACTCCGAGAAAAAAGACCATCGGCAAGGGGCTGAGAGGCAGGAGTGTCCCTGGGCCCCTGGGGGCCCCAGCTGGCAGGGCCCAGGACTGCCTTCCCCCTCTCAGCATGGCCGGACCTCACGGAGGTCTGCCTGAGCAAACTCAGAGAAAAACGACCATCAGCAAGGGGCTGAGAGGCAGGAGCATCCCCGGGCCCCTGGGGGGCCCGGTGGGCAGGCCCCAGGGCTGCCTTTCCCCTCTCAGCATGGTCAGACCTCACGGAGGACTGCCTGAGAAAACTCTGAGAAAAATTACCATTGGCAAGGGGCTGAGAGGCAGGAGCGTCCCCGGGCCCCTGGGGGCCCCGGCGGGCGGACCCTGGGGCTTCCTTCCCCCTCTCAGCATGGCCGGACCTCACGGAGGTCTGTCTGAGCAAACTCGGAGAAAAAGGACCATCGGCAAGGGGCTGAGAGGCAGGAGCGTCCCCGGGCCCCTGGGGGCCCGGTGGGCGGGCCCAGGTACCGCCTTCTCCTGATTCAGAATCGCCAGACATCATGGAGGTCTGACTGACCCTCTCCCTAGTAATCCGGAGGAAAATTAACCCCCCTTTCTTGTAATCCGTGCACACGAGATGAAAGAGGGGACCTAAGGCGCACAAGTACCCGACCTCTTGGAGCCCTCGCTGGGATCCGGGAGGCAAATGGCACCTCATTGGGACATCCAGGGAAGTCCAGCCATCTGGACGCCCCACAGGAAAGCATTGCGGGCGACCAGATGGCTGAGGGGATCCGGGCGACCAGATGGCAGAGGGGATCTTGGCGACCAGATGGCCGGGCATAAAAGGTAAGCCGTCTGAACACCCTGTGCCCCAACCAATGAGTGAGCGGGCGCCGGGGCTTTGCGGACCAGAGGCCCAAGGCCCCAGCTGGCCCCAGCCATGGAGGCTGCCAGGGGACCCCGACAGACCCTCCAACCCGGGGCCCCCGGATACCTTGATGAGCAGGGGAGGCCTGCCTGGGCGCAACAGAACCCCGACCCGGGCCCTTGGCAGTGCAGCGGGCCTGTGGGAAGCCTACCCCGGGCCCTCGGGACCCCATCCCAGGCACCCTGCTTCCACGGCAGGACCCAGGACGGAGCCCTAGGTGGGTAGGCCACCCTCCCTGGGGCCCCTCAGGGGCCCCCGTACAGAGCTCCTGAACCCAGCCAAGCAAGGGGAGGCTCCCCGTGCACAACGGAACCCCGTTCCGGGCTTCTGCAGTACGGCAGGCCGGGGGACCGGGCCCGGAGCCGGGGCACCCGACCCGGGGCCCGGGCGGGCCCCTGGCCCCAGCCGGGAGGCCGGAGGCGCAGGGGACGCCTCCCCAGGCCCTTCCAGACCCCATCCAGGGCTTCCTGCCACGCAGCAGGCCCAGGTAGGGACCCAGGGCTGGGGCGGCATCTGGCCCGTCCAGCTGCCGGCTGAGGACCACTAGGCTGAGAGGGGTCCCAGAGTACCTTTTCCCTAGTACTTCGGAGGAAGGCTACCCCTCTTTCTGGGAACAAGAGCGCACTGCAAGGCTCGAGGGACCCTAGGCTGGAACGTGCCCGACCTCCTGGAGCCCTGGCTGGGATCCGGGAGGCGAATGGCACCTCATTGGGACTTCCAGGGAAGTCCTTCCATCTGGTCGCCCCATAGGAAAGCATTGCGGGCGACCAGATGGCCGGGCACAAAAGGTAAGCTGCCTGGACCCTCCAGACCCCGTCCCGGGCACCCTGCCACATGACTGGACCCAGGACGGCACCCCAGGTGGGGAGGCCACCCTCCCCGAGGCCCTCAGGGGCCCCGGACAAGGCTCCTGAAGCCAGCCGAGCAAGGGGAGGCTCCCCGGGCACCACGGAACCCCTGTCCCGGGCCTTTGGCAGTACGGCAGGCCAGGGTGACAGGGCCCTGGGCCCGAGCACCCGGCCCGGGGCCCGACGGGCCCCTGGACCCAGCCGGGGCTCCCAGGCCTGGGGACGCAGGGGAAGCCTACCCCGGGCCCTCCAGACCCCGTCCCAGGCATCCTGCCATGCGACAGGACCCAGGATGGAGCCCCGGGTGGCGACGGAGCTCCTGAACCCAGCCGAGCAAGGGGAGGCTCCCCGGGCACCACAGAACTCCCTCCTGGGCCTAAGGCAGTGCGGCAGGCTGGGGGACTGGGCCCAGAGCCAGGGCACCCGACCCGGGGCCCGGCCGGGCCCCTGGCCCCAGCCGGGAGCCCCGGAGGCACAGGGGACACCTCCCCCGGGCCCTCCTGGACCCCATCCAGGGCTTCCTGCCATGCAGCAGGCCCAGGTACGGACCCGGGGCTGGGGCGGAATCCTGGCCCAGCCAGCTGCCAGCTGAGGACTGCTAGGCCGTGAGGGGTCCCAGAGTACCTTGTCCCTAATAATCCGGAGGAAGGCTACCCCTCTTTCTGGGAACAAGTGTGCACCGCGAGGCTCAGGGGACCGAAGGCGCGAAAGTACCTGACCTCCTGGAGCCCTCGCTGGGATCCAGGAGGCGAATGGCACCTCATCGGGACTTCCAGGGAAGTCCGGCCATCTGGTCGCCCCATAGGAAAGCATTGCGGGCGACCAGATGGCCGATGGGATCCAGGCAACTGGATGGCCGGCAGGACCCAGGACGGAGCCCTGGGTGTGGAGGCCACTCTCCCCGGGCCCTCAGGGGCCCCGGAAGGAGATCCTGAAGCCAGCCGAGCAAGGGGAGGCTCCCCCGGCACCACGGAACCCACGTCCCGGGCCTTTGGCAGGGCGGCAGGCCGGGGAAAGGGCCAGGGGAGAAGGCCCTGGGCCAGAGCACCCCACCCGGGGCCCAGTGGGGCCCCTGTACCCCGCCGGGGTTCCCAGGCTCTGAGGTGCAGGAGAAGCCTCCCCGGGCCCTCCGGACCCCGTCACGGGCACTCTGCCACGCGGCAGGACCCAGGACGGAGCCCCGGCCGGAGCACCTGAACCCAGCCAGGCTCCCCGGGCACAACAGAACCCCCGCCGTCCCGGGCAGTGCGGCAGGCTGGGGGGACGGGGACCCCAGGCCCGGGCCCTCCCGGACCCTATCCAGGGCATCCTGCCACGCAGCAGACCCAGGGATGGACCCGGGGCTGGGGCGGCATCCTGGCCCGTCCAGCTGCCATCTGAGGACCGCTAGGCCGAGAGGGGTCCAAGAGTATCTTGTCCTTAGTAATCCGGAGGAAGGCTACCCCTCTTTCTGGAATCAAGTGCGCACTGCGAGGCTCACGGGACCCTAGGCGCGAACGTGCCCGACCTCCTGGAGCCCTGGCTGGGATCCGGGAGGCGAATGGCACCTCATCAGGACTTCTAGAGAAGCCCGGCCATCTGGTCGCCCCATAAGAAAGCATTTCGGGCGACCAGATGGCCGAGGGGAGAGGGGCAACCAGATGGCCGGGACCGAAAGGACTCCCCATCTGCCCATCCAGAGGCCTTTGTGGTAGGGCTCCCACCTGCCCACGCACCGGGGCTGCAGGGCTCCAGGGCTGCAGGGCTCCAGGGACTGCAGGGCTCCGGGGCTCTGGGGCTCCGGGGCTGCAGGGCTCTGGGGCTGCAGGGCCCCGGGGCTGCGGGGCTCTGGGGTTGCAGGGCCCGGGACCCATGGAGCCCGTCCCGGGTACTTTGCCATGCTGCGGGCCGGAGGAGGGAGCCCCAGACGCCTGGGAGGTGTTGCCCGGGAACACAGCCCATCTGGTCCCCGGCAGGGAACCACTAGCCCCGGTAGGGTGTTTGCGCATACCCTTGCCCCTAGTAATCTGGAGGAAAATTACCCCCCTTTCTTGTAATCCGTGCACTTGAGGTGACAGAGGGGACCCAGGGCGCAAAGGTGCCCGACCTCCTGGAGCCCTGCCTGGGATCCGGGAGGCGAATGGCACCTCATTGGGACTTCCAGGGAAGCCCGGCCATCTGGTCACCCCATAGGAAAGCATTAGGCGCGACCAGATGGCCGAGGCGAGAAGGGCAACCAGATGGCCGGGACCGAAATGACGCCAATCTGCCTGGCAGGGCTCGGGGGCTGCAGGGCTCCGGGGCTCCAGGGCTCCAGGGGTGCAGGGCTCCCGGGCTGCAGGGCTCCGGGGCTACAGGGATAGGGGGCTGCAGGGCTCCGTTGCTCCAGGGCTCCAGGGCTGCAGGGCTCCTGGGCCACAGGGCTCCAGGGCTCCAGGGCTCCAGGGCCCCGGGGCTGCAGGTCTCTAGGGCTCCGGGGAAGCAAGGCTCAGGGGGTCTCTGAAACCCCACGCTGGGCCTCAGGCATGGGGAAGACGGCCTGGGACCCATGGACCCTGTCCCGGGTACTTTGCCACAATGCAGGCTAGAGGAGGGAGCCCCGGATGTTATGTTATGTTATGTTAGAACTGTATTTCTTGAGCGCACGGCTACCCAGATCGGGTGTCCCGGCGCTTTGGCAGAGAGTCCTGAACACAACCAAGAAAAACCCAGCGGCAGAAACACTGTAGGCCCACTGGTTAGGTGGAGAAAAGGAGCGTCTTGAGCTCCTTTCTAAAGGCCAGAAGATTATTAGCCTTGCGGAGTGATAGAGGGAGCTCATTCCACAACCTGGCCGCCATAAACTGGAAAGACCGGCCTCCCATCCGCACGCGTTTGATCACTGGTATCTCCACTTTAGCCAGGTCAGCAGATCTCAAACTCCTCCGGGGAACGTAGAGAACAATCCGCTTCCTGAGGTAAGCTGGGCCAATGCTGTGGAGGGCTTTAAACGCCAACGTGAGGACCTTGAAACTAATTCTGCTGGGGATAGACAGCCAATGCAGCCTGCCGCGCAGTAGAGAGGCACTGGCACTCCGTGGAAGGCCAAAGATGGCTCTGGCCGCCGAGTTTTGGACAACTTGCAATCTGGATACCAGATATTTAGGCAGACCAGAGAAAAGTGCGTTAGCGTAATCTAAACGCGAACCCACGAGTGCTTGCACGATGTTCTTGCGATATTGAAGGGAAAGCAATGGGAGAAATTTCCTCACCATCTTCAAGATACCGAAACATTTCCCCGCCAGGCCCGTGATGTGGGGACGAAAAGAAAGACTGTCGTCGAATACCACACCCAGATTTTTTACTTGGGCAGATGGTTTCTCAGGGGGGAACATGTCGGAAGGCCACCACGATTTCCAGCCAGGGTCCTCAGCGCAACCAAAAAAGAGCAACTCGGACTTATCCGAGTTACATTTCAGGTTCTGGTGCTGAAACCATGCAAAAACAGCACTCAGGCAGTCTCTGATTCTGTCACCATTAAAAACCTCTCCCTTCCTGCAGGTGAACAGGAGCTGGGTGTCGTCAGCGTATGAAATGACCCGGGCTCCAAATGCCTCCGCGACCTTCGCCAAAGGGGCCACATAAATGTTAAATATGGTGGGGCTCAGGATGGATCCTTGAGGCACCCCCACCTCTAGCGAAGGCATTTCCGCGGAGAATGGAGGAGCCCAGATCACCTGCCGACGGTCGGTTAAGAAGGATTGAAACCAGTCCAACACCGTCCCCCGCAGACCTACTTCCCGGAGTCTTCGGAGGAGGCCGGCGTGTGGGACGGTGTCGAATGCCGCCGACAGGTCCAGCAAGACCAACATGGCCTTTCCCCCAAGATCAAGCGTTTCCCTGATGGCGTCGGTCACCTCCACAAGAGCTGTCTCCGTACTGTAGTTAGCACGGAAACCAGATTGGGAGTCATGCAGCAGTTTGTTATTCTCTATAAAGGTGGTAAGAGTATGCTGAACATGTTTCTCCGCCACCTTCGCCAGAGCAGGGAGGAGGGAGATTGGTCTATAGTTGGCCCACTGTAAAGGGTCGAGCAGAGGTTTCTTAATGAGCGGGAGAATAAGAGCATGCTTCCATTCTTTAGGGACCACTCCAGAACTCAGAGACATGTTGAGCAAGGGGTTCAGCAAGTTGTTAATAGCTGGTGCCACCGAGCTCAGGCATTTGGCCGGACACGCATCCAAGGGGGATCCAGATTTCAACCGGGAAAGCAGCTCCAGAGAGGACTCGCAGGATAACGGGGGGAACGTCGAAAGAGTGGGCACCTGCTCGGCTGCAGCGGATGGAAGGACCTTCAGATCACTTTCCACAGCTGCAGCCACTTCCAGGGACTCCACCCGATCGAAAGAGTCCTGAATCCTACGGATCTTGTCCACAAAGAAGTCAGCAAGCTGCTTGATCCACTCCTCAGTATGGGAGTGAACCCTAGCGGCCGCCACCGGTTCGATGAATTCCTTCACAATTCGGAATAGTTCCCGGCTCGTGTTATCAGCCTGGTCTATTCTATGCTCGAAGTAGATCTTTTTAGCTTCGCCAATCTGTCTGTGGTAAGATTTTATCGCACCCCTGTACTTCAGTTTCTCCTCAGGCGCATATCTGCGCCGCCAGAGCCTTTCAGATCTTTTGCAGTCCTGGCGCGCTTTCCGCAGAGTAGCGGTAAACCAAGGAGCGGAATCCTGGCAGGGGGCTGTCCTGACCGGTTTCCGAGAGGCAAGCTCCTCGAATCTTGTCCGAAGCCAGTCCTGGACTAGCGGCAAGTCGACTTCTAAGTTCCCAGTCGTAATGCAAGGATGTGCATGGAGTGCATCAGCGAGCATATCAGCTGACACCAGGTGAAAGGCTCTCGCTTGACGAGACCCGTCCTTATAAGCTCTTTGACACGTCTGGAGCTCAGCTAACAACACGAAATTAATTAAATAATGGTCGGACCATAGAACCGGCAAAGGGGAGGACACCTTAATTGGCACAGTGGATGCCTGGGAGGTGTTGCCCGGTCATCGCCCATCTGGTCCCCGGCAGGGAACCGCCATCCCCAGAAGGGTGTCCGGGCATACCCTTGCCCCTAGTAATCCGGAGGAAGGCTACCCCTCTTTTTCGAACCCGTGCGTGCCGAGGGACGGAAGGGACCCAGGGCGCCAATGTGCCCGACCTCCTGAAGCTCTGGCTGGGATCCGGGAGGCGAATGTCACCTCATCGGAACTTCCAGGGAAGCCCGGCCATCTGGTCGCCCCATTGGGAAGTATTGGGTGCAACCAGATGTCCGACTAGAAAGATGCAACCAGATGGCCGGGACCGACATGACGCCAATATGCCTGCCCCGAGCCTCCGCGGGAGGGCTCCCGCCTGCCCTTCCAGGGCTCCTGGGCCGCAGGGCTCTGAGGCTCCAGGGCTCCGGGGCTCCATAGCTCCAGGGCTCCAGGGCTCCAGGGTTCCAGGGCTGCAGGGCTCCAGGGCTCCAGGGCTGCAGGGCTCCGGGACTCCAGGGCACCAGGACTCGGGGGCTGCAGAGATCTGGGGGCTGCAGGGCTCCGGGGCTCCAGGGCTCCAGGACTCCCGGGCTGCAGGGCTCCGGGGCTGCAGGGCTCAGGGACTGCAGGGCTCTGGGGCTCCAGAGCTCAGGGACTGCAGGGCTCCGGGGACTGCAGGGCTCCGGGGCTGCAGGGCTGCGGGGCTCTGGGGTTGCAGGGCCCGGGACTCATGGAGCCCGTCCCGGGTACTTTGCCATGCCGCGGGCCGGAGGAGGGAGCCCCGGATGCCTGGGAGGTGTTGCCTGGAAACACAGCCCATCTGGTCCCTGGCAGGGAACCGCCCGCCCAGGAGGGTGTCCGGGCATACCCTTGCCCCTAGTAATCCGGAGCCATAGGAAAGTATTGGGTACGACCAGATGGCCGAGGCGAGAGGGCCAACCAGATGGCCGGGACCGAAATGACGCCAATCTGCTTGCTCCGAGCCTCCGCAGGAGGGCTCCCGCCTGCCCTTGCAGGGCTCTGGGACTGCAGTGCCCTGGAGCTCCGGGGCTCGGGGACTGCAGGGCTCCGGGGCTGCAGGGCTCCGGGGCTGCTGGGGTCTGGGGGCTCCAGGGCTCGGGGACTGCAGGGCTCCGGGGCTACAGGGCTCTGGGGGCTGCAGGGCTCCGGGGCTCCAGGGCTCAGGGACTGCAGGGCTCCGGGGCTGCAGGGCTCCAGGGCTCGGGGACTGCAGGGCTCCGGGGGCTGCAGGGCTCCGGGGGTCCAGGGCTCGGGGACTGTAGGGCTCCGAGGCTGCAGGGCTCCCGGGCTCCAACCGGCCCGGGGAGATCGGGGAGTCTGCCCAGGCACAAGGACCCCTGTCCCGGGCACACGGACCCTCAGGACGTGCCCCCGTTTTCCACTTTTTTTTACCCAAAATTCTGCGTAGTGTGCGTAGTGGCACTACGCCCAGCCCTAATCTCAACATGGACGACACAGCTAACTGCCTAAAGCTGAACACAGATAAAACAGAGATACTATTTTTTAATCAACTCTCCCCCCCTTCACCCGACCTCTGGTGCCCATAGAGCTCAACGCCCCTCCCAGTTCCATCAGTAAGGAATCTGGGTTTTAAACTGTATACCACCCTATCATGCAAGACCTAGATAAGCCATGAAGCCTCATCCTGCTTTTGGAAAAAAAGGCCCTACGGAGATTCCTGCACTTCCTACCCATGGACTGCGGGAAAACTATAGTGCATGCGTTGATCACGGCACAACTTGACTACTCTAACAGTCTGTACCTGGGCCTGCCATCTTACCTGTTTAGAAAACTACAGATAGTGCAGAACGTGACAACCAGGCTTATCAGAAACGTTCCCTTGAGGCATCACATTTCCCCTCATCTACGTAGCCTTCATTGGTTACAGGTCAAGAGAAGAACTCAATTCAAGGCACTGACACTGACAGTAGACTTTAGGGCACTCAATGAGATCGGCTCTCAATACCCAAGAAAGAGAATGTGTAACTATTGTCAGTCTAGAACCCTACAATCCAACCTTCTTGAACGCCTTGTCACCCCACATTTTTTAAGATACATAAAAGGAGGCCGCTCCTTCTCCGTTAGGACTGCGACCCTGTGGAACTCCTTGACGGAGCACTTAAGAAAGACCAAATCAGAACTCACTTTCCGAAAAGCTCTGAAAACCTGGCTCTACAGCCTCCCTTAGCCTCTAGCGATCCGGCAACTATTACCCACCCTCAGCCTCTCCTGATTCCATTAGCGCTGGGACACACCTTTTGGGGATAGCAGCACGCTTTAGAAGCATATTAATATTATCAATAATATTATGTATTAATATAATCTAATGCGATTGTACAATGGTTGAATTGTTCATCCAGTTTGCCATTCTTGTCATGTTGTTGGCAGTGATCCTGCCATTAAACATTGCAGCACAAATATTTTACACAAAATTCCATTTGCCTCAATAAACATTTGAAATGTCACTTATTTCTTGTGGACATCTTTGAGCATGCTTGAATTACAAATGAAAGGGTAAGATTTGTTTCCACAATTTTCTTGGGGGAATTAGGGTTGTCATGTTCTGTGGTTGCAGACACCTGCCCTGTCAGTTTAGGAGTCCAGATGGCACACTGTATGTTAGTCAGGAACCAGGTCAACATATTCAGGATGGTATGTGTGGACTCAGTCCCACATCATTTTGATGCTTATGTTACCCAAAAGCACAGTGTTGTATGACAACAACTGTGACTTGATTGGCCCCATCTAATGTGTTTTATGGGGAAAACTGTGCATGCTTTATTGTTAGATGTGCCCACAAAGGGTTGGAGTGTCCACGGAAAGAAGTAAACTCCTTAATATAATTTTAGTTAAGTGTTACACTGTATATAAAAAAAAATAATATGGGAGAATCGAGCAACATTTTTTTGCTATAATTTATTGAAGCCTGAAGTGGGTTCCTGAAGGCTGTGTCAGTCCATTTTTAATTGTAACCCTCTAATTATCTGTCATTAAAAAAAGCATTGCCAAAGCCAGTAGGTCTCGTCAATGTGTGAAAGTAAACAAAAAAGTTGTCTGATGTTCTGACCTTGTCATAGCACTTATTTTTTCTTTACTTGTCAGACATGCTGCACAGCAGCAGTTCTTCTGTACAACATGACTGAACAAACATTGACAAAGCCAATAGCTCTCACATAGGTGAGACCTAAGGAGATGCCGGATTCTCAGTACAGTTTTTGACCTTATCTTACCAATTTTAAGAATCCTTTTTTCATCAGACCCTTTTTGTCTGCTATGAAGTGTAAAGGGAATATACACCTCCCATTCACTTTTTTATCAATAACCAATTCAATCTAATCCAAAAGAACTACTCACTATCAAAGTAAAGTTTGAAATATTTATTACAAAGCCAAAAACAACTGAATGTACAAGCACCTCAGCAAGAGGTTAAGAAAGTAAATGGGAACTACTACAAACATAATCCTACGCATGAGTCTCATCCGACTCAGAATTAAAATGAGTGTTATTTCTATAAAAAAAGTATGTAGAAGCAATATTGAGAAAAAGGCTTTGGCTAATAACACATGCAGATTCAGTTGAGTACTTCATGTAATTGGATAGCAGAAGTGCTCCTGTTTAAAAAAAAGAGTGCTGGTATTGCACATTTCAGCCTTGTGGGAAAGATTAAGCTCAATACATTAGAAGAAAGTTATGGCACCAATTCAAGGATCAAGCCTATAGGTCTGATCCATTTATTATTTAACGTTATGACAAAGGGAATATGCCTGGCATATTTACTGTGAACAGCAGATGTTAAAGCCAAAAAGCATTTAAGGGTTCATTGTTATTAGACTGTGTTAAAGGTAGTAGAGAGGCATTGTGTTTATGTTTATGTTTAACCAATTTATAAAGAGCACTTAGACCAAGGTTTCATGGCGCTGTTGAGACTGTACTGAGTAGCCAGTTCTGAAATGGTAGCAGTGGGATAGGATTACTCGTGTGCCTGGGTAAACAGCCATGTTTTAAGCTGCTTTCTGAATTGGAGCAGATGGGGACAAGAACGGATCTCCCATGGGAGTGAGTGCCAAAGTTGTGGCGCCAGGTAGCCAAAACGGCTTCCGCCGTGCCGTTTGCGTTTAAACTTTGTGCTGACCAGCAAGTTTTGATGTTTAGAGCGAAGGTCACGGGAGGGAATGTATCTCACGATTAAGCTGTTAATAAACATAGGACTGTAACAGTTTAGGGACTTAAATGTGAGACAGGCGGTTTTGAAGGTGGCACGTTGGAGAAATGGGAGCCAGTTGAGCTTTTTTATCAGGGGTCTGGCCGATTGCCACTTAGGTTGTTGGTATATCAATCGTGCTGCCTGGTTCTGCACAAGCTGGAGTCTCTTGATCTGAGAAGATGGAAGGCCTAAATAGATTGAGTTTGCATAATCTAAATGCGACAGGACTAGGCCAATCACAGCTTGTATCAGTGCTGCCTGGGTGAGCAAGTGATGTATCTTCTGTATTTTACGTAGTTGGAAGAAACATTTAGAAACAACTGCTCCCACCTGGGTGTTAAGGGACAGGTCTCCATCAATAATCACCCCTAAGCTTTTTTCGGAGGAGGAAGGTTTAGGTGGATCACTGACATAATATAGAATGACAAAATATAGACTTACCAAAATATAGTCACCAAAATATAGAATGCCAAAATATCGAATTCCTATCTACAAGCAGGTAAGTACAAAAATATTGAATCCAAAATATAGTCTGTAAAAAATATAGTCAGTCAAAATACCGAATTTTTTTAAATGTCTTAAAAGTAATTTAAAATTAATGAAATAATAAATATAATTAACTAAAACATACTTAAAAATACTCAAATAACCTTAAAAATAAGATATAATTAATTTAAGTTATTAATAAAAAATGTACAATACTTTACCGTAGGATAGCAGGAGGGTAACATTTAATATTACCACTCCAGTGAGTGCAACAGTAGGGAAAGCGTTGGATAGCGTAAGGGTAAAAATTACTATTCCCACTCCAGAGAGTGCAACAGTAGGGAAAGCGTTGGATAGCGGGAGGGTAAAAAATACTATTCCCACTCCAGTGAGTGCAACAGTAGGGAAAGCGTTGGATAGCGTAGGGGTAAAAAATACTATTCCCACTCCAGAGAGTGCAACAGTAGGGAAGGCGTTGGATAGCATAGGGGTAAAAATTACTATTCCCACTCCAGAGAGTGCAACAGTAGGGAAAGCGTTGGATAGCATAAGGGTAAAAATTACTATTCCCACTCCAGAGAGTGCAACAGTAGGGAAAGCGTTGGATAGCGGGAGGGTAAAAATTACTATTCCAACTCCAGAGCGTGCAACAGTAGGGAAAGCGTTGGATAGCGTAGGGGTAAGAATTACTATTCCCACTCCAGAGAGTGCAACAGTAGGGAAAGCGTTGGATATTGGAAGGGTATAAATTACTATTTCCACTCCGGAGAGTACAACAGTAGGGAAAGCATTCGATCGCGTAGGGGTAAAAATTACTATTCCCACTCCAGAGAGTGCAACAGTAGGGAAAGCGTTGGATAGCGTAGGGGTAAAAAATACTATTCCCACTCCAGAGAGTGCAACAGTAGGGAAAGCGTTGGATAGTGGGAGTGTGAAAATTACTATTCCCACTCCAGAGAGTGCAACAGTAGGGAAAGCTTTGGATAGCGTAGGGGTAAAAATGACTATTCCCACTCCAGAGAGTGCAACAGTAGGGAAAGCGTTGGATAGCATAGGGGTAAAAAATACTATTCCCACTCCAGAGAGTGCAACAGTAGGGAAAGCGCTGGATAGCGGGAGGGTGAAAATTACTATTCCCACTCCAGTGAGTTTAACAGTAGGGAAAGTAATGATTTAATATATTATTAAAAATAAATTAAATATCAATACCAATAAAACATTAATTGAAATTAATAACCAATTTAATATTATGTAATAATTAATTAGAAATACAACTACATATTAGTTATTAAAAATTAATAACCTATTCATAATTATTCAACAACGAATTAATTTTAAATAACAAAAACTAATTAATAATAAAAATTATTACCAATTACAAATTAACAGTAAATTAATTATCAATACACAAAAAGTATTTTTAATATGTAATTAATTACAATTGCATAAGTTCCCACCCTATTCCCCTATAAACTCACATCCCACTACAGAAAATACATTAATACAATTATCATAATTATCAAATAATTAATTAATACAAAATAATTACCAATTAATACAAATTAATTTCCAATTAATAGAAATTAATTACCAATTAAAAATTAATTAACAATACATTTAAAATCAATACGAATAAATTAAAAAAATATTTACTTTATTACAATTAAATTACTTCCCACCCTATTCCCCTATAAACCCACAACCCGCTACAGAAAATAAAATTGAAAATTAACATAATTAACAATTAATCAATTAATACAAATTAATTGGCAATTAATAAAAAATAATTACCAATTACAAAATAACAATAAATTCAAAATTAATACCAATAAATAAATAAAAATATTTAATTAATTACAATTAAATTACTTCCCACCCTATTCCCCTATAAACCCACAACCCGCTACAGAATTAAATTACGCAAAAATTAAATAACATAAAATTCATTACTTAAAATACATTAAACATACATTACAAAAATTAATATACACTTTTCACACATAAACTAACATACAAAACACTTTAAAAAAAATTGATATTATTAAAAAATCGATATATTTAATGCCTATATTGTATATTTCGATATTTTGACTTCTATATTTTGAAAATCGATATTACTTACATCAAATTCGATATTTTTAACCACTATATTGTGTCCATTCGATATTTTGTCCATTCTATATTTTTACTTCAATATTATGTCCATTCTATATTTTGGAATAGATGTTATGACTGTTTACCGGTTTAGGTGTGTTAAGGTGTGTTACCTAAAATCACTCAGATTACCATTAGTCAGGGCCATCAGGAATAGCGGGTGCAGGGGTCAAGCGGGGGGCAGGCGGGTTCGCAGGGGGAGGGGAGGTGGAACGGGTTTAATACATACCGCTTCAGCTCCTGGCCGGGCCCTGCTCTCCTGCACAGAAAGCAGCCACAGGCAGCCTCCCCCCTTCAGCCAATCACAACGCCAATCACAGCGCTGCAATGTGAGTGTTGTGATTGGTGGAGACAGCGCCCAGTCCAGCGCCTACGGGGAGGCCATTTTCTCTATGTAGGCTGTTTGCAGCCTACATAAAGGAAAGTCAGAGTGTGCATGACTGGTTTGGTCGGCCACAGAGGGCTGACCAAACAGTCAGGTCCCACAGCATTGGGGAAGCCACTCCTTCCCGCCCCCTGATCTGCCCGCCCCCAATCAGGCATACCTTTCTGCTTTCTTGCAGTGCGAGAAGCAGAAACATAAAATGGTATTTAAAATACCATTTTATGTTTCTGCTTCTCGCACTGCGAGAAAACAGTGAGGCGACGCTCCACCACCCTAATGGAGGAGCCATCCCTGATTACCGTAGTAGGCAAGTGTTTTGTGCTTGTTCCCACTCTGACAAACCTGGAGAGGGGGAGTAGAACGTTTGAACAATGGTAATCTTCGTTTTGCCCTCTTACGAGGGTTGTTTTATGCTGACTCTCTTTTTGTATATATTTGTAATTTTATAACCATATGTCTGACTCGGTGCCTTGTGGGAGAGCTTGTGCTCACCAAGGTAGGCCTGAGTTGGATGTGATACCAAGCCAAGGATAAAGTCTACATGCTTCATTTGTGGTAAAAGTTATGTCTGATGCCATAGATCCTATCTATTTATGACACAGGCAGTTGGACAGTATTAAGCATTGTGAAAAAGATTTGTTAACCCCTTCGATGCTCATGACGAGCTCAGCTCGTCATGCAGTACACTGGTTGTGTGCTCATGACGAGCTGAGCTGAGCTCGTCATGAACAATGGGAATAAATCAGAAGTAGCACAGAGGGGGAATTGCTGCAGCACTGATTAAAACAAATACACCTTTAAGGGTGAATTGCTAGTACATCTTGTAACAGGATGTAGACAGATATTTTGTTGCACAGAATCGCTGAGATCACTGTAATAGGCAAAGGTTTCGTTGTTAGAAACCCCCACCAAATCCTGGGGTAGAAAATGTGAATATGTTTTCATTGAATTACTTAGTTACATTCTTATAAATATAAATATACTTTGTTAGTCAATCATTACATTGGTTTAAGCATTACAGGGGCAGTAAGGTGTCTGTTACATGTAACCAAAAATTATAGGGAGACGTTTTGCTACGGAAAGCACATTTATTAACATCTGAACAACAACATATGTGGCAAGTTATTGTTGGATTATCCTATGTGGCATATGGACTGCATAATATGTTATTCTCTTGTATTTGACATGATGTTTAACAATTGATTGGATTCTGCATGTGTCTTCACGGGGGAGCGGATGTTAAGGGTCAAGTAGCTGCTTCTAGTTATAGGAGTGGTAGAAGATTTGCATTGTGACAATCAGTATTATCCCCTCTTAGGAGGGATTGCTATTTTGTTTGGTTAACTGTAAATTCATATATTTGAATTTTTTGAGTCTATGCCTGATAGTGCCTTATGGAAAAGCTTATGCTCAATATAGTGGACCAGAATTCATTATGATGGCATAGGAGGAGGCTATAGGCTCACTGGGAAATTATGTCCAATGCCATAGTACTGATATTCTGTTGTGAATTTTTATGACAAAGGAGGTTAGCTATCTAATTTATTGTGAAAAGTATTTGATAAAGCCAATAGGTATTTTATGGTATATCATTATTCCGTTTTGTTAACACCTTGACCGCAGCGCGAATTCCACCCCAGAACTGGTGATTTATTGAGTGGGCGGGGTCCGCACATGCCCACTGTGACGATGGATGGCCGGGGGATGTACGACACATGGAAGGGGTTAAAGGCTATAGATAGGTATTGTTACATGAAATCTCACATAATACCATATCAGGAACATGCTCTGGCCTTGTTTACCCACTCTTACAAATTCTGGGTGTAGAAGAATTGCACTGTGATGGACTGAAACACCTCATTTTGCCCTGGGTCCTCCATCATAATATAGTTCTGTCATAAAGACTATTGATCGCTTCCTCCATTTCTAGGGTTTATTCCTTTTTGTTATTGTTGCATGAGAAACTGGATGCCGACTAGCTTTCGACACCATGTTGAATCTGTACCTGTAATATGCCTGATAAAGTTATAACCATTATTCATTATCTGCAAACCGGTACAGCGACTCCTTTATATATACCATGATAATATGCTAGACATGGCATACGTTTCTATGCAAACATGTTTGTTTTAAATAATACATTTGAAAAAATTACCTTTTCCAATCTCATGAAATTGCTTTCTGCATGACATTGTCTAAGATATACAAGCCTCTGAATACCTCTCCATATTTATATTCGTAAGTAATCGCTCATAGTCTCATGGTAATAGGGGGCAAGATGGCCGACGCAACGCTGTAGGGAGCAGTCGCACTCTGCTCTCTCTCCTGCCACATAGTATCATGTGGTAGTGCGAAGAAGAGGATGAGCGAAGAAAATGTTCATGTTAGAAGGCTGGTTGACGCAGTATAAACCTGACGAAGTCAAGGGGAAACGCCGCCTCGCATTGCTAATTGCTGCAATCACACAGAAGTGGAAGAAGTGGATTAACGGAGCCCTGCAGCAAAGCCTGAAGATGTCCAATCGTAGCAAGGGGGCGCCAGTAGCGTCAGCCACGGGTGCTATACCGAAGACGGCTGCCCCAGGTAAAAAGCAGACACCGGCTCCAGGGATCGTGGTATCTAAAGCTCAACAAAGGAAGAATGAGCTGGCTGGAAAGAAGACCCAAGCGGCGGATGTCGAAAGGAGCTCTTCCGGACTCCCAGTGGCAATGGGAGTCAGAAATCCAAAGAGCGCATAGATTTCCGCTAGTGTTGAAGAGAAATCACAGAGCCCAGCAGAATGTATTGCCAAGAGCAATGCTTGTGTTCGTAGGAAACTTTCTTGCAAGACAGGAGATCATGGACAGAGTAAGACCAGATGCCAAGAAGTCTTTCGATAATGTTACATTCTTTGCCAGACCTGACTTCTGTCATGTGACTGTCGAAAGAAGATGGAAGCTACGGCAGCTGATCTCCCCCCTGCAAAGTGTAGGCGCAGAGGCATATTTACTTTACCCAGCAAGACTAAAGGTTGTTAATAAAGGGCAGATAAGGGTATTCACGTCAGAGATCAAAGCAGGAGAATACTTGGCTGAGCTCACAGAGCAGAGAGGGGGAAAGAAATAATATTACACTGAAACTACCATAGAGCATGATACTATCATACTTCAGGTGACATATAGGGGTAACAGGGAAAGGCAGGAGAGAGAGGCGATCCTACAGCGGAAGAGGCCACACATAGGTCAGGATTGACCTATTTGCCCGTAAAAGGGGGGGAGGGAGTCAGGGGGAGGGGGGTGAGCTTGGGGGGGTGAGGGGGGGGCAGGACATATGGTTAAATACAACACGCAATAAGGAAATAAAGGAATATACTGCTTTTGAGGAAAGAGTACTGCAGGCTAAAACTCATGAGAATAAAAAGTGGAGTCAAGTGATGGAAAAATATAAGATATGTCGATGGCTCTGAGGATTGCCTCTATAAATATATGTGGTCTTAATAACGGAGGGAAAAGGCAGAGAGTAGCAGCAATGCTAAGAATGCTAAAATTAGATATAATTTGTCTCCAAGAGACACATATTGAAGGAAACAATACATTTTTATTGGAGCAAATGGGATTTGAGGTGTTAGCTTGTACTAGACAAGAGACCAAAACTAAGGGAGTAGCTATTTTAGCTAAGAAAGGGGTCTGTAAAATAAAAAGAAAAAAAGAAGATCTAAACGGGAGATGGGTTATACTTGAGGGTGAAACTAGCACAGGATGCTGCACACTGGTGTCAATATATGGGTCTACAGAAGATGACCCTGAGGTTATTGAATTCTTGGATCATGAATTGTCTCTTTGGCCAGAGCCAATTATTTGCTGTGGGGATTTGAATATAAATGGGCTGAACGGGTTGGGTAGGTCGGGTATGTCGGGTGGGGAGGTATACGGGGGGAGGAAGAAGAAGGTGTGTAAGGCTGTATGTGATTTTATGAGACATAATGCGTTGATTGATCTATGGGCACAGAGCCACCCACCAGGTACGGGTAGTACATATTACTCAGCACCTCATCGGTTGGTTGTCAGATTAGATTATTTTCTGATTTCTAGCACATTAGTAGATGGTAGTCAACTAGAAAGACTGCCTAGGATGTTATCAGACCATAACCCTCTGGTATTGACGTTACCAAATAAGATGGCAGAGGAGAGGAAGAGCTATAATTGGACCTTTGAGAGAGGACTTTTGAAAGATGAGGGTTATGTAAAAAGAATGGCAGCCTGGATTAAACAGTTCTGGGAAACTAATAGAGGGACAGCATCACCTGCTATGGTCTGGGACGCTTTTAAAGCAGGTATTAGGGGGGAAACCCTATGCTTTACGTTACAACGAACTAAAAAAGAGAGAGAGGAAATGGAAATTAGGATAAGGGAATTAAAAGATCTAGAAGACTCTCTAATAACAGCAATTAACATGAAGGAACCGTTGGAAGATGTACTGCTAAATATAGAACTGAAGAAGGCAGAGGCAGGTGAAAGTGTAACAAGAAAGGCTGCAGCTAGGTATTTAGCCAAAAGAGAGGAGGGATATGAATACAACGAGAGAATTGGACATCTCCTGGCTATTAGAACTAGGCAGAAGGCAGCGGCAGGAGAGATTAAGGAAATTAAAAATGAGGTAGGAGTGGTGGTAAACAAAGTAACAGACATACAGGATGTGTTTAAGAGATTCTATACGAAACTTTATGAGCAGGATAGTACCCGAACTGAACCAGAGATGGTAGAATATTTGAACATGATAACGCACCCAGTACTGGAAGGGGAGGAGAAGGAGAAATTGGAGAGGAGCTTTACAGTACAGGAGATCCAGGATGCTGTGAAAAGTCTACCCTGTGGGAAAGCTACTGGTCCAGACCAGATCCCGGCAGAATTTTATAAAATATTTTGGGATGTATTAGGGAAGGATATGCACGAGATTTTTATTCAGGTACAGAGGGGGGAGACAATACCGCACTCATGGGCAGGGGCTGATATCATTGTTATTTTAAAGAAAGATAAACCACCTCTAGAACCTGGGTCATATCGTCCTATAACACTAATGAATGCGGATGCCAAAATATACACAAAATCACTTGCACTTAGGTTAAGTAAAGTTATAGAGCACTTAGTTAGTACATCACAACATGGTTTTATTCCAGGGAAGGGCACTACACAGCACACAAGGCAAATGATCACAATTCTGGACGCTATGGAGGTTGCAGGGGATCCGGTCGCAGCTATATTTTTGGATGCAGAGAAGGCCTTCGACCGGGTCTCTTGGGACTATTTATGGAAGGTAATGGAGCAATACGGAGTGGGTAGAGGGTACATCAGAGCAATACAGGCTGTTTATTCCAATCCTACGGCCAGAATAAGAATAAATAAAGGGTATAGTGAGAATGTACAGATACAACGAGGGACGCGTCAGGGCTGCCCAGCATCACCGTTATTATTTGCCCTATATATAGACCCTATATATAGACCCCATTTTAAGGAGATTGGATGAAAACAATAGGATACCCCCAATTGTTCTGCATGAGAAGAGATATAAGGTATTTGCGTACGCAGATGATGTGGCTGTCATCACCAATAAGCCAGATATAGCAATTCCAGAGATAGAAAGAGAAGCATCAAATTTTGGAGAATTCTCAGGATATAAAATCAATAAAGGGAAGACCCAGATAGTGCAGAATAACCGGATGATATTCCAGGATAGTAGAGTTGTGAAGGAAGCAACGTACTTAGGAATAAAAGTGACGGCAGATCTGGACACGCTGGTAGACCTTAACATTAGACCATTATTAAGCAAAGTCAAAGAGAATACAGAAAGAATGCATAGATTACATTTGACATTGATGGGAAGAATAAATGTAATCAAAATGATAACATTCCCCAAATTTTTATACTTATTCAGGGCAATCCCGCTATATTTTGATCATAGTTGGTTCAATAAGATAGAAACTGTGGTGAATGCATTTATTTGGGCACAGGGCAAAACCAGAAGAGCATATAGACATCTTACAGTATCAAGAGAAAGAGGTGGGTGGGGCGCCTGATTTTAGATTTTATTACTGGGCGGTAGCTTTACAGTACTTTCAGGGATTAATAGGTGGTGGTAACTTCGAACAAGGAGGTAGGACACAAGGGTTTTTTAATGTTTACACAGTGTTGCTAGGGGATGGGGCAGTAAATGGATTCTTGAATACAGTTGATTTCACCTACTTCAAGCACACAAGATTCAAAACTCTCAAAGCCGCATATAATATCTGGAGGACGATTTCAAAGAAAATAGGGATAGGAAGATACAACAGGTACATACGGCTGTATAATAATAGATCTCTCCCGGGGGAGATATTTGGAGATACAGTAATGAAGGGGTGGGAGGATAAAGGGATCAAGAAAATTGGGGATCTATTGGATCAACAGGGCAGAATCTTGCAGTTTCAGGAGATACAAAACATTTTTAGGGTAGGGAATAATAGTTTCTTTAAATATCTTCAGGTTAGAAGTTACCTCGCAAATAAACAAGGCGGATCTTTGGGTTTCGGGTCATGCTGTTTAATGGATTATATAGAGAACAGTGAGCATTGCACAATTCGGTGTCTATATGCAGAATTGGGAAAGTATAAAAGTGATGACAGGGATAAATATGCGAGGAAGTGGGAGGGAAAAATTGGCTTAAAACCAGAAGGTTTTCAATTATCGCTTGATTTGGGTCGAACCACTTTATGCTCTACAACCTTACAGTCACAGCACTATAAAACTTTGTACTCATTGTATTATACGCCGGCAAGGATTGCACAATGGGGAGGTACAACAGGAATTACGTGTTCTAGGTGTGATGATAAGGATGCAGATATAATTCATGTATTCTCAAAATGCCCGCAATTGTATTCTTTAAAAAATGATATTGAAAAATTTATTGATGTTTCATTAGGATATAAAGTAAAGCTGACAGATGAATTATTGTTGTTGGGGGTGGAGACAGGGGAAGATGTTATTCCCATCGAGTTTATGTTTATGGTAGCCGCGGTATATCGTATATGTGTTGCAACATTATGGCTTGATAAAGCACCACCAACGTTTCAAATGTGGATTGCTAGACTATTGGCTACATATAATATGGAGAAAGCAATATATGACAGGAAAGGGAAAAAAGGAAGATCTCTGGGCAAGAGGATTTGGGACCCAATTGAGAATTGGAAAAATAGACCAATAAGGTAGGGAGGGGAGGAGGTTAGGTAGGCTTATGAAATGAAATAGGTCAGTATTTGTGAATGTTTAATTGAATAATGCGTGTTGTAAATGTAACCGTGATTTTTGAAGAAAATAAAAAATTTAAAAAAAAAAAAAAAAAAAAAAAAAAAAAAAAAAAATAAAAGTAATTGCTCATGCAAAAAAAAAAAAAAAAAAAAAAAAAAATATTTATATTCGTTCTGTAACAATAATGAGTTCTATTTTGAAATAAATATTTCTGGCGTTCTTGTCTCATGGAACAAATGCTCGGTACATCAACTGTGTGTTAAACTTCTAACAACATCAATTACATGGCAGGTTAAAAAATGGTACTAAAGATCATTCATCACATGTGCTGCTCGCATGCTTTCTTTGCATGCACCTGTTATAGAAGCCACCTAGAAACCACTTGCTTTAAGTTACTGTTAGGCCGCCTTCGCTTAATGTCATTGATTGCATGGAGTGCTTGTTTCTTTATGCTTTTGCCTTATGTGCCTTATGTGTTTGCCTTAGGCTTTCATTGCAGAGGCTGTTTGCACTTTTACTTATTTTCTGTTATTCTGTCATTTTGTCTTGCATATGGATTTTTTGCAGTGATGTTCTGATTTAAGTTGTTGAAAGTCAGTAATTATCTTGCTCCATTGTGCTGAAATGGAGAACCTTCTGCTGACGCTGTCATCTTCACCTGCTAGACTTGCTCACGAGGGCTCTGCCTGCTCAAAGCTTTAGAAATTGGAAAGAGAAATCAGGAAGGGCCTGCAGAGAACTCTGCTCCGCCAGCATAGTGTGCTGAGATTTCCCTACTCCGTGCTCCACTGAGAACGCAGAGTGAAGGGCAAAACTCAGACGCTACATCGGAGAAGAGTTAACCAGCCTAAATTGGCTCCCTGCCTCACCCCTCCTAGTAAAAAATACTTGCAAGGAAATTTAAAAGAAACAAAGTCACTTACCTGTATCGCAGCATCCCTAGGCCACCCTCCTCCTAACCATACATCTTGTGAGAAATGCGCATGCTCGCATGCATGCGCAGTTCTAGCAAGATGTAGGGGGAGGAGGAGAAGGGCAGCCCCGGGACGCCACAGTACAGGTAAGTGACTTTGGGCCAGATGTACGACCACTGGATTTAGTGCCTTGCAATTTGCTACAAACTGTGAGTCGCAAATAACGACTAGGAGGCGCTAAATCCAATGTACAACAGTGTCCCAGACACTGTTTGTGATTCCCAATGGGGTCACAAATTGCGAGGCTTATGAATATTAATGCCCCACTGCAAAATATGCGAGCCCATTGGGAATGATTGGACCTCCCAGGGATGGTGGCTTGCTGGGCTCAGCAGGCCACCATGTCTGGGACTGCTTTTCAATAAAGCAGGATTTTATTTTTTAAATACAGCCCGTTTTCCTTAAAGAAAAACAGGATGCATTTTAAAAAAAATGAAACGTTTTGGTTTCAATTTTTAAGGGCAGGTAGTCCCAGGGACCACTGCCTGCCCTTAACAAATATTTTCATAGCCAGTGACAAAGGGGAAGGGGTCCCCTGGGGACCCCTTCCCATTTGCGACTCTATTACCACTCTCTTGAAGAGGGTGATAATTTGCGAGTGTTTTGCAACCAAAATTGAAGTTGCAAAACATTGGTGTATGGCATTGCGGTCGCTATTAGGAAGGGACCACTGCTTCCTAATAGCAAGTTGCAAAACGTATTTAGCGAGTCGCAAATAAATTGTGACTTGCTAAATAGGTTTTGTACATGGCCCTGTAGGTTTTTGCATGCACAAACGTGTCGCAAACCCGTTTGTGCATGCAAAAACGAGTCGTACATCTGGACCTTTATTTCTTTCAAATTACTTTGTAAGGATTACTTTATTTGGGGAGGTGGAGGTGGGTGGCGGAGCGGAGTTCTACGGAGTTTTTCCCCAACTTCGTGGACCTCCACGTAGTTGCACTCCACCAGCTTTGCCCGGGATTAGAAATCAGAGCCTGGGCGTAGTTTACAAACCTGTCTTTCAAAATTGTATTTCCAACAATGACTAAGGAGGTTTATTCAGCCTTGTCAAGGGCCACGCAACAAGATCAGACAAACCCAAATCGTTAGTTATTCCAGAATTGCTGCCCTGGAATATTAGGCCGCGCAATTTAAAGAGTTGATCTGAGCTCAGCAGGTTTTTTTCTGCCACTACCAGTATCTGCTGCCAGGACAGATCATAAGGGGTCCAGGAAAGATTAACAGCTGTCATAGTTAACCCGCGGGCCAATGTGCACTGTTTTATGAGGCTGATGGTTGATGGTCTCCATCAGTAGCGGCACGTCCATAGAGGCAAATGAGCATTACCCCACACTTAGGAGCTGCCATACAATGCCTGTTCATGGCTGTGCAAAACAGTAAAAAACATTTATAAAGGTTATGTGGCTGCGGCCTGCGCCACACTGTTAGAGTTTTTTAGTGCAAGAGGAGGCGTGGTCCTCCTCTCGTAATGTAGATTAAAGTGCTGCTGTTAATTAATATGCACATGTCAGGCTGGACAAAAGCTTGGGTGAGTCCAACCTGACATGCTCACTTTAAAGGTTTCTAATGTCGCAGTCTTAGAGAGCCTGGGGGCAGAGATGCCAGGTATCTATTCCCCGATGGAGCGCTGGGTTTCCCTGCTCAAACCAACCCCGACGCTGCTAATAAACACTTAAAACAATTGTAATGCTTGATGAAAGGGTTTCAATGGTTTTGCATTTGACGCGTGAGGAACATCTAGTAACTAGTGGAACTGCAGCTCTTTGTAAAATTATTTTGATATTGGATACTATAATATTCACTGCCCACTGCTAATCTCGTCCAATAATCTTTGCAGGGCCTTTGGTTGGGATTGTGTTTTTGCCAATAACTGTGCTTGGGGTGGTCCTAAGAGGATGGGACCACCACTGAAGTTCAACAAAATGTGCTTTTTGTTTATGCTCTTTGTGTTCAAGCATCTGCTTGGTCCTCCCCCTAGGTTAGGGGGGACCCCAAAATCATCAGCTCTCTCATTGCCTACTGTTTTCATTGTAAAAGTTCACTTTCATGAATTGGTTATATGCTTTTAAGCATATAATATTGCGTTTTCAAAGCAGTTGAGACTGTTATTGATTTACCTGCTACGCTATGTGATTAAGCACAGTTTTGGTACTGTACTAACGTAGGGTAGTATTATGCCCAGGGTTAGAAATTACACCCCCACTTCCCACACAGGCCCTTGTCCTTTTTACAGGCACATACTAAGTTCACCCATCCTTAGGTCCCTATTAGCATGTCCATGCCAGTGGCTACTTGCCCTATTAACTGATACTCCTGCACAACATTTTGCCCAGAGGATATTTTTCTCGAAAGCAATTTCATTTGGAATTCTTTTAAATTCACATTTAGACAAAAGCACTGCTATGAGTTCAAATGACATAATTGCGAGATATTACTGTGTACACTAAGACGTTTTGCTACTGCCAGAGCCCAGACTCATGCTCTCCTCCATTCATTTTGACTGGGCTACGGTTCTGAAGGCCTCTCTCTTTGCTTGTGCTTTCCCAGCTGTAGAACAGGGTTTTATGAGCAGCTGATATGTCTCAGTCATCTCTTGCATCTTTTCTGATATCACGGCCACCTCTCTCCTTGCCATCAGGCAGATAAAACAAGCATTGGCATAGCCAATAGGTCTTGCCTTTGGGACTTTATAAGTATTTAATTCTGCAGCACAATATCCTTGGTGCAACATCTACTGTGCATGGCTAAACACTTAAAATGTCCCAAAAGCAAGACCTATTGCCTATGCCAATGCTCGTTTCCTCTTTCTGAAGCACACATAGGAAGAGGAAAATGGATGATTTTGGAGAAACTGAGATCTCTTCATTAAACTCTCATCACCACATTGTAAATTTGATGGTCATGGCTTCTGTGTCATGTTCTGTTAGTGGCTGCTTTCAGTAAGGTGCATATTTTGTGGATAAAAGCATTATCCATTAGTCAGCTACGAACAGGTGGTCTCCTGAATATGCATTCCATTAATTTCAAATATCTCTAAGCTTCTCACATTCACAAAACATTGACCAGAAAAACGAAAAATGTACATCAGTTCACGACAATTCATAACAAATCTGTGCCACTTTTGGGGCAGGTGTAGAAAGTTGTATAGCTGTGTAAGATAACAAGCTATGTACAGTTTTATTAAAATGGAATCACAGAGGCACATTTAAATCAAGGAAACAGCAATATAGACTTTTCATGGACTGCAATGCTCAATTGGCATCCTTTCTTCAAAAATAATCTATGATTCAGGTAAAGTGAACTAATATTACATGATTGTCTGGGCTCTGAAATTGTGTAGACATTTTTATGCATGCCTTGGCACTGCGGCTGTATGTAAGACATATTGTTAACATTTCTTTAAAATATACATGAATGGGCGTTGGCTCCAAGCAAGCAGAGGAGAGATTACCCTCTCACCTTATGGTATTGGCTATTTGGTGTATCGTTCCGCCTTCCAAGCTTTGATTGAAATGCACCAAGGACTTTTGGACATGTCAAAAGTCTTTCCAGTCGCCATGCTGTTTGTCACATTTACTTTCATATTTACTAAATGAATTCTATGCAGAAAGCAATCCTTTTCCTAATTTTTTCAAGCATTGTCAAAGCCTATTGGGCAAGCTTTAATGTACTAAGTATCATTTATGGATGCAGCTCATATTAACAGCATTTGTGCGTGCCTTTTATTACATGCTTTCAAACAATAAAGCCATATTTATTGGCTTTGTCAGTGCTTTTCCGATTTTGTTTCATTAAAGTCAGTATTTCCTAGATTTAGTTTTAGCTCAAGTAGGGGTGGGCCGTGAACTCCGCTCGACCAGCAGACTTTGCGTCGATTTACCACGTTTGCGCTCCACTGGGTGTGCAGAGTTTGGCAAAAAACTCCAAAGCAGTGCAAATACCCCCCCCCCCCCTTTTCCCCCTGTGTGACAGCCCGGGCTGAAACAGCTTCCTGTGCACACACACAGCACCCCGAGTACTTCACAGGGCTTTAAAAGACCATTCGCTTGTTAATGAGGCGTTGTTGGTTTTTCACCCTTTCTAGAGCCCCTGCATCGCCACTCTGACTAATGCTGGAAGAATTAGCACGTTACACAATACCAAGCCCTGTCAGCTGAAACCCCAGAGGAATCGGGTTTTTGCTTGCAGGAATCGGGAAGCGGGAGACTATCCTTGAAATTGGTAGTCTCCCGTCCGAATCAGAAGGGTTGGCATTTCTGCGGGTAGTTCTGATAATTCTCTGACTGGCAGTGCACTTGCAGGAGACAGAAAGTTGTTGGAAAGCAGGCATGAATATGTGTATCATCATTGTCCAGACCCGCCTAGACACCCTGTGACCTACGACAGTGGGTGCATCTCACTGAATGAACAGTCATGGTACTGTGGGTGGGTGAGGGTGTCCCAATATTTGTGAGTGAAATATGGTAAGTGTGTACATGTGAGAGAGACTGCAAGTGTCCAGGATACTGCTAAGATATAGTACATGAAACTGGCTGTGTGCGTGTGCACGTGGATAACAAAATTAATATAATGGACAGGGTATGAGGGTGGGTATCTGGGTGTCACACTGTGACATTGATATACAGCAAGTGGGTGGCAGTGAGAGAGAGTCAGAGTGCCTCAAGGACTTTGTACTAGAATAGGTATGTGTGAGAGGGCCTGGATGTGCATGTGATACTCTGGAACCGAAAACACGAAACAAAGTGTCCACAAATTACAGAGCAAAGGATGCACCCAGCGGCCAATCTCTGTAGTCAGAACCACCCTCTCCTCTGACCCCCACCCAGTTCACTTAACTCACAAACTGCTAGGCAATGTATGGGGAAGTCACGGAGCTGCTCTGAGCAGGACAGTGGGTGCTGCTGCAAAGACAGTGAAATGGCTTGAAGGATGTAGGGTTGGGGCAGAGTTGACTTTGCGGTTGGCTCACCGTCGGCCCAGCCCTGTCCCGAACCCACCCGAGAGGGCGTACCTTTCCAAATTCTGGTCCTTCCATGACACCCTAAGGGCATGTCTTTGACATCATGTACAAAGCTATAAGAGGGGCTATAAGAAGGGCTGTCTGCTGCTGCTCCTCCCAGTCAGATCATAGGATCGTATGAGGAGGTTTTGATGCTGTCCCTTCATCAACATCACTTTGGCAACTTTCAAGACCTTGTGAGCCCTGCAGAGCATCCTGCAGGCCGCAAGCACTCAGACCTGCCAGCTTCATGGCAGCGCTGCCAGGTAATCAAGCGCTAGTCCAGGAATGCAAGCTGTTGAGGGGATCTTCGAGGGGAAGGTAATGGCACGTTGGTCAGAATGGAAAGTTAGGTGGTGCTGGGCAAAGAGTGCTGGATGTATCGATGATCTGGAGACTAAGGGACCCATTAGGATGGTGGGTGGATCGCCCCCGCCAGGCCGGCGGTAGCCACCGCCGGCCTGGCTGGGGCCATCCGCCTGCCATCCTAGCCGGAATGACCTCCTGCCACATTAGTATGGCTGGGGGGTCCGCGGTGGACGGAAAGACCGTCTGCCACTTTTCCGCCCCAAAACGGTTTATATGGTGGCGGTGTCTATCAGACACTGCCAGCCATATTACAATGGGCTTTTTCAGATGCCTTCTGTGGCGGTAATGCCGACAGGGAAAGGCATGCGGAGTCTGCTTTGGGGGCCCGATGCGGGCCCGCATGACTCTGGGGTTGTGGGGGGTGCACATGGTCGGTACCTATGGTACCCCCCAACAGTTCCATGCACAGCATGGCAGGCACTGTGCGGTGCCTGCCATACTGTGCATGGAAGTGCACAGCATGCCTTCCTGCCATTGTGGCGGGAAGTGCAGAGTGCACCGAATGCCACAATGGCAGGAATGCTTGATGCACCCGCCACTGTGGCGGGCCCATCCTTATGGCGGGCGGTCCCTTTCACCGGTAGGATCCTAATGACCCCTAAGTGCATTGAGCACTGTGCACTTTATATGGACAAGGAGAGTTGGGTATAGCAATCGTGTCAAGTGGGCGGAGCATAACTACATGGTATTCCATGGAGTTTTTATGCAACTCCACGGAATTCGGCGTAGTGCAACTCTGCGAACTCTGCACACCCCTAAAAAGTTTAAGTAAAGCAACATGCATAATGTTTTTTGTAACTGTTTTATTTTCCAGCTTCAGGCCCTCAACAGTGCTGGCTCAATCTGTTATAGACATAAAATTTGCCAAATACTTTAGCAGGGCCCGATTCACAGAACTAATTTAAGATAAACTCCTAAACGTACTACCATTTTGGTGTTCACAGAAGGTACTTACTCATTTTTGTATTCCCAGAAGGCACTTCTGTGAATACCAAAATGAGTAAGTGCCTTCTGTGAATACCATAATGAGTAAGCACCTTCTATGAATACCAAAATGGTAGTAAATTTAGGATTTAGTTTTAAGTTAGTTATGTGAATCGGGCCCACAGCGAGTAACTGCCTTAAGAAGGTGGGTGTCTGTAATATTCAGTTCTTAATGTGCACATATATACATATTGTACTTATTTTTTCTAAGGTATCTAGAATCCGTAAATTGATTGGAGTTGTCTGGCTACTTATTTTAGTAAATAGTGATTTTTTTTTATATCCGCTGTGCAATGTAAATTCAACTAACATTTGAATAGAACTTGAATAGTATTTGCAATTTGCTTTTATCTGACTTAAGAAATAGGAAGACCTCATCTGTGCATATTTTTATCTTGGGATCTTTCTTCCTATCAGCTCTGAATTGAAGACTAGGTTCTTATATTAGCAGCCAATGGCTCAATAAGTAAAGCAAACCGTAGCTGTGAGACTGGGTCTTGACATGATTGCACTTTTCCTACGCAGTTTCTACATTCATCGTTATTCCGGCTGTATGATCTTTACATAGGAATTTTATCAATCTCGTGAACTGGAAGGGCGATGGCAAAGGTTCAAGTGTTTACAATGGAAACCCTAGACCTGATGGCCCATCTGCCAAAGGCAGCCAGATCATAGTGGCTGTCCTTAGATTTCCCAGACATGGAAATTAATCTATGGCGCTATTTCACAGTGGGAAAGCTTGCTGCACCCTAGGGCCATTGGGCCCGAATCACAGAACTAACTTAAGACAAAATCCTAAACGTACTACTTTTGGTATTCACAGAAGGCATTTAGTAGTCTTAAGTTAGGATTTTGTCTTTAGTTAGGATTTTGTCTTAAGTTAGGATTTTGTCTTAAATTAGGATTTTGTCCTAAATTAGAATTTTGTCCTAAATTGGGATTTTTGTCCTAAATTAGGGTTTTGTCTTAAGTCAAGATTTTGTCTTAAGTTAGGATTTTGTCTTAAGTTAAGATTAGGAAAAAATCCTAATTGAAGACTACTAAATGTCTTCTGTGAATACCAAAAGTAGCAAGTTTAGGATTTTGTCGTACGTTGGTTCTGTGAATCGGCCCCATTGTCTTTATGTCTTTCACAACCTTACTCCATTTTTGATAGTTTCTTTTTGGAAAACAAAAACCTTTGAAGAGATAAGCCAAAACAACATAGCTCACGTTAGACAAAGTGCTTTGACTACATTGGACCTAATGCATTGGTGAATGTATTGAAAACTGTTAGATCACTGCTAGGCAGCTGCACTGCTATGAAAAACCCTATTAGAATTCTGAAGGGATATTGGTAGGTGCTGACATTTGATGAGCATCTTACACACTTCAAACCACGTCCCACTTAATGGTTGGCAGAAGGTAGGTCAAGGGAAAGGGGGCTGCTATTGAGCCTCACTTCTACCATAAGCTTTGGAAAACTTTACAAACTTTTGCAATGCTAGGCAGATCATTTGTTTTGCTGACAATAACAATGCTTCCATAATAAAACAGAAGCACCCATTTTAACTATATTTAATTTATTTTGCTGTTGAGACTGAAAATTCTGTTGCCAGGTAATGGACGTGTACACCTGTCTCATCTCCAGCAGGAGAATGGAAGACTATGCATCAAACTGCAGAGACCCTTGGGGAAATCTGCTGTGTCTGAAACGCCGAGGGCACTGGGCCACTTCGACTTGGGATAGCCATAGTGAAACTTCTAAGACTTGTATTCTCTAGCAGGACCTAGCCTGGATGTTTTCTCACATAAACGGAGAATAACCTAATTTCTTAGCTAAAAGAGTAAGACGTTGGTGGCCTCATGGCCATGCTACAATACAGACCTGATGAAGAGTGTAATATTATTTAGTGTGTATTGCATTTCACTTTGTGTGTATTTTTAAATAATATTTTTTTATAAAAGCGAGTATTTGGCTGGATATTTATTGATTGAGGTTGCTGAATGTACGTTGAGTTGTTTGCCTGTGTACTTCTTGCTTCTACATCCTCCTAGTAAAGCCTTGGACTGCTCGACTCGCAAAATCACTGAAATGCAAGTGTTGAAGCAGTACTTGGCCTAGTTGCTCAAAGCCCACAGTAGGTGAGGTCCAGAGACATCAGGAGTAAACAGCCTCAGCCCCCATGATTGGGTTCAATAAGTCCAGCTTACCCCCATGCCATTTTAAAGGAGTTCTGACAATTGCCAGCAAACAGTGGGGCCTCAAATGATTATGAGTCCACGGTGTAGGTGTGGCATTAGCCATTTCAGATTTACGCCAGTAAAACTATAAGTCTAGTATTTATAGGAATAAACTTTGTACGTATGAATAATGGAGAACATAGGGTTAGGAATAGACCTTGGTGCCGTGTCTGTGGATCATATGAAGGGATACAGATCTAGACTCACTCGTGTACAGTTCAGCTACTGTGAGCTTAACTCACCCTTTGTCTTAATTGCGTAGTATACAGCATTAAACAGTGTGCATGGTTGCATGTGTTCAGTAGAAGGTATGTGCATATGGGACAGAGGGTGGAACCTTTCCAGGGGTAGGGACAGACAGGTTCTTGTGGATTTCATCATTCACTAGTTTGAAACACTGAGTGAAAGGGAGTTGGTAAACTCAGGGGAGGGAAACATGTTAGGAACCCAGGAGGAGAGGGAGTCAGGCTCTTGGGTGTCAGGCTCTTGGGTCCCCTTGGCACAGATCTACCCAAAATTCACATCGAGTGTGTCCCCTAATGCCCGTTTCAGAGTTTCCTAGATACCCTCGCCTCTTTAGTTTCTAGAATATACCAGGTGTGCAAAGCATCTTGAATTTATAGGGATCCGTTCTCACCAGTTCCAAGAGGAAATCCCTTGGGAAGGTTGAGTCTAGCAGAGACCCTGAACTTGCAATTGCCTCTCCAGAAGCTGAGGCTAGCTCATCAGGAACAAGAGGAGAGGAGGTGGGAGAGAATTGAAGAATGGGTCAGGAAGAAATAATTGCAAGAGAGCAAGGAGAAGCAGAAATAAAGTGAGGAGAGGGCAGAGAAAAGGGAAAGGGAGTTGGAGAGGGAAAATATAGCCTTTGAAAGAGAGAAGCTTAAGATGGTAGCTATGACAATTCCATCTGGAATAAGTGACTATCTTAAGTTTGGG
The DNA here is from genome assembly GCF_964263255.1 of Lissotriton vulgaris. Lineage (NCBI taxonomy): Eukaryota > Metazoa > Chordata > Amphibia > Caudata > Salamandridae > Lissotriton > Lissotriton vulgaris. The sequence goes on from NC_141685.1 coordinate 383,611,897, forward strand.
CTAGGTTGACCGTGTGTATGTGAAAGCTCAGAACATATTGGAGTGGTTTGTGACCTTTGAGTTCACTTGTATAGTGCAGTCCTTGAATGAGGTGTTTGAAGCAGCTGAATTTATGAGGTGCCATCATTGAAAGGATTCCTGTGGCAGACTAGATGATCTATGAGCGAATGAAGGAAGCTCCGATTCGAAGGTTTGGACTAAAACCAGATCAGTACCCTTCACAGGTTCAAGTAATGCAGGAGAGAGGATGGTGTTCTATTTGAGGCATGACTTCAGGAAGTTTTGTGAGACTTGAATGAGTGGGTAAAGGGATGGCGGTCAAGGGTTTTCAGTCCCTTAACCAGTTGATAACATTGTGACTCATGGAAGAGTACTCTACCCCACTTAGCCACTGGAGAAGTGTGGCTCAATGGTTAGAGGCGGCAGACCCGAAAGCTGAGATCGGCCCGGGACCATGGTTCGATTCCCAACGCGGCAGGGTCTTGGGTCAAAATGTCCGCAGGCCTGATAATTCTCGCCTAGGCGCCTACTCTAACATTGGGTTCCACTCTGCAACTCTGGGCATTAGCTTGCTTAATCTTCACAATGGCCCCTTCAACGCCGGGGATTCCTGGTCTCACCTTGGGGGTGCCCAGAAGGGACCATCTCACAGGGAAAGCCAGGATGGGTTCCCCCGCAGTATACAGCTCCGGGACGCCCGCGGTGTGAGCAGCTGTGCGCTTTACAAGTATACAACATTTACATTTACATTTAGGCAATGCCTGTCAGACCAAATTGAAAAACATCCAAGGAAGCAGTGTTGGCTGGCAAGTGGTTCACTAACCGGGTGAACAAGGTTCTGTAACAGCATGATTCTAAGCCTAAGGGAGAGTGGAGTACTCCCCAGTCTGGTGCCAAACTGAGGGTGAGGGCTTGAGTAATTCCCAAGGGACCCGAAGAGGGCTCAGGAGAAATGGGAATGTTAATGGTGTGTCCGGTAAAGAGCATCATGAGAAGGGAGGACAGGGGCGTTTTTAATTTCAAGGTGCTGACTTGCTATAAGCGCTACCAGGTGAAAGAGACTGCCAGGTGAGAGACCCTGTACCAGTTGCGCCTGTGATAGTGAGTATTCTTCACATGCCTGAGAGAACCCAGGGGGGTTTGGTTGCACTTAAGTTAGTGGATATGGACATCTGAGAGATGGACCCAGATGCTCTGAAACATATTCATCCGAACACAATGTAGTTTGTGCAGGAGATTAGTGTCAATGCGGGAAAGGTGCCTGCTTCCGCACTATGCCTGAGAAGAAGGACCTTACACCATAGGAGATTCATCCTGGTACCAAGAATGCAGGCTCCGCAGCCAGTGGAGAGGGCATGGAGTGTCTGTATGTTCAATGTGTAGATTGAGCTCAACTGCAAGGCAGCCATGGTCAATATTGGGGTAAGCAAAAAGCAAGGTGCAGGCTGCCTCTTGGGCAATAAGTTCATTGCTACTGGTTTGGTTTGAGGACCAAAAGACGTTATTGCTTGGATCACACCAGCTGTATTGAATAGAGAACAGGCTGCACGTATGATTCTGGAGGAGATTGGAACCATTCCCACTTACAAGGTAATTTGCAGGGAAGGGCAGGAGGGAGGAATAAGGCAATGTTAGTGCCTCTACCTGCTCTAGGTGTTTAGTTTATGTGAGTATGAATAGACATAGTTGTTCCTTTTGACCCCCCCTCACAGACTGGCAACAAGTATATCTTGGTTGTGGTGGATCATGCTACCCAGGTACTCTGAGGCAGTACCTCTGCAGGGTGTGACTGCATAGATGGTAGCAAAAGGTCTCCCGGGGATTTTTTCTAGGGTGGGATTTTCTAGAAATGTAATCTCAGACTGGGGAACCAATTTCTTCTTGTCTTTCATTAGATAGATGTGGGAGCTAGCTGATGTGATAAACCAGTTCTCTACAGCATACCACCCACAAACCAATGGTTTGGTGGAGCTGTTTGACAAAACACTGAGGATCATGATAGTAACTGCCAGAGAACCTCAGGAAGAAGTGGGGCCTTCTCCTACCATGTCTCTTGTGATCTTACAAGGAGATTTCATGGAAGGGGAAGAGTTCAGTCCCTCTGTACTTGTGTATAGACACATGGTTCACCTCACTTTAGTCAGGGAAGGTGGGAAGGCACCTTGGCACCTTAGGGTCTCCACACAAGGATGTGGTGCACTATGTGATTGGCCTCAGGAAGGTGATGGTATAATACATGAGTAAATCAAATAAAAACCTTCAGGCTGAATAAGTGTTGTTGAAGGAATTGTACAAACAGAAAGCTATGCTGACTGGGTATAAGGAAGGTTAGGAAGTGTTGTTGCTAAAGCCTATTTGTCCCGGGGTTTTGGAGAACAAATAGTGTGGACTGGGCCATACAAGAGAGTTCAGAAGGTATCTGACGTAAACTACTTTGTGGACATAGATGCCACTAGGGAACCCAAGAGGGAGAGGCCTTACTTCTGGAGAGATGACAGTGAATATCATGTAGGCATGTGTGACATTATCCTGGAGTAATTGGCCAAATGTTGGTATGTCTAAATAAAAAAACGTATGTAAAATCGCTGAGATTACCCCATTACGCTACACCTCATAATTTTGTGGAGAATTTTTAATGCAAGATGTACCATTCGGGTAATTTTTGAACATGTCATTTACGGTAGACTTGACGTGGCTTATGTCCCCAGGAAAATGACTATTGTCCCTTTTACATCAGGACCTGTAGTCAGAACCACCCCCCTGGACTAAAACATCCCGATCTGTACAATACGTGAAACCATCTTTGTGTTGTATTCGCCAGGACTAGATGAATGGATGTAGCATGAGTGGTGAATGAGATCAAATAGAATAGGTTGGTTGGTGATTGAAGTGAGTGAGCCTGAATGTGTGTTGTGTGGCCGTTACTGGGTAGGATAGAATTTTTCTTATTTATTGCTTGCTTATCCATGTCTATTTTACTGATGATCTATTTTGTACATATGAGACTTTAAAAGAAACTTTATATTTATATCACTGTTATTCTTTATATGGAAAAAAAATTATAATAAAAAAAGAAATATATTTTCAAATATGAATTGTTTTGTTTATCCTTGATTTGACCATGTGATTGTATTGTGTTATGTCAACCCCTAGGCTAATCACCCCTTTACCTACATCTGTTGGACCCCTTTGTTAGGGCCTTTATATCCTAAGGCAGGGTTTTCGTTCTTTCTATTTGTATTGGTTTTTCCCCCCATTACCTGCCTATATCCCAAAGATACCCTTGGGGAACCCCCTTCTGTGTCTATTCAATGCGGGAAAGGTGCCTGCTTCCGCACTATGCCTGAGAAGAAGGACCTTACACCATAGGAGATTCATCCTGGTACCAAGAATGCAGGCTCCGCAGCCAGTGGAGAGGGCATGGAGTGTCTGTATGTTCAATGTGTAGATTGAGCTCAACTGCAAGGCAGCCATGGTCAATATTGGGGTAAGCAAAAAGCAAGGTGCAGGCTGCCTCTTGGGCAATAAGTTCATTGCTACTGGTTTGGTTTGAGGACCAAAAGACGTTATTGCTTTGATCACACCAGCTGTATTGAATAGAGAACAGGCTGCACGTATGATTCTGGAGGAGATTGGAACCATTCCCACTTACAAGGTAATTTGCAGGGAAGGGCAGGAGGGAGGAATAAGGCAATGTTAGTGCCTCTACCTGCTCTAGGTGTTTAGTTTATGTGAGTATGAATAGACATAGTTGTTCCTTTTGACCCCCCCTCACAGACTGGCAACAAGTATATCTTGGTTGTGGTGGATCATGCTACCCAGGTACTCTGAGGCAGTACCTCTGCAGGGTGTGACTGCATAGATGGTAGCAAAAGGTCTCCCGGGGATTTTTTCTAGGGTGGGATTTTCTAGAAATGTAATCTCAGACTGGGGAACCAATTTCTTCTTGTCTTTCATTAGATAGATGTGGGAGCTAGCTGATGTGATAAACCAGTTCTCTACAGCATACCACCCACAAACCAATGGTTTGGTGGAGCTGTTTGACAAAACACTGAGGATCATGATAGTAACTGCCAGAGAACCTCAGGAAGAAGTGGGGCCTTCTCCTACCATGTCTCTTGTGATCTTACAAGGAGATTTCATGGAAGGGGAAGAGTTCAGTCCCTCTGTACTTGTGTATAGACACATGGTTCACCTCACTTTAGTCAGGGAAGGTGGGAAGGCACCTTGGCACCTTAGGGTCTCCACACAAGGATGTGGTGCACTATGTGATTGGCCTCAGGAAGGTGATGGTATAATACATGAGTAAATCAAATAAAAACCTTCAGGCTGAATAAGTGTTGTTGAAGGAATTGTACAAACAGAAAGCTATGCTGACTGGGTATAAGGAAGGTTAGGAAGTGTTGTTGCTAAAGCCTATTTGTCCCGGGGTTTTGGAGAACAAATAGTGTGGACTGGGCCATACAAGAGAGTTCAGAAGGTATCTGACGTAAACTACTTTGTGGACATAGATGCCACTAGGGAACCCAAGAGGGAGAGGCCTTACTTCTGGAGAGATGACAGTGAATATCATGTAGGCATGTGTGACATTATCCTGGAGTAATTGGCCAAATGTTGGTATGTCTAAATAAAAAAACGTATGTAAAATCGCTGAGATTACCCCATTACGCTACACCTCATAATTTTGTGGAGAATTTTTAATGCAAGATGTACCATTCGGGTAATTTTTGAACATGTCATTTACGGTAGACTTTGTACCCAAACGGACTGTTTGGGTAATTTTTCTGCTTGAAATTACAAATACTAAATGCAGAGTTTTAAATGCCAGCAGCTGTTCCTTTAACGTGGGTGGTCTCTACAACTTTCAGGTAGACATTTTACCTGAGCAGACCATTCAGATGATTTTTTAACACAAAACTACTAATTTGAATGCAAACTGAAGTGTTATGAACATGAGCATCCAGAAATCAACTAAAAATTATATTTTCAGGTAACATTTTCCTTAAACTTACCGTGTGGGTAATTTTGGTAGTGTGAGATGCATCTCACAGAATTATGCGGAATTATTCATTATTTTATGGGAATTTGTCATAATTGCGCTACACAAATTTAGATGACTTAGGCCCAGCCCTAATAACCTGGCTCTGGCAGAGAAGGTTGAGGAGTACATTGAGGTGCTTCCTCCCTTATTGTATTGTGACAAGGGGTGGGCGGAACCCAAGGAGCTTCACTCCATGGAATTCCACATAGTTACATACAAAAGTTCCATTGACAGGCAGAAAATATGTACTACAATCAGTCCTGAAAAATTAGCAAGGACAACAACATTTGATGTGTAAGAGTGTGTTGCTATTCATGTTGATTTTTCTGCTGCTCGAGTAGATAATCTATTTGAGTGACAAGAACCAGCCCTTTTACTGTGACTGCCCGCGACCACCCACGTTAGAAAATCTAAGTAGGAGAAGACTAATCTCACCCGTGCTTGCCAGTTTGCATTTTTGTATCCGGCCATGCAGCGATTTGTAGAATTTGACTGGAACTTCATGATACTAGAGAAATGCAGAGTCGCCAAATTCTGCCAGTTTCCTGGGAGGACTAGAACATTCCGCCCACCCCTGATGGTGACATGCAGGATGGTACTGTGGTGGGGGGTTCAGTTCGCTGCTGAGTTAATACCTGAGCAGAGAGTGTAGAGAGGTTTTGGGATGGTATTCCAACCTCACTTCATGGCTCCAGGAGACACAAGATACCGTCTTCAAGTTAAAAACAGGTTGTACAGAATGTCTGAATATCTGACCCAGCTCAGGGATGCATTAAAGTGGAATTTGTCAAGATGCTGGACCTGGGGGTTGTTAAGAGATCTTGAAGTCTGTGGTCCAGTCCTGTGGTACTAAAACCCAAGTGAGGGCCAAATGATTTGCAGTTCTCTGTGGAATACCATGACCTCAATGAGGTGACAAAGACTGAAGCCCACCCAATCCCAAAACTTTATGAACTAGTGGATCCGTTAGGTGCTGCAAATTACTTAAGCACCTTTGATTTGACCAGTGCCTACTAGCTATTCCCCTTGACACCAAGTGCCAATGAGAAGGCTGCATTTTCTACACCACAGAGGTTGCATCAGTTTAAAGTGATGCCCTTTGGGTTGAAGAATGTGCTAGACAGTTTTCAGCACCTGGTGAATCATGTTCTTGAAGGACTGGAGGAGTTCTGTGAGGCCTACCTAAAAGACACTGCTGTATTTAGCAACTCATGGCAGCACCACCCGAGACATTTAACCAGGATACAGAAGGTAAGATTGATCATCAAGGTAACCAAGTGTCAGTGGAGCAGGCCTGTGTAGCCTATCATGAACATCAGATGGGGAACTGGAAGATCCACCTGTTTGATGCCAAACCTCAGTCTGTAATTGAGTCGGAATTGCCTACTACCCAGACTGAAGTGAGGGTCTTTTTAGGACTCAACATGTACCTCAGAAACTTTGTGATGAACTATGGAAGTATAGTTGCCCCGTTGACTGCTTTAGCCTCTTGGCAGCACCCCAGAAGAGTGATCTGAACTGAGGGGCATCAAATGACATTTGAGGAACTGAAAAATGCACTATGCAATGCTCCAGTACTATGGTCAGCCTTTCATTGTATAGACAGTTGCTTCTGACAAAGGAGTTGAACCTGTACTAGCTCAATTGGATAACAAGGGTAGAGAGCGTCCAGTAGCCTTTATTAGCAGGAGGTATTATCCAGGGAACAGTCCTAGGTGGCTATTTAGACAGAGTGCTTCGTGATAGTGTGGGCCTTGCGTAAGTTTCACACTTACTTTTCTGCAACTAGGATTGTAGTGAAACTGATCATAAGCCATTGAAGGGGCTAATGGCTATAAAGTGAGAGAATGTTGAGATGGTATGTCTGTTTGTAGAGGTTAGATTTTGTAGTGCAGCACAGACATTGATTGAGCTACAAAAATCCTGACTTTCCTGCTGGTTTTTACGATCTGATGACCCAACTTCTCCAGGTTAGGAGTTGGTTCATTGCAGACTAATCTGGGAGTGGCAACGCCTGTGGAGAATGAGAATAGTCCAAGATGGCTGCACCCCGAGAGCTCATCTAATCATAGACATAGAAACAGGGTTGTAAACAGAAAAGACACTGCATCACACATATATGCTATCAATGTAGCCGGGGTGGAGAATCCTAAGTACGCATGTGAGTTTTGGTTGGCCTGAGACGGCCGGCCAAACACACATGAGCACTTAGGGAGTGCACCTAGCACTCCTCCTCCCCCTCACATGCCTTGGCCTCTCCCTGTACACGCTGACAGAGCCAGCGGCTTCAAAGTAAAACTATATTGAAATGTTGCTTTATTTTTTTGTTGCTGGCTTTTAGCCAGTGGGGCGACGCTCCTCTGCTATTGCGTAGGGGCTGCCCCTGTATGAAAGCAAAAACAGGGCTGGACTGGCCGTAGTGGGCACCGGGCGTTTCTCCGGTGAGTCGCCAGGGTGGCGGCTGGTTTTGGAACCCTGGGGGGCATTTTTGTTACCTGGGGCCGATTTTGCAGCTTAGCTGCAATATCAGCCCCTGTAACAAAAGCAGCAGTTGGAGTGGTGCTTCCAACTAGCTCCCCTCCCCCCAATGTCCTCTCCCCCGGGGGCCGGCGGGCTGTTTGCTAGGGCAGGTATTGGGTCCCAGTCCAGCCCTGAGTACGAAGCACTTTTACTCTTGTCTGTTGGTGAGGTTTGTGGTCATTGACGGACTTGGATTTCCCTCGAACCAGTTCTTTAGATGAGCCGGTATTTTCAGGTACAGAGTACCTGCACTTCTTTAGTTGCAAAGTGAGAGTACTCGCACTTCTCGCTGCTGCACTTCATTTAATCGGAGAGTACTGGCACTTCTCGGGTGCAAACCGGGACTCTAAGAATTAAGGGCCATATTATCAAGGACCGGTGTTAAAATTATCGCTGTTTTATCAGCAGGAAATTGCTGATAAAACGGCGATAACGGGCTTGATAATACGCCCTTGTTTATTCCCATAGAAGCCCATGTTAACACCAAAACATGGGCTTCTATGGGAATTAACAAGGGCGTATTATTAAGCCCATTATCGCTGTTTTATCAGCAGTTTCCTGCCGACAAAACAGCGATAATTTTAACACCGGCCCTTGATAATATGCCCCTCAGTACCTGCACTTCAGCATTTCCCAGACCCCCCAGGATATTGCGGCATGGATTAGCAAATTTAGCGGCACAAATTTGGAAATTTAGCGGCACAAATATGGAAATTTAGCGGCATTTTTGCGGCACTTTATTTTACTCATAATCCTTCATTTTCAGCCTGAAATCAATGGTAGGTGTTTTAGCAGTCTCTTCCACTTTGAAATAGACATGTTTAAAGTGTCTGCAGCTCTACGTAAGCACAGCACCAGTCCTAACCTCGTGGGAGGGAGCTGTATTTATCCCTGACATGTTCTAGTGGCATGTATGCACCCCTATTGGGGCACTGCTGCCTACGGATCCGAGAGGCAGGACACCTCTTCCTCAGGCACCCTCTTTTGCCAATTGCGGGTGCCACTGATGCCCTGCAACATTGGTAGCAGCATAATATTTCTTTTTTTAAATTTGCTGCAAAGATATTGCTAACAGATGACAAATGTGACAGTAAATCTGTTCTAGGTTACTCAATTGGTTACATAGAGGCTGCATTTTAAAATATCTTACAGGGTTAAGATACCTGTTGTAGAGACCATTGTGTGCCCTGCAATTTCGATGGGATTTTAACAGAGGTAAGATAACTTTTGCTCCCAGCTGAATATTGAAATAAGAAAGCCCTCCTACTGCCTGCACGTTGCGGCACCCAGCCGAATACAAACCGCTTGCAGGCGCTGCTGAGTTATCAGACACCAGGACAAATTCAGCATTTTTCTCTGGGACATCTGCCGATAGTGAGATCAGGTGGATTCCCCCTACTTTCCTGCACTGGTTGCCATCTCCAAAGAAATTGATAATTCATGTAGCCTGATAATTGTAGTTTTCTTGTTGGTTACGTTGAACAGTGCATTCTGCACAGACAGGAAACCATTCATCATGCAGCAACAAGGTTCAATGGCCACTGCCCGTCTTTCCTTTCCTTGGAATTTTGTGAGCATGAGTATTGACACCCTGATGCCTGCAAAGGCCTATCCAATAAGGAACACATACTGACATTGCAGACAGCTGTACTATCAACACAGACCTAAAATAATTCTTTTATTTCCATTTCAGTCATTGACTCGTTTTCTTGCTTTTCTGTTATTTTTCTCAATCCTTGTTGCTCCTCTTCCTTTACTCTGTTTTCATTGCTCCTTCCCTTTCTCTTCTCTTTATTCCCTTCCTCCCCTTTCTCTTTTCTCATTTTCAGTTTTGTTCTTGATTCCATCACTTCTCATCCCTATAATTCCCCCTCCAGTGCTTCTTATCATTCTCTTTCAAATTGTCTTTCCTCCTTACTCGCTCAGGTTCTCTTCATTGTTTTTTCTCTCTTTTTCACTCCAATTTTCTGCCTCGGTTCTTTTCAGTGCATAGCTCTTCCTTTCATGCCTTTCCCTCCTGCTTTCAGTTTGTCCTTCCTGCCTCTCTCGTGCATTCACTTCCAGCACTTCTCCTTTGCCTTCCAATGTCTTCTATCTTTGTCTCTCGTTTATATTAAACTCCCCACCTCTCCTCCTCTTCTCTTCCCTCCTCTTTGCCCCCCTCCCCCACTTCAGCTCTCAAGAACTCATAGCCCCCTCCATTTCCTCTCTGGGAACCTTTTACTCATTCTCCTCGCAACTCTATTCTCCTGTCCCACCGTTCTCTACATCTTGTACTCTTTCTCCCTTCTATTCCCATCTCTTCTGTTCCTCTTTTCCCCATCTCAACCTCGTTCTGCCCCCCTCAAGGCCTCTCCCTTCCCTCCCCTCTTTAGCCTTGGCCTCCTTTCGCACACCTAATTCTTCTATCCCATCTCTCCTTTGCCATCTCTATCTTCCTCCCACCCTCTGCAACTCACACTTTCCATTTCTTTCCAACCTTTCCCTTTCTAGCTCCTTCACTCTTCCTTCACATCTCACACTTCTCAGTCTCCCCTATCGTCTCTTCACCTTCCCCCCTCCTCCAATCTCTCTTCCCCTCGCCTCTACATCATCCAGCCCTCCCCCGTTCGGGCCCCCTCACGTCTCATTCACAGCTCCCCCCTCTCCACGCTGCACATCTTTCCGTTCCTCGCAATTTGCTCTTCATTTAAATGCCCGCAGTTGCCGCTGGTCATATCAGCCCACCTCCCCCACGCCTCCTTTGCCTGCTCCACCACACTTTCTTTTTTTTTTTTTTCGGGTCCGAGGGAGGGGGCAGCAGGGGGGCCCGGCCTTTGTTAGAGGGGTCTCCGGCTTGTATCCCGCCTCTGTGGCTCTGTCTGCAGCCTGCCTGCTCCGGTCACTTCCTGACGCCGCTGCGCCTGCCTCTCTGCTCTGCTCCACCACACGATGCACAGGCTGTCCGAAATCTCACTTTTCCTAGAGATTCACCATGGGTGGGAGGGGGACGGTGTTACTTCTAGGAGTAAGCCCCCTGTTCCCAACGAGGGCGATGTGTAGGAATACACACGTGGGGGCGGCATACCAGCAGGTCGGGCGAGATCTGCTAAAAAGACACTTCCCCCCAGCTCCTGAAATCATAGACGGACATTATTGTAACTGATGCCTGCAAAGGCCTAACAAATATGCCCCACATTTTGACATTGCAGACAGCTGTCCTGTCATCACAGACATCTAAAAGGGGCCTCCTTCCCAGCGCAGACCAACCGTCCAAATTTCGCGGGCAGTTTTGTAAAAATCGCGGCATTTTTACAAAACTGCCGATTTCGCGATTTTTTTGCAAATCGCGAAATCGCGAAATCCTGGAGGGTCTGATTTCCATTCAGAGAACTGCCTCGAACTACAATATATTTTAGCTGAAAGCAATTTTACCGGCTAGGCCTTTACATGCACGGGCGCCCAGCTAAACATAATTGGATGAGAACAGGCCCGGACTGGCAATGCCGGGCACCGGGCAATCCCCCGGTCGGCTGGACGGGGTGGGGGCCGTTTTTTTGGCAAGGGGCCGGTTTTGGTGCTGCGGCCGATTTTTAGTCCGACCGGCGTTAGAAAAATATATTAATAAATCAATGAAGTGCGTCTCTCTCCGTCGCGCTCCGTGCGGGGAAAAAAAAGCAGGCACAACTCTCAATCTCTGACTCTCTCTGAGTCATTCATGCATAAATAATGGTGGCATGCATTTGTATATTTGAAGCACTGCGAGTGTGGGTAGGGGTGGGGGAGTGTCGCGCTAGCGCGCAGCATGCAGATAGATGTCTCCACGGCCGCCGTCGCGTCTGCGCAGTCCCTTCAGTTAACCCATTTTAGAGTGGGGCGGCCGGTGGTGATCATGCGCAATAAAAAGTGTGTGTATCCGGTGGTGAGGCCAGGTCGAGGTCCCAAGGAGCATTCCAGAAGTAAGAGGCCCAGCAGAAACTAAAACGACGTCAACACTCGACACCTTATCAGCCTTCTTTACCATCATTTGTAAGTCTATTCCACCTCAAACATAACAACCTCGCCCTTGACTTTCATAATATTGTGCATAGCCATTTAGACTTTATCTTCTTTATATTTTTCCCCTACAGAAGTCTATTGTTGCTGCTTTGCGAATAATAATAGGCCCTATCAGCACTATATTACTGCTATCATTATTGAGCTGGTGAGTCTCTAAAGGTTAGCCACAGATGTTATTGTATTGGACGCTTTCTTTTATAATTTGCCTTTGTAACACCAGTGTTATCTGACAGGTAACTTGTCGGCGTTCTGTGGGTCAGTTTCTTTCCCAGAGATTAAATGTTAACTGAACACTTTGCCACATGCTGTCCCTTTAATAATAGTTTTACTTCCGACGTCCTGTTCCCCTTTATCTCAGGCTCTCGAAAAATTGCCGCATATCTTAGTGAGTGACGCATGTCCGTTGTGACAATTGGTTAGTTGAGCAATAGTTTTTACATAGGGTCATCTATGTCTTTTCCATGGTGATTCACTGGCTCCTAGATAATTGCTGAGAGCGCTGGGCATCGGTGATTATTGACAGTAAGGGCAGCTACTACATCCGGGCACTCTTCTTTTTTGTCTCTATTAAGAGGTCTCATGGTTATTGCGATCAACCTGATGTTTTCTATCGGCTGCGGATTTCAATGTGTAAGAGTAATGCATTTATGCTGCCTCATCTGTTTCTATTGTCAGTGGAATCCCCCATTCATTTCAGGACGTTACAATCGCTCTCTAACATATTTGGTGGTTCTAGGCACTTGCACTTTAGGATTCGTGGCACGATCGGGATGTGTGGATGCTTCACTTGGTGGTAATTCGTTTTATCACATGCGCTCCTATTCACGGTAATCTTTGGGATATCCGGGCCTTTTGTTTTTCTCTTTTTTGTAAGTTTTTTTTAGTTTTTCACTATTGGTTTTTCTCAAATTGGGTCGGCCAATAGACACAAACAATGTAAATGTTTTTTATTTCATTTTGTAATATATTTCTATAGAGCTTATATATTTCAACACATTCCAGAGACTACTCAAGTGTTTTAGTGGCTTTCCAGAAGTAGGCGCTCCAGTGCTGAAGCGCACATAGATGATTTAAGATAACCAATTGTTAAGCCACATATCTTCCCCTAATGGAATACCACTGAATTTAATGCCCAGAAGCACCAAATGTATGGTGCATTCTTTAAGTAGTTGCTTTTTTGTGTCCCTTGCTTTCAGAGTGTGGATGAAATTAGTGTGATTGCAGACACATATGTAGAGTGCATGGGAAATCATGAGAGATATTCTATTTTCTTCATATTTCATTATCAGTTTTTTTTTTAATTGATATTTGAATAAACAACATTGTCTTGTCCATATTTATTGTGTTGCTCTTTCATGTTTGTCATAACTGTATCTTTCAATTGCGGTGAATATAAATATATGAGTTGCTGTAGATCTTGTTCACTTCTACTTTTATGTTAGTCATCACTAAGGAAGGCCTCCTTAGCCCAGCAGGCTGGGTGCATTATATTAAAGGTGAGGACATAAGGCAAGCTTATGTGTTTAGTGGTTCATAGGATAACATGTGCTGGCACCCGGCATTCCTGAGGTCGGCAACCAGGCCCGGACTGGCAATGCGGGGCACCGGGCAATCCCCCGGTCGGCTGGATGGGGTGGGGGCCGTTTTTTTGGCAAGGGGACGGTTTTGGTGCTGCGGCCGAGTTTTAGTCCGACCGGCGTTAGAAAAATAAATTAATAAATCAACGAAGTTTGCATGATCTCTCACAGACGGCATGCGTCTCTCTCCGTCGCGCTCCGTGCAGGGAAAAAAAAGCAGGCACAACTCTCAATCTCTGACTCTCTCTGAGTCATTCATGCATAAATAATGGTGGCATGCATTTGTATATTTGGAGCACTGTGAGTGTGGGTGGGGGAGTGTCGCGCTAGCGCGCAGCGTGCAGATGTCTCCACGGCCGCCGTCGTGTCTGCGCAGTCCCTTCAGTTAACCCATTTTAGAGTGGGGCGGCCGGTGGTGATCATGCGCAATAAAAAGTGTGTGTATCCGGTGGTGAGGCCAGGTCGAGGTCTCGAGGAGCATTCTAGAAGTAAGAGGCCCAGCAGAGACTGCAACGACGTCAACACTCGACACCTGGTGAGAGAGCTGCCCATTATTTAATTATTTCTAGCCCCTGCCTCAGGAGCAATATAGAAGTGTCCAAAGCAGGGGGCGCAGGGCGCACCACATTCTGGGAGGGGATGGGGGAGCAGCACTCTGCATTACGCCTCTCTACGCCTAAATATCAGAAATGCAATTGTGGTGGGCACAAAAACCTCTGCAAGGGGCTTACGTGTGTGATTTAAATGTTCGTGGACGTGGCGAACGAACCGCAGAACTCACAGGCAGGCGGCAGAAATACACAATCCGCTATCTGGGCCTAAACACAGACAGGGTGTGGCCAGGCCGCTCTATTGACAATCCGCAGCCAGTTGTATATGCATATTTATACGGCTTACACTTTTGCACACTTGTGCCCCGGCCACTTTCTTCAAAGGCGGTGTCTGCGACGCAGCCTCGGGGAAATAAAAGGCAGTAAGGTACACTCTGAAAGCAGGTGTCTGGAAATGTGTAACTTTAATCAGGGCCCGGTGAACAGAGCGCAGTGTCTGCTCTGGCATCTAGCTACAAAAGGGAGATTTACAGAGACATCGATCACTGTCTTAAAGAAACGTCACCGACCAGGGGTGTTGAATGTGTACCAGCGGTAGTGGTGTGGTGGGACCAGGACGAGTCTTCAGGCTTTAGTCCTGAGCAAGAGAGAGAAAGTCAGAAAAAAAGGAAAAACAGAAAAGAGGGAAATATAGTGTAAGAAAAAGTGATAAAAACTGATAAAAAGAGAAATAAAAGCAGGGCCAAAACAGCAGATAAAGATAAAGAGACATAAGTGTCCGGTGGTGGAATGAAGACGCATGAGACGGCATGACATGGAATAAAGGACAGGCAGCCGTGGTATTCAGCAAACCTGGCATACATAGCTGGTGGGCTCCAAATAAAAACGTTGGGCTCCTGTACTTGCACTATTTTTTTTTTTTACTAATTAAGCACAGGATTTGACATCTTCCTGCGACCAGGAGAAGGCCACACAGGGAAGGAAAGGAGAAAAGGTCAAAGGGACTCCCCATCAAAATCGGATATTTCCCATAATTGAATGGTACAATGCAAGAAGAAACACATGTAGTAAAACACTGTTTTACTCAATATTAGATAATAATGTACAGTACATTTGCTCCCCAATCCTCCAGAATTTCAAAGCTAAAACAATTCCAGCAGGCCTTTCCAGGTAGGTATTCTCACACACTGGTATGACAGCAGGTTGTGTCAAAGGCATAGCTACCATTGGTGCAGCAGGTGCCCTGAGGGGCCCATCGAACCCTGATAACCCTAACAGAGTCAGGTGGGCCCTTTTCCATGGTTGCACCAGAGCCCATGTCATCCTTGCTGCACCGCAAGGCTAATTCACATATTTTCCTTACATCTGTTAAATAATTAAGACTTCTGTTGGGCGTATATCTTCTCCACCACAAGTGGCCTCAGCATTAAGAAAAGACATTAAAACCTGAACCATTACTACACACCTGCAAATTCATATGAAAGGACAGATTTGACAGGAAGCCGTGGAAAGGCGCAGCAAATACTGCAATCCTCGGCTGTACATAACACCGTCACTTGTCCACTCTGCTTTCTAGTCAAACACTACAAAATATGAACTACATTTTGAAATATTAAATTGTACAGGAGTTTTTTTATTTTATCTATTGCTTTTTGTATAGTGTTCAGACTTCTTTAAACCTTTCCCGAAGGGTTTTGCGTATTGACCTGAAGAGTTTGTCATAACTCTAGGCACACTGCCCAAGATTCGCTTCATAGCGCTACTGAGAAGGAAGTGTGGCCCATAAGGGCTCCCACTTATTCTGTGGTACACATGGAGGGGGCTGGTTGGCTTAGGGAGCAAGTGCCTCTGCCTGTTTTACTCCCTGCTGCCGACTACTGTACGGTGACTCACTCACTACTAGTGCCTGTCTGTCTGTCCGTGTCCGGCGTCCAGTCGTTTGTGGGCCGGGACGGGATTAAACAAAGGTAGAGGCCCTCTGACCCCCCACCCACCTGCCCAGGGCCATGTTTAAGCAGCGCACTAGCGCCTGAACCAATGGCCCCCAGGGCCTCTGAGTGTGGATTTAAAATTGTGACTCTGTGAGCAGGGCAGGCCTGATGTTGGTGAGCAGGGGCCAGAGCGGACGACTAAGGTCATCATCCACTATTTACTGTGCTTTGAAAGTTAATACAATTGAATATGTAATGAAAAATGTGCTGAAAAATTCAACATTTTGGTCTGTCTTTTTCCAAAACCCCCCTAGTAGCGGTCGGGCTCGCTCGCTACGCTCGCTCGCTTGGTGCCGGATGGGGGCTGCTTTGGCAAAAGTTGCCAGGGCTGCTTTCAGTTCCCAGTCCGGCCCTGGATGAGAAGGTGTCTCCGACAGTCGGAGTCGCTCTCTGAAATGAGCAAACCCACATTTGAGTCGAATGTGAACCAAAACAGCCGTTTGCTCGTAGGCGCGCGCTTGCTTGACATCCGGTCTTCTCGTCAGGATGTAGCCGGGCGCATTGAACACACACAAACTACTATCAGGATCCCTGAGCATCCGCTGCCATCTATTTAACGAGATTTCACTGTCGCAAATGTCGCTGCCTCCCTGTCCCCCACCTGCTCCCCGCCACTCTTACATCTCCTCCCGTCTGATTGCTGGCGCTCTCGGCTCAAGGCTGCAGCATTCATCACTCGGCGCCCAGGCGCTTCTATTCTAAGAGCAGCAGTCGAAGGCAGGCGGCCTCGAGCGCGTCTGACGATGAATCACGAATACAGAGAAGCCCACCCGCTCCTTCTGAGAACTCACTCCTTCACCAGTGCTTCTCCCTGCCCTGCTCAGGGTCACACCACGCATCAAGGGGACGTCCTTTCTCGGCACAAAACAACACGTGGGATTGATGTTAGACCAAATCAAACATTATTAAACATAAAACATGCTTTTTAAAAACTTGAATGACAATTAACTTTGTGATTGATGCTGACTTGTTTGCCTTTCTTTTGTTTTTGTTTTTCAGTTTAGGAAATTATAGTACTTGTTATGTGTAACACGCTTAACGTTTGTAGGGCACTACTGTCAAACGGAGACCCATGCTACTGTTTGTTCCAGCATCACGTCTTCACCAGAGATTCATTTCTTTAATAGGTCATTTCCTCATGTATTTAAACTAGTTTCCTCAAATATATTTTTACTCCAGCTACAAGCGAAAATACTTCCATTTCTTAGGATATTTTTTTTCACACCCAGAGACAGCTTCCACTCTTTCAGCTCCCTAAAACCATAAACCATAACATCCGGATCTCAAATTAATATGTGCCTCTAAAATATGCCAATTAACATTGCTTACATTGAGAAAAAATGATGATGAGAAAAAAAGGAAAGAGTGCAAATTCAGACAGTAAAGTGCAATAGAGTGCGAGGCCAGCTTTCATAATTCTACATTATTGTTCCTAAATCAATGGTTCCAAATCAGACTCCACATGATGTAAAATACACACAGGTTATATAAAATATTGCATAATTCATAAAGCCTATTAAAATGCCCGTGAGCAAAATAAAGTGCAATGTGCTTTAAACTTGACACAAACAAGTCCAAACCTCGGAGTCACATTCAAAACTTAATAATTAGGAAGGGGGAAATATACAACTTAGATCCATTGTATAAACCTCCCAACAGCCTTCAAATAATTGTATGGTAAAACAGGAGGCTAGCATAATGCATTAATCCTTTTAGTCACTCTTCTGAGCAGCAACCATAAAATCTTCCAAAACAGAACTTTAAAACATCACAATATAATGTTTTACTTACAGTCCCATAAGTGCTACATGACCACAATCTTCTTCCTCTTTTGTCTGCTGCTTCTGAGCAGATGGGCATATAGAGTTTTGCTGATGGGTTTTTAAGGATTGATGTTTCATGGTTGTTTGTATGTGGTTTAATATACCCAATGTATGGGTAGTTTTTTTTGGAAGATTGCGTTTCTTTGTAGCATTTTTATTTGATGAATGTATCTTTTTTTGTTAAAAGAAAAATATTTAGTATATATATATATATATATTCACTTAAAAAAACATAGGTTTCAGGGGCGTTATAGTTAGTTGGACATTTCACTCGTACAAAACCATAGAAATTCCCCCGTTATAGTTAGTTCAGCTAACTGTAACTCGCGCGCCCGCAATACGCTGCTGATGACGTCACATATTACATCACTCATGACATGGCCAGTGACATCACTGATGACATTTCAAATTACAGCACTGATGATATCATCCTTGTGATAGAGTGGCAGACCTCCTCTCACCCTAATATAACCTTTGATACACACACTCAAAAATACAAACTAACATTTTCAAAACAATGGACATGTCAAATACCAGTTACAACACACCTATTTAGTAATTCCAAGATCTACACACGCATCCACTCATTCACCAACAGTCCCTATTCAGTCACTCACACATGTACTCACTCATCATATGTACTCATACACCCATACATCCTGTTACACACCACCACTCATCCATAGAGTTACTCAGACTAGGGGTGGGCGGAATTTGCGAAATTCTCTTTTTCAAACTATCGCGAAAAATGTTAAAAATATCTGCGAAGACGCAGAAATATCGCGAAGACGCAGACGTTTTTTTCCCGCCTGTTTGAGATATTTTCTGCGTGATCGCGTCTCACCAACTTACCCATGCGGTCATCTTGTTTTCACTTGTCCCGCCCTCTCGCAATGCTTACTTCCTGTTCCGGGTCGCGCAATGCATGCTTGAGCCCGTTCAAGGTAAGTATTTCCTGTTCGGGAACACTTTTACGTGTTCGCTACGCTTTTTGCGTGCTCGATGAGAAAATATTGCACAAACTTGCGCACGTGGTTGCAATGGGCGCGGCCATCTTTTTTTTCACTCTATTCATTTCCAATCTTTATTTCGACCATTCGGTCATAAAAGATACACAGTACAAATAAAAGTCACGTGTGACTCTGTCATAAACAGATAAACATTAAGTACATATGTTAAAAAGGATCTTATACAGATTTAAAACATCTTAAAAAAGAGAAGAATTACTAGGTACTACCCAACATCTTTAAAAGGCGATTACGTGTATACCAGACATTAGTAAAGAATTTGGAAAGTGCAAAAACAGTTGGGCCGGAAACATCGGATTTTAAAATCCTGTACATTGGTGCGTATTCCCTGCCACCCAAATTCCTTATCAAAGGGAGGAGCCAGTGTTTTCTAGCTGCCTTGTAGGCTGGGCAGAAGAAGACCACGTGCAAATCGTTTTCCTCCTTGTCAGCACAGACAGGACAGTGCTTTGTGGAGGAAGCCGATGACCAGGAGCTTGTAAAGGACCGCAAAGGCAATGTGCCGTATCTCCATTGGAGGAACAGCTTCCTAGCAAGTATGGGATAGATAGGATCCAATGCCTTCTCAAATCTATAGAGATCCTTGCTTTGCAGGAACACAGATGAGAGGGACCCATCTGGCTGGATGGCTTGGGCCCTTTCCCGTTTGTGTTCGTGGTACAAATTCGCCAGGGACCTCTTGGAGATGTTTGATGCTACAATCGCCGGCTCAGTCCACAGATCAGGAAGCCCCAGTTCCACACAGGTAACTTGAATATTTTTGACCCAGGGAATGCTAAGCGCCTTGGGGTGATTCAGTAATTCGACCAGTTCCGCCCTATAGTCGGCGAGATCATTGCTACTCCACAGCCTACGCCAGAAGGCTATGGGTCTTAAGCTTATCTCGTCAGCTAGTGGTCGTAGCCCTAAATCAAGCCTCAAGGGGAGGAGCGGGGTACTAGGGGGGAGTGCGGCTATCTGCCTTATGAACTTATTTTCTGTTAATGACAGGTTCCGGCAGGGCATATGGCCCCACAATTCAGCCCCGTACATAATCGCCCCCCTAGCCTGGGCCTTATATATCTGGATTAAAGCCCCCAATGGGCGGTATGACGAGCCGGTCATCATCCGGAAGATGCCCCCAGTAGTTTGTATTAGTTTAAGGTTTGCCTTACTCTGGTGGGATCCCCAGGTCATGGTTTCGTTGAGGGTCACACCAAGATATTCAAAGGTGGCTACTCTCTCAAGCCACACGCCTCCCAGTTGTGGGTTCGGGCGCTGTTTCTGGCTCGGGTTCAAAACCATGAATTTGGTTTTTGTAGCATTGATTTCTAGCCCTCTATCAAGGCAGAAAGCCACAAAGGAATCAAGTATCCTTTGTATACCCATGGGGGTTTTAGATAGCAACAGTGTGTCGTCCGCAAACATAATTGCGGGCACCCTGCTGCCATTTAGTTTGGGGGCGTCAGTATATTCGGTGGCATTGAGATGGGCGATTACCCCGTTGACGAAGAGGCAAAACAGGGTCGGTGCCAGCACACAGCCCTGTCTTACCCCTCGGCCAACGGGGAATCTATCAGTCAGTTCCCCCGACCTCCCACACCTCACACGGGCGTAATTGTTGTGATGCAGCCTCTGCAAGATCAATAGGATATCTGGGGGGACACCCATCTCTGCCAGGAAGCTCCAAAGTTTCCCCCTGGGCACCAAGTCGAAGGCAGCACGTAGGTCCACAAAAATTGTGTACAAACTGCCGCCCTCGAACTTTGCTGTCCTCCAATAGATTAGATTCAATCTAAAAACCTGGTCCACTGTGGATACCCCCTTCCTAAATCCCGCCTGATAGGGACTAAGGGCGCCCACCTCCTCCATCCAATCCTGAAGCCTGTTCAGCAGAACCCTACAGAGCAGCTTCTGTGCTACATCTATCAGACTAATCGGTCTGTAGTTAGCTGGGAGGAGGGGCGAGCCCTTTTTAAAGATGGGGACCACCTCTGCCCCCAGCCAAGTACTAGGGATTTCCATCCCACCGAGAACACTGTTGAAAAGGGCAACTAGGTAAGGCGCCCAGACAGTGGGCTCCTGTTTAAACAAGTCCCCCGGTAGGCCATCCAGTCCCGGCGCCTTCCCCGAAGCCAGACCTGAAATAGCAGCAGTAACCTCACCTACTGTTATTGGATCCCCTTGCCAGCCCGACCAATCCACCTCAGTAGGAGCAGGGAGTTCTCCCGGCTTAGAGCTGTACAGGGACTGGAAATGGGCCTGCCACACCCCAGGTGCTATATTAGGCTCTAGTGCCAAATGTAAACTCCCTGATCCCCCATTCACGGTCCTCCAGAACAAGCGTTGATCTTGGATAGCTAGGGCCTTAGTGAGTTCTTCCCACTGGTTTTCCTCCCATTCTACTTTAGCCTGGACAAGAAGCTTCTTGTAGGCTCGCCTACTTTGTTTAAGGCGTTCCCCTCCTATACCCTCCTTAATTACTCCAAGAAGTTCTGTTTTGGCCCGTCTACACGCTGTATTATACCACAGTGTTTTGCCTTGGCGCCTCTCCCTTGGCTTTCGTGAGCTACAAGTGAAGTGAGGTGCCGCAGCTTTTATAAGTTCCTCATGGGCTTTATACAGTTTGATCTGTGAGTCTCTATTGTTTGCCTCGATGTCAAGGCTCCCCACGATTTCCAAGATGGGAGTAATCTCCGCATAGAGCAGAGGGAGTTTATCCTTGTTTGTAACCAGGTGCTCCCACCTGATTCTTCTCCTGCTGTTATCCAGGAGAAGCGCGGGCTTGTTCCCTTCCACTTTAGACACTGAAGCTTGGGGGCCTGGATGAACAAGGACAAGCTCAAGGGCGTTGTGGTCGCTATCGGTCCTTTCCGTCACCCTAAAATCCTGAATTGTCGGCCACCTCACTAGTTGGACCAAGACATAGTCCAAGTGGGACTCTCTCCCCAGTCTATTGTAAGTATTTTTACTGGGTATGTCGGATTTCATTCGCCCATTACAGGCTCTGAGTCCGAACCTTAGAGTGAGGGCAGTAATTTGCAGTGCTAGTGGGGTCCAAGGGTTCGGGGTGGAGCTTCCACCAAGGGTACTGCCCACCTAACCTCCTCTTCCGATGAGAACCCTTCCAGGAGGCCGGGGAGTGGCTCAAAATGAGAATTAAAATCCCCACCCACCACATAGTATGAGTCATTCGACAGTTCAGATAAAAAATTCGAAAGTTCATCAATGGTTGGTGATTCCTTTGTCATTCCCATCGGCCTGGAATAGATGTTAACCAGCACAAGTTTAACTTTGTTTGGCCATAGTAGTGAGACCACAAGGATATCTTCAGAATTAAACGGCCACCGTGTGGCCACACAGCCCAAATGAGATGCAACCCACGTCGTGAGCCCCCCTGATGGACGGCCTTTGCCTTCCCACCTTGCTGGGATGGAGAATGATGTATAACCTTGGTGCCCGTAATCCTCTCTGGCCCAGGTTTCCTGGAACATACATACATCGCCAGTCTCGATGTAGTTTGCCCAGTCCGGCTCACCCAGTTTGTTGGCCAATCCCGCAATGTTCCAGCAAATTAGCTTCAAATGTTCAGGGGTGTCGGTTGCCATGCCATAGGGGTCAGGGGGGATAGTTCCGGGCACCACTTCTGTCGCAAGGCCTGGGGCAAGGGCAGCAGTGGGTACAAGTGGCTCAGAGAGTCTAGTCGAACCGTTGTCCGCAAACAAAAGGTCCTTGGCTGTCCCCTCAGCTGTGTCTACATTATCAGCGGGTGGGTGGAGAGATCCACTGATGCCGTGTTCGAGAGTCACTAGATCGTTCGGTAGGCCAGAGGTTATGCCAGTAGCCACTGTGGGAGGTTCAGAAGGTCCGCAGGAGCCATTATCCCAGGTCACTGGCTTGTGTACAGTGAGTCAGTCAACCCCGTCCAAGCCGTTCAAGCAATTGAAGCGATTAAAATGGAGATAGGGTGTGTCCGGTGGTTGGAAGTGCGGGCGTTGTGCATAGTCCTTATGTCTGCATCTGCGTTCCACCCTTGTCCATTCATCATGCGATGGAGCCTGATGCATGCGAATGGGGGGAAAGAAGAAAGATACTGGGAGGGTCTGGATGGTGGAATCCAGTGATCTATTTACTCCTTCACAGATGTGCAGAACAGTGCCCGGTTCTTTAAAAGTTACCAGAATGCAGTCCCCTATTATGGTTTTTCTGGTCTTCCCTAACCAAGGGACCCTTGTCACCATAATAATCTCGTTGTTAAAATGGGATGGTAGGGGTCGGTTCCAATTGAGCCATTTGATGACCTTTTTCTTAAGGGATTGATAATCTTCATTTTCCCCTGATCTTAGATGGGGGGCACCTGCTAAATCCACCGTTAGGCTATTGGCTTCTGGCGGGAGGTCTGGCCTCCATGGTCTTGGGGCTGGCCGGACCGGAGAGTGTGGGGGGGCTTTACCGTCTTCTTGGCATCTTGCATTAGTCTCCGCCTGAGATCTATGAGGGGCATGATCTAATGATTGTGTAGGTCCATTGATTTGGTTGTTATGCTGTGCCAGGAGTGGGATAGCCATAAGTGGTTGCAGAGGGGGGGCAGATGGCACATTCTGGGGGAGGGGGCCTTAGTGGCAATTGATGGAGCTCCTACTTTTGGAGGGTCCCCTACAGAAGGGTGAGTTCCCACTAGCTTAGTTTGCTTACTGACTAAGGTGTTCAGGGTAGTAAGAGATGTTTCTAATAAAGTGAGCCTAATCTCAACTTTTTTCAAACTATCGCTAATGGGCTGCAGGAGGGAGCGGAGTAAAAATTCGATACTCCCTGAGGCTGTGAGTGGGGGGGTTTTGTTCGATGTATTAGCCTCTGGTTCCTTGGTAGTAACAGCTATAGGGGGGTTTTGAGCCTTAGGAGATGGAATGGTAGGCACGTTCTCATTCACCTTCCCCGGTAGGAGTATATTAGTGTGTTTCTTGCCGAAATCAGGATGGGATATTTTAGATTTCCCCTGTCCCCCCATTGACTTCCTAGTACGTTTACTAGGCGGAGGCCTATGCACCTCCACCACAACATTTGGTTTTGGCTTACTCTTCTTCGCTATTTGCATAGGGGGAGTTTGGGTTACCAGGTTAACAGGAGTAACGGATATCAATGGGGGGGTTGGGTCTACGTACTTTCCGGGCACTCTCCCTGGGGTGGAGGGAATTTCCCTAAGTAAAAGGGGAAAGTCCTCAAGGGCCGGGGGATTTGAGCTGTTAGGGGGCGTGCCTTCCTCTTGGGAGATAGGGTAGGGGATAATCTCATTCAGTGGCCTATTTTTCATAGATTCTATGGAGCGCCTACGCTCCGCCCTACGTTTCTCTAGTGAGCTTTCCTTGCCCGCAACTCCCTTAGCAGATTTAAAATAGTTGTCCAAAGTCCCTGTACTAGAAGCCCCTTCCCTTGATGGAGTTTCTCTTGGTGGTGACGAGGGCATTACCTTGTTCGTATTGGAGACTGGGATTAAGGGAATGGGCCCGGCCCAGCCTCCTTCGGCCCCGGACGGCCACAGACGGTCCCGCCCTTGTCCCGGGCTTCTCCCGGTCGCTCCCGCGAAGCAGAGGCCCTGCTCTCCTTATAGCTCTACAACTGTATGTTCATGAGCTGATAGGCGGGAGGCGTGGCCAGCGGGGAGAGCAGCCCAGGTGTTGCAGGTTGGGCGCGCAGGGGCTCCTGGACGCTGGAGTCCCTGCCTATGCTCGCAGCCCCGCTGGTTCACTCGCCTTTCCCCGCGCTCCTCCTGATAGTCCCACAGCAGCCAGCAGCCTCCAGGAACAGATGACGCGCTGCGGGACCCGCGAAGCGGGTCCGGCGAGTTGTGAAGGGAGTGGTGACGGGGGTCCGTTCTGCTAAGGCAAGCAGAGATACCGCGCTCCTCCAAAATGCAAATACAGGCAACCAAATTGCTTCAAAGGGTCCCACAGGGGCGAGAGTGAAGCCCGCTTTTCACTCCCTCGGCGGGGGGCGTGGCCAGCGGGGAGAGCAGCCCAGGTGTTGCAGGTTGGGCGCGCAGGGGCTCCTGGACGCTGAAGTCCCTGCCTATGCTCGCAGCCCCGCTGGTTCACTCGCCTTTCCCTGCGCTCCTCCTGATAGTCCCACAGCAGCCAGCAGCCTCCAGGAACAGATGACGCGCTGCGGGACCCGCGAAGCGGGTCCGGCGAGTTGTGAAGGGAGTGGTGACGGGGGTCCGTTCTGCTAAGGCAAGCAGAGATACCGCGCTCCTCCAAAATGCGAATACAGGCAACCAAATTGCTTCAAAGGGTCCCACAGGGGCGAGAGTGAAGCCCGCTTTTCACTCCGTCGGCGGGGGGCGTGGCCAGCGGGGAGAGCAGCCCAGGTGTTGCAGGTTGGGCGCGCAGGGGCTCCTGGACGCTGGAGTCCCTGCCTATGCTCGCAGCCCCGCTGGTTCACTCGCCTTTCCCCGCGCTCCTCCTGATAGTCCCACAGCAGCCAGCAGCTTCCAGGGACAGATGACGCGCTGCGGGACCCGTGAAGCGGGTCCGGCGAGTTGTGAAGGGAGTGGTGACGGGGGTCCGTTCTGCTAAGGCAAGCAGAGATACCGCGCTCCTCCAAAATGCAAATACAGGCAACCAAATTGCTTCAAAGGGTCCCACAGGGGCGAGAGTGAAGCCCGCTTTTCACTCCGTCGGCGGGGGGCGTGGCCAGCGGGGAGAGCAGCCCAGGTGTTGCAGGTTGGGCGCGCAGGGGCTCCTGGACGCTGGAGTCCCTGCCTATGCTCGCAGCCCCGCTGGTTCACTCGCCTTTCCCCGCGCTCCTCCTGATAGTCCCACAGCAGCCAGCAGCCTCCAGGAACAGATGACGCGCTGCGGGACCCGCGAAGCGGGTCCGGCGAGTTGTGAAGGGAGTGGTGACGGGGCTCCGTTCTGCTAAGGCAAGCAGAGATACCGCGCTCCTCCAAAATGCAAATACAGGCAACCAAATTGCTTCAAAGGTTCACTCTATTGATATGGTTCTGGGGCCTGATTTTCAATCCTCCCTCTATCTTTCCAATCCTTTGTTTCAAGACACTTTTTAAAAATCTTTTTTATTTATTATCTCTCTGACTATTTTTCTGCTTCTATATTTCTGGTTTTTGGCTACTTTTTGTGTGTTTTTAGCTACTTTTTCACTCTTTTTCTATTGCCTGCTATTTTCATTTCTTGTACTTACTTTTTAAATTTTATTACCTTTTCTTTCCCACCCCGTCTCACTCTCTCTCTACCTCAGGACCATGTCCAAGGGTAGGGGTCGCCGCAGGAGCCACAGCCACGACTACCTTCCTTCCGGAAGGAGGCGCCCACAATGGGTGCAGTCACGGGCCTCATTTGGAGAGGTGGAGTTCTCTGCACTAATTTTCTTTGTGAAGCACCACCTACCCTTAACCCTGGAAGCAGGTGGCAGGCCTGGGTCCAGATACGGGCTCCAGGAGCGTCGGCAGCGGTGGGGGAAGGTGCTCCGGGCAGTGTTCCGCTGCTCGGGGGTCTGGCGCACCCAGGCCCAGTTGACGCACCAGGGGTCCGACATCATGGACCGGGAGCAGGACCTGCTGGACCTGCTCGGAGTGGAGGTCCCGGGTCTTGGTGAGTAACTATTTAATTATTACTACTTTGTGTCTGTTCTTCTGCTCTGTGTTATATAATTATATTGCGAATATCTTTTTTCCCAACCATCTAGAATGCTGCAGCTTACATTACATGTTACTTACGTTTAAAAGTCTTCTTTGATTGTTGTGACACAGGTACTCTTCTGTGCTACTACTAAGTAATCTTACTTGTTTGCAAATTTGTGTTTGCGCTTGCTTAGCGTGATTATGTAAGAGTTTATATTAGAGAAATTAAGTTACGTAACACTATAGTGACTCTAGTTCTTACTTTGTCCTGGAATAGGTGGGCTAGGTCAGGTGGTACGTCTTACTTAGGCTTAGTTAGTATTCTGGAAACAGAATGGAGGAGTGGATAAGTGTTGATAAATAGTAAGTAGCCAATCCGCGAATCCCCTGATACTACTTGTTGACCAGATGAGATCATTCAATTTAGTTATTGCAATTGTTGTTTACATAACTTTTGACCCTTCTTTAAAAATATTTTATTTGTTTGACACCATTCACCAATGTTTGTCTCTTTCTTATATCTTTCCTGTTCAGCACCCAGGGGCAGGCAGACAGGGGCGCAGTCGGCGGAAGAAAACCAGCAGGAGGACACCAAAGCTGGCTCCTCTGCTGGCCCTAGTACATCTTCTTGTTTTTAATAATAATTCTTATTCCATACCTTTTACTGCACCATATTTTTCCAGAACTATTGTTTCCGTTTCCTAATGCTATTTTTTACCAACAATTATCCTTCGATCTGTACTGTTTTGAAAATCTTGTTATCCCTGCCTCTGCTATGGTGACTCTCTGTACTACTACTATTAGTCTGTCTGTACTGTAGTAGCTAAGCTTGCCCAGTTGGCCACTCTTTATTTACAAGGTTTTAAATAAAACTCAGATTCACCAGTAGCTCTAGCCATTGAGTGCAGTCCTTTGGGTCATCCTCTTGTACTACTTCTAGTCTTATTGATCTTGAGTCTTTGTTAATCTTGAGGCTTTGATAATTCACACCAACAAATGCCCAACCAGATTTATTAGTATTTTGATATGATAGGACATACTACTACTGTTGTAGGGATTTTGCACATACAGAACTTTGCACAAGAAAATAGGATGTTGGTTATGGGAGGTTGGACTTTGCTAACACACCTCAATCAGAAGTTCAGAACCCACCACAATTCCCTGCCCGACTAGTTATAGTAGTGTCTTGTCATAACTATTAGCTCTCCGAACCCTCCCCCCAAGATACCAAACAAGTAGAAAACCCAGAATATAACACACCCAACCTCTCAGTCGTGGAAGCAATGGACATGCACACCATTCCATTTGCTCGCTCACTCGTGTCAGTCCACACCAAATACCACCAAGTTTATGTAAGTTCCAAATTTTTATTTTGAATTGACAAGCTCCGTACGTTGTTCTATAATGCAGCACCAACAGGAAAATCAATAACATTAAAACAATAAACATTGTTACACTTACTTACAGTTGGGAAATAAATCATGATAACTGAACAGTGGTGGAAGCACCACCATCCCCTAGGTAGGAATATAGTTTATATAAATTTATGAATGAAGATCTCTGAGTGAATTCTGGGGACCCCTCACCTTCATAGAACCTAGTACTGGTAGTTGTTGCATCATAAGCTCGGCAAGGCTCTTCTGTCTGTAATGCGAAAAATGAAATGGTGCGCGTTAGTATATTGCAAGCATTTCTCAGCCGTGCCAAAAAGTGTAGCATTTATGGATAAGCAATATGGACTAACAGTACACCAGAACTTCATAAAAAAGAGGCTTGTTAATGTTTTGGTTGACCTTGTACGCAGCGCTTAGTCAGTAGCAGTATGAGGTCATGTGGGCTCAAAGGTGTCTTATACAACAAGCTGCAAGGTAACGTCACATGTGCAAAAATAAAAGACACAAAGATAAAATGGTTGCATGGCTCGGGCTTACTAAACAAAGGCTAGAATGACTATAGGGACCATATATAACTACTAGTGTCTACTCTATTACTACCTGATTTGTACTAGTGATGTATGTTGTATACTATTAACTAATTTTTCAATCTTGCTACTGACCAATAGGGGGAGGTGTATATAACGGCTAAAAAATATGTAATGTTTTCTAGGCGCACTACCGACCACCATTGCCGGGGCCAGCGGAAATGGCGAAGCCGATATAGAGGATTCCGCAGTTGCCGATGGAGCGGTAGGGGGTGACCCAGCACCAGTGGCGAGCGGTGGTAAGTTAGATTCATAATCCTTAACTATTGACATTACACTCACTGCAAGGGTGTACTGTATGTATACTGTACTTTTGAGACTTACGGCCCCATTAGGATGGCGGGCGGAATACCTATAGTACCCCCCTGCCTTTCAAAGCACAACGCTGGGCCTGTCATGTTGTGCTTGGAAAAGCACAACATGTATTTTTATCACCGCCGCCACAATGTTAAAAATACGGGATGCGCCCGACACTGTGGCGGGCACAGTCTAATTGCCCCCACGGGACCCCAGCCCTTATGGCAGGTGGTCCCTTTTAGCGTGAGGGCATCCTAATGATGCCCTAATTAAGTAAGAGTTGTTGTGCACGTTTGAAGAGTGAAGACACCCTTTAATTGGCATTAGTAAATGCATTAGCGGCGGGAGTATTGAGTAACCAATGGCCTCATCTATCTGTGATTTCGACTGCGCTTTGAAAGTTTTATGGAGAAGACTAAAAGTCAGATCAGATCACCTGGTATTGAACTAAAAAGTGAAAGACGGGTGGAAGGAAGAAGGACGGGCGAGATTTAATATTTATGACTGACAGAGAGCAGGATATGTGTGATGCAAGCATGCAAATAGCAAAGGTGGCTGATAGTAAAGAATCTAATGCATGTTGGTTGAATGCCTGAAAAAAATCCTGCAAATGTTAAAGCCCAAGCAAGTGGGAGGATAGATACATGCCACAAATGTTATGTACTGTGCTTTTTAGTGCTACCATGCCAGTATGTGTATAATTAACTAGTCTTACTGTTTTTCTAAGAGTATATTTTACAATTGTCTTGTTTTTGCTTTTTGATATACAGCTACTCCTTCCAAACCTGATCAGAAGGAGTTGGCCGCCAAGGCACGGCACTGCAAGCTGGAGGCAATCCAGTGAGAATATCGGCGCTGGTCGTCTTGGAAGAGGAGGAGGAGGAGGAGGAGGAGGCTGTAGTACTTGAAGCCTCCTCCAATCCCTGTCTAATGCCCCTTTTTGAATTTTTGTTTTGGTGGGTGGGAATTGGGCGTTGGGGTTTTGGACCTTTGGACTTTCTCATTACGGACATTGGTTGAGGTTAGGGAGGGGGGTGGGTCAGCTTCTGTTTTTTTTACATAGTTTATTTTTGTTAGGGTTATATTAAATCTATATTTCTACTTTACATACAATGTTGTTAATGTTTTGTCGGTGGGGTTACTGTTTTACATCACACTGTTTCCTGGCTGGTGCGGGTCCGCCCATACCCAGTGTTTAATTTAAATAATTGGCCGACTGTGTAAGACACAAACAGATAGATGCGACACCCTCACTGATTGAGTTGTCCTACTAGTACTTTCAGTCTCCCTCTTCTAGTCTATGCATTCTTTATTTGGACTCAAAGGGGTGTGTGAATTCATTGAAAACATGTCCATTATTAATTGTGCCTCCCCCAAACTTCTTTTACCTTTGCTTGATGTTTAACTTAGGCACAGCGATGGCTGCATGGTGATGATGGTTTCCTTTTTCTAACATGCCATGATTGGGGTGGTGGTGGTAGTAGTAGTAGACACTGGCAAAAAAAAAGAAAATGAGACAGTCAGTCGCCTTTGAGAGACTGTTCGAGGACTAGTAGAATGAAGTACAGTACAGAATTTACCGAGCAACAATAATATGCAAAAATATTTTACAACAAAACATAATGGTGGTGGGGATAGCCTACTAGACAGAGTTACAAACTTTAGTTGTGCCGTGTCACTTGACTAGGCCTACAGCGTAACAGTTAGTGCTGTGTATGAGGATGACAACAAATCCAATCAATGCCGGCAATTAATGCGGAGGTATATGTTCCTTTCTTAAAGAAAAATCACCTCTAAAATATACTGCTCATGGGTGGGCAAGCAGAAGAAGATCATCGCTCTGCCTTGAAATTGAAGTACTGTTGCTTTTGCCACATCCGCCCCGGCAAGCGTGTGATTAATTATTGGTGTACATTTAATTTAGTCACACCTCAATAAGTCACGCAGCCAGGGGGAAGAGGGTTAGGGTTTGGTAAATGGATGGAAAGGGGGGCTTTGGGGAAAGGTTTAAAAATGAAAAACAGACAGTACGCATGGACAAACACCAAACAACAAACTCTGTAGACTACCATATCCATATCAATATGTTAAGGGAGAAAAGGGAAATGCATGCACGATGATGATTGAAGGAGACCCGGATTACATACACTTCTTGTTCAGTTGTTCCAGGCTTAATACTTTTACAGATAGGAAATACATTTTTTAAATATTGGTAGGGATGAATCATAAACAGAGAACAAACCTAATGATAAAAACAACAACAACAAGAAGAACACCCTGTTGTAAAGACTGTAGACAAAAAAATTAATCAAATTATTTAAAAGTTGATTCTGTTACTGTGTTATCCTGGTCAAAAATGTGGACTGGATTTGCATCTCAGCATTCCTCTTGGTCCTCCTCTCGTCGCTCAATCTTGGGTGTCACCAGTCGCCACTGCCCGCCTGGAAAATGTAGATTTATTGGTAAGGTAAGTGTGCATTGTAATGTTTTCCCAAGTATAGGGCAAGGCCCGGCCTGTAATTGTAGATGCAAAAACAAAAGGGACAAAGTTGAAAGAAATGCACAAGTTATGGTGTAGTGCAACAAGAACACTTTCCGAGGCGGCATGTATGCATCATTTCTACTCTAGTCTGTTTCCAGCATTGACCTTCAACAACAGGACAGAGGAGGCCCTAAGTGATGCCATGTCGCTTAGCACATCCTCCGTATAGAGTAATTTTTTTTAAAGAGTTGGACAAAGCACATATCCAAACATAGCTTTTTGCAATTTAAGTTAGTAAATAAATGCACGCAGTCATCCCACTGCTAGACTCAACTCCACTTCTACACAGACATTTGGGTCTGCTGTGGTTGTTGTTGACATGTTTACCTTTTATGTCACTAATGAAACGTCCTCTTGACTTGGTATTATTCCATCAATCATCTCTGATACATCTCTGATAATTGTACTGACTGTGAAGATCGGCCTGTAGTAGAAGTAACATTTTGTTATTGCACAACAAGAGTAGAAATATTATTGACTTGAGTCACTCTTTAGTGTGTACAGTAAGACTACTAGTACACTTTGACTTCACTTCATGCAAAAGAAACAAACAACAAAAACACAAACACCAATCACTCAAAGTCAGGTGTCCAATGCATGACTTTCATTTTCATTACCGGTTCCTTCTCATCTTAAGTTAACGGGCCGTCTTTTTCGCCATCATCATCATGGACGGTGCTGTTGTCATACTCAGTGTGCAGATTGAGTCCTCTTCCTGTATTCAATCAAAAGCAATGTATCAAGCTTCAGTAGGAGTACAAATTTCTTATTAAAAATATTTGCAAGAAGGGGAAAATTGCCTTGAGTTACGTAGTGTGTAATGTTGAAAGATGATTAGTGCACAATGACATAAGTTCATGCACAACAAACAACAAGAAAATCACTCAGTCTGCGACTCTGCCTCCAATGCATGGCATCAATCATTACCTGTTCCATCTCATTTTCAGTTAATGGGCAGTCTCTCCCGGCTCTGAAAGGTGGATAGCTATAAACCAGACATTAACCTGGCTACTCCCCCCGGCTATTGTTTCGTTGGCATCAACCGAGACAACTCTAAATCCGGAGGGGGTCTTGCAGTAATTGCTAAATCTCGTTTTAAACTTAATCTCACTAAAATTCCCAATCTCGGCCTCATTGAAGCCGCTTATTTTACGGTTACGGATACCGCTAGTACTATCTGTGCAGGCATACTGGTCTACAACACCCCCGCTGCGACCTCCTCCTCTCTAAATGCTTTGACGCATTCTATTGCAGATTTTTCTCTCAAACACCCCCATTTTACTGTATTGGGAGATTTTAACCTCCACATTGATAATCCTTCTTGCTCACAAGCCTCTTCCCTGCTAGAAACCTTACATGGACTCACCCTGCCCCAATTAGTTATAGGCCCAACTCATATAGCAGGCCATACACTTGACCTCATCTTTTCCAATCATCTGGGCATCTCCACCCTTCCCCCGACTCCCATGACTTGGACTGATCACTTTCTTATTCCATTTACCATCACGGCCCCTTCCCCTCCTTCCCCCACCCCCCTCAACAGAGTCAGTGGTCGTAAATGGGCCAAAGTATCCTGTGATTCCTTGGAAACCCACCTTCATTTCCAACTCAATCAGCTAGAAGATCTCGACACAGAGACTATTAGATTTAACTCGACCCTCTCCGCCGCTCTTGACTTTGTTGCCCCTCTTTTTTCACTTACTTCTTCCAGATCACGTCCCTCTGCCCCTTGGTTTTCCCCTCTGCTTCGTGAGGAAAAAAGCAAGTGTAAGCAGTTGGAACGCAAATGGAGACAGGATTATGACCCTCTCGCCAAACTGGCCTTTAAATCGGCCCGGAACCATTTTCACAAACTGAAACGTTCCTCAATGAGAACTTACTTTTCTACTCTCATTCAACAAGCGCATAACTCCTCCAAAACTCTTTTCTCCATCGTGAAAGACTTTGTAAACCCTCCGGCCTTGAAATCCCAATGTATCCGCACTCAAGATCTGTGTAATGGACTCTCGGATTACTTCCAGGAGAAAATAGTTAAACTCTCTTCCTCCTTTGCTACGGCTCCCCCTAACCTCCTTGAAGACAGTTCAAGTTCAAGTTCTATCCCCTGTTCCTTCAACTCCTTTAGTGAGCTGACCCCGGACCTAGCGCTGTCTCTGCTACACAACGTAAAGTCTGGTTCCCCTCTGGACCCAGTCCCGGCCAAAGTCATGGGCACTCTTGCCCCTATTCTAGTACATCCATTTCTCTCCATCTGGAATACCTCTCTGTCTTGCGGCCAGTTCCCTTCAGTGTGGAAGCAGGCCAGGCTAACCCCTATACTGAAAAAACCTGGTGCTGACCCCCTGCAATTTAGCAACTATCGGCCAATATCGCTCCTGCCCAAACCTGCCAAGATTCTGGAGAAGGTGGTACAGAAACAGTTGGCGCAGTATCGAGATTCAAATCAGCTTCTACACGACTCCCAGTCCGGCTTCAGAACTGGCTACAGCACTGAGACGGCGCTGGCAGAAGTCTCTGAGATCATCAGGGAATCAGTGGATAGGGGCGAGGAGGCCATGTTGGTCCTCCTCGACCTATCCGCTGTATTTGATACATAATATACTTGCCACCCGTTTACAACAGCTAGGGGTAGGAGGGACAGTGCTGGCCTGGACCAAATCTTTTCTGTCCAGTCGATCTCAGAGGGTTACGTTGCACCCATTTGAATCTGAGGATAAACCCCTCCTGTGCGGAGTGCCCCAGGGTTCTGCCTTGAGTCCTTTATTGTTTAATGCCTATGTGGCCCCTCTTGCCAAGGTAGTTGAGTCTTGGGGTGTCAGGGTGGTCTCTTATGCTGACGATACTCAGCTTGTTTTCTCCTTTAGAGACCGCTCTGACTCCCTCTTTTCCAACTTTAGAAACTGCCTTGGCAATATTTGCACCTGGATGTCAGCCAATCACCTTGCCCTCAACACCGACAAAACGGAGGTTCTCCTTTTCAGCAAGAAATCCCCCCCCCTGAAATTCTTTGGTGGCCTACCATCTTGAATCCTCCCCCCTCTCCTGTACAAGCGGCCCGCAACCTTGGCTTCACCTTTGACAACTCTTTGTCTGGAAGTGTCCAAGTCAACAAAGTTGTAGGGGCTTGTTTTTCCAAATTGCGGATGATCAGGAAAATTTTCCCCTACCTCCCTCAATCATCTCGCAAAACAGTTGTCCAGGCACTCATTACCACCCATCTAGACTATGTGAATAGTCTATATGCAGGTGCCCCCCTATACCTAATTGACCGTCTGCAAATTGTCCAGAATGCGGCAGCTCGGCTCATTGGTAATATCCCTGCTCGTACCTCGGTCAGAGCCTACCGGGATGAGCTTCACTGGCTCCCCATAGCCCGACGCATTGATTTTAAAATACTGACCCTGACATTCTGAGCAATTCACTGAATCGGCCCACTCTATCTGAGAAAACGTCTCAAGATCTCTTCTTCAGTTAGACACCTGAGATCCAACAGCTTGCGTCTACTGAAGGTGCCAAGATTTAGGCTTTCTCGTAGTGGCGGCAGATCTTTCACCGTCACTGCTGCCAAGCTCTGGAATAGCCTTCCTCTTGATCTCAGGTTCTCTGATTCCGAGCCAGCCTTTCGACGCAAACTCAAGACCTGGTTGTTCACTCATCATTAGGTCTGCAGCTTTCTCAGGTCTTCAGTATTCCCTTTCCCTCAATGGGATGTATTCTTGGTTACTCTCTATGGGGACTCTCATGTAATCTTAGCGCCGGGACACTTCCGCCGGAGGTAGCCGTGCGCTTTACAAGCTTCTAAATAAATAAATAAATAAATAGTAGTCATCAAGTTCCACTTCTTTTGGCAGGACTAGGAACATTTTTCTTTTTTCTTCTATTTTACATCATCCAATCATCAGGGAGATTAAGGGAGATGCAGTACTGTAATGTGAAATGAAGACACCTGAAACTTGTATATTGAAATAAGAAGAGTAGAAGATGGAAGTAATGGATTTGTTGTGATTCAAAGTTTGTAACCAGATCGACAGACACACAAATAAAGGAAAATAAGGGAGGAAGGTAGTAAGTTCAAGCCTAATTGTCAGGGAAGTATAGCTCGTCCTCAAACTCTGGGGGTTTAGCCAGTAGTAGGTAATCATATACTTCCGTCACCTAAGCCGCTGTCCTCATCTTCCTCCCTTGCTTCATGTAGTGTGTAATTCGGTGGTATGAAGTGCTGATTCATTTTGATCATTGTTAACATCTCCACGTTTTTGGGTGAGAGACTGTTCCTTCTTACTGTTACAATGGAGCCAGCAGCACTGAAATTACGTTCGGAAGACACACTTGCAACAGTGCAAGCCAGATAGCTTATCGCCAGCCTTCTGAGCAGTGGCCATTCAGCCATTTTCCTATACCAATACTGCAATGGGTTTTGATCAATGTATACCTCTGTTGGGTCATCCAGATAGGCCTGGACCATCCGCTCAATGTTGAGGGGTGCAGCTGCTAATCTTTCGGGCTCTTTTCCCTGTGCATCAGCACTGTGCTTATTAATGCATAACTGTAAATACCAATCGTGTAACGATTCGGTTGGGCCTAATGGTCCAGTTATTGTTGCATTGTTGATAATGATGGTGAGTGTTGTGAGCCAAACGCACTGCCCTCAGCCTCTGAAGTTGCACTTGATGCCGTATGCCCTGCTGCAGTACTTCCTGTGGGTTGATCTAGATGGCTTGTAATTAACAGTCGTTCATTTTCCAATTTACTTGCTCCCTCAGCTATCCAAGTTTTGTAGCGGGCAACATCCATTTCTGAAAAAGGAAGGAATGTCTTCAGTTCCTATTTTGCCCGTGGATGCAGAATTGTGTCAGAAATGTAATGTTCTTGTGACAAATTCTTATTGAGCACCCTTGTATTTTCAGCTAAGTACCGGGCTAAGCTCTCCACCAAGTCATGGGCTTCCTTTTTTTTCCTCTACACCTTTGTATGATTCAGACACCTTCTTCAGCTCATGCTCTAGCATTTGCAATAATGTAATAGCTTGGCCCATTGTACAGTCCTCCTTGCTGACTTCATGTGTGAAGACCTCAAAAGGACGAAGCATCTCAGTCAGGCATTTAACTAGGCTCCATTGGTCCATCTGAAGGATCATGCCTTTCACAGAAGCATCCAGTCTTTGCATGACATATTCATTGAATGGCCTGTACTGCTCAAACAGACGATCAAGCATGTAATAAGTTGAGTTCCAACGTGTTGCCACCTCCTGGATGAGTGCTTTGACTGGCATGTTATATTCACTTTGAATGATCCTCAGCTGCTTCCGAGCTTTAAAAGAATGGTTGATATGAGTGCATATTCTTCAGCAGATGCTCAGTAAGTTGCTGACTATGGGTTATTTTTTCAGAAAGTCTTGAACTATAATGTTTATGCAGTGCGCCAAACACGGAACCCTGAAATAGGAACCAAGGTCCATGGCCTTAAGTACATTACTGCAATTATCTGTGGCAACAAAACCAATACTAACCCCTCTAGCGTGCAGCCAATCAAAAACCTTGCTGCGGGGGCGTGGCTTGGATGGCAACGAAGGCGGTCGCCTAAGTTCGAGAGCTCCGCGACCCCGGGGAGAAGAACGGCGAAAGAACCAGCGATAACCCTCGGTCTCCCGTACAAAACGGAGGAAACTGTACGGGAATACTCGGAGCAGCGGAAGGGAAGAGCCTGAGTAAGCGACAAACGGCAAAACTACCAAAAACACCATTTTCGGGATAAAGAAGCGGAGCCCAAGATGGCGGAGCAGTAAAGAGGTAGCCACAACGACTGGGAGCCTTAAGGAGTATCTGAAGCCAGGTTCTACGCGGTGGATACGGATGAAGGACCTTCCACAGCAGAGGCGGCAGAGGTGGTGGACGGCTGCACAAAGAACCGGACGGATGCGCGCACAAAAGGTACAAGTCTAACCCGAAGAAAAACAGGCGGCCATCTTGATCGCGATCTGGGGCGCAACAAGGAGTGCCACAACGGTCAACGAGGGCAAGGCCAGCCGAACTCAGCACCGGAGGTCCACCAACGCGAGGAAGCGCAGGAGCTGTGCAAGCGGCCTGCAAGCGGCCGCACACGAAGGCAGAAGAGGTGCCTGGCAGAGCCGGAGTGAGGCGAAGCTGAGCACAAGCGGCGCAGCGAGGCACACCCTCGCAACAGCAGCGCGAGCGCACGAGAGCAGCTCCCAAAGCGGCACAAAAGACGCCCTGCCTGTCACGTTCCAAGCGGCGAGGTCTGGTGCAGCGGTCGACAACACTGAGGCGGTGCCCCTCCGAAACGAGAAAAACAAACGGCGGCGGCCATCTTGGAAAAAAGGCAAGGCACACCGCTGCAGAAGCGCGCCCGAGCCAAGCAGACGCAAGCCACGCAAGCCAAGCCGGCGCAAGGTAGGCAGGGGTGAACGGAGCACTGCGGGCCTTCTTGCGAGCACAAAGCCACAGCAACCGGAGCGTACCTTGATAAGGGCAAAAAGCAGAGACAAAAGGTGGCGGCCATCTTGGAGGGGGCAGACCATATCAGTCCATTTCACAGCTGACAAGAGCGCGGATGTGACAATAAACCAACGCAAGTACATCGCACCTAAGGTAGCACTAGCCGGCGGATCCTCTCACAACGCAGACCACCGAGACAGGTGCACATCAAGCAGTGGCCGGCGATCAGGAGTGCTCAGCCAGGAAAGAGGAGTGCAAAAGCGGAGGCCATCTTAGGAGGGGCAATCCAGACCAGACCACATCAGACGCGGTTGTGCAAGCAAACCAACACTAACACACCGCAATAAAGGCAGCGCCAGCCGGATACATACCAAGCCCTGAGCACGACGCACACGAGGAGAAAACGAAAGCGAATCTCAAGGCGCAGGAAAAGGGTGGCTGAAGTGGAGCAGTGGACAAAGGCAGCCATTCTTTGGAAGGTGGAACAGGCGGTGGGAACCACCACAGAGAGCAGCCACAGGCAGACAGGCAGGAACAGCTGTACTTTCGGCCTCGGCGCAAGGGCCAGCTGGAGCGCAACCAAGCACCTGTAAACGCCTCTGCAGCTTCCTAGACATTTAGGGCAAAACGCCCCGGCAACGATCTGGTCTGGGTACACCCGGCCACGGCCCATGTGAGTAACAGCGAAGCGTGCAGCAACAGAAGGTAAAGAGCGCTGTGGCCTAACCAGGGATCAGCACCTGGCTGTGGAAAGTAGCCCTGGCGTCTGGGAAAACTAGAACCAGGTCGATAAAGTGGCCGAGCAGGTTCACCTTCGGCAGCACTGCAAAGGCGGGTACAGCCACGTATACCAAAAATGATACACCAAAGGGAGCACAGCCCAACCTGAAAAAGAAAGAGAGATTGTCCATATACCAAGAAAGAAGAGGTCTAGAGATGCTGATCGGTGATACAAAAAAAATTAGGAAAGACCTGGACTCACCGATCAAAATGAAAGACCTGAAAAACACGGAGACTGCGATGGACTTGCTCGTCAAAAAAATAACCGAAGCCAATGACCTGGCAAAGTCCACAAAGATCTCCATGGACAACGTCCAGCTAGAACTCACAGCCATACGTGCAGTTCAGAACAAAATAGTGAGTAGAGTAGCGGAGACAGAGAGAAGGATCAGCGACATAGAAGACAAATCAAGTATCATGGACAAAGACATATGCTACGTCTCCAAGATCTCCAGCGACATGCAGAGAAGGCTCGCGGAACAAGAAGACAAAAACCGGAAAGGGAACATCAGGATCCTAGGCATACCAGAGGACGAGGAGGAGGGGACAGGCTCATGCGCGGCATTACTTGAGACACTGATACCCAAGCTGACTGGCATAAAATTTGAAAGAGCTCTGGAGATCGACAAAGCCTACAGAATCCCCTTCACAAAACAAGCACACATGAAAGGTCCAAGAACGATCATCTGCAAACCCCTAAGATCCAGCCACACCGATGCCATCTTCGCCTTCGCTCGCAGAGGCCAAACCCCCATCTGGAAAGGCAAGAAGATAATCTTCACCCAAGACCTTTCAAGAAGCACGGTGGAGGCAAGGAAAGGTTTCCTCGCACTAAGAGACACTATGAAGAGAGCAAGGATAACGTTCAGCTTTGTAGGTCCAGCGAGAATGAAGATAACAGACGGGCAGGACACACGTGTGTTCGACGACCCAGCAGAACTACGCAGATACCTCAGGAAGCCAGAACAAGAGGAGATGGAACAGACAAGCCCCGGTTTGGCAAAACGAAGAGCCTCTTCAGACAGCTCAGAGACGGAAGAGAAGGGGGCAGCAGGTGGCAGATAATACCCTACCTGGGAAAAACAACAGTTACCTCAAGGGAAAAGAGACCTACCTCACCAGAAGAAGGAACTACCTCAACAATGGGAATAAGTTCCGTGGACAACCTAGGAACACAGGACTTTTCCACCATGCAGGGAGACACCGATCTCAGTGAACAAAGACTACCTCACATAAGAAACAAAGGACCTTGAACACTTGAAAACCTATATCCTTTGTCCAAAACTGCGCAGCATGGGAGGGTGGCTATGAGGGTTTTCACTTGCCTCGCACTGACCCGGGGGAGCGGAGGGCGGGAACCGTTGCTGTCGCACGTTTACAGTACGTTGACAGGGGGGAGGGGGGCGGGGGGCGGGGGGGTGAGGGCCGGGAGGGAGGCCATGTAGCACGGACAATCTTAGCCTGGTGGAAGCACTATTCTTTCTTTCTCTTCTTTCCTGTATCCACACACAACCCCCCATCCCATCCCACATCCCAGGGGGGCGCCAAGGTCTGGTGGCAGTTAGCAAGCAAGCAAAGAACAAAAAGAAGCAACAGAGATCCCTCTTTAAGGCACAGCGACAGAAGGAACACACCATGACGACACCCGACACTAGTGGCCATGCACAGATAGTCTCGGACATAAAAATAGTGTCACTTAACGTCAAGGGCCTCAACCACCCCGTCAAGCGACGGAAAACACTAGACTACCTAAATAGACTGAAGGCTGATATATACGTCCTCCAAGAAACTAGAGTGTCCTCAGAGGACGCTAACAGGCTCAAAGCCAACTGGATTAGCGAGGTGCTATGCTCACCGGCAGTCAATAAAAAGGGAGGAGTCATGACCATAATCAGTAAGAAAGGGAAGTTCCAGGTTCACAACAATATCGCAGACACCAAAGGGAGGAGGCTGATCACATCTATTAAAAGAGGTGATGAAAAAATACACATAGCAAACATATACGGGCCAAACGCGGTAGACAAAAAATTCTGGGAGGACCTAGAGAATGAACTAAATAAGATCCCACTGGGCGAACTATTAATCACGGCAGGGGACATGAACCAGGTGATGGATAATGCCACAGACAGACATCCACACAGACCCAGCCACACATCACAAGAACAGAACACACTCAAAAACCTATGCACCAAACTCGCACTAGCGGACCCGTGGAGGCTACAAAACCCTAGCGCCAGAGAATACACCTTCTACTCGCACCCCCACAACTCATACAGTAGGATAGATTACATACTCATGTCCGACACACACACACACCTGACGGACACAACTGAAATAGGGCCCATAACAGTCTCGGACCATGCACACATATCCCTCTCATTAAGTGGCAAACATAACGAAACACCAAGCAGGAGGTGGCGCCTTAACAGTGACATACTCGAGAACCCCGCCAACATTGCCGAAATAGAGGTAGCGATCAAAGAATATCTCCAGTATAACGACACAGCAGACATAGAGGCAGCAACACTTTGGGACGCGCTTAAAGCAACAATAAGGGGGAGACTCATGAATATTAAAGCACGCATGAACAGGGGCAGGAACAAAAAAATTAAAGAACTGGAGGAGCAGATTAAGGAGTTAGAAAGGAATCACACGGCCAACTTAATGGACAGGAACACACTAACAACACTAACAAAAAAAAAAATATGAGCTAAACAGAATCCTAAGCGAGAGAGCCTCCACGTGGATCAACAAATACAAATCCATAAACTTATGCTCGGCCAACAAAGCAGGGAAAGCCCTGGCTGGATACCTGAAAGCCAAGCAAAGGCAGCACGCAGTCGCGGCAATCACAGACGCCGATAACAAGACACACACAATGAGTAAACAAATCCTCGAGACTTTCAGGAAGTTCTACAAAGACCTATACACTGCCGATGCCTCGCTGGAGGCAGACGGCGGAGCTAGCCTGCTAGAGAAGCTCGAACTACCCAGAATAAGCGACGATCAGAGAGAGGCCTTAGATCAGGACATAACAAAAGCAGAAGTAGAGAGGGCCATAGACTCACTAAAGCCAAACAAGGCCCCAGGTCCGGACGGCTTCACAGCTGCCTTCTATAAACAATTCAAACCATTACTCTAGGACACGCTAGTCAGAATATTCCATGCATGCGCGGAAAAAGGCAATATGACTGACTCAATGGCGGAGGCAAACATTATTGTTATCCCCAAGGAAGGGAAAGACCGCCAGTTCCCACGCAACTACAGGCCAATTTCCCTAATTAACGTGGACTGCAAAATCTACGCAAAAATCATAGCAGCGAGATTAAACACATATCTCCCCTCTCTCATTCACAAAACTCAGGTGGGCTACCTGAAAAACAGACTCTCGCAGGACAACACCAGACTGCTATGCCATCTAATCAATCGCACGGCCAACAGTGCGGAAAAGGCTGTCATGCTCGCATTAGATGCAGAAAAAGCCTTCGATAGAGTCTCATGGCACTTCCTGAACCAATGCATGCTCAAGTTTGGACTGGGCGAGAAGTACAGGGGAATGATCATGGCCCTCTACAAAAACCCTCGAGCTCGAGTGGTGGTGAACGCAGCTACATCGGACACACTCACACTAGGCAGAGGCACAAGGCAGGGATGCCCCCTCTCACCAGGGCTTTTCCTGCTGGCCCTTGAACCACTCCTCCACATGATCAGATCAAACCCCCGGATCACGGGGGTGCAGATAGAGGGTCAAGCTTTCAAGCTAGCTGCATACGCGGATGACATTCTGATCACCACAAACAACCCACAAGAGTCAATTGAGGCACTCATGCAAACAATAGAAGAATATGCGCATGTCTCAGGGTACAAGCTTAATAGGGAGAAATCCGAATGCAAACCTATGAACTGCCATACCACCAAGACTGTCCTGGGCTCGTCCGGCCTGACATGGCAGACAAAACCACTGAAATACCTAGGCCTCCTCTTCGGGAGAGACCTAAGATCAACACTAGATCACAATGAGGAGGCGATGTTAAAAAAAATTAAGTCCAGGCTAGACACGTGGGGCCCCAAATTCATAAGCTGGTGGGGAAGAATAAAGATGATGGTCACTCCCATGCTAAACTACATGGTCTCCATGCTGCCTCTCATACTCACAACCGACTTCCACAAACGCATAGACAAAAGCATCAACATGTTCCTCTGGGGAGGAAAAAAACCAAGAATCAGCTTAGCGAAACTCAGACTAAAAAAAGAACAGGGCGGACTGAATCTCACAAACTACAAGGCCTTCCAGACGGCATGCCTTGCCAAACAGGGAATACATTGGATAGCCCCCACACCAGAATACATGCCGGTATGGTTGGACCTGGAAAGGATTATTCTAGGTGGCGCAGACCCAATTATGGCCCTCACGGCGCACAAGCACCCAGAGGCCAAAAACGCGATAATCCACAACACAAAGACAGCGCTGCTGAGAGTAGACAGGGAAATGGCAGTAAGTATCAAGGGCACCAAATGGGAATCACTGTGGCACAACACAAAAATCACTTACAAGGGGAAAACACTTGACAGCAAGGAATGGTACAGCAGAGGCATCACAACGCCGTCACAACTAGAAGCAGGGAATAACCCACTCACCTACAAGGCACTACAGCAGACAACCTCCCTACCAAACAAGGAATTCTACGAATTCCTTAAAATCAAAGCGGCTGTCACCAAAGCAAGCCTCTCGAAACAGATACCCACCATCATACAATACACACAAAACCTAAACAAGACAGTCCACCAAACAGCGCAAATTTACAAGCTAATCACACCACGCACCACAACTCTAAACAATAAGACACTGGCCTTTTGGGAGGAGACCATACAAAGACCTCCAAACGAGGAGGAAAGAGCCAGATTATGGACGGCAGCGTCCAAAAACAAAATCACGCCACAACTAGCACAAACCAAATACTGGTTACTCCACAGGCTGCATTGGACACCAGCGAAACTAGGGAAAGTTGGAGCTAGCGAGAGCAGTTTATGCTGGAATTGCCACAGGGCAACAGGAGATTTATCCCACATGCTATACGAATTTCCCAAAATCAAAACTTTCTGGAGCAAGGTCTATAACGTCATAGACACAGTCACAGGAAGCAAGACACAAAGAGGACTAGCGGGGATAGCCACTGCCTTCCTATCAACAGAACTTCAGTCCAAAGAAGTACGTGACCTGGTCGACGTACTTCTGACGGCTGCGGTGAAAACGATCCTGGGTAACTGGAAGGACACTAGCAAAGCCACCTTCAAACGCTGGTTCAACTGGGTAACCTTCCTCCGGGGGGCAGATAATATCACCGCCAAGCACAAGACGGCGAACCATATTCTCTTCCTTTTTTCTCTCTCACGTGGCCCCACCAGGCCGCAACTTTGCAAGAACCGTACAAGTATTACGAATGTTTTGCTTTTGTTTTTGTATATGGAAAATTTACTTTCAATAAAGAATATTTTGAAATAAAAAAAAAAAAACCTTGCTGCGAAACCTTTCTAAAATGTTTACAGGAGTATGAGATTTCTCCATGGCGAACATGGCTAGAGGCATGTTTTCGAGTAGCTTTAAAAATCGCAGCTGGGTCAACACCACCTCGTTCAGATAGCTTATCTCTAACCCCCACAAAAGAGACCCAGTGTGTACTGATGCACAGGTAATCTGTGGCTTGGCAACTGGTCCACATGTCTGTTGTCAGGTGGATATTGTGAACAGCACTCTGCTGCAAAGCTTGTCCAACCAATTCCAGCACATCATGATGTAGTGCCAAACAGCAATTCTTGCGAAATAGGACCGTCTGGGAACCTTCCATTTAGGGCAGATGGCTGACACAAATTCAAGGAAACCCACCCCTTCCACAAATGAAAAAGGGAGAAGGTCCAGTGCTAACATTTTAGCCAGATTCACATTGTACAACCGTGCCGTTGGGAGGTTGCGTTGGAACTGCCCCTTGAATCTAAGCATGCTCTCAATGGTAGGCTGGATTACTTTCCTTTGTGGTGCTGTTGTTTTCATTAACCCACTAAGGCTCAACAACGCAGTTTGTCTCATTGCAGTACTTGGTCGCCTTGGTGTCTCAGGCTGACTCTGAGTAGGGCTCTTACTGCGGTGCCACTCATATTTTACTGAGGAGGATGTGGGCAGTATCACTGGGACAGGGCTAGAAATGCCTCCATCTTCTTCAGCTTCCACCGCAATAATATCGTCCCCTGATTCTTCATGCCTAACATCAATGGGTTGAGTTTTTTTACTTTGTTTTAAGTGAAGTAGGTGATTCTCCCACACAATACTGTGGAGTATTCTGAGATGACTTGCTTGGCCTCCGGTACCATAGTTTGTACCAAGCTTACCGCGCCGAAAAGCCTGTGCGTCAAATTGAGCATTTAGCAACGTTATCCTCCTTGGTGCTAACAGAAAAGAATTCCCAAACTGGGGAGGAGAACTTTCTGGCACTGCTGGATGTGCCACTTTTAATACCAGATGAACTGGAGGGTGTGCTTGGAATGTGACTCTGTGCAGCTACACTGTGACTTTTACTACCACTACCTACTGAGATGGTTGAGCTGGATGTAGTAGCTCCCTGCCGGGCCTTTGAAAATATGGCAGCTGGAGGTCGTGGTGGTGTAACCTGTGTTGGTGGTATCCGTGCTACATCCCGCTCAGTAGCAGCCTTTCTG
The DNA here is from genome assembly GCF_964263255.1 of Lissotriton vulgaris. Classification (NCBI taxonomy): domain Eukaryota; kingdom Metazoa; phylum Chordata; class Amphibia; order Caudata; family Salamandridae; genus Lissotriton; species Lissotriton vulgaris. The sequence continues at coordinate 383,656,847 of NC_141685.1, forward strand.
GATAGGGTGAGAATGTTTGTCTCCACCCCCTTACGGCCTAGAGTGATGTCCGTGATGACTGGCTCCTCTTCATCAACATCATCCCCCTCCTCCACATCTACCTCCATAACTCTAAGTTTTTCTGGAACCTTCCTTTTCAGAAGCATTGTCTTGTGGTGTGCATGACTCTCAGACTGAGCTGGTGGCTGCCAAGTGGCATCACGATCATCAGGAGCGGGGCTTGAAGAAAAAGATGATGGACTAAGCCTCCTTTTCTTTGCTGGTGGTCTGTAAGACAGATCTTCCGAAACAGCGGTTTGCTCCACTTTGTCTGCAGGAAGCTCAATTTCGAGAAATGCCCCTACTTCAGGAGCAACAACTACTATTGTGGGCTGTTCTTGCTGCTGCTGCTGTTCTTGCGTCTGCTGCTGTTGTTCTTGTGGCTGCTGCTGTTGTTCTTGCGGCTGCTGCTGTTGTTTGTGCTGCTGCTGCTGCTGTTGTTGGGGCTGCACACTTATCTGCTGAGTTGCCTGCGTTGATTGTGCACTACTTTGCGATAATGTATAAAATAAATAGGGAGACACCCTTTATGCTGAAAAGGGAACGGGTATATAGACTACAAAAAACAGAGGTTTCCCTTTTCTTGGTTATAGGTGGTAGGACGGACTGCAGATAAGCAGTCCTACTACCCAAGCGTAATATTAAGCTACAGCTGGAGGTATAATCAAAATATAGGGCGCACCACACAATAACAAATTTACATTTTGTCTCTAATCAGTATGAGTAAGGTTCTTATCTCCCACCCAATTTGAAACTCATTACACAGATATGTAGATGGTCACGCGAAGAATAATAATCAGTATGAGTAAGGTTCTTATCTCCCACCCAATTTGAAACACATTACACAGATATGCAGATGGTCAAACAAAGAATAATGATCAGATCATAGAGGTTCTATTACTGTAAAATTTAGTAATTTATTTATAACAAAGGATAATAATTGACATTCATTGACATTCTGTAAAAACACATTATCACATCCATTTTATTTAAAAAACATCATGAGACACATTTTTTGTTAAAAAAAGGAAAAAGCACAATACTTTGCGATAATGACATTTCAACATCACTGCTCGTTAGTAGACTGGCTACCTCTGGGTCACTCAAGGGCTTGGGCCTAGGTTGGTGGGGTTGGACCACTGGTGCGGAGGTGCTGCTCCCAGCTTGGTTCCCGGACAACGTTGCTGCAGGCGTAACTTTTTTGGTCCCAAAAAAACATTGGCCGGCACACCAGTCGTGGTTAATGGCACTTACTTTTTCTGTTCCTTCTTCTCATCTGCAACTTTCTTGGTTCTGGACCATTTTCTTCAGATGTCAGGCAGGACACAGATGCACAACAAGTTGTGGTCACACGTGGACGTGATGCACAGCAGGACTTCTGTCTGCCTGGCAGTACAATGGGTAATGATGATGACACCTCCTCCTCTGACTTTTTGTGCACCTAAAAACAAATAAGCCAGGAGAAGAAAATCAGTGAAATGTTGCATTTGTTGTTGTGGTTTAGTTACTACTGTACTAGTTTAAACAAAAGATATAGTCTAGCCATTTCTGTGACTTTGTCAACAAGGGCTATGTTATACTACTGTGTACACACACTACACTCTCAGGAAGGATAGGAAAGAGAATAAGAACCACCAAAATAAAATACGTAATGGAAGTGGGGTGGACCCTATTTGCCATTCAATTATTTGAGCATCAAATCATTCATGGAGCTGCTGCTGGCAAACGGGGTGGATGGTTGGAAGCAGTAAGCCAATAGGAAAACCATGCAGGCCTGTATGGCAAAAGCAGGACAATAATAACTCCCACTAGCCACATGGCCAGGCCCAATATCAGAAATCCCACCCCATAAACACAAACACTCCCCAACTAAATCCAATGCCATCCATGCATTAAATGATGTCTAAATTCAACCGACCACACAGAAACACTTGATTAATCAAGCTGTGGATACCTGCTCTGAGCCTACTGGATGAAAACTGGCCTGTTAGCAGACAAGGCCATACAAGCTTGCAGGCCTAGGCTCCGAAATGGCCACCAGCCACATGGCCAGGCCCAACATCAGAAAGCCCACCCCAAAAAACACACTTCCCAACTCAATCCAATGTCATCCATGCCCTAAATGATGTCTGAATTCAACAGACCACACAGAAACATTTGATTAATAAAGCTGTGGCTACCTGCTCTGAGCCTACTTGATGAAAGCAGGCCTGTTGGCAGACAAGGCCAGACAAGCTTGCAGGCCAGCCACATGGCCAGGCCCAACACCAGAAAGCCCACCCCAAAACACACACTTCCCAACTCAATCCTGTGCCATCCATGCATTAAATGATGTCTAAATTCAACCGACCACACAGAAACACTTGATTAATCAAGCTGTGGATACCTGCTCTGAGCCTACTGGATGAAAACTGGCCTGTTAGCAGACAAGGCCATACAAGCTTGCAGGCCTAGGCTCCAAAATGGCCACCAGCCACATGGCCAGGCCCAACATCAGAAAGCCCACCCCAAAACACACACTTCCCAACTCAATCCTGTGCCATCCATGCATTAAATGATGTCTAAATTCAACCGACCACACAGAAACACTTGATTAATCAAGCTGTGGATACCTGCTCTGAGCCTACTGGATGAAAACTGGCCTGTTAGCAGACAAGGCCATACAAGCTTGCAGGCCTAGGCTCCAAAATGGCCACCAGCCACATGGCCAGGCCCAACATCAGAAAGCCCACCCCAAAAAACACACTTCCCAACTCAATCCAATGTCATCCATGCCCTAAATGATGTCTGAATTCAACAGACCACACATAAACATTTGATTAATAAAGCTGTGGCTACCTGCTCTGAGCCTACTTGATGAAAGCAGGCCTGTTGGCAGACAAGGCCAGACAAGCTTGCAGGCCAGCTACATGGCCAGGCCCAACACCAGAAAGCCCACCCCAAAACACACACTTCCCAACTCAATCCAATGCCATCCATGCCCTAAATGATGTTTAAGTTCAACAGACCACACAGAAACACTTGATTAATAAAGCTGTGGCTACCTGCTCTGAGCCTACTGGTTAAAAGCCGGCCTGTTGGCAGACAAGGCCAGACAAGCTTGCAGGCCTAGGCTTCAAAATGGCCACCAGCCACATGGCCAGGCCCAACAACAGAAAGCCCACCCCTAAAAAAACACACTTCCCAACTCAATCCAATGCCATCCATGTCCTAAATGATGTCTAAATTCAACAGACCACACAGAAACACTTGATTATTAAAGCTGTGGCTACCTGCTCTGAGCCTACTGGATGAAAGCAGGCCTGTTGGCAGACAATGCCAGAACAGCTTGCAGGCCTAGGCTTTAAAATGGCCCCCAGCCACATGGCCAGGCCCAACAACAGAAAGCCCACCCCCAATAAAACACACTTCCCAACTAAATCCAATGCCATCCATGCCCTAAATGATGTCTTAATTCAACAGACCACACAGAAACACTTGATTATTAAAGCTGTGGCTACTTGCTCTGAGCCTACTGGATGAAAGCAGGCCTGTTGGTAGACAATTCCAGACAAGCTTGCAGGCCTAGGCTTCAATATGGCCACCAGCCACATGGCCAGGCACAACAACAGAAAGCCCACCCCCAATAACACACACTTCCCAGCTCAATCCAATGCCATCCATGCCCTAAATGATGTCTAAATTTAACAGACCACACAGAAAAACTTGATTAATCAAACTGTGGCTACCTGCTCACGGGCTACTGGATTGAAGCAGGCCTGTTGGCAGACAAGGCCAGACAAGCTTGCAGGCCTAGGCTTCAAAATGGCCACCAGCCACATGGCCAGGCCCAACATCAGAAAGCCAACCCCAAAAATCACACTTCCCAACTCAATCCAATGCCATCCATGCCCTAAATGATGTCTAAATTCAATAGACCACACAGAAACACTTGTTTAATAAAGCTATGGCTACCTGCTCTGAGCCTACTGGATGAAAGCAGGCCTGTTGGCAGACAAGGCCAGACAAGCTTGCAGGCCTAGGCTTTGAAATGGCCCCAAGCCACATGGCCAGGCCCAATGACAGAAAACCACTTCCCAACTCAATCCAATGTCATCCATGCCCTAAATGATGTCTAAATTCAACAGACCACACAGAAACACTTGATTAATAAAGCGGTGGCTACCTGCTCTGAACCTACTGGATGAAAGCGGGGCTGTTGGCAGACAAGGCCAGACAAGCTTGCAGGCCTAGGCTTCAAAATGGCCAACAGCCACATGGCCTGGCCCAACAACAGAAAGCCCAACCCCAAAAAAACACACTACCCAACTCAATCCAATGCCATCCATGCTCTAAATGATGTCTAAATTCAACAGAACACACATAAACACTTGATTAATAAAGCTGTGGCTACCTGCTCTGAGCCTACTGGATGAAAGCAGGCCTGTTGGCAGACAAGACCAAACTAGCTTGCAGGCCTAGGCTTCTAAATGGCGACCAGCCACAAGGCCAGGCCCAACAACAGAAAGCCCACCCCAAAAAAACACATTTCGCAACTCAATCCAATGCCATCCAGGCCCTAAACGATGCTTGAAAATGAAATACATTAAAAAAACACCTAAGGAACAGTTGCTTCATCATGCACACACCCATGAGGCCGTGCCTAGCTCGGGGCTTACTACTGACTACTACTACCCGCAACATTTAAAAAAAAAGGAATTATATTAGTTACCAAAATTAAATTGTAGTTGCATCAACTGCAATGCCCACAATCAAACAGACACAACAACCACTTACTTGTAAAATATCCAATTCAAAAATCCTCAAATCCAATTGCAATGATGCAGCAGACAAAAAGATTGATCTTTCCAGCTGAAAATCCAAAGGCAGAATGAGCACGAGATGGACAAAGCACTGGGAGGAGCCTGCTGGACAGGAACAGGAAGTTGGAGATTTTTTCTCATCATTTGCAGAAGGCTTTATGCTGCTAGAGCTACAATTCTTCTTCAAATTGAAAATGTTACATATTCGAGTTCTTGAGCTTCACATTACTTCCGCCGGAAGTCGATGGCGCGTCCAAAATGACGTGTTTGCGTTCCCTGTCGTGTTGGATATGACGTGGTCGGGTTCTCTCGCTCCTTGTCGCGTTTGATATGATGTGTTCACGTCCTCACGCTTTCGTTCACGGTGTAGAATGACGTGTTCGGGTTCTCTCGCTCCTTGTCGCGTTCAATATGACGTTATCACGTCCTCACGCTCTTGCTCGTCATGGAGAATGACGTGTTTGAGATCTCATACTCTTGCGGTCCATAATCGCGAGACGAATGACGTGGTCGCGGGATAGCACAAAATGGCTACCAACAATCCAACATCTCGTGGAGCACGCGACTGGATCGGGAAAAATTGTCGGGGAAAGCAGGGATCCAGGGTAAGGCGATCGCGCTCGCGAGAACGTATTTTGACAGCGCAAGCATGAAAAAAAATTCCGGTACGCTGCGGATCACGGAAATTTTGACATTTTCGAGCTCTCCGCGGAACGCTAAAATGTCAAATTATCACGAGTTCACAACGGAATTTGGTGCCCAGGCCTAACTCAGACACATAGTTACACATGCAAACAAAATATTAAACATCCATTTACTTGCATATACAGTTATACACACACTACCAAACTTACTTCTACAGAAATTACACAAACTTACTCTCTTAAACAATCACTTATAGAAACACCTACCTATTTGTACAGGAACTCTTCCAATTTCTCACTCTCACATATACTCATTTAAATACACCAATACTCACATATACTAGTTTAAAACATATGTAGTTACTCATAAAGACACTATTGAGGCAGTTATTCACTCACTAACACACCCATACACACACTCATCCACCTATACAGACCTGCACACATGCTGTCTTCAACACATGCAAACAGTGAGTCACTCATTCATACATCTATGCGCTAAGTAATACCCTCCACTCAACCATGCAGACACTCAGATACTAATACCGATACTCAAAAAACCAACTATAATCCTTATAGACACTCATGTAGCTACTCACCAACCCATGCAGCCACTTATACACAAAGTGAGAGACTGATACAGATATTTACATATTTAAACATTACTCACTAACCCATGTATTCACTAAGATACACTTAATCAGTCAGTTATACAATCAATTTTACAAAAAAATCATCCATTTAGACACTTATATACCCATTTATTTTTCCGTCGACCTTGAGATATACATATATAAAACATATTTAATTTTCAGAAAAACACACATTCACTGGATAATGTCATCAGTGATGTCATTTCAGATGTCATCAGTGATGTCACTGACCATGTCATGAGTGATGTAATATGTGACGTCATCAGCAGTGCACTGCGGGCGCGCGAGTTATAGTTAGCTGAACTAACTATAACGGGGAATTTCTATGGTTTTGCACAAGTGCTATCTGGTCTTTCTGTTGTGTTGTGTGTTTCATCTCCAAAGCGCCGGGACGCCTCTTGGCTGCGGCATCTGTGCGCTATACAAAATAAAATAACATAACATAACATAACATAACATAACAAATGTCCAACTAACTATATTGCCCCTGAAACCTCTGGTTTTTGCAGTGAATTTCTAAGATTTTTTAAATGCTAATTTCTAACTATAATGTGCCTGAACCTATGTTTTTTTCAGTGAATATATATATATATATATATATATTCATTATACTATGTATACATGTGAAAATGTCTCGGTCTGTCTGTTTGCCTCGGTGGCACGGAAAAAATGTGTGGAACAGACGTCAGCACACCGACGAGGTCCTCTTATGGCTCCGATGACGTCATACGATGTCGCGAGCAGAGCCATGCTATTATGACATCCTTGTCGACGTGGGAGATCTAGGAAAGGATTTGCATAAAATGCTGGTGCAGGGGATATTCACCTAAGTGTTCAGGCTAGTCCTTCGGGGGCAACTGTTTATGTTACATCTCCAGAAACTGAAACCAGTGATCCGAGGGCAGAGGCCTTGCAGATGGCACACAAGGTGGGGTGCCAGGTCGTGTGCACCGGCGGGGCAATGAAGTGACAAGCACCACAACCCACAAAAAAGGTAACAAGGGCACTGAATAACACTGGATCTTCTCTTTGTATCTGGCAGGAACACAAAGTTAAAATGCACTAGTACAAAAATGTAGAATTAGTGCTGCAACGGTCTTCAAGAGGACCTACGATGCCGCTTCTGTCTCCCGTACCCTGGAGGTGGCACATGGGTCACGTGGTATGGTCATACTTCGGTGGGATGCACACTTGTTAACCTCTCATGGCACTGCTCCACACTTCAGGGAGGATGCTTTCCATTAGCTATGTTTTCTGATGATGTGTCGCGCCGGCCCCGTCCAACAACAGAACTCCTTTAGATCCAAAGAGCCTCTTCCACTCTCTGACCGGAAGTGAAACCAGGCCACGCGGACACTTTCACAATACAACAACTGGGAATGCACTTTTCGGTAAAAGAAACACATTTCTTCCTCCTAATTAATCAAATAAACATCTCACTGAAGAACAGGGGCCAGCTCCGATTGGTAAACAGTCATTACAACAACTTTTTTACTTTGCGATATAATTCAACGCATGAATTACCACTTATGCGTTGTACATCGCGAAGTCATTACTATACATTTTTTCAGAACACATGGTCATCTACCACGCATGCCTTTACAACAATTTTTGTTGTAAAGGTATGTATGGTAAATCACCATGTGTTTTAAAAAAAATTTAGACAATCCATGTCGTTGTAAGGAATCAGAGGCTGTTCCGTTTCCTCACAACGACGTACACCGCCCCTCGGAGACGATGTGAAGCAGGACCCACGAGGAGAGAGCAACCACGAGGAGTGAGAGGTAAGGGGGATTGGGAATGGGTTGGTGCTTTCTCTTCTAGGGTTTAGGGTAGTTCAGTGGTGTTTTGGGTAGTGTAGGGGGTCATGCTGGTGGTAGTGTTTTAGGTTTTAGGGTAGCGCAGTGGTGTTTGGGTAGTGTAGGGGTTCATGCTGGGGGTAGTGTTTTATTGTTAAGGGTATGGCAGTGGTGTTTGGGTTGTGTAGGGGTTCATGCTGGGGGTAGATTTAGGGTTTAGGGTGGTGCGATGGTGTTTGTGTAATGTAGAGGGTCGTGCTGGGGTAGTGTTTTTGGGTTTAAGGCAGCGCAGTGGTGTTTATGAACATAGGGGGTTGTGCTGGGGGTACATTTAGGGATTAGGGTAGTGCAGTGTTGTTTGGGTAGTGTAGGAGTTGTGCTGGGGGTAGTGTTTAGGGTTTAGGGTAGAGCAGTGGTGTTTGTGTAGTGTAGGGGGTAGTGGTTTAGGGTAGTGCAGTGGTGTTTGGATAGTGTAGGGGTTATGCTGGGGGTAGTGTTTTAGGGTTTAGGGTAGTGCAGTGGTGTTTGTGTAGTGTGAGAGATTATGCTGGGGATAGATTTAGGGTTTAGTGAAGTGCAGTGGTGTTTGGGTAGTGTAGGAAGTCGTGCTAGGGGTAGTGTTTTAGGGTTTAGGGTAGTGCAGTGGTGTTTGTGTAGTGTAGGGAGTAGTGTTTTAGGGTTTAGGGTAGTGCAGTGGTGTTTGTGTACTGTAGGGGGTCATGCTGGGTTCTAGTGTTATAGCGTTTAGGGTAGTGCAGTGGTGTTTGTGTAGTGTAGGGGGTCGTGTTTTAGGGTTTAGGGCTGTGCAGTGGTGTTTGGGTAGTGTAGGTGGTCGTGCTGGGGGTAGTGTTTTTAGGTTTAGGGTAGTGCAGCTGTGTTTAGGTAGTGAAGGGGGTTCTGCTGGGGGTAGTGTTTTAGGGTTTAGGGTAGTGCAGTGGTGTTTGTGTAGTGTAGGGGTCATGCTGGGGGTAGGTTTAGGGTTTAGGGTAGTGCGATGGTGTTTGTGTAATGTAGGGGGTCGTGCTGGGGTAGTGTTTTCGGGTTTAAGGCAGTGCAGCGGTGTTTGTTTAGTGAAGGGGTTGTGCTGGGGGTAGTGTTTTAGGGCTTAGGGTAGTGCAGTGGTGTTTATGTAGTGTAGGGGTTGTGCTGGGGTAGACTTAGGGTTTAGGGTAGTGCAGTGGTGTTTGAGTAGTGTAGGGAGTTGTGCTGGTGGTAGTGTTTTAGGGTTTAGGGTAGTGCAGTTATGTTTGGGTAGTGTAGGTTGTTATGCATGGGCAGTGTTTTAGGGTTTAGGGTAGTGCAGTGGTGTTTGGGTAGTGGAGGGGGTAGTGTTTTATAGTTTAGGGTAGTGCACCCAACCAGCCACAATATCCGTAGACAAAGGGAATCCTGAGTCTTTTGAATGCTCCACCAATTGAATAATTTGGGTCAAGGGCCCTACCACGTCCAAGACCTATCAATTCCTTTCTTGAGATCCCTCATATACTTGGAGAAAAAGTTGCATAGTTTCTCATCAATTTCAGGCGTGTGTGCCACGTTCCCCTTCAGTGAGGACCTGGGGCATTCTATTCCTGCCCTCCCTTTCAAGGGGTTTTTGGATTTTCTCCACCACATTCTCTCCCACTTTGGCATCAGCGGTCCACACCGCCGACTTAGGATGGTAAATTTGGGTAGGCTTGAATATGTCAGAGTGAACCGCTTCCCAGCCGGAGTGGGACTTTGGATGTCAGGGACGCCCCAAGTCCTTATCCTCATCGGAGGAGAAATGGTCCTCCAATACACCCTCTCCCTCTAAGGGAAACCCGCTGTCAGGGTCTACGATAGTGGTGACAGCATCGCAGTATTCTCCGGGCTTCTCCTCCTCCTGGCAGAGTACATCTTTTATTGTTCGCACACTCTTGAGGGAGGTCTCCGTAAGTTTATCAAATCCTTCCAAGTGCCCGAGTTATGCATAACGGCCCTTTTATTCCCCATCAGGGAGCTACTGGGACCCGCCACCACCAGATCTGGGTCACTGAACACCCCAGGGATGCCTTTCGCCAGCTTATCAACCTGATCCCCAAGAGGAGCCAGCGCCATAGAAATAGCCAGTGACAGGGCTTGGTCCTCTGCTGGAGGAAGAAGTTGGGAGGCCATTCCTCCTCCACTTCCTGGTAGGAGGAGTAAAAATGGTCTTCTGGAGAAGACATGAAAGCAGAGGGTGTGAGCACAGAACAAATGCCCTTAAAATCCTTAAGGCAGCCCCCTCGCCGGTGCTCCAAAAGCTGGGTTTTCCCCAAAGCTGTTATAAGAATAGACTGAGGCGCAATACCAATTACAACCACCAGGTGGCACTGGTCACTTAAGTGGCCGTCTGGGGAAATCACTGCGTAGCGGTGTCAAAATTAAGCGAGGGTTAGTCGGGAATCAAACGGACACTAAAGGAGTATCAGATTCCCAAATGGCAGTAAAGCCCAGTTGGAGCTCTGGACGGAGCTGCCCCGCTCGGACCAGACGCGCCTGACAGGATCTCGCCATGCGCAGGGTGCACAGCGGGAGTAACTGCGAGGGTGAGAACGCGCTTGGGCAAGATCCTGCTGCTCAGGGAATATAAAACAATACCAAGGCAATAATGCTAATAACGTGCACAAGAAACCGCTATACAAACAGCATCACTGTCAGATTAAGCTAAGAATGTAAGGAATGCACTTAACTGATAAGCAGTGAAGAAAGAGGAAGCGAAGGGACGTCACAATATTATATACGATGGACTGTGATATGATTGGACTATAGTTGCCTTGGAGACTACCCCCTAATGGTTCATGGGTTGTGTAGTCATTTGTTTAATCATTGTTGTGTTACGTTTTCTTTGAACTGCTATGCAAATAAAGTGAGGAACGATATGCATAATCCTCACCTGTTATGTTATGTTATTTATATTTTTATAGCGCACAGCTGCCCCAGCAAAGGGGCGTCCTGGCGCTTTGACAGACACTATAACATAACACACAATGCAAGTGAAGGGAAATTAATCAGACACGGGAAACAGGAAAGTTTTAATTGCCTGCCTGAAGGCGAGCAGGTCTTCAAGAGCTCGGATGTATACCGGGAGCGAGTTCCATAAACCTGCCGCAAGCACCCTAAAGGAGCGGCCACCCATTCTGCTCAGTTTAAAGCGTGGACAGACAGCCAGATGAAGCCCCTCCGATCTCAAGGATCTCAAAGGAATATAGGGCATGAGTAGATTGGCAAGTGCCGGCGGCGAAGAAGATTTCAAAATTTTAAAGGCCAGACACAGCGCTTTGAATTTAATTCGCTGTCTGACCGGGAGCCAATGTAAGGCCGTGATGGTACCAGACACTGAGCAATGTCTGGGAAGGCCCACAATGGCCCGTGCCGCAGCATTTTGCACCCTTTGAAGCCTAGAGGCCTCAGCTTGATTCACCCCTAACATCAGCGAGCTGCCGTAGTCCAGCCGAGATAGAATTGAGGCCTGGACCACAAGCTGTCTGGTTGGGGGATCAAAGTACTTTAAAACCGGCCTTATTCCCCGCAGAATGCCATAGCACGTGGCAGCCACCTTCTTGGTATGGTCTCTGAAGGTGAGCGCAGAGTCCATCCAGATACCTAAATTTCTCACTCCAGATGATGGAATAGGAGTGACACCCAACTCTGATGGCCACCACTGGCTACCCCATAGCTCGGCGTGCTTCCCTAGAACCAGCACCTCCGTTTTGGTGGCATTCAACTGAAGGCAGTCGGTGCGAAGCCAGCTTGCCACTGCCACCAGACCCGCTCGGAATCTGGGGGCCTCCACCTCAGGGTCTCCACTAAGTGTCACCGCTAGCTGAGTGTCGTCCGCATATGAGGCCATCGTTAGACCCCACTGTTTGACGACCTCCGTCCTGCCATAGAATTCATTAACTTTATTCAATCTGATTTAGAAACATAGATCATTAAAGTGTACATAAAAACAGTAAATCCTCTCCCCTAATACAATGCAGTGAGAATTAACTAAAACCAGTAGGTAAAAACGGGTGTTAGAAAGCCCGGTTCAGAGCAACTTCAGGGTAACAGAATGGTAAAGTTCAATGTTTCGCAAGATCAATCTCATGTACTTCATGCAAAATACGCAAGAAGGGGTCCACGTAACATGTAACGCTCCAATACCTGACCAGTCTGCACTATATAAAACTGCAGACAAACTAAACATAAAACGTGTTTTGCACACTTCTGTCATTAGGCTATATGTGGATTACATCTGGATGATATTTATGCTACATTTGGGCTCTTTTTTCTCAGGTGGCATTCTTGGGAGACATATTTGTTATGAAGTTTCCTAATTTCCTCATTTACTGCATCTCCTCAGTTGTAAACATTGTTAGTTTTTTACTTTGATTCCATCAAGAAGGCATTCAGATGTGTCACACATTTGCCATAAATTCAGAATATTAGCACTCTAGTTGTTCATTTGATCACCGTAGTAAAGCTACCGCTCAACAGGGAGTTAACTCGAAGTCTACTGCTGGTATTAAAAGTGATTGTTTCAGTCTGCATGTCAGAATTTTCTAATGAAATAGAAGAGGATTTGAGATCTCACTTAAAACTTGCCCTAAATCTACTTTCTACCGCACTAACCATAAATTTATATGGCAAAATGAACCCTCTCATTTTATTCTTTTTAAATTAAATGATTTAAGTGTTACCAGTTTATTCCAATCAAGATGACTTCTCTCTAGTTGTTCTTAGAACACTCTGGGAAGCTGCAGTAGTACACAAAGGCATCAACTGACAGACTGCTCCTGTTGAAATATAACAGGAAGATATTTGAGATCTCACTTGAAACATGTCCTAATTTTTCTTTCTACAGCTCTAACCATAATTTCTAAGACAAAATGAACCCCATCATTTTGTTCCTTTTTAAATTAAATGTTTTAAGTGTTACCAGTTTATTCCAATCAAGATGGCATCAGGTGTCATAGGTAAGGCTGTTAGCACTCTAGTTGTTCTTTAGAACACTCTAGGAAGCTGCAGTAGAACACAAAGGAATCAACTGACAGTCTCTGACCTTGTTGGATGTACATGTTTTACTGAGAATGTTAGACTTCATTCTCACATAACTGAGAAAGATACTGTGAATTTACAGAAAATATGCTCTCATTTTAGCTTCTGGAGCACCTTCCAAATCTCTATGGTACAAAGATGTGAAAATAGTTTTCTCTCAAACATGATTCATGATATCCCAGCAGAAGGTTTTTCACAAAGTAAAATCAGCTTAGAACACACCACAATTCCTGAAATTAGCATGGTACTATCAACAAATGAATTCTAATGTAACCAAAGTTTGTTATCACCCTTTATAGTTTTTCTTCTGGTAACCCTCAAAATCTTCGATTCACTACAATGCATTTCAATTGTGTACTATCATTTATATTGGTCCCAAGATGGCTTGCAGAAATTCCAGGATGAAGTGCTGACAGCCAATCAGATCTCACAATGACATGTGTGGTTAGGTTCTGCCCAGATATCAATATTTTTTCTTTTTTATATTTCTCAGGAACTACTGAACGGATTTACATCATTTAACAAAAATAGTTCTTTCTAAACCAAGGGCTACCTTTTTGCCAAATTTGATGTAATTCAGTTCAGCAGTTCGGGCAGTATTCGCGGCTAAAGTTTCTAGGCCCCCCTTAATGAATCCACCCAAAATTTTTAAGATAGGAGCTGACTGGCGTGGGCCATAAGTTTTGAAAACTTCGCGCAGATTCGTCAATCGGGGCCAAAGTTATTGGGAATAGAATGTTGCGATTTTCCTATGGTAACTAGGTCCTAACTATAACTACCTACTGGCGACCGCCAGTAAGTAATATATATTGTTTGGGGTACTATCTAATTTATAATTCATCATTAGTTTCAGTTATTTCTTTGAACTAAGCATGTCATTTAGTTTTTGTGAACCTACTCGTATTGCGATTTTCAAACGTGCTAAGGTACGTACGGCTTGAGAGCAGAGAACAGTTGTTACCCTTGGGAGCGCAAGGGGGTGCCAGGCGATCTCCATGCATATGTAAGGGTGCGCATGGGATATTAAGGGTCTGAGGCAGTGAGAAGGAAATAGGTAGGAACGTTATACGCTTTATTTTGTACACGATCATCATTATTGATGGCGCAAAGGCTGTTTTCTAGAGGAAATCGGGTGCTAGATAGCATTGCGATCTATTTCCATGGGAAATAGATATTCAAAGCTGTACCTAGGCAAAACAAAGCTTCGTAGGTCCATTCGTTGTGAAAAAAGGGTTGTGTGTGCATCATTTTTTCTTTTAGGAGACTGTATTTACTGAGATTCAATAAAGACATGTGAAATCTTTATAAAATAGTTAAGGAAAATTATAAAAAATATTTATAAAAATAAATAACAACCAGGTGAGGTGAAGTAAGTTAGTTTTAAGTTGTGACTTGAGGGAATAAAGTCAGCATGACTGAAAATCAGAATGACAACCCCAGTCAGGAGGAAGTATTATTGAGAACGGTGAGCAATGAAGTAAAGGCAGTTGTACAGGAGACAGCTTAACAGGTTTTGCGCAGAAGAGATAGGCATAATATGGATGAGGATGTATACTTTTCCATATCAAAGAAGGAAGAGCTGAGTAGAGGCGTTGGTGGGAAGTGCCTCAGGAAGAAGAGACACATGCATGGTTTATTCAATGACAGAGGAGCCCGAAGCAGCTCACAGAGAACAGGTGTCCAAACTGGCACACAGAATGGTCAGTTTTTCACTGAAAGAGAGAAAAATTTCAAAGAGATGTTACAGATGCAAAGAGAGAGATCGAATGAAGGTCTAGATGATTATATTCTAGACTAAGAATATAAGGATGAGTTAGTTGAGGAAAGTGAGCTAAGCAGCAAGCATAAGGTAAAGGATCTGTCAACAGTGGTTGACCCGTTCAGGGAAAAATTATTCGACCCATGGGATATTAGGCATCTCAGGGACAAACACGTGAGGCCTTTGGACAATGTACCAGACCTAATTAAGACTAGATTGTGTAAGTCCTTGGAAAAGGAGGAAAGGAATATCATACAGGTAGAGTGTTCCAGACCCGTAATTGATGGATGGGTGAGAAATTTCGGACCCCAGATCAATTACCTATATGTTTAAAATGAGAAAAGATTCACTAGTTTAGGCAAGGCGCAGTATTCCATGTACAGAGTATTCTCAAGTAGTAGTTTTTATGGCAGGGCTGGTAACAGAGGGCACGCTCCGGCCGATCAAATTACAGAGCTCATTGCCCAAATCCAGCTTACTAAGGTAATGGTTTCTACAGAGGAAACCAAGAAGGAAGTCAGTTTTACCCAGAGGTCGAAGTAATAGAGGAAGGGGGGGAAATCCCAGTCAAGGACAAGTTGAGTATGAGGACTGTTTCTGGTTTCAGCCCAACAAATGTGGGAGGAAGGTTGAGACATTTCAAGGACCAATGGGAGTCAATAACACAAGATAAATGGGTGTTACAAACAATTAGAGGCTGTCAAATAGAGCTTGATTCAGAGCAATACCAGGTGAGGGAACCAAACGAGTTGGTGTTTCAGAGAGACCTGGAGAACATTGTTCAAGGGCAGGTTTTGCAAATGTTGGAGAATGTGATAGTAAAAGTAGGAGAGAAGGAAAAAAAGCTTGTAAGCGCCTTGGGCCTTATTTATGAAGGCCTTGCGCCGCCGGTGCGTCACTTTTAACAAGGGAAAAAGTGAGGCACCGGTGGCGCAAGGCTTTCATAAATGAGGCCCCTTATTTCTACTGGAAAAAAGGAGGTTCAAGACCAGTGATACATTTAAGACATTTTAATAAATATGTGCCGTATTGCCATTTCAAAATGAAAAGGACTCATTTGTTGAGGGATTTACTTCAGCATTGGATGGTGAAATTGGATCTCAAGGATGTATATTTTTAACCCTGGGCATAATACTATGCTGCGTTAGCGGAGGATACATGGTTTGTACTATTCGCACTCCGCAAATTGCCCACAGCACAGTACAAAAACTGTGCTTAATCACGTAGCGAAGCAGTTAAATCAACAACATCCTCAGATGCTTTGATAAAGCAATTTTAGATACTAAAAAGCATATAACCAATACACAAAAGTGAACTTTTTCAAAGAAAACATTCGGCAATGAGAGAGGTGATGATTTTGTCGTCCCCCCTAACCTAGGAGGAGGACCAAGCAGATGCCTTAACCACAAAGAGCATAAACAAAAAGCACATCTTGTGGAACTTCGATGGTGGTCCCATCCTCTTAGGACCACCCCAAGCACAGTTATTGGCAAAAAAACAATCCCAACTAAAGGCCCTGCAAAGCAATATGGGGTGAGATTAGCAGTGGGCAGTGAATATTATAGTATCCAATATCAAAATATTTCTACAAAGAGCTGCAGTTCAACTAGTCGTTACTAGATGACCCTCACGAGTTAAATGCAAAGCATTGAAATTATTCTTACATCAAGCTGCAGTTCTACTACTCGTTACTAGATGTCCCGCACGAGTCAAATGCAAAACCTTTGAAACCCTTTCATCAAGCATTTGCATTGGACTCGTGAGGGACATCAAGTAACCACCAGGTTGAACTGCAGCTCTTTGTAGAATTATTTGTTATTGGATACTATATAATATTCACTGCCCACTGCCAATCTCATCCCATAATGCTTTGCAGGGCCTTTGGTTGGGAATGTTTTTTTGCCAATAACTGTCCTTGGGGTGGTCCTAAGAGGATGGGACCACCACCGAATCATCCAATAAGATGTGCTTTTTGTTTTCAAGGCATCTGCTTGGTACTCCCCCTAGGTTAGAGAGGATCCCAAAATCATCACCTCTCTCACTGCTTGCTAATTTTTCAGTTTCACTTTTGTGAAAGTACTATATGCTCTTTAGCATATAAAGATAGAGATACTTATTTTATCATAACTGGAACTGTGCTGGATGCCATTTGCAAATATTTCACAGTGTCGACAAGTACACAATGCCATCAGCTACACTACGCAATACTACGTGTAGTTCAAAGTATACTACGTAGAGCTACGTGTAGTGCTGCTACGCAAACTACACCCAGGCCTATATATTTCACAAATTCCAATAGTGAAAGAGAGTCCGGGATACTTACAGTTCAGATGGAAAGGACAGTTGTATCATTTGTATCATTCCAAAGTCTCCCATTCGGACTGTCTGCAGCTCCTTGATGTTTTACAAAGGTGCTGAGACCAGTGGTAAGTTTTTTAAGTGAAAGGGAAATAAGAATGATTATATACTTGGACAATATGTTGATAAAAAATCAAAAGGCGGACAAGTTAAAAAAAACTACTTATGGTAATAAACTTGCTTCAGAGTCTAGGTTTTTCATGAATTTGGACGAATTGGTCATGATTCCAACCCAGGTGACATGATTGTGGCTGTTGACAGCGCTCAGATAGTCATGAATGAAGGTGCTTGCCCCACCAAAGTGTACCACAGGTTCAACAAGCCTGCCACGCTTGCATGAACCAAAGGGAGAACAGCCATTGTCACAATTGAGTGGAAAGGGGAACTCACTGCACAGCGTGTCAGGTACCATGTCTGAAGGTTGCCACTGTGAGGCCTGCTCACCCCCGTTGGAGATAGGCCTCACTGCATCCACCCATGGTCAGCCGCTGTGCGTCCATTGGAGCGTAGGTGTGTAGCCCCACCCGCCACATGGACCGTCGCGGCTGCAAGGACACTCAAAATATTGCACACTGTCTGAAAATTAAATAATCATAATCAGCGATGAATTTAATAAGCGCCGGCCACCGCCGGGAATTCGGGCAGCACCCGACTTATCCGTAGTGCACTGCACGCAGGGGGGCTGGACTGCTGCGCAGCTTGAGTGACAGCCCACACACTCATTCAGCTGCAGCAGCAGACAGGTACCTGTAGCGCGCAAGTGAAGCTTGGGGTTGAAACTAGCCCGAGCATGTGCCTTTAAAGTTTCCCTTAGAGAGCGACCAGGGGGGTGCTGGTTTAACCGGGCCGCAGCCCCCGGCATTAGAAAGGGCGACTGGGCGAGCAGTCAGTGTGCCCCCCTAGCCATGCATGCAGCGCCAGGATTGGCCGGTCCATCGCACAGCAGGGCCATTATTGGATGCCGCGCGTGGGTGGTGGCACTGTGGTGGCACACTGCTCAGCCGCACTGCATAATGGCCAATCACTGTGTGTGACTTCATGAAGTCCTGCAGTGATTGGCCATTTCAGAACGCGCGGCGCGCGGCGCTGTGACGTCGGATGGATTCTACTCTCTCTGTGTAGCCTGGGGCCCTGGGACTCGCCTCGTGATGCGCATCAGCCTGATCGTGACTCCCGACCCGCTGCCTGAGGCGCCTCACCCGACCGTCACAACTTTTTCCTGTGCCTGACTGTGTTGCTGTGTCATGTACGTGGTCTGCGGTACTACACTACTAGTTAACTAGTAGTAGTTATTATAGCTACTACTAGTACCACCAGGTAAGGTCACAGTAGTTTAATGTCAAGAATGAGTACTGACTGAGTAGTAGTGCGAGTGTCCACTGTCCAACCTGATTTTGGTTCAGAAGTGCAAGTGTTGCTATAATAAAAAGTGCAGCGTGTGCATACTCTTTTCGCTTGAATCAACCAAAACGAATCGTGCAGTATCTGATCGTGCTGTAGCAGCCTTGAATCAAATTACATTATGGTAAACTGGCCTTCTGAAAGGCCAGAGCAAACTCCCCAGTTTATACAAACTTTTGCAAGTCATACCAGCGCAAGGGGGGCCCCTAGATTTCGTCAAGTTGTTTCTCTTTTGGTGACTCTGCAGTGATTTTCTATGAAAGTCAGTTTATATAACATACTTCTTTGCTTAGTACATAAAGTACTGGGTGCCGGTACAGCACCACTCAATGGCCATGCTTAAGTGTCAGGTGGAGAGGTATCCGGGGATGGGGCAAGGTTGTACCTACTCGCGATTGACCACAGTTCTACACCTGGATTTTCCAGCTGCAGGAACAGCAGACCCAATTTTACCAGCCGGAAAATCCAGCTGGTAAAATTGCTTTAGGCCAGTAGGGAGAGGAGAGACTGGAAATATAATCAATGGGCCTCATTTATGAAAAGTGACGCATCGCTGCGTGAAAACAGCGATGTGTCACTTTTCACTGCGCACTCCTTACGACATACCTGATGCGTCATATTTAATGTATGACGCATCATGTCGCAAGGAGTTACAGATACGTCAGTATTTCTGATGTATCTGTAAGCGCAAAAGTGACGCATTGCTGGAGTGTGTCACAAAAGTGACGCAACTCCAGCAATGCGTCCTTTCACATGGGGAAAGCCCCGTGTGAAAGGGCTAGCGTCAGTCTTACGCCTGCTGTGAGGTAGGCGCAAGATTTTGACGCAACAGCGTCCTAAAAGTGACGCAGTGAAATCTCATAGATTTCACTGCGTCACTATTACGAGGCTTTTTGCGGGGGAACGCCCCCTTTGCATACATTATACCTGACGCAGGTATAATGTGGCGCAGGGGTTTAAAAAGTGACGCATCTACCTAGATGCAAAGATGTTAGCGACTGGAAACAGTCGCTAACATCGCTATCTCCTATTACTAAGCGCGAATATCTCCAAAAGCTAACACCTGCCCTGAGCAGTTCTTAGCCCTGTTATCAAATGGGAGGTGGATAACATGGCTAAGAGCATTAGCTCGGTAATGCATGAATATCGCTGACTTTTCAGCGATATTCATGCATTGCGGCCGAATACCAAGGTTTATCTGCGATAAAAATCGCTGCAGCTCGGCGATAATTTTTTCTCGCTAACCAAGCAATAGCGATAATTATCGCTATTGCTTGGTAATATGCCCCAGAAGCCCTTCATGAGATTGTGGACAAAAGCGTTCCAAGGGGATCCTCAACTCGTTGGAATTTTAACATTCGTACAGTCAACCTAATCTTTGAAAATAGGGAGGGCCTTGAGAAATGTTTTGTAGCCATAGAAGCCAATGAAGAGTTTGATCACACAAGTCAGAATAAATCCCATGGCATTGTTAGAACACTACAAGACAGAAAGTTTCAGTTCTTACTGTTTTTATTCCATGACGTAATGCATGCTGTCGGCTTGTTATACAATCAGTTACAAGGAAAAGACGTGGATACTGTCTTTGTACAAAAATCTACCACTACATTTGTACAAAGCATAAGGAAAGTGAGAGATGGGGTTGACAATTTAGAAAGCAAACTTCCAGAGCATTCTACTTTTGCAAACCGCAGGCAAAACATCACCTCTCTGGTTCTAATATGTGACATTGTAATTGTGCCGGCACAAGAACGTTTTTCATTCACTAAACATTTGGTGAGTGCCACATTATTGCAAAGTCAAGAGTTTGCAAAATATGATGAATCCTTACCGGAGCGTGCTCTGAATGAGGCTGTGGAAGCATATCCTATGCTAAAAAAAGAGCAGCTGAGAACTGAGTTGACTGTACTGTACGCAATGCCTGTGTACCGGAAGGCCACAAGTGCATTGACTTTGCTGACTTTAATATATAAACTGAATATGAAAAAGACACTTACAGAGACAGTGACTTTACTAAAAATTGTCATTACCACTTCAATGACAACAGCCGAAGCTGATCGATGTTTTTCAGCCTTAAAGCGCATTAAGACATTCCTCAGGAACACCATGCTAGAGGAAAGACTCAATGCTTTGGCAATGCTCTCTGTAGGGAGCAAGCTAGTACAAAAAATACCGGACTTCAACATGAAAGTTATTGACAAGAGAGACGTGCTGATTTCATTTACAAAAAGTGAATGCTGCTACTTGTTTGTTAAATAAAAAAAATACTGAGTGAGCTACTCAGAAATGCATTGTTATATCTGTTTTTAAATGTTTTTTAGTGTTTGTTGTATTTGGGGACTAAACAGATTTTACTGATCAAATGGCATATTAAGTACATTTTGTTTCACCTAAACACTATAAACTTGTGTGGAAAGACATGCGTGATAAAGTCACATGCGTTCTAATGGAAACGTGGTAAAGGTAATGCGTGGTTCCCAATGCTTTCTGACGGCTGTTTCCTAACTGCTGTGCAACTTCTTCTACTCTTAGAGCTGAGATTTTCATGAAAGTCTTATAGTCTGAATTCAGCTGCGTAATAGTACGGAATGTATGAAGCTCTGTGGTTATACTGAATAAGCAGCTACCTATGTTATGCATCTATTAATGTAATAACTGTACTTTCCCAATTGCTTTATTAACCTTCCTGCTTTCTCAAATTTGCTTTCAAAATTTTCTCGGGGGAAAACCCCCTCGAATCCACCTTATGGGGTTCCAGCTCGCTCGCAGCACTCGGTCGCTACGGTGCAGTATGCAAATCAGTTTACGCCCACCACTTTCAAATGTCACCAGCTGCCCCTGCCCATGGTCTCTGTCTCTCAGCAGCTCTACGAAACTGGAGAGGAGCCAGACTGCAGCCGGCTACTCACACGGGGGACATGGGCGACATCTTGCCACAAACAATCACTTCATGATAGCACATATGAGAGAGTTTTAAACACATGAGCTGAGGATTGCTCACTGGAAGCAATGAAGCTTCGTGCTTCTGCTATGTTTGTTTTTAGCCTCATATCCGGATCCGAAAATGCCTGGATTAATTCAGACTTGAGGCTGAAAGTCAACAGTGCCAGTCTGAAGTTTGTTTTAACTGTAAAAACGAACCACAGGCTGGCAGGAACAGGGGAGGCCTCCTTTCACACCTTACATTGGATACACACACCTGCCCGCACCAGGAAGTGCTACTGCAACTGTGCCACTGCCACTCAGGAGAGGTGGCAAAGTGCCCCTTGTCAGCTTCCTGTGAAAATGAGGCCATATGATGTACACAAATATTCTGAACATGCTAGAACAAGTGCAGTGTAACTGTTCACAGCAAGCACGTGACCCAATGGCACAGACTGTGATGATTCCATAATGTTAGGTCACATGTCCTCAATCATTCACAGTCAGCATATACTAAACCCACTCTTTTCCAGCTCGTCACACATGAGAAGTTACAAAAAGATGTTGCTTGCAGCCTGTGCAGTGATTGACAAACAGCCTTTGGAAATACAGGGGCAGATTTACAATAACTGCTGCATCCCTGCATATCAGCAAGGATGCGCCAGTTATTGTGCGCTGCAGCTCCTCCACCCTGGATGTGCCGCATTTACAATGCGGTGCACCATGGGGCAAAAATGGCACAGATGCATCACGCATCTGTGCCGTAAAAGCGGCACATTGCTGGAGTTGCGTCGCAAGCGTGGCGCAGCTCCAGCAATGCTCTGGGGGGCCCTATCTCCACAATGCCGCGTCAATCCTTACGCCTGCTTCAAGCAGGCGCAGGGTTTTGATGCAGCATGGACCCAAAAGTGACTGAGTGAAATGTTGTAGATTTCTCTCAGCCACTTTTGGGAGGCGTTCCTGCGCAACAGCGGCGTAAAAGAGGCGCAAGGGGCTTGTAAATCTGCCCCACAGGGTTTATGCCCTAGACACATTGGACTGCTTGAAAATATGACGCAGTTGCATGTCATAAACGGGAGATGTCTTTAAACCCCCTAAAATAGCCGGCAAAGGTTGGTTGTAGCTCAGTCCTTAGCATGCTTAGGGATCTTAAAAAAAAGGAAAATGGTATTTAGCGAATGCACACTAGAGCATGTGTTCCTCTGGGTAGTGGCTTGCTGCGTGACTCTTGTGCTAGAGAGGCAGCCAGGCACTGAGGACAGCACCTCGCATGGGCTTTAAAGCCCCTACTTTATTAATAAGTTAAGTTATGTCGATGGAAATTCCTCTTAGCAAGTACCATCTGCATAACTTAAAAATCCGGGTCGACGAGCCCCAACGCCCTCTTAAGGTACTACTGCTGCAGAAACCTCTGACATTTCATGCTGCAACAGTTTTATATTTTATCTTGTATTGCACAGAGGTGGAGCACAGTCAGCCTATCTCAGAGATGGACTGGGACAGAAGATAGGCCTGGCACCAAAATAAAAGTAGTATCCTTATGTGAATAAAATAGTTAAAAACGTGGCTCATATTTGCAAATCATGGCGTTTTTTATAATTGTAAAGACATACTGTTTCAGTGTTTTGCAAGGTATGAAAGTCTGCAAGGATCTAAGATCGCTGGGGACAATGTTTGTTTAAATATCTGGTGTGAGAATTTGGGATTTTGGTTGAGGGGGTAAATACCCTTCTCAAGAAACAACCACAGTCCTTGACAGTGTGAACCACAAAAGCCATGACATTGGTTCTGTGATTCCCCTCCTGCCCCGACCGAGGCCCCAAGATGTCTGGGGTGACAAAAGGCTAGTGTGACATTATTTTGAGTGCAGGAGGCAGCCTCTATTGAAGTGCAAGTGTGGTAGGTGACAGCACTGCCCTCACCCATCCTGTCTGGATGGTCCTTCCTGCCAACACCCAACCCACTTTCTGACACTGTCAGGGAAGAATGCACAAAGGTCAACTGTAAGCCAATTGTACCATATTTTAGGGAGAGTGCACACACAGTTTAGCCCTGGTTAGCAATACAAAAAAGCCCGGATTCCTACAGCCCAATAAACCAAATTCAGTCAAACAGGAAGAGGGATGGGAAAATGTTTAGGGAGGACCCTGCAGAGAGGGCAAGGTACAACACATTCATTGCTTCTTCCTTTAATTTCCACCTAGTCTCACTCATTCTGACTCACTCTCTCACTCATTCTTTGACTCACTCAGTTTCACTCCTCCGACTCACTCATTCTCAGTCAGTGTCACTTAGTTCCACTCATTTTCGAAAATAAATCTTACTCTAATTTATTCATTCTCACTGACTCACCTCGTCTCAGTCATTCTCACTAATTTCTACTCAGTCCCACTCATTCAGACTCACTCTGACAAAACCAGTCCCACTGATTCTCACTCTGTCTCACTCATTCGGACTTATTCAGACTGTGAGTCACTAAGTCTTACACACAGTAACACTCACTGTCTATCCATAACAGAAACGTGACGCCAACCATCACAAAATGTTTTTTTGTCAATTACTTTCCAACGCAAAACTTGTAAAGTAGCATAATAGTAGCGCAATCACTGCTTTGTGTTACTTAGCGTGAAGGAGGGGGCACAAGGGTGGTACATGGCGTTCCCATACAACTACCCATGCTTCTTTTGATGCAAAATCCTATCTACTAACAATGGTAGACAGGGCTTTGTGCCAAAAACTAACCTCATTTGAAAGGAGACATTAAAAGGGGACATGTTTTCATGTCTCCATTCTTTACTGAATTTGTATGTATGGAATTTGTATGTATGTTGCACTGAACAGCACACATACAAAGTAGAGAAAGTTTAAAATTAAGTCTAAGCATTGTATTTTAAGGGAACCCTTCCGTTACAAAACCTATGCTAGACTCGTGCTCACACCCTTGCACTATGGCACAAAGATGCATGCATGGCACTCTGCACCAAAATTCTGCACTGGCGCTAGGGAGAGGGGAGGAGAGTACCATATCTTTGTAGAAATGATGCTCTCCTGGTCTCTCCCTGTCATGCAATGCAGCATAGCATTCTTGTCTGCTGCACTGTGTTGCTTGTTAGTTTTGTCAATGTGGTCCTCATTATCTTTCTCCCTCACAGTTAAACTCCTTGCCATTCTTCCTCACAGTAACACTCACTGCTCATTCTAACTCACAGTAACACTCACTGCCAGTGCACCTCACAGTTACACTCACAGTCAATCTCCCTCACAGTTACCTTTAGTCATTCTTCTTCAGAGTAACACTCACTGGTATTCTCCTTAACTGTTCCAGTCATGGTTCTTCCCCCTCCCTCACGATCATTTATTCACACTCATTCTCATCCTTCCTTTCACTCAGTGTCACTCACTGGCTCCCTCCACTGCTTCTATCACACACACACACACATTTTTAAACCCTGTTGGGCCATAGGCTGTGACAGAGAATCTACTCAAAACATGCAGGCTGAGGAAATATATCCATACTAATATAATAAAGAGAGAGCCCAAACCTTTCAGGCGGGTAATCTCAGGAACCACAGCACCAATCACAACACCCAATACAGTGTTGGAAAGGGCAGTTGCAGCAAAAGGACGTAGGCTATGCAGACACCTACCATATACATTAAAAAGGTAAAAGAACTGTGCCAGCAAAGTAGTCCCTTGTGGGCGTGTCTGCATTGTGCTGTGGGCGTGTGCTGGGGGCGTGACAAATGCTGGGGGCGTGTGGTACTTTCCATTCTTCATGCCATGTCTCATATCGTGTGCTAATCCCACCCTGCTTCCTTTAAATACCCCTGCAACCCATAATCATAACCCATTCTTACTCCTTAAAATACCCCAATACCCTTAAACACTAACCCATCTTAACCCTATAAATATACCCTGTACCCCAAAACCCAAACCTAGCCCTGAACCCTTAAAATACCCCTGTACCCCAAAACCCAAACCTAGGCCTGAACCCTAAAAATAACCATGTACCCCAAACCCCAAACCTAGCCCTGAACCCTAAAAATACCCCTGTACCCCAAAACCCAAACCTAGCCTTGAACCCTTAAAATACCCCTTTACCCCAAAACCCAAACCTAGCCCTGAACCCTGAAAAATACCCCTATACCCCAAAACCCAACCTAGCCCTGAACCCTAAAAATACCCCTGCACCCCAAAACCCATACCTATCCCTAAACCCTAAAACTACCCCTGTACCCAATAACCCAAAACTATATCAGAACCATTAAAATACCCAAACACCCCAAAACATATACCTCAGTACCCCAAAACATATACCCCCATACCCATACCTACCTTATCCAAACATTTTTTAAAAAAACATGTTTTTAACATTCATGCATTTAAAATGAATTTCGTAAATGTATGCGTGGTAAAAGCATATAAAATGTAATGCCATGTGTTATAATGGCATTGCGGAGTCATGGTACCATCATAATGAAAGTATGCGGCCGTGGACAGCAGCAGGGCTACAAAGCCTACAAGCTTGGAGATTAATAGTACTGCTATATTACGTGGACCTTACAGTATCAAGCAACAGACAGGACAGCTTAAACCATAATTAATTGTATAAGTCTCGGACAGAATCTTTAATACATTGGGGACTCGATTAATGTGCATAATAAAAATGCTTCAGTAGTCCCAAATTACCAGTTGTGGCAGTAAGTGGCCGCTGGACCCTAGAAACCAAAAAGCCTTCTGTTTGTGGGATAACTCAGCACAGGTTGGCATTTCAGGACTGGAGTTATTCACTTTGTACCAATCTTAAGCAGGGAATAGCATTATGTACTTTGCTTAAGTAGCAGCACAATTATCTTTCGTTTAATGGGGCTGGCACTGTCTTGTCCTTAAATGTGAGTCAGAACCTCAGTGCCTTTTATCAACGAGCTGCCACTGGACCAAGGAAGGGTTGGAGAATTCTACAGTCACTTGTGGTCATACTCAAAATAAACCTTCTGAATGTGCTCCTCTGATTTGTGGGATGGGTATACTCAGACGTGAGTCCCATGCACTCCACACCACTGGATTCAAGCAAGCAGGGCTGAAGACGGCTGGAATGCCAGAAACCGGTCCTCGGAAGCTTGTTTCCGGTCCAGGGAAGGCATGGTTTGGCAGTTCGGGCTGGACTGTTCCCATGAGGCACAGGGTCAGACTGATTTGCATATGGCCATGTCTGAACTGGAGTGGTGTGGAGTGCAAAAAAACGATGGATTTGGGCCCAGATCTCTGTATTGGGGTGAATGTATGACATTGTTCTGCATTCTGTCCATCAACTTTGGTTTTTGCATTTGTCACCCCGAGTGGGATGGGTATACTCAGACATGAGTCCCATGCACTCCACACCACTGGATTCAAGCAAGCCGGGCTGAAGACGGCTGGAATGCCAGAAAACGGTCCTCGGAAGCTTGTTTCCGGTCCAGGGAAGGCATGGTTTGGCAGTTCGGGCTGGACTGTTCCCATGAGGCACAGGGTCAGACTGATTTGCATATGGCCATGTCTGAACTGGGGTGGTGTGGAGTGCAAATAAACGATGGATTTGGGCCCAGATCTCTGTACTGGGGTGAATGTATGACATTGTTCTGCATTCTGACCATCAACTGTGGTTTTTGCATTTGTCGCCCGAGTGGGATGGGTATACTCAGACGTGAGTCCCATGCACTCCACACCACTGGATTCAAGCAAGCCGGGCAGAAGACGGCTGGAATGCCAGAAACCAGTCCTCGGAAGCTTGTTTCCGGTCCAGGGAAGGCATGGTTTGGCAGTTCGGGCTGGACTGTTCCCATGAGGCACAGGGTCAGACTGATTTGCATATGGCCATGTCTGAACTGGGGTGGTGTGGAGTGCAAAAAAACGATGGATTTGGGCCCAGATCTCTGTACTGGGGTGAATGTATGACATTGTTCTGCATTCTGTCCATCAAATGTGGTTTTTGCATTTGTCACCCTGAGTGGGAGGGATATACTCAGACGTGAGTCCCATGCACTCCACACCACTGGATTCAAGCAAGCTGGGCTGAAGATGGCTGGAATGCCAGAAACCGGTCCTCGGAAGCTTGTTTCCGGTCCAGGGAAGGCATGGGTTGGCAGTTCGGGCTGGACTGTTCCCATGAGGCACAGGGTCAGACTGATTTGCATATGGCCATGTCTGAAATGGGGTGGTGTGGAGTGCAAAAAAACGATGGATTTGGGCCCAGATCTCTGTACTGTTATGTTATGTTATGTTATTTAAAATTTGTAAAGCGCACATACGCCCAGGAGCTTCTTGGCACTGAGGAGAGATAAAAAAACATAACAAAGGACATACCAACAAGAGTCACTATTTCAAATAGGCCTGTGTGAAAAGGTGGGTCTTGAATGCCTTTCTAAAAGCAAGGAGATCCTTGCTCTGTCTAAGGGCCAAAGGTAGAGAATTCCACAAGGTGGCTGCTAAAAAGTGAAAGCAGCTGCCTCCCTGTCGCTTTTTCTTGAACCGTGGTACCTCAAGTAAATCTTTATGGGCTGATCTCAAGCTACGTGAGGGGATGTATCTTCCAATCAATTGCCTGATGAACAGGCAATGCCTTGAGGATAATGCACCCAGCTTTAAATGCGGCTCTCTGAGCCACAGGTAGCCAGTGCAAATTTTCTAGACCTGGTTTAATCGATTCCCATTTGGGTACTTTACAGATCAGTCTAGCAGCTTGATTCTGCAGGTATTGCAGTCTTCTAAGTTGACCTACAGGTAGGCCAAGATAGAGGCTGTTTGAAAAATCAATGTGGGAAAGGACTAGAGCCATGACCACCTGAGTTAGGGCAGAGTGAGTAAGGAGGTGTGCAATTTTTCTAATTTTTCTTAATTGAAAAAAAACCAGAAGAAACTACAGTTCCAATCTGGGATTTTAAAGTAAGGTCCTCATTGATGGTCACTCCCAAATTTTTTACTGTTTGAGATTTTTTGGGGGGGAGACCCATATCAGAAGGCCAGAAATTAGGGCTCCAACTAATTTCACTCTTCCCGGGCAAAATCAGTTCGGTTTTCCCCGTGTTTAATTTGAGGTGATTTGAAGACATCCAGCTCTGAATTAAGGTCATGGTTGCCTGAAAGTCCTCCACAGCATTAGGTGAATTGAGTACAAAAATTAACTGCAAGTCATCTGCATAATTATATACAGTGACTTTGTGCTCTCTTAAAGAATAAAGAAGGGGCCGCATATACAAATTAAATAATAAAGGAGACAAAGAAGAGCCTTGAGGGACCCCACAAAAATAATTAATTTTAGGAGCTGAGAAAGACCCTAGACAAACAGACTGGGTGCGTTCAGATATGAACGATTTCAGCCAGGCCAAGGCAGAATCTCTGAGGCCGGCCTGTTCGACACGGTTGACCAGAACGGAATAGTCAACCGTGTCGAATGCTGCGGACAGATCAAGAAGCACCAGAGCTTGGTGTAGATTTTTGTCGGCGTTAGACCTCAAGGTGTTCTGAACGGCCAATATTACTGCCTCAGTAGAATGACCAGGCCGGAATCCTGCTTGGTTAGGTTGTAAGTAGCCAGAGTCTTCCACAAAGTTTGAGAGGCTGTTGGTGACATGAGCCTCCAAAATGTTAGATAAATAGGGCAGAAGGGATATAGGCCGATAATTAGTGAGGTCCAAAGGGTCAATGCCAGGTTTCTTAGTGAGGGGTATCAATAAGGCCTGCTTGAAACTGCTGGGGACTATCCCGGATGTAAGGGAATTATTAAGCAAAGATATCATACTATTAGGGATGGCCCGGCCAGTTTCCCTCATGATTTGAGGGGGACAAACATCCATAGGGGATCCTGATTTGACTCTAGTCAATAAATCTAAAAAAACCTTCAGATCAATGGGAGGAAAAGAATGTAAGGTTAAAGGATTAAAAAAAATATCATCCACAGGGGCGCAAACTGGAAGTGTGGATATATTCTGTTTAATCAGTAGTATCTTTTCACTGAAAAAATCATTCAAAGAGTTGCAGAGTGTTTGTGAGGGAACTACCGGAGGAGAGGTTCTGTCATCATTGCATAATTCATTCACTATTCTAAAAATTTCTTTCGACTTGTTGGTAGAGTTTAAAATTTTTGTTGAGAAATAAGCGGTCTTATGATTATGTAAAATTTTTTGGTATGCTTTCCTGGCTAGGCAGTAGGTAGCCCTAGCTTGAGGGCAATACTGAGATAGCCATGTTCTTTCCTGTTGCCTCACTTCCAATTTTTTTTTTTTTTAGCTCAGGTGTGAACCATTTGTGTGCGTCCGAGCTCCTGGAGCTACAAAGACGCGTGGAAGGGGCATAGATATTGATGGCAGTAGTTAGCCATTCTTTAAACCTAAGGTCAGCTACCTCCACATTTGTACTCTGTAGGGGAAGGGAAGTGTTTAAAAAGTTTAAGAAAGCTGACATATCCATGGAAGTCTATTTCTGAGTGGTCTTACTGGTTTGCAGCTTAAATTGGGTAGTTTTGTCTAAATGAAAAGAGAAACTTATACTACAGTGGTCAGACCAGCTACTAGGTTTTATAGCAATAGAAGATATTAGTAAGTTTAAGGACCAGATTTGATCGAGACTATGACCTTTCTGATGAGTCTCGGTATGAATGTGTTGTGTCAAATTAATGTCGTTAAAAAGGTCCTTCATCTCTGCTGCTTGAGGGTCTAACAATGTGTTATCAAACCAAAAGTTGAGGTCCCCAACCAAAAATAGTTTGGAGTGGTTTGTAACCAGCAGAGCCATAACCCTCGCATGTGCCTACTCAGTGGGTCAACCGTCTATACTTACTTGCCGGTCGGCATCTGCATACCTCCTCCATCTCCTCCAACACTCCTAGCAAATAATGTCAGCCAACAATCTCAGTTCTTGGTGATGGTCATTGTTGGCCGCAGATTTATTAATATCAATAATGATTATTAATAACAATATTAATAACATATTAATAACATACTGGTTGTACAATCTTCATTTGCGAACTTTAACCATAAATCATGCACATCACATTACAGTTTATGACACCTTCCCCTGGTACAGGTGTCTGTCTCTCGTGCACCCATCAGTTCGTAAATGGCACTTGTGTACAACCAGTTCTTAATCAGTTTCTTGGTGTTCCGGTAGTTGGTTGGCCACACCCCTTTTTGGGTGTCATAGAGGGGAGCTTCTTTGCCTGGAGTTAGGTCCCCAGCTCGCTACCATTTGCGCCCTGCCGTCCGGCCGGGTCTGGGCCGCGAGTGCCGTCTCCGTCTTTTCCTCCCCTCCTTTGTGCGGCCACGTCACCCTGCCGTGCGGCATTGAAAAGTGAGTGGCCCTCCTCCTACACACCGCCCACCGGTGTGTTTGGTTAGCCAACGATTGTAGGATTTCCGCCACGCCGCAGGGAGGCTCACGTCTTTCTGCGGCTCCCCCCTCTGCCCCTTGGTTCGTGGCCACCTACCTTCCCCCTTCTTTTGCTCCTTTTTTAACGACAACCCGCGAGCGTCATTGCGCCCCACAAGTTGCCCCAGAACACCTCCATTCCCTTGTCGGACAGATGCACCCCATCTTGTCCATATAGCTCTGGGCGGCCTGGGTGGATGAGGCCGTGCCGGATTGATTCCAGGCCGTTGGTTGAGCAAAACTTGTGCATGGCGATATTTAACTTGCGCCTCGCGTTATCCACCGCTTTGTTGGAGTCGGCACCCCTCCAGTGCCTCCTGCTGATCATCTCCGACCACACCACTGTCGTGGTCCCCAGCCATGCCGCCGCTTTGGCGATGTCCTTCTGGATGGCTTGGCCCACCGCCTTGCGGCCCAACCGCGTTAGGTCGTTCCCTCCTAGATGTATGATCAGTACGTCCGGCAACCACGCTGAGTCTGCCATGAGGCCGTCCAGGGTCGGTAGCAACTGCTCCCATCTCATGCCGGGCCGTCCGATCCAGCGGATGTATGTCGCCTTGGGTCTGCTTTCCTGGTGCCCGACTCGCCTCCACCAGGACTCCATTCTGGATACGAATGAGTGTCCTACGACCCATACCAGTTGTGGGCGTCCTCCTACCGAGAGAAAATGCTCAATTTAAGGTGGCTTTCTGCGCACCGGGTGTGGACGAGGGAGGGGCAGGAAACCCTGCCGTTCGGCATCCAAAGGCGGCTGCTCCCCCCCCCCACTACCCCTCTCCCCTTTCTGTTTCATTTTTTTTTTTATTTTTTTTTTTTTATATGAGATGCGGGCGTATGTAAGACTTGTAGGCCCTGGACCGCCATCTGCCCACGGCCTGGATCCTGTCCTCTGGCATGCCATACTGCGATGCCGAGGTCGCCGCCCCGATCCTGAAGGAGTGCGGGGCAAATGATGTTGCGTGAAGCCCCGCCTTACTGAGGCCCTGGCGCATTACGGCCGTGAACTGGAACCTGCTCAAGTTCCTTCCATCCTGGTGTACAAAGAGGGGGCCATCCCCCGCCGGTCGAGCCGCCATGTATTGAAACAGCCAGCACACTGCGCAGCGCCCCACCTCTGGAATACAATGTAGGCGTATCGTCGCCCCTTTTCGGGCCCTATCCGTTTTGGATTGCCTAAGCGTGAGCTCCACAGCTTTTACCATCGGCTTGATGTCCCTTGCCTGCAGGCAGCGCTGCGCCGGGCCTGACCTGTTGGGGGCCACTATTTCGCTTACCCGAAATGCCCCAAAGAAAGCTGTGGTGAACGCGGCCCCGAAGAGTAGCCGCTCATACCTGTCTGCAATGATGCTGGATAGGGCGCTAAGTAACCGACCCAGCTTGTCATAATCAATGGGGCGTCTGGCGTCCTTCTTGGTCCCCTCGATTTTCCGCCAGCCTTTCAGGGCTGCTTTCAGGTACACAGTTGCCGTGGGGTCCTCGCCTGTGTGGAGCCTGGCAAAGTATGCAATGGCGGCCAGGTGCGCCTGTGCCCAAGACCTTGTTTTCTTAGCGTCGAATGCCCACTGCACGAATTTCTCCACCGCTGTGCGCACCCTTGCTTTGTCTTCCAGTGACTCTATGCCCCCTACTCTCATTACTGTGGCCGCGTATTTCCTGTATCTCCTGTGAGCCTCAGAGGTGAGTGAGTGCCCTATCAATCTGGACAAGTCAACCCCCCCAGGTCCCACAGGTATGATGGAAAGGGGGTCATCACCTCGTCCGCACCGGGTAGAAGTTGTTTGAACCGTGTCATCTTTGACCGGGATAGCGCATCGGCGACCGTGTTCTCTGTCCCCGGCACGTGTCGGGCCTTCAGCTCCAGGTTCCCCTCGAGCTGCAATTTAACCAACTCTCGCATTAGCCTCAACATGCCCGGGCATCTTGCTGCGCCTCTGTTAATGGCCTGCACTACCCCCAAGTTGTCCGACCACAAGGTGAGCTTTAGGTTCCTTATCTCTTTTTTCCATACCGTCAGAGCCACTACTATTGGGAATAGTTCGAGGAACGTGATGTTTTTCGTGAGCCCCTGCGCATGCCACCTATCTGGCCACTGGCTGGCACACCATCTGGTCCCCAGGACCGCCCCAAATCCCAGGCTCCCGGCTGCGT
Organism: Lissotriton vulgaris; assembly: GCF_964263255.1. Classification (NCBI taxonomy): domain Eukaryota; kingdom Metazoa; phylum Chordata; class Amphibia; order Caudata; family Salamandridae; genus Lissotriton; species Lissotriton vulgaris. The sequence continues at coordinate 383,689,817 of NC_141685.1, forward strand.
CTGTGTATAGGGATAGCTGATCCGCTGTTACCCAACCCTCTTTCCAGATCAGCACGCCATTGAAAACCTGCAGGAATTCGTCCCATACCTGTAGATCCTGCCTTACACCCGTGCTCAGCCGGATGTGGTGGTGCTTGTGGGTGACGCCAGCCGTTAGCGACGTGAGGCGCCTTGAAAAGACCCTGGCGGGCGGGATGACCCTCGCCGCAAAGTTCAGCCTGCCTACCACCCCCTGGATATCCCTGAGGGTGGCTTTGCGCCGGCCCCGTAGTTTGGCTATTTCTTCCCTGAACTCCTGCACTTTCTCCGGGGGGAGCCTGGCGGTCCCCGCCGTGGAGTCCAGCTCAATGCCCAAGAACGTCAGTCTAGTCGTTGGGCCTGTCGTCTTCTCCTTCGCTAAGGGGACTCCGAGTGTTTCGGTCAGGTCCTCGTACGCCGCCAATGTACTGGCGCACGTCGGGGCTCCCGCCGGTCCTGTGAACAGGAAATCATCCAGGTAGTGCAGCTTCCCGCCCCCCTGATGCCTGTCGTGGAGGGCCCATTCCAGAAAGGTAGCGAATTGTTCAAAATAGGCGCAAGATATGGCACATCCCATGGGCATGGCTTTGTCGACGTACACGCCCCCTTCCCATTGGAAACCGAGTAGGTGGAAGCTGGTCGGATGTACCGGTAGTAGGGCGAAAGGCAGATTCGATGTCCGCCTTGGCCATGAGGGCCCCCTTCCCTGCCGCTTTGACTAGTGCGATCGCGTCGTCCACTGACGCGTAACCCACAGAGCATGCTTCCTGGTCGATGCCATCATTTACAGACCCCCCCTCAGGGTATGACAAGTGGTGTATCAGCCTGAATTGGCCCTTTTCCTTTTTTGGAACTACTCCTAGTGGGGAGATGACTATTCCTTCGCACAATTCCTGAGGGAGGGGGCCCTCGATTCTACCCAGGCTCTTCTCCTTTTCTATCTTCGCGCTCACCACCCGGGGATGCTGCCTCGCTGATTGTAAGTTATTCGCTCCCGTTAATGGCAGTGGGCCTTGAAACGGGATAATGAAGCCTTTTTCAAAACCCTCTACTAGCGTCCTGGCGTCTGTTTTGTTTGGGTACCTGTTTGCCAAAATGCGCAGCTGTTGTGTATTAATGGGGGACCTAGCCAGCTGGCTTTGTTGAACGTTTACTAGTGTCCTGCCCCCACTAGCCTTCGGGCTAGTGCTTCTTGTGTTTCTCTTTCTTTTCGCTCTTTGCTTCCCGCTTGGAGCCTTTGCATGTCGCTGCAGCGTGTTTCCCCCCGCAGCTTGAGCATGCATGTTGGAATTTGCACGAGGAGCCCCATGAACAGTCCCCCGCATCGTATCTCCAGCATATGGCCTTGGTCGCGGGGGGGGGAGCTGGACCGCCCAGAGGAATGCTTCTGGTAATTTCTGTTCTTCCCCTTGTGGGACGAACTCCGAAAGGACTGGTCGTATTTCCCCGTCCAGGCTCTCACTTCTTTGGCAGCGAGCATTTTATGAATAAAACCTGAAACGTCCTCCTCGTTCCACTCCATCTCTGGGTGCCTCTGCATCTTTAACCTGAAACCCTTATCATATTCCAACCATGCATCCCCGGGGAATTGCCTCTGCGCAGAATGTATGTTAGCCTCATACAGCCATAGGTCAGCTGCGCAATGGGGGAACCTCTCTACTATGATACACGCCATGATCCTGAAAGCGTCTAGCCAATTCTCGAAGTTCCGCTCCTTTCTAGCCCCTCGCCTCTCCCTTTTTTCATCCTCTCTCCTGTCACATGTGGTCAGGTCGAGGCCCTCTAGCTGTATTTCTAGGAGCGAGAATATATCGATGAACTCCTTGCGCCATATCCTCTCTTTTACTGCGAGAGGAATAAGGCACGCAAGCCCCGTGGCTTTCGTCGTCAAGGAGGCAGGGCCGGGGGATGGTCTGGCGTACAGGTCACTGCCTAGCCCCCCCGACCCCGGGCTCCCGGACCCAGTATTGTACCCCCACCCGGGTAATGGGGAAACCTGATCCCCCTGCGGGGATAGGCCCACCTGCTCCTGCACCCTTGACTGCCGGGCCCACCCCGGATCCATCATGTGCCACGTTAAGCCCCCTGTCTCGTCAGTGCGTTGTTCCCTGGGCCCCGCCGCCCCCTGCCCTGAGCTGTTCAGTAACGTCGGAGCGAGCGATTTCAAACATTCTTTTACAATGGTACTAATATGCTCACCATTAACCGCTCCGCCGTTCGTCTCACCCTGCTTGCTGTCGTCCGACCTCAGCGGCGGGAGCTTCTGGCGCACTTTCCTTGGGGGATTCCTCTTGTACGTCTTCTTCCTCGGCACGGTCTTAGGCTTCTTGGGTGCTGACGGGCCTGCTTCCTCCTCTGCCTGGCCGTCCGGCCTATTCTCCTTCCCTTTGGCCAAATGGGGCTGGAGCCATTCGTCGCCGTGTACCGCCGATATCTCGCGGATTTTCTTCAGCACTTCCGCCATGTCTCCTGGCTGATCTTCCGCCATGTTGTCCCCAAGGCCTAGGTCTGGTTTCTGCGGGCTGGTCTGCGCCGCTGGGTCGGAAGGAATTCCGGACCCGCCTTTGAACTTCCTTACCCGTGTGTGCTGTCCGTCAGATGAAGCGGCTCACTGCGCGCTCCAAACCGGACAATTGCTTACCGAGCTGGAGCTTGGCAAGGCCGCCGAGCTCGTCGTCTTTCTCCGTCGCTTTGGGTTCCCGGGGAGCTGGGTGGAGAACTTGACCGGCGCGCCGCTCTGTGTGGTCGTTCTTCTGCTTCGGCCGTCCTTCGCCGCCTCCTGCCGTAGTCGGTCCTCTTCAAACGATGTCGTTGTCGCGCCGCTCTCCCAGCTCCTTCGAAGACGTTGTGCTTCTGGTTGGGGAGCGGCGGTGTTTAAATCCCCTTGAGCCCCCTACGGGCTTCAGGTGAACCCCCTTTGATTGGGGGGTTCAAAGGTAGCAAGGTTGGCCATTGGTCGCCCCCCCTGGGCGCCAAGGTCACAAGGTCACTTCCTGTCGGGGTGGCTGGTGCGCACCCCGTTTCCGCTGGTCCTGGCCGCTTCGGGGCGCCCAGGACCAGTTCCATCTCCCCCTGTTGGCACCGCGTGGGTTATGGCGCCGGCCCTTGAGCCTCCCCCACCCTGCGGGTGGGTGCGGCGGCCTCTGCAAATTGCTCTGCTAGAGTTGAAGGAAATGTGGCCATAGTTTGAGGTGGACGATACAATAGCACCAATACAAGTGTTCCATTAGGAGTGTCTAATTTAGCAACTATATTTTCTGTATTGGGCAGAGATAAAGATGTTAGTTGTCTAAGCTGGTATTTTTTATTAACAATGATGGCCACTCTTCCCCCAGTTTTCCCTCCTGGACGTATTGCTGATAAAATAAAATAGTCTGCTGGTAAGGCACTGGGGTGAATGTATGACATTGTTCTGCATTCTGTCCAACAACTGTGGTTTTTGCCGCCTCTTATTTGTGCAGCATAAGAAATCAGTGGAACCCAAAAAGAAAGTCTTCTCACGCCTCAAGCTAAAGTTAACTACTCTAACGGCGCTTAAAATTCAATGTTGAAAGTGAATAACAGATTCAACAACACCAGCACATTACTATGGCAAAGGTAAGTGTTTCAAAAAATAGTTCCCACCCAAATTAGGCAAAATGGTACAGAGAATGCTGACGTCAATTCTGGATGATATTTTGCACCGAGGTTCCAGTTAGGTTAGCGCATACCTTCATTTTGCGAGTGCAAAAATGAATTCACGAACATAAATTTGCACTGCAACAGGTGGATTACACACTGATTGTCAAGTCTGTCACAACGCTCCCCAAAGACCCATAGCAGTTGTAGTGCAGAGCATTCTGTTTACTCACATTTTTCATAACATTCGTTGATATGTCCAAGTGCAGGCAGACTGCAGTGCCGACCTCTTCTTTACTTACCTATATTTCATACTCCTGGTACTTGTCGGACTAGAGCGGCCTCTGTGGTGGTGCATGACTGGCTGGATTTATTCCAATGCTTAAAAACGCATTAGCGCTTCAATGCCGCACGATGGCTCAGGCAACCGTTTCATATGAGGAGGTTTTTCACATTTAGAATAGAGTTTGCAGGCTTTTTATCAGTCGTGCAACAGTAGTCTCCAAATGCTTTACGGTAGACGTAGCGTGGAGCAAGCGATTTGCTCAGATTGTACTTATTTTCGCTGATAAGTTCAGGCACATCTATTGCTGGGCACTCCTTTACGTAATAGCTTTCGCAAGTTTGATACTCATCTGGATGGTGCAGTCTACACACGGTGTATGAGTTGCTCCTGTGGTTAGATACTCAGGGGCAGATTTATGTGGGACTTGCACCACTTTTGTGCCGCCATTGCATCACTTCTGTGACGCAGTGGTGGCTCAAACCCTGTGCCACGTTGCGACATACTTACATCGTGACGCATCTATGGAGATGCATCACGGTGTAAGGCCCTGCGCCACATGAAACCTGCATCAGGTTTCATGTGGGCGTTTCCTCGCAGGGTGGGCGTTCTGTAGCAGGAACGCCCCTGAAAAGTCACTCAGTGAAATCTACAAGATTTCACTGAGTCACTTTACCAACGCTGATGCATCAAAACCATGCGCCTACTTTAAGCAGGCGTAAGGCTTGATGCACCACGTTTCAGATAGGGCAAGTTGGAAAAGTGCTGGAGTTGCGTGCCGCACGCAACACAACTTCAGTAATGCACCAGCTTCACGTCCTAGATACGACACACATCTACTTATTCCTGCCCCATGGTACGCCGCATTGTAAATGCGGCGCATCATGGGTGGCACAAGGATAAACTTGCGCGCCGTATCTTTCCTGGCGCATTTCTACTGATTTGCAGAGATGCGTCAGGCAACATAAATCTGCCCCTCAACGAGTAGGAAAAGTCAACATTTACTGGTTACTCTAGCGAGGAGGAACGTATCTTATGTCAAGAGATTTATCAAAAGCATTATTGACAAGCTTGTAAGAGTCCCCCCAAATGCATCTTGGTTGGGCAGTCGGTTCACTCACATTTCTCAAAGTATTCATTGATCAAGTGAAGCACAGTTAGTGCTTGGCTCTACTTTACATTTGTGTGTCTCGTTGTTGTGGTGTTCCTCAGAAGGGGCAGTTTCTTGGGGGCACATATGAGTGCCCCCTGGAAGCTGCAGCTCTGACTTCTTCCAGAAGCACTCCTGGCATTCATTGAGAGTTCCAAAAAAGTTTCTGATTTGTTAGGATTGCAGCTTCAATAGGGTAGCTAGTTTCCAACTTTCTTTATGAATCTCCTCTGTTAACTTACTATGTCCTTGTTGTAAAACTTTCCAAACCTACTACTGAATTTTTATGTTGAATAAGTTCTTAAAGGCAAATTATTCTTTGTCCTTTAAAACTGTTTGAAAAGTTGGATTAAAACATACTTTGGAGCTCAAATGGACATTTTCGCTCTTTTTGATTGAAGAAAAAATCTTCCTGAGATCAAATCGCCTTTTTCACTTTTTGTTCCTGTGTCAAAGTCCTAATTAGACGACTTCAAGCTCTCGCTGTAGGCATTCCCTTATCAGGTATTCATTCTCTTTTGTGGGAGATTATGGCTTGTGCAGCTGAATCCTTTCGTCTGTACTGTTCTGCATAATTCATTCCCTTGCTACATAGAAATCATTCCTGAATACAATGAAGACTTGGCGAGGCAGGACATCATTTCCATGTGAAGTTACATTCTTTACCCAGGAGTTAAGCAATGGGACTCTGAATGTAAAAACACTAAGGGGCATATTTCTGAGAGCCTTTCATCATGTTTGCACCACTATAAGTGGTATATGCGTGAAGCAAGACTTTGAGTCAGATTTATGAAACCATACGAATGTGACATTGTATGGCTTTAAGTGGCATCATAAATCTTGAGTGGGTAGACGTGGCGCAAATCGCTGCGTTGCTTTACTCTTCACAACGAAGGCATTCCATGGCTGTTGCGGTGGGTGTTCCAATGCAACTCCCATGGGTTTTGACGCATTCCTAGATTTACAAGGAGATGTAAACTTGGGATTGCATCAAAATATTACAACTCCAAAGGACAGACGTAACAACAAGAAATATCTTCATTTCTCCATGTTTTTTTCTTCTTTCTAAGTGTGCTGCAGAATAAGGAAAAAACCTCTATGGATTATTTTCATGCAGGAAGTTGCCCCTGACTGCACAAAAACAATCCTGCCTACAACAGAGACACCCTTGCACCATGATGCAAGAGTGCCTTCGTTGGTGTTAGCCTGCAGAAACGGCGCCAGCGCAGGTGTAAAAGACAGAAATGCATAGTATTGGATAAATACAGTGAATTCTTATTCTTTCACTTTGTTGTAGGGCCGTGCAGCAAGGTTACTTGCTGCGCTGCCCTACGCCAAAACCCCATAAATGAGTCCCTAAATACATTGGTTGCAGTATGTAGCTGTTGTAGCTTTCACAGAATCCTAAACTATGTTAGTCACTAGGAGCACAAAAATGTAGCACCAATTAAGCCAATTTCCGTAAATATCATTGAGTCGATAAATCATAAGATCAGGCAACTCTTTTTGTAGATTTACTTATTTTTGGCGTTTTATAAAATATAAAATTCACATGGAGCAGACCAGAAAATTTAGTAACATTGCATTTTTCAGGTGCTACTTTCCACCTGCAAATGTTCTCGAAGTAGGCAATCCTCAAGTTTAGAGTTGAGAAAGGATATGAATGTGCAGGATCTTTTTATTCACTATTGCAAGCGTACCCTTCAAGATCAGTCTTTAATTTTAGGATAGTGGTCTTCTAACCATCCTGCTATTCACCTCACGTGTACTTTGTACATTGCTATGTAAAATGCTTGTATTTGGCTGGCAGTAAAAATACTAATAAAGATCAGTAACATTACAGATTGCAGGTACACCTTACATTGATGCAAGATATAGAATAGTAATGCATGTTCCATGCCAAATAATTACTATTTTTGTGTTTTTAGTGCTAATATCGAATGGGATAAATTATACGGCATTTGAACTGAGAAAAAAAGAAACTTTTTTAGTTTTAGGCATGATTAGAAACTTCTTTAGCTGTCTGCCAGAGCTCATGTCTTCAAAACCAAACACAGAAAGGATCTTTGGGTCATCCCCGTTCAGGGTCAGCCCTCTTCAGCCATTGCTTGCACAGTATTTCAGACTCTAAGCATCAAAAGCTGGCTCCTGGTATAGCTCATCATGCTAAGCTTGCCATGGCATGTAAGGGCTACTGCTGCGCCACAAGGTGCTCTACTCTGCGTTTACAATATGGATTGTCCCCTAGTGGGCCTCCAGTATGTGCATCTTGAAAACCTGTGCTAGTAATGTAATTAAGCTGCAGGTCAATGCTTTTGCATTTGACTCATGACGGTCACCTAGTAACGACTAGTTGAACTGCAGCTCTTTGTAGATTTATTTTGATATTGGATACTATAATAGTCACTGCCCACTGCTAATCTTGTCCCATAATGCTTTGTAGGGCCTTTGGTTGGGATTGTATTTTTGCCCATAACTGTGCTTGGGGTGGTCCTAAGAGGATGGGACCACCACCGAATCGTTCAGCAAATTGTGTTCTTTGTTTTCAATGCATCTGCTTGGTTCTCTCCTTAGATTGGGGAGGATCTCAAAATCATCCCCTCTATCACTGCTTGCTGAATTTTAATTTTCACTTTTGTGAAATGACTATATACATTTTAGCATGTAAAGACAGAAATATTTGTTATTTTATCAAAAGTATATGAGGTTTCTGTTTTATTAATTGGGAGTCTGACAGAACGAAGTTGCGTAATTGGAATTCACAGTTTTTGTTTAACTTCGTTGAATTCCGTGTAGTAGTACTCCGCTAACTACGCCCACCCTTGCAGTACTAATCTTCCCACTCCTACAAGTGTTACTATTTGGACTATTACAGGCCCTCAAAGTTATAAGAATGGCTTGAATGGCAGGTAATAGTAATTTGTGATGCATATTGAATTAATAATTAACTGTTGTTGCGGTCATCTCAAAATTATTCAGACAGCACCACCTTGTGGTAGACTGTCACAAGCGATGGTGTTGACAATTAAGTGCTGGTTCCGAGCACAAGAAATCACTGGCTCAAATTAAGCACTGTTTATGACAGCTAACGTTCTTAACCAGCAAGAAAATAATGTATTCAATAATTATGTGCACTTCTGTCAAAATCCTTTACTAAGTAGGTAATTCTGCTACTGATGGACTTAACCGAGATGAACTTCCAAGGCTACATTGAAGAACATTTTATATACTACATAATGCCAAATTTGTGAGCTTACAAGAATGTTATACACCTAAGCAGGATATACGGGAACTCTTCAAACAGCTGGTCTACTGCAAGAACTGGATCACGGAATGTGTTTTACTACGCAAAAAGTATTGATAGCAGTTTCAAATGAAACTTTATCCAAATTAAACCTGAATTTCTTTAGGATATTTTGATTTCGGTAATGGAAACCTTCCTTAGCAATGGTAACTCAAACAGAAAAGGTAAAGCAGCCCCAGGGCAACTTAAAGAGGCTCTACACCGGAGAGATCGAGAGAACTTTTTATGAAACTGTGACTAGAACAAAAAAACTGTTTGGGTGGAGAGTGTCGCTTAGAAAAACATTTTGCTCAAAAAGAGAAATTGTCTCATTTGCTATTTGAAGATGTAAGACATATTATTTTTCTTTGTGCAAAACTTATAGATGTCAAGAAAAATTATCAATAGCTATTCTTTATCAAGCAAGAAGTAGAGACAATGATATTCCCTTATTTAGATTTCTCTGTAAATGGAGTCCTCCTCATTTAGACAACCATGATAACCACAGCCTGATTACAAATGACTCACACCTACAGTTACCGGTGTGAGTTTCTATGTGAATACTCTGCAGTCAACTAGAATGTCAGAATCCCCTCCTATAACAGCAAGACAAAAAATTGAACCTCATCAGAAAGTTGACACTTAGTGGCATGGATGGTGGCTATGGTGGACACTACATTAATGGAGATATTGTAAACACAGGTTCCATATACATAATTCAAAGCCTGAAGTCACTGGTAGTTGTCTCCATGTTTTTCTCGCTCCAAGATTGCAGCATTGTCTTTAGCATAAGCGTCCTCTTCTCTTTCCCAGAGGTCACCAACCTGTCAAACAGAAACTTCCAGATCTATATGAGAAGCCATAGTATGAAAGTAAACTCAACATGTGCTGGCTGCTGGCAACTGGATGTTGAGGTTTCTCAGTGCCTCATCTCAGGAGAACAAAAGCTTATCTTTGTGTGCACATTTTATATGTTTGTTCTTCTTTCGGTTACCTGCCTTCTTTGATGCTCCTGGTTACTATTTTGGTCCTGCTGTTTTTATTCTTCAGAGTCTTTCTCAATCCCAAACCTTCCAGATGTCTCACTCTTATTTCTAGTTGTTCACTGTTGTGTAGATTGTTAATCTCAGCATGTGGGTCTTGCCTTCTGGCTCCCCTTCTTGCCTTCTGCCTTCTGGCTCCCCCTACCGAGGTGAGTATACATAGTTACTTGTAATATTATATGTTTAGAGTGTAAAAATCTTAGTAATTCACACAACTAATAACTAATATTATTGGTTGTTATTGAAACTGGCACTTTCTGGTCAGCTAAGGCTTTGCCCTAGCCAGGCAGAACATACCACTCCCATCAGGGGTAGGAGATTACAATGTGTATAGCATTGGCACAGCACTCTCACATAATAAAGACACTGAGCATCACAAAAGAGACTTCACACATATGTAAATAAAGTTTTTATTCAACACACACATTAATTGACACAACTAGAACATCATATATTTCTGGGCATAAATCACTTTTGGAAATATCACTAGCAGTACTATTCCCAACCCTGTTAAAATAACAACAGTAGTATGCACACTTGAGAAAGATCACATTTTACACTCCAGCACCCTTATGTGGTGCGAAATGTTGTCAGAACTAGGCCACCCTGGAAGTTATTGCAATTCAATATCACACAGTTATAGGGTGCACCCCAGGTCAGAACAATATCCAAAAAGATAATTACCACACTTTTAAACAGCACCATGGGCCAAGGCTGCATGGGTAAAAAACAATGTCAAACGTAGTATTCTTTTGGCAAGGAATCAACATGGAAAGCAACACCGCCTTGCAGAGTGATTAATAACAGGCAGTTCTCATGCAGTCACTCCCACACACTCACTCAGCACTGATACACGGTACCATGGATATCAGGCAGGTCTGTTTGAAGCGCACCTACCCACATACGCACAGAGCACCTTTTTGCGGTGCAACTGATATCTGTCAGATCAGTTGATAATACACATGCGGACCCCGTGACCGCAGCCCTCCTCCACCTTTCTGCTAACCCCGATTAACCTACACTGACTGATTGGGGATAAACCACTCTCCCCCTGATACTAGGTCAATTGCGGCAAAGTCACACTTTGTCTGGGTCCCAGGGAAGGAGGTGGGGGTAGGGAGCAGGGCTTATTAGGCAGAAGTCAATAAATGGGGGTTTGGCTACCACGCAGGAAGTTCACCCACGATATATGGAGCAGAAGCGTGCTGAGGGTGACAGGTGTTCAATCAATGGGTTTCTCAATTAGCCTTCCGGCACCAGCCTAGTTCTGCAAAACACAAAGTCGTCAGGGTGGGTGAGAAGAGGGTAGTTAGTCTGCCGCACTGAGGGCACAAAAGGAACAATTGATAAATGGAGGGTGAAGCACGTGAGCCTCTCGGAAGAAGGAGGCACCTCGTCAGACACATCTCAGTCAAATTTACACCCAGGCAATCTGAGCACAACAGAACCTGAATATGCTTCTGCGCACCTCCCTGATAATTTATTTATTTATTTATTTATTTAAGTAGCTTATACAGCGCGCAGCTACCCCCGGAGGGGTGTCCCGGCGCTAGAAACAGAGCCTCTGGGAAGGAGGGGAGGAACAAGCTTATTGTAAGACAGGGTTCATAGTCTGGAGAACAGCCAGGTTTTTAATTTAGCACGGAAGATGGGTTCAGATGGGCAGAACCTGAGATCGAGAGGGAGGGAGTTCCATATTTTGGCAGTGATTACGCTGAATCCTCTGCCGCCCATTCTGGAGCGTCGAAAGCGAGGTGCAATCAGGATGCGTACGTTGTTAGATCTCAGTGATCTGACAGATTGAGAGATTGACACTCGCTTTTTCAGGTAGTTAGGTCAAAGGCCATTGATAGCTCGATAGGCAAGGGTGAGGATCTTAAATTGAATACGGCTTGCAATGGGAAGCCAGTGGAGCTCTATGCGGTAGGCGGCAACCAACTGGCGGTAGGGGATATTACCGATCAGTCTGGCCGCCGCATTCTGAATGATCTGGAGCTGTTGGCGTAGTCTAGGTGAGAAGTTATGAGGGCCTGAGTGATAGTTCGGCGGGCGTCTAATGGAAGGTAAGGAAGGATCTTCTTGATCATGCGCAGCTTCCCGAAGCAGGCAGAGGTGACCTTGTTGACTTGTGCTTTGCAAGACAGAGAGTCATCGAATTGAAAACCCAAGTTGCGAGCTGATTGGACAGGGGTGGGGGTCGAGTGCTGTGGGCCACCACAGGCTGGGGAAAAAAGGAGTTTTCTGATTAAAAAACAGGACCTCTGTCTTGTCAGCATTCAGTCTTAGGTGATGGTTGGTCATCCAGTCACAGATGTTGTTCAGACATTGGCGGAAGTTGGCAAAGGTGGAGTCTGAGTGGTCTCTAAAGGAAAATATCAACTGAGTATCATCAGCATAAGAGACCACCCTGACTCCACAAGCCTCCACCACTCCACAATTTCTGGTGCATGTTGATCCAAGTTGCTCCAGACAGTTCCGGTCACACACAATGAAGAGTTGCAAGCTCAGTACCTCCCTGGAAATGAGCCACAGCATCTACTTTGCTTTGATACAAGTTGCACCTCACATTTCAGGGGACATACACAATCGCAGGTTTTGCAGTGCCCCACAAGGTAGAATGAGGCTCTACTACAGGTATGGCCTCTGAGGTCCGCAACCTGTGAATCAGACACCATACTCAATGAGCATGCAGTCGGCATGTCGCATGAGGGAGATGAGGATCGATCAATGTAGCGGGTCACGCTGGATCCCGCAGCCGGTGAATCTGCTCACCGACAGCAAGAAACTTATGCGTGTTGAGACCCCTATGATGCAGGGGCCACACTCCTTAGATGTTGGAAGTACTTTTGGGGCTCTGCACAAGGCAATCCAGTCTCTAGGCACAATACTTAGTTCCACGCTCATGCCATACTACCAGTTGGGATAAAGAAGGTGATTGGGCACTTAAGAGTGAACCACTCTCTAGGTGTCACACATAGATGGTGTGGGTCACTTGCGGGAGGTCTTTGATGTCCCTGAGACCTCCACAAGAGAACAGTGGACAAGTCAAGATGCCCTCACAGCAGCAGGTAGTCAGCCCAGGCCAGCCACTATTCAGGAAGGGGAAACAACCTTTACAAGGCAGTCATTACATCGCACTACCTTAACATAGCAATCATTACATCGCAACATCCTTTACATCGCATGTCATTACAACCCAGCCATTACATTGCATGTCACTACAATGCATGTCATTACAACGCATGTCACTACAACTGAGGCATTACATCGCCAGTCATTACAATGCATACTACTACAACGCATAGTACCCTTACACTATCCAACACTTACCCTACTGTTGCACTCACTGGAATTAGAATAGTGAGTTTTACCCCTACACTTACCCTACTGTTGCACTCAGTGAAGTTAGAATAATAATTATTACCCCTATACTATCCAACGCTTACCTTAAATGCAATGTAATGGTATGCATTGTAATGGTATGCATTGTAAAGGTATAATGCGCTGTTATGGAATGTGTTGTTAAGGTAGTTTCTGAAAATGCCATGTAATGGCATGCAATGTAAAGGAATGTGTTGTAAAGGATGTTACGTTGTAAAAACTGCCTTGTAAAGGCATGCATTGTAAATGTATGCTTTGTAATGTCATACATTCAAAAGGAAGAGTGCACGGTCCCTTTTGAAGGCAGTAATCCTCCTTGTGCACAACAGATTCCCCTAGCAGAGAGCACCACTGAGTTCCAGGATGTCCGGTCCCACGTCCCCACAAGTGTATATCTCCCTCGCTGAAGGCAGCAGTAGTTACACTGTAATGTGCTTTTGAAGTTGGGGGTGGTTCAGAGGGTTTCCCTTTGAACCACAGATATAACCCTAAATTTCAATCCTGTCTGCCATGAGGCCATTGAATTAATCTTTAGTGGGGCCATGATCTGGCTTCCCAGAAGCTAATTGTCAAAACCTCTCCCTCCAATCTATCCAGTCAGGCCTTCAAATGGCAGCGGTCTGTCATTCCTGTTCCATGCCCAATGTTTATAGCTGTCACTTTGGAATGCACAGATGTGCTCGCCCAGCCTCCAGTGTGGACTTTCAAGAAATTACATTTCTAAGCTATTAATGACAAATCCACCTCTAACACAGGAGAGGGGTTGTCCTAGTGAATCTAATAATAGGAAACATTATGAGTCTGCTCCACTGCAAACCACTATTGCAGCCTGAAGTAATTTCAACCATGTTAACCTATGGGAAGAGCAAACCTCCTAGGTAGTGAAAACACACATAGGTATCCTTCACTACTTGGGCAGGGAGAACACATGTGTACCTGCCCTGTGTTGCACCTACCACTCGCTTCACCCCTTAAGGCTTACACAAAGGGTGCTCTAGTGGTAGTGAAAGGTCCCCTCAGGATTGACCAGTGGTTTTGAATGGCCAACCTGAACATAAATGCAATTGCTCACACACAGGCCTGCAATGGCAAGCTTGAGACATATTTAAAAACATCAGGTAAGCACCACTTTCTAACATGTGGAGGAAGGGTGCGTACATTTTTGCCCTGCATTTACACTGGGAACGTGCCCAGAGCCCTAAGGCCACCATAAGAGATTCAGTAAAACCCAGGAAGAAAAACGCAAAAAGGTTTAGGGAAACACTACCTCAAGAGAATCAGGTCTAATACTTGTCAGTCTGCATATCTAGATGGTGATACTGCTTAAGGACTATTGCAGTGACTCATACCCTCACACCTTTTACCAGTGTTTCTTTCTTACCTGCCCCTTGTTCTCTATTTTCCCTGGGTCAGTTACCTTGTGCTTGCCTGTCATTAAAGCATCAGTATACTTGGCTCATAGGAACAAGGGGTTTGGCCGCTGGCATTAACCATTTTTCGTGTTCGGGTAAGATTCTGACAGCCCACTGCATGAGGTATTACAAGTGCTGTGGAAATATGACTGCATCCATGTTTAGACCTGGAGATTTCATCAGCTCTAAGCAGGTGGAACATGATGGTGAAGACCGGCTTGCACATGAGAAGTACTTGCAATAAACCTTGGATTCCTGCAACAATGAAGTACATGTGTACTTAGGATTGGTACTTATGTGGGCAAGAATACCAGTGGAGTATTTCTGCATTCTGTAATACAATATGCAGTAACTCAATTACCACACATTTCTCTTATTAGTGCAGATGGACATTTGTTCTTTGTTGACACACAGTAATAATTTTCTTCAAAATTTGACTAGATTCCAGTCCAATGTCTGTCCTTTGCTGAATACACAATTGTATTGGTTGCAGTGTCACAACTAAACCAAACGTACGGCTGGGGGGTAGTGTGGTGTCAGGAGTCAGACTTCAAGCAATGGTTCACACAAGCATTTAAAGAAGTGAATTCACTGATTCCTTTTGTGGCAGGGCAATTTGCTTGTGAAATATTTATCTTTGCAAGTCCAGAAAAATGCTCCTGTCCCACCAAAGGTACAATTTAGTTTACCAATTGGATGTTTCAAAATATTCATGAGTGAGACTGCCCTTATGTACAGGTCTTACAATATAAGCATTAGTGGCAGTGCCTAATGCGAGCTGGTGGTTGTAGGTGGAGTCCACTTGCACTAATTTTGGGGCCCATACTTATTTTTCCTCATCAGACTTTGTTCCAGAATAAGAGAGAGAAAAACACAAAAGAGGGAAATGAGGAAGAGAAAGGTGTAAAAAATGTGAGAAAGCAAGAAACCAAAGACAGAAAAGAACTTGCAAGAGTGGGATAAAGGGGCAGGGAGTGCCTGGTGGTGGATAAAAGTGGCACACTGTAGAATCATGTATAGGCAGTCCTGGTATTTTGCTCTCAGAACACTTAAAATTGACAGACATGGGCTCTTGAGCGAAACTCTGGACTCCGGCATTTACTGTTTTTACAAATTAAGGACTGCTTTGTGGGTTACCACATGTTAAGTTGGGTAATGTGACTGGTAAGTCACAGGTGTAATTAGCAAAAAACTTTTCCTTCTTCCTGATTTAATTGTGTGCTAATAAGCTGGTAATAGTGCTGCCTGGATATGTAAATGTAAATGTACAGGAATTTATATAGCGCAAATCACCGAGTGGTTTCTAAGCGCTTGCTTAGGGAACCCGTCCTGGTATTCCCCTGTGAGATAACCCCCGCAGGGTATCCGCAAGGTGAACGCCAGGCATCCTGCCGCAAGGGGCCGTTGTGGAGATTAAGCAAGCTATTGCCCAGAGTCGCAGAGTGTGAACCCGTGAATCAAGTAGGCACCGGAGCGAGAATTGTTGAGTCCATGGACATTTTAGGACTCAAGACCCAGCCGAGCCAGGAATTGAACCCTGGTCCCGGGCTGACCTCTGCTTCCAGGTCTGCCTCCTCTAACCAGTGAGCCACACTTCTCAGACACATACCCATGCTGTACTATAAAAAATCCAATGGTTATTGCTCACAAGCCACATTGAGCAGTTCCCACATATGTAGCATATGGAGCCACGTCTATGCAGGAATGCACCAGACTTTTAATGAACAGCTGGACAAAAAAAGTTGCCTTGTAAGAAATATTATGGGTAGAGGTGACAATCTCAATGCTAGAGGTCTAGATAATTACAGGTACAAAGCTATTTTTTAAGAATTTTTGTAGAATTTTAAATCCCTACAGAGATTAACAGAATCAACGGCAAGGCAGAGGTCAAGTAATAGGCATGTGGGTAGTGGTACTCCATTTGATTCCATTGTAGAGTTTACATCATCCAGAGTGGAAATCAGTTCTCCTTTTGTTCCCCAGCCATAGCAGAATCTGTTTTGGTAATCGAAGAGAAGGTTGCTTTCTTCAATGAATATAGCTATTTTTCTTGACTTTGATCTTTCATTCTTTTTGCCTAGAAACAGTTAGTTATTGGGCGTAAGTTAGAAGGAGATCATGTTTGAATGCCTCTATGTTTTTAGTAGTTCAGTTTGAGTAGAGACCCTTATCCAAGTAGTTGTTGATAGTTCCTGTTAGATTAGCTGAAGAGTTAGTAATGAGGATATCCTTGCATATATGAGCAGGACATGGTTCTTTTGGTGATTGCACTGGCCTACAAGCTTTGCATTCTTGAAGAAGTCCTCTGTGGTCAGGAGATTAAAGGGGAGTGGTTATTTTCATAATTAGTTTTTTTGAGTGTACTGTGCAGCTCTGCTGGGATTGTGATTGAACAATGGCTGAGAATGAAGAGGGAAGCAGGGGGTCTAAAGTGATTTTAGGATTGGGAGTAATGCAGGTGTTTCAAGCACAGAGAAATGGCCTTTGAGACCTTTGACTGTGCTTCCAAGACATCAGGATGTCTTAACTGCCACCTCAGGTACAGTGGTTAGGGACCCTTTTTCCTGTAAACTTTTCTGGATGGTCTGTTCTTGAGGCCCATCACCAGCTCTCCCTGTTCAAATGCCATCTCATGTTCAGGTTTTTTTTAATTTTCTTTTTTTTACCACTGTCTATTCTTCAGCCATAGGTCATCTCTCCAGGGCATAGGGCAGTTTCCTCTAAAGCAAGGCAGTCAGGAGTCAGAGAGGAACATGGCGGCGGGCTGAGAGTCAAGTCAAGTCAAGTCAATAAATTTATATAGCGCGCTACATACCCAAAGGGTCTCAAGGCGCTTGGGGAAGGGTGGGGAATTACTTGTCAAATATCCACGTTTTAAGTTGCTTTCTGAATGCTAGGTGGTTCTGAGTAAGGCGAAGGTGAGTGGGAAGTGAGTTCCAGGTCTTAGCTGCCAGGTATGAGTAGGATCTACCTCCCATGGTGGTTTTGTTGATGCGAGGTACAGTGGCAAGGGCTTGGTTGGCGGATCGTAGCTGGCGGGAGGGGGTGTAGAAGGACAGTCTTGTGTTGAGGCATTCGGGTCCGATTTCGTAGAGCGCTTTGTGTGCGTGGGTTAGGAGCCGGAAAGTAATCCTTTTATTGACGGGGAGCCAGTGGAGGTTTTTCAGGTGTCCCGAGATGTGATCTTTACGCGGGATGTCTAGTATAAGCCTGGCTGAAGCATTCTGGATGCGTTGGAGTTTTTTCTGGAGTTTTGCGGTGGTACCGGCGTAGAGGGTGTTTCCGTAGTCCAGACGGCTCGTGACCAGAGCGTGGGTGACTGTCTTTCTAGTTTCGGTGGGGATCCAACGAAATGTTTTTTTGAGCATGCGAAGAATGTTGAAGCAAGATGAAGAGACGGCGTTGACTTGTCTTTTCATCGAGAGTGAGGAATCCAGGATGACGCCCAGGTTCCGTGCGTGGTCCGTCGGGATGGGTGCTTTTCCAAGGGCCTCTGGCCACCAAGAGTCATCCCAGGCGGAAGGGGAGGTGCCTAGGATGAGGACTTCTGTTTTGTCTGAGTTCAGTTTCAGATGGCTATGCTTCATCCATTCGGCTACTTCTTTCATTCCTTCGTGTAGGTTGGTTTTGGCGGTGTTAGGGTCTTTGGTGAGTGAAAGGATCAGTTGAGTGTCATCAGCGTAGGAGATTATGTTGAGGTTATGTTGGCGTGCGATGGCCGCGAGGGGGCTCATGTATACGTTGAAGAGGGTGGGGCTGAGTGAAGATCCTTGTGGTACGCCGCAGATGACTTCAGTGACCTCTGACTTGAATGGTGGGAGGCGCACTCTCTGGGTTCTTCCGGTGAGGAACGAGGTGATCCAATCCAGTGCTTTTCCTTGGATTCCGATGTTTCTGAGGCGTTGTAGAAGGGTGCTATGGCAGACCGTGTCGAAGGCTGCGGAGAGGTCGAGGAGGATGAGGGCGACTGTGTCTCCATTGTCCAGTAGAGTTCGAATGTCGTCTGTTGCTGCGATGAGGGCGGTTTCAGTGCTGTGCTTGGCTCGGAAGCCGGACTGTGAGGAGTCGAGGGATTTGTTGGTTTCGAGGAATGCAGCGAGCTGGTTGTTGACCGCTTTCTCGATGACTTTGGCCGGGAATGGAAGGAGTGAGATAGGGCGGTAGTATTTGAGTTCGGTGGGGTCAGCTGTGGGTTTCTTCAGGAGGGCGCTGAGTTCGGCATGTTTCCAGCTTTCCGGGAAGGTTGCAGAGTTGAGGGAGCAGTTGATGATGTCTCGGAGGTGCGGTGCTATAATGGAGTCTGCTTTGTTGAAGATGTGGTGAGGGCATGGGTCTGTGGGGGATCCTGAGTGGATGGAGTTCATCAGACGGATGGTGTCCTCAGAGGAGATTGGCTTCCAGTCATTGAGGATGTTCAGGGGGGGGGGGGGGGGGGTCCTGCAGGGGGTTGGGTGCATTGTCTTCGGGTCGGTTGTCGAAGCTGTTGTGGATGTCAGCAATTTTGTTGTGGAAGAATGAGGCTAGGGAATCGCAGAGGGCTTGAGAGGGGGTGATGTCGTTGGAGTTGGCTGAGGGGTTGGTGAATTCCTTGACGATGTTGAATAATTCCTTGCTGTTGTGGGCGTTGTTATCTAGTCGGTCCTTGAAGGCGGCTTTCTTGGCATTCCGGATCAGTCAGTGGTGTATGCGGGTGGCGTTTTTGAAGGCGTCCTTGGTGTTGGTGGTTGGGTCTTTTTCCAGGCCTTCTCAAGGGAGCGACAGAGTTTCTTGGATTTCTTAAGATCATCGTTGAACCAGGAGGCCTTCTTGATGCCTAGTTTGATTTGTCGTTTTTTCAGTGGTGCTAGGATGTCGGCGCTGTTGGATAACCATTGGGTGAGGTTGGTGGCTGCTTGGTCGGGGTTTGAAGAGTGCGCTGGGGGGTTTAGAAGAAGCGATGAGGAGATCTGGTCGATGGTGATTTTGTTCCAGTTTCTTAGCAGAGTGGGTTGGGGGTGGTTGTTGGATGTGGGCTTGTTGTAGGTAAAGTGAACGCAGCTGTGGTCAGTCCAAAGGAGAGCTGTGGAGTGGCTGAAGGAGACATGTTTGCTGGAGGTGAAGATAGGGTCGAGTGTGTGACCAGCGATGTGGGTGGGGGTGGTGACAAGTTGTTTAAGTCCGAGGTTGGCGAGGTTGTCCAAGATGGTGGTGGTGTTGCGGTCGTTGTTCTTTTCAAGGTGAAAGTTGAGGTCTCCCAGAAAGATGTATTCCTCGGAGGGGAGCGCGTGTGGGGTGATGAAGTCCGTGATGTCTTCACTAAATTGTGCGCGGGGTCCTGGTGGCCTGTAAAGGAGGGTGCCTCTGAGTGTGGTCTTGGGGTCGATGTGGATCTGGAAGTGAAGGTGTTCAGTGTTGGCGAGATTGGTGTCTGAGCTGGTAGAGATGCGGATGGATTTCTTATGGGCGATAGCGATGCCGCCACCTGTGTGGCCGGTGTGGTCCTTGCGGATGATCTTATAGCCTTCCGGGATGGCAATGGTGATGTCTGGGGCTGATGTGGCGTTCATCCATGTTTCTGTTAGGAAGGCGACGTCCGGAGAGATGGTGTCTAGTAGATTCCAGAGGTCAATGGCGTGCCTGTGGAACGAGCGGGTGTTGAGCAGTATGCATTTAAGGTGGTTGGGGTCAGATATCTGTTGTGTGTTCGTAGCTGAGGAGTTGTTCTTGGTGCTGTCGAACTTGCAGGAGTAGCAGGAGAAGGGTCCATGGGTGTGTCCAGGAGCGGCTTGGACGCAGTTGGGGGAGCGGCCGGGGTTAAGGGCTAGGAGGGTGGTGGCATCGTAAGTAATGCGGGAGGGGTGGACATTACGAGGACCAGGGGCTCTGGCACTGGGCGCGGTCCAGGCGCGGACGGGCGTAGACGGGCTTACCTTTGGCGCACCTTCGGCGCGAATGGGGCGCGGTCGCTGCGCGTGAACGCTGCGCGCGGGAGCAACTGTCATAAGAGGTTGTGGAGGGGGGAGGGGCGAGGGAGGATAAGATGGGAGGCGGTTGCGTGGTGGAGGGGGCGGTCTCAGGGCAGAAAAACAACAACAGAAGCAAATGGCAGCTATAACGCGATTTTTGACCCGGTTTGAGGAAGGAGCAGAGGTATGAGCTAAAAACGCTGATAAATGGTCAGCAAATGCAGGTTACAGCAAAGGTAGTTCAAAATAATCAAATAATGCAGGCACAGTTTATCACAAGCAGGCAGGCACGTTCTAGCGCTAAGCGAGGGCAGCAGCGCTATGCAGGCAACAGAGAAAGTTAACAGCAGCGTCTAGGAAGCTTAGCAGCGCGATGTGAACGATACCAGGCAGCTCAGGGCAGGGGTCAGCGAGGGCAGGAGGGAGCGACCGTGCTCAACGAGGTCGAGGTGGTTACAGCGCTATGGTGGACAGGGGTGAGCTTACAAACAAAGTGGGAGGGAGGATAAGATGGGAGGCGGTTGCGTGGTGGAGGGGGCGGTCTCAGGGAAGAACAACAACAACAGAAGCAAATGGCGGCTATAACGCGATTTTTGACCCGGTTTGAGGAAGGAGCAGAGGTATGAGCTAAAAACGCTGATAAATGGTCAGCAAATGCAGGTTACAGCAAAGGTAGTTCAAAATAATCAAATAATGCAGGCACAGTTTATCACAAGCAGGCAGGCACGTTCTAGCGCTAAGCGAGGGCAGCAGCGCTATGCAGGCAACAGAGAAAGTTAACAGCAGCGTCTAGGAAGCTTAGCAGCGCGATGTGAACGATACCAGGCAGCTCAGGGCAGGGGTCAGCGAGGGCAGGAGGGAGCGACCGTGCTCAACGTCGCGGCAACTCCAGGAGAAACCCGATGGCTGATACTACGGAACGTTTCAGCGGGTTCGCGAGAGGCTGAATTCCCTGTACTGCAAGGGTAAGTTTCAGACGAATGCAGCGCAGTGGTAACGCTTTTTTAGAAAACTAAACGCCCCCTTTCCCTTGTTCGAGATAACCGGCATTTAATCAGCGTTGATGGCGGCGCTAGGACCAGCGCATCGAGTGACTCGCATGACGCGTGAGGAGGCGTGTCCACAGCGGAATCCAGGAAACCCGGGAGAACGCTGGCGGAGCCTCTGGGTCAAGACACGCTTCGCGCTTGCACAGCAGAGATTTAGAGGGCCAGTCTGCGAGGGAATCAGCCTCACCCCTCTTAAAGAGAAGGATGAGTCAGCACAAGCGGTAAGGTGTGGACTAGAGGGGTTAACATCAAGACCAACTCCAAAGTCAACACCAAAGCGGGGGCTTATGGATCCAGTATTGGTAGAGGCCCCGGTTAAAGTTGTTAGTGAGGGGGGGGCTTCAAAATCCGAGGACAACCCGAGCTTTACAAAACAAATCAAACTGAGCTCTCTAAGCTAGCGGTGGAACTTGCTCCAGGTGGTTCAGGCCTGAAAACAGGACTCCCTAAAGCCAGACCTTCTCCACCACTATGGAGACGAAAAAATAGATATCAGCTGAGATCTCGGCAGGAGTTGAAAGTAGGAGGAGCTTTAGACTTTGAAGAGAGGGAGCGACCTATGCTGTTAACCCCCTGTAAGGGAAAGAAAAAGGCGACTAGTGCAAAAAATCTTAAGGGGTCTAACACTGCTCAGCAGTCAGTAAAGAATACTCCTTCCCTTAAAACCTATTTTAAAATCACGGAGCAGTCAACAAGTCCAGCTACACAGTTAGAGCATATCAGCACTGTGTTCCCCTTAAAGAATCGATTTGGTCCCCTGAAGAGTCTGTCTAACGCTGAGGGAGATAAACAGTCAGAACAGTCAGGCGCGTTGGCAGGAGGTGAAGAGGTTGAGGCAAATGTGGCCTTGAATTTAAGACAGGATAAGGAGCCACAGCAGGTTCAGTTAAAGCATACAAAGCAAATAAGCTCCAACATACCCTCCTCCTCCCTCCCCCCTCCCTTCCCCCCCCATAGTATCCAGGCTCATGATAGTGTGCCAGACCTACAAGATACCAGACCTAAGATACCCTTAGCGATAGTTGAGTCCCTCAAAGAGCCTGATAGCTACTCAAGAAGAGAACGCAATTCGGGGCCAGCGCCAGCGCCAATATCAGGACCCGGACGAAGGCAAGAGTCTTACTGTGGTTTCAAGATCAAGACTAGGATCAGAAGAATTGGGCGAGTTGGACGGAGACAGGTTGGGGTATCTTTTTCAGTCTTTAAGGGGAGACTTAATGACCGAATTCTAGATCTCAGAAGGTAATCAAAAGGCGATACATGATAGGTTTGACCTACTGGAGTCTAAGTTAGATGATGTTATCTGCCGCACTGGGAAGCTGGAAACGGAAGTCGTAGCCGTAAATAAATCCATACGAGGAAACTCAAAGGACATTGATATTTTGAGAGCAAAAAATAGATCCCTGGCTACTGACGTGGAGAAACTGGAAACCCAGGCTTGAAGAAACAACCTGAGAATTTTAAAGATTCCAGAGGGCGAGGAACTGGATGACCTTAAAGGATTTGTCTGCAGGCTTCTAAGGGAGGGAGTCCTAAAAGACCGTCCAGATATAGACCTGGAGGCGGAGATACAAAGGGTACACAGAGACCCTTTCAAGTTGCATGCAGACAGGAAAGCGCCAAGAAAAATATTGGTAAACTTTCAGACCTTCAGTGTCAAAGAGCTGATCCTGGGGAGATGTCTATCTAAGTCAGATCTCCACTATCGGGCAAACCCTTATCTTATTAGATCAGATCTAGGAGCAAGAACAGCACAGCGACAATGGGAGCTAGGCACTAGAATGCCAGAATTGAGATTGCTTGGACCCCAAGTACAGAAGAGATTCCCTGCCCTGTTAAAGATCATGTGGAGAAATAAAATGTACAGCTTTACACAGTCCGAAGATGTAGAGATAACCTTTCAGCTCTGATGAGAGAGAATTAAGAGAAGTTAGAGCTGTTGAGGTTTGGGCTGCCCTAACATTTAAAAAAAAAAAAAAGGGGGGTGTATATAGAGCACTTAATATAGAAGTTGTTTGAAGCACAGAGTGGTATACAGCTTTATTTAGAGAAAAACTAGAATTTGAGTTATGTGTAGTAAGAACTTACCCTTAAGTGAGTTATGATCAATAACCCGCTGTTAAGGTCAGTTAAAATTTGCATTCAGCCAGAGGCATCTCTCCTGGGGCGCCAAAGGTGGTTTCATCGTCAGGTATGTTGGGAGGGTTCCTCTTGGGGGAGGGGGGTTGGGGCACTGGGTGGAGGGCTGAGGGGGAAAAAATATTAAAAAATCCTCATATATGGAAAAAGTTGTTTTACTCAAGGTTCTGGATGGGCGGGAAATGAGAGCAGGGTCATGAGTAGGTTAAATAACATTAAAACCCTCTCATGGAATGTGAATGGAATGGGGGAAAGAAGGAAGCAGTCTCGGGTCTGTGAGTTTTTAAGAAATTCAGAAGCGCACCTTATGCCGCTCCAGTGAACGCATCTCGAGGCAAATGCCTGTAGTGCACTTTTTGGAAAATTGAGATGGGTTCAGGAAATTGTATGCTCTAGACAGACGGGAACAACTAGGGGGGTCACAATAATTACTCGGGTGAATAGAGGGATAAGCTTGAAAAAATGTGAAACCGATCAGACAGGAAGATGGTTCATGGCAGCTTTATCCATCTACAATATCCCTTATACGTATGCAGTGTACTATGTCCCAACGATCATAACCCTGGTCCTCTACTTAAGTTAGCAGCAGCTTTACTTGTGACCAGGGGCCCAGTGATTTTGGGGGGTGACTTCAACCTGGTTTTTGATCATATTCTAGATAGAACCTCCAAAGCCAAGTATCATGCTCCCACTAAGTCACTCTCTGCTTTAGGTTGTACGATGAAAAACTTTAACCTGTTAGATGTATGGAGGACTAAATATGGCTCTACCAGGGGATTTACAGCAAAAAGTACAAACATCATTCGAGGATAGACCACTTTTTAGTGGATCAACACCTTCTTTCAGACATCAGTTCTGTCTCATTTACACCTGTTGGTGATATCAGATCACACTGTTGGGGAATTGGTCCTCCTATTAAGTTTGAGTCCCTTAAACACCAGATCGACATTGGAAAGGACATTGTTACTTGATGACCAGGTCAAAAGAGAAGAGAGAGAAAAGACCAATACATTTTTTATAATCAATATCGGCTCCTCTACCCCTCAGGGTGTCTGGGAAACTTACAAGGCCTTCTGAGTTCTTTAATGGCTCATAAAAGGAAGACTGTAAAAAACAAAAGGCGGGAAAAACAAGAGGCTATAACTAGAAAAGACTCTGAGTTACAAAGAGCTATTTCTTCAAATAGAGAGAGGATCCCGGTGTTAGAGAAGGAGCTTTCGGATCTACAGCTTCAACTTAAAATTAGTGATGAAAAAATGATAAAAGAAAAATGGGAGAACAGCAAATTAAAGAATTTTGAATATGGAGAAAAATGTGGGGCTCTTTTAGCTTGGAAATCCAGAGAAGAAAGAAATAGGAACAACATTAAAGTTCTAATTCAGAGAGAGACAGGGGTTTTAATTGCGGAAGATGGAGAGATCAGAGAGGAAGCCAGAAGGTTTATGCAAAGCCTTTACACAGAGGACAAGAATTCAGAGTTAGAGGAGGTCCAGACCTGGCTGACCCAGAGAAATCTACCCCAAATTTCTGACATAGACAGGAGGTATTTAGAAAGTGAGATTATGGAGGGGGAAGTAATAAATCAATTGAAGAAAATGAAACGAGGTAAAGCTGCCGGTTCGACAGGCTACCGATCGAGGTTTACTTAGATTACACAGAACAACTGGTGCTGGTCCTCACTACACTTTTCAACTGTCTATTGATCCGTGGTTATAGTATCCCCCCCACATGGGCTGAAGCCACAATAACTCTTATTGCAAAACCCAACAAAGGCCTTAAGAAAATTGAATCATATAGGCCAATTTCCCTTCTGAACTCAGACATGAAGCTATACTCCGGGATTCTAGCCACTAGACTTGCCAAAATTATAAAATCCATAATTCATTCAGATCAAAGGGGTTTTATCCCGGTAAGGCAATTGAACGAATTAACCTTTCAGGTGATTGGAGCCATTGACTATACTGAGGATAAAGGCCTTCCGTTAGCCTTGGTCGCGATAGACGCGGCTAAGGCTTTTGATCAGGTAAACTGGAAATATTTATGGGCCACTATGGTTGGGTTTGGGTTCCCCCCAGTTTTTATAGAAGGTATTAAATCACTATATCAAAACCCACGAGCAAAAGTCTTGGTCAACAGGGCTTTATCTGATTGTTTTAACATATCCTGTGGAACTCGGCATGGTTGCCCCCTGTCCCCCCTTTTGCTTGACATTTATATGGAACATTTTGTTTGTGGTATTAGAGAGGACAATGTAATTCAACCCTTCAGAATAGCAAATATGGAGCTAAAAACTGCCCTATACGCAGATGACCTTCTTTTATACACCTCCAATCATATAGAAGCTATACCTAGGCTATTCTTTTTAGCTGAGGAATTCGGAAGGTTATCCGGCTATCAGATCAATAGGGAGAAGACAGAGATAATGGGGTGGAACAATATTACTCCTATTCAGGGTGTGAAACAAAAAATGAGATATTTGGGAATATATTTAACTCAAAAATTAAAAAATATCCCGAAAATTAGTTGGCAGACTGTTGTGAAAGACATCATTAAAACACTAACGAGATGGCGCAGCCTGCCATTAAACATATATGGACGAGTTAACCTTATTAAAATGTCCATACTTCCTAAGTTGACTTTTCTATATAATTCCATCCCTTTATCTTTTCCGTTGAACGAAATTGCGAATCTCCAGGGCAAGATTAGTTCTTTTATCTGGGACTGTAGATCACCCAGGATAGCCTGGAAAAAACTAAAGGGGGGTTTAAAGATCGGGGGTCTGGCCCTACCAGACCTATTACTCTACTGCCACGCCTTCCATTTTAAAAACTTCAGGTTACTTGTTAACGTATTAGACTCATCTTCACAGGGCCGATTATTTCAGGCTTTATTACATGATTTGCCACTGGGCCAAGAGTTTTTCTTATTTAAGTTTGGCGACTAGAAATTTTTTAAGAAAGTTCGTCTTAAGATTCTGCAGACCGCACTCAGAAATTGGGGGTTTATCCGGAAGGCCATGGGAATTCCATACTACCATACCTATACTCCGATCTGGGATTCTCCGGGCACACCAGCGTGTCTTCAGGACCAGTTATCCCTGCCTCTGAAAACAGCTGGAGTCCAGAAATGAGGTGATCTATGGGTGGATTCAGGTCTTATGGATTGGAACTCTCTAGTCTCACTCACAAATGGGTCATTGACAAGATTTAAATTCTATCAATTATCTGCATGGTGGTCAAGCCAGGCATTACAGCGGGAAAAAGACACTGGAATCCTTGACTCAATCTGCAGGGGGAGAGGTTGGAACCGAGAAGTATCACTTTGATATAAACTGCTCACAGAGGCAAAAGGAATGCTAGATCATGAGTTGGTAAGCCTCTGGGGTAATATCATAGCTGATTACCCTGAAGAAATCAGTAAGATATGGACAGATTCTTTCTCCTTGTCCCAGAGATTAATAAAACCGGACAATTTAAGGAGGAATCATCTGTTTATGGCCTATCGGGTGTATTGGACTCCGGCCAAATTGTACATGATAACACAGGAGAACTATTGTTGTCCCCGCTGGAAACTCTTAGCATCAATCGACATGCATATATTCCTTGAGTGCCCTGAGATCCAGGAGTATTGGCAGGCGAAAGTTGGCTTTCTGGGTGAGGTCTTATCAACTACTATCTCCTGTTCTCCTAGGCTAGTATTCTTTGGTCTACCATGTGGGTATAATATTAACAATTTTTCCTCACAATTCATATTTTACGTGGTAGTTATAGCAAGAAGGGAGATATGTAAAGATTCGTAGACTTTTTAAAAAACATTATGGAAGTTTGTAAGATGGACATGGCTGGTCGGGCTGAAAGCTCAGAGAACGTATGGTCGAAACTAGAGGCCTGGTTAAAAAAGTAAACAGTCCGATGATAATGCCAGAGGTTTATGTCGGTCCTGTCCTCCCCTAGTCTGAGGTATTCTATCAAGAGACAGGGGAGTTGGATAAGGAAACAACCCACCTCTGGGAGATCTTTGGTTGCTGTATATTGACCCCTGGGTGGCATCATGAATGTCAATATAGAAGGCATCAGAGAGACCCATCTAGAGCATATAACATCTGGTGGCATATATGAGGACAAAAAAAAGAAAAAATAAAAATAAAAAAAATAAAGCAAGGCAGTCATCAGGTGTCATGGATTTGTTAGCTCAAGTCAGCTTTCCCTGCTACCTACTCCTAGGTTGTTCTTTAGAAGAAAAGAAAATGAAACATCCATGCTGCTTTCCATACAAAAGTTGAACAGTGGGTATTTCTGTAGTTGTGCGCTGTATAGACATTTAATTTAATGATTATATATTAATGATTATACATTGAGACATATATATGCAAGAACACATTTAAAAGAATCCACTAAACATATATGGAGTGAGCAAACCATAAGAAACACCATACTAATCTAGTAAAAATATCATGTTGCATGAATATGTTCCCTATTATAAAGGATACATATTTTGACAGGGCAACTGTGCACTATGCACTATCTAGCTCCATATAGTCTCTGTCCTTCTCTTACTAAGCTTTCAATGGGAGTCAAAGCAATAATGAGTGAAGATAGGAATTGTGCAAGATTATTGGCAATAAATGCATGAAAGGAACAAAATGAAACAATGTGAGCTGAATAAAAATGAGAGAGTTCTAATACCACTGCACCATTTATGGAAAAGAGTTACTTCATGGCAACCCATGACGTAAATCCATGCAGTAGTTTGGAATGGTTAAGATACCTGTATAGTGCTGTGATGCATTTTTTAAACCATCATAGCTAATACATGTGTTTCAGAACTTCTGAAATTTAGAGATTTACTTTTTGGGTCTGGCTTCACATTTCAGCAGTCACCTGACCTTATGTGATCAAACAAAAAAGAGCTTTGAGAAGCACACATGAGAGAGGGGCTTTGTCTCCGCCCACATGCTGGCTACCTTGAGTATAGTATTTGATTGGGCAGAAAGTGTATGACTCCACCCACCCATTTATTTTTATCCACCTTCCGCCACTCCGTGCTGGTTCTAACGGAGCGTAGCGGATCTCATAGAGAGCGGCACTCTGCTTTTTCACTGGTAAGCGCATACAGCGAGCAGTGCGTGTCATCGATGCATGTTCCTTCGTTTTGGTTCATACCACTACGACTAAGAGTCTTTAGCGGTTTTCTTAACCCTCACCCGATACCGCTATGTTCCCTATATAAGCTCGGTAGGAAATTCCTACGCATTGCACATACTGCTTCATTTTAACCTCACGTCAGTTATGAACTCTGACACACCCCTTTACTCTCTGCGTTATTTTGATACCTCATCTACCAGCATCGCATAGTGTTGTCTAATTATTTGGGGAATTGGTGTTGTACACACATGCATCATTAACAGAACTATGTTAAATGTTACTTATACAGCTGAATGTGTTTATTTTATATACAGCCTTTTGTTCCGAATATGTTAGTTACCACAGCTTAGCATGCATTTTTGTTGGGCGTTCAGGACGTAGTATTAACCACCATTGTTTCAACCCACAGATCCCTTGATAAAGGCGCAGGCTCGCGCCGAAATGCATTGGGAGGCCATGGGAGGCCATAGATACGCCTATTAAATCAACAATATCAGATTGTGAATCATATGATTATGACGTTTGATGTGAAGTAACTTTATGGATATCGTCAGATACTATGGATTATCAATAAATTGAACTATCCTTATGGAAAACTGATAAACTGTTTCTACAAATTCTTGCTGGCTACGCAGCATATACTTGTGCCCAGGGTTACAAGTTGATTAGGAACTTGTTTGTACCTATTGTCAGTATTTCCCACCCCAGAGTAGGGGGTGTCCTTGGAGCACAGTCAACCTACTATCAACTTAAAAACCAGCACGCAGTGCTCGAATCTTTCAATTTTTTCGTTATTTTTTTTTTTTTAATTTACTATTCCCATTCCAGTCTGTACAATAGTAGGGAAAGCGCTGGACTTCAGGTGGTTAAAATTACTAGTCCCACTTCATTCTAAGAAAAAGTAGGGAAAGCAGACTTCGGAAAGGTAAGCCTTACTATTTACACTCCAGTCTGTGCAACTGTAGGAAAACAATTGGACTTCAGAGGGTTAACATTGACTATTCCCACTCTAGTATGTGCAGCAGTAGGGAAAGTGTTGAACTTTGGAGGGGTTACATTTACTCTTCCAACTCCAGTTTAAGCAACAGTAGATTAACAACTTCACTTCAAACACATTACATATTTGGATTTGTATCAATTTATAAAACAATGTAAAACTCTAATATAAACATTATTACTTAACATAAAATACATGTTTATTTATAAATACAAATTGAAAACCATTACCCAATTTACAAAATTCATAATCAATGTAATAATTAATATTCACTTGATTATTGCTTAATTGCCACCCTATACCCATACAAACCTAGAAACCCACACCTAAAATATAACTAAAATAAATCAGTATTACATAATACACATAATTCATATTCACTCCTAAAATGTAAAATAAATTGATAATTAACTGTTAATTTATTATTACCTAATTAACCTTCCACGCCCTACCCCATAAAATGTAGCAACCCAACCTAAAATATTCCTACAATTTATGATTATTAAACAATTTAGACAATTAATGAGCAATTAAATATTTATTAATACATTAAAAATTAATTATTTCCAAATTAACTTCCCACCGTTACAAACACAGCAACCTGCACCTAAAATATAGGTACATTAAATCAGTATTATATAATATACATAATCAATATAAATTACATACTTGTTAAAAATGGTTAATTAATGAATAATTTGGCATTACTTATTCATTTCCCACCCTGTCCCCTAGAAACCCAACAGCCAGCAATGACACTATAAAATAGTATTAGCAATGAAATAAAAAATTCTAAATAACTCATAATTACAGACTAAATAAAAAAAATACTAACAATGATACAAACAATATTAATAACACATACAATTAATATATGTACTGAAACACATTAATGTAATAAAAAACAGGGGGGCATATTATCAAGCCCCTTATTGGCGCGTTATCGGCACTTTTCTGCCGATAACGCTGCGATATTTGCATCGCCCTATTATCAAGGCGACGTTAAGTCAATTAACGTGGCTTAAAGCCACGTTATTGACTTAACGCTGCCTTGGTAATAAGGCCCATTTCATGATAAACTCATTGTGAAAGGGGGCGTGCAGTGGGTGTTGCGGTGGGCGTTCCACCGCAACACCCATTCACTTCGACGCTGCAACCTATTATCAAGAGAGGCGATAATAGGTGGCAGTGTCCAATTTAACCCCTTCGATGCTCATGACGGAACACTTCCGTCATGAGCACACTTGCGATAGGAATTTCAGCACCGGGGGAAAATCGGGGCCGCACGCAAGGTGTTAAGAACAGGAAAGACCTGTTCTCAAGGTGGCGAAATGAGGAGAAATGCTTCATTTCTCCGCGTTTTTGCTTTTTCCATGTGTGCTGCCTCTTCGCCACTTTGTTGGTAATATGCCCCAATATTCTTTACACCCATATTAAAAACAATGATATTCTTAATAAAGATACCATTTACCTTAAAAAACAATATTCTTGACAATGATATTTCACCATCACAATTTTTTTGTCCGATATTTCTGTGTCCTGATATTTAAAACTCAATAGTTTGTCCGAAGACCGGGTAAACCAGCTCTAGCACTGTGAGAGGTCAGGACACCTCATTTACATAGGAGAGGGTCGGTTAAACTCCTGAAACTGGAAAACAATTGGCAATTTAGGTTTTGGGGTACTGGGAATGTGCACACTGAACTGAGGAAGGGAGTGTTGACAATGAAGGATGGAATTCTGTGTGAAAGTAGGTGGCAGCAGGGGGCAGGAAATTCTCCAGGCACTAGCTAGTGCACTGGATAAGACTGCCAACTCACCACCACCTCCTCAGAAAATTCATAGGGCTGGGAAGAAGTACCCTGAAAGAAGGGCACTTTTTCTGGCTGCAGCAAAGAAGAAGACCCTTGGACTCCTGTTTACTGTTGGCACCCAGGAACTGAAATTAATTACAAAGGGTCATGTAGCTGACCTCCTGTTTCCTTATTGATGGCCATGAAAAGCAGAATGGGCCATAACTCCAAGAAAGCCCAATTGCCCACAATGGACTGGATTCTGCAGATGCCTTGGCTGGTGGGGCCATCATGGAGCTGAGACCTGCAGGAGTGACCTGGAGGAACTTTCTTGGGAGAAAGGGTAATTTGTGACTTAGTTATTATTTAAATTGGTACCATTTGCCAAGTCTTACCCATTAAGTGCGCACTCTTGGAGGGCAGAAAATGCAGTTTTGTCCCACTCAGAGCTTTTTGCAGAAAAGAATAAGGCTTCAGCATGCCCTTGCATTAAAAATATCACTTGACTGAACATCTGCATATCATATTTAGGGCTACAGCTAGCATTTTTCCACATGTATTTAAATTGACAATGCACACATGCGCTCACTTAAACTAGCGATTTGTTGTGGCTTTAGCAGTGCTTTAAATGGTCCAATACTGAGTAATTTGAAAAGGAGAGTACCTGTGCTTCTCAGTTCTGCTATACAAACACTTTAGGATAGAGTACAAGCACTTATCAGGAGCAAACATGTACCAGTTCATCTGTATTTCCATCTAAAGCCAGCTTGCAATCTGCCTTCAAATGTCTATCGTTTTCACACAGAAAGTACGTAAGGTTACCTATATTGGTGGTGGTGTGTTTGTGTGTAGATGGACAGACAGATAGATAGATCCCAAGCTACGAGCCACGTCCTTTTGATGCATATTATATATATATATATATATATATATATATATATATATATATATATATATATATATATATATATATATATATATATATATATATATATATATATATATATATATATATATATATATATATATATATATATATATATATATATATATATATATATATATATATATATATATATATATATATATACAATTAAGGACGTGGTTTGTAGCTTGGGAGCTCTCTGCTGCCAAATGCTGTTTTCAAAACCCCGGGAGGGGAGCGTCTGCTCCTTCTCTGCTCATAGCTGCCAAGGTTTCACATTGCTATGTGTGACATTTTCATAATTTCAGTGAAATTATGAGTGACATTTCAACGACTATGAGTGACACATTCTCACAAGCAAAATCAAGCAATGAAGATTAGAGGAACATAATGTGTGCAAAAATAAGAGGGTACCCCCGACTAAAGTTCCTAATTCAGGATAAATCAAACAATTGAAAATACGGTAAATTAGGAACAGGTTAAGTTATGGACTGAGACTGATATCGGACAGAAGTAAATGTATCTTAACCAAGGTTTTGGTACAAAAAATGTTTGTTCTTTATTAAATCATATTTGATTTTTAAAAGAGCAATAGTATTTGGCTACTTTAAATATATATCTTTGACAAACTTTCTACATATATGACATACTGTAAATTCCAATTCATGGGTATTTATAGTGCATTACAGTAGTTATTTAAACATGGCTATAAGTTACAGTGTACTACGCGCGTTTCGGCTGTGAGCCTTCATCAGGAAGCCATGAGTATTTCCAGAGAACCTGAAAATAGATGAATGTTATCAAGGGCAGCTTAAAAGGGATATACTGGTATGAGGCAATGGAGTCTTATGATGATTAGAGGAACATATAAACATATAAATATCAGAAATTACATCCATTTGAGCAACAAGAAACTCTAAGAAGAGCTTAAAACTGCTACAAAGCACCTGAAATGGAAGGGCACCAACCGGAGATACACTGGTGACTGCAGTTTTCAGTAACCGAGGGCAGGCACTGCTGCTGCTCAGAAGATTACCATACATTCATGACCACGCGCTAGCCTAAAAAGCACATTTGATAGCATGAGCCAGCTTGGTATTGAAACTACCATCAGAACCCCATCACTTCTGCATCTCTCCCCCCCCCCCGAGAAAAATACCAGCCTTCTGTTCTCAGTCTAACATTTTAAAAAGGCCCAGATTTGATTCTCACAGCCATCCACGTCACCAGAGGTAAGCAAAGTAATTTTGTGTGCCAGAACAACTAAGCATGTGGGAATAACATGAGGTGAAATTAGTGACAGCTGCAGCCACATTCAGTGCCCCCTGCTGGCAACATCGCAGACTGGCCCTTTTCAGGGTACCACACTGTGCACCTCTGAGCGGGGGTTGGTTTATTCTACAGCTTATGGTTGAGCAATGTATTGCAGAATGTATATTGCGCTTCAACCACTGATGAGGCCTGAAAGCGCTCTGATTCACATCTGCTTCGTTGGCGTGCAGGGTTGGTAGGCTGCTGCTAGGTATAGTTTGGCCAGTAAGGGGGTCTCCGATGCAGGGTATGATGTTCAGCCTTGTTGGTGAGGTGAATGTCCTCTGTTCTTCTCTGTGTTTGTAAATCAACACTAGCCGACATTTCTATTTCCAGTGCTGCCACGGGTGCCCGGCTCCGTACAAACGCCCCCCGTGACCTTGGAGCTGTTGGCTCGGGATGAAGGCCGATGCGGTCTGTGATTGTTCAGTTTCCCTTAGGTCCAAAGTTCTGTCCTTGATAGGTGCGAAATTAATGTTATTTACCTGGCACCGTCCTGGAAACGGGAAACCGTATTTGTCAGCAAAAGGCGGTAGATCTCGGGGGGATGCATGCCCGCCTCTGCTAACGAGTGCCAGGTCTGCTTGTGCACTCACTCGCTGAGCAGGGCACTGAGCAAGTCGTTTTCTCTGAACAATGAAATCAAAAATCAAATTTGGACTTCCACACAGTCAAAACCAGCCTCCAGCCTTACGTGACATCTTTACTCACATTTAAGGGATTAATTAGCCCTGGAGCCAAGTGAAACATTCAGGTACGAATACTGTCTGCAAAGAACAAACCAGCGACTGTTGCCAATTTTTCATCCGTGAAAAACTTCCTGCCCAGACTGTGGAGAGCGGGGTAGGTTGTTACATTCAGGTGCCTGACAAATAGCTCAGTGGGTTCTGCCATGACTACTGTCGAAATCTTATGCTAATCCGCACATCGGACGTTTCGATCCCGGCAGTTCATGCTGCTCAGGTCGATAAAATTATGGATCAGAGCATAAGGCTCTTTGAATAGCACAGGACATAACTTTAGACGTGTAGGCTTCAAGAGGCCACCTCTTGCTAGCCAGAGGGTTTTTATGGAGACGAATGGCATGCGTTTCAAACGATCTTGTTTTCACACTGCCAGGACCGACAGACAATATAAAGTAGTGACAGATGAGAACAAGCATTTTTTTCTCTCCTGCTGCAGCACTGTGAATTGAAGGGCTTAAAACGTGCACTGTATGGGGCCTGGGACAGGAGGAGTCAGGGGCGTTGGAGGAGGCTATAGCATGGGGTGAAACAACAATAAAGCCTTGTTAACAAGTAATGGTCTTTCAAAAAACCTGTGAAGTACTCAGGTGCGGCTGTGTGCATGCCCGGGAAGAAATTTTCAGAAGCAGGAAGGGGGCTTAGCTGGATTCGAGCAGGGCAGCGTGGCAACATTTTCTAGTATTTTTCTGTTTCTAAATATAAATACAGACAAAGGAAATATAGATTTCCGTCTGCATTTATATGTAAAAATCCGTAAAAACGGAAAACCGGGAGCCCTAATCATATTGAATGATGACCTCCACACAGGTTGGCTCCTCTTTCAGAGATGGTCTTGCAGGCATAGCGGGACCCATCTATGGGTAAAAATACCCTAAAGGTAATTGTATCATGCCTGCGCATGCTGGTTGAGTTACTGTTTCCTAATATGTGCATTTTAAATGTACCCCCTCTAGCATCTACAATAGAAGTGTCTCTGAAATGCTGGCAGTAGTTTCCAAGCATGTGAGGGATACTTTTGTGTAGTTCTGTGTAAGACTCCACTTTTTAAACAGCAGTCTTGTATTAAGTTCACACCTGTGAAAATGATGGCAGACTTCTAAACCTTAAAATCAATGCCAGTTTGATGCTATTTCTGGTGTTATTACAACCAGTCAATGGTGTTCTCCATGGGAGACCTCTCCATAGGACTGGGGAAAGCATAGGCAGGCAATTAAAGCATCTAGGGCCAGATGTAGGAAGCCTAATACCGGTCGGTAACTGACGAAATGACCGAATTTCGGCCGTTACTGACTGGTATTAGGCATTTGTGATGTAGGGGCCTAATTTAAGGATTCGGTAATTTACCGAATCGGTAATTTAAGGAATCGGTAAATTACAAAATTCTGAAATACCGATACCGAATCCTTAATGTAGAAGCACTCAAGTGAGTGCTTTTCACTTGTAAGGATTCGTTATTTACCACCAACTACAAGTTGGGGGTAAATGCCGAAAACCGTTAAAAAAGCAATTTTGTGCTTTTTTAACAGTGCCATGTGGCAGACATACATGCCCTTAGGGCATGTATGTGTGCCACATGTGCACCCATGTACTATTCAGGGGTGCAACAGGGTGTCAATGTGACACGCTGCCACCCTTGTAGGTCTTCCCCCTCTTACGATTCTGTATTTACCGATTCAGCAATTCCCATTCATTCCTATGGGCCTGCCCATAGGAATGAATTGGTATTTACCAAATTTTACTGATTCTGTAAAAAAGTACCGAATAAATACCTACATACCATTTACCCATTCTAAAATACCGACTCGATAATATTCAGTATTTTAGAATAGGTAAATGGTATTTACCTACATCTGGCCCCTAATCTTCAATTTGTTGTCTGCAGTTCTGCACCATCAAAGCTAGACCTAAACAAAAGAAGCAAACATTATAGGTACAACATGTTTGTGTATTTATGTTTCATCCATTGTGTGCTACACCTTCAGCCAGTTCTTACATTTTAGTGATCAGAGCGTTGTATTCTCAGACCTGGATATTTACTTATATCAATATGCTCTGTGCTTATTTAACCCTAGCCCAGTGAAAACTGATTTAGGATAAATAGTCCTGGCACCTTGATATACCGCCATAACATGTCTACTCAAACTAAATTACTTCTCTAATGATACAAAAACACTAATCAAAAATGAAAATCTCCGGACAACAATTTTTTACAGAGGTATATTAGGGGTCTGGGACTAAAACACCCATGACAGGCTGAAAGTAAGACAGAGGATATCAGGTTCTTGTGGAAATTGTAGGTGTGCAAGTAAGCCTGTACGTTAGTTGTGTGAGGTTGCATTTGTTGTCTGTGTAGATATGTGTGTTGCCTGTGTGCATAGCTCTCTATGTATGCACGGCATGCCTGCATAGCTGCATTTCTGCCTGTTGATCTGCCTATGGAAGGAGTCCTGCAAGGGATGCTCTACCTCTAGGAATTCATGTACATGTGTAAGTGGCCCTCTTTGATGTGCTATTCAAAATCCCCACCTACTGGATTTCTCAGTGCTGAATTAGTTATGTATGCTTTTGTTGAGACTGAACTTACTTGGTCAAAGGGCTTTACAACAGATATGTCTGAAACAGTACAATTTTAGTTTGCTAATGAAATGTTTAAGTGCAATAGGCGGTAGTCATTACATTATTTGTACAATTGCTCACAATGCAAATTTTTGTAATAAGAACACTTAGGGGGATATTCACAAGGACTTATCTACGATTTGTCCCCACCTTAACTAATCAAAATTGGAAATAGATTTACCATATCATTTACAAGCTGGTGCAAATGGCAGACATGGCATGTATTCCTGCAATCACTGCCCCAAAATGTATCACCAACTAACCCTAATGAAATGCACAGTAGGGGTTCCTGTGCAAAAACACACAAAAAACCACAACACCACTTTCAGAAGGAAATGGCAGATCTGCGAAGCACCACAAAAACATGCGATAAACCGCAATAGCACCAGGGAATTAACACTTGCCTTTTGCTGGCGTTAAGAAGGACGACTACCCACAGCGTGAAAAGGAGCCCAGCCAAGAGCCACACCTGAAGGCCCACAGATGCCACGGAGACAACGACCATGCAATAACAGGATGTGAGGACAGTCATGGAGCAGGCATGTTCAAGAGCGGCAAGTGACTAAGGAATGTGAAACTATCAATGCCAGGTGTGGCATGGAGGTGCCAGCCAGACCACAGAGTGCAAACCACAGAAATGGCCATGTGTAGATCAACTGCTGATGCATGGGGTGTAGTGGCCAGTGAAACGCTACCATGTCCCCACAGGCTGTGGGGCAGAACACGGAAATGTTGCACGTTACGTCTCTCCTGGCAGGCCTACGACATGTGGTGCCACTAACCCTGTTCAATGCAAGCCAGCGACACGTGGTGCCACTAACCCTGTTCAACGCAAGCCAGAAACACGTGGTGCCATCAACCCTGTTCACCACAAGTCCATGTCCCCTGGTACCACTGAACCTGAACTACGCAGGCCGGTGGGGCCATCCAACCCAAGCCGGCAACACTTGGTGAATGGCATGTGTTGGCCGCTGCCTCAGCCTACACTGCTGCCAGTAGGTCACACATGTGTAACTGTGTCTTGGGTAAGATGTGGAGTCCACACCATTGGGTATGCCTCATCTCAGGAGGCATCCCCCAACTGCACTGCTGCCACAAACTCTGTGTGCAATGAGTCATGGGCACAATCTGAGTCCATGGCCTGGTGGTTTCCTGCATCTTAATCTGGCTGGTCCGGACTTGGTGTCCGACATGTGTCTGTTCCAATCATCTCCACCATAGTGACTGTTTCAACGTGGCCCTGCCCTCTGCATTATGCCCTGGAGGTACACCTTCCGTTGTCCACCGAGTCACTCTGAGACAAGCTCCTTTTACATTTATGGAAACCTGCTCTGCACTCGTAACCCTATCCCAGTCTCCCGCAGGTCAGATTCCAATGGTGGTGGGCCCATGTCGAACGCTATGCACACAGGTCCATTAACTCTGTGCAGCACAAGTCATGGGGCCTTTATGGTTGAACGGTTGTGTCCTTTACGATGTACACTGTTGTCGATTGCTGACTGCTCCAGGCAGCCCTTGCCAACTGGTGTGCACACACCTCACAAACATTCAACACAGGTGTCACTCAGTATGTGTGCCTTTTAATAAGTGTGGCCATGAGCACGTGCTCAGAGCCATTCATGCCATCTTTGCAGGTGTGTCCATGTGGTCATTGTGTCAGCATGATGGGCACGGGCCCTGCAACATCACAGTGTGTTGTCTTCAGCAGACATTACCATGTCCCCTCAGAATTGGCAGTGACCCTGGATATGTAGCTGCGCACGCAGCCCCCTGCATGCACAAGCAGCGTGTGCTGGTCTGGCGTAAATCAGGTCAGCACAGGGGTGTGCTGATTCGGCAGGGGTAGCAGGGCATGGCTCGGACCTGTCCATGGGCAGGAAGTGTGGTAAGTGTGTCACTGTGTTGGGGTGTATTCGCCACCATGGCCACACCTTCAAATGCCAGCGTCATGGTGTTGTTGCCATGCCTCTGGACATGTGCGGACAGGCATTACAATGGTGTGCCGTAGGAGTGCACGTGATGCAACCATGCAGCGCACACAAGTGTGGGGCTTGTGGGAGGGAGGAGCATCTGTGTGGCAACGTAACACACAGTGAGGCTGCTCATGTACCACGTGCTGGGCATATCATCCATGATTCCCAGGGTCGCAGATGTCCCACAACACCCACGACAAGCCTCTGTACATCTCCTGTATGACTGCAGATGGTGAAGTTATTGTAGGGATGAAAGGTCCTTCGTCTGAACCATCAGGCGGTAGCACATCTGCAGCTCCGAGCAGGAACTTGCATGTGGCCAGCACCCCCTGACAGATACAATAGCATTTGCTTGTGACTCCCACACTACTCACTGCCTGACATGCAACCAAGGTGTACATATCCCACAAGCAGAAGTCTTTAGTCGTAGTTAGTGTTGCAGGGATTTTGTTCATGCACAGAACTACGCACATGAAACCAGGACCTCGGTGTATTGTGGTGTACCAAAAATCCACCTCAATGCCCAGAACCCCAATCCGACTAGCATCAGTGTCTCATTTGTTCTCCGTGCTACAGCGAAGCTACCAATGATTAGACAACCCAGAACAAGCGACCTAGTGAACTCTCAGGAATAGTGGGAATCCAGAACACTCTTTTTGCTGAAATGAGATTCGTTTTTGTCAAGTGAATTGTCAGGTTTATGTTTGTGATTACATTTCCATGAAAAGCATTACAATCGAGGAATTTATTAATAAACGCTGGGAACTTTAACAAGCAGAAAAATACTTTTGAAACCTGTTTAAGAACAAGACCTCTGTTTGCATTCCAACGTTCCCACAATCTGAGATAAAGTCTTTCTAACAAAAGAAACAAAACAACAGGCAGATGTGACAATTGCGTTTATCGCGACAACGTCATTTAAGGTAATATTTCGAGTCACCCACAGGAAGGACACCAAATGACACTAGAACTTTCAATAAGTTGTGATTCTAAAAACTGCATATATGTCTTGAAATGTTTTTGTGGTCTTCTATAGATAAGGAAGCCTGAACAAAAAATAAAGGTCAGAATAGTGAAACACAAAAGCAGCGTCCAGAGCAGACAAAAAAAATTCCAGTGTAGTTTTACATTGAAGTAGGTTTCACCACAATATTTCTCAACTGCCGCTTCAGGTTCTTGAATTGATAATACCACAACAAGACATAGATATAAACAAGATACACTTGCGAAGAGAGCATTTTTAGACACAATTGTTAAGTACATTACAACTAACCCTAACGTAGTTTGTACTAATTCGCACTCCACAAATTGCACATAGCACAGTACAAAAACTGTGCTTAATCACGTAGCGTAGCAGGTAAATCAACAACATTCTCAGATACTTTGATAACACAATTTTACATGCTAAAAAGCATATAACCAATCCACAAAAGTGAACTTTTTGAATGAAAATATTAGCCAATTAGAGAGGTGATGATTTTGTGGTCCCCCCTAACCTAGGGGAGGACCAAGCAGATGTTTTGAAAACAAAGAACATAAACAGAAAGCACATCTTGTTGAACTTCGGTGGTGGTCCCATCCTCTTAGGACCAGCCCAAGCACAGTTATTGGCAAAAAAAACAATCCCAACTAAAGGCTGTGCAAAGCATTATGGGAGGAGATTTGCAGTGGGCAGTGAATAATATAGTATCCAATATCAAAATTATTCTACACAGAGCTGTAGTTCAACTAGTTGTTACTAGATGTCCCTCACAAGTCAAATGCAAAGTCATTGAAATTATTCTTACATCAAGCTGCAGTTCCACTAGCCGTTACTAGATGTCCCTCATGAGTCAAATGCAAAAGCTTCATGAAAGGGTTTCAATGCTTTTGCATTTGACTCCACGCGGTCATGAGTCACGGGCGGAGTGTGCTCATGACCCCGTGGTGCCGTCATGACCACGTCCGCTCATTCAATCGCCCGCACAGGCCGGGAATTAGTGCTGCGTGGGCAGAGCCAGCGGCATGACAGCTCCACGCCATCACAAGCACACGCCAACCGTGACTCATGATGGTGTAGAGCCATCATGAGCACCCAAGGGGTTAAGGGTCAGAGCACCTACAATAAATAAAGTTTAACAGGGCTCAGAGTGGGGATAGACCTGCAATTTCGTTACACTTTATAATGCAACATTAGGTGCTTCTTGCTAAAGTGGCATTTGTTTAGTTTTCCATGCAGGCAATTCAACTCATTACGTACTAGAGTTGGGTGTGCCAACAATTTATAGGTAGCTCTAGGAGACTAAGCATGAACCGAGCCCTGAAAATGTTTGGCACATAAACCGCAAAAAAATGTTTTCCTTTACCATTCAAAATCCTTTCAATTTAGTACATGAAATGATATAAGTCATTGAGAGACATTTATTAAAAGTGACAGTTTTAAACATGAACATAAAAATATTCATGTGCGCTTTACTGTCCCCCGCCATGACAAAAATGCCATTACTGAAATATGAGCCGTCAGCTGTCATGTGCACCCTATTTGAGAATTGCAAAAAGGGATGTATGTCAAAAAATCGCAATTGTTTAGCGATTTCTTAATATTCCTTAATGGCGATTAGCAAATTGGGAAATCTCAATTAAGGAATACTTTCCCATTCATTTCTAGAGGTCAGGAAGCCCATATTCTCAATTTGCGATTCGCAATTTGAGAATCGCAAATTGAGAAGAATTTCAAGGGTGCAGATGGCGCACATATACCTTAAAAGTGCTTCATCATTGTGGTCCCACCCGAACAGCCGAGTGCCATTCGGGTGTGCTACGACACCTGATTACACTGGAGCGATTTTTTTGGGCTGCAAGTGAGTGAAAAAATTGGATTACAATTGGCCAGATATAACTCCTTCAAGAAAGATTTATTCCGGAGCAATTGGACAATGTTGAAAAGTTGACCTTTGGTATCTTGAAAGTCACCCCACTATAGATCTCAAGCAATGAAATAAGACCCCTTGTGGATCAGGCTGAATCTATGGGACACACCTCAAAACAGGAGGCATATTTTTTGTGCAACAGTGAGGGTAAAATCTCTTATTTCTACACGTTGCTAAAAACGCACAAAAATAAAACCCCTCCGCTAGTCAGACCCATCTTGTCTGGCATAGGGTCTCTATTAGAACCGTTGTCACGACTCTACTACTTTTTTCTCAAAACCCTAGTACAAAACACCACGACCTATCTACAAGACACCGAGGGCCCGATGTAGGTAGGGCTTTACCGATCGGTATCGGCCGAAAATACCGATTTTTGGCCCTTACCGATCGGTAAACAGCCATCGAGATGTAGGGAACCAAAAACAGAACGAATCGGATAGAAAACCGATTCGGAATGTGTACCGAATGTGAAAGAATCCGATACGTACATACCGAAAATCGGATATGTAACGATTCGGAAAAACACCGATTCGGTTACAAAGACCGAATCGGTCCATGTACCGAATCGTTAGTGACACCGAATCGGAAAATCACCGATTCGGTCCCACTACCGATTCGTTAGTGACACCGAATCGGAAAATCACCGATTCGGTCCCACTACCGATTCGTTAGTGACACCGAATCGGAAAATCACCGAATCGGTCCTACTACCGATTCGTTAGTGACACCGATTCGGAAAATCACCGATTCGGTCCATGTACCGAATCGGAAAAAATACCGATTCGGACATGATCCGAATCGGAAAACATGCCGATTCGTATGAATTTCCGATCGGGAAATTCCCCGATTCCGACAGTTGGGGAGATGTAGGGAGGCACAGAAACACCGAAATCGGCTCAAAATCGGTAGAATTCACTCGGTATTTACCATGGATTGCAATCAGGTGGTAACCAACTCCAACCCATATAAACAGTCCCAAAATGCATTGCAACTTGCAGGATGGCAGCTTTCTATGTCATTGCGAGGCGGCTACGGCTACAGCAGGAAGGACTGAGGGAATGGCTAAGAAATGAACAGGTCTACAGACAGAGGATAACCCTGTTCATGCTCACTGAGGCTGAGATCCTACAGAGATACAGGCTGGACTCTGACACCATACTTGAGCTCATCAGGGACCTTAAGCCATACTTGGACCACCACACCCCAAGGGCACACGCCATCCCTGCGCACGTCCAGGTGCTATGCAGCCTACACCTGGTAGCGTCTGGCAGCTATCAAAGTGGAGTAGCAGCAGCAGGAGGGGTGAGCCAGAGCAGCCTGTCAAGGTTCTTCCACATATTCCTTGACGCCATGATAGACAGGATGGACCAATACATCTCATTCCCTGCAACCCACGCAGAACTGCTACAAACCAAAGCGGACTTCTACCAGATGGCACACTTTCCCCAAGTCATCGGTTGCATAGATGGCACGCATATTCCGATTTGCCCACCAGCGGACACCGAATACATATACCGCAATCGGAAATCGACACACACCATCAACGTGCAGGTGATCTGCAATGCCAAGTGCACCATCACAGACCTGGTAGCAAAATTTCCAGGGAGTACCCATGACTCCTATATATTCCAACAGAGCGGCATATATGCACGGCTGATGGCTGGCGATTTTGGAGAAGGATACCTCCTAGGTGAGCCACATCATCAGACCCCCATAACACATAGTAGGTAGGTGTAATACATGTATGCATGTGTCTAATGTGACCCCTTTCTCTTCCAGGCGACAGTGCATATGCCCTCCGCTCATTCATACTCACCCCCTACCTCAACCCCTCCACACCCAGCCAAAGGAGGTATAACCGTGCCCACATACGCACCAGGAATGTTGTTGAACGGACCTTTGGCATCTGGAAAAGTAGATTCAGATGCCTGCACAAGAGTGGAGGTGCAAGGCAGTATACCCCCATCACCTGCTGCAAGATCATAGCTGTATGTGCAATGTTACACAACCTTGCGGTCAAGAAGGGCACTGAGGTGGAGTTGTCTGACTACGAGGACTATGACGACGACGAAGCTGTGCCACTGACACAGCCAGCTGGGGTGTGTACGCCATGTGATGGCAGATACAGACGTGAGGAGATCACTGAGAACTATTTCTGACTGAGTACAGATGCAAAGACAGCTAAATGTTGCTTGGAAAATAAAATTTTTAATAGTGATGCACCACAGTTACATCACTGAAGTGCATCAAAAAATGGAGTCTGTCAAAACAAATAAAGTCCAGGGTTCTGGTTTGATCATCCCCCCTTGCCAGCCTATTTTTTGGCCCGCTT
This sequence comes from Lissotriton vulgaris, assembly GCF_964263255.1. Classification (NCBI taxonomy): domain Eukaryota; kingdom Metazoa; phylum Chordata; class Amphibia; order Caudata; family Salamandridae; genus Lissotriton; species Lissotriton vulgaris. The sequence goes on from NC_141685.1 coordinate 383,733,884, forward strand.
TCCAGACCCACTGGGGTGTCCCTCGGCCCCCTCCGAATGGCCTGCAGCATCAGCGGATCGCCTGGTGCTCCTCCTTGGCTCTGATGCAGCGCTGGCCGGGCTGCTGCGGCTGCTGCTGTCACCAGCATCACCCAGGTCCAGGGCAGGATTGGAGGCGGCGTTTGATATTAACATGGCCTCCATGGCCGTGGTGATCCTGGCCATCCCCCTGGTCAGCTCAGCAGTATGCTGACTCTGCACCGACTCCTGATTTGAGCTACGATGGCACAGCTGTGCCGTCGCCGCTGCAAGGCGGGCCATGGCCCGGTTGAGCACCCGGGCATCCCTCCTGCGCGCAACCTCATGCTCCTCCTGCCTGGCAGAGGAGTGGGTGATGGCAGTGGTCAGCCTGCCCAACCCTGCTGCCACCTCCTTGTTGCTGTCCACAACAGCCTGGAACCCCTTCACCAACTCCCCCATCTGCAGGTTGTGCTGCAGGAGCTGGCGTTGGCAGGCCATGGTGGATCTGGCCTGTTGGCGCTGGATTTTGACCATCTGGCCCTCCAGGCCCAGGAACACACTGCCCTCCCGTGCTGGTGCAGCAGTGGTGGTGGTGGTGGTGGTGGTGGTGGCACGGCGTCTGGCACTGCTGCCTCCGGCCTGCTGAGTGGGCTGGGGTGCCACTGGTGGTGGTGTGGTGCTGGCCGGTCCCGGAGCCCCTGCTCCCAGGACAGGTAGGACGGGTGGCAAGGCCACGGTTGTGGCAGGAGCTGTTGTCGGCGGAATGGTCTGCCTTGTTGGGGAGTTGTATGGTGAAAATTGCAAGGGGGGTGAGCTGGGCAGTACTGGGGAGTGCACTGCCTGGAAATCAATCACCAGGACTCCCTCCATTCCAAGCCCTGGGGTGTCTCCTTCCTCATCCTCTTCCTCCTCCTCCTGGCCAGGCTGGCTGGTGCTCGGCCCTGCCACTGCAGTATGTGATGTCGAAGCTCCCTCTGCTGCCACAGTGGTGCCGCCTGATGGTGCCCCTAGGTACAAAGAAGCATTTGTAAACTGAGTGCCGATGTATTACAGTCAGTACAATTATGGCATTCCACATGTCCTTGCATCTCCTTACACCGTGTCACACTGTTTCCTGTCTTGTGATTCTGCACTGACATATTTGGCTAACTTCTGCTGACTACATGTACCATGATGCTTGTCTCTTGTATGTTGGTGACAGTACAGTGCTGGTGTTTGCCTATGCATTGTGTCTAATGGGGAGGTGTCTGGTAGGGTGTGTCATGATGCGCATGCTTCTTACCTGTAGCTGTGGCCATCGCAGTGCTGTCCAGGGTCCCGATCCCTACGATGCTCTCCCTCTCGATGGTGCTGGAGACAATTTCCTCCAGCTCGGTGAGGGGTGGCGCCGGGTTCTTGCCTCCTCCGGTGAGTCCAGCCTGCCTTTGGAGGTCGGCCAGCTTCCTCTTGGTGAGGCTGCGGAGGTCATAGAACCTTTTCTTAAGTTACTCAATGGACCTGGGGGTGACTCCAGCAGCATTGACCTTCTGGGCGATGTCTGCCCACAATCTCCTCTAGGTGCTGTCTGGCACGTTGAGGGACAGCTTGCCAAAGAGCTGGCGGTGCACCCTCACCACCTCCTCAACCAGCACCTGTAGTTCTGTGGTGGTGAATTTGGGCTTCCTCTTTTGGGAGGACTTCTGGCTTCCTGCCTGATCTGCCATATTCTCTTGCTCCTGCTCAGTCTGCAACCTCCTTCTCCCACTGCTGCTAACTGTGTGTTGGGCTCAGGCAGGCTTTCCAGAAACTTCTAGAAACTTCTTAATTGGCTGCACCTGCCAGGGTTGCCACTCCCTGTTTGGGTGGGGGAGGGGGAGCCACCTCATTGGCTGAATCGCCTATTGCCGAGTCTGCTTTTACCGATTCGGTAAAATCCGAATCGGTAAAATCCGATTCGGTATTGTCCGATTCGGTAAAAGCCGAATCGGGTCATGCAATGCTTTCCTATGGGCTTTTTCGCCATGGGTCTATGATTGCCGATTCGGTTTTTACCGAATCGGCTTTTACCGATTCGGTATTCGCCGAATCGGAAATATCCGATTCGGTGGTAGCCGATTCGGTATTTACCGATGCCGACCGAATCGGTTTTCATTCGGTATTTTTTTCCTACATCTCGTTTTCCGATTTCAGAATACCGATTCGGCCCGCCTCGGTATTTTGAAATCGGAAAATCCCGTTTACCTACATCGGGCCCCAAGAGTCTATTGAAACTTCTCAAGGATATTGCAGTGGATGAAACCACGATATTGGTGAGCTTTGATATTGAGAGCCTTCACACCAGCATCCCCCAGGATGACACTTTGGAAGTACTCAAAGAGAGCCCTGGACGAGACCGACTGAACATACAGGACACCCAAGGACTTCATCAAAGGGGAGCACATTCGCCCCTAGTGTGGCAGGACTTTACGTCTTCGAGTTCGAGAGAAAATTCATACTCCATGAACAAAACCCCTTCCGCCTCTACATCATCTTCTGAAAGAGGCACATCCTTGGTCAAGGCTTTCTGCATGACGCTGCCCTGTACTCTTCAGCGCTATCATTAGTACTACATTTATTTTATCTAAGGTGTTCGCGCTTTTTAATTGCTTCCCTCGTTTTGTATTTTAGTTGAACTGATTTATTTGCCCCGGTTTTTAATTCGCCGTCTTTGCTGCTAAAATCTCCGTTTTGTATTGCTATTAGAGCGCCTACCTGCACTTTAACTTGGTGATCTTCACCGCTGTTTGGCGGGCCATTAGCTGGTTGCTGGTTGCTGGGGAAAGTGTGTCGGCCATCTTGGGTGGAGTTGGGGACGTTACTGGCCATTCGAGTTGGCACTCTAGTGTTCACCTGGACACACGAGCTTCCTACTTAAGGCGAGTTAGTTTGTTTAGTCGGCCTTGGTCAAGGCTTTCTGCATGACGCTGCCCTGTACTCTTCAGCGCTATCATTAGTACTACATTTATTGTATCTAAGGCGTTCGCGCTTTTTAATTGCTTCCCTCGTTTTGTATTTTAGTTGAACTGATTTATTTGCCCCGTTTTTTAATTCGCTGTCTTTGCTGCTAAAATCGCCGTTTTGTATTGCTATTAGAGTGCCTACCTGCACTCTAAGTTGGTGATCTTCACCGCTGTTTAGCGGGCCATTAGCTGGTTGCTGGTTGCTGGGGAAAGCGTGTCGGCCATCTTGGGTGGAGTTGGGGACGTTACTGGCCATTCGAGTTAGCACTCTAGTGTTCACCTGGACACACGAGCTCCCTACTTAATCATCACATGGAAACGCGCAGCGGTGACGCGCAGCGGTGACGCGCAGCGGTGACGCGCAGCGGGCGCGCCGTAATCGTGCCGGAGTCACGCCAGAGTCCAGCCCGTCTGTGCCCGTCCGGGCCCAGGTGGGCCTAGGGCCTGAATCCTTGGTTCACTCTTCTGAAACGCTGATAACTTACTCCCGAGAGGATATTATGTCGCTGCACGCTCCTAAAAGGCCATCATGTAAGTATATCCACAAGGGATCTACACCTTACACTGCCTGCAATACATGCCTCACTACGCAACTAGATAAGGGAAAAAACACCCTCCTAATGGCGCTGCTTAATTGTAGATCTCTCCCGTGTCATGCTCTGGAAGTTAATTTCCTGATACAAGATCATGATCTGGACATCCTGTTCCTGACGGAGACTTGGATTGTTGCCAGTTCAGGCGCAGACATGGTTCGAGCCCTTCCCCCTGGTTTTCTGATATACCATCTTGACAGACCTAAGGGGCGGGGAGGCGGCATTGCCATTATATATAGAGATACATTGGTGTGTAAGGCGCAGAACAGTGACGTACAGGACTGTGAGAGCTGCCAGTTCTCTCTACAGGTTTCTCCTACGATGACTGTGTCAGGCGTCTTGATATATCGTCCACCAGGAGTCTTGGGAAGTTTTGTTGGTTCCCTGATGTAAACAGTCACGCAGTTGGCTTCCTCGACGACTAATTTTATGCTGTTAGGAGATCTGAACCTCCACTTTAACGAACCGACGGACTTAGTGGCGGCTGATCTGCTGAGTGACCTTAAAGCCTACAATCTTAACCTAAAAAACTTGGGACCCTCTCATTCCAAGGGTCTTCTCAAATATCCCATACCTTACAGCTCTGCCCGTTTGCCCGTTACCTTGGACAGACCATTTCCTGGTCCCGCGAAACTTGAGAGCTCATGCCCCACTGTAGCAGTGGATCCGGTTACGGCTGAAGCGGATTTTGAGCTGTGGATAACTAATTCCTTGGACGTCATTCTCCCTAAGAAAAGAGTGGCAAAAAGGGGTAAAAGGATGGGCTCTGCCCCTTGGTATTTGTCGGGCTTACGTATCCTCAGGAAAGGATGTAAGAGCCTGGAGAGAACCTGGAGAGAAAACTGGGAGGTGGCAAGCCGGGATGAATATCGCACCGCAATAAGAACATATAAAAACGCCCTCCGCAGTGCTAAGGCGCAATTCTTTGAGGACAGGATAAAAAGTGCCTCCAATTCTTCGAGAGAGACCTTTACAGTGGTAAAGGAACTCCTCAAAATCCCGGAGCCCCCGCTGACTCAGGATAATCCAGCTGAGAAGTGTAGAGAGCTAGCGGAATATTTCCATTTAAAAATAGAAAACATCATAGCTGCCCTGCCCCAAGTCGTGCAGGTTGCACATACAAGCAATCAGACAGCAGGAGACGGCGCCCACCTGGATACCTTTGGCCCAATCCCTGTAGCGGAGGTCGCAAAGGAGCTAGGATCCATGAAGAGTGGTTCACCAGAGGATCCATCCCCAATGAGATTTCTGAAACAGGTAACATCTGTGGTTGCGGCTCCTATAGCGAACCGGATTAATACATCCCTTACCCAGGGTGTGGTGCCGCCAAGCTGGAAAAGAGCGGTTGTAAAGGCTCTTCTGAAAAAACCCAATCTGGATTCGTCAGATTTGGCAAACTTCAGGCCCATTTCTCTGCTGCTGGGTCTTGGTAAGATCGCTGAAAGACTGGTTAACCATCAACTATCCGTCTTTCTGGAATCCAATGGCCTGCTGAGAGAGTCACAAATGGGCTTTCGGCCAGGGCAGGGCACGGACACCGCCCTCTTGGCAGTCGTTGAGGAAGCAAGGAGCATTTTGGATTCAGGAGGGTCAGTGGCAGTGATCCTCCTGGACCTCAGTGCTGCCTTTGACACTGTAAACCACCAAGTGTTGATCCAACAGCTGTCCAATGCGGGGGTCACAGGAGTGGCGTTGCAATGGCTTAGGTCATTTCTGTGTGGTGGTACCTATCAGGTCTGGGAAGGCAGCGAGAAGTCTCCATCTATCCCCCTCCAGTGCGGCGTGCCACAGGGCTCCTCGTTGAGCCCTACGTTGTTTAATGTTTATATGGCCCCCCTGGAGGATGTGGTGGCCCCTTTTGGGATAAAAATTGTCAGCTATGCTGACGATACCCAGCTGGTGGTTGCATTATCTCAACTGGAGAAGAACCCAGACGCGCTGCACCTATGCTTGACCAATGTACACACTTGGATGTGTGAATCGTCGCTCAAACTAAACGGTTCCAAGACTAAGATAATGCTGTTAGGGCACAAGACTCCCTCTCTCCCCTTGACCGTCTGGCCCAGCTGCCTGGGGGAGCTCCCCAGTCCCAAGCAGGAGATCAAGAGTTTGGGAGTATGGCTGGAGCAAGATCTCTCCTTTAAAACTCAGGCTAAGAAAACAACGGGGATCTGTTTTGGGCTTCTTCGTTCAGCCCGCAAAGTCTTGCCCCTCCTCCCCTTGCCATCGAGGAGGTTAGTCATCCAGGGGCTAATTATCTCTAGGCTTGATTACTGCAATGCCATATTCCTCGGTGCCCCGGAAGCCACGCTCAGTAAGCTGCAGCAGGTGCAAAATGCTGCGGCTAGGCTGTTGACTAATGCATCAAGGAGACAATCAGCTAAGCCCGCCTTGGAAGCATTGCATTGGCTCCCGGTGAGAGAGAGGGTCAAGTTTAAGGCTCTCTGTACGGCCCATAAGATCCTCCAAGGGAAAGGACCTCCTTCCTTAAGGAAGTTAGTGGTGCCCTATAAAGCGAACAGAGCTCTTCGCTCTGATCAAAAACTTTTGCTTCAGGTACCCAGAGTTCATAAAGCCCACACTGGTGGCAGAAGATTTTCAGTGCATACAGCCACCCTTTGGAATTCGCTCCCATTGAAACTGCGTCGCGAGAAATGCACTCTTCGTTTTCGGAAGCTTCTGAAAACACATCTCTTCCCATCTTAATACATTGGATTAAGCTTCGCAACGGGCTGACGGACACCTTGACAAGCGCTGGGATGCCCAAGGGTAACCACGCGCTATATAAGACTCAAATCAAATCAAATCAATGATATCCTTGCCATCTGGCAGGGACTAGACTTTATCACATGGATCAACACATGTGATCCGAAACTGAGGTTTACTCATACGAAGGATCCAAATACTATGGTCTTCCTGGATGATGTGATCACCAAGAAAATGGTCGGTAAGAAACAAAAACCTACCACAAACCAACTGCCAAGAACAATCTACTCAGATTGGAGAGTTTCCATCCCAGACCATTGAGGGAGAACATGCCTTACGGCCAATATCTTAGGCTACGCCAAAAATGTAGTAAGACCACAGATTACTGGAGCCAAGCGACAGATCTCACAAGGAAACTGTCTGACAGAGTTTACCATGAAAGAATTCTGAGCAAATGTCATAAAAGGACACAAAACCAACTGTGAGAGGCCCATTTGGAAGATAAAACACAGACTGGTGATGAAATACCATTGACCTGTGTGACTACATACAGCACGGCGTCCAACCAAGTCACAAGGTCCATCAAAAAACATTGGGCTATCCTTAATACAGGAAAATTGCATTGGGACAAACCTCTTTTCTCCTTCAAAAAAGCAAGGAGCAGAAAGGACTCAGTAGTGAGAACACGCCCTAGGGAAACCAGCACAGAAAACCAAGCCACTGCCTTTAACGCATGGGGCCTACCCAACATCGTTGGACATTACCAATGCGGGAACTGCAGCGTGTGCCTCTTAACCAGCAACACCAAGTCACTAACTTCGGAACCTGGGAAAGTATGGACTCAACAGGCTAATTGCAACAGTACCAATATTGTCTATACGATCAAATGCCCTTGCGACTTGCAGTATGTGGGAATGACCTGTAGGAAAGTTAAACAAAGGATCTGTGAACACCGCAGCGTGATCAGGTGTAAAAAAATAAGACTCACAGAGCACTTTCCCCAGAATAACCACACAACTAATGACATGAGATGGACTATTATAGAGCAAATAAAATCAGGAGTGAGATTACAGCAACGCCTTTTTGAAAAGGAACAACGGTGGATATATAGACTGTCAACGCACGAAAATGGGTTGCATGGAAATATTCCATGGAACTCAGTCCTCTCCAAATAACCTTTGTCTTTTTTTCCCAAAAACAAGTAGTACTTTACTTTTACTTTTATGATGAGGACTGGTATTTTCCACACTCTTCCTGCCCAGTTCCGTCACTGAACCAACGGTCCGTGACATTGCGGTACCAAGCCCCCACCTTTGGGTGGCAAATTCATACACTGCTTTCGTCAGTGTTTGGAGGAGGATTACAGTGTTTATCATCCCTATCCCTTTCCCCTTCCATCCCCTTTCAGCCCCCCTTCTTTTACGAATGGACCTTTATTCCTGGTCCTGCTCCTTTGATGATTACACCCTGACCTCTATTCACCAGGTCCCCTCAAGTCGTGCCCTTCTTAGTTGAGTGCCAGCTCTTATGAATGGGCACTTATACCCAGCACCTCCACCTGTGGAGCCCTGAGGTCTTGAGGTTTTGTAGTACTACTGTATCACGCTTTGCCTCCTGACCTCCTATTTCAGGTCCCCCTGTGTGGCACCCCCAACTTCAATGCAATTATTTGGCATTGGAAGGAATATCACCAGGCAAATTATTTTGCCCACCATAAGCGTGGAAGGGTACACTCAGATGTGAGTCCCTTGCTCATTGCACCATCAGGATTCAAGCAAGCCGGGCCGAAGACGGCTGAAATGCCAGAAACCGTAGTCCCCGGTAGCTTGTTTCCTTCCCAGTGAAAGAATTGGCTCGGTAGTTTGGTTTGCCCTGTTCCCATGATGCACTGGGCCAGGGTCAGACTAATTTGCATATAGCCAGGTTCTGAGCTGGGATGGTGCAGTGAGCTAAAAAACGGTGTTGGATTAAGCCCTGATCTCTTGACTGGGTGAGAGTATTCTGCTTAATTCAGAAACTCTGTCCTTCACCACCCCCTGTTGTTTAATTAATGCAATTCTTGGCATTGTAAGGAATATCACCATGCAAATGGCGCGTAGCCATTCCCGCTCATAGCCACACATTTCAGAAGCGTCCTTAGTAACAAGGTAGACGGCCCCGGCAACAACTCCTTCCAGGAGCGTTGTCACGCTAGGCACGCCCACCACGTGATACAGCCTCCACGCCCATGGCCATGTACCCGGAAGTGCCCCACATAAAATCAACAGTTTGGGTTTTCTTCGGTGTTCCCCGGGGCACCGACATGGGTCTCAGATTAGGCGCAACAGCTGATGACTAGTCTTCACGCAGTAAGTAATCAGACATGACGCAGGTAGGCTCCGCTCTGTCTGAAGACCCCCACCTGCTTTCCTTCATGCAGGCACTACTCCTTTTTCCCTTTTTCCTCCCATATTGTGTATTGTTCCAGCACCTCCCTCCCGGCTCTCATGAGGCATGCAATCTTGCGACTCGAGTTAGCCCCCCCCACCCTTTTTCTCCTTATCCACTTTCAACAGTTTTTTCCTTGTAACGCCTTAACCAGCATGCATGCTTTTACCGACATGGCACACTCACCGATTTGTGTGAGAGCGTAGACACCCACAATTATTGAACTAGGGCAGTGTGGTTGATTAAGATATTCAAGGGCTGAATATCAATTGGGAGTTACTGTGCGACCAGCATAAATTTCACTCCCAAACTCAATTAGTTTGTATGAGAGCACAGACACTCACTTTTTGAATGTGGATAGTGGGTTGTAAACGTATAGTCATGGATGGAATTCCTGTCCAGTTTGATTATGCCCTTTAATGCCGTATAGTGTATGGGGCACTGTATGCGTGATTTATGCCAGTAGTCACCAGACGCATCCTGAGTACTGTTACGTGTGTATGCACGGGTCGTGAACAGAGGAATTTTTTCCCCAAGACACTCTTGATGCAATTGACTATGTTTTGTGTTTGTTTGTTTGTTTGTCTTTTCAGATTGTCTCTTTCAACACTTGAGAAAGGGAACACCTAACTGTGAGTACACGGTTAGGTTTAACAGTGGCCAAGGGTAGGGTACACCTTAGCGCGTGTAGACTGCCCTGGCCACACTCAGTGATTCTGACGAAAACCTGGTATTATCACCAGTAGGTTGAAACATGTAGACCAGGGGTCTCCAACTGGTCGATCGCGAGCTACTGGTAGCTCACCAAGACCCTGTGAGTAGCTTGTAACACTTGCTGCTAAATTTAGTAGCCCTTTGGTGTTCTTTCGGCTTTTTAGGCTTTTTTTCAGGCTGCGTTGCCCGCCCTCACCCAAACCAGCAGCTCTGAAGAGGATGACATTCCTTTTCTACGTGGAGACCAGCGTCTTGACTATGCGCACCCTGCCATTTCCTTACTAGCACCGCGCTGTTCATTGTTTGAATCACGAGCGCGAAAGGTGCTAGTGTGGAGCAGAAGCAGGCATGGCAGAACAGACCAGCTGGTTAAAACTGCTGGGACCCGCGCCATCTGCTGATTATAGCAGTACAGCCTGCCACCTTATCTTTCATCAAAGCAGCAGGCAACCCTGGGGCCTTGAGCCACAACACTTATGCCGGTAAGAGTAAACTTTACATACAAAACTAGATAAATGATTTTACACAGACGAGGCATACTTCCGGCTTCCTTCCATGTGCTTGCTTAATAAACACCTCAGTTGTGCCCTGGTTTTGTAGTTAACCTTTGGCAAAGCTCCTGTATAGCACGTGGGAAAATGCCTCTCAAGCTTCCTCGCTATCTTATTCCACTCTAGATGCTGCAATTGTCACAGCGCAACACCAATTAAATGCTTCACATTAGTAGTACGATCATCCAGCCAGGTGGAGGCCTCTTCTGTGCCTGCCAGGTCGAAGGAGGCAGGTCTACAGTTGGTGATCAGTGAAGGGAAGCAGAGGCCCCAGGGTGCCCGGGGACAGACGGAATAGTTGTTCCTGCAGCTGAAAGAATCCTGCTCTAGGTGTAGGGGCAAAGTCAAGGGCACAATCTGAAATGATGAACAAATTCCTGCTCAGAGACAACACAGTAACATTCTAAAGTTAAACTCGTTTGGTCCATTTTGAAAAGGGAGAACAATGTTATTGTGTTTTTATCTAGGAACCTGAATCAATATTGCTATTTTATGCCCTTACGGCTATAATCAATAATATCCCTATAATGGCATAAGAATCAGACCCATATTTAAGTAAATAGCCCTTGCAGTCCATGGCACAGCAGAAGCTACTTCCTTGGATTCCTAGAAAGCACAACAAGTTCTTTCAACACACCAAACCTCCAGCAACCTGGGAAATCCCCACTTGCTTTGTTTTGATTTGTAATTGAACTCCTGCGAGCACTGTAAGAACGGCCAGTTCTTAGTGACATCTTTATTGACATCTTTTGTCCAAACCTTACGTCAAACACGGCACCTTTCAGGTATAACCGCTTCGCCGCGGCGGCTTTTCCCGCTGTGCGCGGCATTTTTAAAAATCCCGCGTAACGTGACAAAGCCAGCTCGTCATCCGCGCAGCGCAGGTAACGCCCATGACGAGCTGGCTTTGTCATCCGCGTCGAAGGGGTTAAATATACCAACGTTGCCTTAAGCAAACACACTGTGGTGGTTTTGGAGCAGAGCAGCTATCTACTTGCCCGAGAGCCCAGCTGATGCGAGAGCCCACGGACGCTGCCCCTCCTCTTTGACGCGCTGAGAAAGACGCTGTCTTTTCTCCTGCCGAGAAAATCCAGCTCCGGCGTTTCCAGCCTACCCTTGCGGGTTGCTGGGATATCAAGTCCTGAGGATAGAGATACCAGACCTCCTACACTCTATTCCCAAGGTACAGTGCTGACTAAACTCTTAAGGAGAATTCTTGAATCATATTCTTGGCAAAACCAACTTAACTTAAACTGCTACTTACTTACTTCTTCCCACGTATTAGGCTTAGGTCAGGTACACTGGGATAGGCGTATTTTAGAAGCACCAGTTGAGCAGGTTAGTCAATGTATATATGTATGTATATATTTTATCCACTTTAAAGTATCTTATGGCTAAGAAACCATATCAATGCTTTTACAGTATTATTTCATAATACTCATTTTACTGTACGTACTTTACTTTCTATTAAGTATTGCAATTGTGGCAATTCATTTCTCTTGCATGAGAAGGAAGACTGCTCAATAAATAATACCTTTTATTGAAAAAAGCCCGTCTCTCTTTTCTCTGCACTCTGGTGAAACTAAGAACGCACAATTGACTGAGTGAAATAGCTGTCTATTGTTTTCACACGACTCTAGAGATTTACTCTTATTCTGAGGAAGCAAAGATGTCATGTTATATGGTTGTCGGAAGCTAATCCCTTCTTGTCTATCCAGGGAGGTTAAACTCCTCCTTGTTTATTCGAGAAAGTTTCTAGTGACCTCTGAGCTAGCTGGCAAACCTTAAGTCGAATATAGTCAGTAGAGACCTAGTCGACCTCAGTCCTTCGTCTACACTGCTGAATATATTATTCCAATGCGCAAAGCCTATTGGGAATATAGGAACTACACTACATGGCGCCCAACATTTGGTAAGGCGATAAAACTAACGCAAGACGTTAGAGTAACTCATTCGTGCTTTTTCACACAGACCCTTTTTCCCGTAAATACTCCAATAGACGTCTGGATTGGGTGAAAGGTTAAAATCCACCGGAACTTAGTAGGAAGAGATTCCTATGTAGAGTTTTGGTTTAGTCAACGTTGAAGGATACAGTGTTCCAAAATATTGCGCACCTAATCTTTGTCTCCTTGAAAGTAATTCTGCAACAGAAAAACTTTCAGTCAGTAAAATGACAGAAAGTGATGACGATAGGCAGCGAGTAAAACTAGCAGCTCAACTCCTAGAGGAGGACACGAGTCTCCTAAAGGCAGAACCGAATGCAATACTCATTCCGGTCAATCTAAGAAGAACTATAACTCTTAAACATATAGAAAATGGACTGACATCACGAGGTGGTACAGTCATATTCGTGATAGAGGCACACGAATATCGGCAGACAGAGGTATTCTATTCATGGATAAACTTTCCAGCAGCAAACGCTGTAACACACAAATTCCACTATTACAAAATAGAGGAACCTCCAGGTGAATACACTCCTTTCGAGGATGTTGAAATCCCACTAAATAACCAAGAGCACCTGCTCTGGTTTAAAGGCACCCTAAAACATAATGATCACATCACCAGGCTCGGTCCACTAGCTAGACCAGGAGCAACGTTGGCAGTTCTAGCCAGCTACACACCAAATCCAGACATTGATAAAATGTCAAGTGAAGAACTCATAGTTAAAATAAAAGAATTAACAAAGGCATATAGAGAGTTAGTTCAATTGGCAATGGAGGATATGACTTACCTCCAAAAATTGAAAGAAACAGATATAGCAGACCAACCAATTGAACTTGCCAGAATCATGGAAAAATCCTATGAAGAACTAGGTAGAGATAGTTTGGGTGGGAAACCGGTAAAACCCCAACCACTTGAAAATCCTGAAAATATATTTATTAAAAATAATCTAAACACTCCAAAAAAGAGCTGGGATGGAAATAAACAATCCACTCCCAAAGAAAAAAAGATTCCAGTCCAGAGGAAGGTCTCCTCGGCGGAGGGAAAGAACTCCGAGAACACAAGTCTCCCCAAAGGGAGCCCTCTGAAAAAAGATACAACCTTAGAAATAGGGAAAATTTGAAAAAGCCTGATAGATATCAAGATATTGATACACGTTCCTCTCGATCTTTTCAGACTTCCTCGCAGAAATCGGAGAGAAGAGGACGGTCAGAACACAGGGAAGAGCACGTCAAGTCCAAAGACGAGGAACCTGCTCAAAGTAAAAAATTACAATTTCCAAGAAAGAAGGTAGCAAGTATTAAAGTAATAAAACATGCCGAGGATACTGAGGACACAGCTGAAAAACGGAGATTGGGCCCAGACAATGCTAGAAAGCGCAGCAGAAGTGACCATAGCTCGCAAGATCCTGATGAATCATCTGGAGGCAGTGGACACGAATGAATACAATTAGGTGGAAACTGCAGATACCAGAGTTAGCAAGCCTCATAAAATATACGAAATAACATTGCGAATAGAGGGAGATAAGACTAGGAAGGTAAGGGGTCTGTTTTGGGATAATCTCTCCAAAGGCTATGTGTAGTATTCTCAGTGTTGTGCCTCTCAGGCACCTGTATGTAGAACCTTCATTTCTTGATGTTCAAGGGTTCATCTTAGAATGTGAGTACTTTGGCAGTTGATCCCTGTTCCTGCCTGATGTCGCTGTGTTTCTCCTGAGCTCAATAAACTCAGTATTAAACCCTCTACTGGTTCATTCCTTGAGCAAATACTACAAAATTATTGGCGACGATGCTCAGGAGAAAGTAAAAGAGCCTGCCTGCCTTACCTCGACTTTCCTCAAGTTGCAGCGCTTTTCAAAACGTCGTGGGAGTACGAAGACAAGCAGTCTCAAAGACAACCTTCAGGAGACAGACGTCGAGGATAAGCGAGATAAGTGTGTTCGCTTTATTCCAAGCGCGTTCTTTTGCGTTTTCCTGTTTAAAAGAAAATTAAGTGCATTTCGGAAGTTGACGTCATCGGCTTGTCCTCAGCGCGTAGGTGGTTGGCAACGTAGCCGCGCATTGTGGATTCTGACACGTGTGGCTGGCAGCGCGCAACACGCAACTGATGTCTGTTTCAGCCATTTTAGACACGTTACCTAGGCAACGCTGTTATACAACCGCGTACAGCTAATCCTTTCTCACGTTACCAAGGCAACGTTGTTTACCTACCGCATACGACGATTCCTGCTCGCTTTCATAGCAAATCCTTAGCAGTGTAAAAGCACGGATGGCGAATCATTAACAACGTTAGGAGTACGGCGAATCTGTCCGTTTGCAAAAATCTGAATTGCCTGAATAATTGCCGGTTTCACTTGTTCGTGTGAGCAAGCATCACAACACCAACGCTGCGCATTTTGTCAAATTTACACCAACGCTGCACATTTTGTCAAATTTCATACGTTGTAGCCATTTAAAGAGGAAAACTAAGCACTGTGACTGTGAATATAAAGAAAGAGTAGTGTAAATGGAACAGCGACTGGGCAAGTTTTTAAAAATGTAGAAACTAAGTCAATGAGGTTTCACTAGTAACTGGCACTGTTTTGAGAATAAATAACCACATTTTCTCAACATGCAGTCAGTTTCTCCTCCACCTCCCTTTCTGGAAACCCCTGGTAATCCACCCATAACTTGGAAAAAGTAGTTCGATGCTTTTGAGACTTATTTGAGTGCTATAGGAGCATCAAGATATCGCGCAGAAAGGAAGAAATGCCTACTATTACATTCTTTAGGTATTGAGGGGAGAGAGATCTATAAACATTTACCCCCCTTGACAAGAAACAATGCAGAGGAGGATGTAGACGAATATACTGAAACTAGAATGAGACTGGAGTTGAGATTTGACGTTAAACCTAGTCTAGTTATTATTAGACACAAATTCTTCAAAAGAGAACAACTTCCTGAGGAGGATGTTGAGACTTATGTTTCTAGTTTAAGACAGCTGAGTGCAGAATGCGAATTTGAGGGTTTTAGAGAACAATTAATTAGAGATCAATATGTTTGTAAGTGTTCTGACAAGTCTATTTAACAGAAATTACTCACGTTGGGCAATCCTACGCTTGAAGAGATTATCCGCATGGCCAAGAGTATAGAGCTGTCGAAAAAAGAAGTAAGGGAACTTGAGAAGAAATGTGAAGAAGCAATTTCTATAGTTAGAACTAAGGAAAACAAGGACAATAAAGTGGCTTTTGGTCAACAACGTTTTGAAAAAAACAATTTTCCCAGTTCACAACGTTTTGAGAGAAATGCCTTTTCCAGGAGTGACATTTGTTATAGATGTGGTAATCCTTCCCATAACAAGAACAACAAATTTTGTCCTGCCAGGAACTCTACCTGTCGGAATTGTGGGAAGTTTGGTCACTTTGCAAAAATTTGTCAAGTCTCAAAACAGGGAATCTCTACTTTCAACAACAAATCCCTGGGTCAGGGCACTGTTAATGCAGTAGGAAAATTCTCAGAATTTTATGAAAGTACTGGAAGGGACTCGGATCCTATCAACAGCATCCAAGACGACCTTAGGGACATGGTTGTGGTTGTACGGGATGATGGTGTTATTACTGGGGACCCCTCAGATTGTGTTGATCCTTATGAAGATTTCGGTGTGGGTGACAAGGTCATTTCTTTGTTAGTGGATTCAGGCGCTAAAGTAACTATGATCACACAAGAATTGTTTGCTGTGACTTGGCCTGAAAGGAATCTCTTGCCGCCTGATAGAGCTCCCGTTTCTTATGAAGGACGCAGGATAGCTCTTCTTGGGTTCTTTGAAGACATCATTCAGTTCAGGGGGAGGAAAATCTTTGGCAAAGTGTATGTTTCAATAAAGGGGTTAAACATTTTGGGGTGGTTCCACCAGGGGTTGTTTAAGATGATCCTTAGACCTGGTACTAAAGAACAGATTAGTATCACGGAATCTTGTGATAATGTTGAAAGTTTAGCAGCCATTGACTCAAATGACTATGTTGAGAAATTAATTTTTAAGTTTCCTACTGTCTTTGGGAACAGTCTTGGTATGAATAAAGGCTTTAACCACGAGATTAGGGTTAAAGATGGGGCTATCCCCATAAAACATAAGGTCAGGAGTGTTCCCTTCAGCGTAAGGGATGATTTGGAAAAGGAGTTGAATGGGTTGTGCAAAAAAGGGGTCATAGAACCTATAGAGTCGTCCCTGTGGTTGTCTCTCTTGTTGTCGCCAGGAAGAGGAATGGTGATTTGCGCGTCTGTGTGGACTTGCGCAGTCTCAATAAAAACATCTGGATTGATTCACACCCCTTGCCAAAAATCACAGATTTATTGCCTCTTACCAGAGGTGCAAGGTGGTTCACAAAGTTGGATTTAGCCTCCGCTTACCACCAGGTGGTGTTGAGTCAATCTTCTAGACATTTGACGGCATTTGTCTCTCCTTTTGGAAGTTTTCAATACTGCAGGATTCCGCTTGGCCTCGCGTCAGCGGCTGCAGTTTTCCAAAGGTTGATGAGTCAAATGTTTAAAGATACTCCTGGGGTAATTGTTTTCCAGGATGATGTTTTGATTTTTGGGGAGAACATAGAGGATCATGACTTTTCTTTGAATCAAGTTCTGGGAATCATGCAAGATAAAGGAATTGTACTAAAAAGTGAGAAATGTTTTTTCTTAAAAGAAAAAATGGAATTTCTAGGTCATGTAGTCTCACATGAAGGTGTGGAACCACGACCTGGTTTGGTGAAAGCCATTGTTGATGCTTCGCCTCCTGTCGATAAATCTGGTTTAAAGTCGTTCATTGGGCTCAGTGAATTTTACTCCAGATTTATAAAGATTATGCGTCTAAAGTTCAACCCCTGACCAACATGTTAAAGAAGAATGTGCCTTTTGTTTGGGATAAAAACTGTCAAGAAATTTTCAAGTGGATTAAATTACAGTTAGTGGGTGACAGTGTTCTCAAACCTTTTGACCCTAACAAAGAATGTGTTGTGACTGTGGATGCGAGTGATTTTGGTCTTGGGGCTGTGCTCACTCAGAGGAATGGGCAAATTGATAATACCATTGCATATGCTTCAAGGGTTTTGCGTGGGGCCGAGGTGAACTTCTCCGTCATTGAGAAGGAGCTTTTAGCTTGCTGGTGGGCGGTCAGGAAGTTTAACCCTTATCTTTGGGGTAGTCATTTTACAATTCGAACAGATCATAATCCCCTTGTCTCTATCTTGTCTGGTGAGAAGATTAAGGAGCATACTCCTAGGATTGCTAGGTTGTCTACGAAGCTACTACAGTATGACTTTGAGGTTATTTATCTGCCTGGTTCGAAGAATGTCAGGGCTGAATATTTTTCACATTTTCCTTTAACTGATAACGATTGTGAGTTTGAGAAGGAAGATGATCTTGAGGATTGTTTTGTTGCCGCTTTGGATCTTGAAGGTATGGGTGCTATCAATGAAGTCGAGTGGAAGAAAGAGTTATTGAAGGATGAGGTACTTCTTCAAGTTGTAAATTATTTGAAATCTGGTTGGCCAAAAGAAAAGAATGTTTCTGGACTTTTTCGAACCTATGTTAAAGTTGCTGATGAACTCACTGTCGAAGATGGTGTTCTCATGCGGTGTGGAAGGCTTATTCCTCCTGAGAGCTTGCGAAAACGTCTAGTTGATGGTGCACATGAAGGACATTTAGGGAAAACTTTCACGAAGCGTAGGTTGAGGGATGTGTTTTGGTGGCCGCAGATGGATGTTTGTGTTGATACCTTGGTTGATAATTGTGTCATTTGCAAGTCTTCAAACAAAAGTCACAGGGTTAGGTCTCCCCCTTTGGAACCCATTCAATTTCCGGAAAGAGCGTGGGAAAGGATTGGAGTCGATTTAGTTGGTCCTTTCTATCTTCAACCCTCTTGTTCTCGTTTTGCTATTGTTGCCATTGATTATTACTCCAAATGGCCGGAGATTCGTTTTATCAGTGAACCTTCTTCTGCTAATGTTATCCTTTTTTTGAAAGACATCTTCTTGAGAGAGGGTTTTCCTTCGGTTGTCATGACGGACAATGGTGTCCAGTTTGTCAGTTCTGAATTTGAATGTTTCCTTAAACAGGGTGGTGTGACTCACAAAAAGAGTTCCCTCTATCACCCCCAGGCCAATGGCCTTGTTGAAAGGATGAATTGTGTGCTCAACAACTGTGTCCAGTGGGCCATTGCCAGCAAGTGCGTGGTTGAGAATGCGGTGGGTTCCATGTTATGGTTTTACCGTACGACTGCGCATTCTTCAACTGGGGCTTCTCCCTTTGAACTTTTAAGGGAAAGGAAACCTTCTACGAAAATTTGTCCAGGTTGGATGTCTAAGTGGGTGAAGATGAATGTGATGGATGGGATTGATGGGTTTGTGAGGGAAAATGTTTCTGATGCTCAGAATAAGCAAAAAATGTATTTTGATGAAAGGAAAAAATCTGTTCCTCACAATATTTGTGCTGGTGATGTTGTTCGCATCAAAAATCCTGTTCATGTCACCAAGGGGAGGAGCAAATTCTCCGAGCCCTTGGTGGTTGATAAGGTTTGTGGTAATGCTGTGCAGGTGAATAACAAGAATTGGTGGAACATTTGTAAAGTTGTTAAGATCAGTAGAGATGTTGCTTCCTCTAATCACCTTTCTTCAGGTCCCAGTTCTGTTTCCCACGATGGATGCTTGAGTTCTGTTGCTAAAGGTGGGAAGGGAAGTGATGGTAGTAAAATTGATGTAACTTTTGTGCCAGAGCCTCGCAGGAGTCTTAGGGTCTGTAGGATTCCTGCCAGGTTCAGATAATCATAACGTATGTTCTGTTTTCAGTTCTGCCCTTCTACTCTTACCTTCCTTGTTTCTTTTCTTTTCGTTCCTTTTCTTTCTCGCCTGTGTTTCCTTCTTCTTGCTCTTTCTTTTCCCTATCTTGGTTTTATCTTTCGCTGTATATAAAAGAGGATAATGTAGTATTCTCAGTGTTGTGCCTCTCAGGCACCTGTATGTAGAACCTTCATTTTTTGATGTTCCAGGGTTTATCTTAGAATGTGAGTACTTTGGCAGTTGATCTCTGTTCCTGCCTGATGTCGCTGTGTTTCTCCTGAGCTCAATAAACTCAGTATTAAACCCTCTACTGGTTCATTCCTTGAGCAAATACTACACTATGACATCCTATTAGCTGAGAAAGACTGGCCACCAGAGTTTGTCAGGGAGTGCCCTCATGGCAAAGAAATGATTATTCCTGCCTTCTCAAATCATATTCCAATACATAGAAAATACATATATGCGAGAAAATGGGCAGTAGCTCGAAGCACCTGCATTATATAAAAATCATGTAGGATGGGATGAGGACTCTTCACCTCACAAAATCCATTTAAAATGTCAACCAACTGCACAAAGACAGTACACAATTAAGCAAGAAGCTAAAAAACAGGTCCGGGAGATCTTAGATCAACTTGAATACCAAGGGGTGATTGAAACATGCACCTCTCAAATGAACAATCCTTTGTTTCCTGTCTCCAAACCAGACGATTCATATCATCTAGTCTTGGACTACAGACACCTAAACTCATGTTGCAAGACATTTGCGGTACAAAATTCGCACAGTGCAGCACTAATGAATAACATCATTCGCAAAAAATACAAAACAACATTAGACATTTCTAATGGATTCTTTTGTCAAAATATTTCTATCGACTCCCACAGGGATTCAAGAATAGCCCAGGATTATTCTCAGCAAGAGTAACAGAGTTACTACAAATATATGATGATGAGGCATTATCTTATGTCGATGACATCTATCTCACAGATAACGACCTGGATACTCACTTGAAAAGAGTGAACACCATAATACTTGGGTTTGCAGTGTTTTATAGCATTTTACTTTCTCACTACTAGCTGTTTGTGGGCTGATCTTTTTGGCTGGTGGGCGTTGCCAATGCCTGACTGTTTTTTTGGCTATTTGTGGGCTGATTTCATTGGCTGGTGGGCTGTTTTTTATTGTTAATTTTTCTGATATTGCCAAACAGGCCGTGCTGCAAGCAAAAATAGACTAGTCTGCATACCTTGAAAAAACACCTCCTACTATTCAAAATGTCTTTGCATTTCAGTTTAAAACCCAATTTGCAAATGTTGCCCGCTTTTTAGCTATTAGATTTGGCGTGGGGTGTCTCTCTGACAAATGCCCAAGTTGCTTTGGGTTTAGTAGCTCATGACAATTTTCAGGGACCAAAAGTAGCTCTCACTACACAAAAGGTTGGAGACCCCTGATGTAGACCATTTTATTTTCACTTTTTCACTTTCAAGATACCAAAGGTCAATTTAACCTAGCACGGCATCGCCAAAAACTTTTTAACATTGTCCAGTTGTTCCAGAATAAATTTTTCTTGAAGGTGTTATAACTGGCCAATTTTTAATCCAAATTTTTTTCTCACTAGCACCCAAAAAAATCCGCTCCACTGTAATCAGGTGTCGTGGCACCTGTATGGGTGGGACCCCAATGATGAAGCATGTCACCAACTAGGTTGGTGAGTGAGGTGTCTTCTTAGGAAAGGAGAATTTCTCCTTTCTGTGCACCTCCTTTCAGACTTCGGAGACATTGCGGTCTCCAGGGTGTACTCCTCCAATTGTTTGACCATTCCACTACAAGGGGATCAGGAGCATTCCCTTACAAAATACCCTTTCTCTCTTCTTTGTTTTTTGCGAAATAAAATATGTGCCTAGGATTCCACTATTTGGTTAGTTCCCAGAAAAATCCTTGGTTTTCTGAATTCACATTGTGACATTCATCCACTAGATGGGTAAGTATTTCCATATCCTGTTTTACATCTTGGTGAAATAGGTTACAGCACAGGTGGCACGTGCAAGCCACATGAAAGCTTGGCTCGTTTTGGGATCGAGAGTCCAAGAGTATCCCAAACTGAGCCAGGCATCAGGCTCGAGCCTAGCTCGAGCTTTCAGTGGCTCTCCCATCTCTAGGAAGTAAACATCTGTAATGAGTGATTAGATGTTATGTGATGGAGCCAGTTATTAGTCCTGATACAGTTTATATTGTATGTGGAGTTCTGAGTCAAGTGACGCCCTCAGTTTTGGAGAACATTTTGAGGTTGATGGAGTTTTGTCGCAGTATCATTCCTGAGATAAGCCTGGCAGCACTATTTGTAGGTCTGGCCTGAGACAGCGCATATGGCATCACATATAAGATATTTTGTTAGACTACAGGGGACTTATAGCCCTCCAACTGCTTACGTTTGTTTGGCTTCATTGTCACTCTTTTGTGCTGGCTCCTTTTTAGTTACCATGTTTCGTCTTGATATCCTTTTTTGGTGTTTCTCCCTTATCTGGCCAAAGCTCTGCTTCTTTTTTGGTGAGTGCTCTCCATGTGCTCGTGCTTTATGGTCTAGTCTACTTTTTTCTTCTACTTTCAGAACTCACTAAAGGCTAGATGTAGGTAAATCTAATTTACCGATTCATAAATACCGAATTTTACCGATTCGGTATTTATGAATCGGTAAATTAGAAGGAGGCAGATGTAGGTAATTTTTAAAACACAATTACCGAATCTGTAAGATTCGGTATTTACCGATACAGTAAATACCGAATCGGTATTGCCCATTGATTCCTATGGGCCTTGACGCCCATAGGAATCAATGGGAAATACCGATTCGGTATTTACCGTATCGGTAAATTCCGAATCCTGTAAGGGTGCAGGAGGTGTCACTTTGACACCCTCTAGCACTCCAAGTACAGGCTAGTGTGACATGTGGCACACATACATGCCGTAAGGGCATGTCTGTGTGTCACATGGCACAGGTGTGCATGCACACCTGAATTCGGTATTTTACCACCCAATAGGATTGGGTGGTAAATACCGACTCCTAAAGGTCCTGTGGCACTCTGTGAAGTGTCACCTACATATTGATTTACAGAATCGGTAAATTTACTGAATCAGTATTTTACTGATTCTGTATATTTACCAAATCGGTATATTTACCGATTCTGTAAATCAGATGCCCCCTACATCTCAAAAGCCAAATACCGGTCGGAAACGACCGAAATCGGCCGTTTCTGACCGGTATTAAGGCTCCTTCATCTGGCCCAAAGTGTACATGTGTTTGCAGGCCGTCTCACCTCCTCTCCCTGTCCCATTCGGTACCGTTTTGCTCCCCCCTCGCCCCTCCCACATTATTGCCTGTTGTTGCCTGCTCCCTTCCCCTCCTGTGTTGTTGATTGTCCTATTCACCCCTACCTCTGTCCTTGTTCCCCCTGTTTCCCTTTTCCTCTCTCCATCTTTGCTTGCCCAGTCCCCCTCTCATATTCCTCCTCGCCAACCATTGATTCCCCGTCCCCCTGTTCCCACCCCATCACTGCCGCCCTGAACAACCCCCATCATTGCTTGCCCTATACACCTTCCCTATTTGCCCGTTGTTGCTTGACCCTTCTCCTGCCCCATCCAGACAAAAAAGCTCTCTGACGCATACAACACTGACTGCATCATAGCACTTTTCCCCATAACTTTTAGCCATGCTGCTGTACAACATGGCTAAAACATATTAAGAAAGCCAATAGCTCTACCATAGGCGAGACCTATTGGCTTTGCCAATGCATGTTCAAAATATCTTTTTTTTTCTAGATGTTGGCAGCTTTCACTCTCTTGGATTACTACTGGAAGCTCTTGCCCTCTGGCTTCTATTGCAGGCGTTTATTGTTCTTTCTTAAATTCCAGGCTCATATTAACTTATACAGCCTTTAAGATGTGGGATTCCACATTGCTTGCACTTACTCGCAGCCTTGCTATCTACAAAGTCTCCTTCAAACAATCTTGCCTTCTTTTATAGTGTTATTTATAATTGATGCGGTCTCAACTTTAAATTCAGGGCATGCTTACGCAAACCTGATGTGGGGTAGATTGTTTGTTTGGACTAAAACCCCCACCTATGAGATTGTT
This sequence comes from Lissotriton vulgaris, assembly GCF_964263255.1. NCBI lineage: Eukaryota > Metazoa > Chordata > Amphibia > Caudata > Salamandridae > Lissotriton > Lissotriton vulgaris. The sequence continues at coordinate 383,756,722 of NC_141685.1, forward strand.
TTATGCTCCCTTGTGCACTGCCATACAGATATGCATACTCACTCCGATTATTTTGCATCATCAAGGGTCGTTTTGCATCAGAAGTGGTTTTGCAATTTTCTGAGTATTTTGACTGAGTGCCTATTTACATTCAGGGCATTTGTTTTCCGGCACAGGGTGTCAGGTTTCTTGATTGTTCAATTTCATTTTGAGTGGGCATTCCTGTACATTTGCATATGGCTGCAGGATTTGAAAGTTGATCAATTGAATCGCAAATTATTCCTTATTACATTTCATTTCTCTCTTGAATAACACGTTTGAGCCTGCATACAAATCATACTTCCAAAGTGAATACTCCTTAAAGTATTCATTTGCTAAACGTTTGCAATTTAAAACATGATTTCAACTTTGCCCTGCAGAGCTATTTAGGCTTATTTATTTTTTATGATGTACAATGAAAAACTAAATTTTTTCTTGGTGCTGGAGCAGGGTGGAATATAAGCACAAAATGGAGACCGCAGAATGAGGTTTCAGTAATCAGGCAGTGCCTGGCATGCATGAAAGGAAACCAATACATTACTCAATTGAATAGGACGATATGCACTTTAAAAACAAATATTTGAAGAGAGCGAGAGCCTTGGTTACAGAGCCTTCAATAGTGATGCCTAGAATGGCGAAGGAAATAATGAACTGCACTTTAAGCCAGTGTAGGCTGAAAGTGCTACCCCAGGGGCGTTCTGCATTGCCTGGAGCATGTTGGTGTATAGTGTATTGTTGTAGTCCAAACTAGAGTTGGCTAGACTCTCGACTATCATGGGGAGGTTTCTCGGGGTTCAATGGATGATAAAACGTAGCATTTTACTGAACACTCCCTGAAAAGTGCGAAAAACTAGATTACAGTGTTTAATTTGTAAAATAATAAGTGCCAGGGCCCTGACCAGGAGGCCGCTGCTGCTTGCACCACCCTTTGCCCTGTCATCGCTGCCAAAACAACTACCAACCATCTACCTCACCTGCAAGTGCCACAGTTCAGATTATTCATGGTTCTCAAAGCTAAAGGAATGGCTGAGGAAGAAAGTATTAGTCATTTTTAATGTATATTGGGCCTTATTTACAACAGTGACTCAGCGCAGTGCCTCAAGCTATTTTGCTGCTCTGCACTGAGTCACTTACAAAACTCAGGGATGCGTCGTATGTACAACGATATGACAGATCCCTGTTCTCCCCCTTGAGCTGGCGCACAATTAGCTGCCATGCTCTAAAGCAGCAAGGGTGCCTGCATTGAGGGGAGATTGTTTTTGTGCAGGAAGGGATAGCTTGCTGCACAAAAACAATCGCAAGAGGGATTTCCTCTTTCTATGTGTGCAGCAGAATGCAGCACACATAGAAAGAGGAAAAAACTAGGACAAATTAAAACATTTATCCTCTTTCATTTTTCCTCGTTGCGCCTCTCTACGCCTACACTGGAGTGGCGTAGCACTCTGACAAATTCCCAGGCTTACAATTTTTTGTAAATCTGGGAATGTGTCAGGTTCCAAGGGGGTTGTGTGCACCCACAGCAACACCCATGGAACGCCCTTTTCACGCAAAGTGCTTCATGTAAAGGGGCCGTATTTACAAGGATAGGAAAAGCCATACAGAGTGGCTTTCCATGTCCTTTTAAATATGGGGCAGCAAAATGTGCCCCCGGTGCATCACACCAGCGGCACACGCGTCTCGTAAATATGCCCCATTGTATTCATAAACTACCCTTGTTCTGCTCATCTCTGAATTAGATGAGCAGCGCCTCCATGTGGAAGACTGTCCTAAGTGGGGCTTTGACAAGTGCTGGTGCCGAGCACTCAAAACTAATTAATTGCCGGTACTGAGCACAGGAAACCAGTTGCTCAAATTAAGCACTTAATAAATGACTATGATGAGAATGTATTCATTCTGTGAATATAGCAGGTAGGGTCTTTCCTGAGATTTCCTCAAGCCAAAGAGGTAGAAGAAATGCAGTGGGAGTGGAAATCGGAAACTGTAGTTTTCACACCTCTATATAAAGGAGGGAAACTGCAATATGGGTGGACTTGTGACATGCCGACTTTTAGAGGAATTTTCACCACCCACTCCTAAATTAGTCACTCTGTTCCTGACCTGGAGTTCGGCAGGTAGATTTTTCTTCCATACTGTGCAGAAATTCCCTCCTCCACCAAGACTTTGGAAGAAAAATGGGTTTGACGAGGTCTACAGAAAAAAACAGGTATGTTTGTTAATATTCTTGACTATTGTAAATGCTCAGTACAATAATTACACAAAAACAATCTAGCTCTGTTTTGCTTAAGCTTAAGCATCCTGGGCGCGAAATGTGTCTATTGAAGCATAAGAAATGAATTTGACTATATATTATGGATGTCACGAAATAAGATAAAAGGAATTCAATTGATCTGAAAAGATGCAATTTTGCCTTTGTGTTTTAAGCAGCGTGTCTATTTTGAGTTCTTTAAGACATGCGTTTAATGTGTTTATGACTGTGCAAATCTACCTTCTTCGACATAAAAGAAGGGACACAATTATACTAAATAAATGTACTGTGCTAGCGGGAGAGCTGAAATGATTGTGTTGATATGTTGACTTCTTCCCCTCGTATTATCCAACTTGTGAACAACCTCCAAATAGCTTTTTTGTATTGCTTTCTCGTGCAATGAAAACATACTCCATCCTCACTCACTGTCTTTGCGCATTATTTGGGATCCTTGTTGTGCTCACTAGGTGATAAACACGCGCCATTAAAAACAGAGTGATGGATGGAATGCTGGAATTCATGTCATCCACTGGCAATAGCTTGGAGTCGAATCCCATTCAATCGTTGGTTGCCATGCCAACTCAAGTGATGCTTGTACAATATGTCTACCAAGAGTATCTCCACACACAGAGGATAGTTGCTGGAAAAAAAGGATTCTTCCAGAGGCCAGAACTAGACCATGCCAATTCTCTCCTCATGCATGGCTGTTTTACAATGCTTGCAGGTTGAGGTTTGACCCCAGGGAGGTTGTGGGAAGGTAATTGTTGAATAGGGAAAGGGGGTGCCACGACACGGCTTTGTTCTCACTCATTTGATGAAGAGTCGTGGGAATTTTCACCTGCTTTGTAAGAAGGAACACATAAGTCTACTGGGGTACCTGCAGGTTGAGATGTGGATTGGAGATAATTTGGTTGCAGGTACAAACATCCGTGCTGTAGGAACTGTTTGATGGGGACTTGAAATCCACAGGAAATGTCAGAAGACAACTAGCTGACCTGGAAGTCTTCTTTGGAATGTTTTCGTCTATAGGACAAGTAATCTCCTCGTCTCCATCCTATTCCACTGCCTCCTCCATCTGCCATAACTTCTCCTCCGCCTTCTCTTCATAAGCTGTGGACGCTATGGACCTGGCAGCTTGCAGAAGGACCAGGTTTTACCCCCCTGGTTTGCATGCTGACCACTGCTTGAGGAGGGTAAAGCATCATCATTATCAAGCTCCTCTTTCCAGTAGCTTAAATGATAAGGTCAATTGAAATCATAACTATTCAAGTTAGAAACTGGGTAGAGTCAGATATGAGATCTAGGGCTAGATGTTGGTCAATCTAATTTACCGATTCATTAATATCGAATTTTACCGATTCGGTATTTATGAATCGGTAAATTAGAAGGAGGCAGATGTAGGTAATTTTTAAAACACAATTACCGAATCTGTAAGATTCGGTATAAATACCGAATCGGTATTGCCCATTGATTCCTATGGGCCTTGAAGCCCATAGGAATCAATGGGAAATACCGATTCGGTATTTACCGAATCAGTAGATACCGAATCCTGCAAGGGTGCAGGGGGTGTCACTTTGACACCCTCTAGCACCCCAAGTACAGGCTTGTGTGACATGTGGCACACTTACATGCCCTAAGGGCATGTCTGTGTGTCACATGGCACAGGTGTGCATGCACAGATGTGCATGCACACCTGAATTCGGTATTTTACCACCCAATAGGATTGGGTGGTAAATACCGACTCCTAAAGGGCCTGTGGCACTCTGTGAAGTGCCACGTACATATTGATTTACAGAATCTGTAAATTTACCGATTCTGTAAATCAGATGCCCCCTACATCTCAAAAGCCAAATACCGGTCGGAAACGGCCGAAATCGGCCGTTTCCGACCGGTATTAAGGTTCCTACATCTGGCCCTTAGGGCCTTTTTATGAATAGGGAAAATAAACTAACCCATATTTTCATTTGTTAATTTTGTTTGGGCTGAGTATTATTTAGGTTTTTTCCCTAACTTAATTTTTGTGGCTGGTAAAACTGCTTGGAAAAATGACATGAACTTTTGGCAACAGGAACAGCCTCTATTTTTACTAACAGAGGAAAGCATACAATGCTTCCTAGCTAAAACAAATCTAGAGCAGGTGGTAAATAAATGTGATAAACCCCACAGAATTGGAAGTTCTATGTAGTTTTATGAATGTAAAAACTTGCCTCAATTTGTATTTTTTCATTCCAGAGGCTTTGTCTCATAATTGAACAGTACTGGGTGGATTTACTGCACAGTAATGGTAACTTTGCATTTGAGTTTACTGTGCAGTTCATCTGAATCAGTACGCTATAACTCATAATTGGGACCATAGAATCACACTTATGATCAATATTTCTCACTTTAACACTGATAAGGAATACAATTAATACTTTTACGCATAAGACATTGATTCGTTTATAGAGTGAATCATTAAACCAGTAACTTATATTAACAGCTCTTGCAAAAGATACTTGCGATGTGGACAGACACTTAGGGGCATATTCACGAGGAAGTGGTGGTGAGAGGCGGTAGCCTCCTTGGCTTAACGCCTCTGATGGCCACTTTGGAAACACCAGGCTGCACCGCATTCTCAAGAATGTGGTGCAGCCTGGCGTTTCCCCCTGTGACGGCGCTGAGTCTCACGACTTAACGCCAACGCATGCACCCTTGCACCAGAGTGCAAGGGTGTCTGCAAGCAAGGAAGGTTTGTTTATGTACAGGAAGGTGTCCCTTCCTGCACATAAACAAACTTAAAATGCTGTTTAGTAACTTACATATGTGCTGCTTCATGAAGCACACATGTAAGTTACAAAACAGCATTTTTTTAAAGGTTTGTTTATGTACAGGAAGGGACACCTTCCTGTACATGAACAAAACATGGTATTTTGCTATTTCCATGTGTGGTGCAAAAGGCAGCACACATGAAAATAGCAAAAATGAAGAGAAATTAAGCATTTGTTCTCATTTTGACAACTTAAGACCGAGATTTTTCTGGTCTTAAGTTCGACACTGCCACCTATTATCGTCGGCCTATATAATAGGTGCTAATAGGTGTCAGCATTGAATTCAATGGGTGTTGTGGTGGTACGCCCACCGCAACACCCACTGGAGGCCCCCTTTCATGCTATGTTTAGTGTAAAACTGTCCCGAGTCTCAAGGCAGCGTTAAGCCACTTAATGTGGCTTTAAGCAACGTTAAGTGGGTTAACGCTGCCTTGAAAATAGGGCGCTGGCCCTATCGCCACAGGAACGTAAAAAAAGTGATGTTCCTTTGGCGATAGGGCCTTGAGAATATTCCCCTTAAAGTCAGCCACTTAACCTTTCTCCTGGGAGTTTGTGGTGGACAAGTGTCCCTAGATCTAGCAGCTGTCAAATAAGAATATGAAGATGTACTTTTACACTAATGTTTAATAATTTAAACTATAACTTACAATAAAGTCATAAAAGGAAGAAGTAAATAATTAGACATAATAATTCAAGCACAGAATATATTCGGACTGACAAAGAGAACATTGTTCAGATATTTTGTAATGATGTCGAAGAATTCCAAATAGATGGAAAATGTGTAACAATGTCATAGTTTTACCTGACAGACAGATGGCCACTGATTTCTGATTGCTGAAAGCATTTGAAGCTGTTACGTCTAATATATACTTGATAATATCAGTGCATTTTTGTTTTGAAAGTCTCCAGTTTACTGTATTTTTTCTGTCCTTCTTGCCTACATCGTATGCATTAGTGTAATTTTAACTTAGAACTAATAATGTTACAGCACTTTACCTTTTCAGATTAGATTTGTTTAAAATGTTAAATGTGGGTATAGAAAATGTAATACATACATATTAACCATAAACAATAATTTAAAAATGAAAACACCCCGCAGCACAAACATTTTTCTCTGAAAGTAAAACGAACAAAAAAGTGAAGTTATAATTGGCATTGTTGTAACACCTTAACATATGTTTAACAAAAACCTCAGAAATTCCCCTCAAAAACACATTTTAAAGTTCAGTTATGGATGCAAAATTAAAACTGAAAAACCACTTAAATTCACAAGTTAAGGTTAGAATCACAATCCATAACTGCACAACAGCCCTCCAAACAATTATTCACAAACCAAATGCAGTGCTCATAACCTCACCTATAAAGAAACAGATGCAATTGCAATTTTTATAAATTATTTTACTGATTATCTATACGACCTTGTCAGAGACAACTATTACTGAAGTATAACTAATTGGTTTGATTATTATGTTCTTTAATTAAATGTGGTTTACTTTAATTACATTATAATTATATTTAATGTATTTAAGTACATTTTGCTTTAAGTTGTTTATAGGTCATAAGAATTGAATTTGGTTTACAAATAAGGGTGTAGAGGACCTGTAGAAGCTTCACTGGCTTGTGCTGGATTCCCAGATCTGGGTTTGGCTATGCCATGTGCCAAACCCTCCATGGGCTACGACCTGTGCCCAACCCTCCATGGGCACCTAGCCTCTGCTTTGCATCGCAGATGGCAGTGGGTAGAGAGGTTTGGCTGCGGGTCTCGCTTTCAGGTAGACCCAGTGGCCAACTCTCTGGTAGTGGCCAATCCCACTGCACAAGGTCTGTGCAATGGTGGCTGGCCAGAGGAGTTGGTCTATCACCAGACTCATCGTCCTCTTTTCAAAAAAGGTTGTGTAATTAAGCAATTTAATCTTGCTGAAAGTGAAGCAAAATTGCTTTCACAGGGAGGAAGCTGCTTGTTCTGCAGCTCCCTCTCTGTGAAAGCAATACCGGCTCTCGCAGGGGTCTTGAGGTTCCCACACAGTCCCCATCAAAAGTAACTGGGTGCCCTGGGTGGGACCAGGGCACCCAGAAGAGAGGCTGAGCCCCAGGGGATGGGACCCCTGGGCCGAAACCAGCCCGGGAGGCGGCTGCACAGCACCTCTCCCCTTGTAAAATACAAAAATGATAAAATAAGAATGCCGGCCACAGGGATGGTTTCCCTGGGGCTTAAATCAGCCCCATCCCTTTAATTTGTAAAGACATTTTATTAAAAAGGCTGGGTTCCAGGGGATCGGGTCTTCAGTGCCACAATCAGCCAGTTGAGGGGGGCCCCATGGTCCCTCTCACCTATTAAAAAAAAGGCCTGGCTCTGGGGGATGAGGTCCTTGGGCTATGCAGCCCCCCTCCCATAGTGAATTTACATTTAAAAAAAGTCAGAACAGCGAGTCACCGGAGGCCGCTCATCCTTTCAGTACCACTCTGAAAACGTGCCTCCTGCTGCACAACTGTTTGGGGAATGAAGTCCCCTTGGGTGCTGAGAATCCTTGGGGCCCAACACGCCCTTGTGTTACCTCCAGTAAGTCCCACAGGGTGTGATGCAGAGAGGACTTCGGAGGCCATGCCCCTTTTCTCCACCACTCTGCAAACACGCATCCTGGTGCACTGCTGGTTGGGGGAAGAAATCCCCTTGGATGCTGAGGGTCCTTGGGGGGCCAATAAACCCACCTGCTACCTCCTGTTACCTCCAGTAAGTCCAACATAGCCGGATTACAGAGAGCTCCGCAGTTCCCAGCCTGCGGTGTCGATGCCTGCAAACAGCAACAGCAGCGGTTAATTATAAGCCTGGAATCCTCGATAATTCCCCAAATGTAGAAAACAAGGAGCAGCACACCAGGAGACTGCACACATTTTTATTGTGCACCAAGTTCACGGACGATGCGTTTTGGCCTGTTGTCGATTTCCAGTAACTTCCTGTACAGCAAATTCCTATAGAAATATGCATCATTGCCAACGCCCACTGGGGCGGGACTTGTTTAATAAGTAAATCATCTGTCATGAAAGTGTTTGGTGTCTCAGTACATGAATTGAAAGGGAAACAGCCAGTGATCAAGAGTATGTCAGTACTCGAAATGCGTTTGGCATTTTAATGGAACGAGCGAGGGGGAGAGCTGACGCTGCAGCCACCTGTGTCATTTGTGTGTCTACCTCTCTGTGTAAGGCATCTCTGTGGGGCAACCTTCTTTTTGTGATATATGTGGTCAGTCCAGCCACGGAGATGCCCCGCCGCCGGAAAGGCTGTTCTGCAGTGCTCGCAAACCACGAGTTTGTCGATGAACAGAGGGGACCGAGCCACCGGTATATATTGGCAGCAGCTCAGTGATCTCTCTCTTCGACTTTATCCACTGGGGTTTATTATCAATTGTATTCATACATTGTGGGAGGAATCCAAAACAGGGCTAATAGTATCCACTTGGGAGTTAATATCGGGACTACAAGAACCAAGGCAGTAGATAAGTGGACTACAAGAACCATATTGCTATATCTGCCAACGCCCACTGAGGCGGGACTTGTTTAATTAATATTTCAGCTGTCCTGAAAGCGTTTGGTGCCTCCATGCATGAATTAAAAAGGAAACAGCCAGTGATCAAGAGTATGTCAGTACTCGAAAAACGTTTGGCATTTTTATGGAACCAGCGAGGGGGAGAGCAGACGCTGCAGCCACCTGCGGCATTTGTGTGTATACCTCTCTGTGTGAGGCATCTCCGGTGGGGCAACCTTCTTATTGTGATATATGCAGCCAGTCCAGCCACGGAGATGCCCCGCCACCGGAAAGGCAGTTCTGCAGTGCTCGCATATTGCAAGCTTGTTGATAAACAGAGGGGCCCTGAGCCACCGGTATTTATTGGCAGCAGCGCAGTGAACTCTCTCTTCAACTTTACCCACTTGGGTTTATTATCAATTTTATTCATCCATTGTGGTAGGAATCTAACACGGGGCTAACAGTACCCACTTGGGAGTTCATAGCGGGACTATAAGAAACAAGGCATTCCTCTCTGCTGCTGCGGTTTATTTTCAGCGCCGGGACACCTCCTCGCGAGGTAGCTGTTCGCGCTATACAAGAATCAGTATTATTATTATTATTATTATAAGTGGACTACAAGAACCATATTGCTATTTCTGCCAATGCCCACTTAGGCGGGACTTGTTTAATTAATCATGCAGCTGTCCTGAAAGCGTTTGGCGTCTCAGTGCATGAACTGAAAAGGAAACAGCCAGTGATCAAGAGTATGTCAGTACTTAAAACGCGTTTGGCATTTTAATGGAACCAGCGAGGGGAGGAGCTGACACTGCAGCCACCTGTGGCATTTGTGTGTATACCTCTCTGTGTGAGGCATCTCCAGTGGGGCAACCTTCTTTTTGTGATATATATATATGAAATGAAATACATGTTGGCAGCACAGAAAATTCTTTAAAAAAACATATATATATATATATATATATATATATATATATATATATATATATATATATATATATATATATATATATATATATATATATATATATATATATATATCTTTTTTTTTTCTTGAATTTTCTGTGCTGCCAACATGTATTTCATTCAAAAGGTACATAAAGGGGAACTACCTGTCCCAGGCAGACCGATTGCCTCAGCTATCAAAAGTACCTTTGAAAACACTTCCAAGTATATTGATTTCTATCTTCAAGACTTTGTGGCCCAGTTACCAGCTTTCATAAAGGATACTACAGACTTCCTATTCCAACTAAGACAAAAGAGTGGTTGGATGATTTTATTTGCTTAACTATGGACATCACTGCCTTATATACGAGTATAGCCCAAGAGGATGGACTTAAGGCAGTGGAATACTATTTGGGCAAAAGACAGATTCAAATGTACTGTCACAATCAAATGTTGATATGTATGATTAATTGGAATTTGTTTAACAACGTATTCATGTTTGACAACACAGTATTCCAACAATTGCGGGGTGTTGCCATGGGGCATGCTTCTCCCCAAGCTTTGCATGCTTGCATGTAGGCGGGTGGGAGGAGCATGTCCTCAGGGTACAGCACGCCCAGGAATGGTCTGGGCACCTAATCAAACAGTGGCGTTACATTGATGACATTTTTGTTATTTGGAGGGGAACTAAAGATCAGGCCCAGGAATTATCCGCAGCTGTTAACACTAACAATTAAAAAACAGTGGCTGATAGTCATGACTGACCTGACACTCAAGAAGGTGCTTCCCCAAAGTCCCACCGTAACATTTCGCAAAGCTTACTCTATGCGGAATGACTTAGTCAAGAGCAGACCCGAAACTACCAAACCAGCAAATTGTCTATCACCTAAAAAAGGGTTTGTGAGGTGTAGCTCATGTAGAGATTGTAAATTCGGTATCAATACCTCCACATACAAGACACCCTTCTCAGATAAAGAATATTCATTAAGAGAACACTATACATGCAGGACTCACCATGCAGTATATGTACTTAGGTGTAGCTGTGGATTGTGCTATATTGGTAGCACAAAACTAGGTACATGTTTGCATCCCGCAGCATCTTTGTGTGATTGTGAATTCAGACCCAGCTTACCCAAGTACAAGACATTTTAATGCTCTCCTTGATAACAATTTGAAATGTCGGCAATATTTTGTAATCAACGCAGTACCCCTCAATACATGCATAGTATTTGTACTGAAATAATTTGCTTTGCATTCACCACAGTAGACTCTAGTTTATTACTACTGCGGCCGTATAATCCCTTTTTGGTCTCGTTTTTATATCTTTCAGCACTTTTGCACATCTATTGTTCAATTTGCACCCTTTACACTTTTAGCACTTTTTAATGGCGTGTAGGCATGAAATTTCCTGATTTGGCCAACTGAGCTTATTATTGCGCTTTTTGCATATCGAACATGATATATTTGTTTACATACCAATGTGTTTTGTGTACAGGAGAAGTTACGATATATAGCTGCTAAATTATACATTTTAGAAATATCTTATGTTTCTTAGCCATTTGTGCAATCAGCTTTTTAACATTTTTAGCTATATATTTATATATTCGTTACATGTTGATGTTTACATAAGCGTATTTGCACACTATATATATGCTGGATCATTTTATGATGTATGGTCAAGGGTCTATGTATTCTTTGCCATGTTTGCAAATGGTAATTGGGCTATAATTGTCTATATACATATGCATTTTGTGTACAGGATGCGAGACAATATATTTCCTGCCAGTTTATACATTGTTTTAGACAATATATTTTAGTAATTAACATGTGTCCTTACAATTTAGGCACTTAGTATATTTTTTTAGCACTTTTAGTATTATATTTAAATCTGCTTCCTGTCGATTTTTACATTAGTGTATTGCACACTTTATAGATGCCACGATTACCCGTGTATGCAAAAGAAAGATTTTTTTGCACTTTGAGCATTTGTGCACTTTATTGAAAATAGTAGTGTTTATAATTCTTGATGTGCTTTAATATCTTGCATTTATTTTATGGCCACTAGATATTAGTTTAGAGCGTTTTTCTCTAACATGATAATACACTGTTTAGTATTTCTTCACTGTTTATCTTCATGCTGATCACGTTACTGGAAGTGCTATGTCTGTTTACATTTCCCGCTTTGGAATATGGCGCCAAGTGATCAAGGACACAGTTTGTGTCCGAAACACATCTGAGACTGCACCTTTTTTTTCTTGAAATAAAAGCACAAACACTGGCAATAGCAATATCTTGAGTCTGTGGTCCTATCAGTGCACGCTCGCACGAGGATACTGCTAGCAGATATATATATATATATATATATATATATATATATATTCAATCACTTTGCAAGGGGGTTAGTCTCCGGGATCCGGTTCCCGTAGTCAGGTGGCGTGTTCCACTCTGCCAACCCCGCCGCCGAGTAATGTCAATAGTTCCAAAGTTTTGCTACGATAAGCAATGCACGCACTCGTAGCAAAACTTTGGAACTATATATATATATATATATATATATATTCAATGAAAAAACCATAGGTTATAGACCATATATAGTTAGGGATTAGCATTTAAAAAACCTTATTTTATTTGCACAAAACCATTGAAATTCCATATATAGTTAGTTGCACTAACTATATATCGCGGACCCGCAATCCACTGCTAATGATGTCACATATTACATCATTCATGACATGGTCAGTGACATCACTGATGACATCACTGATGACATCTCAAATGACATCACTGATGACATCACTGATGACATCTCAAACACACACGCGAACCAGACATGATGTTGCAGGTAAGTATGGCAGGACAGAAGGCTGGCGCTGATTGAAATAAAAGCTGTTACATCCGGATCCGGGCTCTGGCGCACTTCTTTGTTGGATTGAATTGGCGGGAAGCGCTGTCTCCCGCTGTAGTCAGAGCCGCCCTGCATGGTTTGGTGGTCCCCGTTGACAGCAACCTTTTTTGAAAAATTATTGATGGGGGACATGACCCGTCCATCCTGCTGCAAGCTTTGAGGACTTCCAGGCGACTTTTGCAGCATTGGAGGGGAAAGGGAGCCGAGGGAGATGACTCTCTGTTAGGCAGGCTCCGGTAAAAGCGCTTATGGACATTTGTGTGGCAAGTATTCAGACGATGTGCCCCAGCCTTCTGTCCTGCCATACTTACCTGCAACATCATGTCTGGTTCGCGTGTGGGGACACTTCATCGAGATGGCACAGGCATTCCACAGCGGCCCAAGATGAATTATGGGACATGTAGTATGGGAGCCATCAGTTTGTGATTTTTTTACGAACACTAATCACACCTGGGACACAGCACATCACGATGCTCAAACCTTTGATAAAAGCTATTCGCTGAAACGCGTCAGGTGCATCGTGCCTGAGGCTGCCTGCGCTGATTGAAATAAAAGCTGTTACATCCGGATCCGGGCTCTGGCGCACTTCTTTGTTAGATTGAATTGGCGGGAAGCGCTGTCTCCCGCTGTAGTCAGAGCCGCCCTGCATGGGTTGGAGGTCCCCGTCGACAACAACCTTTTTTGAAAAAAAAAAAAAAAAATATATATATATATATATATATATATATATATATATATATATATATATATATATATATATATATATATATATATATATATATATATCCTATTGCCAGTTGCCGGTAGGTCAATATAGTTAGGACCATGTTTCCATAGGAAAATCATTTTTTGACTTGCCTATAACTTTGGCGTCATTTGATCAAACTTCATGAAAACTTCCAAGGCAAGTGTCAAGATAATCTGGATACCATGGAAAGTTTAGGGGTTCTCCGTGCAGCGGAGTCCGAGGATTTGAGGTACGAACTAAGGGTGCATTTGTAATGTTAATTCCTATGGGAACCTTTAGCCACACCTAAAGCCCGAACCACTGAACGGGCTTACTCCAAATTTGGCAGGGAGGATGATGTTGATTCAAGTAAGTGCCTTTTGCTGATTTGGGGCATGATTCTGATCTCGTTCGGAAAGGATGCCGAACGACTTGGGTCTGAAATGCTTTCCAGATGACTCAGATAGGGATAGTCCGATTCGGTCAAGCTCCCATTGGCTTCAATTGGAGCCTGTGTTCCGCCCACAAACACAGGCTTGCAAAAGGGGTGGATGGTGATAATCGTGCACTCTGTGGTGAGCCCCCCTTGGTGCCTGCCACACTGTGCATGGTTAGGAAGAGGGGATCCATATGTACCCCCACGTGCCCGATTCGGAGTACCCTGGGTGAAGGGCGGCCCGCTGTGGGCCCCCAAAGACTGATTCTGGAAGCCTTTGTGATCCGGGCAAACTGAATCGAAAAGGCTTCCGAATTATTCATCTTACTTGCTCATCTCACTTGCTCTCTTGGCAAACCTATTTTATAGAGCTGTACGATTCAGCTCCAGAGGGCTCTATCTCTTGGAATGCCTTCCGGAACTGATTCAGTCCGTTAAGGCTTTCAAGGCATCTTACTGGTCATTTGGAACTTTGATCTAATTGATCAGAAACAAGGCCTCCTGACTGGTTTAGGCAATTCCAAATCCGATTCCGAGCCCTTCTCACCAAGACCAGAATCGGGCACTTGGTGTAAATCTGTTCCGTAGCTTTTGAGAAATTTAAGACAAATATTATAATGATATCTCTGGCCGTGGATATTTCTCGGAGGTTTTGTGTTTAATCATGAATGCATGCGCCAACGGGAATGCTCTAATTAGCTGGAGGCAACCTGAACAGAAAGATGTGGCTGACATTTTGTCTATCGGGAACGGTTCTCGGGGCTGAAAATTTGTGTGAAAGCCCACATAAGGGGCCAGGGTGGTCATACTCTAACCCATGGTTGAGAAATGGGGGTTTTAGTGACACAAGTTATGTGTCCAAAATTGTTTTTGTAGTCGCGTGTAATATTCGCGATGATGCCGCGACCCCCAGCACAACCCACTCATGTATCATCACGGGGAAATCACGACTATCAACGACGTCGCAAGTATTGGTGGAAATATAAAAATATATATAAGTGAATCATTAATATCCTTTGTTATAGAGATATTGAGATTCTGATAAATGTTTTTATAGAGTTATTTGTATATTGAGTTATCTCCTGTGATGTTAGAATTCATTATATTGTTTACATTTTTTAATGTGGCGGTGGCTATTAGAGTCCTGCTTTTGTTTTCTGTTTTTGCGATGTGTCCATGGAGATCACGATTGCCAACATCACTGCGATTCCCAGCCTCACGGAAAAATATAAAATAGGTTTTAGAGATGGTTTAGAAACTCTACAGAAAAACATGACTTTTGAGAATACTGTAAGAACCCCCTAGTGAGTAAAATACTGTAATATGTGTGTATATACGTATTTCAGAATTGAAGAAAAAGGCGGGATCATTGCTGTTAACGTCATCTTCACGATGTCCCAAATATGCGCGAAAATGGAAAATAGGTCTAAAAGATGGTTTTTAGACCTATTTTTTTTTTTTTTTTTGGTGCAAGACGTTTATTGAGTACTGTCCAGAATACACAGCGCGATGCCCACAACCCGGAGGCCGGCCGCTATTGGTGCTGTTCAGCAGGAGGAATACAGGCAATCAAAAAGCAGCTTAGGCATTTCCTCATAGATAGCACATCAACATATTGACAAGCACAAACGCATTATAAGCATACCATTTCGTCTTACATTTTTCACATTTTTTAGAAACTTTAAACATGTGTGAAAACCCAGTTATATAGAGGGAGAGGCAGGGACGCCAGCTGTATGGCATAATTACATCTTACTGTTCGTATGAAACAAGAGAGATAGAAGGAGAAGCAAAATTCTACCGTGCAGTACCTGGAATGAAGGTCACAAGTAGATCGGGCCAAGTCATCATGTCTCATGTGTTGAGCAGCGGAACCCCTAAGGCCAATGCCAAGGCAGAGGGCAGTCAGCCCCATATCGCCACCCACCGAGGCAGTGGAGCAAGTGGGGAGTGAACGGGGTCTTACAGCAGGGGGTGTACGGGGGGGAGACTATGACAGCAGTAACAGAACTCGTAGCAGGTGATACATCCCCACATCCCCCCATGTTCAGTGAACAGAGAACCAACGACTTAGTCATCAAACCTTAAACATCGTCAGCCGACGGAGAGTCCGTTATCAAATAGCAGTGCAGTGGGGCCCATATGTCAGTGGGCCTGGAGGTGGGAGGCAACAGTTCAGAGTATGTATGTAATTGTTCTTGGCAGTACACCATGTCCCGCATCCACTCCTTGAATTTGGGCGCCCTTCCTCTTCCCCACCTGCAGGCTACTCTACGCTTGGCTAATAGCAGGGCCATCGCCACATATTTGCGGTGAGCTGCCTGGAGTGGCTCAACATAGCCTAGCAAGGCCAGCACCGGAGACGGCTCCACCGCCATATTTATCATCTTGGAGAGCGCCTGAAAGACCTGATCCCAATAGTGGTATATCTGATTACACCCCCATGCAAGGTGCAGGAAATCGCCCCTGGAGCCCCGCATCTATCACAAGTGTCAGTAGCCCACAGCTGGAATCTGTGCAGCCGCACAGGTGTATAGTATAATCTGTGAAGGAATTTATAGTGTATGATCCTGTATCTACTGCTGGATGAAATGCGTTCAGTTTGCTGCAGGCAGAATGTCCATTGTTTTTCTGTAAGGGGAAAGGGCAGTTCCCGGTCCCACCTTTCCCTAGCAGGCAACGCAGCGTATTCCACATTGGCACGTATAGACCTATATAGCGTGGACACAAGCTTGTTGGGGTTCTCGAGTTGGAGTATGTGTTGTAAAGTGAGTAGCACAGGAGGTTCGTGCGGGAAATCCGGTGTAATTGCCTGCAAACCATGTCTGAGTCTTATATAGTAAAAGACCTCCAGTGGGGTTGGTTGGATCCCTTCATAGAGTTGGTCTTTGGTACGGAAAGTGCCGTCTCTGTACAAATCTCCCCATGTGTGAACATGGAGTCTTGTCAAGAGCCTTTGAAAGCCAGCCTCCTGCAGTAGCGGCATTTGTGGGTGATACTTCAAGGGCAGCAGAGGGGCATATATCAGCCGTAAATCAAGTTTCGAGCTAATATGATTCCATGCCGTCACTGTACTGAGGACCGTATTTGGGGTCTTGTCTCTACCCTCCACTGGGGAGTAAAGCGCTCCTTTGATTGGAGTCGGGTGCGCTAGCCAGTGTTCAGCCGCCAGCTGGGGCATGTATCTGGGTTGCCGTATCCAGAAATAGGCGAAGTGGGCCTGGGCAGCTCGGTAATAGAGCTCAAAGTCGGGAACTCCAAAACCACCCTGCAAGTAAGGCCTGGTTAGGACCTCCCATTTAAGCCGGGGCGTTTTCCCACCCCAGACCAGCCTGAGCAATTCCGAGCGCAGCAGCCTAAAAAAATATGCTCCAGGATGAAACGGTATATTCAGGAATAGATACAGAAGTTGAGGGAGGATCACCATCTTAACTAGTGAGGCCCTCCCGGCCATGGACAGGGGAAGGATGATCCATCGGGAAATATTATCACTGATTTTATCCATCACAGTCCCGTAATTGGCACGAATAAGCGCCTCCCTATCTTTTTCTATATGTATACCCAGGTACTTGAAATCCCCCTCGCACCAGGCGAGTGGATATTCCAATGGAAATTTACATGTCGAGGCAGTAAGTGGAAAGATGCATGACTTGTTCCAATTAATCTGTACTCCAGAGAGGGCCCCAAACCGGATGAACTCTCTAAGTATGGGGTGTAGATTCTCACCCAGGTGGCGAATATAGAGTGTAATATCATCCGCATACATAGAGATGAGGATCTGCCTTTGGAAGCACCGCAATGCACGATCCTTATGATGTTGATGCAGTTTAGCCGCGAGCGGCTCTGTGGCTATGGCAAACAGGAGCGGGGATAGAGGGCAACCCTGCCTAGTCCCCCTGGAGACAGGGAATTCTGGGGATAGTTGCCCGTTAATAAGTACTCTGGCTACAGGACGTGTATACAGCAGTCTGATCCAGGAGATGAAAATAATAGGGAAGCCCATACATTCAAGTACCCGGAATACATAATCCCACTCGAGCGAGTCAAACGCCTTGGTAGCGTCTAAGAAAATGGCTGCCATTGGCAAGTCCTCATGGACAGAATCATATACTGAAAAGAAGGTACGCTGGTTGTGTGATGTCGCTCTGCCCGGGACAAACCCAGCCTGATCAGGAAGTATAAGGTCTGGTAGGAGGAGACTAATGCGCGCCGCAATTAATTTAGCAAGGATCTTCACGTCACAAGTTAACAATGATAGGGGTCTATAGGAATCGCAGTTGGAAGCGGGCTTCCCAGGCTTAAGCAGGGATGTGATGAGAGCAGTTCTCATGGAGGCGGGGAGGTGACCAACTTCCAATGCATCATCGTACACTTCACGCAGGACCGGCGCCATGAAGTCCATATATGTCTTATAAAATTCAATGGGGATGCCATCTAGCCCAGTGGCCTTGCCTGACTTCATGTGCATGATGGCCTCCCTGACTTCGTCAAGTTCAAATGGGGCACTTAAAAATGCCCTCTGGGAGTCGCTCAGCCAACCCAGCGACACATCCTCCAGATAGTCTTCCAGTGTCAGTTCCCCTGTTCTGGTCGAGGTGTAAAGTACACTATAGTGTCGTACAAATTCATTCAGAACTTGTGTGGTGTCCCTGAGCAGCAGCCCATCAGCAGTCTCTAACTCAAGTATAACAGTGGGCGAGCGCATAAGTCTAACTGTAGTAGCCAGAGCCTTCCCAGGCCTCTCGCCCTCCCCATATCGTCGTGCCACCCAGTGTTTGTGTCTGAATTTCACTTCTCGGGTAGCCTCATCTGTATATTCCAATATCTTTTCACGTATCTCAGCCAGTGTGATGTCATCTGGGTTTGCACGAAGGGCTTTCTCCGCTCGCCCGAGATCTGTTTCCAGGGCCCTCAATCTATTCAGTATGCTCTTGAGTACTCCCGAGCCCTTCGAAATGCAGAAACCTCTAAGCGTGACTTTAAATGCCTCCCATATAGTCTCAACATCTCGTACCGAGTCCTTATTGCGTTTAAAGAAGTCTAGACATTCCTCTCTAAGCTCCTCCTGGAACTCCATATCTAACAGCATAGAGGGTTGCATGCGCCATGCCGTGACGGGGGGGCCCAATTCAGCCCCTTTCAATGTAATAAGAACCGGAGAGTGGTCCGAATATGTTCTGGGGAGGTGCGTTGCGTGTATCAGTGACGTGTATAGGTGGGATGTCAGGAGTATGTAGTCAAGTCTAGCCCATGATTTTGCTTGAGCGGTGAAGTGAGTACCTTCCCCCTTCGTCCCACAGTGAGAACGCCAGGCATCGATGAGATGGTTGCCTTCAATAGTCGCACATAGGATCTCCCTCCCATTAGTGTAGTGATGTGGGGCGGGGTGTGATCTGTCCAAGGCTGGGTTCAAGGATACATTGAAATCTCCCCCCCCCAAATGATGTGGTGCGACCCTGTCTCAACTATTGCTGCCCATAAGGCGGTGAAGTATTGCGGATCGTCTACGTTAGGTCCGTAACAGCAGGCGAGGGTCACTGTCATACGTCCCAGTCTGCCCCATATCAAGCAATACCTCCCCTGGTGGTCTGTCCTCAAGCCAGTTAGGTAGAAGGGTGTATTCCTTTTGATCAGAATAGCTGTACCACGTGCATAGGAGGAATAGGAGGAGAACGCTGTGTATGAAGCCCATATGCTACCAAAGGAGTGAGGTCTACCAGACGCAAAATGCGTTTCCTGTAGGAAAGCAATGTGTATTTTATGGCGATCGAGGTACCCCAGTATCTGTCTCCTCTTTCTATGGTCTCCCAGCCCCCTCACGTTCCACGTGATCACATTCAGGTGTGTGTCCCCCATGGGTGCAATTGGATACATATAACAGAAATCAAGACATCCACTAGGGCGGAGTAACAATCAGTAAGGTGCATATCCATCCCAAGTCTTGCCCATTCAGCAACCCCCAGGGGGGACGGGAGCCGTCCCTCAGAAGTACCACCTCCAAGACCAGCACTGCGCGGCAGCAACTCATATTGACCACATCTGAAAGTAGTCCCATCTCTCTTTCGGCCACAAGCCAGCTGCCTCCCAGCGTGACATAGAGACAATCCTACAAGAACCAGTGCACATGTTATGAACCAAAACCAAACAAGCGTCCCAAAGCGGTCCCTCTCCCACCACTTACAAAGACGCAGAAACGATCCTCCAATTCTTAATTCACCTGATGTGAACCAAACATAAACAAATCTGCCCAAACGACCCCCCCTCCCTCCCCCCTTCAATGAATCCCAGCGAAATGACTAGGCCCACGAAACTACCAGTGGCATCCAACAGCCCATTCCGGATTCCCCATCCATCCTGTGCCGCAAAGGTAAGCCGTTCTATTCCAGCCGCATTCGTACCATGCAAAGTCCCTCGCCCGCCACCCCCCTCCCACTGAAGCATCCCCAATTTGCCAGCTTCCCACGCCCACCCCCCACCCACACAGTAACCAAAACAGTTGAACACCAAAAGAGCAAAAGTCAAGGACCTTGGGGTACACCCAATAGGGGCCATCAGAGGTGCACTTCCTACCACCCCCAGTCCTCCCGCTCCGTGCAGGTCCTCCCTTAGCATCTCTGTCCAGAAGGGAGAGGGAGTAGGGGGGGTGGGTGCCTGGCATACATTACCACCTGCACTCCAGCACCCGTCCATAGTGCCCCAGGGGCCAGTCGCAACCACTGCACACCGTGATATCCTCCGCACGTAGTGAAACAGCGATGAGAATCAAGCCGAGCAGGAACTCAAAACAGTACAAGGCCATTGATCATTCATTCAGGACCAGAGTCACGTAGGCCGTCAGCATCTGCAGGTCGTCTACCACGTTTAGGCAAAGTTTTAATATAGTCTTCAACTTGTTGGGGATTGAGAAAGAAATGCTGCGTGCCTTGGTGGGTTACTCGCAGTTTGGCCGGGTACAAAAGGGCATAGTCAATGTTCAGGTCTCGAAGTTTTCTCTTAACCGTAAGGAACTTCCGTCGCTGTTCTTGAACCACCGGGGTAAAGTCAGGATATATAGAGAAGGGCACTCCATCGTAAGCGAGGTTTTGGTTCGCCCGGGCCGCTTGCAGCGCCGCATCTCGATCACGATAGTTAAGCAGGCGCGCAATAATGGGCCGCGGTGGGGCGCCAGGCTTGGGTTGGGGACCAAGTGAGCAGTGAGCGCGCTCCACAATAAACTGGTTCGAGAGAGCTTCTGGTCCGACTGCAGCTGTAAGTAGCTTTTCAATGTAGAGCTCCATCTTCCCGGTGTTGGTCGATTCTGGAATGCCCGTGACGCGAATGTTGTTCCGTCGACTTCTCGCTTCCAACTCCTCATTTTTGGCGGCAATCACCCGCAATACATTATCCATTCTGGAAAGTCGTGAAGTATGCGCCGCCGTGGCGTCGTCATTTTCGGATATTCGGCGCTCCACCTCCGTAAGGCGTTCTTCATGAACATCCATCTTCTGGACTATGCCATCCATTCTCGCGGATAGCCTGTCCACCTTGTCTACCACAGTGGCAAAGCCCTGGCGCATCTCCTGCAGCATCGTGGCAATGTCAGGGGCTGTGTGGGCCGATGTGGAAACCTCTGCCGCCGGACTCCTAGGCTGCCCGCTGTCTCCCGTGTGCCTAGTCGCTTTCTTCTGCGTCGCAGGCTCAAACTGCAGTTTGGGTTGTCTGGCATCCGGTTTCCCCATAGTGGCAAGGAGAAAGGGCGCGCTCAAACGTGACGCACACCGTGTGTGGAGGGATGCGGGGTGAAGAGGCCCACTCACAGTTGCTGTGGCTCCGTACAGTAGGTTCCACACTCCCCACGCGCCCCACTGGTACAGGTGTAGAGACTGCAGCAGGCCAGTGCGGAGGTCCGAGGGGCAGCCAAGCATGGACCAGAGCCGAAAGTGTGTACAAGGTTTCAGGCACTCGGGTCAAGCGTGCCACTGTTCTCTAGTATAGGGCAAGAGGTAGCGCCTCGAGGCTCATAACAGGAGCACCAGGGTGTGTCTATCTCTGCAGTGCAGGTCCGGAGTAACAGCTGAGGCAGGGATCGTGGTAAAACTGCACACACACAGAACACAGGCAGGTCAGGGCTCAGATGACTCTCATTTGGGGGCAGTAGCAGGCCGATTGCGGCGCCATGCATCCGCGCCTGACGAAATTGAAGTTCAGAGGCCAACAGGGGTAAAGCAGCTCCAGCGGCTCTCAAGCGCCCTCACAGGATTTCTTATGCGCGCCCATTCAGCGCCTATTACCGGTGCCTCCTCCGATGTGAGCCAGCGGCCGTCCCCCGCCGTCAGGACGAGCAACGCCGCCCGCCGATATTCTGCCGGCCTGTGCGCCTCGTGGCGAGCCCCGGGCTCGCGTGCTGCCAGTAGCCGCTGCCGGTCCGCACTCAGTCAGGACACAACCTCCGCCGCCTTTTCAACCAGTGCTAACTCGGCGGTCTCAGGCTGCAGAGCTCCCAAACTCGCACCGAGTGTGCAGTGTTGCCTGACGGTCCTCCGTGGGGGTTTCCAGGCGGGTGGGAGCAGATTGGAGAGGATTATCTTAGGATAAGGATGCCAGGCTGCTGGAGCCACACTAAGGAGCGGCCATTCAGCTAGTGCGCCCTCTAGCGCACCCTTTTTAGACCTATTTTTGGTTCGAAAGAAACACGTATATACTAATATGTGTAGTGCGATCTTCAGAATGGATTTTTTACGTATTATTTTTGGATGAGTTGGTGGCCATTGAATGTCTGCTTTTGTTTTCTGCTTTCGCGACGTGTCCGGGGGAATCGTGTTTACTGGCGTTAAGGGGATATCAACTGTCATTGCGAAAACAGATACTAGGTTTAGAAATGGTTTTTATAGAAACTCTCAAGAAAAACATGACTTTGGAGAATACTGTAAGTAACTCCTGGTGTGTAAAATACTGTAATATGTGTGGATATATATGTTTTACACTTTATGGAAAAGGCGGGATCGTTGCTGTTAACAACGTCATCGCGACATCCTGAATACATGCAAAAAGAGGAAATAGGTCCGAAAGATGTTTTTTAAAGAAACTTAATACAGAAATATCAGTTTAAACTGATATATATATATATATATATATATATGTATATATATATATATATATATATATTCACTGAAAAAACCATAGGTTATAGACCATATATCAGAGTTCTTCAAACTGTGGGGCGCGCCCCCCTAGGGGGGCGCGACACCATCCTTGGGGGGGGCGCAAACTCCTCTCCAATTTCACAACTACTCTCACCTTTGTTCTCTGTGGCAAGTCGAGGGAGGAGGGAGGGGAAATCGACGAGGCACGAAGTGCCCATTCTTTTATTATGTTAACCTCCCAGGAGGGGGTTAATTCATCCAGCTTCAGCAAGGAGGCAGGAAGTCTCCTCTACTAAACCGAAAACTGCCTTTTGAGGACATTTAATTTAGGAAAAGAGGTCTGTGATGGTTTCTGATGATATTCACAGAAGCCATGGTGACATGGGAGGCGCTGCTTTAGGTGACTGAGCCCAAATGCAAATTATTGTTCGTGAAATAATGGGAACAGCGCCAATTGCAAACATGAAGAATTTCGAAGTTGACACGGAGCCCGGCCCCTTTTGAAATGAAGTGAATCCATACCAAGAGCACAAAATCGTAAAGACACATTTATAGCAATTGATTTGAGGCGCTTGCCAATGGTCCCTTAACCCACATTCCTGATTGTCTGTCCCCAGAGGTGAAATACAGAAGCCTCATTAACATACAAATGGTCTTTTAAAGACCTGTGAAGTGCTTGGGTGCAGGTGTGTGTGTGTGGCATTGTTTTTTATCTATTTGTTTTTAAAAGCGTCCGTGGTGCATTATTTATTATAGTTTTATGTAGCACTATATTCTAACGTTGCATTAGGGGCGAATTAACACATTCCGTGCTGCTTGACTCCCGCACAATAGGAGCATCAGCTGAGAGGCCACTATTTGAATGGGCACAATAACAAAGCTGTATTTAACTGCCTTGAGGACACCTCTATTTGGAGGGTTGCGGCTGAGTACTGTAACAATTCCCGCATCTCCATGATAGTCATTTTCCTGACAGTGGGAGGACGGTGCGCAGCCGGCCCTGCTAGGGTTCAAACTCACACTCTGCAGCCTGCGAGGACATTTCTCCAGCAGATGTGTGAACCCGCTCAGTTACCTCCTACCACCATCATGAACTCTGGCAGAAGTTACGAGGGGTCAGCTGGGCTATAGCGCACACGAATCATGATGACCTTGAGGCGCTTTCAGGCAAAGTCCCATCTTAAAAGAGTGAGAAGTGCTAAAGAAAATCAAGGGTCCATGATAGTGCTACAAGGTGTACATCGACTGTTGAGGCAAGCTAGTCCAGATCCATTAGGGGCGAATTTACACATTCCGTGCTGCTTGACTCCCGCAGAATAGGAGCATCAGCTGAGAGGCCACCATTTGAATGGGCACAATAACAAAGCTGTATTTAACTGCCTTGAGGACACCTCTATTTGGAGGGTTGCAGCTAAGTACTGTAACAATTCCCACATCTCAATGATAGATGTACTTTTTAGTGTACTTTTGATAAATATACAAATATATTTTAAAAAACGTTAAGGAAGCTAACAAGAATGCGTTCTTAAATTATAATATTAAAAGTACCTTACCTTATATTTACGTACTAAATATAGCAAGGCTTTCAGCTGTCCAATTCACCGAAGTGTCTCCGTTGGAACAAATGTTTGCAAATGCTTGCTTGTGTGTGCTTAAGTAGAGGAACGGGAAAGGGAGGGAGAGCGAGGGAGAGAGGGATGGAGGGAAATGGAGGCAACAGAGGGAGAGCGAGGGAGGGAGGGAGAGAAAGGGAGGCAGACAGAGGGAGAGCGAGGGAGGGAGGGAAAGGAAGGAGGGAAAGGAAGGCAGACAGAGGGAGAGCGAGGGAGGGAAGGAAAGGAGGGAGGGAATGGGAGGCAGACAGAGTGAGAGCGAGGGAGGTGGGAAAGGGGGAGGGAGAGGGAGGCAGACAGAGGGAGAGCGAGGGAGGGAGGGAAAGAGAGACAGAGAGAGGGAGACAGAGAAAGGGAGACAGAAAGAGGGAGACAAAGAGAGGGAGAGCGAGGGAGACAGAGGGAGAGGGAGGGGGAGGGAAACAGAGGGGGAGGGAGGGAAACAGGAAAACAGACAGAGGGAGACAAAGAGAGGGAGAGGAAGGGAGACAGGGAAAGGGAGACAGACAGAGGGAGACAAGGAGAGGGAGGGAGACAGAGAAAGGGAGAGGGAGACAGAGAAAGGGACAGAGAGGGAGACAGAGGGCGACAGAGTGAGGAGGGTAGGAGAGAGAGGGAGACAGAGAGGGATAGGGAAGGAGAGAGAGGGAGACAGAGAGAGAGGGAGACACAGACAGAGAGGGAGACACAGACAGAGAGAGAGAGACAGAGAGAGAGGGAGTGAGACAGTCAGAGTGAGTGAGACAGTGAGGGAGAGAGAGGGAGTGAGACAGTCTGAGTGAGACAGATGGAGAGAGGGAGAGAGATGGAGAGAGAGAGAGAGAGTGAGAGAGATGTGTGTATGCCTGGTCTGGTGGCTCAGTGGACGAAGGCGTCTGCTGCAGGGACCTCTGTTCAACCTCAGTTTTTTTGTTTTCTCTAGCCCCGCCCCCTCCCCCACTTACCCTGCCCCCACCGGTGCGGCCCTCGGACACAAACCACACTGTAAATTTGGCCCCAGAGAGAAAGTTTGTGACTGCACATGGTTTAACACGTTTGAAACCCTACTTTGCCCTCAATAACATTCTGAGTTACTTCAAGTGTCTTGGAATGCACCTTGCCTTCAGACAACTCGCTTCTCATTCTTAGAAATCCATCCACAGATTGAGCATCTGTGACGAAAAACGGGCACACCCGTAACATTTATGTTGGTGGTGTTATCAATCAATGTCATGTGTAAAACAAAGCATCCTAGTAAAAACAATTTGCGCACATTTTATCTAGGAAAATGGTGGTTTGAGCTATGTAATAATCTGTCATTTCAGCCCACCCACTCACAAACCTGCACTTAACTAAACACTCTTATTATGTTGAACATTATATGCTGGATATGGCCCCGGGTTTGGCGCGGCGGTAAATTATGTAGTGTACCAGATTCCAGAAATTTCTGTCAGGTTTTGGGGGGGCCCCAACAGCTGAAAAAAGGGTGCTGGGGGGGCTCAACCTACAAAAGTTTGAAGACCTCTGCCATATATAGTTAGGAATTCGCATTTGCAAAACCTTATTTTACTCACACAAAACCATTGAAATTCCATATATAGTTAGTTGCACTAACTATATATCGCGCACCCGCAATCCACTGCTGATGATGTCACATATTACATCATTCATGACATGGTCAGTGACATCACTGATGACATCACTGATGAAATCTCAAATGACATCACTGATGACATCTCAAATGACATCACTGATGACATCACTGATGACATCTCATTTGACATTACTGATCACATCACTGATGATATCATTCATGTGATAATACGATGAACCTCTTCAGACTCTAATATAACCTTAGATACAATCAGTGTAAACAGACACTCTCAGACTGTCACTCATCCATGGAGTTACTCACACATCTAGTCAGTCATGCAAAGAATCAATCACACCTCCATTTACTCAACTATACAGTTATACAAACTTTACTTATTCAAACATATACTAACACATATTTACTCTCTTATACAATCCCTGATACAAGTTCACAATGATCCATACAGTCCATACAGACTTTCCTTTCAGCTGACGTGCAGCGAGTGCAGCTCCCTTACCTTCATCTCCCTGTTGCTGAGACCCACGCCTCGCGGCCCCCGCTCCGCGGGCGCCGCTCGCAGGCCAGGTTATTTGGCAGTCTTGTGTTGCTGGACCCCCCCGAGGGCATAGGAGCACCAACGCGGCTTTGTTGAGCCGGCATTTGCATCAGAAGGCGTGAGGCGGGACTGCGAGGACCAGCAGGCAGCGCGGCGCTGATCGGCCGCAGCTGGTCCTCTTCCCGCCCCTCCACCGGTCAAAACCACTGTGCCGAGTGAGCCGCCTGGGACTTTCCTTTCAGCTGACGTGCAGCGAGTGCAGCTCCCTTACCTTCATCTCCCTGTTGCTGAGACCCACGCCTCGCGGCCCCCGCTCCGCGGGAGCCGCTCGCAGGCCAGGTTATTTGGCAGTCTTGTGTTGCTGGACCCCCCCGAGTGCATAGGAGCACCAACGCGGCTTTGTTGAGCCGGCATTTGCATCAGAAGGCGTGAAGCGCCCCTCCACCCGTCCCTCCCATATATTCTGCTGCAGCAACGCGCACGCGGGACGCGCGCGGGGCGACTACCGGGGCGAAGACCGGGCAAAGAGCGGGCCGTTTAAGGCCGTTCAAGGACGGCAAAGGACGGCCCTGGCCCAGAACTCCTGTTTCTTCGCCCTTGATAACCATAACACCCAAGATGTCGACTATGCGCAACAGAACTCGAAGTTGCGCGAAAAAAGCTACGGCGGTAGCACAGGTGACTGGACCTATTGATCTTTTTATTTCACGAGTCCATGAGACTATTGACCAAAGTATTGTTTTATTGGAAAAAAGAGTCTCCATGGACCTTGCAAACGCTAGGCGCTCATCTCTGGGCCCTTTGGCAAAGGTTAAATCACCTGCTCCGCAGACTATGAATAATTGCTCCTTACCCATAACCATGCCTACTAGTAGTGTTCCGACTGTACCAAATACTGTTGATCTATCGGTTGCCCCATCAGACTCAGACCCGTCTTTTGAAGACCTGGAGGTTACACCAGACCTAGAAACCTGTCAGTTATCTGACAAAGCGGTGCTGAGTCTGAGCGGGTCTAACGATGCGGAAACAGCTCCTGTACCTATTGTTCCCCGGGGAAGGGCTCCTAACCCCCCCAAGGTTACATCGAAGGGTAAAAATAAAGTAAAAGCACCAGTTAGGAATCACAATTTGATTTCGCCCACTCCACAAATGACATCAGGTATTCCGTGCTGGGTGCAAAACATGGTAATAGATTTAAAACTAGACCTTGAAGCCACTTTAGCAGCACAAATCAAGCCTTTAATTTCTAAAGTGGACAGGCTTACTTCTTTAATACACTCTAAATGGCCACACAAAAAGCAGGGACAAGGGTCTGATCAGCTACAAGGGTCCACAGAAGTAGCCCCTGAATGTTTATCGAGCACCCAGCCCCCTAAAGACGTATTAAATAAGGTTCAAGTTATTGCAGCCCCTGGGAACCCAGTTATATCCCTTGTGTCGCAAACAGGGAACAACTCCGTCCAACCAACAACTGTACTGGTTTCGAAGGAGAAGGCTCCTGTTCAGGCGAATCAACACCCTGTTGCTGATAATATTACCACCTCTACTATTCAAGCTAAAGATGTTGCAGGAAACCCCAATCCAAAATCTGCATCCCTTCCTACAAATAAACCAGAAGGGCCTAAGCTAAAGCAGGCGCGTTTTAGGTCCATTAATTTACCACCAGAGGTTTCCCCTTTTGTTGTTGTGTTGACAGCAGTTCCCCCATTGAAGGAGGGAGTAAAAGAAACGTTTACTGAGCTTAGAAATAAATGTGCTCAATGGCTCCACCTACATAAACCTCTACCTAATAACATGAACGGTGAAATCCTTACCGTGCGTAGAGGGGACTGGGTGGGCAGAAGCAAGAAAACAATAGTAGGGGACGTAATTACAGTTAATTTTAGGGATGTAGGGGCAGCAAGCTATATATGTAATGCACCCAATAGTGGTCCTGCGACCCAAATCAATCCACTTCCTTTGTCTTATTTTTTATCAAAGCCTGCACGACCCAACCCTCCATGTTCTACTTTTCAAAGTAACAGAGGACCTGGGTATCTTCCACAGCAAACTGCCAAACCTTGGCTGCAACCACCTTATCCGCCTTCTTTTTCCCCACATTATGTTAATTTACAACAGCAGCTACCAAACGCCTCACCTTTTCCTATGCATCAAGTTAAAGCCCACTGGCAACATCCATTTCATTTCCCGCCACCTTTACCTCAGTCTGCTTATCAATGGCAGCAATCCTTTCAGCCACCACAATTAGATAAACATCCGTGGCAACAAACATGGCAGGACCTGCCTCACTCCCAAGACCCCATGTCCTCACAATTCGCACATCCAAATAGATATGCCGTGCTAGATGAGGTAGACTGACTCAGCCCTCCAGAAGCACTGGATCCAAACATTCCTACGCCCTCTCTTGATATGGGGTGTTCTCTTTCCCCTGTCACGCCCCTAGCCGTACTTCCCGAATCCACTATATTGACATCCCTAACACCTTCCCAGCATATAGGTAATTGTATAACTACTGCTAGCCCCAGCATAAGCCCAGTTACCATCCCTCGGGAAGATGGTCCTGCCTTATTACCACCAGCAAACCAGTCGGAGTTGTCTGTCGTTGGTGATCTTGGTAAACCAGCAGGAATTTCTCTTATTTCCTGGAACATCGCTGGCCTTTCCGGCAAATTAGGTACACCCTTTTGGACCAGCTTTATGGGTGAGGGATTTGACCTAATTCTATTGCAGGAAACTTGGTGTCCAGACCCTATTTATATCGAAGGGTATGCATCCTTCTGCCTTAGAGCAACCAAATCCAGCTCGGGCAGGGCTAAGGGGGGCCTTTTATTGCTTGTGTCAACCAAGCTGCGTGACTGTACGGTCAAATATAGTACGACCGTAGGGACACACAGCCAAGTTATAAGGATGGAGTGTAGGAAGAATATTGATTTAGTCATTGTTAATTTCTATAACAATATTTTTGATGCTACTAGGGGGGATATTTTACTGCCTCTAGAAAGGGAAATTATTAAGGCCCTTGATATTTCGAAAAGAAGGGCTGAGGTGGTTTGGGCTGGCGATTTTAATTTGCAGCCCTGCCACCTGTCTAATGGGAACATCTGTGGCTTCGATGCAGCATTAAATGGCCATTGGGGAGACCTGGGGGTGAGGGAGGATTCTCCCCACTTCCAACACTGCAGTTATGGTTCCACGTTAAATAATATGCTAGTCACGCTGGACATGACCCTGTTAAACTGCAATGTTGATAATCGGGCAATAATATGCCCTACATTTACGGGCAGAGATGCAGGTTCATTTTTAGATCACATTTTGCTGTCTAGCAGTGGAAACTACTGATTTGTACGTAAACGAAGAAAGTCTCAGTGACCACAATAGCCTACGCGTTACCCTTTTGGGGCATGGTACCTCATTAGTTCCAGGTGGTAAATGTACAACCGACATAGTGCCTACCAGACCAAAGGGCCTAAGGATCAAATGGACTGGTTTAAATTCTAAAGTTAAGCAGAAGGAGGTCCTTATTCAATGCAAGAAACAAATTAGTTATTGCCTGGACGATGACTGTGATTCTGGCTGCTTAATAGATTACTTTGTATCTATGAATAGTATTATCGATGGTATTTTTACTAAGACCCCGGCAGCCAATAGTGGTCCAAAGCAGGGGTGGTTCGATAAGACCTGTATAGTCGCCCTCCGCGACCTAAAGAATGCTTTAGGCACCAAACCACGTGTTAAGGCGGATATACAATACCTCAGGGCCAGTTACAAAACAGCTATCAATAAAAGGAAAAGGGTATTACAGACTGAAGCGTGGGATAAGTTGAGGGAGGCTGCTGAGACTAAAAATAGTAAACTCTATTGGGAAACAATTAATAGCCCGTTTCTCAATAAAGAAAACGTCCCAGAACTGACCTCATATGTAGCATGTAGCGATTGGGTTAATCATTTTTCCAAAATATTTAATCCAGAAGGGTTAACTTCTGAGTCACCACCATCAGATATAAACCCATGGTTGCCCCTTTCAATGGCTATAACACTAGAAGAATGCCATGAAGCAATCTCTTTAAGTAAAGGAGGCAAGGCCCCTGGCCCCGATGGGGTCCCGCTGGATTTATACAAAGATGAAACAGCTTTATGGGCTCCCATTTTGATGAGGATTTTTAATTGTGCGGCTGAAAGTGAATTTCCATCCACGTGGGGTCAATCGATTATCATTCCTTTACATAAGAAAGGTGACAAATCAGAGGCCTCTAATTATCGTCCAATTTCACTACTGGACGCCTCTGTAAAGGTGATGAGTAGGATTTTGCTGAAGAGGCTAGAAGACTGGGCAACTGATTTTAACATCTTAACTAGAGTCCAATATGGCTTTCGCAAAGGCCTGGGCACACTGGACCAATGCGTAAATCTGGACCTTTTAATCAGTAAATATACTGTGGCTAAAAGTGGCAACCTCTTTTTATGTTTTGCTGATTTGAGCAGCGCTTTTGATTTGGTTAACCATAATATTCTATGGGAGGTTCTGCTTGATGCAGGGGCCCCAAGGGAAATAGTTTATTTTTTAGCTAGACTGTACGAAAAACTTTCATATAAAGTCCTCTATGGCACCCTTGGTGAATGTACCCCGTTCTTTAGAGTGTCTCGGGGCATACGCCAGGGTTGTGTTTTAGCCCCGCTTCTATTTTCCCTTTTTATTAACGGTGTCGACCGATCCTTGACCGACATCCCAGCAGATGCCCCCCTGATTGGTGGTAAACCTGTTCCGCTGTTACTTTATGCGGATGACGCTGTTCTTTTATCTCGAACACAGATGGGCCTCCAGCGCCTAATTGATAATTTCATGCAGTTCATTCAAGCTAGGCGGCTTTGTGTGAATAAAACAAAGACGTATGTAATGTCATGTGGTCAGGCAGCCAAGCAGGCAAAGCATACTTTTTTCCTAGAGAAGGCAAAGTTGACCTCTGTTAAGTCCTTTTGTTATCTGGGAATAACATATAATAATAGTGGGTCCTGGAACGTGGAATTTGATGCTGTAAAACTAAAAATGCTACGGTCTACTAGTAGCATATTTCGTTTTGCCTCTAAACTAGGCTCACGAAGTATCTTAGATATGATGAACATTTACAATGTATGTTGTGTTTCCTCTGCTCTGTATGGGGCAGGGGTGTGGGGACACTGCGAGGGTACTTCCCTGCAGAAGGAGGAAAACAAGTTCTTAAGGAGGTTGTTATGTGTTCCCCCTTCTGCCTCCATCCAATTGATCCATGAAGAAGTTGGGATCGAGTACATTTCTGATTTAGCAGCAGTTCGGCCACTCTTATTGTGGCGTTCTATTTGGGCTAAGCCAGAGACTCGATTCACTCAGGATATTATCCTTGATTGTATAGGTTTGGATCACTCCTCACGTATATCATGGTTAAGATACATTCATCGCTGGTATCTCCTTCTTTTTAACATTGATGTGTTCCGTGAGCCTGAAAAGGTTGTCTCCATTTCAAGAAAAGAAGTTAAGACAACATTTTTAAATTTTCGTAAAGCTGAGCGAGATAAAACCGTTGGCAATCTTGTCACTGTGAAATTCTACAAAGATTTAAATCTAGCTCCTGGACTCCAATCCTATCTTGTATATGTGACTCGCCCCTCTCACCAGTATGTTTTAACACGGGTTAGATTGGGCATTGTTCACCACTTGGTTGCTTTTCCAACCACAAAAACCAGTTCAAACATACCCTGTCCGTGTGATAGTACCTCCCGGCAGAGTAGTTGCCATTTTTTACTTTTTTGTAAATTTTTTCAGTCTCTCAGGTTAAAATACCTTAAAACAATTTTCATCAAATATAACATTTATACCACACAAACAGCATTGATATTTTTATCTTCATTAGAGAACGAGGAGATCTGTTTCTTCTTGGCCACTTTTATTTTAAAATGTACAGCTGCCAGGAAAAGTATTGTACTATAATAATGTTTACTTACCTGTCTGTACTTATGTTATACAGCTGCCAGGAACTGTTTATGATGATATTACCGTTAACACTCCTGTCTGTATATATATGTTTTCATTTTTTAAACTTTATATCAATTTCTGTAATTAAGGTATTATTATATATGTAGAGGTCCACAGTATTGAATGATTACTTAATAATTTTAATGTACAGTTCCCAGGAAAGGCCTAGTGAGTAACTCCTACTGATCCCCAGTTTGTCCATGTAAGAATGTTTCGTATTTTATAACAATAGGTTGACCTAAAGAGGTATGATTACTTACTATTTTCTGCTCTTTAGCCCTTTTACCCCTTTAGGAGAGATTATATGGTGATTTTAATATTTCAATTATGTATCTTTGCTTGTATGATTTGTATGTACAAATCGAATAAAAGCTTTTGAACTGAAACTGATCCATACAGCCACTCACACATTCACTGGCTCTTATGCACAGTTATTTATATATGTCAACTCTCACATGTACTGTGTTTTACATATGTACTTACTTTGACATGTAGCACTGAGATATCCATTCACTCACCAATACACTCATGCACACAGTCAACCGCCCATACAGCTGTTTCCACATGCACTTTTGAAACCATACATCTAGTGAATCAACTGCTCACACATCTATGCACAGAGTCATACACCTCCCAGCCACCCACACACACACTCAGTCTCCCATACAAATACTTGGGCAACCAATCAATAACCCATATAGTTACTCATATAGCTACTTATCAACACATGCAACAGTTTACAGAACAACAGACATAATGATGCACAAATTAAGACAGTTTAGTCACTAACCCATGCACTCAGTGAGACACATTTAATCACTTACTCATACAGTCAGTCATGCACCTACTAAATCCTTCATCCAGACACTTATACATCCACTCATTCTTCAATATGTAAGACATATTTTAACTTTACAGAAACATACAGTCACTGGATGTTGTCTTCAGTGATGTCATCAGTGATGTCATTTGAGATGTCATCAGTGATGTCATCAGTGATGTCACTGACCATGTCATGAATGATGTAATATGTGACATCATCAGCAGTGGATTGCGGGTGCGCGATATATAGTTAGTGCAACTAACTATATATGGAATTTCAATGGTTTTGTGTGAGTAAAATAAGGTTTTGTAAATGCGAATTCCTAACTATATATGGTCTATAACCTATGGTTTTTTCAGTGAATTTTCAAGGTTTTGTAAATGCTAATTCCTAACTATATATGGTCTATAACCTATGGTTTTTTCAGTGAATATATATATATACATACATATATAAACATATATCATCTGTATATCTATATAAATACAAGCATAAATGCATGCATACATATACTTATATGCATACAGATGCATGTTATTTACATGAAAGTTGAAAAAACACTAAAAAAAGCAAAGCTAAAAAGCCACCTCATTACAAACAGAATGGCTTTAACTTAAACGAGGGCGAGATCTACTGCATTTTCAATGCTTGTTTACTTTGGTTCCATCAAGAAGGCATTCAGATGTGTCACACATTTGCCATAAATTCTGAATGTTAGCACTCTAGTTGCACATTAGATCACTGTAGTAAAGCTACTGCTCACCAGGGACGTCTGCTGCTGGTATTCAAAGTGCATGTTTCAGTCTGCATGTCAGAATTTTTTTAATGAAATAGAAGAGGATTTGAGAAGTCACTCAAAATGATCCCTAATTTTTCTTTCTGAAGCACTAATCATACTTTCTATGGCAAAATTAACCCCCTCATGTTGTTCCTTTTTAAATTGAGTGTTTTCAGACTTACCACTTCATTCCAATCAAGATGGCTTTTGGTGTGCCATACTTTTGTCATAAGTAAGACTGTTAGCGCTCTACTTGTTCTTTAGAACACTCTGGGACATTCTGTCATTGGGCTATACTTGGGCTACATCTGGGTGATATTTGGGCTACATTTGGGCTCTTTTGTCTCTGGTGGCCATTTTGGGAGACTGCATGTCAGAATGTTTTAATGAAATAGAAAAGGATTTGAGAAGTCACTCAAAATGTGCCCTAATTTTTCATTCTGCAGCACTAATCATACTTTCTATGGCAAAATATACCCCCTCATGTTGTTTCTTTTTAAATTAAATGTTTTAAGAGTTACCACTTTATTCCAATCAAGATGGCTTCAGGTGTGCCATACCTTTGTAATAAGTAGGACTGTTAGCGCTCTAGTTGTTCTTTAGAACACTCTAGGAGGCTGCAGTAGAACACAAAGGAATCAACTGACAGTCTCTGTCCTTGTTGGATGTACATGTTTTACTGAGAATGTCAGACTTCATTTTCACATGACTGAGAAAGATAATGTGAATTTACAGAAAATATGCTTTCAGTTTAGCTTATAGATCCCCTTCCAAACCACTGTGGGAAAATCATGAGATATTAGTTTTCTTTCAAACAATATTCATGATATCACAGCAGAAGGTTTTTTCACATGGTAAAATCACCTTAGAACCCACCACAATTCCTAAAACGAGTATGGTACCATCAACAAATGATTTATTTTAAATGACAATACTTTGACATGAAACCATTGAGGGATTTGAATGTTTTTTTTGTGTGTATGTCTATAAATAATGAAAATAGCTAACTGTAAATACATATTTTTATGGTTCTTTTGTAAAAAAAATAATAAATATAAACATGAAAATCTGAAAAAACTAAAGAAAAAAAAATAGGCAAACATTGACTGGTTTCACAAGGAAAATTGGAGTTTTGGAAGTTTAAAAAATTCCTGTAAAATCAGCTGAACTACGAATTCCGATTTACTCACCTGTTATCATGAGATACGTCAGTGCTGCATCTTTGAGCCCAGGACGGACCCTGAAAAGTAAATGTAACCATACTTACAGTAACTTGAATTTCCTTCTATAGACTATCATTGACATGTTTTACTTGGAAATTCCTCTAAAACCAGCCGAACTACGAATTCCGATTTGCTCACCTGTTATCAAGAGAGACCTCAGTGCTACATCTTTCAGCCCACTACTGATCCTGAAAAGTAATTCTAATCGTAGTTACAGTAACTTGAATTTCCTTCCATAGGCTAACATTGACATGTTTTACTTGGAAATTCTTCTAAGTGTGGAGTTTTGGAAGTTTAAAAAAATTCCTGTAAAATCAGCCGAACTACTTATTCCGATTTACTTACCTGTTATCAGGAGAGACCTCATTGCTGCATCTTTTAGCCCTTCACAGAGAAATGAAGGTTGTCACCGAATGGATGAAGGTCAGCAGGCTGAAGCTGAATTGAGCCTGTGAGGCCTTCTCCCCCCTGGAGGTTACAATCAGATTTTCTAAGCATGGACAAACACTGTTTAGCTTTCACAGATGACCATATAGCATCCATCTTGTCTGGCCCTTCCCTACTACCTAATGCACCTCTTAGTGGACCATCATCAGCACGTGATGAATGGGAAAAATTATCTAACACCAGAAAACGACAAATCAAAATAGCGCTCCATGGAGCCTTAATGAACCTAAGAGCAGGAGCAGCCCCAGCCAGCCTTCTAGTGCGCATTGAGCCCAAGATCTTCTTAGAAGACAAAAAATTCAGGGTGGATTGGAGCTACATCGCCAACAAGTGCACTAGGGACTGGTTAGTCCTCATTATCAACACAGCTAAAAGGTTAAGTGAAGAACTTTTAAAAGAAATCCTAGATATTGAGGAGGCGATTAAAGCAGATACAACAATTACACACACGAAAGAACAACTGAGTAAGATTCAAAACGATCTAGGAGAATACCAGACCTATATGGTCAATCAAAAAATTAAGGGCCTTAAACAGAATTTGGATAGGTTTAGCCACAAATGGGCTTTTCCCTATATACAAGATAGTTACTATCAACAAAGCCAAGACCAGGCAGCTCAACCTCAGGGTCAGTGAGGGGGGCGGCGACAGGGGAAGAGAACCCCTAACAATTGGTCTTTTGAAAACACGAGCAGTGAGGAAGAAGAGACTAATGTCCAATCTAACACTTCCAACCAGCGGGTTGGATTTAATACTAACGACAGGACCAACGAAGATCTAGGGGCCCTATTTAGTTTTTTTTTTAGGTCAGCAGTCTCTGTACCCTCCGAATCAGATAGGGGCCAGCCACAGAGGCAGAGGCCGAGGGCGTGCTCGGCAGAATCCCAACACAGCATGGCAGGGGTTCTCAACCAGGATAACATGCAGTTGAGGCCAAACTCTCCTACAGCTATAATTGATAAAACCATAGTGGTTAACCTGTGCCAGCACCAATTGAACAAGGACGAATTACGAGTCATTAATAAGGGCCTGGGATATGTTCACACACCGAAACATGATGGTTTTCAGTTAAGAGGAGAGATATTTAGTTTGATGAGAAAAATAAAATTAAAGAAGTTCTTCCATGGAAAAGAACTAGATAACCAATCTATGTTCTCCACTAATTTGAGATGTCCTTCCACCTTCTGCCCCCCCAATAATGCAGTTGGTCCGGAGGTACAAGTATTCGAACAAAAAGTGTTGCAGGATATCACGAATATGGAGCAAAACATCAACAGACTCTAAAAAGAGAGAGTTTTCACAAGCAAACCCAGAAAGGACAGGGAAATATCGCAATCAAACAAAGAAATTCCTTTCTGTGTGTTCCAACTCATATACTTAGTCACATTACTTTTCAAAAACCATTTGTTTAGACCAATTTCAAACTATACAAAGCCCTGTACAGACATTATAATCACAACATAATCATGTATGTATCTTAATGCTTTTTATTAAAAGAAATTCAGGAATAGATGCATATTTGTTAAATGTCCATTAAAATCAATTACACATATTCTTCACAATAAAAACACATTTTCTGAATTTCATAGTAAATCAGTACATATCTCACAATACATCATTTCAATAAAATATTTTTTATATAAACATAAAAAGATCCGTATGTCAACGTGTTTCGGTGCTTTGTTTTTATAGAACACCTTACTCAGGACGATATGGTTTAAAAACATCAAATCTTCTTTTTATTATTAATTTCAATCTTTTGGGTACCAGATAAGTATCCCTGAGGTCACAGTAAATGGTGAACCTCCACTTCAACTCTGTATTTCATCAGAGAATTTTGTTGCATGGTGTGCCGCGCTTAGTTTTAAACTATATTTGTCTTTCAATCCTTGGCTTTTATTAATGCTCGGTCTTGGTTGCACGAGGGTATTTTTTCTCTCCTCTGTCATATTTCAAGATCACTTCCTCTTTATGCTTTGAGGGGATAGTCAGCGCCACTTGAAAAAATAGCAGCGGTTCGCCTTCCCGTTCTCCCTGGTATCCCGAGTGATACCAGGGAGACCGGGAAGGCGAACCACTGCTATTTTTTCAACAGGCGCTGACTATCTCCTCAAAGCATAAAGAGGAAGTGACCTTGAAATATGACAGAGAGAAAAAATACCCTGGTTTTTTGAAAAGTAATGTGAGTATATGAGTTGGAACACACAGAAAGGAATTTCTCTGTTTGTTTGATTGCAAAACATCAACAGGACATCCCACACTAACATGAGCAAAAAAGATAGGGAAGCCTTGAGAACCTTGGAGAAAAACCCGGCCATCACCATCAAACCGGCCGATAAGGGTCGGGCGGTGGTGGTGATGGACATGACAAACTATGAAATGGAAGTGGAGAGATTGTTGGGGGATCGCCACAACTATAGACCTTTAACCAGGGACCCCACCAAGGAATTTCAAGAGACCATCATTAAGTTAGTTACACAAGCTAAAGAAAAGAAATGGGTAACATATAAAGTAGCTGAGTTCCTGGGTAATCTGAAACCTAGGATGCCGGCATTCTATATAGTGCCCAAAATTCATAAGATCCATTGTCCCCCACCAGGGCGCCCAATTGTTTCAGGGATCCAATCACTGTTAGAGCCACTGTCACAATTCTCTGACTTTTTCCTGAGAGAATGTGTAGTTACACAACCATCATATCTACAAGATACCACTGATGTATTAAGAATTTTGGAGGACATCACCTACGACCAACGTGACCATCTGTTGGTCACTATAGACATAGAATCTCTCTACACCAGTATCCCCCAGGAAGCAACGCTGGTGGCAGCGGCGCGCGCCCTAGGGGACTGTGAGTGGTTCTATGATACGCCAAAAACTTTTGTGTTACAATGCATAGAGATTGCTTTAACCAACAACTTTTTTGCATTCAAGGACCAGATGTACCTACAAGTCTCTGGTACCTCGATGGGGGCAACTTTTGCCCCAAGCTTGGCATGCATTTATGTCGGCCAATTCGAGGCGCACTACATCAACCATGATTCAAATATCTTCCAGAGGAACATTGTCCTCTGGAAGAGATATATTGATGACGTGCTATGTGTGTGGCGAGGTCCTGAAGAAAGATTACATTCCTCACATGGCTTAACAATCTTGACCCATGTCTGATATTTACATGGACTGTTA
Organism: Lissotriton vulgaris; assembly: GCF_964263255.1. NCBI lineage: Eukaryota > Metazoa > Chordata > Amphibia > Caudata > Salamandridae > Lissotriton > Lissotriton vulgaris. Next base: position 383,795,648 of record NC_141685.1, read on the forward strand.
GCAGATCCACGGTTACATATCTGGACCTGGATATTCATGTGGAGGACAATAAACTGTTGACAAGCGTTCACCAGAAACCCACAGATAAAACTCTCTACTGCATTGCAGATCATATCATCCACGAGCGCTCCGTGATAACCTGCCGGTGGGGCAGTTCTTGAGGTACTGTCGTAACTGCTCATCAATGCAGGTATTCAATGAACAGGCACAGGATTTGGCAACCAAATTGGGTGAACGTGATTACCCAAGGAAAATATTCAAACGAGCACAGAAACATGCATTCAACACTCCACGTACAGCCCTCCTGGAGCGCACTGTTATGAAGAGTGAGGAGTGTATTCCAGTAGTCACTACCTTTGGACCTATGTCGACTAAAATACGACAGGTGGTCAGACGTCACTGGCACCTTCTTAGCACTAAAAACATGCAGATGCCCCCACCCAGATTTGCTTTTAAACCATCAGCAAACTTGAGAGACCGCCTGGTCCACACTCGACCTAGACAGGGAAATCATGAGACCAACCTACCACAAGTACACTATCCTTGTGGGGGGTGTTCTGTGTGTGAACTAACTACAGCTACCAAAAGCGTGACCTTGGCAGGGAATAAAATCTGGCACCTGAAGAAATACAGCAATTGTAATACTATGAATGCTATATACAGGCTTACCTGTCCATGTGACCTCCATTATATAGGTCTGACGTCAGAATACAGGAACGTTTGAGTACCTTACGTACAGGTAAACTGACCACAAAACTGGTACAACACTTCTAAGAGTCCAAACACACTCCGAGAGATATCCAGTGGGTAGTACTGGAGAAGGTGCAGGGAGACCAATTTAACATGGAGAGGAGACTCAGCACGAGAGAAGCCCGCAGGATCTATCAGGAAGGAGTGGATTTGCTGGGCCTTAATGATTTAATTGATTGGGAAAAGGTCAACACCTAAATCTCAAACATCATTATGTGGGAGTCAGTACCCAGGGCGAAGAAGATGAAAATCGCCTATATAGAATAATTTTCTGATCCAAGTGTAGACACGAGTAGACCTACAGACATGTTGAGACCTTTCCATATTCTTTTGACATATTGAAATACATTGTATAGTATTGGCATTAGACTTAGAGCACAGGTACTATACATGAACAGCCAAAGTATGAAATCTGGTCTAAATTAAATATGATCCAGCTAGCATTTAAGGGGGCTAGATAGCCCCCAGATACAAATGATAGCATCCTGATCTATAAAGAACTAGCTGACACAGACAGGAGCAGTTGTTGTTCGCCATATTGCAGTATAATAAAGTTGTGCAGGTTCAAAATCAGGGTAAGAGTAGCTGCATTCAACACGATAATGGCACATTGATACCCTTAGTAAAATCAAGGGATAGAATACTAGGCGAGTCTTTAAATTGATTCTAGAGTACCCGCATATAAATAATGAGCAAAATATTGTGATTTTAGACACTCCTACACATTTGGTTTTTAGGAGTCTGTGTGTATATAGTGCACATATAAGCTGTTATTTACAATAATGAGGGCTATAACGATGACATACATGGCTTACAACACTTTTATACACGGATACTTGCACCTTGTTTACTACTGTGGAGTATGGTATGATATGCATTCCAAGATGGCGGATGTATTTCTCTGTACTCCACGTTACCGGCACCCGCGATCACTTGATTACGTGATGATGCGAGTATTCCAATCAGCCTATAGAATAGTGGGCAGAACGGGAACCCAAATGGTGTAGAGACAACGCTCCACGCCACACAAGGGCCTGGTAAGTGTATTAAAGCGTGTGCAGCAGTAGCGACAGCGTAGAAATACCAACTGACCAGTACTTGATTAGCACCCCAGCAAAGTATGTCAGAGAGAACCTGTTGTACCTACGTTAATATATGAGCGTTAGGAGACATATGCATAAACCTGACCCTAAGAGCATGAGATAACGGAGTGTTGAAGTAAAGCGACACTCCACACTGGAATAATACCTCTTTCAGAGATTAAAACTTACTATGCCCAATATATATTGTTACAGGCTGACGACAGCAGTACGAGGAAACAAACTGAGAAAGTGACTTATTGCACACATATCAACATACAGGTATAGGTATGCCTGTCAAGTGCCTAACCATGGTAAATAGCTTGTGGCATTCCAGTGGGGGAGCTCCATTGATTTTATTTACCCAAGACAAACAGTGGTGTTAGACCTGACATCATTGGCTTGAGTCTCTCCTCCATTTTTTTCTGTTTGCCTCCTCTGTTTTCGATGTTTTTGCTGGTATACTGCTTTGGGCACTGTGCCACTGCTGATCAGTGCCACAGTGCCGGTGCTCCCTATGTAAAATTGCGGTATTGATTGAATTCCATGTTTGGCTTATTTGGTTTACTGTCAGTCCCTAGTCTAGTGCACCAGGAGCCAGGAGTGCCAGGGCTTGTAAATACAAATGCTGCTTGTGGGCTTGCAGCACATGTTGTGCCACCCTCAAGAGCGGCCTAGTAAAAGTATGTCTGAAGGTCTGCAATTGCTAGACCTACGTGCCGTCTAGTGCTGCCACGCTGACTGCGTAAGCACACCTACTTGCCAGTCCCCAAACCTTCCCTTAACTTCATGTTAGTCACCCCTATGGTAGGCCCACGGGCAGGGTGCATTGTAAGTATAAGGTAGGACAGGCCTGACCAAGTTGGCCTGTCCTAATAGTGAATTACAGCCATATTCGTTTTTCACTATTGCGAGGTAACCTGCTCTCCAGTAGTTAGAATGGGCTGCCAGGATTATTAATGCTATAATCCTAGCTGGCTCGGGGAGCATGGTGCAATGTCGAGTTTGGTATCCCTGAACTCGGGGTTTAATTACGCATCCGTTTGTGTGGATGGTTTTTGGACTCTGGGTTTGAAAATAGCACTTTTAGAAAGTGGCTATTTTCTTGTCTAACTATTTCTGGTTTCTGCTGGTTTGGTGTATGTGTGACAGGAGCTGGGTGGCTCCAGAGGTCTGGATAAGTCAGTGTGGGATGAGTGGGACATTTGCATTGAGAGTAGGGGGAGAGTAGTTCCTGATAGCCTGCCCTGCCTGATACAATGCTGGCTCCACCTCCTGCCAGGCGACTGATGGCTCTGCGCCTGCCCTGGACGATCCTGGCCCCACCTCCTACCAGGAGGCCGATAGCTCTGCTCCTGCCAGTGACAATGCTGGCTCCACCTCCTGCTGGGCGTCAAGGACCCAGCCCTGCTCAGTGAATAGGCCAGGTGCCTCTGCCTGGCTACACCCACAACAGACCCAGGATGTTGGGAAATTCCCCTGCATGGACAAAGGGATCAAAGCCAAAAAGGGGTATAAGAGAAGGACCCCTGAATCAAGAATTTAGATCACTTCTGACAAGGAAACCTGAACCAAGGACAAGAAGCCTGCTGATCCAAGGACTTGCCTACCCCTTCTGCCAGTGTGCTGTTTGTTGGGGGAATCCTGCAGTGCTTCTTTATTTTTGCCAAGGAACCAGGAGAGAGGAACTGAGTGTGTACTCTCAAGCTTTTCTAAAGAAAATCTCCAAGGGCTGGAAGAGTGCCAGCCTCCTGTTGAAGTCACAGGGCTAAAGGACTTCATCTGCTAAAAGTGCTTGTTGCTGGAACTTGAGAATCCAGCACCTCTGAAAGAAACCAGCAATCTCGATGCCGACGGACGTCGCCGAATCCAGCTCGACATCGTGAGTAACGGCTCCAGTGTCCCGCTTCCTCGGCGCCGGCCGCAGGGCCCGATCGACGCCAGCAGCAATGCCAGTGAGTAGTGAGTTCAGCTCCAGCTCCAAGTGACCTTGTGTCTGCACCGCTGCTGAACGCATCGACTTGGAGACCTGCTGCTGGGCGTCTGAGGACCCAGCCCTGCTCAGTGAATAGGCCAGGTGCCTCTGCCTGGCTACACCCACAACAGACCCAGGATGTTGGGAAATTCCCCTGCATGGACAAAGGGATCAAAGCCAAAAAGGGGTATAAGGGAAGGACCCCTGAACCAAGAATTTATATCACTTCTGACAAGGAAACCTGAACCAAGGACAAGAAGCCTGCTGATCCAAGGACTTGCCTACCCCTTCTGCCAGTGTGCTGTTTGTTGGGGGAATCCTGCAGTGCTTCTTTATTTTTGCCAAGGAACCAGGAGAGAGGAACTGAGTGTGTACTCTCAACCTTTGCTAAAGAAAATCTCCAAGGGCTGGAAGAGTGCCAGCCTCCTGTTGAAGTCACAGGGCTAAAGGACTTCATCTGCTAAAAGTGCTTGTTGCTGGAACTTGAGAATCCAGCACCTCTGAAAGAAACCCGCAATCTCGACGCCGACGGACGTCGCCGAATCCAGCTCGACATCGTGAGTAACGGCTCCAGTGTCCCGCTTCCTCGACGCCGGCCTACGGGCCCGATCGACGCCAGCAGCAACGCCAGTGAGTAGTGAGTTCGGCTCCAGCTCCAAGTGACCTTGTGTCTGTACCGCTGCTGAACGCATCGACTTCGAGCCCTCTCGCAACATCATCATCGACATCGACGACGACGCCGTATCCTGCTTCGCCTCGTGAGCGCTGCTCCCGCTTGACATCTGTTGACGCCGCTGCAGGTCGCCCAGACTCCGAGGCCGGATCGACGCCGAAGACGCGACGCCAGACATCTTAACGCCGCTGATCATCGTGTGCTTCGCTTTTCCAAGGTACTGTGTTGTGGGGGTCTGTACGACTCCGGGCTTGACGTAGCGCTCCTCGCGGTCAACGCCGAACCCTTTGGATTAACTTTGCCTCGACGTCGTGTGACTCCCGTGTGGGTTACATTGTTGCCAAGAACTGTGTTTTAAAGAAGAAGAGTTGCTTTTGATACTAAAGACTTTGTGCTAAGAAGAAACTACACTTGAACTATTATTTTTCCTTCCAAGAGTATTCATTAAGATTGTGGTATATTTTTGTCGTTATTTGGTCTTGTGCTAAACCTTATATAAAAATCCTTATTTTTATAATACTACTGTGTCGTGTCCATTTGTAGTGTATTCACTTTATTACTGTATGTGGTCATAAATGCTTAACGCATTGCCTATGAGATAAGCCTGTCTGCTTTGCCAAGCTACCAAGGGGGTGAGCAGGGGTTATCTAAGTGTGTGATCCCCTTGCCCTGACTAGAAAAGGTGTGTCCCTATTTGTCAGAAGTGCATACCTCTGCCAACTAGAGACAGCCGGTTCTAACATTGGTGGGGCAGTGGTGAGGATTTGAACTTTGCATTTATGACCCATGTGCAGTGATTAGTGTGCGCTACATAGTGAAAGCAGACCATAGCGCAGCTACAATCTAATTTGGAAGGATTCTATTTTTGTTCTCCGCTTTTCTGAAGCTTGATTTTTTTAACACTGCCAGTTTTGACCATGAGTGACGCCGGAGTCACTGCCCCTGTTGTTGTTGTGGAGGAATTTGATTGAGCAAAGATAAACGACTACAAGTTACATGAGCTGAAGTCCTTTTGCAAGAAGTTTAAAGTCCCTACCACAGGCCTCAAAAATAAGCCAGAATATCTCAAAACATTGGAAGCCTGGTTAGAGGCCAGAAATCCCACTGATCAGGTGGTGGTACCGCCAGTTGAAGGGGATAAGGAGGTGCCAGTGAATGGGCCTGTGTCCTCTCCCGGTAGCAGTGTATCCTCCAAAGGTCTTTCCCCTGAAGAAAGAGAAGAAAGGGAGAAGGAGCGTGCATACAACATGGAAATGGCAAAACTAAAGATAAATAGGCAGTTGGAGTTAGAAAATGCAAGAGGTAGGAGAGAAGCTGATTTGGAGATCAAAAGGTTGGAGTTTGAAAGAGAAAAGTTAGCTTTGGAGCGTGATACCAGGTTGAGGGAGTTGGAGCTCAAAGTTAAAGAGTTAGACTTGAATCCCTCTAGTGGCAGCTGTCAGAAGCAGTACCTGAATTGTCCAGATTTCCGTGGGAGCGAGTGGCCAAGTCTTCTACGATGCTAATTTCCAAATTCCCAAACACCCCTGCACCCGGATTGCTCCAAGCCCAGGAATGGAAGGGAAAGGGGAAGTGGATAACAAACAACAAAGAGAGGCTTCCACACTGGTGTCTTCGTCACTACCTCTGGGATGAGTAGCTGGGGAACACCTGCAACAGTTAACAGAACATTACTAACGTTCTAACCCTTTTGGGAAAACCACTCTCACTCACTCACTCTCTTCTCTCATACCTGTTTGGTGTGTGGAAATTGCCGCTCTCTTTCTGAGTCCAATAATGTTCATATGGAAGGTTGAGGACTCTTAGTTGCTTGTGTTGTGTGCCGGAAAGTAGTGATGTGAAGAATAGAGGTGGTAGACAACAGTATTACCATATGCATATAATATATACTCTCATTTACTTGTTGAATCACGGGAGCAAACTGAAACTCTCAAAAGTCTTTACAGAAGCTCTGAATGTGTCATCGACATTTACAGTTCTTATCGGAAACCAGGCTTCGCTTTAGACAAGGAAAACTCTGACGCTGAAGAAAACCAAATGGCACAGGACAAGGATAGCGCCACCAAGGTCTTAGAGAATTGAATATTCTTACCGCGTAATTCTGAGGAAATGCGGAAGAATTACTTGCCCACTGGGATGGTACTCTGGAATAGACCGCTGACAAGGACAAAGTCTGCACCGCCGAACACTGGCACGCGGCGACTCGGCTTTTGCTCCGGAATGCAGGAATCCAACAGGAATGGAACGAAAACACGCTCCCAAAGTTCCGAAATAAAGTCTCTGTGGATACTGACTGGGAAAAGGGCAAAACTTGGACAATACGCGGTGATTTGACGGGAGCCAAAATCAGGGCGTCGAACTGCTTGAATAGAACAGTTGAAGTGCGCCACATAGAACGCGCGAGATAAGGAAATGGCGGACTGATAGGAAAGACTAGAATGCTAACCTTATCAAATGGTGGCACAATCTAGAGGCGTACTAAGCCTCAATCTGACAGTGGTCATGGACTAATTTCTGAATGGAGCCCCAGAGTGGAAATGGTTGCCAAGCAGGAAATCTTCTCTTAGCCGCAGGGACAGACAGAGGTCTCTTAATGGAGCCCGGCATGGTCCTGACAGCAGCATCCCATCTGTGCCTGCAGAAAGTAGGTTTTATTTTCCCAAAGATGTGATAAAAGATTATCATAAGAATGAAGATATTGGCCAATGGTTTAAAGCATATGAGTTAGCAATGTTGGCCCACCGGGTCCCTGAGAAGGATTGGGGAGCGGAGTTGTGGGGTCGCTTTGTGAATGAGGGGAGAGACACCCTGTTAGACATGCCTGTTGAGGATAGAATGTCTTATGCTCATATGAAAGATGCTTTAATGTTGAGGTATGGCCTAACCCCAGAAAAGTAAAGACAAGCTTTTAGAGAATGTAAGAAATTGCCTGGTATGACGTGGGTTGAATATGTGTCATTTTTTTGCAGAGCCATGGATGGTTGGGTAAAGGGCAGCAAAGTGGAAAGTTATGAAGCTCTTTATGATTTGTTTGCTTGGGAGCATTTGTCTAATAACTGTTTTCCAGAGCTGCGCCAGCACCTTATTGATAGCAAGATATCTAACCCTAGAAAACTTGCTGAGGAGGCGGACTGCTGGGTCAGTACCAGGGTCCACAAGGGTCCAGTGGGAGACTCAACCAAAGGTGGGCAGGGTCCCCAGCAGAAGAGTGGGGGGGACAAGGGTAAACAAAAGGAGTCCCAGAAAGGTCCCCAAAGTAATCCTCAAGGGAACCAAGGGAAAGGTTCCCAGCATCCCCCTGTGAAGAAGCCAGGGGCCCGACAGTTAAACCTGTTCATAGGGGCCCAATGACCTGCTATGTTTGTAAGCAGGTGGGACATCGTTTTTATGATCCCCAGTGTCCCATGAGGGACTCTAGTGCACCACCACGTGCACCCCCTGGTCAGTTGGTGAGTGTAGCCCTGGGAGGGGAGGAGATGGTTGCCCCTGGTGGGAGGGGTCCCGCAGAGATGTCCCTGGTCTCGCTAGGAGACATGGAAATGGTCCCTCCACCCCCTCTGCCTAGTAACACTAATAAATATAGGCAGTGGGTGACCATTAATGGCCATAGAGTGGAAGCTCTCAGAGACACCGGAGCGAGTGTGACAGCTGTCAAGTGTCACTTGGTGTCCAGAGAGCAGGTGGTTCCCCACGCATTCTACCCCGTGATAGCTGCTGACAACTCCCAGAAAGAGTGTGAGGTAGCTCAAGTTTACTTTGAATGGGGGGGAGTTTCAGGTACTCTTCAGGTTGCTGTGAGGCCCACCATGCCTGTTGATTGTCTCCTGGGAAATGATTTGGAAGACTCCCCTTGGGCTGAGGTGGAGAGGGAGACACATTTGAAAATGTTGGGTGCGCCAGAGTGGGTGTGTGCAACCACTCAATCCATGACAGCAAGTAAGGGTGTTGATGGGGTCCCGGAGCCTGAAAGTATGGCCCAGGACCCAGCTGTGAAGAGAAGAGGCAGGAGGTGTGGGAAACCAGCCTCCATAGTTCCCGTGGTCCAGGAGGAGGTAGACCCTGAGGGGGATGCCCTGGAGCCCACAGGGGAACAAGTGGCCGAACTGGGAGACCTGCCCGAGCTGACCCACTGGCAGCAGGATGGTGGTCCCTCCAGGGAAGAATATATTGCAGAACAGAAAGTGTGCCCTTCTCTTGTGGGTATGAGGCAGCAGGCCTCAGCCCAAACCTCAGGTGATCAGTCAGGGTCACATTTTATTTACTGGGAGAACGACCTCCTGTATAGCGAGCCTAAGGCTGCTGAGCCTGGGTCAGCCTGTGTGCTGATGGTACCCCAGCGCTTCAGAGCCTTCCTACTGGGTTTGGCTCATGACGATCCTTTAGCTGGACATCTGGGGCAGGACAAGACCTATGACAGGCTTGTCACCCATTTTTATTGGCCTCAGATGAGAAGGGATGTAGACATCCATTGTAAAACCTGTCACACTTGCCAGGCAAGTGGGAAAAGCGGAAGGAAGCAGAAGGCTCCCCTCCAACCTTTTCCAGTGGTCAGTACCCCCTTTGACCGGGTGGGGATTGACATTGTTGGGCCCCGGGACCCCAAGACAGCCCTGGGCAACAGGTTTATCCTTGTCTTGGTGGATCATACCACACGGTACCCGGAAGACATCCCTCTCCGAACAGTGACGGCCCCCGTGGTGGGACGGGCACTGATGGGTGTTTTCTCCCGCATGGGGTTCCCCAGAGAGGTGGTGTCAGACCGGGGCACCAACTTCATTTCCAACTATATGAAGTCTCTGTGGAAGGAGTGTGGGGTAACCTACAAGTTCACCACTCCTTACCACGCTCAAGGTAATGGGCTGGTTGAGAGATTCAACCGGACCCTTAAAGGCATGATCATGGGTCTTGAAGAACCAATGAGGCGGAAATGGGACGTCCTCTTGCCATGCCTGCTGTTTGCTTACAGTGAGGTGCCACAGAAGTCTCTAGGGTTCAGCCCCTTTGAGCTTTTGTATGGTCACCCGGTAAGAGGACCTTTGAGTCTGGTCAAAGAAGGCTGGGAGAAATCTCCCAGGAAACCTCCCCAGGATGTATACAGTTACATGCTGGCCTTTAGGAACCAGACTCGGCGCTTCAGAGATCTTGCTCAGGCAAATCTGGAGGCCAGCCAGGAAGAGATGAAGCGGTGGTACTACCGGAATGCCACTCTGGTCGAACTTCAGCCTGGTCAAGAAGTTTGGGTCATGTCCCCTGTGGAACCTTGTGCGCTCAAGGACAGGTGGACTGGACCGTTTAAGGTTGTGGAGAAGAAGAGCGATGTCACCTACTTGGTGGACTTGAAATCTCCTAGGAACCCCTTGAGGGTCCTGCATGTCAACCGTTTGAAGCCCCACTTAGAAAGGTCCGAAGTGGCCATCCTCCTAGCTACAGATGCTGGAATGGAGGAGGAGAGCGAGCCTCTTCCTGACCTCCTGTATGCAAAAGAGCAAGATGGGTCAGTGGATAGTCTTGTCCTCTCTGACACACTGACCCTTGAGCAGCAGCAAGATTGTCGCCACCTGTTGGGGCAATTTTCTGATTTGTTCTCCTCGATTCCTAGTGTCACTCATTGGTGTGTCCATGATGTGGACACCAGGGACAGCACTCCTGTGAAGCACAAGGCTTACAGTGTGACTGACAAGGTCAGAGCATACATTAAGGAGGAGGTCTCCAAAATGTTTGCCTTAGAGGTGGTTGAGTCCTCTAGCAGTCCTTGGGCCAGCCCAGTGGTCTTGGTCCCGAAGGCTGCAGCGCCTGGTACTTCACCAGAACTTCGGTTCTGTGTGGATTATGAGGACTCAATTCAGTCACCAAGACTGACGCGCACTCCATCCCCACAGCTGATGAGCTCATAAATCGGTTGGGGGCTGCCCGATACCTTAGTACGTTTGATCTAACGTCTGGGTACTGGCAGATCGCCTTAACTGATGGGGCAAAGGAGAGGTCAGCATTCTCCACACCAGATGGGCTCTACCAGTTCCGGGTGATGCCCTTTGGGATGAAGAATGCCCCTGCCACCTTCCAGAGGTTGGTCAACCAGGTCTTGGCTGGACTGGAGGATTTCAGTGCCGCCTACCTGGACAACATTGCAGTGTTCAGCGCCAGCTGGGAGGAACACTTGCGCCACCTCCAGGAAGTGTTGTTGGCCCTGCGCAGAGCAGGCCTCACAATCAAAGCCAGTAAGTGACAGATTGAGCAGGGTTCTGTGGTGTACTTGGGGCACCAAGTAGGGAGCGGCAAGGTGGCCCCCCTGCAACCCAAGATTGATACCATCCTGGCTTGGGCACCGCCCAAAACCCAAACTCAGGTGAGAGCCTTCTTAGGTCTCACAGGTTACTACAGGAGGTTTGTCAAGGATTATGGTAACATTGTGCAACCCTTGACTTTGCTGACTTCCAGGAAGCAGCCACGAAATGTGATCTGGACTGACGCCTGTCAAACGGCCTTTGACACCCTGAAAACTGCAATGTGCACAGCACCTATACTCCAGGCACCCGACTTTTCTAAAGAACTTGTTGTCCAGACGGATGCTTCAGAGCATGGCGTGGGGGCAGTTCTAGCTCAGGTGAATAAAGAGGGCCGAGACTTACCCATAGCCTTCATCAGTAGGAGGTTACTTCCCAGGGAACAGAGGTGGAATGCGATAGAGCGAGAAGCATTTGCTGTGGTCTGGGCACTGAAGAAGCTAAGACCCTACCTGTTTGGGACTCACTTCCGGGTTCAGACTGACCACAGGCCCCTCAGATGGTTGATGCAGATGAGGGGTGAGAACCCAAAACTGTTGAGGTGTTCCATTTCTCTACAGGGGATGGACTTTACGGTGGAACACCGCCCTGGTACAGATCACGCCAATGCTGATGGTCTGTCCAGATTTGTCCGCCTTAGTGATGAGGACTCCCTAGGTCAAGGGTAGTTCTCCCCACATTTCAGCTGGAGGGGACACGTGTTAGAGCTGACATCATTGGCTTGAGTCTCTCCTCCATTTTTTTTCTGTTTGCCTCCTCTGTTTTCGATGTTTTTGTTGGTATACTGCTTTGGGCATATGCCACTGCTGATCAGTGCCACAGTGCCAGTGCTCCCTATGTAGAATTGCTGTATTGATTGAATTCCATGTTTGGCTTATTTTGTTTACTGTCAGTCCCTAGTCTAGTGCACCAGGAGTGCCAGGGCTTGTAAATACAAATGCTGCTCGTGGGCTTGCAGACAGTTAAGGATTGTGGGGAGCACTCCTTAATACTTGATAGAATTTATTTCTGTTATCAAATGGTGCTGCGATTAATCAGGGTAGTCACTCCTGTATCTTATGATATGGTTATGATGGGTTTTTGGACCCACCTAATCGTGCACTGTTCACTTGGTGCTCCGCACCTTAGAATTGTAACATACTACTGACACTTATTATGCAGTTAATATTATTTTTATTATCATTGCTTTTTTATGTCAAGGTGTCCTTTTATCTGTTATTCACATTACTCATAACAAAAACATTAGTTGCAATTTCATTTGTGCAAACATTATTGTTTTTACATATTCACATTCTCAATTCTCTGGCAATTCAAAAATCATATTTTACACATGAGCCCAATGCATTTCGGCACCTTTGTAGTGCCTTCGTCAGGGGCGACTCTGTAAATGAAACATATGATATGTGTAAGAATCTCGTTTGAAAAAGTACATGGGGGTGTATTACTAAACTGTATTATTATCATACCTGATGTTAATAGTTGATATTATGTGTGCCCACTTCAATAACTCGTGCCCTGTATATATCGCTGAAAGAATAATAAAAAAGCCTGTTGTAATACTATATCAGACCTTGATGTTCCACTATGGTGCAATTCTAACAAGACATACCTGAGATCTATGCTCTGAGCTCTCTGAAACAAAAGAAGACACCCGTTTTAAACTTCCGCTAATACCATATGAAACGAGTGCCTACACAAAGGCTCTATCGATAAAACTAAAATGCCCTTACCTTATCTTCACCACTCTTTTGAGTCTGTTCGGTGAAAATAAAAATAAAGAATTGTTCAATGTTATATCGTTCGGGTGCTAAATAAGCCACAAGGTATTCCTGTCGGCTTCAAGAATAACATACCTGGATTGCCAAAACTTCATTCCGTCTCGAAAAAAACGCAGCCCTTTGTTCGCCGTGTTTACCCGATCAACCACTGATCGCCATTAAAACTCCGCGAACTCTGTGTGAATACGGAGTTGTAACAATAGAAGAAGGACTATACATTACTGCTAGGTCCTATATGCCTGTTTACTTGGACGCCATGTTAGTGATAGGAGATTTGCGAACGGCAACCTAGCATATAGCTGTGTTACCCGGAGTCATTCTACTATTAATGAAAACGCCGTATCCATTTGTATGTCAACTCTCACTGACCTGAAGGGATTTCTGATTTAGTTATCATTATGAATATATAATCGCCGTTTAGTTACTAGTGACATTCTAGTTGAGATCACCTGCTTATCATGTAGTATGACACCTAAATGTAAAATTATATTGTGCTACTGCTTGCCGCCCGAATGTGGCGATAACTATGTATCCTTGGTTTCTTTCTACGTGTAATCAAACTAGTTCCTGTTATACTCCTGGTTAATGAATAATACTGTATCCTAATGTGTTTACTAATGTGCTCGTATGTGAAAACCTTCTTAGTTACAACTTATACAAAATGACAAACTTTTGTATCAAAATTTGGTCTGCGAATACATGTATCCATGTGAGAATTACTCATGAACATTAAACATGATAAACGTTTGAAGTTTTAAGGTAATTCACATGAAACTACATCGCCTGATTTTTACAATTACTCATGAACATTAGACATGATGAACATTTGGAGTTTTGAGGTGATTCACATGAACTACATTGCCTGATTCTTAAATATATCCTAGAATGATTTCTCAAATCATAAACATTATGGCATATATTAACTGACAAATATGTTTAGCTAGTAACCCCCTACTTCAAGGATAATATTTAAAAATGTTTGTATTTTTTTGGAAGTTAATTACTGGCTCTGTGGATTGATGTGGCTGTGTTAAAACTCAATGTTATTCATAGATAGCAAGAGAGATCATATTTGTCATTGAGCCCTGTTGGAGCTAAAGTTTTGAAGTGTTTAATCCAAAATAGTTCTCGTTGCATGAGTCTTTGGTGATTGTCTATTCCTTCTTTTATCTGTACTTTTTCAATTATGAAAAAATCTCAATTGTGAGATAGTATGTTTTTGATCCCTCCAATGAAGCACCAGTGGTGAGGTTAAATTCAGATTGCGGATGCTGCTCTTATGTTCCGTTATGCGTATTTATACTTTTCGTTCAGTCTTGCCTATATACATCTTGCCACATGGGCACTTTATTGCGTATACCACATTGTTTGTGTTGCAGTCACTGGTGTGTTTCAACTGTATTAACTTTCCTGTAGTTGGATGAGTACACGTGCTTCATGTGATTACGTTGTTGCAGTTAGTACAATTTGAACACCGTGTGGTGCCCTTATATGTTGCTGGACTTGTAGAAAGTTGTTTATATTTAAGTCTTGCTCTCAAGTTTGGTCCTCTCGTGTACGCATGTATTGGAGGTTCTTTGAAGATGCCTTGGAAATCTGGTTCTACCGACAATAGTTCCCATCTTTTATTAATGATTTTTTTAATGTTTGTCGATAAAGATGTGTATTTTGTCACAAAAACCATCCTGTTGAGTGTTTTCTTTTGACTTGGCTTCAATAAATCTGCTCTATTCATTAATTGTATTTTGTGTAACTGATGTTCCAGTACTTCTCCTGGGGATCCTCTTTCTTTATATTTTTGAACCTGTTTTTCCAATGACATTTGGCATACTTGTTCATTTGAGCATATGCGTTTTATCCTGATGAATTGGGACACTGGTAAGTTGTTTATGAGGTTCTTGGGATGAAAACTCATGTAGTTAAGAGCGCTGTTTCGATCTGTTGATTTGGTGTACAACGCTGTTTCAAATCCATGCTGAGTCTTTGTTATTCTGATGACCAGAAAGTCTATAACCTCTTCACTGATCCTATGAGTAAATTGAATTCTAGTGTCTACTTGGTTCAAATTACTTATTAGGCGTTCAAGAGTGTCCTGTGTGTCATCCCAGATTAAAAACACGTCGTCAATAAATCGACCATACATTTTGACATGCACCCATTCTCTCAATGACATCAAGTTTTTGGCTTCATATTGAGCCATGAAGGTATTAGCGTATGCAGGGGCCCCTGCAAAGCCCATTGATGTACCATTCAGTTGTGCAAAATACTCATCCTTCCATACAAAGTAACTGTTATGGAGACAAAATTGTAATAATTGTAGCAAGAAAATCTTCTGGTTCATGGGTAAATTCTCCATTTGAAGCAATGCCCATTCGATGGATTCCAGTCCTGCATGGTGGGGTATAGAGGTGTAAAGTGCCACCACAACAATGGTGCACATAATCCAGTGTTGTTGAAATCCTGTCTCGATCCATTTTAATTTATTGAGAAAATCCGTTGTATCCCGTATGTAGGATCCCCATTGTTGAACAAATTGTTGTAAGTGATGGTCGATGTATCTGCCAAGTGGGTCAAAAATTGAAAGTCATCTCTGGCCTCACACGAACAGAGCCACATTCCAGCATAGTTCTCTGCCACTTCCTTTGCGACCAATTAGTGCAATGACATAGCAGAAGTCACTATCTGATATTCCTAGATTAACACTCCAAGTTCTTCAACAAGATAAAAACTCAGCAAACCTGGAAATCCCCGCTTGCTGTGTTTTGATTAGTAATGGAACTCTAATGAGCAACTGATAACTATCACTTCCGAGTGACATCTTTAATTGACGTCTTATGTCCAACAAACTTGCGTCAAACCCGGCACCTGTCAGGTATAAATATTACCAACGTTGCCTTAAGCAATGCGAGCTACTGTTGCTGATGCCAGCTGCCTGCAAGACCCCGTGTTGGTAAATCTAGCACTCTGTCGCTGCAGCCTGCTGTCCCTGTGGTGGTGAAGCTGCTGATACCATTATCGCTGCTAAAGCGCGAACTATGGTGCAGTACGCTTAGGAGCTGAACAGCCGTCCCTCTGTGAAAGACATCCAGCAGATTCCAGCTGCCCGCGGACGCTGTCCCCCCTCCTTCCTCGACGTGCTGAAGAGACCCGCTGCCTTTCTCGTGCAGAGAAATCCAGCTCCGGCGTTTCCGGTCTACCCTCGCAGGTGACTGGGATATCGAGAGTGACCCCTGAAGGAGATACCAATCCTCCATCATTCTATTCAGAGGTATGGTGTTGACTAAACCCTTAGACGAGAATTCTTGAAACAAACCTTGGCAAAACCAACTTAACTTAAAGCTACTTACTTACTCCCCTTCCACGTGTTAGGCTTAGGTCAGGCACACTGGGGTAGGCTTAGTTAGAAGCACCAGTTGAGTATGTTAACCTAATGTATATATGACTTTATATATGTTTTATTACTTTTAAACCATTGTATGGCTAAGAAACCATATCAATGCTTTTACAGTTCTATTTC
Source organism: Lissotriton vulgaris (assembly GCF_964263255.1). Taxonomy (NCBI): domain Eukaryota; kingdom Metazoa; phylum Chordata; class Amphibia; order Caudata; family Salamandridae; genus Lissotriton; species Lissotriton vulgaris. The sequence goes on from NC_141685.1 coordinate 383,811,704, forward strand.
GCAATACTTATCTTACTGTACGTACTTTTTATAATAACAAGTCTTGCAATTGTGGCAATACATTTCTCTTGTACGAGAAGAAAGACTGTTCAATAAATGTAAACCCTTTATTGACAAACGCCCGTCTCTCTATTCTCTACATCTCGTGAAAGTAAACTGCACTAGACGGACTGAGTGAAATACATGTCTATTGTTTCACACAACCCTAGAGATTGACTCTTGATCTGAGGAGCAAAGTTGTCATGTTGCACGGTTGTTGGAAAGCTGAATCCCTTCTTGTCTGTGCCAAGGAAGCTGATCACTTCCTATGCAGAGAAGAAAGTTTCCAGTGACCTCTGAGCTAGTTGGTAACACAACCCAATTAAGTTTAGCATAGTCAGTGGAGGCCTGGAATATCCGCACTTCCACGTCGATACTACTGTTTATGTTATTCCAATGCGCAGGGCCTAGTGGGAAACTCGGAACTACACTACACATCATCATCGACATCGACGACGACGCCGTATCCTGCTTCGCCTCGTGAGCGCTGCTCCTGCCTGACATCTGTCGACGCCGCTGCAGGTCGCCCAGACTCTGAGGCCGGATCGACGCCGAAGATGCGACGCCGGACATCTCGACGCCGCTGATCATCGTGTGCTTCGCTTTTCCAAGGTACTGTGTTGTGGGGGTCTGTACAACTCCGGGCTCGACGTAGCGCTCTTCGCGGTCGACTCCGAACCCTTTGGATTACCTTTGCCTCGACGTCGTGTGACTCCCGTGTGGGTTACATTGTTGCCAAGACCTGTGTTTTAAAGAAGAAGAGTTGCTTTTGATACTAAAGACTTCACTTGAACTATTATTTTTCCGTCCAAGAGTATTTATTAAGATTGTGGTATATTTTTGTCGTTATTTGGTATTGTGCTAAGCCTTATATAAAAATCCTTATTTTTATAATACTACTGTGTCGTGTCCATTTGTAGTGTATTCACTTTATTACTGTATGTGGTCACAAATGCTTAACGCACTGCCTCTGAGATAAGCCTGTCTGCTTTGCCAAGCTACCAAGGGGGTGAGCAGGGGTTATCTAAGTGTGTGATCCCCTTGCCCTGACTAGAAAAGGTGTGTCCCTATTTGTCAGAAGTGCATACCTTTGCCAACTAGAGACAGCCGGTTCTAACAAGTGCCTACTAACAGGGTTGTGTTGTTTTCCTTTTATGTTGTTCACAGGCATATATATATTAAATTTGGTGTAGGGTGGAGTGACAGACCCATGCCCTGAAGAAGTTGTCGTACGTTTTCTAGGGGCAACAAAACATGTCAGCTTTTTAATAGGGAGCAGACACACAGCACCGAATAAAGCATATTTGGCCAGTGTGATCTAGCTCGGTTTTATTACACAGGATTAATGTGCCATAGGGTTTGGCACACTCTTTCCTTACCTAGGTCTAGACCTGCGGTACACCAAGTGGGTTACACAGGCAGGAATTGACACCTTAGCACCATACACACGGTTTCTTTTTCTTTATGCACTATTACACTTTTTCTGTTTGGAGGGGTGGATGCTGATGATGAGAACCTAGGCAGCAGGCGAGTACCATCCTGCTTGCCTCTATTTTGTTACTCCCGTGAGGCTCCACCATTCCACTTTCACACTTTTTCTCCACTCTTCCTCTCTGTTTACTCCAAGTTACCCTTTTGGGGAGGGGAGGGTTGAATAGAGGAGGAATTATCTTGGTAAACAACACAACCAGTTTTTAAGAACCTCTTTTGGTAAAAAGGTGTTCCAAATCCAGTAAAGCAAGACGATAAATTGATAGCCGCAGCCCGCACCTACATAATGATAGTAGCAGGCCTGGATTAGGAGGATCATATTCACCGTAAGAACAGGTCCCGAGTTGTATATGAAGCTGAATTCAGACAAAACTGAGGTCCTTATCCTCGGCCCCACCCCGTCAGCCTGGGACGACCGATGGTGGCCAACATCTCTAGGAACAGCCCCAGAACCCACCGACCACGCAGGCAACCTGGGGATCATCCTCGACTCCGCCCTCGCCATGACCAAGCAAGTCAACGCCGTCGATGCATCCTGCTTCAACATCCTCTGTATGCTACGCAGGATCTTCAAATGGATCCCCTCCAACACAAGAAAAACCGTCACCCAGGCCCTTGTCAACAGCAGACTGGACTACGGGAACGCTCTCTACGCAGGAACAACAGCCAAGCTCCTGAGACTGCTGCAACGCATCCAGAACGCCTCAGCACATCTCATCCTCCACGTCCCCCGACAGAGCCACATCAGCCACCACCTGAGATGTCTACACTGGCTCCCCGTCAACAAGAGGATCACCTTCAAACTCCTCATCCACGCACACAAAGCCCTACACAATGTGCGACCAGCATACCTCAATGACCGACTCAGCTTCTACACACCCACCCGCAGCCTCCGCTCGTCCAACCTCGCCCTCACCACAATTCCTTGCATCTTGAAAACCACCGGCGGCGGCAGATCCTTCTCCCACTTCACCGCCAAGACCTGGAACTCCCTCCCTACCAACCTACGACAGACCCAGGACCTGCTGGCCTTCAGAAGACTCCTCAAAACCTGGCTCTTTGATTAGTAGCGCCCCCCCCCACCCCCAGCACCTTGAGACCCAGACGGGTGGTGGGTAGCGCGCTTTACAAATGTACTGATTGGTTGATTGATACTGATCCTGAAAAGTAAAGTTAACTGTAATATTTAATGTAATTAAAAAAAATCTAAAAATAAATAACTTTAAATAATGTAGTAAATCAGTTTAAAAAAATATAACAATTAATACATTAAAAAATTATCATTGAAATTCACTGAAAAAACCATAGGTTTCAGCCACGTTATACTTAAAAATTAGCATTTAAAAAACCTTAGAAATTCACTGAAAAAAACATAGGTTTCACGTGCGTTATAGTTATAAATTAGCATTCCAAAAAACCTTAGAAATTCACTGAAAAAACCATAGGTTTTACAAACGTTAGTGATGTCATGAGTGATGTCACTAACCATGTCATGGGTGATATATGTGACATCATCAGCAGTGCATTGCGGGCGCACGAGTTATAGTTATCTATAACGGGGGAATTTCAATGGTTTTGTATGGGTGAAATGTCCAACTAACTATACCATGTGTGAAACCTATGGTTTTTCAGTGAAATTCTAAGGTTTTTTAAATGCTAAAAATATATATATATATATATATATATATATATATATATATATATATATATATATATATATATATATATATAATATATATATATATATATATATATATATATATATATATATATATATATATATATATATTCCAACAACTTCCTCCACCAGGGGAAAAACGGGTCGCACAACCAGTTGGAGTTCAATTGCGCTATTGCCTTGTGTAACTAAAGCAATAAAAGGAGATTGCTGTAAACTCCAACTGGTTGTGCGACCCGTTTTTGAAGTTGTTGGAATATTAAGCGGCGTGGGTTCAGCCACAGGACAACGCACATGTACGAGCGCTGCAAAATCCCGAGTTGGGAACCAATGTGGAGGTGATATATATATATCCAAGATATTCGCCTCCAGCAGAAGAAGAAGAGACCACAGGCGGGGACGTTTGGAGGCATTTATTCGGAGCACAAAAACGGCAAATGCATTTCGGCATACACAACAGCCTTCTTCAGTGCCTTGAGGTGTTCACAGGATGCGCGACACATATATATATTCACTGAAAAAACAGGCCTTATATAGTTAGGAATTAGCATTTAAAAAACCATTGAAATTGCTCCTATATAGTTAGTTGTACTGACTATATTTCGCGCACCCTCAATCCACTGCTGATGATGTCACATATTACATCATTCATGACATGGTCTGTGACATCACTGATGACATCACTGATGACATCTCAAATAAATGACATCACTGATAACATCACTGATGAGATCTCATTTGACATCACTGATGACATCATACAGTTACTGTGTGTTTCTGTAAAGTTTAAGTATGTTTTACATATTGAAGAATGAATGGATGTATGAGTGTCTGAATGAAGGATTTAGTAGGTGCGTGACTGACTGTATGAGTGAGTGATTAAATGTGTCTTACTAAATGCATGGGTTCGTGACTAAACTGTCTGAATGTGTGCATCAGTATGTCTGTTGTTGTGTAAGCGCTGCATGTGTTGATCAGTAGCTATATGAGTGGCTATATGGGTTATTGATTGGTTGCCCAAGTATTTGAATGGGAGACTGAGTGTGTGTGTGGGTGGCTGGGAGGTGTGTGACTCTGTGCATAGATGTGTGAGCAGTTGATTCACTAAGTGTATGAGTTCAAGAGTGCATGCTGAAACAGCTATATGGGCGGTTGACTGTGTGCATGGGTGTGTTGGTGAGTAAATGGATATCTCAGTGCTACATGTCCAAGTAAGTACATATGTAAAAACAGTGCATGTGAGAGTTGGCATATATAAATGACTAAACATGAGAGCCAGTGAATGTGCGAGTGGCTGTATGGATCATTGTGTACTTGTATCAGTGATTGTATAATTGAGTAAGTATGTGTTAGTATATGTTTGAATAAGTAAGGTGTTGTGTGTATAACTGTATAGTTGAGGAAATGGAAGTGTGATTGATTCTTTGCATGACTGACTAAGTGTGTGAGTACCTCCATGGATGAGTGGCAATGTGTGAGTGTATGTATAGGTGTATGAGTGCATATGATAGTGTTGTATTGATGAGTGACTGTATGTATGTTATGTTATGTTATGTTATGTTATGTTATAACGCTCTTGTATAGCGCACGGCTACTCGAAAAGAGTGTCCCGGCACTTTCCACCTGCAACTCAGAATAAAAATAACACAACACAGCAAAAAGAATAAAAAAAGAACTGAAACAGAAACAGTAAGAACAGCCTAAAGATTAAAAAGCCAGGTCTTCAGGCTCTTCCTGAACTGGAGCAAATTGGCAGTGCTGCGCAGCGAAAGAGGTAGCGAGTTCCACAGCTGGGGAGCTTTGCAGCTGAAAGAGCGCCCTCCCGCGCGGGCCTTCCTCACCCGAGGGACCACCGCTTTATAAAGGGATTCCGAGCGCAAGGAGCGGACTGGTCGATAAAAGGCCAGTCTCCGCCGCAGGTATCCAGCCCCTGATCCAAACAGAGCTTTGTGCATCAAAGTCAGGGATTTGAACTGGTTCCGCTTCCGGATAGGCAGCCAGTGTAGCGCCTGTAGCAGCCCGGAGGCTCGGGCTCGTCTACGCAGGCCAAAAATAGCCCGGGCGGCAGAGTTCTGTACCACCTGTAGGCGCTGAACTAGGTAGTCAGGGAGGCCTAGAAAGAGGGCATTAGCATAGTCTAGCCTAGAGCAAACGAGAGCCTGCACAGTAATTCGCCTGTGCTCCTCAGACAGCAGGGGCAGGAATTTACGGAGCATTTTCAAAATTCCATAACAGGTGCCAGCCAGACCCAGAATATGTGTTCTCAGCGACAGCTGGTTGTCCAGCTTGACACCCAGATTTTTAGCCACCAAGGAAGACTGTGCAGGAGGGCTCATGTCGGACGGCCACCAGTGCTGCCACTCCGGATCGGCAACGCAACCGAAGAATAGAACCTCGGACTTGCTTGAGTTGGCCCTTAGACTGTTCCGTTGGAACCAGTCAAAGACCAATGCAAGACAGTCCCGAATTCTCCCTCCATCAAACTCCTGGTCTTTCCCGCATGTGAAGAGGAGTTGCGTGTCGTCGGCGTAGGAGACGATCTGGGCCCCATATGCTTCCACCAAGGCCGCCAAAGGGGACATAAAGATGTTAAACAACGTGGGGCTCAACACAGAACCCTGTGGAACCCCAACTCCCAGTGGCGGCATCTCGGCAGAGGTCTGGGAAACCCAAACCGTCTGGCGGCGGCCTTCAAGGAAAGATGTGAACCACCTGAGCGCCGTCCCCCTAAGGCCGATGTCATAAAGCCTCGCTAAGAGCGCCCTATGGGGGACGGTGTCGAAGGCCGCCGATAGGTCTAACATGACCAACATGGCCCTCCCGCCGACATCCAGAGTCTCCCTGATGATCTCAGTGACCTCTAGCAATGCCGTTTCCGTACTGAAATTAGGACGGAAACCGGATTGGGATGGGTGGAGCAGATTGTTAGCTTCCAGAAAGCTCGACAGGACACCGTGGACGTGTTTTTCCGTGATCTTCGCGAGGGCCGGAAGAAATGAAATCGGCCTATAATTGGCCAGAACCTCGGCGTCGAGACCCGGTTTCTTTAGGAGGGGGATCACCATCGCTCTTTTCCAAGAGCTAGGGACCCTCCCCTCCCTCAAAGAGGCGTTGAGGATGGGATTAACCAGCGGGTTCACCACTGCCGCCATCCCAGCCAAACATTTGGCGGGGCAGGGGTCAAGTGGCGAGCCAGATTTCAGATTGGCCAGCAGCTGCCTGGACACATCGCTGGAAACAGCAGGAAAATCAGACAACACCGCCGCCGGTGTGTGCGGAAGTCCGCAACCCGCCCCGGTGACGCCGCTTCCATCCTCCGGTCCTTCCACAAAGGAGGCCTGAATCGCCTTGATCTTATTAGTAAAGAAACCGGCAAGATCACATGCCCACGCATCCGAAGAAACTAAAGGGGGCGATTGGGAGCTAGGGGTCGTGAACTCCTTCACAATGGTGAAGATCTCCTTACAGGAGTTCGCAGATGCCTCGATCCTCCTAGCCAAATAGTCCCTCTTAGCTCCCAGGATGTCCCGATGGTAGGCCTTCACCGCCGCCTTATAGGCGAGTTTAGCCTCCCCATCATACAGAAGGCGCCAGGCCCTCTCGGCCACCTTGCATTGGCTGCGAGCCACACGAAGCGCCTCCGTAAACCACGGTGCAGATTGCCGTGCCGCCGTGGACCGGGGGGCTGCCTTGGGGGCCAGATCGTCCAGCCTATCAATGAGCCATAGCTGCAAAGCCTCAGTGTCGCTATCCAGATCACCCGAAAGATGGCATGGGTGATCCAGAAGCGCCTGTTCCAGCATATCAGGTGTCACTCTGTGCAGCGCTCTCGAGGCCGGTCTAGACAAGACAGAGGCGCTGTTATCCGGCCGCGCATTCTCCAGCACCGAAAATCTGATCAGCCTGTGATCGGTCCAGAGCACCGGCAGGGTGTCAACCTCCGTAAGAGGGACAGACGAAAACACCTGATCCAGGGTATGCCCCTTCTCATGAGTTGGCCCCGACACGAACGGTATAAGACCCAGCGGAGATGTAATATCCAACAGTTTGGCCGCATCCGGGTCGTCCGCTACGTCAAGGTGGTGTATGAGTGATTATATAGGTGAATGAGTGAATGTGTGTGTAGACCTAGGAATCAGTGAGTGCGTATGTAGCAACTGGTATTGGTGTGTCAATGGTTTCAAGAATGGTAGTCTGTATTTAACAGTGGGTGTATCAAAGGCTATATTAGAGCGTGAGGAGGTGCATCGTATTATCACATGAATGATATCATCAGTGATGTGATCAGTGATGTCAAATGAGATGTCATCAGTGATGTCATCAGTAAAGTAATTTGAGATGTCATCAGTGATGTCACTGACCATGTCATGAATGATGTAATATGTGACATCATCAGCAGTGGATTGTGGATGCGCAAAATATAGTTAGTACAACTAACTATATAGGAGCAATTTCAATGGTTTTTTACATGATAATTCCTAACTATATAAGGCCTGAAACCTATGGTTTTTGAGTGAATTTGCAAGGTTTTTTAAATGCTAATTCCTAACTAGGGGCCCGATTCACAGAATGAACTTAAGACTCAATCCTAAACTTACTACTGTTTTGGTATTCACATATTGCACTTACTACTTTTGGCATTCACAGAATGCACTTACTACTTTTGGTATTCACAGAATGAACTTACTCATTTCGGTATTCACAGAAGTTAGGACTCCTAACTTTAGGACTCCTAAATGCCTTCTGTGAATACCGAAAGTCCTAAAATTACGATTTTTCTCAATTTAGTAGTAGTAAAGGTAGGAGTCCTAACTTTACTACTACTAAATTTGCTGTTAATATATATATTATCGTGATCAAGGGAGCTTGACTCCCGAAACGCATTGATGAGATTGCTGAAACTATAATAAAAGAAGCCTGAGAATACGATATTTGAGAGTGCCTGGATGATTTCCATACGGGCGGATTTGGAATTGGAATCTTTTTTATATATATATATATATATGTATATAAGGGGAAAACAACTTGTTTCTAGAAAAGTTTTTTTGCCTTAGTGTGAGATTCGTCTCTCACTATATGTCCTATTGCTTTACTGGATCATAGGGCATACAGTTCTCCTGGCCTGGGAGTTGAGCCTACGCGTTTCGACCTTCTAAATCTTGACAGGAAAAGTTTTTTGGACAGGTCTTCATCAGGGCTCGCTGTTGGTGCTGTAGGACATCATGTTACACCCAATATAAATGGAGGCGGTTCTGCTTACTGGGGGTCGCGTAACTAGTTACGCGACCCCCAGCAAGCAGAACCGCCTCTATTTATATTGGTAAAGCAATAGGACATATAGTGAGAGACGAATCTCACACTAAGGCAAAAAAACTTTTCTAGAAACAAGTTGTTTTCCCTGGCCTTATACAGGACTATTAATGACTCCTTTGAGGGTAAAATAGTCATTATACCCCCAGGCTACTTACAAAACCTTTCCTTGATTCCCAGTAGGACCCCCCTCCCTTACCTTGTAAACCTGAAAAAACATCAAATTCTAAGGATAACGTTGATATACGAACTTAATTAATTTCATTATTGTGTATTGTCTATTTGTCTCATGTTGAATTACTTTGACGTTAGGAAATTATTTGTCTTAATATATGTTGAATGTGCTTTATTATCTAAGGAGATAACTACAAATGATTTGTTCACACCCAACTGTGTACCATTGAACTACTCGTAAAGTAAAGTGCTAAAAGTATTTATGCAGTCATTGTCAATAAATAGGACTTTGAAAACAAATAATTTGAGAGATCCATGGTGTCAGAGGCAACGTACACTTGATAGTACCCCTCATCTTCAATATCTTCTGTGTCAACGTCCTCCACAACCTGCTCCTGCTGTTCTTGTAGCTGATCGCCATATCCTTGATTTATTGCCAAACTTGGTACAAGAAAAGTCCTGAAAAAGTCTCTAGCCAAAATCTAACACCTCCTCACAATAAAGTTCTGCAAAGAAGACTCAAGAAGGAGGATTGGTTGTATACTAAAAGTGGGCATAGTTGGCGGAGTACCACTACATGAAATTCTGTGGAATTGATCAAAAACTCAGTGAATTCCACTCTGCAACTCCATTCCGTCTCTCCACAATTTATAAAACAGAAACCTTACAAGTAACTCTAATATTACATGCAAAAATGCATAAAATCATCTTTCAAAAGTGAAAATGAAAATACAGCAAGCAGGGAGAGAGGTGATTATTTTGATGTCCTCACTCACCTAGGGGGAGAACCAAGCAGATGCATTGAACACAAAGAACATATCATGCTGAACAATTGATGGTGGTCCCATCCTCCCAGGACTACCCCAAGCACAGTATGGGCAAAAAAATACAGTCCCAACCAAAGGCCCTGCAAAGCAGTATGGGACAATATTCTAGGGTGCAGTGAATCTTACAGTATCCATTATCAAAACATTCCTATACTATAATATTCACTAAACTCTAGACTCTTGCCCCATAATACTTTGCTGGGCCTTTGGTTGGCATTGTATTTTTGCCCATAACTTTGCTTGGGGTGGTCCAAGGAGGATGGGACCAACCCAATAATTGACCATGATATGCTCTTTGTGTGCAAAGCGTTACAAAACAGTCCAGCCTGAACTGCCAAGCCATGCCTTCCCTGGACCGGATTCAAGCTTCCTAGGACCGGTTTCTGGCATTAAAGCCGTCTTCGGCCAGGCTTGCTTGAATCCAGTGGCAAAGTGAGCAAGGGACTCACGTCTGAGCATACGCATACCCTGCACACTTATGGCGAACAAAGCGGTACAAAAGCGGGGGGTGAAGGACGGAGCATCTGAACTAATCAAACACTCACACCCAGTCAACAGATCTGGGATTAATCTATCACCGTCTTTAGCCCACTCTGCCACCCCAGTTCAGACATGACCATATGCAAATCAGTCTAACCCTGTGCCTCATGGGAACAGTCCAGCCCGAACTGCCAAGCCATGCCTTCCCTGGACCGGTTTCAAGCTTCCTAGAACAGGTTTCTGGCATTACTGCCGTCTTCAGCCAGGCTTGCTTGAATTCAGTGGCAAAGTGAGCAAGGGACTCACATCTGAGCATACCCTGCCAACTTATGGTGAACAAAGCAGTACAAAAGGGGGTGGTGATGGACGGAGCATCTGAACTAATCAAATACTCACACCCAGTCAACAGATCTGGGTTTAATTCATCACTGTTCTTTAGCCCACTCTGCTACCCAAGTTCAGACATGGCCATATGCAAATCAGTCTGACCCTGTGCCTCATGGGAACAGTCCAGCCCGAACTCCAAGCCATGCCTTCCCTGGACCGGATTCAAGCTTCCTAGGACCAGTTTCTGGCATTACAGCTGCCTTCAGCCAGGCTTGCTTGAATCCAGTGGCAAAGTGAGCAAGGGACTCACGTCTGAGCATACCCTGCCAACTTATGGCAAACAAAGCGGTACAAAAGGGGGTGGTGATGGACGGAGCATCTGAACTAATCAAACACTCACACCCAAGGCACCTGCTTTGTCCTCCCCGCTAGGAGGCCCCAAATTCATCACCTCTCTCATTGACTGATATTTTTTCAAAGCTCACGTTTGTGAATTGGTTACATGGTTTGTAGCATGTAAAGATACAATTGTTTTATCAATGGAATGAAGATGCAATAGCTCATTCCAGAATTTCTGCAAAAATTGTTTTAACCAGAATTCTCACATACTTTTAGTGAAAACAAAAAATAATTATCTTTGCATGCTAATATACATATAACAATCTCATGAAAAGATAGCAAGCAGTGCCTTTAATTAAACATCAAATCATTTTATCTTTACATGCTAAAATGCATATAATCATCATACCAAGGTGAAAATAAAAAAATAGCCAGCAGTGAGAGACATGATGATTTTGGGATCCTTCCTAACCTAGGAAGAGGACCAAGCAGATGCCTTGAACACAAAGAACACGTCATGCTGAAATGATTTGGTGGTGGTCCTATCCTCCTATGACCACCCAGAGGACAGTTATGGGCAACAATACAATCCCAACTAAAGGCCCTGCATAGCATTATGGGACGATATTCTAGACTGCAGTGAATAATATAGTATGCAATATAAAAACTTTCCTCAAGGGGCAGGTTCTCGGGCTCAGTTGAGATTTAATACTATAATATTCACTTAAATCTGGGCCTTTGGTTGGCATTGTATTTTTGCCCATAACTTTACTTGGGGTGGTTGGAGGAGGGTGGGAACACCACAATTATTGAGCATGATATGCTCTTTGTGTTCAAGGCACCTGCTTGGTAATCCCCCTAGGTTAGGGTGGACCCCAAAATCATCACCTCTCTCATTGACTAATATTTTTCAGAGCTCACTTTTGTGAATTTGATATATGCTTTGTAGGATGTAAAGGTAAAATTGCTTTATCAATGAAATACAGATATTTCAGACTTTATGCATGAACTCCGTGACTTAATAAACGTTTTAAACAGAAATATCACATATAATTAATAAAAAAAATATCTTTGCATGTTTAAATACATAATGCCATCTCACAAAAATGAAAATATAGCAAGCAGTGCCTTTTATTAAACATTAAATAATTCTATCTTTACATGCTAAAATGCATATAGTCATCTCACAAAAGTGAAAATAGAAAATAGCAAGCAGTGAGAGACGTGATGCATTTGGGGTCCTGCCTAGCCTAGGGAGAGGACCAAGCAGATGTCTTGAACACAAAGAGCACATCACGCTGAAATGATTTGGTGGTGGTCCCATCCTTCTAGGACCACCCCAAGCACAGATATGGGTAAAAATAAAATCCCAACCAAAGGCCCTGCAAAGCATTATGGGACGATATTCTACAGTGCTGTGAATATTATAATATCGAATATCGAAACATTCCTCAAGGGGCAGGCTCTCTGGCTAAGCCGAAAGCTAATACTATAATATTCACTAAACTCTAGAATCTTGACCCATAATTCTTTGCTGTGCCTTTGGTTGGCATTGCATTTTTGCCCATAACTTTGCTTGGGGTAGTCCTAGGAAGATGGGACTACCACCAAATCTTTCAGCGTGATATGCTCTTTGTGTTCAAGGCATCTGCTTGCCCTCCTCCTAGGTAAGAGGTGACCCCAAAATCATCACCTCTCTCATTGCCTAATGTCTTTCAAAGTTTACTTTAGTTAGTTGGTTATATGCTTTTTAGCATGTAAAGGTAAACTTCGTTTATCAAAGGGTTGTGGGTACAGTAGATAACTCCATTGGGTAATCTTGCTGCACTTCTTACCCGTGGTAGAATGATGGGGAGCATGGTTAATAATCCCTTTATGTATTTTTGTGCTCCTTAATGAACGTATGTCTCAATTTAGCGTTCAAAATACAATTGTTCGTACACAAATGAGAGACTGCGAAGTCTTGAACCTTAAAGGTTTATTTTTCAGATTCTGTTATACAGAAATCAGATGTTCTGGTGAAAAACAACAAACAAGCAAATTAGAATACAAGCTTGTTTAAAGTTCAGAAATCAATCAAAAAGTCAGTAAAGTTCAGGACAGCAAAATACAAAGTATAACAATGTCTGATCAGACCCAAATGGGTTCTCCTCCAAATGGGCCAGTAAGAAGGCTTCCATAAACATCCAAAAAGAGCACAGTTTTTATAAAGTTCTGAACAAAGGATTTCACACATTTACTACAGTTGTACATGATTTCCTTTAATTAAGCACTTCCAACAAATGCATGTGGAAAAACCCTCTCATAGTTCTACATTATGGAGCTTCTCACAAGCACTACCTGTGATAGAACACAATGTGTTACATCATGTGTGATTCTGCTATGACAGCTAGGTGCAACCTTGAACAGGAGCCAATGTACTAAAGCAAACACTGTATGTTTCATGAAGGTCATTGTCTTGCTTATGAAAAGTAGCATTCAAACAAATTTCTATTGAGACGTGAAAATCATTTATCCACATAGTGTGAAGGTCACGAACAAAATGCATTGTGAGGCCTATAATTTCTATATTAGCCGCAGTGCGAGTTTGCATCAGTGAAATGCACTACATTTGAGAAAAACAACTCTATTCCTTTTCAATCTCTTCAACTTCTTCATCCTCTATTTGAAAATTAGGAAGAGTCAGGCACTTCAGTGAGGTCAGTGATGTTGTCTCCCTAAGAAGGCTTGTCATTGAAAGAAGTGCACTGGTACCTTTACAAATTTGAACCAAGAGATCTAGTACCTTCCCACTTGTAAAAACTGAAAAGGCATGTATTTTGCAATGGTTCAAAAATAGAACAAGGCTAGTATTGATTGGGGGAGGAATACACAAATATGAACCAATACAATCCTTTATTTGATCTCCTGGGTTGTCTATGTACATCACACACACAAATTGGGATTGAAATGTATATGATTGCATTCCTTCCACTTTCAGTTAGTGTTTAGGAGATGCCTATTCTCATTCTAGCATTTCTAAAAGATGCTTCTGCTGAACTCATTTAAAAATTATCCTTAAGGCTTATGGGCCTAGACTCTGGGTCTGTAAAGCAAATTGCCTGCACATTCTTAAAACCCCATTGGCACGGAGGCCCACATGGCATTGTTAAGTGGGCCTCTAATCCATGCCCCCACCTTTTACAGATACAAAGTGTATATTAATAAACATTGTATGTGCCTTAGAATAAGTCATTAGCATATGTTTATGATTACATTGTTGAAAGTATGTGGATATAATGTAAAATATATTTATATTTTAATTCACAGGGTCCACAACCCATGTTTAAAGTTTGTGAATTGGAAATAGAAAGTCCCACCTCCAAACCTAGAAAATAATTGGTGGTGGCAGGACTTCCTGTATCCAATATGCTCACACACTTTTTTGAAACTTTGAAAGGTAATACATTTTCATTGGTTGAAATATTAAATATGCCTCCTCTTGAATTAAAAGTAAATACCTGATAAAAGGTCCCTGCTCTTGGGCAATGTGATCAATTGGTGCAGAGAAGGAGACATATCCACATTGTTAGACATGGCAACATTGGCTTGTGTTTCGACTGTATTTTTTGCCTTGACCTCCTGTGTTTTTGCTGAGTGTAGGACTTTGTTTTGCTGATCTAGATGTTTTGGGCACTTTGCCACTACTGTTCAGTGCCAAAGTGCAAATGCTCCCTTGGTAAATTATTGGTATGGATAGGTGTTTCCATGATTGGCATATTAGATTTACTAGTCAATCCCTAGTACAGTGCACTCTGTGTGCCCAGGGCCTGTAAATCAAATGCTGCTAGTGTGCCTGCAGCACTAATTGAGCCAACCACCTAAGCAGCCTGGAAATGTGACTGAGATCTGCCACTGCAGTATCTGTGGGCAGACTAGTATTGCCATGTCGACTTGGCAAGTGCACCCACTTGCCAGGCCCTAACCTTCCCTTTTCTTACATGTTAGACACCCCTAAGATAGCACTAAGGCACCGCTCTGGGCTGGGTGCAGTATATGTGATAGGTAGGGCATGCCCTATTGTGTGTGGCATGTCCTGATAGTGAAATGCTGCCAATTTCATTTTTCACTATTGCAAGGCTGCCTGTTCCCATAGGATTAAATGGGGGAGTTTGCTTATAACATCTTATAAGTCTAACTACCCCTGGGAACAAGGAAGGAAAATACAGTTTTGTATGCGTGAACTCAGAATGTTAATATTCATCTTTTAGTGAGGGTGATTTTTACATTTTTTGTTTGAAAATACCACTTTTAGAAAGTAAGTATTTTCTTGCTTAGCCATCCAGTGTGCCTCTGCTGGGATGTGGATTGACTGTCTTGGTTTGGAGTGTCAGGGGCTGGGGAGGTGCAGTGGCTCCAGAGAGTCTGATGAGTCATGGCTGGGCTGAATAGAACTGAGGCTTCACCTCCCCAAGTATTGTAAGGAACCAACACCACCCTTCGTCAACAAAGCATCACCTCCCTGATGCTGTGCACCGTCTTTGCTTTCTTCATTTCCAAGGTACTGTTCTTTGGGGGTCTGCTTGACACTTCACTGTCGGCGCCATAGTTTGTGATTTTTCATCTCTCATGACATTTTGATGACTCCAGGTGGGGTTATTTGTTGCTGCAAACTGTATTTGAGTGAATAACCTATGTTTAGGGATATCTTAATAACTGTATTGTGGAGTTTTGTTGTTTGGTCTTGTTTTGGTTTAGATAAAGATTACTTATTTTTCTAAACTGGTGTGGTGCCCATTTGTAGTGTTTATAAGATAAGTCTGTCTGCTCGTGCCAAGCTACTAAGGGAATGAGCAGGGGTTATTTTAGAAATGTATCCCCCCTTACCCTGACTAGGAAGAAGGGCCCCTATGTGGACAAATGTACCTACCTCTAACAACTAGAGACCCCCATTTCTAACACACATCCTCTTTATTTTTTCCAGAGAGACATTAATTTTACTTCAGGTGAACAGGAAAGTTTGAGACTATATCAAGGTATGTCACTTGAAGAAGAGGAAGGTGGAGACAATTTTCATAATTGAGGAGAGGTCACCAGAAACAGAACAATTCCCCAAGATCTCCATAGTGTGCATTTTTGTATTCATTCACCTGAAGATGAAAGGTGAATACACTGAATGTTAGGTGCAAACTTTGCACGCAAGTTTTAGTAGTGGCTAAACATAACTTGTATTTGTAAACTGCACGTCCAGCCAAGGGAATCTTGGCGCTGAATATCAGATGTTGAATTTTACCCAACTCAACGGTGCTCATTTTATCAACATCAGAAGGATGAAAGGCTCAGTGGACCCACCGAGATCTGAACCTATGACCTAAGGTCAAACACAGACTCCTACAGTGGATGTATTAGTCAACTAAGCCACCAGAACTAGTTAAGACATTAATTCAAGCATTCCATCCGTATCATTTTTGTATTCTCTATCCTTTCACCCTAAGTGGGATGGGTATGCCCAGACATGGGTCCAGTGCACACTGTATCGCTGTAACTAAGCTGTACCTGGCTGATGACCCTATAACTAGTTCAAAACTGGTCCTGGGTGGCTTGTGCTCCAGTTGAGGGAGGACCCGGATTGGCAGTCCGGGCTGAACTGTTCTGATTGGAGCAGGGTCAAGACTGATTTTGCATATAGCTGGGTCCAAACTGAGGTGACATGTTGTACAAAATAAAGATGGATTGGGGTGAGGCCCGAGAAATTACCAGTGACTGAGATGAAACCCTTGGCTGCGGAGCCCATTCCCCCGCTGTGCTGGGGGCAGGGGGGCGCGCACATCGCCCCGGTGCTCATGACGAGCTCAGCTTGTCATAAGCCACAGTTCTCGTGTGCTCATGACGAGCTGAGCTCATCATCGCCCTACCTGTTTCCATGGAATGCTCAACACAGCAGGGGAATTAGCCCCGCGTGTGAGCGTTCCAACGATCATGACGAGCTGGGCACGTCATGAGCATGGACGGGGTTAATTCATGCATTCCATCCATCACTTTTTTCATACACTTTTTTTATACTCATGTTTGGAACCAGGCACATGCAGGAATGTTCTAAGTTGGAAAATGCTCGATGGAAAGACACCTGAAAGCAAAACATCTAAATGACAAAAGAAGATGTGTACTAAAAGAGAAAAGAAGAAAAAAAAGTAGGATCAAGAAAATTGCTTTGAAGAAAAGTGATCAACATGTGTCTGTGAAGGATCTTGGAGAAAATCAAAAAGATAATAGTCTATGTCTCCTAAGAGTGTTCATGTATTACCTAGATTCTGAATCACATATCGGTGTGGAGAAGAAAACACTAGGACTAGTGTGCAGAAGTTCTAGGATCTGTTACAGAGAGTTCACAAGCAACTTCTTTTCCTTTGCAAAATTCTTATTGCAGTTTGGAGTGGTGGCTTGCCTCTAAAGTTTATTGAAATAAATAAAAACAATTTTGGGAAAAAAATAGGATATTTTAATAACTTCCTGTTCTGGTGAAATGATAGAACTATTTATTTCTTTATTTTCCTCTTTAATTTCCTCATGTACTATAAACATTGAATTATGTTTTTACCCAGAATCTCTTACTTCTTGAAAGTTGTGATATTTGTGATGTGTAACAGGTTAAGTAACATGAATACTAGGTCTATATCAGCGGCAAAGTAAGGACCTTGTACAGCCCCTGATACTCATGGCCAAAAGCAGTGTGAAATGGGGTTTGAATGCACCATTTTTGGGGCCTAGCTGCAGGCCAACTTATTGTGGCTCATATTGCCTAGATAAACCCTCCCCATGTCCTCCTGTCATCCTGAGATACCTTCATCAGTTTCCCACCTTTTTGATCTGCCTACTCTTGAGGAGCTTGTCATTAAAAGCAGATCTGACTCTCCTTTGGATCCCCTACCAGCTAAATGTCTCCTCGTCCAATGAGAGCTTTTTGCCTTGGCCTTGCAGGAAATACCTAATTCCTCTCGCTCTGTGTGCCAGGTTCTCAATACATTAAAAAGGGCTGTTAATGCCTCTCTTAAAAAACCCTGATCTTGAGGACAAATATAGACTTAGTAGTCATGTTAATTTAAATCTTAATGCTAATCTGAAGCCTCTTCCAAAACAGACCAACATATAAAAATAATTAAGGGCTAAATGTAGATAAATCATTTTTACCGATTCTAAAATACAGAATTTTACCGATTCGGTATTTTAGAATCGGTAAATCTGATGTAGGTAAATATTTGGTATTTTTTTCCGAATCGGTAAGATTCGGTAATTACTGAATCGGTATTAACCGATTCTGTAATTGCCATTCATTCCTATGGGCCTGGAGGCCCATAGGAATGAATGTCAATTACCAAATCGGTTATTACCGATTCGGTAAATACCGAATAATTCAAGGGTGGCAGGATGTCACTTTGACACCCTGTTGCATCCCTGATTTGCATATACACAGGTATTCGTTATTTACCACCAACTAATAGTTGGTGGTAAATAACGAATCCTTAAAGCCCTGTGGCACTGTTTACAGTGCCACCTACATCTCAAAATACAGATTCAGTAATTTTACCGAATGGGTAATTTTACCAAATCGGTAAAATTACCGATTCGGTACAATTCCTGAATCTGTATTTTAAGATGTCCAACATCTCAGTATCCAAATACCTGTTGGTAATGGCCGAAAATCAGTATTTTTGGCCGTTACCGACTGGTATTTGGATACCTATATCTGGCCCTAAATCTCACCGCATGTCCAAGTACTTTAGCTGCTGGAAGGTACCAGGGAGTAATTGCAGTAGCAAGTTAGGTTTCACAAAGTTGCTTATCCTGTTTCTTCTGTAGAATTTTCGATGTTATGTTGTTAAAATTAATCAGTTTATCTTTTCTTTAGCTCATCGAAGGACTTCCAACAGAGTAAACTTTATTTATTGTAATGCACAATTCTCCAATCTTATAGGTTTTGCAGATGGGACTCATGTTGCTATATTCCCACCATCCACAAATGAGTTCTAATACAGCAATTGTAAGAGTAGTCAATGTGTCAAAATGCAGGTTGTGTGAGAGGCCTCCTTTCTTATAACAGACCATGAAGCATGATTTCAAGACAGCACACATGACTCATACACGTTTCACCAAAGTAGGTTTTATAATCACCTTTGTAGAGATGTTGATGATGGCTATTTGCTTGGTAAGTGTGTTTAATACGGGAAACAAAACTTACACTGCAACTTTTACAATGTACTACCTTTACAACAAATCTTTTACAACGCAACATCAATTACAATGCATGCCATAACAACGCAACCATTACAACGCATGTCACTACAACGCATACCACTACAACGCATGTCATTACAACGCAGTCATTACAACGCATACCATTACAACGCATACCTACACTATCCAACACTTACTCTACTGTTGCACCCCCTGGAGTTAGAATAGTAATTTTTACCCCTACACTATCCAATACTTACCCTACTGTTGCACCACCTGCAGTTAGAATAGTAATTTTTACCCCTACACTATCCAACACTCACCCTACTGTTGCACGCCCTGGAGTTAAAATAGTAATTTTTACCCCTACACTATCAAATACTTTCCATACATGCAATGTAATGTTATGCGTTGTAAAGGTATGCGTTGTAAATGTAGTATGTGTTGTAGTGGAATGCGTTGTAAAGGTAGTTTCAAAGGTTTTGTTGTAATGGCATGCGTTGTAATGGAATGCGTTGTAAGGGATGTTGCGGTGTAAAGGTATGCGTTGTAAAAGTATGCGTTGTAACGACATACATCCGTTTAATACTTTGCACACATGGTAATGGTTAATTAATTCCTTAATGCTACCTTCTGCCTCTCCTGGCTCTTCCTTTTTCAGTACTAAGAGTTGTAGGAGTAGCAGACACATAGTACCTGAAGTTTGTGTGTGTATTCGCCACACATAATTGGTATAAAGCTTGAAGCCTTCTCACACACCCATTACATCCAGTTGTATAGATTTGAGAAGTTTGTAGCACGGCCACACTGGGAACAGCAACTAGCCTTGGCAATCTGCTAGACAAGCCTTGGTAACACAGGGTTTTGCCAGTGAGATGCGCCATTGCTGCTTTTTTTGCAGGGGGCAAATATTTCAGCACTGCTTCAAAACAGGCCCTTAGTAACAAACCCCGCCCCCACCCTATCGGCCTGGTGCCCGCTACAGCGAGTCCGGCCAGGGGTTTGTAGTTTCTTCAAGGCACTTGTGACTTGCACAAGTCCATGTGCCACATGCCTGCTGTAGTGCCCCATCATCACCATATTTACCATTCTGCAAGAAAACATGGCAATAGCAATGGCAAAGCAGTTCACTGACCAGCTAAAGCCATCCAACCGAGACATGCTGGTGATGTCTGCACCACTGGTTAACACTGTCTTGTTGTGTAATGTGGTTATGAATCAGTGAGCTTATCAAATTGCTCACCTAGAAATCCATGTCCCTCTACAGCATCTCTCAAATGAATCTCCTCTTAAATCATATGTGCCATGTTTTAATTCATGGATACTAACTGTCTATTGACAGATGTAATGCTTTGATTCTGCAATAACTGCACTGACAAAATAGAGGCCTTTAAACCACCAAAGAATGATGATGTGTCCCAACCATCTTCAGGTGTTACAGTCTCTGCACCTCTTGGCATGGAAGCAGTGTGTCAAAGCTTCTAAAGCTTCATGTGCATCTGGTGGTCCCTCACAGCAGATTGTGATGTGCCCCTGGCCGGGATTGGCTTTTCTGACACATCAGGTAAATCTGGCAGTGACAAAACAGGAGGTGTCCGTTGGGATGCTACTGGTGCAGATTGTGTGGCTGGTACATCAGTGGCTTCCTCAATGTCAGCGAGCCTATTTGAGCTGCCTCTTGATCTGTTTCTTGCCCTGTCAGTGAAGCTATATCTGTGATGCATAGATATTTATATCACTATACTAAATTGACAAGCCCTTTGTATGTTAATTTACATAATTTAATATATATATATTCTCGGAAAATCAAACATAATCAAAATGTCTATACTACCAAATTTACGTACATTTTCGGTGCAATCCCACTAGAAATTAAGAGGGAATCACTGAAGAAGATACAAGGGGAATTTGCAAGCTTCATCTGGTCAGCAAAAAGCACACAAATAGCCTGGAGCAAATTAAGGAGAAAATAAGCACAGGGGGGAATAGCAAGCCCAGATTTACTGGAATATTATAGGGCTTTCCAATTTAAGCACATGAGGATACTGCTGAAAAACTATGACCAGTATCTGGAATATCTCCAAGTAATGGCTGGAAAGGTTGGCCACTTTTTGTACAAATTTGGTCACACAAAATACTTTAAAAAGGTAAAACTAAAGATCCTCAAATCCGCAGCGAAACTATGGTATCAGATAAGAAGTACACTGAATATACCGTACTACAGTGAGTTTGCTCCAATATGGGACTCTCCCAGGACACCACAGTGCCTCAAAGACAGCTTGGCAATTCCTTTGAAAACAGTATACATTCAGGAATGGGCCAACTAATAGCCCACAAACCATAGTTTACTGGGAAACTCTTACAACAAAGACAAACGCGTCCCTGGCAAAATTCAAGTACTACCAGCTCTCCAGTTGGGCAAAAACAGTGAAAGAAAATGAAAGAGGAAATACTGCCATAGAGACAGAGATGATAAACGGATCACTGACATAATATCGATGTCAAAAATCTAGAAATACAAAAATATTGAGTAAACAATATAGAATACAAAAATATCGAATCCCTATCTCCAAACAGGTAAGTACAAAAATATTGAATCAAAAATATTGTTGTAAAAAATATAGATAGTCAAAATATCAATTTTTTTTAAATATCTTAAAAGTAATTTAAAATTATAATAATAATAAATATAATTAACTTAAAAATACTTAAAATACTTAAATACCCTTAAAATTAATAAATAATTATTGTAACTTTTAAAAAAAATTAACATATATATATATATATATATATATATATATATATATATATATATATATATATATATATATATATATATATATATATATATATATATATATATATATATATATATATATATATATATATATATATATATATATATATATATATATTCTCCCAATCCTGGCTTTCAGCATTCAAGAAGAACAGGCACCGACTCCGTGGATGTAATCAAAGGTTTCTTTATTCACCAATAACAGCGATCAGATGCGTTTCGGCGGATGGAACCGCCTTGCTCACTACATCTGATATATATATATATATATATATAAACATAATCTTAAAAAAAATATACAATATTTTTACCGTAGGATAGCAAGAGGGTTACATTTACTATTACCACTCCAGTGAGTGCAACAGTAGAGAAAACATTGGATAGCGTAGGGGTAAAAATTACTATTGCCACTCCAGAGAGTGCAACAGTAGGGAAAGCATTGGATAGCGTACGCATAAAATTTACTATTCCCACTCCAGTGAGTGCAACAGTAGGGAAAGCATTGGATAGCGGGAGGGTAAAAATGACTATTCCCACTCCAGAGAGTGCAACAGTAGGGAAACCATTGGATAGCGTAGGGGTAAAAATTACTATTCCCACTCCAGAGAGTGTAACAGTAGGGAAAGCGTTCGATAGCGTAGGCATAACATTTACTATTCCCACTCCAGTGAGTGCAATAGTAGGGAAAGCCTTGGATAGCGGGAGGGTAAAAATTACTATTCCCACTCCAGAGAGTGCAAGAGTAGGGAAAGCGTTGGATAGCATAGAGGTACAAATTACTCTTCCCACTCCAGTGAGTGCAACAGTAGGGAAAGCATTGGGAAGCGTCGGGGTAAAAATTACTATTTCCACTCCAATGAGTGCAACAGTAGGGAAAGCGTTGGATAGCGGGAGAGTGAAAATTACTATTCCCACTCCAGTGAGTGCAACAGTAGGGAACGTGTTGGATAGCGTAGGGGTAAAAATTACTATTCCCACTCCAGTAAGTGCAACAGTAGGGAAACCATTGGATAGCGTATGGGTAAAAATTACTATTCCCACTCCAGAGAGTGCAACAGTAGGGAAAGCGCTGGATAGCGTAAGGGTAAAAATTACTATTCCCACTCCAGTGAGTGCAACAGTAGGGAAAGTGTTGGATAGCGTAGGGATAAAAATTACTATTCCCACTCCTGAGAGTGCAACAGTAGGGAAAGTAAATACTTCATATATGAATTTTTAAAAAAAAATATTAATTAATCAATTACAAATACAAATGAAAATGTATTTAAAATAGAAATTACCTACTAATACAAATTATTTACCAATTAACAATAAATTAATTAACAATTTAAAAATAATAAAAAATTACAACAAAAATAACCAATAATTAAAATTAAAAGTTTAAATATTTAAAATTCAATTACTTCCCACCCTATTTCCCTATAAACCCAAAACCCACTACTGAATAGAAATTAATGAAATTAACATATTTATCAATTAATCAATTATTTAAAATGAATTACCAATTATATTTTAATTAATTACCCATTAATAATTAATTAACAATTAATTCAAAATGAATGCCAATAAATAAATTAACATATTTAATTAATTATAATTAAATTACTTCCCACCCTATTCCCCTCTAAACCCACAACCCACCACAGAAAATACATTAATATAATTATCAATGAATCAATTAAATAAAATTAATTACCAATTATATTTTAAATAATTACCAACTATTATTTAATTAACAATTAATTCAAAATAAATACCAATAAATGAATTAACATATTTAATTAATTATAATTAAATTACTTCCCACCCTATACCCCTATAAACCAACAACCCACTACAGAAAATACATTAATATAATTAACATAATTATCAATAAATCAATTAATTACCAATTATATTTTAAATAATTACCAATTAATAATTAGTTAACAATTATTTCAAAATAAATACCAATAAATAAATTGAAATGTTTAATCAATTATAATTAAATTATTTCACACCCTATTCCCCCATGAACCCACAACCCTCTACAGAACTATATTATGCAAAAAATTAAATACCATAAAATGAATTAATTAAAATAAATTATAAAATAAATATACACTTTTCACACATATAGTAACATGAAAAACACTTTAAAAAATTGATATTAACTTACTTACCTCAAATTTGATATTTTCGTTGTCTATATTCTGTCCATTCTATATTTTTGTTGTATATATTCTGTCCATTCGATATTTTGTTGATTCTATATTTTGGATTCAATATTAATGCTATTCTATTCAATATTTTTGTAGTCTATATTCTGTCCATCCGATATTGTGTCCATTCTAAATTTTTTATTCGATATTAATGTAACTCGATATTTAGAACTTGATATTTTGATTGTATACCATGATAAAGAACACTCCCATAAAGAAAGATATATCCTGCTGGTATTGGGCTCTTATTTTAGCAGGGGAGGACAACTTCCTGATGCCAGAGGCGACCTGGGGGAAAGAACTGCCATCGCTGGATGTCCAGAAATTGCGGCAAGTATCTATGGAGAAATGCTGGTCAATTGTGAAATCCGCTGCCTTAAGGAGAAACCATCTCTTTACCACCAATAGAGATTACTGGATCCCGAAGAGGCTATCTAAATTCAGCGGGACAAATATAAAGGGCTGCCCCAAATGTGGATTGGAGAAAGCAGACGATCTGCATATGCTTTGGCAGTGCCCCAAGCTCGATGAATTCTGGCAAGAAGTGGGTAAGATTTTAGACGCATTACTAAGAAGGTCAACAGATGTAAGTATGGATCCTGTTATTTTTGGAGTGACTAGATATGATGGTCTAACTAACTTAACGAAAAAAGAAGAGAATCTCCTGTTTATGTTTATCCTGCTGGCACGGAGGGAACTCTGTATTAAGTGGGTAAGTTCGGCACCCCGACACAACGAGAATGGGTGGCCTCAGTAAATAGAACAAATAGGATGGACAGGAAAGGGAAACCCAGTAGGAAGCATAACTTTTAGGAAATATGGGAGGATTCCTAGTTTTCTACTTAATTGTATATTCTCCCATTATTTTCACTATACACCACACAAAAAGGGTAAAATCCGATGATTATGCGATGGCAATAAATATAAACAGGCAATGTGCTTGTGTGAGTGGCCGGGTTGGTCAGCTCCCTCAGGATGGAAACATTTATTGAACTTCGTTATGGAAACAGGGAGACTCCCCAAACAAAATTCCCGGATTTAAAAGGGGCAGTGAAGGAACAGAGAACAGAGAAACGAGTCCCTGAAAACTCCCTACACATACTATTGCAGAATGAGGATAAAAAAAAAAAAAATTTAAATATGTGTTTCTGTTCTGAATGTTTACACAAATAAAGTTATCATTTGGACATCTTGGACAGCAAAATGTAAAGTATTATGCAGCACACACGCAGCAATATAGTGACAACACAACACAGGAAAAATCTCACACCAATTAAATAAAAAAACGTACATTTTAATAAATAAATTGACACCAAAATTACCAAAAATCCAATCAGGAGAACTGGAGTTATGAATTTCAGAATGTTAGGGTATAAACTAGCACAACAAATATCAAAGCACCAACCACGGACATCTAGTCATGGGAGACCGGGACAAAGTCGAAAATTATGGCCGACTGCGATCGAAAGCGGGTCAGATACATGGAGTGTATTAGGCCCATTCGACACTTACCTTCAGAAAAATGTCTGAGATGGTAAAGTTCAGGAGCAAGTCTACAGGCAATGTCCATGGAGGAGTGGTTATCTTTGGGGAACTACTGGATGAAGTTGTGGTAAAGATTTCTACAATCAGACTTAGCCTCTTTTCTGGAAGTTGAAAAACCTGAGGACAAAGCTGCAAACTGTAGCCAAGAACACCTCCACGATTCTTGATACTTCTTCTGTGAAGAGCAGCTGAACAGGATTTGCTGCTGTGAAGAAGAACAAGTACATCTAGTCATGTGGCCCAGGAACAGGATGCCGGCACCAGATAGTTTCAGCAAGAAAATGGCAACTTTCTAAAAAGTGGACATGTAAAAACTGTACATGTCCAACCCTTTAACTGCAATGCACCCTGCCCTGTGGAATGCCTAAAGTCTACCTTAGGGTTAACTTATATTTAATAAAAGGGGAGTTTAAGGCTTGGCAAGGGGGTTATTTTTCCAAGTCGAATTGGCAGTTTAAAACTGCATAGATGCGTCATTGACAGACCGGTGACATGATTCAAAGGGCTAATTAGGTGGGTGGCACAGTAAGTGCTGCAAGACAACTAGCAGCATTCCATTTCTAGGTCCTGGGTATAAGGTAAACCACTTTACTAGGCACTCATAAGCAAATTAAATATGCCAATCAGATGTAAACAAAATTTGCCATATTTTAGGGAGTGAGAACACGCACTTTAGCACTGGTTAGTTTTATTGCTGCCTTCAGCCTGAAAAAACATCAAAGAGCCTGGATGTTAAGCACTTCAGAAGGACAACCAAGGTACATATTTACCCAAAAAATGTTGGAGCGCAGTGTTATGCTACATTTGGCAACGTCGTGCTCCGACATTTAAAAAACGCAGGGATGCGCCGTATTCACAAGAATACAGTACAAGCTGTGTTTCCCCTAGTGCTGGTGCTAAACAAACTGCCTAGCACCAGTGCAAGCAGCCTGCTGCCATGTTGCAGGAGTGCCTGCGCAGCAAGGACAATTGTTAATGTGCAGGACGAGACACCTTCCTGTACATAAACAAGAAATAATGGAAATTTTCTTCTGCAAAACACATAGAAAGAGCAAAAAACAAGGAGAAATTAATAATTTCTCCTCGTATTGCCATACTAAGACCAGGTATTACCTTGCCTTAGTTTTTGGTGCTGCCCCAGCTTTGTAAACCTGGGGGATGTAAAAAAAAATGGGTGTTGCAGCGGAATGCCCAACTGCAACACCCATTGCATGCCTCTTTGTTGCAGAAGACTGCAGCGGAAAGGGGCATATTCACTGCTTCACTCTCTGAGCTCTGTATGGCAATATCTGCTTTTTTATTCCTTAAAGACTGACAAAATACACTTCGGCATGAAAACTTAATTCAGTGTTTTTATTCAAACTCTGACTCTCATACAATCCATGTTAGCTAGCTTTGGTGGTAGAGACTTCTCTTTGCAAGCACACACTATCTGGAACACCCTCCCTGTTTCACTCATACACAAAAATAACAACGCTCAGTTGTAACCAGGGCTGGGGGAGGCAAAGCCGGACCCATTAGGGGCCCGGGCAAATGTCGACCAGAGGTGGAAAGCTCCTCCACTGCACATTTAAATAGCACGCTCGAAAGGAGGCGACCAGGATTGGTCACCCCAGGGTGAGCGGGAACCCCCCCAATCAGGGGTGAACAGACGAGGGGAGGAGGGGATAAATGGGGGCAACAGGCTCAAGTAGGCCAAACCCCCCTCCTTGCAAATAGAAAAAGGAAGATTGCTTAACGACTGCAGCAGCGTGGCCTGAACTGACCGGGACCAGATCAGTGGTATCCCGGCGGTGCGGAGAAAAGAAGTGAAGGAACGCTTGGACCAGACTGAGAGGAGGTGCCGAGCCGGCTTTTGCGCCATTCTGCGGGATCCATCCGCTGAGCTGATTGTACGCTGTGGTGGCGTGGGGCGGCTCCATCAGCACAGGGAAGACTACGCATCAGCGGCAGGGCGAGCCTCCTACTTAAAGGCACACAGCCCCTCTGCTAACTAAATCCTGCACCGGAGGGCATAGCGAGGTCGTTGGGCTCTGAGCCTGCATCGGTAAAACCCCCACGATGACTGCTGTGTGTGTGAATCGAGCTTCAAGGAGCCCAGGAGTAGCGCGAGCGCCCCTCAGAGCCTCCGGAGATCAAATATCCGCGCGCACCAGGACCTCACCGCGTCCATGATGCAGTCGAGCCAGCGGCCCGCCACGAAGAGCCCAGCGCTCCTGCACCTCTCCAGGCTCCGTGCTCCTCCGCCACCAATAGCTCAGCACCCGGGCAGGCACCATTTTCTGCAGGGAAGCTCCGGAGCTCACCAGGTCAGTTCGGGGGCAGACTACGGGACTATCAAACCACCAAGAGCCTGCTTTTAGCTGCCGCTGAGCCCTCCACGCACAACGCCACCCCCCACACCGTGTTTAACTGGGCTCTGGTGGGAGGCTCCCTTCTCCTTCCCTTTAAACTTTGTTTTAGACTTTGCTGCGTCCCGTTCTGTGATCAGCTGCCTTGGCGCCTGTGGTCTTTCTTCCCTGACCCCTGGTCTCCGGATTGAACTCCTCTGCCCCAGCTCCTCATGGACTATGAGGCTGTGACTTTGCTGCAGACTGCATTTCTCCCCCCGGACTTGCTGGCTATGGCAGCCCTCTTCCTGGACTTTCGGACTTGGGCCTTTATGCTCCCCGCCATTTTCTTTTATTGACTCGCGTCTTCTTCTACCTTTCTATTCTCTACCATTTTAGCGATCTCTGAACTCCCCCTCTGTCCTAATGACCTTTCTATTGTCTCTCCTGTTGCCTCTGACACACTACTCGCTGTCTTACTTGTTACTATCTGCTTCCCTCTCTCGTTTGTCTCACTTTCCTGCCCTTCTCTGTCCCTCCCTTGGCAATGTGACTGCATCCCCCCTCCGACCCCACTTAATGGAACTCTGCTTTTCTGTATATAGAGATAACTCTAATCACTAGTATATGCAGTAGACCTTTGTACTCTCTACCATTCCTATGTGACTCTTAGAGTATATCCATTCATATCCCTTCCCTATGTATATAGAGATAACTCCAATCACTAGTGTATGCAGTAGACCTTTGTACTCTACTATTCCTATGTGACTCTTAGAGTATATCCATTCATATCCCTTCCTTATGTATATCGAGATAACTCTAATCACTAGTATATGCAGTAGACCTTTGTACTTTCTACTATCCCTATGTGACTCTTAGAGTATATCCATTCGTATCCCTTCCCTATGTATATAGAGATAACTCTAATCACTAGTATATGCAGTCGACCTTTGTACTCTCTACCATTCCTATGTGACTCTTAGAGTATATCCATTCATATCATTTTCCTATGTATATAGAGATAACTCTATTCACTAGTATATGCAGTAGACCATTGTACTCTCTACCATTCCTATGTGACTCTTAGAGTATATCCATTCTTATCCCTTCCCTATGTATATAGAGATAACTATAATCACCAGTCTCTTCTTTGTGTGACTTTATATCTTGTACATTTGCAATTTTGTTTCTGTGTATATCTTTTATGTAACACATGTAATTCTAAGTCCTTATGTTTTGCAACTGGTTCGTATGTAAAGCGCTCTGACACCTTCGGGTAAAGTTTGCGCTATATAAAATAGCATTAAATTAAAAAAAAATTTAAAAAAAAGGTAGAACACGAGGCAGGGGGCCAGCGGTGGGTCTCAGTGGCTGCTCGGGTTCGAACAAGGGTGCAAATGGCGCTTGGGGCATTCTTTCGTCGTCTAGGGTGTGCTAAACAAAGGCCGGAGCCCGGAAAGGAGACCGGAGGTGAGCCCCATTGCCAGGCACAACCTGCAGAAGGTGCAGACAAGCCTCCGAAGGCCCCTGGGACACAAGAGAGGCGAAAAGCTGGCCAAAGAGAAGCCTAATCAGAGCATTTTTGGGCCCATCTGTGGTGGGCTGGAGGACATTGCAGGTCACCAGTACGGCATCATATGTGGCTGGCTGGAAAACATTGAAGGGCACCAGAAAGGCACCAGTGCACAAGGGGTTTGTCGGGGATGGCAAGCAAGCATTTGCAAGCTGGGAGGAAGACCAGCGTGCTTCAGGGAAGACCGGGGCAAGCCAGAGGCCAACAAGAGTAATCTGAAGAGGCAAAGAGGGTTTGCAGGGCCCGACTTGGACGACGACTTGCAGGCAATGTTGGTGACAGCCAGGTCACTGGTGGCCCTGAAGGGAGCAGCGTGGATGGACCAGAAGCACCAACAGGATCCCCCCCACCACCGGAATGCCAGGGGTGGGGGGCATGTAGCCAAGACAGGTGCCCCCGCAACCAGCAAAACGGGTGCAAGAACCAACCGGGCCAAGGGTGGGGAGCTAAGGGGGAGGAAACAACCACAGGCAAGGAGCAGGAGGGCCACAACTCACGAGCTAGTGTCCAACTCAGAAACTGAATGGAGCAACAATGATGAATTGTCTGTAGCCAACACAGTGGCCCCTCAGAATACATGCTCATGCCGATCCGACACGATCAACAAGGAGAGGGGTAAGCATTGCGCGCAAAGCGGCAAAACAGGACGCCTCAGGATGGTCCAGTAGAAGGGAGACCAGGGCACAGTTTTAACTTTGGCACGCAAATGGAACCGATTCCCGTGGCAGATAGGGTTAAACCGGGGGTGACAGGATTTCCAAGGGGAATAATGGGGACCAGGGGCTGCTCATGCAGTGGCGTGGAAGCCTTGGTGGCAATGGCCAGGGGCAGTAGCCCCCTTCCAAGAAAGCCTCCAGTGGGGCACGGAGGGGAAAGAGGGTAGCCACAAGGCCGACCAATGGGGCAGCAGGAAAGGGGCCACAGGCATGGAAAAGGGGGACACCAGCCATACTCCACATAATGAGGCAGGACCCGGGGTGACCACTAAGGAGGGGACAGCGGCCCCCGGGTTAAGGACGCAAGCGGGGCTGGGGAGGGCCTGGACCAGAGAGGGAATCCGTCCAGTGCATATCTGCGCCCCTCCCCGAGTGACCCCGCACAACCACAAAACTGTTAGGACGGGCAAATCTCATCACACTAAAAATGAAGGAGAGAACATGGAGGAAGAAGTTCATAGACATTTTCTCCCCGCTGGAAGTGCATTAGGCAGCTTTAGACTTAGCAGCATAAGACAAAAAGCCCAGAGTAGAAAGATCAATAGAAAATTGGCTGAAAGCCCTCGAACATTGGCATGTGTTTTCATTGAGAAATTTCCCCAAAGCTCAGCTGCACTAATTTTATATGAGCAAAACGTGCATGAGTTGCAGCAGCAGTATCAGAGTGATGCATGACTGAGATACAATGAGGGTTTCAGAGAGAAGATGTAGGTGTGGCCGATAATGGGATGGGATTGCCAGGACATGGAAGGGTTCACGACGCACATGGTGGCAGCCAGGGAAAGCGTCAGCAGCAAAGAGAGCAATTTCTGTCCCTACGGGAGTAATGGCGAAGATGAGGGGCAGGGACAAGGGTTCAAAGGGAAGAATCAAGGCAATAAAAAAACAGGAAAAATATGCTAGAAGTTTGATAAGGACGATTGTAAATGGGGAGCGTCATGCAGGTTTCAGCATGCTTGCGGGGCATGTGGGGGGAAACACCCCACCATCTGTTGTAAGCGGGCCCCAGGGGCAGGGACCCACAAAGAAAAAAACAGGTGCAAAGGAGTGAGGTACAGCCCCCCCAGACGGGGGCAGCGTGGGAAGGTGGACCTAGGTGGAAGGAGGAGCGCCCTCTGATCGTGAAACCGTAAGTAGCCTGGGGGAAGGAACACAAGAAATGTAGAAAAAAGAGAGAATTACTAACTTGTAGAGGGAAGGCGCACACAGTGTCCTTGGAATGCCTCATGGCAGGGGCACACCGGGAGCCAAGGACAGCCTACTGCCATGGAAAGAGTGGATGTTATTTTCCCACAGGACCCTTGGGGTGCCTCACTGCAGGGGTACCGAGGGAGCAAAATGGAAGGACTCAGCCTCATGATAGATAGAGTAGATGCTCAAGCAAGGTCCTTTGGCTGCCACACAGCAGGGACCCCCAAGGAGCAGGGGAGGGTCCACAAAAGGGTAGGGCAAGCGGTATGGTACTTGCAGGTCCCAAATCAGTAGCAAGTTGAAGCCCTGACTCCGGAAGCAGAGGCCCAGACAGGTGGCCACTCCCGTCCCCTGAACTTGAGGAGGCTGGGTCCCTGTAGCAATGACAATAATTGCAAAGACAAGGAAGTATATTCACAAGAATATTAAGAGAGCAATAGGATAACCATGATTTTGCAAATGTATAAACATTTTATATTGAATAAACTGCAACCTTTTTTGGCACCAAAGCACTTTGTCAGTGGTTTGATTTGATGGGCATGAGGGACACAGTTGGTTGAAGCAAGGGAGGGCAAATCGCCTCCTGGAAGGGGTTTAGAAAAGTTCTTAGCTTGTTCCTAATCTCCAGTGTGCTCTGCTCCAGCTCCACAATTTAGTGCAGTGAGACCCTTGGGTGTAAGTTTGTTGTAACAAAGACATTGAAAATCAGATTCAAAATATCTCAGATATTCCCTGAAACAGACTTCAAGTGGTGTAAGGGTTATAAAGCAAAACATAAAAAGCATTAAATCTGGGCAATTATTTTTAGCTAAGCAAACCCTTTTCTTGTGTCCCTACCATGCACATGTCAACATGGATCAAATTACCAAATGACATATTTTTTATGTAACTATATTACATTCATGCTTTAGTAATTGGTTCCTAATAGAGATTATATCCCAATTTAAATGACATTTGATTCTCTTGCTTGGTATAATTTAAAAGCACTAAAACTATTTAGAATTAAATCTATCAGCATTTAGTGAATGTTGTATTATATTTTTTATTCCTTAGTACAATTTTAATTAAATGTCTTTTTGGTTTATGGTAACTGAATACACACTTGCACTTTATATTTATATTAAATTAATATGATTAATGCTTTACAGCCCCTTGACAAATTCGCAATTACAATCCGTATACATCTTATGCATCTCACTTTCCAGCGAAAAATGAATGTCTGTGCTTGATTGGAAATGTTAGTGATATGTTCTTTTATGATTCTTTGAATCGAAATGAAGATTGAATTGGTTGTATTTTTTTTGATCATTACTGATGCCTCTCTTCAAACAACCATGCCATGTTTTTAATCTTTTCTGTTATAAATTGCTGATATGTAGGTTTTCAGAGCATGTTTCAGATGTGTTCTTGTAGATTTTTTGTTAATGTCACTTTATGCCCTCTGGAATTTTTATGACAGCTATTTTAGCACAGTTACTTTTTCTAACTAACTTTTGCTTTACTTATTGTCTTTTTGGGGAAATGTAATTTGACTTGGTACTCAGACCTTCTTAAAGGGTAGAAACTCTATGGTAGCTGTCAGGGATAGTCAACAACATTACTGCTTGCAGGACGACACTCCCTCACTCACCCTCAGGTGGCATGCCTCAACATTGTCCCAATCCCTGCACCAGTCTGAGGAATTCTGGTGTGAGACCCAACCCTGATACAAGGGGCCCATGAGCTCATGTCAAAAGTAGCAACACGCTGGGTGCCTCCTGTGGAGCAGTCGTGGGTATTGTGTGAGGGAATCCTGGTGCAGAAGGCACACCTAATTCAGCGTGGGTCACTGACCCGACAGTTCCATTCCTTTTCAAGAAACAAACGTATTTTCCCTGGAAGGAAAACGAAATCCCTCTTTGTGTTTTTGCTGCTTTGTGACTTAGGTAAACTATGTGCTGATCCGTGACACTGCCTAAAAGTCTAGGCATCAGAAGTCATTGTGCTTCATTTCTAGTGAAACAAAATCCCTCCTCTTGAAGAGGAAAACACTCTAACAAGTCCAACTTACTTTAAAAATATTATGTTGTTCCCTTAGCTCATTTAATACAAAGGGGGGAACCATATGTGGACAATTTTTAACGGGGTCCAATGTACATGTCCAATCAACCAAATACCACAACGGTACAGAGTTCCCCGAGGGAAATGTAATTAAGTGAGTGTGTGGAGAGCAAAAGGCAGGGAACAAGGTGTTCCCTTAGCTCATGCCACAACCACAACTACAACTCTCCGAGTTCCCCTGCCTCTGAAAGAAAAGAAATCCTTTACAGCTTCAGATTCTGTGATCTCCAGTGTATGCTGTCACACTGGGACGCTTGGGATGGCTACACTGCTCATAGCATCAGATGGTACCTACTTCTGGTGTGGCTTTCATCAGCGCTCATATTTCCTACTCAGAAAGGTAGCCAGTGGGTACAGGTGACAGTACACCAACTGCTACCAGTCTGACTCACCTGTTGTGGGTGCTCAGAGTGCTGGTGGTATGGTGAATCCTAGTCTGGGATTCAAGCCCGCTCTGAAAAAACAGGGCTTTAGCACAGGCCTGGAAGAATGCAGAAACTTGCACATGTTCTCAATAGACGGGCCTACTGTTTCTTGTTGTGGCAAGTATCAAGAGAGATGATGCTGCAGTTGTACAGAATGTGCATGATGGTTTGCAAAACAGTATGCAGTGCAAGCACGGAATGAAGCAGTGCTTAATTTGCACCAGCGTTCTCCAGTGCTTGGCGACTCTCAACACTGGCACTTAAGAGAGTTTACCACATTGTGGCACTGTTTGCAAATTTTGGGATGAGCATAAAAAAATACAGTTTTATCACTCAAAAGACATTAAAAAGTAATAATATCTGTCATACACTATTAGGAGTGTGATGGCTCGTAGTTGTGTTGGTTCTGTCATTGGCAGTTCTGGCAGTGGCAGTGGGTGATGCAAACTGTATTGCCCTCCTGAGAAAGGCCCTAGCACTTACTTATTTACAAATTAAACAACATTAAACACTGGCAATGATAGCCTGGAGAGCTCACCCTTGCTCAATCAGGCAATGGCAGACAGTGACTACACCATGTAGTCAATGCTGTCAACGTTTCTCCTACATGAAGCAGAGGCAGACATTGGTTTGAAAACTATCTGGTGTGATTGGCACCACCACTTTAGCACCAAAAGGAGCTACACCGTTACTTTTATTAGTGTGGTGTTGCACCAACCTAAGTAAGTGTGTGTGTGTGTGTGGGGGGGGAGTGTGGGTGTGTGTGTGTGTGTGTTGTGTGTGTGTGGGTGTGTGTGTGTGTGTGTGTGTTTGTGTGTGTGTTGTGTGTGTGTGTGTGTTTGTGTGTTTGCGCATGTGTGAAGGGGCAGTGCAGTAAGACAAAATGTTCTAGGGTCCTTTCCAAAAGTAGTGCCATGATGCATGCTTGGAATACCTTCCTGCACAAAAACAATCTTGATGCAT
This sequence comes from Lissotriton vulgaris, assembly GCF_964263255.1. Taxonomy (NCBI): domain Eukaryota; kingdom Metazoa; phylum Chordata; class Amphibia; order Caudata; family Salamandridae; genus Lissotriton; species Lissotriton vulgaris. The sequence continues at coordinate 383,846,421 of NC_141685.1, forward strand.
TTTCCAGAGTGTGCCAAAATCCATGGGGGGTGGGAACGCCCATGCTCAACCCATGGAATGCTTTCACAACACAGAGTAATGCAAGATGCTCAAGGTGGCTTTGCATGAATTAGTAAATCTCACTTAAGCCCTTGCGTTGCCTTGCTTGACACAGCGGCAACACAACGGCTTAGTAAATCTAGCCTAATTACTTCTGGTGCATTCCTGTGTCATAGGATCTTTTTTTTAAATAATTTAATTGAGAGATATTTTGCATTTACAGGTCAAGAGGAAAGTAATTCCCAAAAATATGTTCGATGTTAGGAGGCATATCTAATTCCAGAGCAATTTTAAAGTTTGTGCATTGAAAATGATTCAATATTCTAGCCTAAGTCTGTAGTGTATTCGCACAGACTCCACTATAAGGTGGCACATCTGGACTGAAAAACACGACCAGCGGTTCACGGGGCTTGAATCCAACTGTAGAAATCCCCGTGTGTTTAATTTGCACTATATTTCAAAGGAATCGTATCCACATGGTACTCAATAACGCGCTAAATAATGAAGGTGACCTTTCTCCCGTGGAGTTCAAAGCTTCGAGAGTTGCGTCGCTCCTCTGGCTCATTAAAGCACGTACCCTGCTCTACATTATGTAAATTGGGCTTACTCCACGCCAGCCCAATATTAGCAAGGGCTGTGTTAATCTATTCTCTTCTGCATTGCTATAATTCCAACACCGTCATGCTTTCATCATGTCGTCATGTAAACTGAGGTGATTTCTGACAGGAAAGATCCCCTATTTAGAGATTATTTGGGAAGGAAGGCTCTTGTTTGAAAGAATAATAAATCCTCCGCAGAGAGCCATGGTTAGGGTTTTATCTGGTAACCTCATAAATAAATTGTAATGTTTCCAAAGCTGTTGCATTATTTGCCACCAAGGAGGAGAACATTCGAAGCTTGGTATGTAAATCTCCGGGATCAACATCTGAGTCAGAACTGTCGGTTAACACTATGCTTAAATCTGCACATCTTTTCATCAATTCAGTATCGTTCATGCTAGCAATTTTCCCCCAGTCGTGAAGGAATCCAAAGAAATCATAGTGATGTTTCATCTGAGTGAACCTTTCAGTCATGGACATAATTGCTTGATCCATCAAGACGTTGAAGAACTCAATGCGATATTTCTCTTTTGGTTCTAAGATTCCCTCATCACGACTCTCGTATTGAAATTGTCTCCTAATCGTTCTTCTTCGCAAACTTGTAGATGCAGGAAAACTTATCTCATCTGAGCTCATCTCCAGTTCTTCCGCAAACTCCTTAGCTGAAACTTGTGCAGATGTCAAACCACTCCCCTTATAAGTTTCCAGAATCTGGACAGTCTTTTCAAGGCATTTCAATGCAATGTCAAGTTGCATATCCTTACTTTGCATGATTTTGCTAACAAGATTTATTTGCTGCAAAAGGTCATACCAAATCACAAGCGATACTAGAAATGCATAACTCCTTAATTGCTTAGCCAACCCGGCTGCCTCAGTTCTGGCCTTTGGGTCATTCGCTTCCTCTGATACTTCAACCACGGCATCATAAACGGCGGCCACTTGGAAACGGACAGCCTTGCCGCTATCAATACGGCATTCCCATCGAGTTTCGGATATGGGCTTTACTGTCAGATCTTTAACGTGCTTAATTAGTATTTGCCATCTCTGTGTTGAGGCAGAAAACAGAATATAAATTTGATGCAAGATTCCAAAAAGAGTCACAGCGTGAGTGGATGATTTCGCCATATCACTAAGTACTAAATTCAAGTTATGGCAAGCGCATGGAACATAGAACGCTCTTGGATTCATGTCAAGTAAACGTTTCTGAACACCACTCTTGCAGCCTCTCATATTTGCCCCATTATCATACCCTTGACCTCTGCAATTTTGAAACGGCAATTGCAATTCCTGCAGTTTTTGCAAACATGCTTCTGTGAGACCAGCACCTGTGCTGCTTTCAACAGGCAGGTATCCAACGAAAAATTCACTTATTTCGACTGGCATTGTTTCCACGTTCACAATTCGAAGGACCATTGTCATTTGCTCCTGATGACTTGCATCAGGTGTGCAATCCAAAATGACAGAAAAATATTTACTCTTGTGTATTTTTGCAATAATGTTGTCCAAAACTGAAGCTCCCATAAGATTAGTGATTTAATTTTGAATATTCTTGCCCAAGTAATGGGCATGGATTTCAGCGCATTTAATTATACGCACATGCTCTTGCATATATGGGTCATACTTGGCTAGCAGCTCAACAAGACCGAGAAAATTGCCATTGTTTTGTTTGAACAAAGTATCAGTTGTACCACGAAAAGCCAAACTCCGTTCTGTTAGAAAATGAACAATGGATATGATCCTTTCCAAGACCTTGCCCCAACAATCACTTTCCACTTGCAGTAACTTCTGCTGTTCTTTATCTATTGTCTGTCCTTGTTTTAACCTTCTTTCTAATTCAACCCAGGCACTGACGGCGCGTATATGTTTTGAAGAGTATTCATGATCAGACAGACAACTGTGCATGTGTGCCCAGTCGTCATTTCCATTATTAGTAAATTTGATCCCTGCGTCAGAAAACAATTTACAGCAAAAACGGAATACTGCATTATTTTTTTTAATAAACAAGCCAGCGCCTATCTATAATTTCACCATTCCTTAATTTCCGTGAGTACATGGTAACAGAAAAACGACGTTTACTTTTTGAGTGCTCATCACTTGGATACTTTGTTTTAGAATCTGGGTCTCTGGAGGGACCCCTTTCAACAAGAAGAACACGTTGAGCGTCAGTAAGAGAGTTCGGCCACGAAGCAGGATCACTCCAATCACATAAGTCATATTCAGGACACAGGTCTGTAACATGGTCTTGCTCTTTGGCTTCCTTTTCACTACAAGCATCATCCCCCTGTAAACTCTGAACCTCCTCCAGAATGCAAGATGTTGATGGACCGATGAATGATGTTTCAGTTTCTCTGTCTGAGGGTCTATTGTCAGGATCCTCATCCTGAGTTGGTAATTGCTGCATGTTTGTATCAATGTCAGAGTCACCTTGTTCATTTTCATTGGTCTGCTCGTGAGTATCATTCTGGATATTATCATCATTTTTTTGTTCTTCTTTATGGTCGTCAGCGCCTGTTTTACCTAGTGCATCAGCAGTACTCTGGCCAGAGGATTCTCCATCCTTAGGTTTCTCTTGGGTGAGAAAGTTCAGGATTGCTCCTTCCTGTGACGCTACGAAAGCCTGCTGAGCCGCCTTTCTCTTTCGTTTCGAAGAACCAGATTTGTGTACTCAAATTCTCTTCATTTTGCTTGCAATACAACGGGCCGGGCTACAGTGGGGAAAAAAAGAAGGCAATCAGCAGTGGCGGCTGGTGAAAGATTTTGATGTGTCATTTTCATTTAAACCACAAATTACCAAATCAAAGGATATTTCCTAAAGAAATTAGGACTCTGATAGGTCACGTTGTTGTATAGTTCCTATATTCCCAATAGGCTCTGCGCATTGGAATAGCATATGCTATAGAATTGACGTAGGACTTAAGTTGACTAGGTGTCTATCGAATATACTAGACTTAATTGTGTGTGCCAGCTAGCAGGGTCGGCTTCCTTCTGCACTTACTGTAGCGAGCTCGGAGCTGCGTCGAGCAAGTAGATAGTCGAACTGCTCCAAAGCACTGTGTGTTTGCTAGGGCAAGTGTGGGCATATTTATACCTTGAAGGTGCACAGTTTGACACAACGTTGGACATAATAACGTCATTAAAGACTCGCAGTTCTTTGAAAACTCCATGAGTTCTTGGATAAATCAATATTCAAGCAAAGGGAAGTCCCTTACTGCTGAAGACTAGTTTTTCCAAGAAATCGTTACGGATTTTTGGAACTAGTGGAAGTAGCCATGCCGTATTTGGACTGCATGGGCCAAGTCTACATATGGTTATGATTTCTATGCCTATATACAGTGGCGTCACTAGGGTTGGTGTCACCCGGTGCGGGTAACTCCTGGTGTCACCGACCCCCTCGCGACTTACCGCATGCACCAAGGATACCAGTAAAAACCCTGAGGCTTATTTTATTTACAAGCCCCTTGCGCCGCCGGTGCACCACCTTTTTCCCATATTAAAGTGACCCACTGGTCGCGCAAGGGGCTTGTAAATACAAAATGACAAGAACCTTAAAGAAAACCAAGACAACATCCGAATAAAGGGCATTGAAAAGACTAGGCGCGCCAAGCTTTCCACATGCATGTATCTACGTGTGTACTATTGATCATATACAATACAATCAGACACGATTACTGTTGTTTCGCTGTCATTTAACCCATGCATGAACACTGTCCACCTACCATGGATGCAATGCCTAGCTTACTGTCCTGTAATGCCGTTTACTTCTCTTTAATGACGAACATTGGTAACAGGGGAATTATCACTACATCCTACACATTTGGTATTAGTGAGAATAATCATTACTCCCATAAAATCTCTCTGAACGTGGCTATGGAAATAAAAAGCGGAGCCTGAATTCATCGCCATCTTTGTCACTACGTCACGTGAGCCTTTCTGAAACTAACCCTAGGGGTCTTAAAAAACATAAATACCATACCACACACATTGAGCAGAATCAAGCCGTTTACTGCAGCAGACTTTTGTCTTCCCGTGGCGCATAATTCTGTTGGCCATGATTATGAGGTACCGGTGGGGCCGTATAGATGTGGTGGGTGAAAGGGCCCAGAGGGTGGAGTGCCTGTCCAATGCCCAGTCCCAGAGGTTCTATGATATACCCTTGCCCAGACAAAAAAGGTCAGCATCTGGTTTAACACAAATGCCTGCTCTGCACACCAGGTACCAGCTCTTGTTAAAAACACTATTCCCCTAGTACCCAGAATCATCCTCCCTTTTGTTGGTGGTATCACTGCATGGAATATACCAGCATCCAAATGTACACCTGCCCTGGGTCTATCTCGACTGAATGACTGCACTACAATCTGTGCCCCATGGCCTATGAAGGAAAAGATGGCGTTCTAAGGATGCAGAGCCAGGCTGCTGGACTGTGTGGACTTACAGAAATAAACCCCTATCTGCCTGCTCTGAATCAACTGTGCTAGCATCCAGTGCCTGAGAACATTCTTATTACACAACCACACAAGCTGAAAATCTGTGTTTAACATAGCATGCCACACGCCTGGTATTTTGCAGCTTCTATCATTGCATCCAGATATATAATAAAACAAGTAGCACCATTACAACCACAAGAAGTCAGGGCTATCAGGTTTGCCAATGGTTGTTAGGTGTGAAAGATAAATAAGCAGCAACCATGGCTTCGTTGTATATAACACTGATAATGATTCAGTTCTGAAATGATGAGACTGTGAAAGTACTATAGCGAGTCTCTTTGAAGTTAAATCGGAGGCAGTGAAGGGTGGTACTGCTGCAGATGTAAGATTTGTTTTTCATCCTGAGGGTGAGGGCAAAAATAGAGAGCCCGATAGGGACCCGCTCCAGCACCTGTTTTTTTAGAACTGCCGGTGCTGAGCACCGGCAGGACCTGGCCCACCCAAAGCCCTGGCCACATCTCTTCTAAACCAGAACATAATAAACCTCAGACCAAGGGCGACTCCTTCTAAAGAGCGTCCGTCAAACTGGTAAGTCGACCACTATGGACAGGTCAGATAGACTCAGGTAGGTGGAAGTGGTCAGCCAGGCACAGACCAACACATACAAAAAGTCAGCTGCGGTTGGGTTTTACTACCGAGAATTAAGCTACAGACAAGCTGACAGCAGATGCATGTCAAATACAGAGCTGCTGAAACCGGGGAGGTCAGCTAGACTTGACACCGCAGAATGGTCACGTAGACCAAGGGAAGCCAATTACAATTTTCTGTCAGGAGGAACACACCATTTATGTGCATATTAACACATGGGAGATGTTTGCAAGGGCTCTGCTGGCACCAGGAATATGTCAGCTATGCTCAAGCTGGCATGTCTAGATTTCAGCTAAAGTCAAGCTGTCAAGAGAGGATAGCTTGGTCAGGCAGGGCCAGGATCGCAGAAAGCACATATAACCTATGGCTATGCTAAAAGCAGAGATATCAGCTCTTGTCAGGCTGCTTCCAGGAATTTAATCCACCCTAGGAGGAGATTGTGCCTCCATGGTTAGGTAGCAACAAAAAAAAGACACATGATTGTGGCACAGTAGGCCGTATGCACTAACGGGCCGGGGTGCAAATGGTACACTATCAAGAGCTGTAACCCTGGCACTGAATGAACAGCATCCACCCTCTCCTCACACACCCAAGTTGCTGTTGCAAGAGGCACCAACTCGTCAATGCTGTTAGTCCTCATGCAGCCACAGAATAGCTCATCGAGGCCCTGCAGCCCTTACTCATGCTGTCTGCCCCTCTTGGCCAACCCAATCCTACCCACCTCTATGCATGCACCCCAGACACGGACAGCCCACCTCGCTGCTCCCCTTTCATCAGTTTGAGAACATACAACAAGCCCGTCATTACCATTCTAGGTGTAGAGCTATCTGCCCCACCGACTTTGGTTTAAATGTACTTGTGGCCAAATACTTGAGAGGGCATGGGCGCCCTCTCCCTATGCCCACTAGGAGCTTGGCACGAGGAATCATACAGCTGTCCACTGGTCCTGATAACGGGGTTGCTGGACAGTATGTGAATACACGCAGGAGCAGCTAGGGGTGAAAACACATAGCAAAATGGCCAATGGGATAATGAGGACATAAGATGGAAGACCACATTAGTGGAATCAAATGCATTGCAAAAGTGCCTTAATGCAAGGGTATCACCAAGCAGTCCACAGCCAGCCAAGTATGCAGTATGCTCCAAACATCACTTCCAGGTACAAACAGCTCTTCATTTCCAGCCTTCGGCAAAAGAGAGATTGCTATTTGAAACTGGAGTACCAGCCATTTGCAGGCAGAGTGTCAATCACTGACACAACAAGGTAGGTAATTTTTGGTGAAAAACTGGCGCCCGCCATTAACAGACCTGGTAGTTTAAGGACAGAATTGGGATGCATGACAGGAGCTCTCAACAATCCATTCTCCAGAGCTCTGTGTAGTCACGCAATGTGCTTGACATGCAGCAGGCCTGGAATACAAGTTCCAATTTAACCTCCTTTTAATTTCCTCTCAATAATGTCTTAAAAGCAAGTCCATTTGAGACTGATTGGGAAAATTTAGCCTCTAGGAAACATTTTTACAATCCTGCGCATGTGACACAAACTATAGCCTACCTACTCAGTGACTCACTGTTCGAGGCCTGCACTAGTTGCACCGTCCTCCCATTCCCACATCACATTGCACATTATACTAGTAAGTGCCGATTTGAAATTAATTGTGTCAGTAGTCTATATACCTGTGCAGTGCAAGTCCGCTCACTGACTGACTGTCGTCCGCTGAGACAGGGAGTCTCTCACACCGATCAAATAGGGTCCGGTCCGGTCGGGGAACGAACCGGAGTCGGAGTAGGTGTTCTCTGTGAGATCGTCGGTGGCGGCGCGTTCAGGATCTTTCTGTGTTCTCAATCTCGATGACGACGCATGCACTCTCGTCTCGTGACCACGACCCCAGACCACCACACTCGTGACCGGGCGTAACGTAAGCAGAAGGTGCGAGTTGCGCACTGCGCACAGGCAGCGCGCGCCGGGGGGGCTGTCCCAGGGCTGTCACGTCATGGTAGTGCTAAGATTGACGACCCTGGGACCCAGTGCTGGCTGCCTGACTCTGGGATTTGGGAAAGTGAAACTAGCAGTAGCACTACAGGTAAACAACAACGGCGCTGGCCAGCCGCTGCCATTGCTAGCCGGAGTCGGAGCCGGGAGGCTGCCAAATCCTGCCAGGGGGTCGCCAGTGCCACGAACGGATCCTCCTGGGGTTTGGTGGCCCTGTGCAGGTGCACAGTTTGCACATGCGTAGGGCCGGCCCTGCTCCCCACCCCCTGCATTCAATCTTGAGGGGGCACCAGATGAAGAAGGACTTTACCCACTTAATCCCCCTTCGGGTAAATTGATTACAGGTTGTCTGGTGGCAGCACTCTTGGAGATTGCCTTTCGTTGGAAGTGCCACAAACTCCCTACTAAGCAATTGTGGTGAGCTAAGATCTGGAATATTTACTTTATTGAGAACCTGATGGCAACTGTAAAAGATGCAAAGTTGCGTTTTGCCAAAATATAGACCCCCTTTCTGACTTTTTCAGAAGGATAGTTCTATGGGATAGGTCCATGTGCGCCCTCAGGGTTTGGCAGCCATTGCAGGTCTTGTGGGGCGAGACAGGGTGGAGCTAGTCTTAGAATCTGCCTGTCAGGGTTTCCTGTTCCCCCCTTCTGGGAGGCGGTTTGCCCAGGGATCACTGCATATACCCATTGTATTATTGTTTTCATGGCCTCTTTTATGCTCTGTAATGCGAGCTCCTGGCGGGAACACATATTGTTTATGTTTGTATAATGAGGTTATTTTCTTTGCTGAAAACTAGAAAAATAAAGTTGTTTAAAAAAAATGGGTTGTAGGTTGACTGGGGTAAGAGCCCAAGTTAGGCAGCAACCACAATTCCAGTCAGGGTAAGAAGCAGACAAACCCTAAATTAACCTGTGCTCGCGCTCTGATAGCTGGACACAGAGCAGTCAGGCTTAATTTAGAGGCAATGTGTAAAGTATTTGTGCAACACTTCAAACCATAAAACATTGAAAAAAACTACACAAAAGGATTCCATACCAGGTTAGAAAACAGACATTGATTTAGTTAAAAAAAACAAGACCAAGACAACAAAAATCCAAATATTAAACCTGATATATTGAAGTTTAAAGGTTATGGGTGTAAAATAGTGCCTAGAAGCAAAAAACACTTATTTGGGATATCTGGTTGTGCTGGACCAGGACAAAGTCAAAAGTTCAGGCTAACCACGATGGAGTGCGGGCCGGCTACATGGACTCTGTTAGGCCAGCTGAACTAATATACCTTAATCCTGGTTCTGAGCTTTGCATGGCTCTCCATCAAAGATGCATCGCGCAGCGGAAGCAAAACAGGTGCGAGGTCCTGATGCGGTGAAGTCAAGGATCCTCTTGACGATGCTTGCAATGCAAAGTCTGGTGTCAAGGAAGCGAGGCTCAGCAGGGGTGATGCATTGGTCTCGATGAGCAGTGAAGCTGCAATGGGCTGATCGGGCGTCGTCGTTGTGGAGGAGCACTGTGGCGCGTTTTAAGTTGGGGAATTCATTCCTCTTCAGTCCTGAGGTCCCCTGGGGGCCAACTAGCCCACCAGGTACCTCCAGTAAGCGCCACTGAGCTGGTTGCAGAGTGTTCTAAAAAGGGGCGTGGCCTCTGAACACCTCTCTGCAATGCAGCTCCCTGGCACATACTGGAGGTACTTGGTAGGCTAGTTGGCCCCAGGGACCCTCAGGATTAAAGAGAAATTAATTCCCCAACTTCTAGTGGGCTAGTTGGACACTAGGAACCCTCAGGATTCAAGGGGAGTTAATCTCCCAAATTAAAACGGCCACAGAGCGTGTTTGCATAGTGGAGAAGGGAGGGGACGGGGCCTGAGGTGATGCGTGTAAGCATGCCCTGTGGCGCATTTTAGTTGGGGAATTAAGTTCTCTTTAATCTTGAGAGTACCCGAGTTCAACTAGTCCACCATGTACCTCCAGTAAGCACCAGAGAGTTGCATTGCAGAGAGGTGGACCGAGGCCATTCCCCATTTTACACCTCTCTGCAATGCAATTCTGTGGCACTTACTGGACATACCTGATGCGTTAGTTGGCCTGCAGGAACCCTCAAGATTCAAGGGGAATTTATCCCCCTAATTAAAACGCCCACAGGTCGTGTTTGCACACATGTCATCCGAGGCACACCCCTCCCTTCAATAGTGTGCAAACGCGCCCTGTGGCACGTTTTAAGAGGTAGTTTTAATCCCCCTGCCCTATTATATACTAGGGGCTTACAGAGGAGGTCATGCTAATAACCGAACTCAGCGCTCTACTCAAGAAACCAACAGCGGACCCCACCGACCTCAAGAATTACCGCCCCATCTCGCTCCTCCTGTTTCCAGCCAAAGTCATCGAGAAGACCGTCAACAAGCAGATGGCCGCCTTCCTCGAGACGAACGGATCCCTCGACCCCTCAGAGTCCGGCTTCCGAGCCAATCACAGCACCGAGACCGCCCTCATCGCCGCCACCGATGACATCCGAGCCCTTATGGACAATGGAGAAACAGCGGCCCTCATCCTCCTAGACCTCTCCGCGGCATTCAACACGGTCTGCCACCGCACCCTAGTACGGCGCCTCAGCAACATCGGAATCCAGGACAAGGCGCTGGAATGGATCATCTCCTTCCTCGACGGAAGAACACAGAGAGTCCGCCTACCACCGTACAAGTCAGAGGCCTCCGAAGTCATCTGCGGCGTCCCTCAAGGATCATCTCTGAGCCCCACCCTCTTCAACGTCTACATGAGCCCCCTCGCGGCCATCGTACGCAAACACAACCTCAGCATAATCTCCTACGCCGACGACACCCAGCTGATCCTCTCCCTGACCAACGACCCCGCCGCCGCCAGAGCCAACCTGCACGAAGGGATGAAAGAGGTAGCCGAGTGGATGACGACCAGCCGCCTGAAACTGAACTCGGACAAGACGGAGGTCCTCATCCTGGGCTCCTCACCCTCCGCCTGGGACGACTCCTGGTGGCCTCCCGCCCTGGGCATCGCACCCAAACCAACAGACCATGCACGCAACCTGGGCTTCATCCTGGACTCCTCCCTCTCCATGACCAGGCAAGTCAACAACGTCTCCTCGGCGTGCTTCAACATCCTACGCATGCTACGGAAGATCTTCTGGTGGATCCCCACCGAGACCAGGAAGACCGTCACCCAGGCCCTCGTCACCAGCCGACTGGACTACGGCAACGCCCTCTACGCCGGTACCACCGCCAAGCTCCAGAAGAGACTCCAGCGGATCCAGAACGCCTCAGCCAGACTCATCCTCGACATCCCACGAACCAGCCACATCTCCGGACATCTGAGAGACCTTCACTGGCTCCCCGTCAACAAAAGAATCACCTTCCGCCTCCTCACCCACGCACACAAAGCCCTACACGACCAAGGCCCGAGCTACCTCAACAGCCGAGTCAACTTCTACGCTCCCAAACGCCACCTCCGATCAGCCAACCACGCCCTCGCCGCCGTCCCCCGCATCCGAAGAGCGACTACAGGAGGAAGGTCCTTCTCCTACCTGGCCGCCAAGACCTGGAACTCCCTCCCGACCGACCTGCGCCTGACCCAAAACCACCTCTCCTTCAGGAAGAAGCTGAAGACCTGGCTGTTCGAGCGGTAGCGGCACCCCCCCCCCCAGCGCCTTGAGACCCTACGGGTATGTAGCGCGCTTTACAAGTGTCACTGATTGATTGATTGATAACAGGGGTAGCCCAATGCATAGTGTTCCCTAGTGCATGTAGGTGTTTTAAATGTATTCTAAGTGTCTTTTAGCATAACACTGGCTCTAGGACTGGTTAGTCAGAGTCAGTTACCACCAGTACCCATCTGAAAAAGTTGAGAGTACAGGATGATTTTGCAACAAGTTCTCTTTCTGCTCCTCTCCTTATTCTTTCTGCATGACTTCCTTCTTCCTGCACTTTTCTTCGTCTTTGACGACTTCTGTTGCTTCTTCCTGCATTTCTTTTTGTTCTTTCTGTGTGTTTATTCTTCTTTCTTCACATGTCCTACCTCTGTAGGCATAGTTAGAAACCAGCATTTAAAAAAGCTTTGAAATTAACTTAAAAAACCATAGGTTTCAGTCACGTTAAAGTTAGGAATTAGCATTTAAAAAACCTTTGAAATTCACTGAAAAAAACATAGGTTTCAGGCTTGTTATAGTTAGGAATTAGCATTTAAAAAACCTTAGAAATTCACATAAAAAATCATATGTTTCAGGGGCGTTATAGTTAGCTGGACATTTCACTCGTACAAAACCATTGAAATTCCCCTCTTATAGCCAACTATATCTTGCACGCCCGCAAAGCACTGCTGATGACGTCACATATTACATCACTCATGACATGGTCAGTGACATCACTCATGACATCTCAAATGACATCACTGATGACATCACTGATTACATCATCCTTGTGATAGAGTGGCAGACTTCTTCTCACCTTAATATAACCTTTGATACACATATTCAATGATAGAAACTAAAATTTTGAAAAAATGGACATACCAATACCATTTACAACCTATTCAGTAATTCCAAAATCTACATACACATCCACTAATTCACCAACAGTCCTATATTAGTGTAAAAACTTTATTGTTGCTAAATTAAAAACCTTATAATATAAAAACAAGCATTGTGTTCATAAAATTGATACATTTTTTAAAATTGTTGGGGTAACATTTTGGTTAAAACTAACGGTGGGCGGCCAGCTACGCTCCGTCTGCGGAGTGTGCGTAGTGCCGCCTACTCCGCATTTTGCGGAGCTGGCGGAGCCAGGCGGCACTACGCACGCTCCGCAGACGGAGCGTAGCTGGCCGCCACCCGCTTCCCTCCCGCCCTCCCTAAATACTTTGAAATAAAAGAATCAAATAATTTAAAAAGCACTTACCTTGCCGTCGCTGCCCGCCGCGTCCCCGGGGCTCACTATCTTCCGTCTTCCGTCATCTATACTAATGCGCATGCGCGGGCGGCCGCGCATGCGCATTTTCTCGTGAAAATGATGCGCGGCCGCCCGCGCATGCGCATTAGTATAGATGACGGAAGACGGAAGATAGTGAGCCCCGGGGACGCGGCGGGCAGCGGCGGCAAGGTAATTGCTTTTTAAATTATTTGATTCTTTTATTTCAAAGTATTTAGGGAGGGCGGGAGGGAGGCGGGTGGCGGGGCTGGCGGCCTGTGGTGTTTGCGGAGTGGGGCTACGCGGAGTGCGGAGGTGGGCGTAGTTTCTCGCCCACTTCGCGTAGCTCCGCGAAGCCCCACTCCGCGAACTCCGCCCAGGGTTAGTTAAAACTCTACTTAGCTTCTTAACAACTGTTACAAGTGTCGTGGACCAGGTACGAAGCAACAATTTGTTGATAGCCAACAAGGCGTTGGTGTGTCCAATAATGAAGTTTCCCTCAGCTCTAATGGGACAGGGGTGGCGGCCCTGATAACTTCCAACTGGCTTAATGCTTTAATTACAAATTTAGTTAACCCGATATTCAACTTTATGTTATCCGGGTTGAAGGCTGCTATTATGGCTTGGCGGCAAGATCGAATTCCAAGTCTTATCCATTCTTTTCACAATAATAAGCGTCTAGAGGTAAACACTGTTGGACATAAGCAGACTAATTGTTCCAGCCCCTCGGTGTGGTAACAACACAGCCTGCATTGAGTGTGGCTGTCTTTCCGGCGTTATTCTGGAAGATTTTTCAAAAAAGGCCATTCAGCCAACCTCAGTGCCAGGATCTTTCGTTTCAGGTAAAGTGCAGCATAATTGATAGATGAAGGGATTCTACTCCTGGGTAAAAGTTAGTGATTACTGCCCAGGCGTGTTTTCTTTTTGACAGCATTGCCCTGTCTGAGTGAAAGGACCACAACCTGGCACTCTTCTTGATACCTAGCTTTAATGCAGACTGGGGGGTTTGTTCCCCAAAAATCCTTAATATCAAGTAATCGTAAGCTGTGCTCTAGGTGGAGCCGATATTTTTGGCTGGCATGACTTTTCTGGATTTCTTGTCAGAGTCTGGCCTCCAGTGAGTCTTCCCGGGCTTGACGCAGTCTATTGCAAAACGTTTTAAACGCCCCAGCCTCTACACCATGGTGGTCAAGTAAGCCAAATTCCAGGCGGACTTGAGCCGGTGATGCTGAATTCGGAAGAATGAATGCACTTTTAAAGATTTTAGTTGACAGTTTTGTTGCTGCAGCCTCTAAAGCCAGAGCTTTGGTCCTCAGTGCTTCTTTTTGCCTAGCAAATGAGCTTCTGGAGTCTAAAATTTTTCCCAGATACTTATAGTGAGGTGTTGAGTTAATTTTTACGTTGTTGAAGTGCCACCCTCTGCGCAACTTCTAGGGTTTCCCAAAGGTGATTGTTTTTGTTTTTGATAGGTTTAGCTCTAAAAAGTTGTTTTCAGTGTAAGGGAGCAGTTCATCAAGTAGCCTCTGTAAGTCCACCTTCGTGTGGCTGAGGAGCACCAAGTTGTTGGCGTACAGGAGGTTACTGATTCATACTCCATCTAATTGAGGGGGATGACAATTGACAGCATCAAGGATTGGTGAAAGATCCGATATGAACAGGTTAAAAAGGGGTGGGGCCAGCACGCAACCTTGTTTTACTCCACTGCTGGTCTCAATCTTCCTGGAAATGTGGGAGCCTTCACCCAGCTTGATTTTTAACCACGTTTTGGAGTGGAGTTGAACTATAGCTAGTAGCAAGGATTGAGGAACTCCCCAGCCTTTTAGTTTTTGCCACAATATGTCCCGGGGCACGTGGTCAAAGGCTGCTTTGAAGTCCACAAAGCAAAAGTGCAGTTGAGTTTGTTGGACAGTAGCTTTCTCTATTAGGACAGATAATGTCAGTAGATTGGTTGTTGTTCCAGATTTAGCCACAAAACCTGTTTGATTGAATGGGAGGTGTTTTGTTTCGTTGGCCCGGATCAAGAGATCTTCCAATAGAATGCTGGCGTAGTATTTGGACCCCACATCAAGGAGGGCTATTATTCGTAGTTACTGGGGTTGTTTCTCTTCCCACTCTTGAAAATGGGATGGATGAATGCACCTCTCCAGGAGTCGGGAACTTCGTAGTTTGATCGACATTCCAAAAACAGGGGGGGGGGGGTCAAATGCTCAGACCAGAATTCGGCTTCTGTTTTGAACAGTGCCTGGGGAGACCGTTTGGACCTGGAATGCCATCAGCCCTGGCTTTCCTTATAGAGCGCTGTTGTGTAGCATTTTAGAATCCAAGCGTAGTTTACTGATTCATGTCTTTATATAGGTATAAATCACATTGCCCTTATATAGAAATAGAAATCATGCCCATATTTAGACATAACCCATCGAGTCCAAATACAGGCATGGCTACTTCCACTAGTTCCCAAAAGCCACAACGATTTCTTGGAAAACTCAGCTTCAGCAGTCAGGGACATCCCCTTACTTGAATATTGATTTTTCCTAGAAATCATGGAGTTTTCAAAGAACTACCATTCCCTTGGGGTTCTTTGATGACGTTATTATGTTCGACTTTATGTCAAACTAGGCACCTTCAAGGTATAAATATGCCTACACTTGCCCTAGCAAACACACAGTGGTTCGGAGCAACTTGACTATGTACTTGCCCGACGCAGCTTGCTGCAGCAAGTGCTGACGGAAGCTGACCCTCCAGCTGACCCACTGACAGAGAAGCTGTCCTTTCTCTTGCTGAGAATCCAGCTCCAGTGTTTCCAAGCTCCCCTCGCCGGGTGTTGGGAATTCGAGTCCGAGACAGATATACCAGACCTCCTTCATTCTAAAACAAAGGTACGGAGCTGATTAGACCCTAAGAGAAATCTTGGTTAGATTCTTGGCAAAGAAAAATTAAACCTATGCTACACCTCACTTACTTCTTCCCTCGTACTAGACTTAGGTTAGGTACATTGAGGTAGGCGTATTTTAGAAGCACCAGTTGAGTATTTTTAGCCTTTGCTATTTATGTATGTATTTATCTATGGTCTACGAACCATACAATGCTTTTACAGTATTATTTTATAATACTCTTCTTACTGTACGCATTATACTTTGTAACCAGTACTACCATTGTAGCAGTTCACTTTTATTGAAAACGCCTGTCCCTCTATTTCTCTGCACCTCTGATAAAACGAAGCATGCACGATTGACTGAGTAAAATATCTATCTATTGTTTCCACGACTCAGAAGATCAGTTTTATTCTTGGGGAAACAAAGTTGTCATGTTTATGCGGTTGTCAGAAACTAATCCCTTCTTGTTTATTCAAGAAAGTTTCTAGTGACCTCTGAGCTAGATGCATCTCACAATTAAGTCTAATATATTCGATAGAGACCCAGTCGACCTAAGTCCTATGTCAAATCTATAGGATATATTATTCCAATGCGCAGAGCCTATTGGGAATATAGGAACTACACGACAGCTCAGGATCCTGTGCTTTATTCCTTCAGGTGTCACTGTTAGCTTCTCCGTGAGAGAATTAGTGTTGTTCCCACTTATGTGGATGGGCTCTTCAGGTGTGCTAATGGGTAAGGAGCTTGGCTGCGGCCGTGTTTGATTGGCGGCCACCGGTGAAAATATCATTGCGTTACTTATGCTTGGCGAAGTAGGGCAGTTGTCTTTGTAATTGATGATCTTAAAGTGAGAGGATAAGAAGTAGATCCATTCATCTGCACCGATGTTTGCATTGCCATGGCCATTTCTGCCTCGCTGGCTCCTGTTCACTAGGGACCAGAATTGCTTTGAATTTGATTTCCTGCCTTCATGGAAGAGCTTCAACCAAAATTGATCGGAGTCTTCTCATTTTTCCCTGCGTATGGTGAACTTGAAGGCTGCTTGAGCTTGCTTATAATTGAAAACATTTGTTTTGTTGTCTGGGCTCTACCTTGATTTCTGAAGGGCTCGATTTCTGCGAAACATTAGTTTTTTTGTTGCTGGTGAAATGTGTGATTGAAATATCTGCTGCCCAGTTTTCCTCTTTGCGGGCACTGCATGTAACAATTGGTTGGTAACATTTGCTCAGCTACTAATAGCTGTGGAATCAATATTTAGTTGTTGATCAGAGATGGGGCCATATTGGCTGACCATTTCAATCTTTTTAAATTCTCTGTGTAGGTGCCTCCATGGGTGTAGGCTAACTCCTGGTGGTGAAGGGCTTTCATTAGTATTATTATTATTTGAGGCCAATGGTCGCTCTCGCCTTGTGGTGCAATGTAGTAATTCTCAATCAGTCTGAGAATTTCTATGCTCCCTAGCAAAAAAAACAAAAAGGAAAAGTTTCGGCCCTCAGATCGTGTCCAAGCTGGGGGTTTATCCATGGGGAAACAACCATTCTGGACGGTATAACCAATGTTGCTGAGCTGGGTAACTGCGTACTTCCCCAATTTGGATGGTTTATTGCCAATGGGAATTGACTGTGAGACTAGGTGAGATGGAACCAATTGCATAGTGGGCTCAGGAGCCTCGATGAGATTACTAAAAAGGTTTGTGTTGAAATCGCTTGTGATTATGCTTGGTATGCTGCCGGACTCGCTAAGCAAATTGCATATGTTATTGGTCAGGCTATCCAATTTGTACTTTTTCTCTGAGGTACGCGGGGATATGTAAACGTTAAGAAAAAGTGGCTAGCTTTCGGTCTGTCCGCTTCCCATTAATATTCCACTGAGCCAATTTCCTTAAATTTCAGCTGCGTAATATGCTGAGATAGTTTGGTTGACACGTAAATAACTAGCCCGCCGCCAGGCCTACCGAACTTGGACTGTCTTGTTGCAAACAATGCGAATTCAAGGCAGCTGTCTATGGGTATATTGTCAACTGCCCAGGTTTCCTGCAGTAGAATGATGTCATGCTCCTTTAGGAGGGCAATAGTAACTGCTGATTTAATTATTTGTCCTAGGCAGTTGATGTTCCACGAGCATATTGATATGCCTAGATCGGAAATATTTCAATCATTCTGGCTTCTAGCTAGGGCCCCCTGGAGCCAGGACCAATCTCCTGTTGCCAAGTTTTACTGACATGGTTTGTAATTCTGTATTGCTTTTGGAGAACAGCTTCTTGCTGTTTTTAATACTGAAAATGGGGCCGGGCTTGCACTGGGTACCTGGTCCTGATTAGTCTCCAAAATTGATGGATAACAAGGGGCACTAAATGATGATATTATTATGCCCCAATTTTCAAATTGGTCTGCTTTTGACTGAACCAATTCTCGAATTGCTGGGGTAGCCAATATTAATTGGGTTGTTTCACCCGTGTGGGTACCTATATAGTCACTCATACATGTACTCACTCATCATATGTACTCTTACACCTATACATCCTGTTACACACCGCCACTCATGCATAGGATTACTCACACACTCATGCTAATAAAGAATAAAACATCAATTTACTTGCATATACAGTTATACACACACACCACTACACTTACTTCTACAGAAACGTGCACATACTTACTCTCTTAAACAATCACTTATAGAAACACATACTTATTTACACAGGAACTCTTCCAATCTTTCACTCTCCCTTATACTCACTTATTTACACCAATACTCACATATACAAGTTTTAAACATATGTAGTTACTCATAAAGACACCATTGAGACAGTCATTCACTCACTAACACACCCATACACACACTCATCCACCCATAGAGTCCTGCATACATGCTCTCTTCAAAACACATACAAACAGTGAGTAACACATTCATGCATGTATGCAGTAAGTAATACCCCCACCAAACTATACAGACACTCAGACACTCATACTGATACTCAAAAAATGAACTAATAACCCATACAGACACTCATGAAGCTACTCACCAACCCATGCAGCCACTTATACACAAAGTGAGAGATTGATTCAGATATTTACATATTTAAACATTACTCACTAACCCATGTATTCACTAAGATACACTTCATCAGTCAGTTATACAATCAATTTTACAAAAAACATCCATTTAGACACTTATTTACTCACCCATTTATTCTTCAATATTTAATTTTTAGAAAGACATACATTCACTGGATGATATCATCAGTGATGTCATCAGTGATGTCATTTGATATGTCATCAGTGATGTCATGAGTGATGTCACTGACCATGTCATGAGTGATGTAATATGTGACGTCATCAGCAGTGCATTGCGGGCGCGCGAGTTATAGTTAGCTGAACTAACTATAACGGGGGAATTTCAATGGTTTTGTATGAGTGAAATGTCCAGCTAACTATAACACCCCTGAAACCTATAGTTTTTTCTGTGAATTTTAAAGTTTTTTTAAATGCTAATTCCTAACTATGATGTATATATATATATCTATATATATATATATATACATATACCGAACCTCCTGCTATTGGGCGCTGAGGAAGGCTGTTTCAGCAGCCGAAATGCATTCGCCATTTGAAGAGAAAAAGAGAAAATAAAGCTGCTTCCAAAGGTTTTCCCTGTTGTGGCCTCTGCTCTCTGCTCAGGAGGGGTTCTGTTCATAAATTCAGCGTTTGTCAGGGACGCTCTACAGAGGCCTCCACTTCCCAAAAAGACTCGGAGAAAAAACTGACTCGGCTGTGCCTTCGTCTTACTTCCATGGTAATGGAATTTCCGAGTCTGCCTTGAAGCACGGAACTAAAGAGGGCAGGAGTGCTGAGGTATTCAGACCTCATCCAGGACGGTGCGCAACGGCAAGCTGTCCCCTCTACACATGTCCGGACTGAAAGGTTGAAGTGGCAAACGGGGACCGGAGGAAGCGCACTCCAAAAGAATTTTGTAGCGGGACATTGGTTCTTTTGTGCGGATATTTAGACCGTGCACCTCCGTGCAATACCGAGATTCAAATTGCAAAATAACCCTCACGTCACCTACCTGGTAACAGGATGTTGGATTCTGGGTAATGCAGTCCACAAGGATACCGGAATCACACCAGGTGAGCTGACACACAAAGGGGCGGAGTGAACCTGTGACTATAACTAAGGAGGCAGGACTTACCAGCAGCTTGCCAAGAACCTCCTGCTATTGGGCGCTGAGGAAGGCTGTTTCAGCAGCCGAAATGCATTCGCCATTTGAAGAGAAAAAGAGAAAATAAAGCTGCTTCCAAAGGTTTTCCCTGTTGTGGCCTCTGCTCTCTGCTCAGGAGGGGTTCTGTTCATAAATTCAGCGTTTGTCAGGGACGCTCTACAGAGGCCTCCACTTCCCAAAAAGACTCGGAGAAAAAACTGACTCGGCTGTGCCTTCGTCTTACTTCCATGGTAATGGAATTTCCGAGTCTGCCTTGAAGCACGGAACTAAAGAGGGCAGGAGTGCTGAGGTATTCAGACCTCATCCAGGACGGTGCGCAACGGCAAGCTGTCCCCTCTACACATGTCCGGACTGAAAGGTTGAAGTGGCAAACGGGGACCGGAGGAAGCGCACTCCAAAAGAATTTTGTAGCGGGACATTGGTTCTTTTGTGCGGATATTTAGACCGTGCACCTCCGTGCAATACCGAGATTCAAATTGCAAAATAACCCTCACGTCACCTACCTGGTAACAGGATGTTGGATTCTGGGTAATGCAGTCCACAAGGATACCGGAATCACACCAGGTGAGCTGACACACAAAGGGGCGGAGTGAACCTGTGACTATAACTAAGGAGGCAGGACTTACCAGCAGCTTGCCAAGAACCTCCTGCTATTGGGCGCTGAGGAAGGCTGTTTCAGCAGCCGAAATGCATTCGCCATTTGAAGAGAAAAAGAGAAAATAAAGCTGCTTCCAAAGGTTTTCCCTGTTGTGGCCTCTGCTCTCTGCTCAGGAGGGGTTCTGTTCATAAATTCAGCGTTTGTCAGGGACGCTCTACAGAGGCCTCCACTTCCCAAAAAGACTCGGAGAAAAAACTGACTCGGCTGTGCCTTCGTCTTACTTCCATGGTAATGGAATTTCCGAGTCTGCCTTGAAGCACGGAACTAAAGAGGGCAGGAGTGCTGAGGTATTCAGACCTCATCCAGGACGGTGCGCAACGGCAAGCTGTCCCCTCTACACATGTCCGGACTGAAAGGTTGAAGTGGCAAACGGGGACCGGAGGAAGCGCACTCCAAAAGAATTTTGTAGCGGGACATTGGTTCTTTTGTGCGGATATTTAGACCGTGCACCTCCGTGCAATACCGAGATTCAAATTGCAAAATAACCCTCACGTCACCTACCTGGTAACAGGATGTTGGATTCTGGGTAATGCAGTCCACAAGGATACCGGAATCACACCAGGTGAGCTGACACACAAAGGGGCGGAGTGAACCTGTGACTATAACTAAGGAGGCAGGACTTACCAGCAGCTTGCCAAGAACCTCCTGCTATTGGGCGCTGAGGAAGGCTGTTTCAGCAGCCGAAATGCATTCGCCATTTGAAGAGAAAAAGAGAAAATAAAGCTGCTTCCAAAGGTTTTCCCTGTTGTGGCCTCTGCTCTCTGCTCAGGAGGGGTTCTGTTCATATATATATAGATATGAAGTAAACAGTCCAGGTTCCTAAAGGTACAGGAACCAACGGTCGGGACCTCGCAAAACCTCGCAGCCAGCAATCCAGTGGAGCCTTCACAAACGTAGAACCACAATGGGTAACAGGGAAAACGTTTTTAATAGAAATGACGCGTTTCGCTCTACGAGAGAGCTTGATCACACAATGCGCCGAAAACAAAGCAATGTTTAAATACTAAACATAAACAAAGGGCTTCAATGACCACCACTGATAACACACGCCTTCTCCAGTTCATAGTAACAAAGGAAGGACTAAAGTTGCAAAAAATAATATAGAAACAAAATAACGTTGTATAAAACAAAATGAATGCTAAGGCTTGCATGGTGACAAATATTTACGCAAAACAGGAAAAATTATTTGTTTAGCGAGTGGATATTACATGCAATGGAGTGAAACATTGGAAAAATACTGTATTAACCAATAACAGTGACGGCAAGTGTCTAAACCAAAATAAGGTTACACTGTTATTATAAATTACAACTTGAAAAATGATGACATAGTGCCAAAAACATACTGATCCAGTAGACCTAATGTCAGCACAGCCTGTAAAAAAGGATATCATTCCAATTCCTAAATCAAACCAGAGCCCAAGAACTCACAATAGAGAAAATAAATGAGAATAGAAAGGTGTATAAAAAATGAAAATGAATAATGAAACACAACGTGTAGGAGAAAGCACCACAAAACTTAAGAAAATAAATGGTGACAGCATAGAAATAAGACGAAAAAAAGTCTGTAAACTCGTCACAGCTGAGGACAAGAATTGCCCTGACAGGGCACACATAGAACCGTCACTAACAAATATACAAGCAGGTGTATAATTTCACACATTACATATTATAATGTAATCAAAGTAATGAACACCTAAACAAAGTATATACAAATGAGGGTTGACCAGCCGGCCGACCGCTCTGTGTAAGTCTACATCACATCAGATAACTCACATATAAAATTCAGAAAGTGAAATTAACTCACACTGACCACATACAGTTTATAAGAAATTGCTCAAATCTTCGGTCAGATTTAAACCATTTGGAGCCTTAGTGTCTAAGGACAAAATTAAATTTGATTCTTTCTGCCGAAGAAGTTTCATTCTGTCACCTCCCCGTCCGGGTTGAGGTACAGAGCACAAAACTGTATATTCAAGATCTCTCAGTTTTTTATCATGAACAGCTCGAAAGTGCCGCGCGACTGGATAATTATTGTCGCTATTAACAATTGCACGGATGTGTTGCAATATTCTCTGGTGTACCGGAAGTTTGGTACTTCCGATGTACTCCAGGTTACATGTGCACTTCAATTTGTATACCACAAATTCAGATCTACAAGTGAGGTGTTCACGAATAGGTACAGGTGTGGAAGAAAATGCTGTATAGTAGTGGGTACTATTCTTAGCAAACGTGCAAGCTCTACACGAGGTGCACCGAAAGAATCCTGTCTTGGTGGTTAAAGTCTTTTTAGGCGGTTCTTCGGGCATAGATCTATCTAATGCATCACGCATACTGGGGGATCTTCTGAATGTGATGCTAGGACTTCTAGGAAGTATAGGTCCCAGAATGACATCCGTGAGGATTATAGGCCATTCAGACGTGATGATGTTCCTGATTTTATGTTCCTGTACACTATAGTTAGTGATGAGCCGCACAGTATTTTCATCATTCGGGCTTACAGGAATTTTGGGCATTAGAAGTGTTTTGCGCTCAATTGCGCGAGCTTTGCAGAGAGCTTTGTCTAGGATCTGATCAGAATATCCCCTGTGAAGG
This sequence comes from Lissotriton vulgaris, assembly GCF_964263255.1. NCBI lineage: Eukaryota > Metazoa > Chordata > Amphibia > Caudata > Salamandridae > Lissotriton > Lissotriton vulgaris. The sequence goes on from NC_141685.1 coordinate 383,869,395, forward strand.
AAGCGTTGCCTGGACTCATGGAGGCATTTTTCCAAGGAGTCATTTTCACTGCAAATTCTGCAGATACGAATGAACTCCCCATAAGGGACACTGTGAATCGTGTGGGCAGGATGAGAGCTGTATGCGTGTAAAATTGAATTGCCTGCTGTGGCCTTCCTATGTAAGCAGGTTTCAATTTGATTGTCTTTAATGAAAATATTAACATCAAGGAATTCAGCTGAATCAGTCGTGATGCTGGAAGTGAATTTTAGATTAAAGGCATTCCTATTGATCTCTTCAACAAAAGTTTCAGCATCTTTCACTGTTCCCTGCCAGATTATACAGACGTCATCTATGAAACGCCAGTAATGTTTGATGTTGGGTAACCAATGGCGGTGTGTGGTATGTAGCTCGCGTTCCTCCCACCAGCCAACATGCAAGCATGAGTAGCTGGGGGAGAAACACGAGCCCATTGCCACACCTCGAAGTTGTTCGTAAATCTGACTCTGAAACTTAAAAAAGTTAGTGGTTAAACAGATATTTATTTATAGATATATATATATATATATTCACTGAAAAAACCATAGGTTTAACACTCGTTATAGTTAGGAATTAGCATTTAAAAAACCTTTGAAAAAAACATAGGTTTCACACCAGTTATAGTTAGCTGAACATTTTACTCATACAAAACCATTGAAATTCCCACGTTATAGTTAGTTGGACTCACTATAACTCGCGCGCCCGCAATCCACTGCTGATGATGTCACATATTACATCATTCATGACATGGTCAGTGACATCACTGATGACATCACTGATGACATCTCAAATGACATCAGTGAATTTCAAAGGTTTTTAAATGCTAATTCCTAACTATAACGAGTGTTAAACCTATGGTTTTTTCAGTGAGTTTGTAACTTACGGTTTTTAAAGTGAATTATTAAGTTTTTAAAAGCTATTTTTTATAGCTAATAATTATTATAATTTTAATAAAATTATTTAAAAAATGTTTATTTTTCTAGCATTACCTTTTCAATGTATTTTTTCTGTGTTTTAAAAAAAATCTTTTTACCCCAGCGAAAAAATATATAATTATATATTTAAAGTAAATAATAATGCAAGACATTCAGTAGCATTCTCATAAAAGTAGTACTTTTTTATTTTTATAGACCGTATTTTGACTCTAAACACATTTCCGAAAATCAAGTAAAACATCATTGTAACGCTCCGCATAAGCGCCCCCGGAAGCTCCTCCGTAAGCACCAGGAAGCGCTCCGGAGTGCGTAGCGTAAGCGCGTCAAGCCTTGTGACCTTGTGACCTTAAAAGAACACTTTTTATTGGTTCATAACAGTTTTTTTTCCAAAAATTGAAAGCCCCCACCCATTTCCCTCACTACTACTTTGAACTTGGAGAGAGCAAGAGGTGTTCCTTGAATCACCCCGTTCATACATTTTTTGAGTTCAGGCTTGGACATTAGTTGTTTAAATAGTATCCATATCAGCACTGGCAATTCTTTCTGTTCTTTTGATATTTCGGCTCAGCCTTGCTGATTAGAGCCCCCCCGTAGTTGTTGTTCATTGAATCATCTGCAGCATCTTTTCTTTTTCAGAACAATGGCTGGAAGACAACCAACCTCCAGTGACTCAGAAGAAGAGTTTTTGCCTGAGGACCCTCCTCGGCGCAAAGTTAAAGAACACTTCATTTGGAAATTTTTTACCTTCCCTGAAGGTGAAAAGAAAGTGAATGCAGCGAATGTGTGCTGCAAAATCTGCGGCACTACCTTGTCACGTGGTGACCCAACAAAGAAATACAGTTTTGGCAACGCCACTTTACTCAGACACGTGGAGAGGAGGCACCCCAATAATTTTGCGAGGGAGAGTGTCAGGGACCTGGCACACAATCCCCAAAGAGATGGCGGCAACACCTCCACCGGAGGAGCAGCACCTTCCGTAAGACCGGAAAGACTAGTTCCTAATGTTCAGCCGGTCTTTGCAGATCTGAAATTTGTCTGCAAGGACTGCGATGAACCTATTTGCTACGGGGAGCAGAGCGTCGAACTTGTTGTTCGCAGAAAGGAGGAACATCGCTGCTCCACCCGGCACTAAATTTTTTTTTGCTCCTGTTGAGCAGTTTGGCATTCCATAGTTTTGTTTTTGTTCTGAAAAAAAATACCAAAAATGTTTAAAGCGTTCAGAAAAAGTAAAAAATAAATAAAAAAACTAAAAAAGAAGAAAAAAAACAGTTCTTTTTAGAACTACCTCCAATTCTCCAAAAAGAGCTATATTCTTTACATATTCTCAAGGAGTGAGTGAAGTGGAGTACGGTGAGAGAGGAAAGGAAAATGAGTGAGGGAGCGAAGGAAGGGAAGAGAGGGGAAGGGAAGCGAAGCAGGGGGACTGAAAGAAGGTGAGTGTGGGAGGTGAGTGAGGGGAAGGGGACTGAACATGAAGAATGAGGATAAGTGAGGAAAGCGGACTAAGGGAAAGGAGGTGAGGAAGGGTAAGAGAAGAGCAGTGAGGTTGAGGAAAGAGTGGTGATAGAGGGTGGATAAAGGCAAGTGAGCGTGAGACAAGGGGAGTGAGGGAGTAAGGAGACAGAGAGAGTGAAGGAAAGAGTGAGAGAAGAGGACTGAGTGAGGGTGCATAGAAAGGTAAGTGAGGGAGTGTGGGTGAGTTAAAGGGAGTGAGCATGAGGGAAGGGGACTGAGAGAGTGAGGGGACAGAGGTAGTGAAGCTAAAAGAAAGTGAGTGAGGGAAGGAGAATGAGGATGTGACAGGACAGAGGGAGTGAGAGAAGGAGTGAATGAAGTGGAGTAAGGTGAGTGAGCGAAGCGGAATGAGTGAGTGAGCGAAGGAAGGAAAGAGAGGGGAAGAAGACTGAAGCATAGGTACTGAGAGAAGGTGAGTGGGGGATGAAGGTAAAGGGAAGGGGAGAAAAGGATGGGGAATAAGGGGTAGTGAGGGAACTGGACTAAGGGAACAGGTGTGAGGGAGAGTGAGAGAAGGGCAGAGAGCGTGAATAAAGAGGGGTGAAAGAGGGTGGATAAAAGTGAGTGAGGGTAAGACAAGGGGAGTGAGGGAGTGAGGGGATAGAGAAAATTAAGGAAGGAGTGACAGAAAGAGACTGAGTGAGGGAGCAAAGTAAGGTAAGTGAGGGAGTGTGGGTGAGTTATAGGGAGTGAGCATGACAGAAGAGGAGTGAGAGAGTGAGAGGACGGAGAGAGTGAGGCTAAGAGAGAGAGAGTAAGGGAAGGGGAGTGAGGATGTGAGAGGACAGTGGGAGTGAGAGAAGGCGTGAGTGAAGTGGAGTAAGGTGAGTGAGGGAAGGGTAATGAGTGAGGGAGCGAAGGAAGGGAAGAGAGGTGAAGGGAAGTAAAGAAGGTGAGTGTGGGAGGGGGAGTGAGGGAAAGCAGAGTAAACATGGGGAATGAGGATAAGTGAGGAATGTAGACAAATTTAGACATGAAATGGATTGGACAGAGAGGGTTAAAGTGGTACCAATTATTGCCATTGGTTAAATAATTTTTGCATCTCCAACACCCTGACCTCATAATTGTGCACTGTGGTGGCAATGACCTGGGTACTTTGACTGGGGTAGGTCTGGAAATGCTTTTAAAGGACATCTTTGGGCAATTGATGTCACTTTTTCCATAAACTGCCTTGGTATATGCTAATATATGCCAAAGTCAAAAATGGAACTGGTCCAACCAATTTTGTCCACAGATTGAGAAAGCAAGGAAACATGTGAATAAATCTGTTTCTGCTTTCCTGAGAGACTACGGTAAGGGTTCCATATTCCACAATAACTTGTGTTACAACATGCAAGGTATCTATAGGAGAGATGGTGTACATTTTACGGATGAGGGGAACAAAGTCTTCCTCTTGAATTTTAGACTCTGCATCGGTACCTACTTGTAGGTACTGAAATCACCCACATAACACAACAGCTCTTTTCAGAGCTACCCTAACTCTAAGCACTCTAAATAATTTTTTTACTCAAATTTTTTGCACTGTTTTTCCCTGTGGTGCGCTCAGGGTACGCGTACCTGTAAACGCCCATCTAAGCGCACCCTGAGCTTACTCTGCGAAATTTTCAAAAATGAAATTAAGTGTTTTTGCCCTTCAGGGTCTTCCTAGGCCCCCTAAGAATACCTAGGGGGTCAGGGGATCTCTACCCTGCCCCTTTTGGGTAGGTTGAAGACTATGTGAGTTTGAAAGTGTTGATCTGTATAACCAATTAAAATGTTAGTTTGGCTTAGTATTTGTGTGTGAAGAAATTTGATTGGTTAGGTATGGGTATAAGTGTGAAGAATGAGAGGGAATGACGGCCATTTTGTGATTGCAGTGTCTGAGGTAGATTTGTGAGGAGTTTTTGGTGTTCAGTTTCTGGTGTGAGAATTTTCAACAGCATTCTATAAGGTTAGTTGTTAATTTGTAAGGGGTACTATGCTGTACACGTTAAGTTAATAAGAATTATGTTTTTTAATATAAAAATTTCTAACTCTCACTGTCTTTCTCTCTCTCTCTTTTTATAGTACCCTAACAGCAATGATGGATCTTAATGAGGTGTCAGTTGACATTGTTTTTGAAATTTCTGCAACTATTTTAGACAATTTGAATGATCCAGTTAATGTGAATACACATAAAGAAGACCTTATTGAAGAAGGAGATGGCATGGGGGATTTTTACGATGAAACTTTGGATTCAGAATTAATTGAATATTTAGAGTTCATTGAGTTCTAGGATTCTTCTTTGGAGACTACCAATGACGAAATTTCTGACGAATTAATGTTAGAAGTTCTTTCAAATTATGAAAATTCAGAACAATAAATTTATATTCAGTAATTAAAAATTGTTAAAAATGTTTATTTTTTAATAAATACTACTTGTAGGTACCTAATTCACCCAGATAACACAACAGCTCTTTTCAGAGCTACCCTACCTCTAAACACTCTAAATTCATTATTTAAACTACATTTTTTCTCTGTTTGCCCCCGTAGTACACGTACCTGTACACGCACCCGGAGCGCACTCCGCAAATTTTTTTTTTAAAAAAAAGTTTTTTTGCCCTTTGTGGTCCTTCTAGGCCCCCCTGAGAAAACCTAGGGGGTAAGGGGGTGTCTACCCTACCCCCTTTTAATCATTTCCCCCTTTTTTTCACCTCTTGTGTCTCGATTCTACCGAGACACAAGATGGCGGACTCTTCAGACTGTTTGAAATGTTGACAGACACCCGAGAGCCAATTAGCTTTCTGCTCGCACACTTCCGTGGCACTCCAAGTGCGCTCCCCGGTACGCGTACCGGTAAGCGCTCGAAGCCCGCATATTGATATATATGTGTTTTTTAACTTACTTTTCATAAAAACCACTGGAGAAATTTTCACCAAATATAGAAAAGGCACTTCTGCGTACCAGTCCCTACAATTTTGCCAAGTTTGCTGTAATTCCGTTCAGCGGTTCGGGCTGTAGCCATATCTAAACGTCCTATGGAAAATAACATGGGGAAAACACGGTTTTAGGACCTTCCTTTTTTCTCGCCCCCACATGACGAATCCCACCAAATCTTCCAGGGAAGAAGCGAAGCGGAGCTGGCCTAAATTTTGGAAAATTTCACATTCATTGCTCAACAGGTGTTCCCAATAGAATGTTGCAGATTTCCTATGGTAACTAGGTCCTAACTATAACTACCTACTGGCTACCGCCAGTAGGTAATATATATATATATATATATATATATATATATATATATATATATATATATATATATATATATATATATATATATATATATATATATATATATATTCACTGAAAAAACCATAGGTTATAGACCATATATAGTTAGGGATTAGCATTTAAAAAACCTTATTTTATTTGCACAAAACCATTGAAATTCCATATATAGTTAGTTGCACTAACTATATATCGCGGACCCGTAATCCACTGCTAATGATGTCACATATTACATCATTCATGACATGGTCAGTGACATCACTGATGACATCACTGATGACATCTCAAATGACATCACTGATGACATCACTGATGACATCACTGATGACAACACCCAGTGACTGTATGTTTCTGTAAAGTTAAAATATGTCTTACATATTGAAGAATGAGTGGATGTATAAGTGTCTGGATGAAGGATTTAGTAGGTGCATGACTGACTGTATGAGAGAATGATTAAATGTGTCTCACTGAGTGTATGGGTTAGTGATTAAAGTGTCTTAATTTGGCAATCATTATTTATGTTGTTCTGTAAACTGCTGCATGTTTAAATCAGTAGCTATATCAGTAACTATATGGGTTATTGAATGGTTGCCCAAGTATTTGTATGGGAGACTGAGTATGTGTGTGGGTGGCTGGGAGGTGTATAACTCTGTGCATAGATGTGTGAGCAGTTGATTCCCTAGGTGTATGGGTTCAAAAGTGCATGTAGAAACAGCTGTATGGACAGTTGACTGTGTGCATGAGTATATTGGTGAGTGAATGGATATCTCAGTGCTACATGTCAAAGTAAGTACATATGTAAAACACACTCCATATGAGAGTTGACATATATAAATAACTGAACATAAGAGCCAGTGAATGTGTGAGTGGCTGTATGAATCATTGTGAACTTGTATCAAGGATTGTATAAGAGAGTAAATATGTGTTACTATATGTTTGAATAAGTAAGGTGTGTATAACTGTATAGTTGAGGAAATGGAGATGTGATTGATTCTTTGCATGACTGACTAGGTGTGTGAGTAACTCCATGGATGTGTGACAGTCTGTGAGTGCCTGTTTACACTGAGTGTATCTAAGGTTATATTAGAGTCTGAAGATGTATTATCACATAAATGATATCATCAGTGATGTAATCAGTAATGTCAAATGAGATGTCAGTGATGTCATCAGTGATGTCATTTGAGATGTCATCAGTGATGTCATCAGTGATGTCATTTGAGATGTCATCAGTGATGTCATCAGTGATGTCACTGACCATGTCATGAATGATGTAATATGTGACATCATTAGCAGTGGATTGCGGGTCCGCGATATATAGTTAGTGCAACTAACTATATATGGAATTTCAATGGTTTTGTGCAAATAAAATAAGGTTTTTTAAATGCTAATCCCTAACTATATATGGTCTATAACCTATGGTTTTTTCAGTGAATTTTCAAGGTTTTGTAAATGCAAATTCCTAACTATATATGGTCTATAACCTATGGTTTTTTCTGTGAATTTCATTGGTTTTTTAAAAGCTAATATCTATAGCTGTAAAATATATTCTTTATTAAGTGACGTATCACGTAGCCCGTGAGACGCCTCATGATGCATCGCATAACCGTGACGTATCGTCTCTGCAGCGCAAACCAAACCCAAAACGTAAGCGTGCCAGAACACGCTTAAACATATATATATATTTTTTTAACCTTAATTAGACAAAATCCACACGTGCACATATCACAAACGTTCAAAAAACACAATATGTCGGACTCCCGTTACGCTGCCGGTTAGCTGCCCGGTTAACGTACCAGGAAGCACCTTTACCGCGAAAAATCGCAATTTTTTTTTTCTTTTGCCCCGCAGGGAACTTTAATAGCCCCCTCATCAATCCTAGGGGTTCAGGAGGGGTCTGCCTTACCCCTTTCATTCATTTACACCTTTTTTTTTTCCACCTCTTGTCTCTCGATCCTACCGAGAGACAAGATGGCGGCCGCTCCGGACTGTTTACAATGTTGACAGCCAATCAGCTACTCCTCAGACTCCCGTTACACTGCCGGTTAGCTTCCCGGTTAGCTGCCCGGTTAGCTGCCCAGTTCGCTTACCAAGACGCGTCTCTACGGTGAAAAAATCGGATTTTTTTTTTTTTTTGGGGGGCCCTGCGTGGCTCTATAATATCCCCCTCATCAATCCTAGGGGGTCAGAAGGGGTCTACCTTGCCCCCTTTCCTTCATTTCCCCCTTTGTTTTGGCCTCCTCTTGTCTCTCGATCCTACCGAGAGACAAGATGGCGGCCGCTCCGGACTGTTTAGAATGTTGACAGACACCGGAGAGCCAATCAGCTTCGCTTCGCAAAGTTCCGATACGCGAAAAGTTCGCTAACCGGATCGCTGCCCGAAGCGCTGTTACAGATATATATCTTGATTTAAACGTTCATTTCTCAAAATCCACTGAAGCACATATATTGAGACCTAGCAAAGGCACATCGGGCTAACAGTCCCTACAATTTTGCCAAGTTTCGTGGAAATCCATTCAGCCGTTCGGGCTAAAAGTGAGTCCAACAGCCCTATGGAAATTAACATGGGAAAAACGTGTTTTGGGACCCCCCTTTTTTCTCGGCCCCCCCTTGACGAACCCCCCCCAAATTTCCAGGAGCTGCTCAGAAACAAAATGTGCCATTTTCCTGAAAATTTCAGTCGATTCCGTCCACAAACGCCAAAGTTATTAGACATAGAATTTTCAGAAATGCCATAGGGAAAAAATCCTAACTATATATACCTACTGGCGACCGCCAGTAGGTAATATATATATATATATATATATATATATATATATATATATATGTATATATATATATATATATATATATATAATATATATATATATATTCACTGAAAAAACCATAGGTTATAGACCATATATAGTTAGGGATTAGCATTTAAAAAACCTTATTTTATTTGCACAAAACCATTGAAATTCCATATATAGTTAGTTGCACTAACTATATATCGCGGACCCGCAATCCACTGCTAATGATGTCACATATTACATCATTCATGACATGGTCAGTGACATCACTGATGACATCACTGATGACATCTCAAATGACATCACTGATGACATCACTGATGACAACACCCAGTGACTGTATGTTTCTGTAAAGTTAAAATATGTCTTACATATTGAAGAATGAGTGGATGTATAAGTGTCTGGATGAAGGATTTAGTAGGTCCATGACTGACTGTATGAGAGAATGATTAAATGTGTCTCACTGAGTGCATGGGTTAGTGATTAAAGTGTCTTAATTTGGCAATCATTATTTATGTTCTTCTGTAAACTGCTGCATGTTTAAATCAGTAGCTATATCAGTAACTATATGGGTTATTGAATGGTTGCCCAAGTATTTGTATAGGAGACTGAGTATGTGTGTGGGTGGCTGGGAGGTGTATAACTCTGTGCATAGATGTGTGAGCAATTGATTCCCTAGGTGTATGGGTTCAAAAGTGCATGTAGAAACAGCTGTATGGACAGTTGACTGTGTGCATGAGTATATTGGTGAGTGAATGGATATCTCAGTTCTACATGTCAAAGTAAGTACATATGTAAAACACACTCCATGTGAGAGTTGACATATATAAATAACTGAACATAAGAGCCAGTGAATGTGAGAGTGGCTGTATGAATCATTGTGAACTTGTATCAAGGATTGTATAAGAGAGTAAATATGTGTTAGTATATGTTTGAATAAGTAAGGTGTGTATAACTGTATAGTTGAGGAAATGGAGGTGTGATTGATTCTTTGCATGACTGACTAGGTGTGTGGGTAACTCCATGGATGTGTGACAGTCTGTGAGTGCCTGTTTACACTGAGTGTATCTAAGGTTATATTAGAGTCTGAAGATGTATTATCACATAAATGATATCATCAGTGATGTAATCAGTAATGTCAAATGAGATGTCAGTGATGTCATCAGTGATGTCATTTGAGATGTCATCAGTGATGTCATCAGTGATGTCATTTGAGATGTCATCAGTGATGTCATCAGTGATGTCACTGACCATGTCATGAATGATGTAATATGTGACATCATTAGCAGTGGATTGCGGGTCCGCGATATATAGTTAGTGCAACTAACTATATATGGAATTTCAATGGTTTTGTGCAAATAAAATAAGGTTTTTTAAATGCTAATCCCTAACTATATATGGTCTATAACCTATGGTTTTTTCAGTGAATTTTCAAGGTTTTGTAAATGCAAATTCCTAACTATATATGGTCTATAACCTATGGTTTTTTCTGTGAATTTCATTGGTTTTTTAAAAGCTAATATCTATAGCTGTAAAATATATTCTTTATTAAGTGACGTATCACGTAGCCCGTGAGACGCCTAATGATGCATCGCATAACCGTGACGTATCGTCTCTGCAGCGCAAACCAAACCCAAAACGTAAGCGCGCCAGAACACGCTTAAAGATATATATATATTTTTTTAACCTTAATTAGACAAAATCCACACGTGCACATATCACAAACGTTCAAAAAACACAATATGTCGGACTCCCGTTACGCTGCCGGTTAGCTGGCCGGTTAACGTACCAGGAAGCACCTTTACCGCGAAAAATCGCAATTTTTTTTTTCACCCCTCAGGGAACTTTATTAGCCCCCTCATCAATCCTAGGGGTTCAGGAGGGGTTTGCCTTACCCCTTTCATTCATTTACACCTTTTTTTTCCACCTCTTGTCTCTCGATCCCACAGAGAGACAAGATGGCGGCCGCTCCAGACTGTTTACAATGATAACAGCCAATCAGCTTCTCCTCAGACTCCCGTTACACTGCCGGTTAGCTTACCGGTTAGCTGCCCGGTTCGCGTACCAAGACGCGTCTCTACGGCGAAAAAATAGGATTTTTTTTTTTTTGGGCCCAGCGTGGCTCTATAATATCCCCTCATCAATCCTAGGGGGTCAGAAGGGGTCTACCTTGCCCTCTTTCCTTCATTTCCCCCTTTGTTTTGGCCTCCTCTTGTCTCTCGATCCTACCGAGAGACAAGATGGCGGCCGCTCCGGACTGTTTACAATGTTGACAGCCAATCAGCTACTCGTCAGACTCCCGTTACACTGCCGGTTAGCTTCCCGGTTAGCTGCCCGGTTAGCTGCCCGGTTCGCGTACCAAGACGCGTCTCTACGGCGAAAAAATCGGAATTTTTTTTTTTTTTTTTGGGCCCAGCGTGGCTCTATAATATCCCCTCATCAATCCTAGGGGGTCGGAAGGGGTCTACCTTGCCCCCTTTCCTTCATTTCCCCCTTTGTTTTGGCCTCCTCTTGTCTCTCGATCCTACCGAGAGACAAGATGGCGGCCGCACCGGACTGTTTAGAATGTTGACAGACACCGGAGAGCCAATCAGCTTCGCTTCGCAAAGTTCCGATACGCGAAAAGTACGCGAACCGGAGCGCTGCCCGGAGCGCTGTTACAGATATATATCTTGTTTTAAACGTTAATTTCTCAAAATTCACTGAAGCACATATATTGAGACCTAGCAAAGGCACATCGGGCTAACAGTCCCTACAATTTTGCCAAGTTTCGTGGAAATCCATTCAGCCGTTCGGGCTAAAAGTGAGTCCAACCGCCCTATGGAAATTAACATGGGAAAAACGCGTTTTGGGACCCCCCTTTTTTCTCGGCCCCCCCTTGACGAACCCCCCCCAAATTTTCAGGGGCTGCTCAGAAACAAAATGTGCCATTTTCCTGAAAATTTCAGCCAATTCCGTCCACAAACGCCAAAGTTATTAGGCATAGAATTTTCAAAAGTTCCATAGAGAAAAAATCCTAACTATATATACCTACTGGCTATCGCCAGTAGGTAATATATATATATATATCTCGCACTTGTCCCACACGAACCAGCGTACCAACGTAGCCAAGCCACCAGGTACCACCAGTCCAGAAAACGAAAGTTGACCCAGGCTGAGGTGAATAAATATTTATTTAGATTCAGAAATCACCACCAGCATATCATGCTATATATATATGAGGACAGTGCTTCCCTTGTCTAGAAATGCCTTGCTCAACAGACCGGCGTATCTTTGGTGACTGCGCACCGTGATACCGATGCTGAAGCGGTGAGGCCTGTTTTGGCGAACAAAACTTTTTGTTCACTGGCCTCCACAGACCCTGTTTTTGTGCCCATTAAAACAATAATATTGTATGCTGTTTTGTATAAAGTAACTCTGGGACAATTTCTGACAAGAGGCTTGATCCTTGGTTTGCCGTTCTATCCTACACATCTGGCACCAGGTGTTGGCATTTGGAATTCAAGAATCAATCATGTTCCCTTCGGGATTGAAGTGCTTATTTTTGCACCCAGTAGGACATTGTATATGATAATTTCTTATGTCTACAATAGTCTTGTGTTGAAATGTATGATGCTATGTATTGGAGAGGCCTACGGATTTTGGCATTTGCACGTTATATCCAATGGCATTATGTGGCTAGTAGCCCGATTTGGGTCATTGATAATAAAAAGGAGGCTGCTACTTTTTGTTTACTGTATACACACTTTGTGCTGTCAGCCTCGTATTTTATATACTAGCTTGATATTATATTGCCATGATTTATTCAGTGTGTTTGGGAAAGCGTTATATATCTGGCTTTTTAGAAGATCATTTTCCGTAGCTAGCAAGGGTCAGAGTGCAAGCTCGGTAATACAGCCTCTGTCAGCTTCTTTTTTATACTTGAAACAATAGCTGTCTGTTACAAATGTTCATAAAGATGTATGCTTTACATTTTTACGTTCACTTTCATTTTTAAGTAATGTAATTTTATCGTATGCTGGCATCTTTTCCTGAAGGGGTCAGTGCCATAGTTTAGAGTGCATTTAAACACACTGTTGTGTTTTTAGTATTAGCTCAGCCCATAGGCAGACAACATTTTTTTTCCGGTGTGCTCCTTTTTTAGGCTCAGGTGTATCATTATTGGCAGTTTAGGCTATCCATGCACTATGCATTTAAGTTAAATTTCAGAAAACACTGCATTGCGCATGTTTATATTTACAACAATATTAAGTTTTATTAGCCAAAGCCTCTAAAGTGATGAAAGTTCTTGAGCATTATGATATGTGTAAAATGTTACATTGCACTAGAGGATACCTTTCTTTCATGTTTGTTACTTTCTTCTCTGCCTATGAGGGGGATGGACTATAAATGCTTGCATGTATATGGCGCTTGCCAGATTGAGAAAGGCTACTGTGACAGCTGAAACGTGTCTTTTCAGTTGCGGGGTTGAGCGAGACCCGAGGAAATAAAAGAAATCTTATTCCAACAGTCTTGCGAGCATGCCTTCTTCCAATGTGGAGCTGGATTGTATTTGGATATATCTGTATATATATATATATTTATCCGTTATGTTAGTAGTGTTTTGTAAAGCACTCATTCACCGGATAGCTTTCGTGGCGCTGGATCTAAGAAATGCCAGAGAGGTGGATGGTTGAATTGTAAGCCTTACAATACAACCAGGTTTTAAGAAGCTTTCTGAATTTAAGCAGGTCAGGGGTAGACTTAATTTCCAGAGGGATGGAATTCCATAGCTTAGGGTCCAGGGTAGCAAACCTGGCACCTCCTTGTCGATTTAATTTGTAGGTGGGGACTAATAGTAGCTGAAGATGAACTGATCGAAGATTTCGTGAGGGGGTGTATCTAGAAATAAGACTATTTATGAATTCAGGGCCTTGACCATGCAGTGACTTATATACTAGGCAGCTAATTTTAAAAGCATAGGAAGCCAGTGCAATTCCCTCAAAAAGAGGGAAGCATGATGCCACCTGGGTTGCCGGTATATTGGTCTAGCCGCCTGGTTTTGGACTTTCTGCAGCCGTTTCATAAGACCAGCTGGTAATCCGAGGTAAATTGCATTAGAGTATTCCAACCGCGATAAAACTTGGCCAATATAAACTGTACCAGTGCGGCTTGAGTCAGCAGTCTGCTGATCTTTCTGATTTTACCTAGCTGGTGAGCACACGAAGATATGACAGAACCCACTTGCCTTTTTAGGGACACGTTGTTAGATATTGTAACTCCAAGGCTCTTGGCAGAGGAGGAGGGGGTGGGAGATGGACCCAGTTCTTCCAGCCAGTAGTGAGAGCACCAGAATTTCTGGCTGCCACCTGTAGAATTAATTTGGTATTTCCTGGGTTTAGTTTTAGATGATTTCTATCCATCCAGTGACTGATAAACCGCAGGTTTGACTGAAAGTCCGAAACTGAGAGGGGTGAGTTATCAACAGTGATCTGATCAATTGGAGGAGATAGAGGTTGAACACAAGAGGGGAAAGTGAAGATCCTTGTGGCACCCCACACATGGTACTTTGCTTTGGCGCCACAAACTGAGCCCGGCAAACAGCCTGGGAGCGATCCTCCAGAAAGCAACAAATCCAGCTTAAAGCTGGTCCCTGGATGCCCGCTACCTTGACACAGTCCACAAGGATACCATGGTCGACCCTGTTAAAAGCTGCCGAAAAGTCCAGCAGCACCAGGGCTTGAGGAATCCTCTTATCAGCTTTCTCCCGTAGGACATCCATTACTGCAGTAATGACTATCTCCATGGAATGGCCAGGACAGAAGCCTGCTTGGTGAGGATTAAGAAAGTTAGTTTGTTCCAGAAAACTGGACAGACACTTTGCCACATGAGTCTCCAGCATCTTAGCCAGATTTGGGAGCAAGGAAATAGGTCGATAGTTGGACAATGTCAGGGGATCGACTCCAGGTTTCTTCAAGAGTGGGATCACAGTAGCTTCTTTAAAAGATTTAGGTACATAGCCCTGAGATAAAGAGTCAGTTAACAGAGCAAGAGCGGGGCCTGGACATGAGGTAAAAACATCCTTTAAAACATGTGGGGGCAATGGTCCGTAGGAGAGCCAGACCTGACTTTAAGCAGAAGACAATGAAAGGTCTTAAAATCAATGGGGAAGAAAGTATCCAAAGAACATGAGTTTTCATATATGGAGGGGGAATCTTCTTGGGCTATATGAGTGGAAATACTAGCCTTGATAAGGGAGATTTTCTCAATAAAGAAAGTATTCAATTTATCGCATAGAGTTTGTGAGAGAGTGGGCTTGCTTAATACCCTGTCTGAATTAGACAGTTCCTCTATGATGTTAAATATTTCTTTAGATTGATTGGTGGATGTAAGAATTCTAGATGAAAAGTAAGCAGATATTGCATTTAGGATGCAATTTTTATATTCTCTCATAGCCGCTTGATAGGGTACTTTGTCCTTACATGAGTAAGCCGCCCTCCACTTCTTCTCCAACTGGCGGAGAGTACGTTTTTGAGTTTTTAGTTCGAGCAAGAACCATCTCTGAACCTCAAATTGGCGGGTCAGTTTTGATTTTTTCAAAGGTGCATGTTTATTATTAGTCAGCTCAGCATATAGCGGCTCACCTTGAGTATCGTTTGCCCAATAATTAAAGTCGCCTATCAATAATACTCTTGCATGGTCAATTGCCAGGTTGGCGACTTGTTCACCAAGGAGTATGGAAAGGGGGAATATGCTGTGGTGGTCTGTAGAGAAGAATACATACTAACGGGTCGACATCTGATTCCAATTTGATTACTGTATTATCAACAGCATGGAGGCAAAGTGGGGTAAAAGCGCTAAATTTAAACTCTTGGCGTATAATGGCCGCCACTCCTCCCCCTATTTTACCTTGAGGGTGGTTGGTATGGAGGATATAGTACTCATTAGGCAATGCTGCTAGTATGTCTGGGGTGGAGTCGGAGGTGAGCCATGTTTCCGTAAGTAGAAGAATTTCTGGTTTATTAAGATCCAGAAGGGTGAAAATATCAAGTTGGTGCTAAGCATGGGCGGAAAATCCTCACAGTGAGGTACAGATCTTACCCTCACTGATGAACACTTTTGAATCCAAGAAGGAGACCTCTTTTTGACTAATTTGCAAACTGAAATGAAGATTAAGAAAAATCCTATTTAACTCCTGAATGTACTGTTCAGTTTGGTGTTTAGGACCCTTCCATAGGATAAATAGGTCATCTATATACCTGTGCCAGGATACAATGCAGTTCACCCACTCGCTGTACTTACCCGCCCAGGCCACCTGCTTCTCCCACCAGCAAAAAAATAAATTTGCATAGCTGGGGGCGAAGCAGGTGCCCATCGCGGTGCCCTGTATCTGGCGGTAATGTTGCTTTCGGTTATATAGATGACCTATTTGTCCTATGGAAGGGTCCTAAACACCAAACTGAACAGTACATTCAGGAGTTTAATAGGATTTTTCTTAATCTTCATTTCAGTTTGCAGATTAGTCAAAAAGAGGTCTCCTTCTTGGATTCAAAAGTGTTCATCAGTGAGGGTGAGATCTGTACCTCACTGTTCAGAAAGGAGACTGCTGGCAATTTGATTTTGAAGGCCAGTTGTAGCCATCAGAAAAGCCTGAAAAACAGCATACCCTATGGTGAGCTCCTCCGAATTAAAAGGAATTGCTGAAATAGGGAGGCCCCCCAGCCCCAGGGATCATCAACCCCCAGGGCAAAAAAAGAAAATGGTGGTGTCCAAGGTCCCCAAAGCCGCTGGGACAACCACCCCCAGGAGGCTTTATGTATTGTGGTAGGGGGACTGTGTGGCCCCCCTCCTGGAGCCCTCGAGGGCCCCGTCACCCCCGGGGCTACAAAAAAAATGCGGTTCCCGGGGCTTGAGGGGGGTCATTGAGGCCCTTCCACTTCTAATTGTGCAGGGGGGCTTGGAGCCCACTCCAACAATTTATTTTATAGCTCTGGGGGGGTGGCTCTCACTGTTGCATAGCAAACAGCAATGTTGGGAAAATCTTCCAGAAGATAACAAAGGATTTTGAAGTCCATTTCTGGCGTTTTTGTAGTAGGTTGCAGCCGTTAAAGCAGAGACAATTTTAACTCTGTGTTTGTAAATATGCCACTAAGTTTTGTAATGTTGACAATCTCGTCTCCCATTTAAAGAAGCACGAAGTATTTATTTAAGTGCATTGTGAATCGTAAAGAATTGAAAGAGTTGTGAACTTCTTTTGCTCGTAATGTGCATAGGGGCAGATTTACAAGTTCATTGCATTACTGTTGCATCATTTTTAAGCTAGGAAAAGTGACACGAAAGTGGCTCAAGGGGCTTGTAAATCTGCTACACAGTGTTCTGTCTTACTTTGCTTTCCTTTCTGTCATGTAGAGGATCATGGGTAAATATAATGGTTTCTGTACAGCCAGTACCCTTCAACCAGAACCCCAAACTGCTTACTGCCTGTTTCCATAGTAACAGTTCATGGAACACTTAAGTGAGCAGAGAGGTTAGAAGTTCACTACACTATGTTGCTAATCGAAACAGTTACTGTGCTGGAGTTTTAAAAGTTTTCCATTGGAACCATTAGTTGTAGAAGAAGTCAGTGGAAAATATAATAAAAATAATAGCAGTGGTTCGTTGGGCCCCCCACAGTCCTGGGGCTTCACTCATGTTGGGAGGGGGGTGCAGTAGGCTGTGTAAATTAAATCAGGAAATTACATGTTTATTTATTAGGCTGTGTTTACTTTTGTTATGGATAGAGTCACTTTGTTACAGGAAATGTATTAATATGTAGGAAGGCGTGTTCTGTATGTGTGCTTGGAACAAATTTTACGTTTAATTGGTTAACAACAAGCTTAATGTTCATTGGGGAAGAACTATTGAAAGTGGGAGTGTTTTCTGCAATTCACTTCTGCTCCGGAAAGTAGCAAGGACATCTAATTGGCTTACATGTTGTAAGGAGGATTTTCCTGAGCTTTATGTTGGTTGGTTGCGAACTATTGAAAGTAGAAGTGTTGCCAGCCATTCACTTGCGCTCTGCGGAGTAAGAGGGACATCTGATTTGCTGACGTGCTGCAAGGGGGACTTTCCCAAGCTTAATGTTGATTGGCTGTAAACTGTTGAAAGTAGAAGTATTGTCAGCGATTCCTTCCCTCTTTGCGTAGCATTAGGGACATTTCATTGGGTAACGTGTTCCAAGCGGGACCATACGAAGCTTAATGTTCATTGGCTATGAAGCATTAAAAGTAGAAGTTTTGGCAGTCATTCCTTTTTCCTCTCCTTTTTGGGTGGGAACGGTTCACTGTTGTTAGTGATTTTGTGATGCACTTTCAAAGGAGTATGGGAAAAGAAAGTAGTAGAGGAGAGGTTAGGGACACTATTAACTCTGTACAGTGATCACCAGGTGGTGGACAGGGATTATGAAGGTAACAATTGTTTTTATATGTTTTAAGGGTCATTTATATAATTGCTGTGTGATGTACAAATCACGGCGGAAAAATGACAGTGTCTTGCGGTGTTTTTTTTATCAAGTTTGTGGGTCGGATACTTCCTAGGAGCACTATTTATTTATAATGTGGTGTTTATTTTAATGATGGGAGGTGTGGTTGCGCAGCAAAAATTTCAGTCTAGGTTTGAAACACTTTTTATTTATCAAACACAAATAAACTTTCTTCCGAAACTGACGCTGTATATATGAAAGAGGTGACAATTAAAAATGGAATGTCATAAAATATCAGTTAAGCATGGCCATACCCTCCTTTTTTCTGCCATAGTTTGCAAAGCGTTGCCCCATATTCTTGATAATGTAAGAGGGCATCAATTACTTTTAGATAAAGTAGAATAGAAGTGCTACAACAAACACTCCCGCGGTACATTATCTGAGGACAGGAGAACAAGTAAAAAACTGTTAAATACAAGTGACTTCATATTACTTAGAAATGTATGCATTATTAAAATATGCTCCCTGAAAAAAATATCTGATCAAGTATGTTCTAATGTTTCCTAAGCTGTATAACAGATGGCGCCAAAAAATCTCCTACTCCTCTTCTGTAACAATAGGACAATCTATTACAATATAATGATTGATACCATTGTTACAGTAAAAAGAAAAGGAAAATAAAGTTATCTATTTAACAGAACATCCATAATGAAATACTTTCGAGCGGTAAGTATTTTCTGAGCTTCTTTTCTCCTTGGAGGTCAAAAAGTGTGATCTTCGTGGCGACGGGTCGTAAACTCCTCTGAGATCATGGCTGTGAAAATTATGATATATATATGTATTCACAGTATATGATCAAAAGGGGGGGAACAGACTAAAAACCAGAAGCTGGTGACGTTGCTTATAAATCTTTACTGTTTGTAACGACGGGTCATGAACTCTACTGAGATTAGAAGAACTGTTAATATTATAATATACATATTACCAGTATATAATCCCTAGGGGAAAACACACTAACAACTAGGAAGGTGGTGACGTTGATTGTAAATGTTTAGGGTTTGCGCCGACGGGTCACCAACACTTCTGAAGCGAAGTACAGTGTCAATATTATAATATAGAAAGTCACAATATATAAGCTGAAAGGAGCCAGAAAAGGAGCAATGTTTGTTGTAATCTATCTATTTCTGAAAACAAGCTGCTGAAGTTACAGAGAAAAAGGGAAAACATGCAATAACACTTTTTTCTAGATATAAATGTTTAAATATTGACAAATAGCCACAAATTATACCTATCTACTATGCCAAAAACGAAACAACTTACAACTCTGGAATATGTTTGTTGACACAAAACAATAATCTGATGCTAGAAAAGGGAACCTGCATCACAGATTGGCGACGCTGAAATAACTCGCGAAAACGAAACTAATCACACAATAGGTATGGTTTATATAGTTTTTGGTTGTTTAGTAGTCTATGGAAGGAAGATTTGGCTCCTTCTATGTAGTTTTCACATTTTACAGTTTACACATGCTCACATTTTAACTATTTTACTTGTGCACGCATTCGGAAATGTTACAAACTGTGAAGCTGTAAAGGTTTCGATTTCCATAGTAACACGTATAAGGTCCTTATTATCTACATATGTTGGAGAGTTTAAAAAGTGTTACCCGGTAAACTGTGTCCTTTACATTCTCATGATTAAAAACATCCAAATAGAAGATAAAAAAAAATATTGTTTACAATAGAAGAAAAAAAAAGTATTAATATTTGTTATCACTATGCTTTTTAATTAAAAATATGCCAGCATTTGTAAAGCGTAAAGCTAGCCCCGGCAAAGGTGTGCCTGCGCTTGGGGCGTTGGGAAGATTAAGCAAGGAGTTACCTACAGTGAGAAAGTGGTGGGCTAAGATGCTGATGGACTTTGGAATCGAACTGTGAACGCTGTTCTTGAAAGTCAGGTATTATAGGTGCTGCTTCCTACTTTTACCACACTTATATGTTAATTACTGCTAATTAAGTTGATAATAATCCTAAATTATAAGTAGGGCAACTTGATTTATGTTTTTACTGATTTTTACAGATAAATACAGACAGAAAGTTTTTATTTTCCTCTCTGTATTTATTTTAAAGTGTGGATAAATGAGGAAATTGGGTTATTTTTTGAGCGTTTGTAAATGCTGTCGATGATGAGTAGTAGGCCAATAGGTCTGCCGTTCTAAAAGTAAAAGAGTAAAAACAATAAAAGACTTTTAGTAAAGAGCCTTAAAGAGCAATATATATATTCTCGTATAAGAAAACTCTACATTTTAATATGAAGGTTGTGTATAGTTTATCATCTAAGAGTGTTCACATGAGTGAAAACGGTCAGTCTTTCCGCCATGAGTGCATATTTATCAGTAAAATAAATGTGGAAATATAGTAATTTTAGATTCATTTTTTTACAAAACCTGAAATATATATGGGTAAATACACATACAATTATTTTTAAAAAAATGGATAAATACAGATGGAAATGTCCGAAAAATAAATACCATAAAATCAGGAGATATATTTATAAGTTATAAAACACTACTGTTAAGGTTGTTTTTACTATAAAAAGTATACACGTGTTTTTAAATTTTACTTAACAAACAATATAGGTTATAGGGATATTGTAGTTAGAAATTAGCATTTAAAAAACCTTTGAAATTCACTGAAAAAACATAGGTTTAAGGTAGGTTATAGTTAGGAATTATCATTTAAAAAACCTTAGTAATTCACTGAAAAAACCATAGGTTTCAGGGGTGTTATAGTTAGCTGGACATTTCACTTGTACAAAACCATTGAAATTAATCCATTATAGTTAGTTTCATGATGATGTCACATATTACATCATTCATGACATGGTCAGTGACATTACTGATGACATCACTGATGACTTCTGAACTGACATCACTGATGACATCATCCAGTGAATGTGGTTTGGTTTGTTATCTATATAATTACCGCATGATAGGAAACTATACTTCCAATTCCGTATAGGAACATTACCAGTGAATGCTTTTAAGAAACACTGGTCTCCATTGTGGGATGAACATTGTTACTACTGCAAGGATCAAATAGAGCACATTTCCCATTTGTTGTTCTGTTACCCACTATACATTAGTCCTAGGCGCAAATGGCTAAAACCAGTGTGCCTAAATATTGGCACCCGTAGCCAATCGGTAGCCCTCAGGATACTAGAATCCAATTGTTCTACAATGTTTGTAGTTGCTGTAGCAAAATTTCTTGCATGGGCATGGGCAATCCGTACTCGCTCGTTAATGTCAAACATTACAAAATGAATTATGTCTACTACTAGCTAACCATTCCGTTATATGAATTGTCATTTTAAAAATAATAATTTTTATGAATTGTGAAAAACTTTTTCTATTTTAACATGTATAGTATTCGACTGTCAATGTTTAATGTGTGTTTTAGAAAGTATTTTTATTTGTAGTATTTATTGTAATAGGGTTAGAAGGATGCTTTTATGACAAATGTCGAATAAAGCTTTGAAATTTGAATTTGTTATTTATATAATTATTATATATATAGGAATCTGCATTGAAGACTGAGTGGATGTAGAAGTGTCTGAATGGAGGATTTAGTACTACTGTGATTGACTGTGAAAGTGAGTAATTTAAAGTGTCTCACTAAATATATGGGATAGTCTAGGATAGACTAGACAGTCTGTGTGTGGCTGTCTAGGAGGGATACACAAAACCCAACTGTCACCCACCACAGATATGTGATCAGAGACAGGCAGCAGGCACCAAATGGCTAATGTAAGAAAATGCCAACTTTCTACAAGTTGATACCAAAAGGGATGATGGACGGAGCGTTTGAGCAAATCAAACACTCACCCCCAGTTAACTCCTCTGGGTTTGATCCTTCATCATTCTTTAGCTCACTCCACCACGCCAGTTCAGACATGGCCATATGCAAATCAGTCTGACCCTGTGCCTCATGGGAACAGTCCATCCCGAACTGCCGAGCCATGTCTTCCCTGGACCAGAAACAAGCATCCTGGGACTGGTTTTGGGTTAATAACCCTCATCAGCCGGGCTATCTTGAATCCAGTGGCAGAGTGAGCAAGGGACCCACGTTTGGGCATACCCTGCCAACTCAGGGAGAAAAAAGCAATACCAAAGGGGATGATGGACAGGGCGTTTGAGCAAATCAAACACTCACCCCCAGTCAACTGATCTGAGTTTAATCCATCATCATTCATTAGCTCACTCCAGCACCCCAGTTCAGACATGGCCATATACAAATCAGTTGACCCTGTGCCTCATGGGAACAGTCTAGCCCGAACTGCCAAGCCATGACTTCCCTGGACCGGAAACAAGCATCCTGGGATCGGTTCCGGGTTCATGCCTTCCTCCTTCCGTAGAAGGAGGAAGGCAAAATGTTTGTGGGTAACCATGCACTAAGGGCCATTTTTCAACACAAAGCCGTCCATGAACGGCCCAGGAGCAGGATCAAAACACAATTGAGGGGTGTACTGAAAAAGAGAAGTGTCTTTTTTTCAGGATACAAGGGAGCTGGTACTCAAGCGCTGATAAAGTAGTAAACAATGCATGTTGCTGCAAAAAAATACATATATAGGTTTGTGTACAATATGCTTGTAGATGCTTGATAATATAAAATAGTCTTACGTTCATTGCCATAGAAGGACAGAGGTAAATCTGGCTGTAGCTAGGCCTAAAACCAAATGACTCCCATGCATGGTTGTAAAATAGGGCTGCTATACTTAGCTTGTTATTTGTCCACCCCCCGAACCTGGTATTGACCTCCTATTATCGAGATAGTGCATGATGGACAGAAAGTAAACAGATTTCTTAATACTTTGATCCCCTCCTGTGTTTTCACTCCTTACCCTCCCCTTAACCCCACCAAATGGAACTAGAGGCTGTTGGGGGGCTAATGGTGGGACATGTGATAAAATTGGGATGTAATTGGGTCAAGGTGATCGTGTGCTCAGGCCGCTTTCAGTGCTGTAATATTAGCCCCCTGCAGCCCTCGTGGGACGGGGGGCTTGAGATACACGGGCCCCTCCAGTACTGACCTGAGAGCTCCTGACTGGGTTCAGAGGGCAGTGGTGTAGCAAGTTCAGGGGGTACCCGGTGTAGAAACTTTCTTGTCAGCACCCCTCACCCACATTGAAATGATTAAAATAAGGAAAAAATAGATAGTTAAACATAATTTTGCCATTTTGTCACCCCCCTCAGTGACATTTTGTCACCCCCCTCAGTGACATTTTGTCACCCCCCTCAGTGACATTTTGTCACCCCCCTCAGTGACATTTTGTCACTCCCCTCTGTGCTGACACCCGGGCGGTCCGCACCCACCGCACCCCCCTTCTTACGTCACTCTCCGGGTGTGGGGGTGCTCCAAGTACTTAGCAGGGGGGCTCAAGTTTTGTTATGCCACTGACCACCCCTTGCATTGTGGTGCACTACATCTATGTTTCATGTATGAAAGAAGCCACAGACACAGCCCTAAAATCGAGCAAGCAGATAACCAAACACTTGATCATCAGGGGACATATTTGTATTTCTGTATAAATGGTTTCCTTCTTACTGATTGCTGTGTGTTATTGAAAAGGTATATTTTGTGCAGTTCCCAAACCAACTCACCAGCACTTCCAACCAAACAACACAATGTACTATTCAATGTGCTACTGAGAGAGTAATGAAAGCTAATTTGTTTGCAAAAGACGCTTGCAATGCATGTAAAATAAACAATTATGTTATCAAAAGCGAGTCTGTGTGTTCTGGACTCGAAATTGGATTTTGCTTACGGGCAGTTCATTGCTTGTTCACGGTGGTTGACGGTTGTACGATTTCACAATTACAAAATCAAGGCAGATTGCTAACCGTTTCATTATTTAAGCATAATATTGACCCTTTAGCTGACGCATAACATAATACAAGATGAATGCCAGGCGTGCATGGAAGGGCTGTGAAGTAAACAGACATTAATGGAGTGAGGTAAGCCTAAAGCCACTGGGAAAATGAGATAAAGTGGCGTTTGCAGCTCGCCTGCTCCTATCAGCGCTCTCTGCTCAGGTCTGGGAGTGGATGTTCGTCACGGATGTGACCTCTCTGAGGCCGTGATTATCAGTCTGCCAGTTTTTGGAGCAGAAACCCGAGGGCCGGAAGCTCCGACTGCAGCTGGTGCACACGCACAAAAAACCGGGAAATTGGACCCTTCTCTCCTCCTGATTGCGAAAAAGACTCATGGGCCCAAATAATAATACGGGGCACCATTTCCGTGTGGTTTTCCCCGATTCCTGGTAGCAACTTCTTGACATTTTTCACCAGTTTGCTTACCTTGAGCTGCAGTGGGCTAAACTGTTGATTCTGTCGAGGGAGGGCTCAGGTTGACTATGCTCCTGCCTGCAGCGTCTATCCCTGCAGCAGGAACGAATGACCCGGCACCTCCACACCCGCAATGGTCAGATTTGAAGACCGAACAGTACTAGGCCCAGAGACACACTGAATTGTGGGTGCAGAATTCGAGCTGAATCAACATTTCACTGTAGCTAAAATTGTGCCACGAGCTGTTGGATCCTGAGTCCTCCAAGCTTATCTAACTCCTAAAGCTTGGTAAAACAAGAACAGATGAGTTGACAGGTGTTATTTGTCTACAGCAGAATGTGCTGTACAAAAAACTATTGCTGGTGCTGATTATGAAAGCAAACATTAGCAATTCTAATACATTATGCTTTCTCTTTCTCCGTTGAGTTCTCTTTAATTCATTTATTACAACATTTTTTCAGTTGGTCTTTATGACCTGGGCTAAACCCTGGATTTGAACCTCTCCTGCTCTTAGTTCGAACCTTTGCTCAGAGTTTGACTTTGCGCATCTTTTCTGGGTCCCCATTTGTTTTCTAAATTAAAAACCTAGAGACAGAGAATGTGGTTTGGACTTGTAAAGGAATAACGAGGCTGGAAACAGCAGCCTAGCGTAGGTGCAAAGGGCAGTTCAGGATTCTGGTGCCTTTATCACCTAACCTGGTAGCAAAAGACAGTCCTATGTTGCGGCAGTGTATCCATCACACTCTGGGGCGCTGGTGCCACTGCACCTGCTGCACGAAGAATAGACCCATTCTGTAGCATTCTATTAATAATCCATGCAAGTCTAGGGAAGAGTCGAAGAAGAGTTCACTATATAATTGAGTTTAATACATAATTTAAAAGGGCCATCCCATGCACCCCTCGTAACTACACAGCAGTCACAGACCATCTGATCAAAGCATCTGTTGGACACTGGAAACGACAGAATTCAGAACATGCCCGCACGTGAGAACCAGTGCAGCAAAATACATGCACTGACATCAGGTACCAATGGAATGTGTACCATAAAATGATCAAACTCAGCACGAGCCTAAACAAGATAGGGAACATAAATAAGAAGCAATTGTCATAGTAATTAAATAACAGTGCTGAATATTGATGTAAAATTAATTTTGGTCAACCTAAGAAAACAGTGAAAAGAAAACATATGGAAATTACAGGACAACAGTTTAAAAATCAAAATGGCATAAACTGCTATAGCAATGTGATTGTTAATCTACTTTTATACCTACCGTCAGTCAAAGAATAAATAAATCAACATGTAGATCAACCTTTCTGCAAGACTTCGAAAAATCTTTGGCACAAATTCTGTCAAACAGTGACATGTACCACTCTACAAAATGCATTAGCGATATTGCAGATATGTGTAGAGGCACGATTCCGTTTTCTATCTATGAACTGCAAGATGCTCAGGAATTATGTATAGTTGAGAGAGCGCTATTTGAGTAAAATGTAGAAGTGCACCATATTTACAAGCACGTTGCACACGTTTAGTTAAGAAACACATAAGAGTGTCAAAATTATAGAATGCATATACTCACGAGTGTTTAATTAATATAGAATGTATATCCTGGTGTGAAAAACTAATGTAGTAATGTTTAGAGACATTAGAATGTTATTAATTTCCATGTTATGTGGCTGTTGCAGAAAAGAATGTAATGCTGCTAAACGTAGAAATGTGTAAGCCTCATGGCATTTTACTGAGAAAGAAGATGTGCCTTTAAATTTCCACATAAAATGGATTAATGCTATTGTAATCCAAAGTATTATCGATCATGATCATAGACTGAATATATATGTATATATATAGAAGTGTTTTATAGAAGTGTTTCCTATAATCAGAGTGTAATAAGTTAGAATACTGTTTTAACTGAGAAATAAAGGTTCATAGCACAGGCCCGTTTCATGTAAATTAGTAGGCCCGGAAAGGTAAAGTCGTTTCTTTGATCTGCATGTGCTAGTTAAAATCGGGTCTTGTTAAGCATAAATTGTGGACCATGTTCGAAGTTTTACGACTTGTGAGATAAGCTGGAGGTCGGAATTTGGGGCCCACTTCATGGGTGTCTGTTTGCAGGTGCGAGGGGGTTCCAATCAAGAGAGTGATGAATAGAGCTCTGTTCTGGGAGACAGGCACAGGCCTGGAGGAGGCTTCAGGAATTTCCTGGGGGGTACCGTCTTGCTGGAGAAGGAGCCTGAGAAGCAAGGTCAACGCTAACGAGAAGCCCAGAGGAGTATCAGCATGGAAAAACCCAGAACCGACACTACGTGAGAGGTGTACGTGAGGGGCGTCTCTGAGGGGCATTTCAACTGTAATTCTGATTCTGTATTAGGGACAGCACCCTTGGGTGGAGTTAGAGCAGATGGCCTGAGGAACCTTAGAGAGCGGATGGGTAGGCAGATAGGGCAACTGCGATGCACAGTTTTACAACAGAGACTAAGGGAAAGTGAGTGCACTTCTTTGGAAGTCACCACGGCTGACACCTATTTAGGTTAAGATTCTGCTAAGTAGGGATGTCACTTAGTCTAGTGTAGGGACAGCCTAATCTGGATTTTCCTTTCTGTAAATGACGCTCAAGTTACAACTTGTGTCTATTCTTGCAAACTTGCTGATCTTTGAATTAGTCTTGGTGATATTCTTCTGTCGCCTAAGAGCATTTGGAGAATTCATGTTTGTATTGATGCCAGTATATCTTTTGAACCTTATATTGAGATGTTTGTATCTCCAGTTATCTTTGGCTTTATAATAAAACTTTAAAACGTATTCGTGGTAAGTGGTTCTTCAGAGTTGTGTAAATTCTTGAGCTGAATAACCTGGTAGTGGATTACTTTTTACTCTATGACAGGCAACAAAGGTTCAGTCGACCTGAGTGGGGATCTATATCTATAGCAATCAGATAAGAGATCAAAAATCCCGCCGTATCAGTTGGTAGCAGAGGATGGTTGCCTTCTAGAGGAAGGTGATCTAGACTAGGTTAAGATTACCCCGAGACCCCTAGAGATCGAGAGATGAGCAGCAGAAGAATCGCCTGCCAAAGAAGGTGCTGACGGTGCGAGAGAAAAGCAGCAGAGTCGGTCGAGAGTGAGTATAATAAGGGTCATGCGTTGTCAGATTGCGGTGTTTTGTGTTGTATCTGTGTTGTAATGTCATGCGGAGTCGAATGCCTGTAGTGTGATTGAGGCAGGGTTGTGAGCGCGCGCAATCTGGTAAAAATCTTAAGTTCGGGGAAGAGCTTAAGTGGTTCGGGTGTATCGGACATCCAAAGTAATTGTCGACCATTGTAAAGGGGGTCATGAGGTACCATTGATCGCCCGCAGGACCGAGATAGGGGGAACGCAAGAGTGAGTGTATGGGTAACGGACGCTGGTCAGAAGTTACAGTGTGTAAGTAACCTATCAGTTAAGGCGAGTGTCTGGACGTACACGGAAAGACATTTCGTCAGTTAAGGTGACAATTACAGTTAGACTGTGGGCGTACAGTCAAGGAAAGTGATCGCTTGGTCGGAAGTAATCATTTTTCAGGGTATGAATGGGACGCATGCATGACCGGGAGATGAGCTGAGAAAGGAGGGGAACTGCTGCGAAGGGAGACGAGTGACATCAGAGAAAGCCGCGCTGTGATAGGCCGGTTGGTGTGAAGCCGCGCTGTGATAGGCCGGTTGACGCGAACCGCGCTGTGATAGGCTGGTTGGTGTGGAACCGCGCTGGGATAGGCCGGTTAGCAAGAACCGCGCTGGGATTGGTAGATTGTCATCAGGAAGCAAACGAACGCAGGGAATTAGGGAAAAATGTAGATTTTGAACATGAAGTGTTTTAAATGCTTGAGAGGGATCTTTAAGAGAAACAGAAGGAACTCTTATTACGGGGAAGAGGCCCCGCCAGAGGGTACAGCAGCTCATTATATGGCTACGAATGTTGGGTTGCATACTATACTGTGGCTTAGCACTTGGAGTACGATTACAGAAGGGAACGAGAAATTGACGTTTCCGAAATACGGAACGTTTAGATTAGAAGTGTTGCATCAGCTAAAAGCAGTTATGTCTTCATTGAGACCTTTGCCTAGACCAACACAGTTTGAAGCCCTTAATGCATGCATTAGGGCGGCGCATGATAGGAACCAGAACAGACGTCAAGAAAGAGTGAGACGATCGGTAAGAGCAGTACAAGACGCCAAATGGGATGAGGAAGCCAAGAAATGGAGAGTGCAGACTATTGAAGTGGATAAGTTGTACCCAGTGATAGAGGTGACAGGAGACAAGAGAACCCCAGAGGAAGACGATGAGAGCGAGACAGATGATAGCCTAATAAATAGGTTGTTGATAGATAGACCACCTCCGTACAACAGAGAGATGGAAGGTACCGAGCTCCCAAGGGAAGATAGGGTTGGCATAGGGGAGTATAGACCACTCCCTATAACGGATTGGGAACCCACAAAAGGTGAGGAAACACCTCAACCTAGTCCAGTACAGAGAGTAGTTGGAAGGTTTGTGGTACAGAAGGTGCCAGAAACGGAGCGTGCTGAGTCTTACAAATTGCCTGATGCCCTTCAAGTACCCGTTACCATAGGTCCTATAGTATCGATTTATAACCCAGAGAAAGGGCGAGAGGAGGAACAGGCATGGCTAGACAGAGACAGAACAGAAATGGAAAGAAGGAACAACATGATAAATGCCCGAAGGCAATTAACAGGACCGAGAGAATGGAGCACCCCATTGGGTTCAGCAGTGGATCCCATAACAGATCAGGGGGGTCAGAGAGGACCGATGGATCTGAGAGGACCAAGGCCGAAATCCTTTAAGGAATTGAGGGCTGATTTGAGAGAGTGGAATGCTACCACAGGAACACAGAGTAACAGATCAGGAGCGGAAGCTGAATGGGGAAGTCGAGGCGATGGTACATTGTCTCACTGCGGGGCTAGCGAAAGCGGTCAGGAGTGTGATGGTAGGAGTCAGGAGAGTAGAGGAGCTACACGTCATATCCACAGTGGAAGTAGACAGGAGCAGGAAGAAAGAAGTACAGAGTGTGGAAGGGCGTCTTGTCTCATTCACAAGGAGGGAGACCGAAGGACGCAAGAGTACAGGGATAGCTTTAAGTGCACCCACCATGCACCTGGTGATAACGTACAGCATTGGAATCGCGGAAACATGGGGAGCCACGAGGCGCCTTGCCATGCGTTAAGCGATCATAGGCAGGAGTGGGATCGCGGGAACATGGGGCGCTGCGAAGGGTCTTACCATGTGTTGAGTGATACTAGACAGCAGGGGAATTGCGAAAGCATGGGGAATGATGGAGTGTCTTATCACGCATTTAGAGAAACCAAGCAGAATGGGCAGTGTGGGACTGTGGGGAATAGAGCATTGTTTCACCACACACCAAGAGGGGATGGAACTGCATGGAACCTGGAGAGATGGGAACATGGGAGGACTCCCCATAACTCGCCGGAGCCCAGACGTAGGGCTCGGAGCTGGGATGGGAGAGATGTCAATGAGCTCTCTAGAGACAACACACTGAAAGCTGAGATAAAGGCAAAAAGGCTCGATGTAAACAGTTTAAAATCTGATCTGGATGAGATAATAGATGGCACGTTACCTTTAGAAAGGATTGATCTGTATGAGCAAGATGAGGTGCTGTTTATAGCAAAGGATGTTACCCGGAAGGCGAGAGCAATACACGAGAAATTATCCGAACTGGCAGACAAGTATATGGTAGACTTGTCGAGAACAAAGGCATTACAGGGTAACCATAGGTTGCATTATTCAGATCAGGACCTTGATGAGAGGAGGACAATTGGATTAAAAACACACATTAGGGAACTGATCACAGGAATAAGGACATGGAGAGATCTGGATAAATGGGAGAAAGGTGTCCAAGAAAGGGACTGTCAGGCGAAGCACAATTGTGATGTCCCCGGAGGGAGGGCCACAGAGGATGGAAGCATACCCTTTGTGGGAAATAGCGAATGGGAGTTATGTACATGTGCCCTGGAGTAGGGGAGATTTGGCTGCGTTTACCAATTCATTTCCAAAATTAAGAGAAAATCCCATAGAGTGGTACAAGCAGGTAGAGAGGTTCGTGAAAATCTCTAAAGTACTGTGGATTGATTTGAACACCTTATTTGATATTGTGGTCCCAGGAGACTTGTGGACAGCGTGCAAGGTTAGTGTCGAATGGCCCACAGCAGAGCCAGAGAGAGATGCTCATACTAATGGACCGTCAGATAGGGTAATGGAAAAATATGAAAGGGTGATGACATGGCTAAAAGAGAAGGTGCCACCGCAGGATATAGATTGGGTGAAAATAGACCGAACTAGACAGGAACCCAAGGAGACAGTCCATGAATATTATGAGCGATTGCTAAAAACGTTCAAACAATACAGTGGATTAGATGTAATGGATCCCAAAGACATAGGACAGTTTGTATCGAAATTTGTGTTGGGTTTGAGACCTGATATTTGTTTGATGATTCAGCAACATTTAATTTGCTGGCAAAACAAACCATTGGATGAAATTTTGAGATACGCAAGGTACTGCAGTGACGAAATAGATTCAAATGCAAAGAAACTTAAGGAGAAGTTAATGATGGTTCAGATGCAGTCGGCTGGAAAGGGTGGACAGCAGCAACAGGGAACAGGGACGATGGGAAGGAGATCAAATACTCAGAATAGGGACAATGAGGAAAATCCGAGACCTAGAGTAGACCTTGCCACCTTGAAAAAGTCGACAAAGTGTCACCAGTGTCACCAGGTGGGACATTGGAAACGCGAGTGTCCCTATAATCCTGAAAACGGAGAACTGGAAATAGAGGAGGAAGAAGTTCAGACTATTCCAGTAAAAGGGGTGACAGTACCTAAGGGTAAGGTGGTCAAAGGGGGGACATTGGCTCCTCGAGCCTAGTTCCCTCAACCACCAAAGATTGTGACAGGGGGAAAGATCTATAGACAAATGCCTCTTTTAGTAGGAGGAGAAGAGTGTTACTACGTTGATCCACTAACTGGACGGCGAGTGAGTAGAGAGGAGGACTGTACCCTCGGGGCAGTTCTAGAGGTAGACCAAAGGGGACCGTTTGTTGAGGCTGAAGTGGCAGGGTGTCCTACGACATTCTTGGTAGATACTGGGGCTACTCGATCAACTTTGAGATCAGCAGTGGTTCGGGACTTGCCAATGGCGGGGGAAACCATTCAAGTGGTAGGAGTCGCAAATAGGAGAATGACTCAGTTTGTAATATGCGATTCCAGCCCTGTGTGTCTGTTAGGAAGAGACTTATTGTGCAAACTAAATTGCACAATATACTGCACGCCTCAGGGAGTAGAGGTACAGACCAACGACGATGATGCCACCTTTAAGGTTGCAAATTCAAAGGTATGTGTAGAGCTGTATCCTACCCTGACGGTGGAAGAGCTCCCTTGGGACCTAAGGGATACTGTGTCATCAGAGGTATGGGATTTCACTGGGGAAGAGATAGGATTGATTAAAGGAGTAGAACCAGTGAAAATCATGATAAAACCAAATGTTGAATATCCAAGAACGCCTCAATACAATTGACTCCGGAGACGATTGCAGGAATAAAGCCTGTGATCGACTCTATGATTAAGCAGGGAACGCTGAAGGAAATCGTGGGAAGTCCATGTAACTCCCCGATTATGGGTTTGCAGACACCTAGTGGGAAATTCAGAATAGTCCAGGATCTCCGAAAGATTAATAACATAGTTGTTTCATGTTGTCCAGTGGTACCGAATCCATCAGTGATATTGTTCCAGATGGTACACAGACAAAATATCGAGTTTTAAATTTCGATATACAATTGTATCGAAGTTTAAATATCGATGGGACAAAATATCGAAGGTAAGTAATATCGACAGTCTTAATATCGATATTAGTATGATATCAGTAATATCGAAGTTTTAAATATCGATGTCAATAATATCGAAATAAATAACTTCGATGTTACTAATATCAATTTTTAAATAAATTTAGTGTATATTATATTGTATTTATTATGTTTTATTATTTATTTTTAATGTAATTCATTTAAATATTGTCTTTTACTACTGTAGCGGGTTGTGGGTTTATAGGGGAATAGGGTGGGAAGTAATTTAATTATGTTAAATTAATTATTAATTAGTAGGAATTATTAATTAATTAATTGAGAATTAATTTTTAATTAATTTTAATTAATTGATTACTTGATAAATATGTTCTGTAGCGGATTATGGGTTTATAGGGGAATAGGGTGGGAAGTAATTTAATAATAATTACTTAATTAATATATGTTTGTACATATTTTAATTAATAATTAATTGGTAATTAATTTATATTAATTAGTTATTTAATTAATATAATTTTGTACATATTTCTAATTATTAATTAGTTGGTAATTAATTAATATTAATTAGTTAATTACATTAATTAGAGTAATTTTTTTATATATAATTTTTTGTTATTCTCAATTAATTAATTGGGGAAAATAATATTAATTATTAAATTAAATTAATTACAGCTAATTTGCTAATATATTTACTTTATTGTTATTGTTAATTAATAATTAATTGGTAATTAAATAATATTAATTAATTTTGGGTAAAAGAGTATTTTTAGGGTTCAGGGTCAGTTTTCAGTTTCTGGGTAAAGGGGTATTTTTAGGGTTCAGGGTCAGTTTTCAGTTCTTGGGTAAAGGGGTATTTTTAGGGTTCAGGGTCAGTTTTCAGTTTTTGGGTAAAGGGGTATTTTTAGGGTTCAGGGTCAGTTTTCAGTTTTTGGGTAAAGGGGTATTTTTAGGGTTCAGGGTCAGTTTTTAGTTCTTGGGTAAAGGGGTATTTTTAGGGTTCAGGGTCAGTTTTCAGTTTTTGGGTAAAGGGGTATTTTTATGGTTCAGGGTCAGTTTTCAGTTTTTGGGTAAAAGGGTATTTTTAGGGTTCAGGGTCAGTTTTCAGTTCTTGGGTAAAGGGGTATTTTTAAGGTTCAGGGTCAGTTTTCAGTTTTTGGGTAAAGGGTTATTTTTAGGGTTCAGGGTCAGTTTTCAGTTTTGGGTAAAGGGGTATTTTTAGGGTTCAGGGTCAGTTTTGGGTTTTTGGGGTACGGGGATATTTTTAGGGTTCAGGGTCAGTTTTGGGTTTTTGGGGTACAGGCGTACAGGTAAAAATATTTTTTTTTTACATTAAATCAATTAAATGAAATTAAAAAAATATATATTACATTAAATTATTAAGTGTTTTATTTATTTTAAATGTATATGTATTAGTTTTAATTTTGTTTTAATATTTTTATTTAATATTTGTAAAATTATATGTATTTTAAAATTATTTTTACATTATTATTAATACATTTAAAAAAAACCATATTTTTAATTTCGATAGTTTTGTACTACGATATTATTTTTTCGATATTTTTGTACTTACCTTTATGAAGATATGACTTGTGCCAATATTTTTGTATTTCGATATTCTGTCTGTCGATATTATGTCAGACATTCGTTCCAGATACCATTCCAAGCTGAGTGGTTCACAGTGAGGTTCCGTGACAATTGTAAGTGGTGTTTTCGACTCGCACGAATATGGTCGAGTCTAGTATCTATGAACCGCAAATGACGAGTTTAGTAAGTGTGCGCAGTTTCGCTGTGCTAACTTAAACCGTTCGTTTGTTACGTGGGTTTTTCATCTGTACCCACGGGTTCCATCTTAGATACGGCATCCATTTTGTCTCTTGCCCTCAAGTAGTCAGCGAACGGACGCTGTCCGCTTCGCGACCCTGGGACTCCCAAGATATTTGCGGAAGACACATGTCCTTTGAAAGTGTCTTTATGACGAGGGGGTTGCTACTGTAAGGCAGATGGCGCCGCTCGAGGCTCATCTTGCCGCACGGACTTATTGTCTCAGCCGTGCATCTCATTAGGCACGTTCCTTTGATGCCTGTATCTCGTGCTTCCCGGCACCTCCCCTTTTACACCCTTTCCGATCTCCCCACTGTCTCCGTCTTCCTCTGCACCTGTCTTCGTTCCTGTTTCAATCTACTTTACTGCTGATTGGAATTTGCTAATGGTGGGAAGATGGGTTTTTACAGTTGGGAACCGCCAAATGTTTCCGCACTTATGTTCCGGACCTTGTATGTTTCAAAGCGACCAAAGCGACCCCTCTGGGAGCTTGATGTGGGAACTGAGTTGTAAACCTTTGTGTTCAATGTTAGCCTATGGGTAAAAACTGTATAAAAGGAGCGATCCACAAAACCAATTTGAAGCAGTCTCCCCAAGTTGCACGTGGTGTACTTGCCGTGACTTCTGTGTTCCCTGCAGTAAATAAACCTTGACTCTTTGACGCCGAAGGAAGTGTCCCGTGTCTCTGTGACTTGTACGCCGGAGCAGGTTACCCACGAAGGTTTCAGGTGTTGTGCCCTGGCACCGCTGGGTCCAAAAGAACCCAGTCCTTCAGTTGGCGCCCAACGTGGGGCTGCATCAGTGGTACCGGTCCAAGCCCGACGATCGTGAGGAACTTCGTGTGAAATCTCCGAGGGAAGGTGCACCCCGCTTCATCGATCCTGTTGTCGAAATAAGTGGCCCGAAGACTTTTCCCGCGAAGATTCCCGCCTCCTAACGGCTGCGACGGACTGCTGCCCTGACTGTAGACCTGTTTTGGCGCCTGGCGTAGACCTTGGTATAGCGAGACGATTGACGGGCCTTCCTGAGGACGCCATTGATCTTTGAGTTAAGTATTTGTGGGTCGCTCCCAGAATCCTTGGTTGTAGACACTTTAGCGAGTGTCTTTGTTGTAAACACTAGTGGTTTGTTGTTGTTGTACACGCTGTGTGAGTGTTTTTGTCGGTGACACTTTGCTAGCGTAACTTTGTTGTTGTATATGTTTGACGACTGCAGCCGCCAAAGACCGAGGGTTTTGTTCTTGCTGGGACTTGGTAAATCCCGTAACCCTTGAAGTTTGTGAAACTCGGCTAGCGTGCAAGATGCCTGGTCGCAGTACTTTGTTCCGTTGCTTTAGACCTTGTGGTGCGGATTCCCTGCTGGAGGACTCGTGTCCGATACCTCCGGTAGGAACTCCTACTTATGACTTATATAGCAAACATGGGCTAGGCCCGATTGCTTTTAACGATTATTGGATAAAATATACAAAGAAAGACGGCGATCTTCGTTGGCCACCTCACGGTAGCTTCGAAGCGCCGATCTTAGATAATTTGGAAATTAAGTTGTTCGAACGTAAATCTAGGCCGGCCATGTTTGATGCCTTTCGGTTGTGGCGCAAAGAAGCCCGACAGAAAGAGATCAGACAGAATAAACGTAGTGAGCGAGATAATGTTGCTACTATTGTAAAGAAAGCTGAGCAGTTTCAGCGTGATAAGGAAGATAAGGATAAGGAAGTGTTTGAGAGGCTGCAGCGTATGACCATAGATAAATGCTATCCTGCTTTGCCTACGGAGTCGGATAAGAAGGAAGAGGCAGTTGAGGATCCTTTAATGTCCTATCTTATGAAGTCGCCACCTCCGTACGTACAGGGTACCGCAGCTCCTGTGGTCCCTGCCGTACCTGTTCTCCCACCTGTTATTCCTCCACCTATTCCTCAACCTACACCCGCTCTTCCGACTGTTCCTGCTCCTGTGCCTGTGTCTATTCCTACTGCTCCTCCGCTTCCACATACTCCTGCTCACACTACTGCTCCTGTGTTGTTAACCCCTGTTGTTGCTAATGTCTCTACTCCTTCTCTTATTAGTCCTGTGTCTTACTCTTGTCCCTCTACTCGTAACCGTAATTCTCCCATTGCGGCTAGCTTCTTTCAGTCGCTCGGACCTGTTTTTGGGTCCGCTGGTTCTGCTGGCCCACCGCAGAGGCGTAGTCAGCTTCCTGGTAATAGAGAACGTGCTGCGCTATACAATATGGCGATGAGTTGGATAGACAATCCGCAGAGAAATCCATCCCGTGTTGTTCTTGAAACATTTAGTCAATTCAACATACCGACTCAGAGGTATGTGTTTGACGAAATGTGTAAACTTTTACATGATCAGATAGCGGCAGTTGCGCCTGACGAGGTGCTGACTGCCCTGTCTAATCTTCGGCTTCAGTTCGCAACTGGACTGATAGTCGATACTAATGTCCGACGTGCTATCGAGCAGTTACTGTCTTTCCGTTTAGCTCCTATTCCTCACGCACTGTTTGTAGAGGATCTTGAACGCCAACAAGCTGAGTCTGGTCAATATCCTATGCGTGAAGTTCCGCCGGTTTGGGTACCTGCTGATAATACCGATGTTAATAACATAATACCAGCGCATTTCCAGAGAATATGGATACATCTCCCATGGAAACGATCGGAAGTGCTTCAGGTGAAACAAACTTTGCCCGATCCGCGCAAAAATCCTGCTGGGTATTATAAGGAATTATCGCAGCTCGTAGATGCTACGGTAATGAATCTTGCCGATATCGACATGTTGTTTGGCAATGTCGTACCGCAACCGGTATGGGCTAAGATTCGTCACCAAGATCACACAAATGAATTAGGTGGTGATTGGGCTGCTATTACAGCGGCAGACGCTGGACAAGCGGCTGCTACTAAACCCGATCAGTTGATTGAACTTCTTCCCCAGCGAATCATTACGTTAATGAAAACGCTCATGCCAGCTGTGAAGGTAAATTGGGATAAGTTGTCAGCCTGTAAGCAAAAGAAAGATGAGAGTGTTTCAGACTTCTTTACGAGGTTTGAGGAAACATTCGTTGATCATAGCGGACAGGATATGGGTACTGAGGGTGGACAAAGGCTGTTTGTTGATAAATTTGTATCGAACTTATTGCCCGACTTGTGCAATAAATTGAAGAATTCAGAAAGTGCGTGCGCCGTTTCTACCTCAGCTCAGATTCTGGCTACGGCACAATATTACGAGAATAGAGAAAAAGAGGAAAATGACCGCGCTGATAAAAAGACAAAAGAGCTGAAAACTAAAGTGTTGTTGCAACAAGCATATCCGCCGCGTTCTAATCAGAATGCGTCTCAACAGAATAGATCACAATCGAATCGGTCGCAATCGCGTAACGATTCCTCTTTCAACAGATCTTCCCTAGGGTACAACCAATGTGCTTATTGTAGACAGGAGGGACACATTAAATTTGATTGTCCTGCTTTAAATGATCGTAATAGTGGTAATTCGTCTAGAGGAGGCCGTGGTGGTTCGCAGAATGCATCACGTGGTAGAGGTCGTGGTGCTCAGAACGACCGCTCTGACAATTCATCAAATTCTAATAATTGTTTCGATCAACGTGGATCATCACAAGGACGATCTGCGCAGTACAATGTAGACGATTATTACGTCGATCAGGGAACTGACGACAGTAATTACTAGGACAGCCAAAGACAAGGAGAGGGAGTGGTATCAGTTCCGGTTGATCAGAGAGGGCCTTACGTCGCAGTTGCTACATCGGGCGTCGTTGAGCCTTTTCTGTTGGACACTGGTGCAGCGAAAAGTTCTATCATGCATTCGAAACTCCCTGGCGCACCTTTGTCTGGCTTAACAAATGTATCCGTTGGATTCTCTGGCGCCCCCGTTAGCAATCCAGTTTCGCGCCCTTTGCCCCTTAAAATTGGGCCTCGTGAGCTCGAAGCTCCGTTGATTTTAACCACTGGTTGTGGTGAAAATCTTTTGGGTCTGGATTTGCTTAAACGTTTGTATGCAACTTTGTATTGTTCTCCTGCGGGTGTAAAGCTTACGTTCGGAGAGAAAGTAGTCTCTCCCATGTATTTGTCCCTCGATAAGCTTCCACCGGAATTGGATTCTCTTCCTGCGTCTTTGTGGGCGACGGGTCCAAACGATGTGGGCCTGCTTGATATCTCCCCTTATGTTGTTCAGTTGAAATCGAATGTGCGATTGCCACGTATTCCCCAGTACCGTATCTCCCTTGATGGTGAACGAGCTTTGTTAGCGATCATCTATGATTTGATCGAGAAAGATGTTATTGAGGAGACTCGGGGAAACGTGTGCAACAGCCCTGTACTGCCCATTCTTAAACGTACTGATCCTACCAAACCGCCTGTTTATCGTTTTGTTATCGATTTACGGGAGGTAAATAAAATTGTGGTTCCTCAATTCCCTGTTGTGCCTGACATCACGGCGCTACTGACTCTGATTCCAGCTACTGCTTCATGGTTTTCGGTGATTGATTTGAAAAATGCGTTTTTCAGCATCCCGATTGCCGAAGAGAGCAGAGACCTTTTCGGTTTCTCTCTTGGAGGACGTAGCTTCCGCTTCAAACGCGCTCCTCAGGGCTACTGTGAAAGTCCATCAATTTACAGTCAAGCTTTGAAGGGTCAACTGGATGCGTTTAGGTTGCCGGTTGGTGCGGCTTTAATCCAATATGTCGACGACTTATTGGTGGCTGCTGATACTCAGGACATTTGCAAAATTGCTACGGTATCGTTGCTGCAACATCTCTGTGAGTTAAATCACAAGGTGTCGCCTTCTAAACTCCAATATTGTTGTCAAGAAGTAACCTATCTAGGTCACTTATTGTCAAAGGAGGGAAGGAGATTGACCCCAGAGAGAATTGCAGCGATTGCGCGAATGGCTGTGCCACAAACCCAAAGAGATGTGCGTGCCTTTCTAGGTATCACGTCGTACTGCAGGCAGTGGATTCCGAATTTTTCATTGCTAGCGAAACCATTGGTGGCTCTTACGTGCAAGGATGTTCCAACTCCTTTACCATGGATGGAAGAATGTCAGAAAAGTTTTTCTGAATTACGTGATTCATTGTGTTCGGCTCCTGTGTTAGGCACCCCTGATTACAGCAAGCCGTTCACGTTATATGTTCACGAGAGGGAAGGTTGTGCGTTGAGTGTCTTAACGCAACCTTTTGGTGGTAAGCAACGTCCATGTGCATATTTTTCCTCGACCTTAGACCCAGTAGCTAGAGCATTGCCGAGTTGTTTGAGAGAAACTGCGGCAGCTGCGGTCTCCATCCGACAATCAGCAGGATTGGTCATGGATAATATGCTTACGGTGATGGTTCCGCATGCAGTCGATACTCTTTTGAATCGAACGAAAACTCAGCACTTGACGAGTGCAAGGTTGTCTGGGTACGAATTGACGCTCTTGGCAAGCCATATTCAGATAAAACGTTGTAATGTCCTAAATCCGGCAACTTTGTTACCAATTAGTGCAGAGTCAGATGAAGTAGCAGAACATGACTGTTACTTGCGTACAGAAGAGGAAACAAAAGGTCGAGTGGACCTTAAAAACACCCCATTGGAAGACCCTGACGGCACCCTGTATGTGGATGGGTCATGTTTTAAATTACCGAATGGTGATGTGACTACTGCTTATGCTGTTGTGACATTGAATACTGTTGTTGAGACTGCGAGATTGAATCAGAATTCTGCCCAAGCTGCAGAGCTGATTGCTCTTACTAGAGCATGTGTATTAGCAAAAGATAAACGTGTGAATGTGTACACCGATAGTCAGTATGCTTTCGGTGTAGCTCATAGCTTTGGACGGTTGTGGCGAGAGCGTGGGTTCTTCACGTCGCATGGCACGAAAATACAGCATGGCCAGCTCGTGAACGATCTTTTGGATGCATTGACTTTGCCTGCTCAAGTTGCGATTGTTAAGTGTAGTGCGCATCGCAAGGTGACGGATGATGTTGGTCGTGGTAACGCGTTTGCAGATGAAATTGCTAAGGAGACTGCCCGGAACCTTAGCACTCGAATGTATGTGACGAGTTCGGTTAGGTGGCCTACAGAATCGAGTATGTGTGAGAATACTATAGAGAGCGTGAAAGCAATTCAGAATGAGGCCACCGACACTGAAAAGACGAAATGGAAAGAAAGTACGGGAAGGTTGGATGCGAATGGTTGCTGGATTGATTTGTCGGATCAGAAAAGATGGATGTTACCGGATGCGTATGTACTAGCCGTTGTGACAATGGCACATGGGTTAGCACATATTAGCGCGAAAGGTATTTGCAAGTTGTTGGCTGATGTGTGGAAGAATGATGGTATTACGAAATGTGCTGAACGTCTGGTGAAGAATTGTATGGTGTGTATAATGTACAACCCTGGCAAAGGAACCCCAACTCCCCCTGGCAGTTTTGCTCCTCCTTCGTATCCCTTTGAGGTGATTCAATTGGACTTCATCCATATGGAGCGATGCAATAACCTGAAATATGTTTTGGTTGTGGTTTGCGCATTCTCCCGATGGATCGAGGCCTATCCCCTCAAAGATAATACTGCTTTGTCTACTGCGAAAATCCTACTGAAGGAATACTTTCCTCGGTACGGAATGCCTAGAGTCGTGTGGTCAGATAACGGAAGTGAGTTTGTTGGAAGTGTGATGAAGAGTGTGTGTAAGGGCCTTGGAATTAATCAAAAATTCCATAGCGCCAATCATCCCCAGTCAGCTGGATTGGTTGAAGGTTACAATGGTACCCTTAAGCTAAAATTAGCGAAGATTCAGGCTACGACTGGACTTTCGTGGCCTGACGCTTTGCCTCTAGCATTACTGTCAACTAGGGCGACTGTACACTCCCGAATAGGGCTTAGTCCCTATGAAATAGTGTTCGGCCGTCCTGCGAATGTGTGGGGGGTTCCTAGGCCAGGTGTATTCGTTGATCTTGAGTATCCAATGTTGATTGACTACTTACATGACTTGACTGCTAAACTGAGGTTAATTCATCAACAGGTTTACGACGCCTTGCCGACGCAGACGGAGGGTCCAGGCCACCAGCTCCAGCCTGGTGATTGGGTTGTCACCCGAAATTTTTCGCGCAAGAAGAATCT
The DNA here is from genome assembly GCF_964263255.1 of Lissotriton vulgaris. Taxonomy (NCBI): domain Eukaryota; kingdom Metazoa; phylum Chordata; class Amphibia; order Caudata; family Salamandridae; genus Lissotriton; species Lissotriton vulgaris. The sequence continues at coordinate 383,910,464 of NC_141685.1, forward strand.
GGACCCCCGCTTTGTTGGACCTCACCAGGTGCTCTTGGCCACGAGGACTGCCGTTCGTCTTGAGGGACGGAAGAACTGGGTACATGCTACCCATTGTAAGCGAGTCCCTATTCCTTTGCCGGCAGACCCGTGGGTGAGGAAAGGCATTGCGTCAACAGAAGCAGAGACATTGCCGGCGTTTGTACCCTTTAGCGACGCACAACTTGTTGGTGAACACTCAGCGCAGCAGAAAGCCACTGTTGGAACATTGTCAGCAAAAGACTCAAGACCAAATCAACAAACTGATCAGCAGGACGCTGTCTCTTCAACGGATCCTTTATTTGACGAGCAGACACGTCCCGGGAAACATCGATATTCTTTGCGTTCTCATAATAAGGACAAATAAAATTGTTTTCTTGCTTTGCTGAAACTGATAACTGCAATATCCTCGTTTCCCCTGATCAACTTTGAACATTTCGTATGATTGAAAATTGTTTGTACATATATTGAGATTTTTGCATCTTTTTCCTTCCACAGCTGATTTTTTGTGCTAAATAAAATACATTGTGTATTGAGGGCCGTAGGGCCGCGCGCGTACTTCCTTCTGGACAGTAGGTCTTGACGCTAGGTTAAAGGCCGTCGGTTCCTAGGAACTCCTGGGGATTGACTATTGCTGCACAGAACGAAGTGCGTCAAGAAACGTTGCGGACGGTCGTAGGGAAATGGCATTTTCGAAGCTGAACGATTTGGAAGGAGCTCAGGCGTATAGAGTTAAACTGCAGAAACTTAGTCGTACTAAATGTGTTGTATTCCAGTTGTTTGTACTGTTTTTAACTGCTTCTGCATTCTTGGCGGGTGGGGTGTACTATGCTATGTCTTACTTTTTACTTCCTACCCCTACTCCTACTCCTTGCTCTAACGTTACTCTTACTGCTACTACTGCTTCTCCCCATTCCTTTCATATTCTACCGGAACACGAACAGGCTAGACGTGTAGAATTCCGCAACAATTCCTTTATCCAGCTCCTCCATCAGCATCAGTTAGTGGTTAACACTACTAATTGTTGGGTGTGTGGGTTGATGCCACATACTACGGGTAAGGGAATTCCATATCTGGTGTTACCGTATAGTTCCCAAGGGTCAGCTCGAGCATACCAAACAATGCTTCGAAGCGCACTAGGTTTCCACCCCTCTCCAGAACGTTCCCCCAAACCGGGTCCTACCTCGTGGCAGTGGGTGGTATCGATGATAATACAAGATTTGGAAGATGAGATCTATGATGCTTTTCTCATCCCTAAGGCAGAGGTACAAGCCTATAGGGCACCGGATAGAGGGGAATATACTGCGTTCACTAATGAAAAGCAGCTTAAAAGCTCGCCTCCGATATGGGTCGTACCCCACACGGGTAACTTTTGTATCGTGGGTCGTGGTTCGCAAGCCTCACTCGGAGTAAGTGCTTGCACTGAAAGTTACGTTCTGTCAATGTCCCCGATCCCTGTGCTTCTGGCTGCCAAGGGTACGTACTTCATCTGTCATGATCGTGCATATACATGGTTGCCCTCAGACTTCATGGGCTCGTGTTTTATTGCAAATCTGTTGCCTCCGACGTTTACTGTAGATGCCGATTACCATAAGACTAGAGTTGTACGAGGCGTAATTAGCGAAGAGGATACTGCCGGTCAAGAGGCAGGAGACTTTTTCAAGGGTTTCCTCCCGTTTTGGGGACCTATGGTTAATAGTAGGAACCTGAGACATTTGACTCGAGTGGTGGAATCGACAGCTAATGTTACTGCCAGTGCCCTTGGTAATATCACCACAGAACTTCAGGCGGAGAGACTTATGACATTACAAAACCGTATGGTTTTAGATGTCGTTTTGGCAGATCGTGGTGGGGTATGTAAAGTGATCCATTCGAGCTGTTGCATTTTCATACCTGATAATGCTCCTACTGTCTATCAAGCCATCTCGAAGTTGCATAAGATCTCCGAATCCATACACGTGGATGTAGGGGATTGGACGCTACTCGGTTGGTTTTGGGGCCTGATGTCGACTTGGGGTTGGAAGATTCTGACGATCATCGGGGTTGTGGTAGTGTTCCTGTTCACGTGTTGCCTTTGTGTGCAGTGTGGTCCTGCCTTATGTGGCCTCTGTGCTACAACGTGTATGAGACAACCACCTGTTACCAAGGGGACTCGGTTGGACAGAGCTATGCTACAGCGACATCTTGATGGTCTGATGAATATCGAATATGATTCCGACTAGTGCTTGCCTACATGAGGGCAAAAGGAGCGTCTGAGGTTCCGTGACAATTGTAAGTGGTGTTTTCGACTCGCACGAATATGGTCGAGTCTAGTATCTATGAACCGCAAATGACGAGTTTAGTAAGTGTGCGCAGTTTCGCTGTGCTAACTTAAACCGTTCGTTTGTTACGTGGGTTTTTCATCTGTACCCACGGGTTCCATCTTAGATACGGCATCCATTTTGTCTCTTGCCCTCAAGTAGTCAGCGAACGGACGCTGTCCGCTTCGCGACCCTGGGACTCCCAAGATATTTGCGGAAGACACATGTCCTTTGAAAGTGTCTTTATGACGAGGGGGTTGCTACTGTAAGGCAGATGGCGCCGCTCGAGGCTCATCTTGCCGCACGGACTTATTGTCTCAGCCGTGCATCTCATTAGGCACGTTCCTTTGATGCCTGTATCTCGTGCTTCCCGGCACCTCCCCTTTTACACCCTTTCCGATCTCCCCACTGTCTCCGTCTTCCTCTGCACCTGTCTTCGTTCCTGTTTCAATCTACTTTACTGCTGATTGGAATTTGCTAATGGTGGGAAGATGGGTTTTTACAGTTGGGAACCGCCAAATGTTTCCGCACTTATGTTCCGGACCTTGTATGTTTCAAAGCGACCAAAGCGACCCCTCTGGGAGCTTGATGTGGGAACTGAGTTGTAAACCTTTGTGTTCAATGTAAGCCTATGGGTAAAAACTGTATAAAAGGAGCGATCCACAAAACCAATTTGAAGCAGTCTCCCCAAGTTGCACGTGGTGTACTTGCCGTGACTTCTGTGTTCCCTGCAGTAAATAAACCTTGACTCTTTGACGCCGAAGGAAGTGTCCCGTGTCTCTGTGACTTGTACGCCGGAGCAGGTTACCCACGAAGGTTTCAGGTGTTGTGCCCTGGCACCGCTGGGTCCAAAAGAACCCAGTCCTTCAACAGTGATAGACCTTTGTCAGGCCTTCTTTTCAATTCCATTAGATGAGGAGAGCCAGTTTCTTTTCGCATTTAAGCTGGAAAATCGCGTTTTAACATGGTGTCGTATCCCACAGGGGTATACAGAAAGCCCATCGATTTTTAACCAGCTGCTGAAGAAAAATCTTGAAAGTCTAGTACTGCCACAGAACTCGGTTCTAGTTCAGTACATAGACGACCTACTTGTTGCGTCAGAAACAGAGGAAGCTTGTAAGATAGACACCATCACCTTGCTGAACCATTTAGCTGAAAATGGACACAAGGTGTCTCCGAGCAAATTACAGTACTGTCCGACCGAAGTACAGTACTTGGGTCACCGAATTGAAAAAGAGAAGCGGAAGGTGTCACCAGACAGGATAGAGGCGATCATGAAAATGGATTCGCCCACGACACAGAGAGAGGTCAGGATGTTCCTAGGAATGGTAGGTTATTGCCGACAGTGGATAGCTAACTTTTCCCGGAAAGCAAAACTCTTACAAAGACTGACGCACAAGGAGGTGAGTGATCCGGTACCATGGGACAAGGATTGTTTGATGTCATTCCTACAGCTGAGAGAGGACTTGTGTCGTGCTCCTGCTTTGGGAATGCCAGATTGCGAAAAACCATTTTTACTTTACTGTTGTGAAAGAGAAGGTTGTGCTTTGTCAGTTCTAGCCCAAATCCATGGAAATGCCCGTAGACCAGTTGCATATTTCTCGGCTACTTTAGACCCAGTAGCCGCAGCGTTGCCCGGATGTCTCAAATCCGTTGCTGCAACGGGTGTCAGCATTGAAAGGTGTGAGAGTATAGTGATGGGACACCAACTAGTGGTGTATGTACCTCATTCTGTGGAACTGTTAATGACCAGTACCAAAACACAGCACTTGACCAATAACAGGCTCACACGCTACAAGCAAGTTATTCTTGCTGCGGAGAACGTGACCCTTAAGAGGTGCTCTGTCTTGAATCCTGCTACTTTGATACCACTCCCTAACGATATAGAAGATGAAGAATGTGAAGATCACGATTGCCTTGATGTGACTGAACTATGTACCAAGCCAAGACCAGATATTGTGGATGAGCCATTGACAGACCCTGACGAAATTTTCTTTGTTGATGGCTCATGTGTAAGAGACAATATTAGTCAGTTGAGAGCAGCTTATGCTGTTTGCACCATTACTGGAGTTGTGGAAGCCGCTTGCCTGGAAGGAGTACACTCCGCTCAGGTAGCTGAGATCATTGCATTGACACGTGCCTGTTTAGCAGGTAGCAAAATTCGAGTCACCATTTACACTGATAGCCAATATGGTTTCGGTGTAGTTCATGATTCCGGGCAATTGTGGTCTCAGAGGGGTTACATGACCTCCTCAGGTTCACCTATTTGAAATGGGGAATTTGTGCGACTATTGTTAGAAGCGTTACAAGGTCCGGCAGCAATTGCCGTTGTCAAATGCGTGGCCCATACAAAAAATACAGATTTTGTGTCCCAAGGAAACAAATACGCGGATGAGGTTGCTCGCTACTGTGCAGAGCAAGGATACTCTTTCACGGAAGTGGAAGTGGGTGGGACACAGGAAAAGACAGAACTGAACATGATGCTAGAAACAGTTGATACTTGGGATGATCTAAAAGGCATGCAAGAGAACGCATCAGATTTTGAGAAAAAGACATGGGAAACTGCAGGTTGTGTAAAAAGTGAAATGGATTTGTGGATTTCAGCAGATGGAAGGGCCGTGTTACCAAATGAATTAGTGAGTCCAATGGCACGTCAGATACACGGTCCAGTACATTTAGGAAGAGATGCCATGCTGCGGGTATTTAGGCAGACTTGGTATAATCCCAAGTTTAGAGTAGCCGCAGAAGCAGTGTGTCAGAGGTGTGTAACATGTCAGCAGTTAAACGTAGGGAAGAGGACACCAGTTACACTGAGCCACATTGGGAGGTCTGGTGGGCCTTTCAACAGGATGCAATTAGACTTTATTGAGATGCCAAAATGCAACCGTCTCAGGTACGTTCTGGTGGTTGTATGTATATTTTCCAGATAGGTCGAGGCATACCCTACACGCAGGTGCGACACACTCACAGTAGCAAAGTTGTTGCTTAGAGAGTTAATACCGCGCTTCGGGGTGCCAACCTCTTTGGAATCAGATAGAGGAACACATTTCAACAGTGAAGTTGTGAAGATGCTGTGTTGAACATTGATCAGAAGTTGCACTGTAGCTATCGACCTGAGGCTTCGGGAATTGTGGAGCAGATCAATGGGACGATAAAGTCCCATATTGCCAAAGTGTGTTCATCGACATCCTTAAGCTGGCCTGATGCCCTGCCATTGGTACTCATGAGTATACGTAGCACACCAGACAGGAGAATAGGTCTCTCTCCACATGAGGTTCTAATGGGGAGGGCAATGAGACTTCCATCTGTTCCAACTGCAGCTTTGTTGAATATCACAGATGATCTGATCCTGGATTATTGCAAGGGACTTTCTGATGTCATTCATTCTGTGTCTCTTCAGGTGCGGGCTGCTGAAATTCCATCTTCCAGAGACCCATTCCACGACCTGTGCCCTGGTGATTGGGTAGTGGTGAAGAAGCACGTCTAGAAGAACTGCCTAGATGTGCGCTGGAGAGGACCCTACCAGATAATCTTGACAACGAATACTGCTGTCAAGTGCGGAGGGCTGCCAAACTGGATACACGCCTCCCACACTCGAAGGGTTCCAGCATACCTGGAAGAAACAGCTCCTCTCGCAGATAAAAATCCAGCTGTGGATGAAGAATCAATAGAGGGGACCAGTCAAGCTGTGGGGGTGTCGGAAGAAGCTGGGAGCACGTCAGATCAAGCGGAAGAAAGACAGGACGACAGTGAAACTGACGTTGCCACAGAAGGAGAAAGTTGCTGTGAATACGGCTCAGACACTGATCAAGACACCAGTGACCAAGAATTGAGTGTGAGGACAAGAAATAGGAGAACAAGGTGTGGAGAAGCTAGTTGGCCTGAAAGAAAGAAGAGGCCGAGCTTAAAGTCAACTCCAGGAAGAACCCTTGCTCCTATATCCGAAGACTCAGATCTGGACGAAAGTGCACCGAATCGAGAACAGGAGAGTCCTAGAAGATCAAGGAGGGTGCGCGTGCCCTGCAGAAGATACGCCACTCCTGAGTGGACCTACCTGGCAGCAGATGTCTTGTGCACGGAGATCCGGGAGGGTGAGGGAAGTGACAGTGACCAGTACTGACCAAATCATAACGTTGGAAGTGGCGTTGTTGGTACCCGGAGTAGAAGCTGAAGGGTTGCTGACACTCACTGTCCCTAATCCTCCTTACCTGAGCAGAATAAGAAAACTGGTTCTAAACAGAGTAGAATTTCCGACTTTTGGTACAACGGTATCAGCACTCGAAGAAACCATCCTTCGCTTAGAACTTTTAGAATACGTAATTAGAGCTGCTGGAACCCGCATGATCGTAGATACCTAAAAGACTTTGTAAATAAACAAGATTGAGAAGATAACCTAGCGCCAAGTGGAAGAAGAAGAAATTTAGGGACTCTTCCATTTAGTTGACGGAGAAGGGCTAGGGTTGTCTGTTGCTGTAATTCAAAGGACTAATTAGGCTAGAAGGATTGTCAGCTCCAGGTGTGGTTCTAAAGGACTGAATAAGCAAAGCAAATATTGTTGGAGGAGCAAAGAAAAGAGACTTTGTGTTGTGGCAGAGAAACTAGAACTACACTGACTTGAAACCAGGGAGGCCGGCAACCTGAACCGCAAAGCAAAATGCATAGTAGGCACACTTTTAGCGGGAGTAATTTTACTTATAGTTTTAGTAGTTACTGTATCATATATAGTGGGACATGAAAATGAAGTGAAAGCAACAGAGGAAGCAAAGGTTGTAGTAACATCGAAACCTACTACTGCTGGTAAAAAGGGGGATAATACAGTGAAGGATAAAGCTTTACTAGCAGCAGAAGCTCGTAGGTTGCACGTAGATGAGTCACAGGGAAACTTTAAGTCAAATGCATATCCTAAATTACTGTATGAGTACATTGATGCAATGGACGCGAAAGACTACTACGTCTGTATGCAATTGCCAGCCTCTGTAGACGAAGGTATTAGGTATCATCGTCTCCCATTGACTTATGGAATTACATGTAGTTTGCTGCTTAGTATATTTTATGAACGAGATAGCTTTGAATATTATTTTTCGAATTTTGATGCTGTTTTACCAGAAGTCCCGGCTTACAAGCACATGAATAAATGGGACTATTACAAGAGTGAGGATTGATTAAGGAAATTTTTCATTCCTTGGAAAACGCTAGATACTTCTTATGCCCGAAGAAATAATTTGACTTGCAAAGTGTCAGAAATTGAGAAAAAGTTTATGGGGCAGGTGGATGATCGATACAGAAGGCAGAAGATTCTAAAGGCTTCAGGCCAATGGAAAACAGATTGGACCGAGGAGGAAAAGTCACACAAGAGGAAGGGTAGTAATGGTCCAATAGCTTTAGATCGAGAACAAAGAGGGAAACTATGTATATACAGGGGTAAAACTTACTATGAGAATGTGTTTGTGGGAGAAGTAAGTTGTGAACATGCTTTTCAATTAGAATACTACACAAAGGATTTCTTGAAAGGAATGCAGGTGTTTCCAAATGTATATTTTGTCTGTGGAAGAAATGCATACGTGAAACTACCGGATAATTGGTACGGATCATGTTATTTAGCAATTGTCTACCCCAAAATATATCACGCTAAGGATCTAGAAATCATAGAGGGAAAAACTCAAGCCAGAGGGAGAAGGGATGTAGGCGATGCTGAGGTAGTTGGAGATGTATTTGGTGTTATGTTCCCTCTTTTAGGATTAATACTGAATGATGTTAAGATCAGAAGATTGGCAACAGTTGTAGATAGATTATCTGCCAGTACTGCTAGATCATTAATGCTGGTAGAAGGAGAGATGCAATCGATAAGGGCAATGGTTCTCCAGAACCGACTTGCCTTAGACGTTCTGTTAGCCAAAGAGGGCGGAGTCTGTAAGGCTTTGAAGGTCCAGGAATGTTGCACTTACATTCCAGACAATTCAAAACCTCTTGAGAAGTACATACAGAATATCACTGAAATCCATCAAGAAATTGAGGATCTGTCAAAAGTGAATGTGTGGGAAAAAGTGGGTCATGGAATGGGTAAAGTTGGAGGTTGGTTCGCCAATCTAGGGAAGAGCTTCATTTGGTACATACTGAAACCTATCATCATAATAGTGATTTGCGTAATCACACTGTGGGGATTAGTGAGGTTGTATCAATGGTATAGGTCAAATAGGTTGCAAAGATCCATGAGAGAGCAGGAGCAGAGGTTAGCTGTGATGCAGGATAACCAGTACAGGAGTCTGAGGGCTCTAGAAATGATGAAGCGAGGGAGCATTGCAACGAGTTCTGTTTGATTCAATTCATTCCTTCAGGGATGATGTTGTGATGGTGATGACCTCTAAAGGTCATCAAAGGGGGGAACTGAGAGAGCGCAATCTGAGTAAAATGTAGAAGTGCACCATATTTACAAGCACGTTGCACACTTTTAGTTAAGAAACACATAAGAGTGTCAAAATTATAGAATGCATATACTCACGAGTGTTTAATTAATATAGAATGTATATCCTGGTGTGAAAAACTAATGTAGTAATGTTTAGAGACATTAGAATGTTATTAATTTCCATGATATGTGGCTGTTGCAGAAAAGAATGTAATGCTGCTAAACGTAGAAATGTGTAGGCCTCATGGCCTTTTACTGAGAAAGAAGACGTGCCTTTACATTTCCGCATAAAATGGATTAATGCTATTGTAATCCAAAGTATTACCGATCATAGACTGATTATATATGTTTTATAGAAGTGTTTCCTATAATCAGAGTGTAATAAGTTAGAATACTGTTTTAACTGAGAAATAAAGGTTCATAGAGTGCACAGGCCCGTTTCATGTAAATTAGTAGGCCCGGAAAGATAAAGTCGTTTCTTTGATCTGCATGTGCTAGTTAAAATCAGGTCTTGTTAAGCATAAATTGTGGACCATGTTCGAAGTTTTACGAGTTGTGAGATAAGCTGGAGGTCGGAATTTGGGGCCCACTTCATGGGTGTCTGTTTGCAGGTGCGAGGGGGTTCCAATCAAGAGAGTGATGAATAGAGCTCTGTTCTGGGAGACAGGCACAGGCCTGGAGGAGGCTTCAGGAATTTCCTGGGGGGTACCGTCTTGCTGGAGAAGGAGCCTGAGAAGCAAGGTCAACGCTAACGAGAAGCCCAGAGGAGTATCAGCATGGAAAAAGCCAGAACCGACACCACGTGAGAGGTGTACGTGAGGGGCGTCTCTGAGGGGCGTTTCAACTGTAATTGTGATTCTGTATTAGGGACAGCACCCTTGGGTGGAGTTAGAGCAGATGGCCTGAGGAACCTTAGAGAGCGGATGGGTAGGCAGAGAGGGCAACTGCGATGCACAGTTTTACAACAGAGACTAAGGGAAAGTGAGTGCACTTCTTTGGAAGTCACCACGGCTGACACCTATTTAGGTTAAGATTCTGCTAAGTAGGGATGTCACTCAGTCTAGTGTAGGGACAGCCTAATCTGGATTTTCCTTTCTGTAAATGACGCTCAAGTTACAACTTGTGTCTATTCTTGCAAACTTGCTGATCTTTGAATTAGTCTTGGTGATATTCTTCTGTCGCCTAAGAGCATTTTGAGAATTCATGTTTGTATTGATGCCAGTATATCTTTTGAACCTTATATTGAGATGTTTGTATCTCCAGATATCTTTGGCTTTATAATAAAACAAGCGTATTCGTGGTAAGTGGTTCTTCAGAGTTGTGTAAATTCTTGAGCTGAATAACCTGGTAGTGGATTACTTTTTACTCTATGACAGGCAACAAAGGTTCAGTCGACCTGAGTGGGGATCTAGATCTATAGCAATCAGATAAGAGATCAAAAATCCCGCCGTATCATAGTTGATCTTCTAATAATAGCTAACAAGACTTACCTGAGTTCTGACCTCTGTGGTGTAAGCTTTTCTTGGGAACATGATGCTTCCATTGACAACATTCAAGCTCCACTGTTAAAAAATATGAAAGGTTTGCATAGATACCAAAACCTGAATGCAAATCAATATGGAACACAGTGGTATCACATCAGTAGCCACAACACACTTTACCATTCACACTGTTGTCATAAATCAATTCATTACACTTGTGATAGGTGTCATTACTTTTTTTTAATTAACAACTTTATTAACATTTTGTAATGACAAAGGGACACAGGGTCGTTCTGTATGTAACACAAATCAAACAGTCAAATTACAGAGCATACATCATTTTTATCTGTCACGTAAACTAGTTGCAGTTGTCATTGTCTACCCTAGTTGAACATTTTAGCACACAACTCAACAGTATAATAGCAGTGCGACAGCCTGTAACACAATACAAAGTACTATCCTGCCTTGTACCTGACATCCCAGCAACTTATCTAGTTCGGCTGTTATACATTCGGACCACAGGCTTATTGCCACCTTATATACAACCTCCACCCCTACAGAGTCTCTCATTGCCTCTCCTCTGGCGCTTCCACTCTCTTCGCCTCATTGTCCTTAGTGAGCAGGTATGCTTTATATAGTCCCCAAAAGTTCTTAGGACGGTTTTCGGGGTGGGGTGGGGGGATCTCGCTGTAATTTGCCATCTTTAACACTTGCGCTTAGCTATCAGCAGCGCCATGTCCACCAGCCATCTAACCTCGTTTGGTACTCGTTTGTAATATCCCAATAAGACCAGCAGGGGGTAAGGAGTCAGTGTCATAGCAATGATATCGCACAAATCTTTAAAGATCAGCACCAAAAAATTAGCAATCCTTGGGCATAACCAAGCTAGATAAAAAAAGTCCGCCCCCTGCGCACGCAGCGCTTGCACTCTGCAGAGTCAATCAATCCATACCTGTGTAGTCTCTCAGGCGTGTAATAGACCCTATTCAAAAATTTTAAATGAATCAACCTATGTCTGCCGTTCAGGGAGATCCGTTTTGTGCTTTCGCAGCAGTATCTCCACATTGTGTCATCAAGGTTTTTTCCCAGATCTGCCTGCCAAGCCGACCTGGCTTTATTGTAGTGATTCACCCTATATCCCTGAGTCAGTTTGTAAATATGAGATACTATCTTGGTCAGTGAGTCGGTTTTAATCACAAGAGTAAGTGAGACCACCTCAGGTGGCTCAGCAAGGTCGCTGCCTAGGAGATCAAGTAGTGCCTCCCGTACTCTATGGAACTAGAATCTGATGAGTAGCGAGCAATTGTGTACCATTGTCTCAACTTCCTCCCATGATTTCTAACCCTGGGCATAGTACTACAGTACGCTAACGGAGCATACGTAGTTTGTACTAATTGCACGTAGCACTGTATAAAAACTGTGCTTAATCACGTAGCGTAGCAGCTAAATCAACAACATCCTCAGATGCTTTGATGAAGCAATTTTACATGCTAAAAAGCATATAACCAATTCACAAAAGTAAACTTATCAATGAAAACATTAGGCAATGAGAGAGGTGATGAATTTGGGGTCCCCCCTAACCTAGGGGAAGGACCAAGCAAATGCCTTGAACACAAAGAGCATAAACAAAAAGCACATCTTGTTAAACTTCGATGGTGGTCCCATCCTCTTAGGACCACCCCAAAGCAGAGTTATTGGAAAAAGAACAATCCCAACCAAAGGCCCTGCAAAGCATTATGGGATGAGATTAGCAGTGGGAGGTGAATATTATAGTATCCAATATCAAAATAATTCTACAAAGATCAGCAGATCAACTAGTCCTTACTGGATGTCCCTCACAAGTCAAATGCAAAGCATTAAAATTATTATTACATCAAGCTGCAGTTCCACTAGTCGTTACTCGATGGCCATCACGAGTCAAATGCAAAAGCATTAAAACCCTTTCATCAAGCATTTGTATTTGACTTGTGAGGGACATCTAGTTACCACCAGTTGAACTGCATCCTAAGAGGATGGGACCACCACCGAATTTTTCAACAAGATATTCTTTTTGTTTTCAAGGCATCTGCTTGGTACTCTCCCTAGATTAGGGAGGATCCCAAAATCATCACCTCTCTCACTGCTTATTAATTTTTCAGTTTCAATTTTGTCAAAGTACTATTTTCTCTTTATTATATAAAGATAGAGATACTTATTTTATCATAACTGGCACTGTGCAGACAAGTACTCAGTGCTATCAGCTACACTACGCGTACTACGTGTAGTTCAAAGTATACTACGTGCAGCTACGTGTAGTGCTGCTATGCAAACTACGCCCAGGGTTAATTATTTCACTATGCCCTCTGAGAACATGTCACAGATCATCAGTATATTTAGTGAGCTTAATGCCTGAGTAACGCCCCTATCTTTGCACGACGAAAGCCAGACACACCAATGTAGTGGAGTCAAGGGAGAGTACACAATGGCACCGGCTTGTATTTTTAGAAGGTGTTGCCATGCATGGACTGTCCTGTTAATAGGGTCTAGGATGCCCGTTCTGCGATCAGGTGGATTAAATACTAGGGCCGGAAGTGGAGAAGGTGCAGCTACAGCTTTCTCAATCTGAATATGTGGGGTGCCAGGGAGATGTTGCATCCAATAATGGGCATGCGCGCCTTGTGCCCCACTATAGTATAGATTAACTTCTGGGGCGCCTAAGCCTCCTAAATGTCCCACCTCACCCATGCTTGCTTTCCAGCCCTTGCTAGTCTAATTAGTAAAGTATGCGTTGCGATGGGTTTTCTTACCTGGTGTTCTCTCATGGCTGTGTCTTGAGGGCTGTCGCAGCATTCTTAGAAATCTCCTGTATTCTGGGTGCGATCAGCATTCTTGGATAGGCGGTTTGCTGGAGGCAGCAAGCTGGGATCCCCATGTTGCGAAGGTCCTGAATAAACTTACCTTGTTGGAGTTTATACATCGTCTTCTCATCTTTATCCAACTTGAACAGTATGCAGCATGCGAAAGTAGAAACTAGGAAGGACCATAGGTATACTGGCAAATAAAAACAAAAATCAAGGCAGTATCATCATTTTCATATTTGAGCCCTTACCCGCTAGTGACAGTGGGAGCCGAACCCATCTGTCTACATTTTCTTCTAGTCTGCTTACTGCCATTCCATAGTTTTCCCTCATCACTACATCTGAGTCGGTATGTATCATATTTCCTTAATATCGCACCGGCTCTGTTGTCCATCTCATCCAATCTAGTGTATAAGTGGTTGTCACAGGTGTAAGGGGGAATTTGATCGATTTAGCCCAATTAACCTTCAGTCCGGACATCATGCCAAACTTAACTACCTGGTAGTGGTGACAGGTTGAGGTTGGGATCCCTAACGTATAGCAGTGTATCATCACCATATCTGGAAATAATCAGCTCATATCCGGGAAGCGTATACCCCTGCCACTATGGTACTCCTATATTGCACAGGCCAGCGGCTCCACCACCAGTGCATATAGAATCGGGGACAAAGGGCACCCCTGGTGTGTGCCTCTAGTTATACGTATCGGATCAGTGACCATATTACCGATTTTTATTCTGGCTGTGGGGGAATTGTAAAGGACTTCCACCATCTGAAGAAATATCTCCCCAGGCATAATCTCATCAGGTCATGCTTCATAACGTCCATTTCACTGAATCAAACGCTTTTTCCATATCAAGGAACACTGCAACTGCCCGCACGACATGTCTTGTGTGCTGAATCTCCCTGAACACTGTACAGAGATTATAAGTCAGATTTCTACTGGGGACAAACCATGCTTGTTCCAGTGCCACTAGCATTGGCACCAGCAGCGCTAAATGAGACACAAAAATCTTAGCGAGTGGGGGGGTATGATACACAGTCATTGGGCAACTTATCTAGTTTAAGTATTGCTACTATTAATGCCTCTGTCATCGAGGGCGGCATTATTCTGCTCTCACTCTCACTCATCACCTCAAATATGGTTGCTAGATGCGGGATGAGTACCTCCCGAAATTCCTTATAGAATGCCGCTGTTAAGCCATTAGTGCCTGGTGCACTGCCAGTTTGCATCCTACCTAGAGCCGCAACTATCTCTTCTGTATCAAGAGGACGCATTAAGTATTCTAGGTGTGCATTTGTTAACCAGGGTAACTTGATGGGTGTCAATGAGTCTAGTATATCGGTTTCATTGTCCCCACCCTGAGAACTGTATAAAGTTGTGTAATACTGTTTGAATCTATCGGCGATCGCCATTGGGTCAGTTGGAGTTCAGTAACTCCTAACATCTCCCTCTGCTTTTTTAGTATTGAGGCCAGGACTGAGCCAGGGTGCTCGCCCTCTCCATACGTGTGGGCCGTCGCATACTTCCCTAAGTGCTTATGTTCAGCATCAGCTGCTTCGTGATACTCCTCTAACAGTGCCTGGAACTCACCTTTAACACTGTCTTCTGGGCTAGTGAGGAGCCTCTGTTGCAGTGCTTTGAGGGAATTCTCCAATTGCGAGAGTTGCATGCAGAGCGCACAGAAGACCCCTGAATGTTTGACCATGGCAATCCCGCGAATGTAAACTTTAAACGCTTCCCATACACCTGAGAATGTGTCAACAGACCCAATGTTACATTAAAAAAACGTGTTTATAGCCTCCGCTTTTTCTGATTTGAAAACTGGGTCTAACAGAGAGTATGGGGGGAATTTCCAGGTGAAAGGAGGTATATGCTTCTGCGGGCATTCCATCACCAACAGCACTGGGGAGTGATCTAAATAGGTCTTAGGGAGTACCACACAGTCGTGAGTCTGGTTGTAAAGTGATATGGAAGCTAACCAATAGTCAATCCTAGTGTGTAGGTTATGATAAGCAGAATAATGTGTATAGTCAGCCATCTCGGAGTGGCAGGCTCTTCAAACATCACTGAATTCCAATTGTGTCATTGCATTTGCAATAGTCCGTACTGAGGCTGTCATGTGCCGTTCCGCTCCGGCCCACCCGATCTATCCAGCCGAGGGTCCAAAATGCATTTGAGATCGCCACCCCATAGTTGTGTGGACCACCATATCCCTCCATTTTGTCCAGTAGCAATGTATAAAATCTAGGATTGTCAAAGTTTGGGCCATAAATGTTAAATAGGGTAAGTCTATTCCCTTTCCTTTGCATCTCAAAATGGTGAAATGCCCCTCCAGGTCAGTGTCTAGTGGTTCGAGTTTCAATTCAGACTTAGGATTAACCCAGATAATCACCCCCGGGTGTGGAAGGTGAACCCTGCTACATGTGTGTTGCCCTGTAATACTCTGCTATGGAGCGTTGTACTAGAGAGGGGCAGGTGCAACTCCTGCAATAATGCTATATCTTTGTTTGTGCCTGGCTAGATAGGACAGGATCTTCCTTATATCTTTGTTGTGCCTGGCTAGATAAGACAGGATCTTCCTTAGTTTCCTGTGAACGTTGAGGCCACGGACGTTCCAGGTTTAAATGTTAACCATACTATGTTGAGTCTGAGTCATATCTGCTAATTGATCTCACCAGTATCACCAGTGAACATGTGTTGATGCCTATCTGTGCTCTGTGAGTGCTAACTAAGCTGTGCAAGCAGTTCAATTAAAATACCATAACAGCAAAATTCCAAAAGACCAAGGCAGCAGACCAGGTCAAGCACTCCGGATCCTTTAGTTCTAAATTCTGGGTGGTGCAAACTTCTTCCTACACCTGCTACCAATAGGTGTATAGATCAGAAATACACAAACACGAAATGGAAGGTGCACACAATTAGAGTCAATAGAAAATAATGTATTAAGTATCTTCTTTATTTAATAGTATTCATCAGACATAAGCACAGCCAACGCGTTTCGTTCCATTTGCCTTTAAGGAACTTCGTCAGGGCGAGTTAGTATAGTTCAGAGCTGTCACCAATTTTGGACAGAAACGTGAGGATCAAACAGCAACTACCAATTGTGGGTCAGAGTCATATGACCTTAAGACTTGTAGAGATGGTGTCCACACTAGGTGAGATTGAGTTAGTCCAGCTGATATGCTAAAGTTATGTTCGAAGTTCACCAAGCCTGACTGGTGTCAAGATCACGATCCGGTGATATATAAAGTTGAACTTTAGCTCCACGGGAAGTCTAGTGGTTCCCGTGGGGAAATTCCCTATGCTCCTCGTAACTCCGTTCTCCGGGAAGGGCGAATTATGTAGGCGTAACCGCCACCAGTCCGCAATGCAGTTCGGTGTTCGTGGCAATAACCACCGAGCACCTGTAATAGGGTGCTCGTGCTCCGCAGTCCCGTTTCTCGTGGCGTCCCAGAGTCAACCATAACGCTCCCAAACAAAATATTGACTCTGTGCCCCCTCTCCTCCCTACCATGGCAAGCCTGCTCCAACTGTGCATTGGTAGTAGTAGTATGAGATGTATTTGATTAGATTGATCATAAAAGCATATACATCCAAAATTCATATTTTTAAAAACATATAATACAACATAGTAAATAGATCCAACTATACATCAAACAACTACAATTAAAAAGTGAGTTAAAAGATTTCATTAAAACCATAGATAACAATGATCAAAGCAGGTACATCAAGTAACATGAGTGGGGGCTACCGGACTACTAATGTTTGCTAAGAGCTTTGTTCTTAATAGCCATGCGCAGCCCAGACATTTTGCCACACCACAAATCAAGGTAAGGGAGGAGGTGTCAGTTTTTAAGATGCGTAGTGCCACCCGATAGTTCTTGGAAGCAAGCTTTTTACTGACTGGTTTGAGCCATTTTGCTCTAGGCATCCTGTACGCTGGGCACGCGAAGAAAAGATGGGCGATAGACTCATTAGGAGCTGCGCAGCCTGGACAAGGTGCAGGTGGTAAATTGTGCCGATTCCAGGCTACTGTCACATCATTTAGCGGGAGAATCCCTATTCTCATCTTCAAGTAGAGCTCCCTGTCCCTAGGTGTTTGAATACAATCAAGAAAAGGTTCTAATTTGCGAATGGGTTTGTGCTCTCAGTGAGCTTCCCCATTTTGGGATTGCGCATCTCTTCTGCCTGTACCCATTGCCAATAGGCGCTTTTTAGGTCCTGCTTGGATGGCGGAATCTGACTGGCCCAGGCCTCCCCAAACCCAATGTCAAATAAAAGCTGCCTGAGATTGGTGATCCATTTGATCCTGTTTCCTGTGTCAGCTATTATTAGTTCGCTAAGGGAGCCAGCATAGTTGGACAACTCAGGGGTCCTTCTTATGCGTGCCCAAAAGAGTAGGGGGCGAAGGCGTGCAATGTCCTTGATGGAATGTTTGTCCATATCCTGATATAGGGGCTTCAGCGGAGTAGAAGTTGGAAGAGAGACAAGATCGCTAAAGAACTTGTTTTCGGATCTGGCAAGTTCGGTGGTGTTCTCAAAGTCCCATAATTCGGCCCTATATAGGGCCTACGGTAGCGCTTTTCCATCATAGACCACAAGGGCTGGGGCAACTGGCCTACTTACAGAAATGTGTTGTTCTCTTATGATAACCCCAGACACCCGTTTGTGGCTAAGGAGCATTTTGGCTATATGGGAACTTCATTTCATACCTTTAGAGACCCGGATTCCCAGAAGGTCAAAAGACTCAACGGTGCCAAGTGCAGTATCATTAAGGGTAATGGCGTTTCTGAAACGTTTTGATGGGCTGATAGTCATTGACTTTGTTTTACTTGTGTTTATTATCAGCCCCCTAGAGTCGCAAAAAAGGCTAAACCTATTTAGAAGTTTTTGAAGACCTCCCGGTGTTTTAGAGATCAGAAGGGTATCGTCGGCGAATAGTAGGGTTGAGGTTTTTTCACCTGCCAGGATTGGGGCATTGGCTGGTTCCTCTCTGAGATGATCTACCACTACATTCATAAATAAAAAGAACAGGATCGGGGCCAGCACGCAACCCTGGCGCACTCCCCTATTCACCGACCCTCTCCGTCAGCTGCCCCTGTGAGCCCCACCTGATTCTGGCACAATTGTCCTCATGCAGACGTTTTATAAAATCGAGAATCTGAGGAGAAATGCCCAGTTCATGGAAGACCTGCCAGAGCTTAACGCGTGGAAAAAGATCGAATGCGGTCTTCAGATCTATAAAGGCCAGATACAAGCTGCCTTTCCCAATCATCACTGCTTTCCAGTGGATCCATCCAGGACCTTAACCTCATAAGGAGCACCCTGCCAACCACCTTCTGGATCACATTTATTAAACTAATCAGCCTGTAGTTGGCAGGGTCCTCCGCATTTTCCTTTTTGTGGATTGGTACAACCTCCACGCCTTTCCATGAATCAGGAACATCAGACCCCCCAGGCTATCAAGTTCATCAGAAGTAGAATAAAAGGAGCCCAGGGCTTCAGATCGTGCAAAAGCAGATCTCCAGGAAGGCCGTCGGGTCTTGCAGCCTTTCCGGAAAAAATACTATTTATTGCTAAATCCCCCTCATATAGGTCAAAGGAGTCAGGTGGCGGGGAAACCCCAGGGATAGTTATGTAAATCTCTGTCTGGGGGCACAAGAGGCCTTCATCTCCCGAATAAAGGTTAGAAAAGTGATCGCATTGTTGCCCTGTGATATGATTTGGGGTTCGGTCAGATCCTTTTCTATTCCCACTATTGATTAGCTCCCAGAATAAGGTTGAGTCCTTTTGTTTAGAGACATTTTTGAGCTCCTGCCAGTGTGCCTCATCCCAGTTGAGTTTTGCTTCCACTAATGCCCTGGAGTGAGCCTTTCTTGCTACTCTGATTGCCAGAGAAGCTTTCTTTCTAACAGCTAGGGATAGGGCCTGCCTCTTCTCTCTACATGCTGGTGAGTACCATGGGTTTGTGGGCCTTGCTAAACGTCTCTTTGTTGCCCCGTTCCTTTCTACGATGAAGAATGTACCCATCTTTTCTAATGTTTCTCGATAAATTGAAGAGAAAGTAGATAGATTCTCAGCTTCACAATGAATCGTTTCAAGCTCCTTAATCTTTTGGTCAAGAAGTTCCTTAATGCTTTGCAGTTTACATTCTTGCTGAGAGACTTTATGCCATTTAAGGTGTCTATTGCAACTGGAGGGGGCTACCTCTCTAGTCGACATTAGAGAAGGGGTTGATGCCTCTGTCGTGAAAGGTGACCAACCATTATTAATTTGCAAACATAAGGGATTGTGGTCACTATCCAGAGAGTGCTTAGCAACCATGTCCAGGAGGTACTCCCATAATCGAACGTCTACAAGAATGTAATCTATTTGGGACGGAGAGCTAATCCTGTTGAAGGTATTTGTCCCGCTCGGATCTGAGGATGTCCTTCAATTTACAGCTCTTAAATTATATTCTAGTGTCAGGGCGTTAATTTGAATGGCCCTCAGTGACCACTTCTTGATAGGAGCTATATTAAGGGTCGGGATAGCCCATTTAGTATCCTCTTCATTGGTTCCCAAAAGGTCCTCCCCACTCAGAGGTTCGAATTTGTAATTGAAGTCCCCAGCTACTATGGTCTTAGAATGAGTCGGAGTGTGGGATAGCTCACACTCCAATGCTGCTATAGTTGCGGATGTTTGAGCGCCGGGAGAACCTCTTGCATATATGTTAAATAACTCAACGGTTGTACTGTTGGATGGCCCTCTGATGGTCAGGTGAAGAATGTCTTGTGACGAAGAAGTGTGTGTAACAATTGACCAATTTAGTGAGATGTTAATCCAAATGTGCAATCCCCCAGAGGGGCGACCCTTGCCTGAACTGGTTGCTAGGTGAAGTACATAGTGAAGCCAGGTTTATATAAAGGCGTTAGGCTCCAAGTTTCCTGGAATAAGCACACATCAAATTTTTCAATAAACCCATTCCACTCAGGGAGGAGTAGTTTTTTCTGGAGTCCCTCTACATTCCAGGAAAGGAAGTTAAGCACTTTTTAATTGGACCTATCCACGGAAACTTCACTGTCTAAAGTACAAGCCAGGGCCCATGCCTGGTCATCAATAAGTCTCTCGCCCTTTGATCCTTCTATACAAGGGGGGCTTGGAGTGAAATGAGTCTCCCTACATCTGGCTCCTACTGAGGTGATGAAAGTATTCTGAGTTGGACCCCATTTAGTCAATCGACTGTATTTAAGCCGGACCCTCCTCCCGACCTCCCTGGCACTTCGTGCTGTAACAGCCTAAGTGGTGACCAGAGTGGAAATGGAAATGGAAATGGAAATGGATGTGAATTTGTAGAGCGCGAATTGCTGCCTCATAAGAGACTGGCAGGGGATTAAGAGAGGGAAGCTGAAAAGGAATGTCTTTAGCTGCTTACGGAATAAGGAGAGATTGGGGTTGGTTCTAAGCTGAAGGGGGAGAGTGTTCCAGGTTTTGGAGGCGTTGTAAGCGAACGTCCTGCAGCCAGACCTAGACTTTTTTATTCTTGGAATCGTGGCCATACAGGTCTGGCTTGAGCGGAGGTTTCTATTGGGTTGGTAGTGGGTGATTAAGTCCCGGGTAATCACAGGACCTGTGTCCCAGAAGGCCTGATGGGCAAAGCACATGGCTTTGAAGAGAATTCTCTGGCGTACTGGCAACCAGTGAAGGCTGATCAGACCGGCTTCCACTGATTGCCTGCGAGGAAGCTCCAGCAATGTGCGGGCCGCGCAGTTCTGCACTGTTTGTAATCTGCGTAAAGTGTAATCAGGGGCGCCAAGGTAGAACACGTTGTTAAAATCTAAGCGGGACTGTATTAAACCCTGGATGGCCACCTGCTTTGCCTCCATAGGTAGGAGGGGGAGGAATTTCTTTAACATTCTTAGATGGCCAAAACAGGTGGCCGAGAGTTTTGTTGCCTGGATGTTAAAAGAAAGGGATCTATCCAGCCACACTCCTAAACTCTTGATGTTATCCTTGGGTGCAGGGGGGGGGTGCCCAGACAGGGGGGCCACAGAGAATTGAAGAAGCTTGGATCGGAGGAGCCCAGGAGCATCAGCTCCGCTTTGTCGCCATTTAACTTAAGAGATGACGAAGACATCCAGCGCTTTACTTCCTGTAGGCACTCTCTGAGTCCGCCATTCATTGGCGTATTGGCCTCCTGCGCCAGTGAGACCACCAGCTGGGTGTCATCCGCGTAGGAAATGATCCTAACCCCAAACGGACGGACAACCTCAGCCAGTGGCCTCATATAGACGTTGAAAAGGGCAGGGCTTAGTGAGGAACCCTGAGGGACTCCGCACTTTAGTGGTCTACTGGTGGACACAGATTCCCCATCGAAAACTCGAAAGGATCTGTCCTCCAGGAAGGATTTAAGCCAAAGCCAGGCTTTATCCTTGATTCCGACACAAGCCAGATGGTTCAGCAGGATGTCATGGCTGACCGTGTCGAATGCTGCGCTGAGATCAAGGAGGATCACTGCCACTGATTCTCCCTGATCCAGGATCTTTCTGGATTCCTCAGTAACCAAGAGGAGGGCAGTTTCAGTACCGTGTTTGGGTCTAAAACCCGTCTGGGTGGCATCTAGTAGTTGATGGTTCTCTAGGAAGTTCACCAATTGCTGATTGATATATCTCTCCAAAATTTTGCTTGCCCACGGAAGCAGGGAGATAGGCCGGTAGTTACTAAAATCTAAAGGGTCCAGGTTGGGTTTCTTTAGTAACGCTCGGACCATGGCCCGTTTCCAGGCGGGAGGGACAGTGCCAGAGATAATAGATGCATTCAGGACATCCTTGATAATTGGCAAAATGATCTGGGATGCTGTTAATAAGATATCAGGTGGAGCTGGGTCATCGGGAGAGCCGGATTTGACTTTCCGAGCCACAGATTCCAGGGATGCCAAATCAAGGAGAGGGAAATGATCCAGAGTCGGTTGAGGCTGAAGAGGGGGGGGTGGCCATTATTGTATTGGTATGGACTGAGGGAGTAATAATGAGGGAAAGGATGAATATATTTTATTAACTTTTTGATGGAAAAATTCAGCTACATTATTGCAATGGGTTGTGGATTTTGATTCTTGCGGGTTAGATGGGAGTTTAGTGTGTTTTTTAACAATTTGGAAGATTTCTTTTGGTTTTAATTTTGCTAGAATGATTTGGTTCGAAAAATAGGCAGCTTGAGCAGCTTTGACTTCTGCTTTATATTTATTAATTGACTCTCGGTAATGAGTTTTATTCCCGAGAGAATAGTCTAGACGCCATCGTCTTTCGGCTTGTCTGCATTGGCGTTTTTTTTCCCTGAGAGTCTCTGAATACCAGGGGGCTGTTTTGTGGGAGCGTTTCAGCATTGTTTTCCTTTTTGGGAGGGTGTCCTCGAGAGATTGAGTGATCCAGTCTTCATAAGCCTGATTGGCTAGACATGGATCCTCGTTATAGATAGGTGAGTTACTGACAGGTTTGATGGACCATTCATTGACTGGGAAGCGCAACCAGGCTCTGGTGGCTCTTGTCGTAGGTCCTTTTGTATGGGGTTTAAGTGTGGTCCAAATAAAGGGGATCAGTAGGTGGTACGTCCATGGAAGAGAGATTGGAGATCCGGCTTCAAAGTCTGCACAATTGCTGAACACGGGGTCCAGCAAATGGCCCTTAACATGAGTTGGCATTTTAACAAGTTGGGTTAGTTGCAAAGCAGCTAGGTCATCTACAAGTGTGGCTGCGATGTGATTCGATGCAACATCGAAATGAAGGTTAAGGTCACCTAACGGTGAAGTTAGATGTAGTACAAGCGCGTTCCGCCACGATTGAGGGGAGCTGATTGTGAAATTGCTTGGGAGTGCCTGGGGGACGGTAAATGAGTGTTCCTGAGAAGCAATTATTGGGGGAAAGTTCTAGACTGAAGGCTAAGCTCTCGCAATCGGGAATGGTTTCAGAGATGACTCAACAGTGAAACTGGTCTTTATAGATAATTGCTAGGCCGCCTCCTTTCCCCTCTGGTCGGTCCTGTCGAATAATTTGAAAGCCTGGCGGGAGGGCAGTTACTAATGCGGGATCAGAGTCTGTGGTGAGCCATGTTTTCGTCAGGAATACTATATCCGGCATGTATTCTTCTAGAAGTAAGGCGAATTCCGCTCTGTGTTTTGACAGAGATCTGCAGTTTAACAAAAGCATATGGTAGTCATGTATCAGATCCGGGGCGGGTTTAGGTTTAAGGCTGGATTTGCATGTTAAACAGGTTTGTGGGATATTTTCAGCATGATGAGGATGCAATTGCCAGATCGTGTTCAGGGGCCTGAGGCTATGAAGGGTTTCGGCGCTGTAGTACCTGGGCTCTTGTAGCTGAGGTATAGGGGGTATGGCCCTGGGCCCGGACTCAGCGCGGACGAGCGCAGACGAGCTTGCCTTAAGCGCGCCTTTGGCGCGCAATCGTCGCACCCGCTGCGCTCGTCCACTGCGCTTCCGGAAGATACACATGTTTATAGGGTGGAGGAAGGGTAAGGTGGGCGTGGCCTCAGGTGGGCGTGTCCCGTAGCTGGGCGTGTGTGATGGCGGCAGAAGTTGGTCTGCGATTCTCCCTCTACAGCGCTAAAATCCGCTGTTGTGAGGGTGCTTGCACCAGTAAAATCGGGTGCCTACAAGCTAAGTATGTGCATTTAAAATTCAGACAAGTTTTAAGAATAAGGTGGATATTTCGAGCGCAAACAAACTACTCCCGGCTGAGCCTCAGCAGGTTCCAGTGTTAATAAGCGACGCTTGTATTCAGCTCGCTTTTGTAGATGTTGAGGTGGGCGTGGCCTCAGGTGGGCGTGTCCCGTAGCTGGGCGTGTGTGATGGCGGCAGGAGTTGGTCTGCGATTCTCCCTCTACAGCGCTAAAATCCGCTGTTGTGAGTGTGCCTGCACCAAAAAAATCGGGTGCCTACAAGCTAAGTAAGTGCATTTAAAATTCAGACAAGTTTTAAGAATAAGGTGGCTATTTCGAGTGGAGAGCCTCTAATCTGAATAGCTGAGTGCTCTGGCGAAGAGGTGCAAAACTCCAGAGCCAGCAAATTCTCAGCAAGTACAGCATCGGTAACAACAGCTCGGTGCAGTCAATCTGAGAATTGCTCGATGAAATCCTCCTTACTCTAACCATGTCTTCACGTATTATAGACCTGCATCCCCTCACATGGCGCAGCCAGTGTACTGTTTTATTACACAGGGATTCGCGGCTTTCGAAAACTTGTCTGGGAGAGCATTTGGGGACTTTAACCATGTAGACTGTTGGCGAAATACCCCCTGGGGGAGTACAATTCCCATGGTAAGTGGATCTAGCCTGGACATTTGGGTCGACGTTAGGATAGTATTGGCCCTGAGTTCCAGCTATATTACGAAAGGTGCGTGGGACCCCTGGAGCTTTTATGGAATCAGCATAAGATCTTTTAGTACTGGGAAAGGGAACCATGGAAGAGGGGCCATTGCCTTGATGGCGCAGCACAGGATGAATCCTGTCGCCCACCCCGGGGGGAACGCCAGACAGTAGCCTATTCGATGGTGGGACAGGTACAGGGGGGGAGGCTGAGTTGGTGGCCTGGTAACTGGAGGGGGATGCTCGACCCTACGATTTAAATCCTCCACCATTTTCTTTAAAGATGCCACCTCCGTTTGGAGTGATTCAACTTTCTGTGCCAAACCCTCATTTATGGCTCCGCAGTTACATCTAGTTGCTGAATCACCAGTACCAATGGCAATATGTTTGCTAGCTGAAAAAGATGGAGATACCTCAGCTATGTGCTCCAGGACTGCAAACCTATTTGAACAGGGAAACTGCTCATCAACTGCGCTATCGCATGAATCCCCTGGATTAGTTAAGATTGTAAGTGGTGAAGGAGATGCATCTAGGGGACACTCCTTCGAGCTGTCAGCCAGTGGACTGTGTACAGTAAGAATAGAGGATTTTTGAGATGGTTTAATAAAAATCAATGGAATTACTCATGTAGATTTGTTGACTGGTGCCTTCTCCAGGGGGCTAATGGCGACATCCAGTACTGTACTATTGTTACCTCCCAGGATCTCTTCACATTCACTGACTATCAACTCAATTCTGTCGAGAACACAGTTGCTAGCTGCATGAATCACTTTCTTTGCCTTTTTCCCTTTCTTACACCCAGTTGCCCCCCTCCCCCCCCCCACCCTCCATTGCTTTCCTTTTGCCCATGGGATAGATGATGTTGACCAGGGGGGAATTCAGCAGGTTTTGGCCGTAGAGGTAGGGCTATCACTAAAGTGAAAAGTTCTCTTAGGTTAGACGCCCTCGAACAAAAACCACAAGGGCCCAACAAAAAAGATAAGGAAATGTAACTTGTGTCCTGTAACAAAAATTAAAAGGGGGGCCCTGCCCTGCCTCTTTCTGGCTATGACGGGCTTGGACGGGCCCGCCCTTGGCCCGGGCTTTGCCCCGGCGCGGGACCGCGCGTGTCCTGTGGTGCGTGTGGTGCGAGCAGTTTTATGTCCGGTGGTGGTGGGAGGGGCTGAAGGAGTCAGCTGGCTTGCCCTTCTGTATCCTGGTGCCAGAAGTCCCTCTGCCGCTCAGCAAATGCCACCACAGACTTGGAACGAAGCGTCACCCGCGGAGCGTGTGGTGCGAGCAGTTTTATGTCCGGTGGTGGTGGGAGGGGCTGAAGGATTCAGCTGGCTTGCCCAGCTGTATCCTGAGGCCAGAAGTCCCACTGCCGCTCAGCAAATGCCCCCGCAGACTTGGAACGAAGCGTCGCCCGCGGAGCCGGTGACGCAAGCAGTTTTATGTCCGGTGGTGGTGAGTGGGGCTGAAGGAGTCAGCTGGCTGGCCCCGGTGTATCCTGGGGCCAGAAGTCCCTCTGCCGTTCAGCAAAGGCCCCTGCAGACTTGGAACGGAGCGTCACCCACGGAGCGGGTGGTGCGAGCAGTTATATGTCCGGTGGTGGTGGGAGGGGCTGAAGGAGTCAGCTAGCTTGCCCCGCTGTATCCTGGGGCCAGAAGTCCCTCTGCCACTCAGCAAAGGCCCCTGCAGACTTGGAACGAAGTGTCTCCCGTGGAGCAGGTGATGCAAGCAGTTTTATGTCTGGTGGTGGCGGGAGGGGCTGAAGAAGTCAGTTGGCTTGCCCCGCTGTATCCTGGGGCCAGAAGTTCCTCTGCCGTTCAGCAAATGCCCCTGCAGACTTAGAACGAAGCGTCACCCGCAGAGCGGGTGGTGCGAGCAGTTTTATGTCCGATGGTGGTGGGAGGGGCTGAAGGAGTCAGCTGGCTTGCCCTGCTGTATCCTGGGGCCAGAAGTCCCTTTGCCGCTCAGCAAATGCCCCCGCAGACTTGGAACGAAGCGTCACCTGCGGACTGGGTATCGCAAGCAGTTTTATGACTGGTGGTGGTGGGAGGGGCTGAAAGAGTCAGCTGGCTTGCCCCGCTGTATCCTGGGGCCAGAAGTCCTTCTGCCGCTCAGCAAATATCCCTGCAGACTTGGAATGAAGCGTCACCCGCGGAGCGGGTGGCGCAAGCAGTTTTATGTCTGGTGGTGGTGGGAGGGGCTGAAGGAGTCAGCTGGCTTGCCCCGCTGTATCCTGGGGCCAGAAGTCCCTCTGCCGCTCGGCAAATGCCTCCGCAGACTTGGAACAAAGCCTCACCCGCCGAGCGGTTGATGCAAGCAGTTTTATGTATGGTGGTGGTGGGAGGGGCTGAAGGAGTCATCTGGCTTGCCCTGTATCCTGGGGCCAGAAGTTCCTCTGCCTCCCAGCAAATGCCCCTGCAGACTTGGAACGAAGCGTCACCCGTAGAGCGGGTGTTGCGAGCAGTTTTATGTCTGGTCGTGATGGGAGGGGCTGAAGGAGTGAGCTGGCTTGCCCCCCTGTATCCTGGGTCCAGAAGTCCCTGTGCCGCTCAGCAAATGCCCCTGCAGACTTGAAACGAAGCGTTACCGCGGAGCGGGTGGTGCGAGCAGTTTTATGTCCGGTGGTGCTGGGAGGGGCTGAAGGAGTCAGCTGGCTTGCCCTGCTGTATCCTGGGGCCAGAAGTCCCTCTGCTGCTCAGAAAATGCCCCTGCAGACTTAGAACGAAGCGTCACCCGCGGAGCAGGTGGCTCAAGCAGTTTTATATCTGGTGGTGGTGGGAGGGGCTGAAGGGGTCAGCTGGCTTGCCCGCTGTATCCTGAAGCCAGAAGTCCCTTTGCCGCTCAGCAAATGCCCCCGCAGACTTGGAACAAAGCGTCACCTGCGGACCGGGTGGCGCGAGCAGTTTTATGTCCGGTGGTGGTGGGAGGGGCTGAAGGATTCAGCTGGCTTGCCCAGCTGTATCCTGAGGCCAGAAGTCCCACTGCCGCTCAGCAAATGCCCCCGCAGACTTGGAACGAAGCGTCGCCCGCGGAGCCGGTGACGCAAGCAGTTTTATGTCCGGTGGTGGTGGGTGGGGCTGAAGGAGTCAGCTGGCTGGCCCCGGTGTATCCTGGGGCCAGAAGTCCCTCTGCCGTTCAGCAAAGGCCCCTGCAGACTTGGAACGGAGCGTCACCCACGGAGCGGGTGGTGCGAGCAGTTATATGTCCGGTGGTGGTGGGAGGGGCTGAAGGAGTCAGCTAGCTTGCCCCGCTGTATCCTGGGGCCAGAAGTCCCTCTGCCACTCAGCAAAGGCCCCTGCAGACTTGGAACGAAGTGTCTCCCGTGGAGCAGGTGATGCAAGCAGTTTTATGTCTGGTGGTGGCGGGAGGGGCTGAAGAAGTCAGTTGGCTTGCCCCGCTGTATCCTGGGGCCAGAAGTTCCTCTGCCGTTCAGCAAATGCCCCTGCAGACTTAGAACGAAGCGTCACCCGCAGAGCGGGTGGTGCGAGCAGTTTTATGTCCGATGGTGGTGGGAGGGGCTGAAGGAGTCAGCTGGCTTGCCCTGCTGTATCCTGGGGCCAGAAGTCCCTTTGCCGCTCAGCAAATGCCCCCGCAGACTTGGAACGAAGCGTCACCTGCGGACTGGGTATCGCAAGCAGTTTTATGACTGGTGGTGGTGGGAGGGGCTGAAAGAGTCAGCTGGCTTGCCCCGCTGTATCCTGGGGCCAGAAGTCCTTCTGCCGCTCAGCAAATATCCCTGCAGACTTGGAACGAAGCGTCACCCGCGGAGCGGGTGGCGCAAGCAGTTTTATGTCTGGTGGTGGTGGGAGGGGCTGAAGGAGTCAGCTGGCTTGCCCCGCTGTATCCTGGGGCCAGAAGTCCCTCTGCCGCTCGGCAAATGCCTCCGCAGACTTGGAACAAAGCCTCACCCGCCGAGCGGTTGATGCAAGCAGTTTTATGTATGGTGGTGGTGGGAGGGGCTGAAGGAGTCATCTGGCTTGCCCTGTATCCTGGGGCCAGAAGTTCCTCTGCCTCCCAGCAAATGCCCCTGCAGACTTGGAACGAAGCGTCACCCGTAGAGCGGGTGTTGCGAGCAGTTTTATGTCTGGTCGTGATGGGAGGGGCTGAAGGAGTGAGCTGGCTTGCCCCCCTGTATCCTGGGTCCAGAAGTCCCTGTGCCGCTCAGCAAATGCCCCTGCAGACTTGAAACGAAGCGTTACCGCGGAGCGGGTGGTGCGAGCAGTTTTATGTCCGGTGGTGCTGGGAGGGGCTGAAGGAGTCAGCTGGCTTGCCCTGCTGTATCCTGGGGCCAGAAGTCCCTCTGCTGCTCAGAAAATGCCCCTGCAGACTTAGAACGAAGCGTCACCCGCGGAGCAGGTGGCTCAAGCAGTTTTATATCTGGTGGTGGTGGGAGGGGCTGAAGGGGTCAGCTGGCTTGCCCGCTGTATCCTGAAGCCAGAAGTCCCTTTGCCGCTCAGCAAATGCCCCCGCAGACTTGGAACAAAGCGTCACCTGCGGACCGGGTGGCGCAAGCAGTTTTATGTCTGGTGGTGGTGGGAGGGGCTGAAAGAGTCAGCTGGCTTGCCTGCTGTATCCTGGGGCCAGAAGTCCTTCTGCCGCTTAAGAAATGCCCCTGCAGGCTTGGAACGAAGCGTCACTGCGGAGCGGGTGGCACGAGCAGTTTTAAGAGCAGTGGGAGGGGCTGAAGGAGTCAGCTGGCTTTTCCCACTGTGTCCTGGGGCCAGAAGTCCCTCTGCCGCTCAGCAAATGCCCCCGAAGACTTGGAACAAAGCATCACCCGCAGAGATGGTGGCACAAGCAGTTTTAAGGCCGGTGGTGGTGGGAGGGGCTGAAGGAGTCAGCTGCCTTACCCCGCTGTATCCTGGGGCCAGAAGTCCCTCTGCCGTTCAGCAAATGCCCCTGCAGACTTGGAACGGAGCGTCACCCACGGAGCGGGTGGTGCGAGCAGTTATATGTCCGGTGGTGGTGGGAGGGGCTGAAGGAGTCAGCTAGCTTGCCCCGCTGTATCCTGGGGCCAGAAGTCCCTCTGCCACTCAGCAAAGGCCCCTGCAGACTTGGAACGAAGTGTCTCCCGTGGAGCAGGTGATGCAAGCAGTTTTATGTCTGGTGGTGGCGGGAGGGGCTGAAGAAGTCAGTTGGCTTGCCCCGCTGTATCCTGGGGCCAGAAGTTCCTCTGCCGTTCAGCAAATGCCCCTGCAGACTTAGAACGAAGCGTCACCCGCAGAGCGGGTGGTGCGAGCAGTTTTATGTCCGATGGTGGTGGGAGGGGCTGAAGGAGTCAGCTGGCTTGCCCTGCTGTATCCTGGGGCCAGAAGTCCCTTTGCCGCTCAGCAAATGCCCTGCAGACTTGGAACGAAGCGTCACCTGCGGACTGGGTATCGCAAGCAGTTTTATGACTGGTGGTGGTGGGAGGGGCTGAAAGAGTCAGCTGGCTTGCCCCGCTGTATCCTGGGGCCAGAAGTCCTTCTGCCGCTCAGCAAATATCCCTGCAGACTTGGAACGAAGCGTCACCCGCGGAGCGGGTGGCGCAAGCAGTTTTATGTCTGGTGGTGGTGGGAGGGGCTGAAGGAGTCAGCTGGCTTGCCCCGCTGTATCCTGGGGCCAGAAGTCCCTCTGCCGCTCGGCAAATGCCTCCGCAGACTTGGAACAAAGCCTCACCCGCCGAGCGGTTGATGCAAGCAGTTTTATGTATGGTGGTGGTGGGAGGGGCTGAAGGAGTCATCTGGCTTGCCCTGTATCCTGGGGCCAGAAGTTCCTCTGCCTCCCAGCAAATGCCCCCGCAGACTTGGAACGAAGCGTCGCCCGCGGAGCCGGTGACGCAAGCAGTTTTATGTCCGGTGGTGGTGGGTGGGGCTGAAGGAGTCAGCTGGCTGGCCCCGGTGTATCCTGGGGCCAGAAGTCCCTCTGCCGTTCAGCAAAGGCCCCTGCAGACTTGGAACGGAGCGTCACCCACGGAGCGGGTGGTGCGAGCAGTTATATGTCCGGTGGTGGTGGGAGGGGCTGAAGGAGTCAGCTAGCTTGCCCCGCTGTATCCTGGGGCCAGAAGTCCCTCTGCCACTCAGCAAAGGCCCCTGCAGACTTGGAACGAAGTGTCTCCCGTGGAGCAGGTGATGCAAGCAGTTTTATGTCTGGTGGTGGCGGGAGGGGCTGAAGAAGTCAGTTGGCTTGCCCCGCTGTATCCTGGGGCCAGAAGTTCCTCTGCCGTTCAGCAAATGCCCCTGCAGACTTAGAACGAAGCGTCACCCGCAGAGCGGGTGGTGCGAGCAGTTTTATGTCCGATGGTGGTGGGAGGGGCTGAAGGAGTCAGCTGGCTTGCCCTGCTGTATCCTGGGGCCAGAAGTCCCTTTGCCGCTCAGCAAATGCCCCCGCAGACTTGGAACGAAGCGTCACCTGCGGACTGGGTATCGCAAGCAGTTTTATGACTGGTGGTGGTGGGAGGGGCTGAAAGAGTCAGCTGGCTTGCCCCGCTGTATCCTGGGGCCAGAAGTCCTTCTGCCGCTCAGCAAATATCCCTGCAGACTTGGAACGAAGCGTCACCCGCGGAGCGGGTGGCGCAAGCAGTTTTATGTCTGGTGGTGGTGGGAGGGGCTGAAGGAGTCAGCTGGCTTGCCCCGCTGTATCCTGGGGCCAGAAGTCCCTCTGCCGCTCGGCAAATGCCTCCGCAGACTTGGAACAAAGCCTCACCCGCCGAGCGGTTGA
Source organism: Lissotriton vulgaris (assembly GCF_964263255.1). Classification (NCBI taxonomy): domain Eukaryota; kingdom Metazoa; phylum Chordata; class Amphibia; order Caudata; family Salamandridae; genus Lissotriton; species Lissotriton vulgaris. The sequence goes on from NC_141685.1 coordinate 383,941,552, forward strand.
TGCAAGCAGTTTTATGTATGGTGGTGGTGGGAGGGGCTGAAGGAGTCATCTGGCTTGCCCTGTATCCTGGGGCCAGAAGTTCCTCTGCCTCCCAGCAAATGCCCCTGCAGACTTGGAACGAAGCGTCACCCGTAGAGCGGGTGTTGCGAGCAGTTTTATGTCTGGTCGTGATGGGAGGGGCTGAAGGAGTGAGCTGGCTTGCCCCCCTGTATCCTGGGTCCAGAAGTCCCTGTGCCGCTCAGCAAATGCCCCTGCAGACTTGAAACGAAGCGTTACCGCGGAGCGGGTGGTGCGAGCAGTTTTATGTCCGGTGGTGCTGGGAGGGGCTGAAGGAGTCAGCTGGCTTGCCCTGCTGTATCCTGGGGCCAGAAGTCCCTCTGCTGCTCAGAAAATGCCCCTGCAGACTTAGAACGAAGCGTCACCCGCGGAGCAGGTGGCTCAAGCAGTTTTATATCTGGTGGTGGTGGGAGGGGCTGAAGGGGTCAGCTGGCTTGCCCGCTGTATCCTGAAGCCAGAAGTCCCTTTGCCGCTCAGCAAATGCCCCCGCAGACTTGGAACAAAGCGTCACCTGCGGACCGGGTGGCGCAAGCAGTTTTATGTCTGGTGGTGGTGGGAGGGGCTGAAAGAGTCAGCTGGCTTGCCTGCTGTATCCTGGGGCCAGAAGTCCTTCTGCCGCTTAAGAAATGCCCCTGCAGGCTTGGAACGAAGCGTCACTGCGGAGCGGGTGGCACGAGCAGTTTTAAGAGCAGTGGGAGGGGCTGAAGGAGTCAGCTGGCTTTTCCCACTGTGTCCTGGGGCCAGAAGTCCCTCTGCCGCTCAGCAAATGCCCCCGAAGACTTGGAACAAAGCATCACCCGCAGAGATGGTGGCACAAGCAGTTTTAAGGCCGGTGGTGGTGGGAGGGGCTGAAGGAGTCAGCTGCCTTACCCCGCTGTATCCTGGGGCCAGAAGTCCCTCTGCCGTTCAGCAAATGCCCCTGCAGACTTGGAACGGAGCGTCACCCACGGAGCGGGTGGTGCGAGCAGTTATATGTCCGGTGGTGGTGGGAGGGGCTGAAGGAGTCAGCTAGCTTGCCCCGCTGTATCCTGGGGCCAGAAGTCCCTCTGCCACTCAGCAAAGGCCCCTGCAGACTTGGAACGAAGTGTCTCCCGTGGAGCAGGTGATGCAAGCAGTTTTATGTCTGGTGGTGGCGGGAGGGGCTGAAGAAGTCAGTTGGCTTGCCCCGCTGTATCCTGGGGCCAGAAGTTCCTCTGCCGTTCAGCAAATGCCCCTGCAGACTTAGAACGAAGCGTCACCCGCAGAGCGGGTGGTGCGAGCAGTTTTATGTCCGATGGTGGTGGGAGGGGCTGAAGGAGTCAGCTGGCTTGCCCTGCTGTATCCTGGGGCCAGAAGTCCCTTTGCCGCTCAGCAAATGCCCTGCAGACTTGGAACGAAGCGTCACCTGCGGACTGGGTATCGCAAGCAGTTTTATGACTGGTGGTGGTGGGAGGGGCTGAAAGAGTCAGCTGGCTTGCCCCGCTGTATCCTGGGGCCAGAAGTCCTTCTGCCGCTCAGCAAATATCCCTGCAGACTTGGAACGAAGCGTCACCCGCGGAGCGGGTGGCGCAAGCAGTTTTATGTCTGGTGGTGGTGGGAGGGGCTGAAGGAGTCAGCTGGCTTGCCCCGCTGTATCCTGGGGCCAGAAGTCCCTCTGCCGCTCGGCAAATGCCTCCGCAGACTTGGAACAAAGCCTCACCCGCCGAGCGGTTGATGCAAGCAGTTTTATGTATGGTGGTGGTGGGAGGGGCTGAAGGAGTCATCTGGCTTGCCCTGTATCCTGGGGCCAGAAGTTCCTCTGCCTCCCAGCAAATGCCCCTGCAGACTTGGAACGAAGCGTCACCCGTGGAGCGGGTGTTGCGAGCAGTTTTATGTCTGGTCGTGATGGGAGGGGCTGAAGGAGTGAGCTGGCTTGCCCCCCTGTATCCTGGGTCCAGAAGTCCCTGTGCCGCTCAGCAAATGCCCCTGCAGACTTGAAATGAAGCGTTACCGCGGAGCGGGTGGTGCGAGCAGTTTTACGTCCGGTCGTGCTGGGAGGGGCTGAAGGAGTCAGCTGGCTTGCCCTGCTGTATCCTGGGGCCAGAAGTCCCTCTGCTGCTCAGAAAATGCCCCTGCAGACTTAGAACGAAGCGTCACCCGCGGAGCAGGTGGCTCAAGCAGTTTTATATCTGGTGGTGGTGGGAGGGGCTGAAGGGGTCAGCTGGCTTGCCCCGCTGTATCCTGAAGCCAGAAGTCCCTTTGCCGCTCAGCAAATGCCCCCGCAGACTTGGAACAAAGCGTCACCTGCGGACCGGGGGGCGCAAGCAGTTTTATGTCTGGTGGTGGTGGGAGGGGCTGAAAGAGTCAGCTGGCTTGCATGCTGTATCCTGGGGCCAGAAGTCCTTCTGCCGCTTAAGAAATGCCCCTGCAGGCTTGGAACGAAGCGTCACTGCGGAGCGGGTGGCACGAGCAGTTTTAAGAGCAGTGGGAGGGGCTGAAGGAGTCAGCTGGCTTTTCCCACTGTGTCCTGGGGCCAGAAGTCCCTCTGCCGCTCAGCAAATGCCCCCGAAGACTTGGAACAAAGCATCACCCGCAGAGATGGTGGCACAAGCAGTTTTAAGGCCGGTGGTGGTGGGAGGGGCTGAAGGAGTCAGCTGCCTTACCCCGCTGTATCCTGGGGCCAGAAGTCCCTCTGCCGCTCAGCAAATGCCCCCGCAGACTTGGAACGAAGCGTCACTGTGCATTAGCGAAACCCCCATACAATCCCAATACTTCATGAAAACAGTCACATCTGTTTCTTTCAAACAGTGTGAACAAATTTTGTATAACTTTAAGTAGTGCTTCACACACGTGGGCAGATGTTGCCTTTGTGCTAGGCATGGGCGGAAAATCCGTTCCGCTCGCGGATTTTGCGGATTTTCGGGAAATCCGCAATCCGCGAGATTTGCGAATCTCCCGCAAAATCCGCAAATCCGCGAGCAGCGGATTTTGCTCGCACTGCTCGCACTGTTCGCGTGAGTCGCGCCCCGCGAATAAGTGCAAAATTGCAGAAATACGATTTTAGCAAAACTGAAAGTAACTACTTACCAGGTTCAAAAGTTCAGGCTCATCATTAGTAGCCATTTCCTGTAGTGCTTCCTGAGGGGCCCCTCCAGAGTTCAGTTGCCAGTTGAAACTATTATGTGACCCTGCTCTGAACCTCAGAATAGTTACACATATGCCACAAAGGTCCTGAATTACAGCTAAGGGAGACAAGCAGGAGCCAGGCTGGAAGTTAAAATCCATTAATCAGCCCCTAATTCATTATTGTCAGTTGGGGCAGGGCAGGTGTTGTAACTAATTTTGCAACAATGAAAGCACTTAGCAAGTGCAAAAGATCACTAATCAGGGCGCACTAAGGAAGCAGGTGCCAGCTAAAAAAATATTCTGTGACACAATAATCAGCCCCAAATTAATTCAGGTCACTTGAGGCAGGGAAGGTGTGCTTTGCTTTGCCGAAAATAATGTACACTGGACAACCAGAGGGTGTGGTGATGAAACAGAGGGTGGCATGGGTGGGCCAGAGGGTGGCATGAGTAGTCAGAGAGTGGCAGTGGTGACAGAGAGTGGCAGTGATGAAGAAGAGTGTCCCAAACAGGCTGGACACGTAGAAACAACAAGTTCGCAAAACTTGCGACCCGACAGGTAAGTTCGCAAATTGCGAAATTGTAAAAACCCTCGCGAACTGGCAGAAACACGGGCGAACACAAAAAAAAAAAAAAATCCGCAAATTCGCGGGAATTCGCGGATTTTGCGGATTGCGAATCCGCAAATCCGCAAAATTCGCGAACGCGAGATCCGCAAAATTCGCTCATCTCTACTTTGTGCTCTACATACTAGATGTTGTTAGGTATATACTACACACTACCCGCCATCTAACATATCAATAGCATCAGTCAACCTATGTAACCATATGTAACTTGTCCTATCAGCCTGACATTATAGTGCGTTTCTCAATTATAGGGGCCTCATTAACGGCCCAAAATATCTTATACTGCTGGATTACCTGTCTTAGTTTTGTAAAGGACCCTCCATTACTTCTTACTCAGTTACAGTAGAGATGCCCCTATTGCTCTGTGTGTGGCACGAGCATCTCTCTTAATACAAAACTTATCTCTCATGTTGGCCTCCAACACAGTTACTATTGGTCATCTAGACTTCCTCCTGACACTTCTTCCTGTCTGAGTGACTCATTGTTGCTCGACCACTCTTTCAAGGCTTTCTGCAACGCTTTAGGATCCATGAAAATCTGTGATCTTCCCTGTCTGTTCTCGGGGAGCCATGCCGGATACAGCATTTCATAATTTCAAGTTTTTCTTTCTCAATTTTCTCTTTAGCGGTGCAAATTGTCTGCATGCTTCCTGTACTCGGAATGTAAAGTCAGGGTAGAGTGATATTGCAGATCCTTCATACTGAAGTGTTTGCTTCTCCTGAGCCTCCTTCAGAGCCACATCCCTATTCCGGTAGTTCAGCAATTTTTCAATAATTGCTCTGGGCGGGGCACCGAGTGCTGGCTTCGGACCCAACGAACAGTGAGCACGTTCTTCCACGAACTTCGAGGAGAACGTTTTGCCTCCCAGCAGTGTCACCAATAGCTTCTCTATGAACAGCTCCTTATTTCCAACACTTGGGGTCTCCGGAAGTCCCGCAATGCGAATGTTGCTTCTGCATGACCGGGTTTCTAGGTCCTCCGCTTTATCTTGAAGGGTCTGCAGGGCTTTCCCCATATGGTTGTGTATAGAATCCGTTTTCTTTTGGGCATCCTCAACGTCAGTGACTCTGCGCTCCGTCATGTCTATCCACACAGCTTGTTTATCCAACTGTTAAGTCATTCTATACATATGGTATGACAGAGTCTATTTTGCTGTCAATAGTGGACAAGCTCTTTTATATTACAGCCAACGCGGTACTGATGTCTCCCTCATCCGAATCTGGCATGTCCTTGTGCGCGTTAGTGCTCTCCTCGGAGCGAAATCCTGTTGTCTTGATTTCCTTTGTTCAAATTGTAGCTTAGGCTGATTGTTATCTACCTTCCCCATAGTGGGCCCTTTAGTTTGCTTTCAGTCCCGGGTGACATAAACCGGGGCAGGACATCAATACCACCGCTTCTAAGAGATTAGTGAGATTTTCCCTCCTGTAGTATCCAGGATGGGCTGTGCCTTGATTGCAGAGCAGGTGTCACCACTTCAGTGCATCGGAGCAGTAGAGGGGTGTGATTGAACGCAGTTCTTGTCCACAGCGGTACCTCAATTCAATTTTTCAACCTGCCCAGCTGGGCCCTGCTTCACTGGAGAATGTGCACAGAACACTCTCCTTTGCAGCTATAGTTCCAGGAAACAGCGGTCTCCCGGCTGCAGCCAGCTCCCCAGACGAAAGCCCAGCCCAAGTAATGGGGACTGTAGAGGGATAACGTGCCTCGCTTCTAATCTAATGTTCGGTAGTTCGTGCCAGATCTAGGGACTGGGTCCGGACCCCTACGTCAGGAGCAGTCTGATGGTTGCCTCACATGTGCCTGTAATGGGCCCGATCTCTCAATGAGGGTTCTTTCGCTCTCGTAAAGGCCTCTGGCAGCCCAACTCGGACATGCCTCGAGCTCCGTCCAGTCCCGCAGTGCCAATGTGGGGGAGTAGATACGGATCTTGGGGCATAGTTGCACAGAGTCAGCCCAGCAGCTCACCCACCTGTTTCTGTGTGCGACGTCGCACAACACTGGGGTCTGGTAATGAGGGCAAGGTATCAATGCCCACAGGGAACACTGGCACACTTCTTCCCAGCTCGCAGTTGATCTGGTCTGCCTCCCTGAGCTCCGTAGGACCACAAGCTGTGTGGCTCAGGACCAGCGCAATCGCTGACCACCGTTCCTCAATCTGCCACTCCCCTCAGCAATGGTGAGAAACGCAGGCTCCGGGCCGAGCGCCACGCTCGCGCAAGTGGGTCCGATATGCCCAGCAGGCCTCTCCCTTGCAGCGGGGGGCACTGCCTCTTGCAGGCTCCAGATCAACATCTAGGTAATCGGCATGCGGCGCACTTCCAGCCGCTAGTCCAGCTGGGCACCTCTCATTGCAGACAGTCGGAGGGCTAGGGTGACAAGCTTTTCCCACTCCCCGCGCCGCTCACTTAGAGGTCAGGAAAATAGCATCTCGTTCCGGACCAAAGCGCAGCACAGCCCCAGCCGCTGATCGTCAGACAGACCCGCCAGCTAGCTCCAAACGACGTAACCCGAGCCTCGCAGCTCTGGACCCGGCCTCCGCGCCAGATGATAAGGTTATTATTTGCCAGTCGCTTCCACTCTTTGGACAGGTAATGCCTTCCAGCACTATAATCAGCGGAGGTTGGGCAGACAGAACTGCCGTGATGCAGGATATTTTACAGATATTGCGGCGGCTAGCCGGAGCGCTCAATCTAGGCAGCCATCTTGTGCTCAGACAAGCTCCGCCTTCCAAAGGTGTCATTACGTATTCTATGACTCAACATGCTAGAAGTAATGTTGGGCCAGTTATAGGGCAGTGTGACAAGTGCAGTCACACTGAGCGCTGACCAGTGGAGGGGGGCGCTGACCTCAGGGGGTGCGCTGTGCTTAGCAATAACTTATGATTGGAAAGATGAGGGGCAGTTTTGCCCGGTGGTAGTGAGAGAATCCAAAGTGGGGGCACCAAAAATAATTTTCACACCGGACATCACCAGTGCTTAAGCCGGTCCTGAGTGATGTTATGTGAAAGGCTATAAGCAATGCATATAGAAGGAGCGAGTTATAGTCAGGGCCACTGGAATTATGCGACTGTGCTGCGATTTTCATATAATTATAAATTTGCTACATTTTCCACATAATCCATTGTCTGCTGCATAATCTGCAGTTTGGGCTATCAGTCTAATAGTGTGGGAATTAACCACATATTTGTAGTGAAGACCAACACGAGGTAAGTTGAAGTTAAGTTTATTCTCTCGACCAGACATAAGCAGCAGGACCCTCAGCCACAGGTGCAACTGTCATCTGCCGGTCCTGCACCACATACCAAGAAAGGGTGTAAACCACAAGCCAATTATTACTTGGTGAGTATTCCAAACTTCTCTCTTGGAGCCCTTACGAGGGCCTCCAGGATGAAAAAAGGAAAAAGAAGAAACACTACAATAAGTCTCAGTACCAGAATCTCAGATCTTTTTGTCTCGGAGACCCTCAACCAGACGGTCACAGACTGCGGTGTATGTAATCTCCACTTAGTGTGGGTCGGGGTATAGCGTCATCATCAGGTCTTCCCATTTGAGTGTCCCGTTCTACAAGTAACATCAAAACCACCACCAGGATGGATATTGTCAGAATGTTGACAATGATGAGTGGATTAAAATGATCTCCTATCCTTTAGATACATCTTTATTGGGGAAAAAGAATAGGATATAGATAAGTCTAAAAACAAAGCAATGTTTAGTGGATGGCACCTAATGGTCAGTTTAACATGTTTTGGTCTGGAACGGCCCCTATGGGTCTATGGCCTTCTTCAGGACCAAAGGAATGTATATTGTGGCCTTATACTTAGTGTGTTATAATTGAGTGGAAGCACTCACCCGTCTTTGTCAGTGAGAACACTTTGCTCCAGACAGCACGTGGTTATAGGTACAGCCTTTAGGCCCATACCGGTGAGGGAAACAATCGAAAATTAAATGCACAATAGAACTAAGGATGCCAATTTCTCAATTCATCTGGTGTGACACTGAAAAACCAGTGGACAGCAATGTCACTGGTGACAGCTTAGTAATCTTCCTATAGATGTGCATTAGTGAAAGAAAGATGCAGTAAGGGGGAAAAGGGGCACTGCCCTACTCTCACTCTTGGAAAATGTGTATAAAGAACTGTGAGGTAAAGCATAGTGCTCCCTCTGTTAAATAATAATAGTACTGTATAGATAAATAATCCCTGCAGTGGCTTCGCCCCAGAGGAAAAATAAAATGTTAGTAATGCAATGTCATTATCATTTAAACTTCCCTGCTGCGGCAGCATGAGGACTGGGTGGAACTGCTCTGCTGAGGGAGCAGGAGCGGAGTGGAGGGCATACAAAAGTTTGCATGATGCTTTGACCAGCTCTCTCGGGCCAGCCAAACAGTCATGCACACTTTAGCATGTTCTCCATGCAGGCTGCATTACAGTCTGCATTACAGTCTGCATGGAGAACATACCCAGGCCCCCAGTCCACGTCTGAGCGCCGAGCCACGGTGTTCAGCCCAGTCACAGTGCTGCATTGCAGTGTTGTGATTGGGTTAGGGGAGTCAATCACCGCACTGCATTGCTGTGTTGTGATTGGCTCAGGAGAGCCTGGCTGCTTCCTGTTTGGTGGAGGAGAGACAACATGGAACAGAGTGGCGAGGAGGTAAGGGATTTTTTCATTTTTTTTAAATTATACCTTGTTACCCCCTCGCTCTCCACCCCACCTTCCCAGATCTATGCTGCCTGCCTTTGGCTGGACTCAGGCATCCTTGGCATGGGCACTGGTTCCCTGGCGAAGCTGTTTTGAATGCTCACCAGGTGAGACCATTACTTAGGTTTTGACCTTACTTATGTCCTATTCATGCTCACATTGTTTTAGTATTAGCTGACACTGTTTTTTAAACCTTGCACGATTTAAGTGACTTGAAGGAGGGAGGGGGTTTGAACTGCCGAACTGCCAGATCACCAGGTCAGCAGTCTAGTGGTTGGAGCGTGGCTATTTAGCCCGCATGCTGACGCGGATGCGCAGCGCTGGTTCCCTGGCAAAGCTGTGTAGAATGCTCACCAGGTGGAACCGTTACTTAGATTTTTGACCTTACTTCTGTCATATTCATGCTCACATTGTTATAATATTTGCTGACACTGTTTTTTAAACCTTGCACGATTTAAGTGACTTGAAGGAGAGAGGGAGATTTAAGCGCCGAATCGCCAGAGCACCAGGTCAGCGGTCTAGTGGTTGGAAGAGTGGCTATTTAGCCCGTATGCTGATACGATGCACGCAGAAGGGCGCACTAAAGGCAAGCCAGTCTGCTCCCGTCCGCGTGCCAGCTGGGCACAGGGCCAGTTCCCCTGGCCATTTTGCCCCAAAATCGATAAAATACACCATTGAGGAGCTACACGGACTGAACCCAGCTATGGGTAGGTTATGCTGTCCTTTTGATACTCTACTGGATACTGATAAAGGCAATGTAGAGTTTCTCCTGTCTTAGCTGTCGGCAACAACTTCCCTGCGTTCTTAATCTACCAGCACACGGTCCTAGTGTTGTGATTGATAATAATATGGACGTAAACAGCGCAGGCGCTTTAAAATGTATTTTACTTAATGCTAGATCTTTAACTAAGCATAGTTTGGAATGTGCTTTACTGTTAGAGGAATTAGACGTAAAGCTGGCATTTATCACTGAATCATGGACAGACAATGGTTCTGGACCAGATCTTGTGAAGGCTACCTCTCCTGGGTTTCATTGTCACACTTTGGACAGGCCACATAAAAAAGGAGGTTGGCTTGCTGTCATTTATCATGACTCCCTGGGACCTAATTTTATTCTGGTCTCCAATATGACATGTGAAGCATTAGCTTTTAATATTCACTCTATTAATCACAGGACCTTTAAAGGCATATTAATATACCAGGCCCGAAAAAATTGATTTTTGGAGACACTAGGTACCTTACCTGAAGAAGGACTATGTCTAGACTCCTACACAGTAATGGGCGACTTTAACTTTTATGTCGAAAACCATTTGGACCCTGATACTAATCGGTTGGAACAAATCATGGGGGCTGGTGGCCTTCTACAGATGGTGAAGGCCTCTACGCATGAAAAAGGACACACCCTTGATGGTATATACTCAAACAACCAGGACCTTGTCTGTATCTCTGTCCTTTCTATTCCATGGTTGGACAATTGTGCCATTCAGTTTGAATTGAATAGCCATGGGAACCAACTTGGGAACCAACTTTCTAACACTAAACCAGGCCAGGAGATTGGGGTAAATTGGATATTAATAAATTTGGAAATTCCCTCAGTAGCTCGATGTAGTCCCCTCCTACGGGAGTTGAAAATGCCGCTGCGGCCTACAAACTGGATTGTAAATTGTTAGAACGGGCATGGCGTAAAAATTATGGTGAAGCAGATAAGGAAAGATACAAACACTGCATCACTATTTACAAATAGCTGTCATTGGAAGCAAAAAGAAAGTTTTTTTTAAAAACAAATAGTTTTGGCCAAGTCCAATTCAAAGGAATTTTTCACACCATTAAAAAATTGTCTACTCCCACTGCTCCAAGGAGCATAGGAACCCATCATTTTGAGAAAAAATTGCAGCGTTTTTAAACATAAAGTGGAAATTAAATGTTCTTCCTTTACTGAAGCCAATAAAACGGCACAGTCTAACTTGAATATGAATAGACCAGGCATTAATGATTCTTCATTGGTATTCGATCAATTCTCACCACTGGAGGTATCAGAGACAATTAAGGCCCTGAACTCGATCCGCTCAGGAGCTCTGAGTGATCCCTGCCCTGCTTTGATTATTAATCAAATACCTGAAGTGATAGGAATGGCGTTGACTTCCCTGTTAAATGCTATTTTTGCATCAGGCACATTCCCTATAATCTGGAAGCAAGCTTCTGTTTTTCCACTTTTGAAGAAGCAGAATCTGGACCCAAAAGACCCCAACAACTACAGGCCAATCTTGCGGCTCCCTTTTCCTGCTAAAATCCTAGAAATGTGATGAACATCTAGCTCAGTGCATTTCTCCATCCTAATAACTCTCTGGATCCATTGCAATATGGGTTCAGAGCAGATCATATCACTGAGCTGGCTCTGTTGAAATCTACTGAGGAAATTAGAGAGGCCGTAGATGGAGGAGGTAGTGCGGTACTGATTTTATTGGAATTGTCGGCGGCCTTTGACACGGTCCATCATAAATTATTGATGGACCGGTTGTCTATGATTGGTGTTGAAGGCCCAGCATGGAAACTTCTACAATATTTCCTAGCTGACAGGGCACAAACTGGAGACCTGGATAGTAATTCATCTAAATGATTCACACTCATTTGTGGGGTACCACAGGGCTCCTCCCTTAGCCCAACGCTTTTTAACATATACGTGGCACCTTTGGCAGGAGTTATTAGATCCTTTGGCTTCCAGCTCACCTCCTACGCTGACAACACACAAATTGTGTCGTCATTGACTAGGGGAGGTGAGAAAGAAACTGGGTACTGCTTCCATGAATGCATGAGTGCAATATCCTGTTGGATGTCCTCTAACTGCTTAAAACTCAACTCCAATAAGACTGAGGTCTTAAAGTTTGGGAACAATCCACAGGTGTGGACACCGGATTGGTAGCTGGAAGAACTGGGCGCTTGCCCCGTTCCCACCAGGAAAGCCAAAATCCTGGGAGTATTAGTGGACAACAAACTCACCATGTGTGACCTAGTAAGCATGGTGACCTCAGCTTGTTTTATGATTCTTAGAACCATAAGAAAAATCAAGATCTTCTTGACTGAGAGCAATCTTCAGCCAGTAGCCATGGCCCTTATAACGTCGCGATTGGACTATTGTAAAAGCCTTTATTTGAACATACAAAAACAGCATATGTATAGGCTTCAATTAATCCAAAACGCAGCGGCCAGGCTATTGTCCGGAACATCTACATTTGTCTCTATGAAAGGAGAGCTTAGGAATCTACACTGGCTTCTGATACAACAAAGAGCTCACTTCAAGGAATTGGTCCTGAGTTTCTTAAGCAAAAGTTTTACTGGTGTGTTCCTGGTAGAACATTACGATCCACCAGTGCTAAACAAATGCAAATCCCCATGTCAAAAAAAGTTAATTGGGTGGGGGCAGGAGTTTTACTCTCTGTGCCTCGAGAGCCTGGAATGAGCTTCCCTTTTTTCTTAAGAATGCCCCGGATCTCCTCTCATTTCAGAAGGGCCTGAAGACATGGCTCTTCTTGCAGTAGTACTTCTCTCAGCTTCCACAGATAACCAGTACTTAGCTCCTGGACACCCAAGGGTAAAGTGCAAATAACATAACATAACACAACATGGTTGTCTGCGGTTCAGAGAATCCATCTAAGCAGCATGCTGGATTGATGCACTGAAGGAGGAGAGGCAGTCAGATGACTCTGTGTGCCGGGCAGGATCTCCACAGAACAGCAAGGTGGGTCACAGTTGCCCGGGATTATGGCTGACAGACTCATAGGTGAAGGACAGTGCCATCAGCACCAGCAGGGCAGTAGTTATGGCTATGCCCAGACCATGCAAGTGCCCTTACAGGTAGAGGTTCGTGAAACACAACTGCCTTCAGAGCAAAAGGGCCCCAAAGAGCTGAGGTAGCCCTAAGAGCCCATACAGATGCCTGAGATACCCAATAACCTTATAGCAGTTGGTGAAAGCCCAGCTACAGTGGAACAAGTAGATGCACAGAAGAGGGAGCAGTTAGCATTGGCACATGTACAGCAGAAATAAATCTATCTGAGAGATCATCAGCGCAGGTATGGCTTCCTTCAGCTACAGTTTTGCCAGATGCTAGTATATATGCTAATCCAGTACACCAACAGCCTTTGTGTGGTGTCTTACATCCAGGTCCTTCTGGGTGGCCTTCCCAGACCCCTGGCCAGTGCAGAAAACTATGAATGATTCTTTTAGTATATGGCCCGAGGTGTCCCACAGTGTCTTAGAGGTATCTAAATTGAAAGGCCCACATGAGCAGCTCACAGGTCCCCCTTTGGGGTTGGTCCGGCTCATCGGACCCGGTATATATTGACATGATCTTTCCAGGGTCCTTAAACTCCAGCCCTACTGCCCTGAAAAATACCCTCCAATTAGTGGTTCTGGTTTGCCTGTCGAACAAATACCTTTAGAATCCCACTCAATTGGGCTGTCACTTGAAGAGGGTACAGTGGGTGCTTGGACGGTGACCTTGGTATGTACAACTATCAGTTCTGAGTGCTTTGACTCTTCTAAGTTGGCAAGTGCAGGCTGTGGGGCTGGCCTGCATGGCAAGCTGTCCACCCTCTGAGCTCCTCGATCCTCAGTTAATGCAACCAATGGCCATCAATTTCTCAGGGAGCTTCCATATTGTACTTGATTCTCAAGAAATGGTGGAGGGCTTTACTTCGCTTTCAGATCTGTCAGAAGGGAAGTATCCCATGCCTGAAGCAGGCTGTAATTCAGAATTAGGGGCACCTAAGAATAAAAATATAGTTCCCCTGGAAGAGGCAATATTTATGTAGGAGGACCATCAAAGCTGTATAAGGCAAGCACAATAGTTTGAAAAATAGGAGTAAAGAAAGCAGAAGGTCTAAGGAGAAACCCCAACAGGCTTTGTCTGAACCAACTTGTGTTCTGACAAGTGTGTCTTATATGATGCCTTCTATTGGGTTCTGGGAGATAATCTGAATGAAGACACAAATGAGGATGATGATGATGACCTCCTATAGAACTCAGAGGACATGGAGGTTACCTGTGAATTCTCCAGGAGGACTGCATTCTGCAAAGGGATCAGCAATAGAGTCTTTGGGTGTAATTCAGGCTATTCGGCTCTCTTTTATCCTTCTGGCTCTTGGGGGCCAAGTCATCAAGGACAGCCTGAGGGCAGGGAGGATTTGGCAGCAGTACGCGCTGCTTCCTTTTCTCCCTTCCTGTCAGTAATACATGAGTTGTTACAAGTAGACAAGGAAGACTATTGGAAGAATTCAATGTCTCTTAAGGCAGCACATTTAAAAAAAACAAGAAGCACAGCGTAAAATGTTTAAAAATATGGAGACCCTACATGGGAGATTAAATTACATGGAGAATCGCTCCACACAGTTGAAGGAGACAGTGCACTGAATGCAGGTTCAGGTAGAGGATCATTAAATACAGCTCAGAGTCCTTTCCAATAAGTTGGAGGATATAGAAAATCACATGCACTGTAATAACTTGCACATGCTTGGCATTCCTGAGGGACAGGAGGGTGACGATGACAGAAGATACATTGTTCATTTATTTAGTCAGTCCTTCCCCCAACTTAAAGATTGGGATAATGATTGCCAAGTGCATGGCATGCACTAATTTCCTTTTCATAAGCCCTTGCAATCCCTTTAAATCCTGTGGGGTAGATTTTTTTGTTAGATCTGATATCTGCCATTACACAGTCATGCATAGATGGCAGCTGAAGAAATTGATTCCAGCCTTTGTTGAACTTGGGGCTTCAGCCTCCCTCCTTGAGCCTGCCAACTTGAGAATCCTCTATCAGGGTCAAACACATTTGTGTCAGAACCTGCCTAAGGCAAAAGAAGTTTTGAACTCTTTGAAGTGTGATAAATAGCTGATATTGTCTGATCTGTTTTTTCTAATGTACTCAGGGCTAACTGTGGTGTGTATTTCCCCAGTGTTCACTGGCCTAATGGTAACTTATTTTGTAATTTTTATGACTATCGTAGGACTAGTCCTATACCTCTTGTGGCCTGTCAATGTAGCTTCTTCAAAGGACACTATGGCGAGGCGGGCTGGGGACTCCTCTGGGTATGGGTATTGATCAGCGATTATCCAAAATCTGAAAATAGTCTTGGGGTGATGGTGTGCAGGGCACAGAAGGTTACCTGCAGCAAAGCAGGATATGTGTGGGTGATGGATTGGTGTCTGGGGAGGAGGGATAACTGGGGGGTGTCTGGGTTCAATTGAAGGGTGAGGAAGTGCTTTCTGGTGGTTTCTATGGAATTCTTTTTGGGGTTGTTAGGCTGGCATTAAAAAAAAGGGAAAGCATCAAAAAATGTGCTTAAATGGATTGTCATACAGCATTGACATTTATCTATGGCCAACAGTGCTCAGAGTAGCAGCTGGGTTCACATTTACTTAGCTGGAATGTAAATAGCTTGAGAGTGGCTGCAAATTGTAAATTTGCCTCGGAGGAACACTGACGCCTTAGCTTTCCTGTCTGCATTCAAGACACTCTCTTTTCTCTATCAGAGACCAAAAATATGAATAATTTGGGCTATAACATTCTGGTCTCATCTGGTAGGAGGGCTCTCAACAGGGAGCGGGCCTGTTAGTAAGGGATTGCGGGTGAAAGGTAAATGAGGTCAAAACTGACCAACCGAGCAGGTGAATTATCATACACATGAGGAAGGATAATGTACAATTGATGGTTTCCGTGATTTATGCAATAAACAAGGATGATCTCTCACTCTTCAAGTCAAAAGTACATCAAAGCAAATGCCTTCCCTGGGCAGATTAACGCAATGGAATATATGATGTCAAAGCGCAAACAATTACAATGCATGCTTTTTCAATGTAGTTTTTATATCGCAACTACCATTAAATCGCATGATTTTTACAAGGCATGCCATTACAACGCATTTTTTAAAACTAACATTACAACACACTCCATTACAATGCATACCATTACAATGTATAACATTACAACGCATAATACTTTTAGGGCAACAGTAGGGAAAGTGTTGGATAGTGTAGGGGTAAATATTACTATTCCCATGTATCCCAAAATCCATACCCACCCTAAAACAAAAAAATCTCCATTACTTACCTTATAATGCTTTGCAATGGCATGCATTGCAATGGTATGCGTTGTAATGGCATGCGTTGTAGTGACATGAGTTGTAATGAATGGTGGACATGAACTGACATCAGACAGTAATAACTATATCTTAACAATATGCATGGTACAAAAATATATATTTATTTTATTTTATTTTGTTCAGATATGGTTTAAAATGAATACGTTTTTTGTCTCCTATGTATTTGTGGTAGACAATCTACATATATAGGATGCTGTACAGATTTGTTCATTTCAGTTTGCAGTACATTGCATTACAATTCATTGTACAGAGATTTTGTTTAGATCCAACTAATCATTTCATTCTAAAAACATGGCTAAAGGTTACAAAAGTTACTACGCGCGTTTCGGCTGTTAGCCTTCATCAGGAAGCTATGAATTTTCCAAATGAACCTATGCAAACAAAGAATACATAAAAATACATATCAGTGTCAGTGTATTGTCCTAATCATATAAGTTTACATAAACATACAGTGTTTCAATTTTTACAAAGTTGGATGAATGGTATCTAAACTATATGATGAACAACCTGAAAGAGTACTTTCTCGCTAACCAAAAGTCAGCCCCTTCAATATTAGTGTAGGATGTGATGAAAGCTATGGTACAGACTCTCAGCATACTAATTTTGTTTCCTATTCAATGTGATAAAAGTGAAAAAATCTTATCAGAACATTCCCATGCTGACCTCCTATTTTTGGAGGTGGAATATTCTGTACATGTCTGTGAAAGCCCCTTAAATAAAGCAGAAAAAGTATTTGAGCAATTAACTATCGCATCCATGATTTTACAGAAAAAGATTTGGGACAGAGCCCATCAGCGGCGGTGGATAAATGGGCCTTATGTTTTGAAAATAATGAAGAGATGGGACCGCTGCTGTCATTGCTGATCAGAGCTTAGACTATAATCACTACTATTCAGAATTTAGCTGGTCAGATCTGATCAGATCCTGCGGATATTTTAGCCGCATTTCAGGAATTTCATGCTGCTCTTTTCTGTGAGAAGAGCCCCCTTCACAAGAAGCTATTAAGTATTACTTACTAGCAGTGAGCAACTCAATGCGAAATATTGGATGCTTTAATAAGGCTACCAGAGATTACAAAAGCATGGTTTTAACTAGCCTCAGGGAAAGCCATCTGGCCCTGACTCTATTCCAATTGAATTTGATAAACCCTTACAAGAAATCATTGTTCCTATGTTTGAAGAGGTGGTTAATTCTCCATCTTTTTCGTTGCCTGTACCAGCATCCTGGGGTCAAGCATATATTTTGGTCTTCGGGAAGAAGCATAAAGACCCGTCCAACTGAGGATCACATCGCCCGATTTCTTTGATGAATACGGATGCAAATATCTATAATTTTATTCTTGCAAAATGTTTATCTTCAGTTATTTCTACTAAGCAGCATGGTTTGATTCTGGAGCCAGATACAACTGCTCATTAATATGGCCATTTGTGCTCTACAGTTTTCAAAAACACTGGGGAATCCTGCTGGAATGATCCTGTTAGATGCAGAGAAAGTTTTGCATAGGGTCTCATGGGCATTCCTGTGACTGAATCTGGTTAAAATGGCTTCAGGGGAACGTTTATTACCTCTGTCAAATCTCTCTATACTTCATTACCAGCCTGGATAGTTAGTATGGGAGGAATATCAGATAAAGTTATGCTTCAGTGAGGCACCCATTAGGGTTGTCAGTTTTCTCCACTATTATTTGTGTTGTTTTTCGAACGGTATATCCAGAAGTTGAGGCTCTCGGATATCGTCCCGCCCACTGCCACTACCATAGCTGTCAAGGTTTCAGATTGCTTATGTGTGACATTTTTCTAATTTCAATGTAATTAGGAGTGACATTAAAAGACTATGAGTGACACGTTCTCGCAGGCAAAATCAATCAGCGAAAACGAGGGAAACCTATAAATATCAGAAATGACACCCATTTGAGCAACAAGAAACTATAACAAGATCTCAAAACTGCTGCAGAGCACCAGAAATGAAAGGGCACTGTGGCACCAGACTTTACCAAACAGGATGTAAGTGGCCCAAACTACACGCATGATCTCAGCTGCCTACTAATACATTTTCATAATTATTCAGACTTACTTTCAATCTGCCGCTGCCTGGTGTTCTGGAGGGCACGAGAATATTCTGCTTATGGAATCCTCTTGCATTAAACTCTCGAAAAAAAGCTAAGGAGAGTCCTGATTAAATGCACCCCCCAGAGGCCCTGGTTTAATGCACCCCCAGCCGGCCTGATTAAATGCAGCCCCAGCATTGTCAGCATCCGGTGCTGTGCTGTCAATGTAGAGACGGCAGAGTGAGTGTTTTCATTAAATGCAACCCAGAAGTGTCAAAAATCAGTGCTGTCAACATAGTGTAGTCTGAGCAAAGGCTCTGAATAATTGCACCCCCAGGGAACTAGGCCACAGGGTGGCGTCTGTCCCTTTTATAAGCCACAGCTGTGACCTCGAACCATGAACAAACCCTCATCCGAGGAAATGCAAAGAACATTTGTCTGACGTGAGCTGAACAAAAAAAAAACAGCAGCTTCATGTGTAGTGAACAAACAATTACAAAAACAACTGGAGAGTGATATAACAAACCACACTTACAAGGACAATTTTTTTTTGGAAGTGATGAAAAAAACAGACAGAAAGTGAAGGAGAACCAAAGAAAGGTTAAGTAAGAACCCTCACTCACCACCTAGTGGTGACATGCTTCATCACTGGGTTCCCACTGGAAAGACCTAGCGTCTTTCCAGTGTGCTACGACGCCTGTTGTGCAGCGGAGCTGGTTGTTGTGAGTGTTGAGGGTGCCAACGGGAAGAACCAAAAAGTGCTAAGTGAGTGCAGATTAAAAAGTGCGTAGTTGTGACAGTAAACTATTTTATTCAAGGTCCAACCAGCACTAGTTAAAAACAATTTTGAGTGGAAACTTAGGGTAGGTCTCAATAATTAAAGACACCTAGTCCACTGAGTGAAAAAAATGGTCTTTGACCATTTTTTTCCAGTGGGAACCGAGTGATGAAGCATGTCACCACTAGGTGGTGAGTGAGGGTTCTTACTTAACCTTTCTTTGGTTCTCCTTCACTTTCTGTTTTTTTCATCACTTCAAAAAAAAAATTTCCTTGTAAGTGT
This sequence comes from Lissotriton vulgaris, assembly GCF_964263255.1. Classification (NCBI taxonomy): domain Eukaryota; kingdom Metazoa; phylum Chordata; class Amphibia; order Caudata; family Salamandridae; genus Lissotriton; species Lissotriton vulgaris. The sequence goes on from NC_141685.1 coordinate 383,960,278, forward strand.
GGTTTGTTCTATCAATCTCCAGTTGTTTTTGTAATCATTCCTTTGGGGTAAGAGAGTGATCTGCTATACCCTTACTCTCTTTTTGTTTAGTAGTGAACAAACAATACCTGCAATAACACTGTTCTCTGCTCAGTGCTCCAAGCCCAAGGACAGCGCTACATCAAATATACCACGGAAACAATTAATATATGTTTAACCTTTTCTCCAAGAGGCAAAATGAGGCTATGAACTTTGAAAATAGCAAATGAAGTAAAGAAGTTCAAATGTATTTGAAGCATCTGGATGACTCCACTTAGGGGAACCTATTATCTGAATAAAATCAAAAGGACTGGAATGAAAGTCAGCACAGAAGGGGAGAACCTTGCCTTTATCTCAGGAGGCAGACACTCTTATCGGAAGAGATCTGCCAGGCGCGGGTTCCTCCCCCCACCACCACTGCAACCCGTTATGAGCCCTTGGAGAAAGGAGACCTTTAAAGTCCTCACCCACGCCTACAAATGCCTGCACAACCCCGGACCCAAATACCTCAACGACAGAGTCAATTTCCACGTACCCAAAAGACACCTCCGATCCTCCAACCTCACACTAGCGGAAACCCCGCAAATCCACAGAGCCAGAGCTCCCAGCAGACATCAGACACGCCCTACCCCCTGAACATCTTCAGGAAGAACCTCAAGACTTGGCTCTTCTGCTAAACAGATCTGCAGAACCCCCCCCCCCCCTGCCCCTCCAGCACCTTGAGACCCTTACGAGTGAGTAGCGTGCTTACAATCCCCTGATTGATTGATTGATTGATTGATTGATTGATTGATTGACGAGGCGTGGTGAAGGCCTGATGCCTGGGGGTCAGGTACACTGCATCCAGTTACAACAGGGAACAGAAAGCTATTCAGTGTGCTCTGTAACACGCTCACAGTTAGCACAATGATGATTGATGCTCTAAAATTAATTTATTTGTATTTAAATTACCTGCTTGAGAGTAGTGAAAGCCTGGCTGCCACGGGGTATAGGTAGGGCCACAACGTCAAGAGAGTCTAAAAGTAACAAACTCTTTCACATGGATTTCAATCGAGAAGCATCTAGTGAGAGGCTACAGGCACACACCAAATGCAGCCAGTAGTGGGAGCAGTGTCGAGCAGCCTCCCTCCAGCCAGAAAACATTTAAGACACTGTGTCAACTTTACTGGTGACTGCCACTCCTGGAGCCCCAAATTATAAATCATGTCCCGGGCCTGTCTTGGGCAAATTAAATCATGGGACACATTGTTACAATGAGTCTCCCCTGGTCATGCTGTCACGTGACTGAAACTGTAGCCAGCAAGCGTAGCTCAACCAGCCCACATGTCCTGCAGCAGTCAGTGTCCGTGAGAGCAGCGCGGATTGCATGCTGCGTTGCTTACTTTTACAGGGCTCGGGCTTGACAGCTTTAGGGGGCACTATAAATGAGTTACTTTGCATTTTAGTGCGGTGAAGGGGACCACCACTCTAACCTTTAGTGCATTAGTGTGGTACTTGGCAGGACTGTGTTTTTCTCCTCTAGCCACTGTTCGAGCCTATCCGAGAGGATTATACCCATTAACTTGGCGCTGGAGGGATATTGAGCAGTAAAATCTTGGGTCTTCTCTGTGTTCTTTTTTAAATTCCTGAACAATTGTGCTTTCTTTCCAAGTAGCAGGGAGGAAACCTTTAACTGGTGTGTTACACACTTGTGTTAGCAAAGTGGCCATAAAGTGGCATGTGTTATAAAGGTATCTACTGGAACCTCATCGGGCCTGAAGCCTTTCCGTTAGCAGCTTTATTTGAGGCATTAATGACCTCTTCTAAACGTATGGATAGGATATCTACGGCATGAGTAGAATATATAGTTGAGGTGGGTAGCTCCATAGGACAGTTTTCAGGATTAAAAATAGTGCCAAAATGTTCTATCCAGGGACATTTTAAGGATTTTGGGGGCCCTGGGCCAAACGTATTTTGGGGGCCCATGTTCAGGAGAAGCTTGACTTAATGATCCAGTTTCAGCTCTTTCATGCCCTCTTTGACCAGGCCAATGACAGTGCACAGGCACACTCGTCCACATTCAAAATGTGTTTGCATCTGATATTCAGGAATAGTGAGGTGCGTTTTCGGTATTGTAACACAGCAGCAGCTCACTGACGTTACTGCAAATAATCTCTGTGATACCCTCCAATTCCTCATATATGGGGCACTGTTTTGATCTAAAATTAACTTTTTGTATGGATGCTACATGCAACATAAACACACCATTTCTCTGCAAAATATCTGTAAAAGAATTTCACACATCACCCACATTAAAAATAAAAGAAAAATATATTTAAAACTTTTTTCTTAAGGATTATTCAATGTCTTTCAGGCAAAACTGTGCAGGACAGAGATAGCTCTATCATGGGCCCCTTGAATGTCTGGGGCCCTGGGCCAGAGCCCACTTTGCCCATGCCTTAAAACGTCTCTGGTTCTATCTAGTCCCCATGTTGTACAAATACCTCTACCCTGGTATCCTCTATATCTTTCAAGTAGGGCTGATTTACTGTTTTCCAAAAAAAGATGTTTCCTTTAACTCTGCAGCCTGTAATAAATCATCACAGAACTTATTTTTCATCTCTCTTTTCCATTTATCCAGGGTGGATTTGTACATAGCTCTAAGCCTGCTAATTTTTTTCCTGTCTCTCAGGGTATCCCGTAAGGCTTTTCTCAGTGTTCTGTTGGCCAGGGAACAATCCTCATCAAACCATCCCCGCCTATTTCCTTTACTTCTAACCCTGGGCATAGTTTGCATAGTAGCACTACAGGTAGCTGCACGTAGTATACTTTCAACTACACGCAGTACTGTGTAGCGTAGCTGAAGGCACAGTGTACTTGTCTGCACTGTGAAATAATTGCAAACGGCATCTTGCAGTGCCAGTTAATATAAAATAGGTATCTCTATCTGTATATGCTTAAGAGCATATAGTACTTTCACAAAAGTGAAACTGAAAAATTAGCAAGCAGTGGGAGGGAACAAAGCAGATGCCTTGAAAACAAAAAGCACATCTTGTTGAACGATTCGGTGGTGGGCCCATCCTCTTAGAACCACCCCAAGCACAGATATTGCCCAAAAAATAATCCCAACCAAAGTCCCTGCAAAGCATTATGGGATGAGATTAGCAGTTGGCAGTAAATTTTATAGTATTCAATATCAAAATATTTCTACAAAGAGCTGCAGTTCAACTAGTCATTACTAGATGTCCCACATGAGTCAAATGAAAATGCTTGATAAAGGGTTTCAATGCTTTTGCATTTGACTTGTCAGGGACATCTAGTAACGACTAGGGCTGGGCATATTTCACGAAGTAGCGCTACGCAAAGCTACGCAAAGTACACTTCGCACTACACGAGCTACGCTTAGCACTACACGAACTGCGTAGAATCCTGTTCGCACTGTGCAAGATGCCGTTTTCAATGATTGCACAGTGCGGACAAGCATCCGGCACTGTGCAATCATTGAAAACAGCATCTTGCGCAGTGCGAGCTGTAGTTTCCTGCCGCTCAAGTAGATTTTTACTCGAACAACAACTTTCTCAACGCGGACTGGTAGTTTCTCATCACGAGCATAAGCGACCACTGCAATGAGAAACCTGACCTCCCCGCGTTGAGAATCTTGCCAGGAGGTTTATTTTCCACTCTCGCGATCGGCAACTTGATGTTGCTGATCGCAAACGAGGAAAAAGTCTTGCTGGGATCTCATTTTGCTTGCTCGCGGTCGCCAACTTGACGTAGAGGACCGCGAGCAAGCAAAAAATGACCGCGGTACTAGGCTATGCGTGATTGCACTGTGCTAAGTGCAATTCGCGTAGTGCGAAGTAGCGGAAACTTCACAAACTACGCGAGCGTAGCGTAGTTCTTTGCCCAAGGTTAGTAACGACTTGTGGAACTGCAGCTTGACGTAAGAATAATTTCAATGCTTTTGCATTTGACTCGTGAGGGACATCTAGTAACGACTAGTTGAACTGCAGCTCTTTGTAGAATTATTTTGATATTGGATACTATAATATTCACTTCTAATCTCCCCCCATAATGCTTTGCAGGGCCTTTGGTTGGGATTGTTTTTTGCCAATAACTGTACTTGGGGTGGTCCTAGGAGGATGGTGTAGGAGAGTAGGGTCTGCTATCCTATGGTCACCCCAAATTTTTGCTTTTTTGCTTCACTGGTTTATGACTTAATGTGGCTGTGGGCCTGCTAATCAGACCCACAGTCTGCTGTTCTCTCTCTAAATTGATGCCAATGCACTCTAGGTGCATTACGAATTGGATCTGGTTCACCTTATAGGCCCCTGTAACAGTGTACCTCAGGTACCCAGGGCATAGGTGCCTCCAAGGCCTACCAGGGGCTGCAGCATGTATTATGCCACCCCTGTCCTGGCCTCCATAATTGACACAACTGGCTGATCAATCAGCTGGGGTAAGTTGGTGTAATCACCTCTTACTTAGATATAGTATACCTATATCTAACCTATCTGGACACATGTTAACCTATAAGCCACTCCTATGGAAGGCCTCGACAATTCTGGAGGCAGAGTGCTTGGTTTCATGTGTGATGGTGCTCTGGCATGAGCTGAGCCTGTCTGCAGCTGTCGGGAACAACTCTCTTAGCTGTTCCGGGATATTGCCATACCAAATACTCTTAAGTGCATTATGATCCCCACGGTTACTTGCTAACTTTAGTTTAGCTTTATCAAAACATGTCGAGTAAGGTGTCATACGAATTGGGATACTACCCCCTCGCCAGTTCTGGCGATGGGGGTAGCATTCCACCCTTCTAGAGGGACACGACATGTACATAACCTGAACCCGGGTTAAAGTTAAACTCGAGCCTCAGCATCACAAAATGGATGCTGCCACCACAGACACAAGTCTGACCTCCTGCTGCTGGGAGTCCTTCCAGCGAGGGAGGCTTGGACAAAGGGTTTCCTGCCTTCGGAGGTGCGAGCACCACCCCAGACAGGATTTTGTGTATTGGGTAGGACAGGGCTGAATAGAATGAGACATGCCTGGGGCACACAAGTTGTCCCTGTGCATAAGCCGGTCCAAACCCGTGCTGGGGCTTTCCAGCCCCAGTCCTGGCATGGAGCTGGACAAAGGAAAGGGAGTGTAACCACCCCCCTTCCTGGTCCCACCCAGAGGAGGGACCTAACAGGTGATCCGGCCCCTAGATTTAGAATAATAGTAGGAGCTGTGTGCCAAGACTTCAGATCATCCTGAACTCGACTTGAAACTAAGAAGAAAACTGGACTTCAACATTCTGCTGCACAGAAGACTGAAGAGCATCTCCCTTGTGGCCAAGGAGTGACCACTCTGTGAATACAGGCACCATCCAGCAACTCGACGTCTGCTTTGCCGCCACCTCCCGCCGGAGCCCGAGCCCAGAGCCTGATAAGACCCTGATTCCCAGACATCTCAGAGCCCGATCTACAGTCCCTGAAAAGAAGAGACCCGTGGAGGCACCGAGAGATGTGGGACCGGCCATCTTGGAAGATTCGCAAGAAGCTGACTGTGCAGCACCCGAGGCACCCTCGATGCTGTACTCTGGGGTTTGGGAAGCCCCAACATCGAGCAGCATCTGCACCGAAGATCATCCCCCCAGCATCTCCACGATCTGCGTGGGGCCCTTTTGCATTTTGCATCTCTATGCGTCATCCCGGTTACTGGCCCGTTGGCTAGTGGCCGTCTTGGCGACAAAATCCAAAATCAACACTGCTGGTCCGGTTGCTCCAGATTGGCCCTCGCTCCTGTAAAAAAAAGCGGCCCCTCTGACCTTGCTGGTCCGAGTGAGAAGCTTGCATCGTTTCCTGTGTGGCTTGCATTAGCCAAGTAGAAGAAAGTGAGAGGTACCCCTTAACCAAAATCAAGGGAAATAGGGTTAATCCAACCAGTAAACAGAAAAGGTTCCCTTGAGTAGGGTGTTCAATTGAACAACTAGGATTTCAAAGCAATTAGCACAATTCATATATAGCATCAAAAAAACACAGTTTATCAATTACACAGTATATTAAAAAGAGCAAGTGGACAATAGCACCACTATACACAAATAAAACCAATTAAAAATTGACAATAATAATAAAAGTATATGGAAATTCAAAATTGACCAGCAAAATTGATACAAATAAGGGGGACAGACAACAGTAAGACATCCAATTGTACAATACAGGGTGTATATTCAAACTCTATCTGACACCCATGTGTTATGCACCTTGTAATGTGTCAACACAGGTGTCCGAATTGAAGAATTATACTTGGAAATGCGTCGACGCGTTTCGGTGGTAGGTTTGGTTTTAAGCCACCTTTTTCAAGACACTACGTTCTGTCTGTCGTGTTTCTGGGGTCAATAAGATCACCCTGAAGAGTGGTCAAGGTCAAGGTCAAAACCACTTTATTCGATTAGTTAAAATCCTAAAAGTATTCTAAACATATATCAAACAAGTCAGACATATTAAAATCAATTAATACAGTATTAAACATGACGAAGGTTTAAAATACAGTTTAAAAAAGAATATTTACACAAAATTCATTTCAGTTTGCGCTCAACAGTACAGTAGACAGGAATTAATTATTAATCCTCAATTGTAAATCCAATTTTGACCTTAATCTCTTACTTCTAACAGATGCAGCCTGGAAACTAGCAGTGCAATACATAATTACAGGAGAATTCATCATCTGTAAATATAACAGTGCGGGCTTGTACTGCGTGAAACCCATCTCCTTCAGGATTGGTTTTAGATATCGGATACGAGGTTCACAATAAAAAGAACAAAAGAACAAAAAATTTGCATTATCCTGGGTGGAAAAACCGTCACATTTGCATGGGGACGACTCCTCAAGCTTACACCAGTCTTTCTTATCCCACAGGACCGTATAAATTTGATTGAAGCGGAACTTGGTAAGTAACCACCTATGAAAGAAATTAGTGACCACTGCCAAGTAAGGAGCCAGCTCAAAAGATGAGGTTATCATTACATGTGCCCTCACAGAGGGTTTGCATAGCTCATCCGCTTCACGCTCGGCAACACGTAACCTGATAAAATTAGTCTTCACCCACATTAGGTCGGCTTTACACAGGGATTGTGGATTATCGAAGATCTCAGGGCGCCCCAGCTTCGCGGCCAAGGACTCAACATAGGACAACCACTGAATATCCCTCCTGTGGTCTAAATTAAGACAGCCTTTAATGATCCTGTGGTTAAGGCTAAGGTTCGGATTTAGCCAGAGCTTGATCCACATTAGGAGCGGAGCTAGATTTATTGTATCTAGAATATAGCCCAGGCCTAGCTCAAGGTGTAGAGAATGGGTTGCAGTTGACTGAGGTAATCCCAACAATGATCGAAGAAATTTATTTTCCTCTGTCTGGATACATTTAGAATTAGCATATCCCCAGACTGCAGCCCCGTATCTAGCAATCGCGGCAGTCTTGGCTTTGTAGATGGCCAAGATAGCCTCGATTGGTTTTCGCCCCAGTCTCTTTGCGAACCCCAGGATTGCAGAGGATGACCTTCTTACCGCGTTTGCTTTTGATGTTAACTGCGGTGACCAAGTACCCCTTTGATCAAAAATAACCCCCAAATAGGTAAAAACTTTAACACTTGTGATAACCTCGCGTCACAGAAGAAGGTTTTTTCTTTAAATTTGCTACGACCTGCTGACATAATGTGGGATTTACTCTTATTAACCACCAAGTCAAGACTAGACATGAAGTTTCCAAATGAATCAAGTAACTTTTGCAGGGCAATTGGGGTCCTGGCTATTAGCACCGCATCATCGGCATAGAGGAGCACCGGAATTGGTGCGCCCCCCATGCTCGGGATATCCTGCGTGGCTGCCGTTAAGTCATCCTCCACGTATAACGTGAATAACATTGGGGCCAGTATACAGCCCTGACGGACCCCTCTAGTTGATCTGAAGCTTGCCGTACATTTCCCATCTGTTGTCATTCTGATGCAGGCTCTCAGATCTTTATGGAGCTCAGCCAGGAAATGTACCAGGGAACTATCGAGGCCCAACTTCAAGAGCATTGCCCACAGCCTAGATCTATTGACAAGATCAAAGGCTGTGGACAAGTCCATGAAGCCTAGGAATATTGTTCCCCCTTTTGCCCTTGTATATTTGGAAATTATAAGGTGGAGATTGAGGCATTGATCCTCTGTACTCCTCCCTGACCTTAATCCGTATTGTGCCTCGGACAGAATATTATTCCCTTTGGCCCAAGAAGCTATTCTCGCCAGGACAACCTTGCCTAAAATTTTAACCGAGGAGTCCAACAGAGATATAGGTCTATAGCATTTAGGGTCTCCTCTCTGCCCTTTTTTAAATATTGGAACTATCATTGCCAAGGACCAGGTATAAGGGAATCCCACTGTTGCAGAAGCATTAAAAACTTTCGTTAAGATATTGGCCCAAAACAGCGGATTTGCCTTAAACATATCCGCTGGTACTCCATCGGGACCCGGGGCCTTTCGTCCTGCAGTGTCCTCTATTGCTCTGAGCACCTCAATTATATCAAAACTCACAGGCTGCAGGGGGGTATCAGAAGTAGGGACTACAAAGGGCTCCAGCTCCCTGTTGCTATCATAAATTTTTTCAAAATGGCTAAGCCAATCCGCCTCTGATATATTAAGTTCCAGCACAGAGTTTTGGTCACCTGAGAACAAAGGAGTGTTGATAATTGACCAGAACTTTGCACTGTTTTTTAGGGTGGCTTTGTCCATAAGTTCTGCCCAGGCATCGCTCGTTAGTTCGTTTTTACGCATTTTAATTGCCATAGAATAATCCTTTCTTAGTTGCGCAACTAGGGCTTTGTCCCTTGGGCGAGTATTGAGTGATTTCTTAAGGCGATTATGAGCTATACTGCAGTTGTTATCGAACCAGCCCTTCACCGGTTTCTGTTTACCCCCCTGACCTTTAGCTGTTAGGCTTGTAGCCACAAGCCGACAAACACCTTCAAAGGAGGATATAACCTCCTCGCTCCCAGCGAGGAGATTAGCACAAACATTCACATCTTCAGCAGCCAAGGAGGTTAGGTTTAAGAAAAAATCATCAGGAACAACCTTTTCCCATTTAATTCTTCTCCCCTGGTCCTTAGCCTTTAGTGACAATATAGCCTGGGGTATAACAAATGTTTTTAACAACAAAGAGCTATTTGCTAGCTCCAACCCCACAGGATTATGATCACTCATTGGCATAGCGATCGCATTGTAAGAGATCACATGTTTAAGGAAACCTAATGAAACAAAGATAAAATCAATTATCGAGTCAGTAGCCCTTCCCGTATAAGTAGCGACCCGTGTACTGTTATCATAAAACTCTGGTTCGTACAAATCATTTTCCCTTAATAAATTTTCGAGCACCAAACCCTTCTGGGTATGTTCTAGATGAGGGGGGGAAACACTATCAGGCCCATCTTCATCTGTTAAAGCACAATTAGAACATAAATGTACATTAAAATCACCCATTAAAATAAATCGACAATAAGTGGTTTGTTTTTCCTTATAGAAAGTTAAAAAATCTGCTAACCATGCAAGGTACACAGTTTCTGGGTATCCGTTCGGTGCATTATAACAGTTTACAAGAAGCAGTTTACAGCCATCCTCCAACTTTATCTCTAAGACAAGAAAATTGTGAGAGGCACAGTCAATCATAATAATTTTGCCCTTGATGTTCACCGATACTAATGTCAAAAGGCCTCCTCTATTCCTGCCAGCTGGGGAGGGCAAGGCAGGTACAAAAAAGGAAGTAAAACCATCCAACCAATAATCGCACTCCATGTCCCAGGTCTCTTGAATAGCGATAATGTCATAAGGCTTTACAAAGTTCAACCAGTTTGGATCTCCCTTCTTTGACCGTAAGCCAGCAATGTCCCAGGATAGCAGCCTGACTATGTCCCCTTTTACAGTACAAATCTCAGTTGAAATATTACCATCCTCACCGGAAGAAGGTACAGGAGCCATGGGAATAGATTCCACTATAACTTCATCCACAGTACCCTCTCCGGCACCCCGTCAATCGCAAAGATCGAGTCCTGAAAGAGCATTGAATCTATTGTGAGTTGTAATGGGGGTTCCAAAAATGAAGAGATTATCTCTTCCCTGGATCTGTCTTTGACTTACCGATCTGGGCCCAACCGGAGTAAAGGGACTTAGCCCTTGTCTAGAGGGAGAGGCTATAGTGAGATGATTGTAGAAATATCCCAACGGTCGCACTTGAATACCATTGCTGTCATTTGTCAACGATGCAGCCCGTAAAAGAACTGTGGCCACGTGTTGTGGGTATTTAAAGTTCACTACCACACAATCCCCTCTACATGTTTTCCTCGAGGGACCGATCCAATTTACCCTCCTGGTCGTGATGATTTCTCCGGCAAATTTTGTGGGAAAACCACATTTTGAGCTTAACCAAGCCACCACTTTGTTTTTAAGGGAATCATGAGATTCCTCGTGTGGCTCGGATGTAGCCGTGTTATAGATCGGGACATTTGCCAGCACCACTACATAGGGGGCGCAATCTGGGGGTAGATTAATAAAATTACTACGCCTACTTTGGATGGAATTTGTATTTTGTGCGAGACCTGGCTTTGGACCTGATTTTGGATGTATAACAGCTGAGTCTACTGGCAAAAAACAAGAACCTGCAGGGGCGATGGGTCTATTGTCGGCTCTGTTAACCTGTAGAGTTAAGTCGGTTGGTTTAGAGACCTTTACAGCATTTTTCCCTACAGCCTCTGAGCTCACTGTCCTAGTTGAAGGGAGTGGGGGATTCACCTTATCTAGGTTGGCCAGCTGCAGCTCTAACAGGCCTCCTAGTCTTGTTATCTCAGCATTAGCAGTATCCGGTTTGGCCGCTAGGGAGTTAAGGGATTCCTTGAGTTTTAAATCGATTTTGGCTTCTATGGTTTTAATTAACAAGCCAAACTGCTCAGGACTCAGGGTGATACTAGTCTCTTTTTTGCCCTCTACGTTCGGGGTCACCTTAGGGGAGATGTGGCTATCAGGCAAGTTAGTGTCTCCCCTTCTCCTGTGGGTGATCCTACCACCCCTTTTGCTTTGCTGCTTTCTACAAGTTCTGACAGGTCTCGTGCTTTTATTCTCTGCAACCACCTCTTCCTCAGAGTCCGAAGATGATTTATCAAACGTCGCTGTGTCGGGGACCTGATGGATCAGTGCTACTACAGCACTAGCTACACTGACTCCGCCTTGTCCGCAATCAGTGCTATTTTCAATCTCTGTTGGAGCCTCCAGCGGGGTTAATCCTACTAAAGAAAGATCATGGTCTGATGAACCACCTTTGCCCAATGAAGCCCTTCTGTCGTTATTGATTTTGTTCACCATTTTAACTAAGAAATTGTCAATGGGACCTGCCCCCGTGACCACCTTATCTTTCTTTGTGCACGACATTGAAATAGTTTATACAAAACAATACTTCTTTGAGCCTTTGCGAAGGTGTCACACGGAACTCTGTGCCCAGTTTTTCAAGGTATGCACAAGAAGACCCACAGCCTTATCCGTCGCAGTTCCAAGTAAAGAAAATAAAAAGGTGCACAGTAGAGTACTCACAGGGTCTTTGGCCCAGCCCAGCCTTCTCCTGCCTCTGACGGCCACAGACGGCCCCGCCCTTGTCCCGGGCTTCTCCCGGTCGCTCCCGTGCGCGACTCGCGGGGCGAGAAGGGGTGTCAGCCTTTTGCAGGCGCCTCCGAGCGCTCTCTGCGCGTCACGAGCGCGCTGCCGCCCCACTGGCTGCTGGGGATTGTGGTTCGCCACTCCCGGCGTCTGCTCAGCTACCGCCGTTCCCCTCACGGCTTCGCCCGATGGCGACAGTACAGGCAAGTCTCAGGTGTTCCCCCCTGGGCTCCCGGGGGGTCAGCCTTTTGCAGGCGCCTCCGGGCGCTCTCTGCGCGTCACGAGCGCGCTGCCGCCCCACTGGCTGCTGGGGATTGTGGTTCGCCGCTCCCGGCGTCTGCTCAGCTACCGCCGTTCCCCTCACGGCTTCGCCCGATGGCGACAGTACAGGCAAGTCTCAGGTGTTCCCCCCTGGGCTCCCGGGGGGTCAGCCTTTTGCAGGCACCTCCGGGCGCTCTCTGCGCGTCACGAGCGCGCTGCCACCCCACTGGCTGCTGGGGATTGTGGTTCGCCGCTCCCGGCGTCTGCTCAGCTACCGCCGTTCCCCTCACGGCTTCGCCCGATGGCGACAGTACAGGCAAGTCTCAGGTGTTCCCCCCTGGGCTCCCGGGGGGTCAGCCTTTTGCAAGCGCCTCCGGGCGCTCTCTGCGCGTCACGAGCGCGCTGCCGCCCCACTGGCTGCTGGGGATTGTGGTTCGCCGCTCCCGGCGTCCGCTCAGCTACCGCCGTTCCCCTCACGGCTTCGCCCGATGGCGACAGTACAGGCAAGTCTCAGGTGTTCACCCTGAAGAGTGAATATACAAAATATACTATTCGAATTGATTCAGTTATTTAAAATATTCTGCTTTTTATGGCATTCATTGTAACATTACAAGGTTTACAATTTGCAGTAACATTTGCATTTAATCAAACATGCTCTATATAATTCACAGTGACTTTCTTACTGGAACAACAAAACCTGTGATAGCAGTGTAAGGAAGGGTAGGTGTATTCCAAATGGAAACATGGACATTTTTCTATATACAGCCACTAATTATAGTCTCAGATGACATATGCATTTACTCGGGATATGCCCTATAATGTCTCTATCTTATGCATACAAAAAGGCTGATGCTGTCACTGCAAGCAAAGACATTTACATTGCATATGGAACGTTAGACATTTAGTTTGAAGCCAAACATTTCTCCTAATATGCTTTATAGCATGAAAAATTGCTTTATCAAAACATCTGAGGATGGAGTTTATTTAGCTGCTATGCTACGTGATTAAGGACAGTTTGTTCTACTGTGCTACGTGCAATTTAGGGAGTGCGATTTAGTACAAACTACGTATGTTCCATTAGCTTACGTAGTACTATGCCCAGGGTTATTTACTTCTAGTGGTATATCTTAATTTCTCTGATATTTCTCCCATTATTTTACAAAAAGCTGCCATGATGCACAACGGTGGAGACCTCTGATCCGTACATTTGTTAAAATTACTGAGGTTTTCTGCCATGATTTTCCTTGTAATGGCAGTATCATTTATATTCGTCCATTTTTGTCTGATGCCCATTCTGTCCAGTGTTTGAATTTGGTTTGTGATTTGTGAGCCATCTTGCCGTAAGATATGTATGTAAAAGGTCACTGTCAAAAGGGAGTGGTCACTAAAAACGCTTGGGGTAATATCAAAAGAGTCTATTAATCGATGTCCATTTTCAGTGACCAGAATATGGTCAATAAAAGAGCTTCAGCCATTCCCTTGGTACATAGGTACTTGTAAAAGTCCTGGCCCTTTAGGATATTCTAGAAATTCCATGTTATATTTAAAAATAATGTATTGCCTCACCATATAGGTTGTGCAAAAAGTGCGGCATTACTTCCCCATTAGTTTTTATATAGCCACAGCTTTTAGATACCATCATATTGCATTAACTTATTCTAAAATCCTCTCACCATATTAGTATATAATCATCCTCAAAACGATTTATAAATGATTCAATCTCCTTTCCTAAATTCATAATAACGTTAACTTTAGTTTTGTCAAAAACATTATTAGAAAAGTTAAATAGGACTAGATTAACTTTTCCTCTGTTTGCAAATGGAAGAGTTGAAAGTAGGGGAAGACGTATAGCATCTTATATATTTCAGTGGTATGGTTATAGATATTAAAAACGCCAAGTTACCCTAAGCCTGCCCTCCTTCTGAAGGGATTCCCGGGGTTAGAAGTGAAGTAAAGCCCTCCATGTGAAACTTGTATATTGCCCAGGTCTCTTCTAGACAGACTAGGTGAGTTTGACTGAATGCCTCCAGCCACTTCGTGTTTACTAGTTAATTCTTTACTCCAGCAACATTCCAAGTCTTAATTATGAGATTATGCTTTCATATTTTGTACATGTCAGTATACCCGTATCTATCTTCTGTAATTCACAATCCACGCTGTGTGTATCAGTTGGATTACTACCCTTCGTCCCCTACCCACCCGGTTATCAATCCTACATATTGTAATTGGAGAGGGGGGAGAACCTATTTGTAGTTGGGACTGTTACTAATGGTCTATTGTTTTATTTGCTGTTGGGAAGGGTTCTGGTTTGCTGATATCTCTATTTGAGTGAGAGTGCTGCCCCTATCAGAAAACATTTCTGGCCTATAAAAAAAGCAAAAGGATTCAGTTAAAATGTTCCCTCTAGCATTCTCAGGGCATAACCTACAACTCTCACAGGCTCATAAATTCACAACAATATAATCACCTTGACCAATTTTCTAGAGGGGCCTAGCCAGTCAGCTCTTCTGACCCTTATTACTTATTGAAAAAGAGAGTTTGTACCAGCATTGGTTAAATAGCTTGTAATTTGATTGCTTTGGTAGAGGCTACTGACTTTAGGGCCCCCTTCGCAGTTGCCTGGGCTAATTTACGCTTTCCCATACTCTATGCTTTACTTTCTAAGTACAAAAAGTATTAAAAGAATAAACACAGACCTACCCGCTCTTCTATCTTCAAGCTTGGCAGAGTCCAGGGTCCTAAATAATCCCAAGGAAAAAGAAAATTAAGAGGGGCTCAGCCCTGCTGCATCTCGCTGCAGCAGGAGTCAGTTGGTGCCTTTGTGAGCCTTGGAGGCACCGCTCTCCAATGCAGCAGTGGTGTTGGCTGGAGGACCGAGCCCCACCCCAGCACGGCTGTGAAAACAGCAAACTGGGGCCTCATTGCGGCCCCAGGTAAAAAGCGCGCCCCTCCAGTAACAACTCGACCTGACCTGGACCCTGCCTCTGCTGGGGTGAATCTAGACCCCAAAGTACTGTTCCTCAGGGCCTGGACCCCTTTGCTGTATCTAACTGGACTCCTTCTAGCATCTCGGAAAACCTGGGACTTATAAACCTTTAGACTTGAATGTCTGGGGAGGACTAGGACATACCTACCATACCGTTCCACCCAGGGTGCATTACCACTGGGCTGAAGAAACAAGTTTTTCCCACTCGGGATTCTCACCAGCAGCAAATACAATTCAGAGGGGCCTCATCAAGAAGGTATCAAACGTAGAAATCTTGACAGGAGAAGGTGCCAAAAGTATATGACCTGTGAGAGGACTTCTTTGGGAGCGAAATTCAAATTTTATGACCAGAAGATGTTCTCACCTAAACTAATGGCTTCAATGGCACCTTATACAATGGCTATCCAATGTTGTGGAGCTCTTCTTGGACGCACCCTGCTGCTTTGCCCTGCTGAAGGATTTTTATTTCCATTGTTGAGACGAAGCCCAAAGTTCTGGTTGTGGTTTGCCTGCAATCGTACCTACTTCCCGGCCTACCATGACCACTTGACCTACATTGGCGCTTTTTATAATCCCATTGGTTAGGGAGAGTCCAAGAGTCAATCCCTTCCCCTGGAGTCCAAGCAGTGGCGGCTGGTGAGATTTGATAATGGTGAGGCGTAAAAGGATGGGATAAGTGTCCTGTGGCGAGCTAGCGTATCGAGCGAGCACAACCTTTATAAGGGGAGCCCGGGGGGTTCTCCCCCCGGGAATTATTTTGAAAAAAGAGTGAGAAAATTGTGCATTTTCAAGCAAATCTGAGAAAGCAGGAAGGTTAATAAAGCAATTGTGAAAGTGTAGTTGTGACATCAATAAAGAGCCTCTAGGTGGTATTACTTGAACTGCAGACACAGTGGCAAGCTGGGGTGTTGTGGACGTCCATTGGGTATTGTGGACATCCATTCCAAAGGCCCAAAGTTCTTGTAGGTACCTGTACATTAAGGAAGGTAGAGCTGTGGTACAGAGGCAAATGCTAAGCTAGAACATCAGAAGGCTAGAAGACTTAGAGAAAAGTCAATCACATGTCAGGCTGGTGTCTCTGAAAGGCAAGGCTGTGGCAATGTCAGTCACTCACTTGTCAAGTTGATTGACTAAAAGGACGGGTGGGGCGACAGAGTATGTCAGTCACATCACATGTCTGACTGGTGCCTCCAACACAACAGCTGGACTGGGCTGGTGCCAGTCACTTAGTGGCCTGTCAGGATGGTGCCTTTGCAATTCTTGTTAGCAGAGTGCATGCTAACATTTGTAGTCCTGTGAACAGTCACTGGGATAGAACATAGTGGTGACCAAGGAGTTGCAGTATCTCCAAGCATTAGAGGTGTGTTAATAATAGGAATTTCTTAGAACCAATCCAAACCCAAAAAGCAGGAGAAAAGTCCAAAGATGAACCTACTCCAAGTAGATTCTGAAATGTTCCTAATCCAATCTGCAGGTTTATTTCTATTCCACCAACTGATGGAATATCATGGATAATATGGAATGGAATGTTGTTACATTTTTATACCTTGCCGATTTATTTATTTATTTATTTATTTTTAATATTTATAGAGCGCTGCATATACCCATGGGCGTCTTGGCGCTGATAAATCATTTGTTTAAACTTATTGAGCCCAATAGCATGTTATTTTGACAAAATGCACTAACAAAGTAAAATCATACATTTATTACCACTGTGCAACTTCACCTATTGTCAAAAAAGAATGCTAGCCTATTTGAGAGCAACATCAAACAGGAAACAACTGAAACCACATTAAAGACTTAGCTGTTTTGATTTGACTGCACTAATTTAATCCCTTGTACTCTGGTTTACCTTAACCCCATTCTTTATGACAACATCAGAAAAAAGACAGACTACCTAAACAGCACTGCAGATGGCCCTGAGAGCAATGATGTTTATCATTATTGTTGAGGGAGAGGGAGTAGTCGCATGGCCCACTGCCCACTGTCCCAAATATTACACTCTGCACATCGATATATATATACTATATGTCACAAATTGGAGTAGTTAACACCCGGGGTACAACTGTAACACAATTGTCAATTAGTATGACAGATCCCCTAGAGCAGAAGAGAGGAATGGTAGTCTACAAAGGATACAAGTCGCTCACATGAGCATTCTTTCATTTTAAACAAGGTAGCCTTTTTAGATATCCAGCTAACCACACTTTTGACTAACTATGACAATTCGCAGGCAAAACTTAATTGCATGAAAAGCTGGATTATTAATATTGTACTTTGAAAGACCATGGCTGTGTAGGAATGCAACAAAATGCTGCTATAATATTAATAAAATTCTCAAATGTCTAAAATATGTGAAAATCGGGTAGCTTGTGTTTTCCCCTCAAGAAGGCAAAACTAGCCTTGGAACCCAGGGTGCGATGGCCACTTTGCAAGGAGGTCCCAGTCCAATGTCACCTTCCAAGCATGAGCTATATTCTAGTGATCTGCAGTCAGAGGCCTGCCTGGAAAATACATTTTTTGTCTGTTTGATGAAAAGGACTAGTGATCAGCTAATACAGTGATCTATAGGTTGATATGCGAGTAGTACATATTGATCCACGCCCAGAGGAAGGCTCACAATGCAATCCCAGTGAGCAGGCTGGAATGAGTGAGGTATAACCTATAGATTATCTACTACCTGGCACCCCCACCTGCAATGCAGTTGTGCACATTTACATATGTAGTGCTATGTTGGTTACTTGCTGCCATGGCAAAACTATTTCACACCAGCAAGTCGTGAATGGTCACCTTTGAAGAGAAAAATGAAATTGAAAAAACACAAATGACGTGTTTAGTGTGAAGAAGTTGACCAGTGAATGATGCCTGAGAAAAATCCACACAGCTAGGACGTTTCTGTGTGCGAGGCGAGGTACCAAAATCGTAGGGTTGTTCAAAGAAAAATGTTGCAAAGGTGCCTGCTGCTGATTACATTGCATGGTTTACCTATTGTTTTTTTTATTTCAGAGCTGGCAAGAATACCTGCAAAGCTGATCACCCTCAGGACTAACGCACTGCCCGGCTTCTACACAATCACAAGCATGTGCATAGGGGGGCTTGGTTCAGGGCCTCATTCTTTTAGGGGGCCCCCTAAAAGTGCAAACTCTGTTCTGATGCCTTGAATAATTTTTAACAGATTTTTTTCCATACCGATTTCCTTTAATTAATTTTTAATGTGGGTGATGTATTGGAGTCCAGTACAGCTATTTGGCCAAGAAATGTTTGTTTTTCAACACCACGCAACATCGATAAAAACAGTTTCTTTTAGATCAAAACAGGACCTCGGATATGAGAAATGGGAGAGTATCACAAAGATTATTTGCAATAATGTTAGTGAGATGCTGCTGTATTTTTTATAATGAAATCACACTTCCCTATCCCTGAATATTTGATGTAAACACATTTAGAATTTAAACAAATGTGTCTTTACACTGTTAGTGGCCTGGTCAAAGATGGCATGAAAGAGCTGAATTTGTATCAGAAATTCAAAGCTGTTACGAACAGAGGCCCCCAAAATACTTTTGGCCCAGAGCCCCCGAAATCTAAGATGTCCTTGCTCAAACACACACACAATCATACAAATAACAATTCCACACTGCTGCTTAACCTCTTCCATGCGTCGGACGGCCCCTGGCCATCTGACGTCATGGTGGGTGTGTACGTCAAACGGCCAGGGGCCGTCCAACTTGCACACACGTAGAATTCGCCAGCACAGGGGCGAAATGTGCTCCGCATCGAAGCTGTTAAACAACTGCTCTTCACTCTAGTCTCTGTTTATGAACGGTATCAGGTTACAACCCAAGACCTTGCAGCAGATGGCAAATCCTATTTCTGCTTGCACACAAAAAGTTACTCATTCACTATGGAAGGTTGATTACCCTACTGAAATGTTTTAGCATTCACACCAATAAATTGAAATTGCACAAATGTTCATCCCTCTATTGTGTCAAGAAGTTGAAGGGAAATGTGAGGTGCCGCTTGACTCTGGTTTCTTTGCCGGGCCCGTGGGAAGCACAGTCGCAGACTAGTCTTCCCCCGGGGTCTTTCGTGCGGGGGATAGGACAGGCAGGGAAAGGGGAGGAGTTAGGTGGGGGTATTAAGGCGCAGGGGAGGAAGGGGACTTCCTCTTCCTGTACGCCTGGCACCATCGGGAGGGTTAGCAAAAGGAGTTGAGGTACTTTTAGAGCAGGTGGTGGGATTTGCGAATTGTTTTGATTGTCGCGAGCTGTCTGCCGGCAGCTTGGTATTGTACAACGCTCATTGCAGCCATTTTTGGGCATGTCGGGAGTGGCGTCGGAAGAGGTTCGGGCGGCGCTTCTGCTGTTGGCCCGCGCGGGCAGGGAGGACCTGTTGCATCCGGGGGTTTTAGGGCAGGCGTGGGTGGGGGCTGCGAGGGCCCCGCGCGCGGCCTCGGACGGGGTCGCGGCAGCAGTCCTGGCATGCCAGGACGACGCTTCATCCATACGCAGGCAGGCGACTGAGCGGAGGGGGGCAGAGCACCCAGGGACTCGGCGAGGGGCGGGAAGCGCAAGAGCCTGCCCCTGCGAGTCTTCCCTCCACTTCAGTTCCTGCCAGGGGCCTCTTGGGGCGGTGTCAAGAGGCGCGGAGCCTCTGATGCAGCAGATTCAGCAAGATCATGAACCGGAGGGCACGATGGAGGGGGCAGAGCCTGGAGACCGCCCTGCTGCCTCAGCACAAGACTTCCCTGGAGCAGGGGGAGCGGACCTGGACACAGGGGAGGGGGAGCAAGTGGAGGATCTGTCTGTAGGGCAGGGCAAGAAAGGGGGACCTGTGATAGGGGACCTGGGGCAATGGGATGATGCCCCTATTGATTTGTCCACTAGCTCCAGGGCGCCCACCCCTGCCCCTGTGGGGCGGGAGGCGGCTGGGAGGCCTGTAGGTCAGGGGGAGCCAGCTGTTCCTGGGCCCCAGGGTGCTGGGGGGGGTCCCGGGGCCGGTGCAAGGGGGTTTCTTTCCCTCTGGGGTGGATTTTATGGGCTACGGCCCGCCCCGCCTCCCCAGATCTGGGGTTCTATGTCATGGGAGCATAGGGCCAGGGAACAGCAGATCCTGGAGCAGATTCAGGAGGTCAGGTGGGCAGAGCAGACCATGGCCAGAGTGGGAGCTGTGTGGGGGACTGAGTTGGAGGGGCCGCCTACCACGACCTCGGAGGAGGAACGGGCCGCGGAGTTAGAGGAGGCGCAGAGGAGCGTAAGGGCTAAGAAGGTGGTGGATGAGTGTCCTAGGAGCATGATGGCTGGAGTAGGGATGACCACGACGGCTTGAGGCCCGATGTTGCTGGGGCCCGCTCAGGCTGGAGCGACCTGAGGGGCGGGAGGGGAACCAAGCTGACGTCTGTCGGCAGAGCCCGAGGGTGCTTGGCGGGGCGCAAGACGGCCCTGAAACGCAGGACAGATGCAGCAGGGCAGTCTGTGGCAGCTGTCCCTCCTCCGCGGGCCTGGGCTCCGGCGGCGCGTGTTGAGTCTGTGGGCCCGATTCACAGAATGAACTTAAGACTCAATCCTAAACTTACTACTATTTTGGTATTCACAGAATGCACTTACTACTTTTGGCATTCACAGAATGAACTTACTACTTTTGGTATTCACAGAAGTTAGGATTTTGTCTTAAGTTTGTCTTAAGACAAACTTAAGACAGACTTAAGACAGACTGAAGACAGACTTAAGACAAAATCCTACCTTCTGTGAATACCAAAAGTAGTAAGTTCATTCTGTGAATGCCAAAAGTAGTAAGTGCATTCTGTGAATATCAAAATAGTAGTAAGTTTAGGATTGAGTCTTAAGTTAATTCTGTGAATCGGGCCCTGTATCATGTGCGTCTGTGGGTGTGCAGAAGGGTGTGAAGAGAGCAGTGAAAGAGGTTGTGAATGCGCCTGTGGAAGTGGAACCGGTGCTTGAATTGAACTATGGTGACGAGAGTGAGGAGCTGGAAGAACGGGAGGTGCGGGATGACGCAGACGGCTCGGGGGCACGGTGGACAACGGCGCACTTGGTGTCTTGCAGGCCCGACTACGACGAAGAGCAAAGACAAGGCGGTGGCGGTCCAGGTGGCGGCGCCCAGAGGAAGGCCCAGAGAGCGGATCACGACAGTCGCAGGTGAGGGCTCATGGTGGGCGGCCTGGGATGATGGTCCACGAGGGGGAAGGAAGAGGGCATGCAGGTCGGTGGGTGTGGGGGAGGGATCGGTACGGGGGCCAGAGAAGCCAGAGGACAGTCCACCAGTGGAGGGTAAGAAGGTGGACAGTAAGTCAGTGACTACGGGGTGCAGACGGACTAAGGGGACGGTAAGGAGGAAAAAGGGGTCAAGTTACCGAAGAAACTCCCCTATATGGGTTTGGCGATGCCCTTGGGGTCGCATCTTTCGGAAAAGGTCAGGGCACGGATTTGGAAGCACAAATTTGTGCATGTGTTTAAGCTGCTGCATAGGGAGGTCCAGGCCAAGGAGGGCTCGAAAGAGGAGTGGGAGCTGACGAGGGGACCCAGGGTGCCAGTGACAATGGAGAACTGGACTTCTGCATTTTTGATTTATGCCAGTATTTACTGTGAGAGGTATTTGGATCGGGCTATTGCATTGTTTAAATACACGGACATCATTCGTAAGGCTCAGATGCAGATTGGGGGTTTCGCCTGGTTAAATTATGACGAAGAATTCAGGGCAAGGGTTAGTGCGGATCCAGAAAAGAATCGGGGGGAGGTGGACCAGGAACTTTGGGTGCAGTGGATGGCGTCCACGCAGTCTACTGCATCCACACACACAGCCAGCGGTTTGCCGGTAGTGTATTGGTCCTTTCCGCCGCGTCCCGCCCACAGCGGGGCGGGGGGAGGTGCGGTGCCCAACACCCTCATCTCTGGTCAGCCCAGCAAGCCAGGGGGATATTCAATGGGGGCCTGTTAGAGCTACAACAGGGGGTACTGCTCGAGATACCCCTGTAAGTTTAAACACGAGTGCTCCAAATGCGGCGGTAAACATGCCTTCACTCAGTGCCTTACGCTTGTCACCCCCTCAGAGCAGTGGTGGAATGCCAAGGGACGGGCCACCCTGGACAGAAGGGCGCCTACACCGGTTAGGGTGGAGGCGATGGCCCCGTGGCTCTCGTGCTACCCCGACCAGGAGGTGGCATAGCATCTTTTCGGGGGTTTTACGGAGGGCTTTTGGGTAGGCTATCAAGGTCCCAGGGTGCATCGGTAGGCGGACAATTTGAGGTCAGCGAAAGAACTGCCTGGCGTGGTATCTGCCAAGTTGCGAAAGGAGGTTAAGGAAGGAAGGGTAGCCGGCCCGTTTACTGATTGGCCTTTGGGGGATCTGGTCATTTCTCCACCGGGTGGTGGTGCCGAAGAAGGATGAGGGGGAGTTTCGGATGATTCACCATCTCTCGTGGCCGGTGGGCCAGTCAGTGAACGACTTTAATGTGGAGGAGGATTTGAGGGTGCTCTATGCTTCTGTGGACGACGCGATCCGTTTGGTGAGGGTGTGTGGGACGGGGGCTGAATTGGTGAAATGCGACATCAAGTCAGCCTTCCTTCTGCTGCCCATACATCCGGTGGATTTCTAACTCTTGGGAATGCAGTTTGGGGGGGCCATCTACATGGACAAGGTTTTGCCCATGGGGTGTGCCATCTCTTGTGCCTTGTTTGAGCTCTTTAGTACTTTTCTGCAATGGGCAATGGTGAGAATTAGTGGGTGCCGTGAGGTCACCCACTATTTGGATGATTTCCTCTTCCTGGGGAGGGCGAATTCTGGTGATTGCGGCAGGGCCCTGTCGCGGTTCCAGGAGGTGGCCTTCCATTTCGGTGTTCCTCTGGCGCCAGAGAAAACGGCTGGTCCCAGCTGTTGCCTGATGTTTCTGGGGATTGAGCTGGATTCTGTACAGTGGCTGGCACGCCTTCCGGGACCTAAGGTGGCTGAAATTCTGTCATGTCTGCGGTGGGCGATCAGGGAGAAGCGAATCCCTTTGAGAGCGGTGCAGAAACTCTTGAGTTTCCTGCACTTTGCATGTAGAGTGGTGAGAGCAGGGCGGACATTCTGTAGGCGGCTCGGCATGGCCATGTCGGGGGCGGTGCTTCCACACCATAGAGTCAGGATTTCCATGGGAGTGCGGGCTGATTTGAGGACCTGGATAACATTTTTGACTGCTTTCAATGGAGTGTCCCTGGATTTTGATGAGGAAAGGGCGGTTTGGCAATGTCAAACTTTCTCTGATGCAGCTGGGTCAGCGGGGTTTGGTATTTTCTGGGACGGGAGGTGGTGCGATGAGAGTTGGCCTGCTCACTGGATGAAGCAAGGGAGGAGCATTGCTTTCCTGGAATTCTTCCCGTTGTTGGTGGCGTTGGAGGTTTGGGGGAGAGAATTTCAGAATAGGTCAGTGCTCTTCCACATCGACAACATGACGGTGATGGACCTTGTGAACCGCCAGAGAGCCTGGGACCTGAGAGTGCTGCGATTGTTGCGGAGATTCATGTTGGCTTGCCTGAGGCTGGATGTGGTGTTTCGGGCGAAGCATGTCCCTGAAGCGAATAATGACATTGCGGATGCTTTGTCTCATTCGCAGTGGCAGCGGTTCCGGCACCTGGCACCGGGAGCGGATATGTGCAAGACCGAGCTGCCGGACGGCATCTGGGCCTTGGGGGAGTGAGGATGATTGGCCTGGTGGAGCGTTCAGTTGCAGAGATAACAAGGAGGACATATCGGCTGGCATGGTCAGAATTTGGTGCATTTATGGGTTGGAGCCAGGAATCATGCATGGGTGACCGGTCTGTGGTAGAACAGGGTGTTAAACGTTTTGTGCTGGGTTGCATTGATAAGGGATTGACTGCGACTACGATTTCTGGAAAACTGGCAGGGATCTCTTTTTATTGTACTTTGTTTCTGGGGTTTGACCCGACCAAAGATGTGATTGTGAGCAGGATGCTCCGAGGTTGGGGTAGGGAATGTAGGAGTGGGGTGGGGGTAGACTGCGTGAGGCAGTTACGTTTGAGCTGTTGGTTCGGCTGGTTGGGGTGTTGCCGGAATGTTGCTATGACCTTTCTGAACCGGGGACTTTCTGTTTGTGTATGGTGTGGATGTTTTTGGGAGCGTTTCGGGTGTCTGAATTGTTGGGTACGAGGAGGACGACTGGCAGGTTGTTAGAGGAGATTCGGGTGGATGGGGGGCGCCTGGGGATTTGGTTGGGGTACTCGAAGACTGATCAGTTGGGTAGGGGTAAATGGGTGTGGCTGAATGAGGCAGATGATGGGGCAGTCTGCCCGGTGGCTGAGTGGCGGGCTTTCCTGGGGGCGGCGCGGGTGATGCAAGGTGAGATTTTCTGTCATGCATCGGGTGCACGAGTGACGGCTGGCCAGTTGTTGGCGGTGTTGCGCATCGCTTTGCGAAGGATGGGCTTGGATGCATCTGGTTTCGGGACACACTCCTTTCGTATCGGGGCTGCGACAGCTGCGGCCCGCTTAGGGTGGTCCTGGGACAGGATTAGGAGGATTGAAAGGTGGAAGTCACGCTGTTGCGAGCGTTATGTGAGAAAGTGAGGTGGTCCTAGGTACTCAGTTGACTGGGACATGGGGTTTGTGTTTCTGTTCTAACATATTTCTCTTCGTAGGTTGCGTGGGTGGACTGGGGACTAGGACGGTGACCTGGATTGTGGGGCAGTCCTTCGTGCACTGGGCATCGAAATACGCGGAACAGCAGGTGTACGGCCGTAACCTGGGACTGAAAGGACATTTGCATGAGGTACACTGGTGGGGAAAAGGAGCCATGAGATGGGGGGGGCACTACTGCCCTGGCTTGCGAAAATGGTCCTGCAAAGAGGATGCCCGGACTTGTTGATTATCCATCTGGGAGAACATGATTTGGTGCAGCTGTCAGGTTTGGCGCTTTTGCAGCTGATGCAGAGGGATCTGGAGGTATTGAAATCCAGGCTTGCATGGATTTGCATTGCCTGGACGGAGCTGGTCGCCAGGAAAGTATGGAGGGGGGCGATGAGGCACGGGGCAATTGAGAAAGCACGAAGGTAACTAAACAGGGCAATGAGACTCTTTCGCGGGGACAAGAACATCAAAGTGATCTCACACGGAGGAATTCGACTGGAGGAACCTTTCGTTTTCAGGGACGACGGAGTGCACCTGTCGCGTTTGGGGAACGCGTATTACATGATGGAGATGAGAGATGTGGTGAGCAAGTTGTGGAATGAGGCGTTGTGGTGTTGCAGGGAGTGAATGCGGATGGTATGCCAGGTGCAGTGGGACAGCGGACCCGTAGGGGGGGGTGAGGCAGGGAACCCTACTGGGAGTTCCCTGGTGGGCAGTACTTTGTAGGGAGAGGGGGGTCAAGAGTGGGCACACCCATCCCTTGGGGGGGAGTTCGAATGGCCGCTAGAGGCATGACTGGAAGGACACAAGGATCGGGCAGGATGACAGGTGATTGGTGGATATGAATGAGGTACGGTATGGGGCATGTAGTGGTTTGTGTTGAGGTGGAACGGGTGAAGCGGGTGAGAAGTGAAGTGTGTATGGGGGTTTGAAGTTATTCATTTGTTAATGTTTATTGTTATGTAAGATTACGCAGCGTGATCTAATAAATGGCCTTTTACGCTTATACACAGCGTGGTCTGTTTATTGCGCGATGCCGGGCCCCGGGGGAAGCACAGTTGCAGACTAGTCTTTCCCCGGGGTCTTTCGTGCAGGGGATAGGACAGGTAGGGGAAGGGGAGGAGTTGGGTGGGGGGTATTAAGGCGCAGGGGAGGAAGGGGACTTCCTCTTCCTGTTCGCCTGGCACCATCGGGAGGGTTAGCAAAAGGCCACCCACCCGCCCTGCAGTCTGGGGTGTGGTTAGGGTTGGTTTGTGGCATGCCAATTTAGGCCAGAGCTACGCTAGGTGGTACTTTGAAGGGAGAGGGGGTCAAGAGCGGGCACACCCATCCCTTGGGGGGGGAGTTCGAATGGCGGCTAGAGGCATGACTGGAAGGACACAAGGATCGGGCAGAATGACAGGTGATTGGTGGATATGAATGAGGTACGGTATGGGGCATGTAGTGGTTTGTGATGAGGTGGAACGAGTGATGCGGGTGAGAAGTGAAGTGTGTATGGGGGTTTGAAGTTATTCATTTGTTAATGTTTATTGCTATGTAAGATTACGCAGCCTGGTCTAATAAATGGCCTTTTACTCTTATACACTGCGTGGTCTGTTTATTGCGCGATTCTGTCTTGTGTTGCTCAGTCACAAGTGTCCCGGTCATGAAAGCGAAATCACAGCATGAATGCTGATTTTCTTAAATAATCCCATAGCAAGAATAATAGGGAGAGAAGGAAATAAGAAACCAAGGGTTAGCAAAAGGCCACCCACCCGCCCTGCAGTCTGGGGTGTGGTTAGGGTTGGTTTGTGGCATGCCAATTTAGGCCAGAGCTACGCTAGGTGGTACTTTGAAGGGAGAGGGGGTCAAGAGCGGGCACACCCATCCCTTGGGGGGGGGAGTTCGAATGGCGGCTAGAGGCATGACTGGAAGGACACAAGGATCAGGCAGAATGACAGGTGATTGGTGGATATGAATGAGGTACGGTATGGGGCATGTAGTGGTTTGTGATGAGGTGGAACGGGTGATGCGGGTGAGAAGTGAAGTGTGTATGGGGGTTTGAAGTTATTCATTTGTTAATGTTTATTGCTATGTAAGATTACGCAGCCTGGTCTAATAAATGGCCTTTTACTCTTATACACTGCGTGGTCTGTTTATTGCGCGATTCTGTCTTGTGTTGCTCAGTCACAAGTGTCCTGGTCATGAAAGCGAAATCACAGCATGAATGCTGATTTTCTTAAATAATCCCATAGCAAGAATAATAGGGAGAGAAGGAAATAAGAAACCAAGGGAGACAAGAAAAAGAAGGAATTAAAACCGGAAAGACTGTAGGAAAGAAATTAATAAAAAGCTGTTTCCCTCAATCACAGCCGGGACAAAGGGATTATTAAAGAGAAATAAGGGCTGGAAAAGCATATTTCAAGGCCCGTTTTTTCACCCGGGTGCTTAGCTCCTGAATTATACATTCCAATACAAACCTGCTGTATGTCCCCTCCCGCACTTTCCTGGGATACCAATTGCCAGTGGTATATGAAGCAAGTGCTACAGACCATACTGTAGACAGCCTGAGCCTCGTGCGCACATCTGACCTTTCCCAGCTCTTCCCAGGATGGGGTGGAGTCAGGAAGGCTTGTTCCCTCCCTGTGCTGTGACGAGTTAGGAAAAGGGTGGGGGGCACTGGCAGTAATACACAGTGCACCCTGGCTAATTGACAAGCAGCCTTGAAAACCCGGGGTTTATGCTTAAAGCGCCCATGCTGCTTGCAATCAGTGAGGCTGCCATGCGCCACCAAAGGGAGGTGCCTTACATTGTTGTAAGTCACCGGGGGCCAGGGCTGAAATCAGGGCAGCTCTTAAAATCATGCATAGCCTGGCACTAATGAAAGTGCCTGGTTTGGCCTCACCCTCGCACAGAGTAAGGGTCAAAGCCTACATGTGTAATTGCTATTTCTTACTTTTTTGAACGGATGTTTAATGCAGGATAATCATGCATTAAACATTTGTTCAAAAAATAATAAATAGCAATAGAGGCAGAAATTAAAGCGGGGCAAAGCCCGGCCCCCCTAATCAAGAAACCGCCCCTGAGTCCAAGTTACCCTTCTCAGAACACTTTGTGGATCTGCAGAAGATCAGAAGAGGACTGGGCTCTGCTGAATATATCCTGAGAGGAGCCCTAAAGGACTGGACCAGCTCCTTTTGTGCCCAGGACAAAGACAAAGATTCAAAGGGCAAATGGCTGAGCTCCTAAGTGACTACAGGGATACAAAAAGCTGCAAGAGGCCCTTTTTCTTGAAGTTACCAGTTTACCAGTACCAATTGGACAAGGGTTGGACCCTGCAGGTAGGCTCTAATGGAGCGAGTCCTGGCCCTCAGTGCCCTCCCTCAGGTTCAGTAAGTTTTAGAAGTGACCCACAGAAGCTATTCCAGAATCCAAGAAAAGAATATGAATTCTTCTTGACTTCCAATACCCCCAGAGTGTCGGCTGAATCTCGCAGCGAAGGTTTCTGGTTTTAATGCAGCTTCCTCAGATACAGCTTCAGGCTTGCCCGCTTGAGGATTTTGAGCTCCATAAAAACAGTTAGTTAGTAGGTAAAATCTTGAACCGGGATGAGCCCCTTTGTTATATTCCATGCACTTTGATTATGGTCAGCCTGAAATGGTGCCAAGGTCCCGGTCTTCCGCTTCTATAGACTATTATAGACACTTGTTCTTTTTGGTGCTAATTTTATGTAACATTTTTAAAATACACATCTCCGGTTCCCTTTCTTCTTCTGTCTGTTTGCTGCACAGACAAAGCCTATTCTGTTTGTGGCCGACTTTTGCTGTGGCTGTTGATCATGCAGTGGCAGTTGCTCACAGTATATTCCACCAGTGATAGCATTATCAGTATGATATGGAGGCATAGGGGGAATTTGTCTCAGTTTCCTAAATAATGTCATTGCCTTAAAAAGAGAGGAAGGGAAGAGACATGCTTTTATGATAGTTAAGCACTCTTTAGTGTGATAGATAGGCATCCCTCCACAACTTAATGCATTACACATAATATTCTGTTCCAAAGTGGAAAACCCGCTGCAAGTGAATGGTTTATATTTTCGTGGGTGTCAACACTGGACTGTCCATAGAAAGCTGTGCTAGCACCACAAGAACTAGACAGGCTAGACAATTACCTACTGCAAAGATATTCTATGCTGCCAGAGCACAGCAGCCCTTAATATTGCTGCATTTCTAAATATTCTCGGTGATGCAGGCCCCTATACTTCTAACAGAAAGGCAGTACAACATTTTTTTAGATAATACTATAAACCCTTTAGTGTTCCTCTTACTGCCCATTTGCTGACTCCGTATCAACTATTTCAGTACCAGATCAGGTCAAAAAACGAATAATTTATTTAAAGCCCCATATTGTGTAGAGTGCTCACTAGGCCTGCTGCTTGCAGAGGCTGTATCACCCTTTAAAAAGACTTTCAATTTCTCCATCTCGATCTCCTTGGAGCTTAGCTCTAGGGGAGGGAGTAAGCATCACAGTGTTCTCTGCAGAGCCCAGAACAAAGTCTCTCACCACATGCTCCTGTCACCGGCCTCTTTTACATTTTAAGCTGAGAGGCCTATGTGCCCAGCTCCTGGCTGGAGTGAGCGAGGGGCCGTAGTCAGTGCTGCCTGGGGGTTAGAGGCTGTGACTTCATACATATGGACAGCGTGGGCCAGACTTGTCCAATGGGTGGCCAGCAACCTGTGACACTGGCATGCTGTATGGAGATGACACTTGGTGATGTGAGTGGGCTTGAGTGCCCAGGCTCCACTGCAGGCTGCTCTGGGCTAACTGTGCTCTCACATGCTGCCAATTTGTGGATCTTCCTTAGAAAACATTTCATATATGTATTATAAGTTAGTGGTGGGCATCTTGTGTAAAAATACCATTCTGAGAAGTACATTTCTTGAAAAGTAGAACGTACATCCACCTTATAGTACACGTATGAATGAGTCATCCAGTGGGATGATGCTGTGGTTGGAGATACCACAAGATGCAGACAGAAACAACAATAAAAGCTAGCACTACTTGACCTTTTCACTCATTTAAGCTAGATATACCAGCAGATGTGCACACATCTTCAAAATGCTTTGGGCGGACACTAAAACGTGGCAGGCTGCCAAAGGAGCGCGTGTCAGGAGATTCATCACAACCAGTTAATGGCTAGAGAGAACCGACCTGATGCGTGTTTTACATGTGTGTGTGTGTTGTATGTGTGTGCTGACAAGAGGTCTGCCTAACAGCTAAAGCTGTCCACAGCCGGATCTAAAAAAAAGGGAGATATTCATATTTAGAAGGCGAACAAGTCGAAAAACAGGCAGGGAATCATGAAAACCTTCAGTAGAAGCATCTTAAACAACAAGAACTGACATGACGACAATTGTTTACATTTATACTTTTGTATATACATATATTAAACAAATCCATGTGCAAATCCGTATCTGAACAGATGGATAGTTCACAAAACCAAATACAAACTGACTGACGAGTCATATGTTTGAGGAAGCTCTGATCTCCATTATATCTGAAATTGAAATTATACCCTTTGCTTTACAGAACGATTTCTTGACGTGCGGGCTTTTAAATGGGATTCTACATTATTTATTCTGCCTGCTAGTCCTTGACCTAACGTAGGCTTGCAAAGCTTAACGCCACGCAGCACTGGTGTTTGCAGTTCCGAAATCACACGCATATGGAATTCCTCAGAAATATCACACTTTAGTCACCAGTAATGGCAGCAAAGTTCATTTTTTATTTAGGCCTAGAAATGTACTCATAATGACTCATTGAGGACACGACTAAGACATTTGAGCTTCGGTGACCTGACCTTTATCTTTTATTCCGCCGGTGTTTAAGTTAAAGTAATACCAGAATGCAAAACTTATGAAATGTGTAAGCTGTATCCAAAGATCTTAAGCATGCATTTCCGGGCTTGTGTGTTGCTCGCCTAGGTAAACTGGGAGAGTGTCTGATAATTATAATGTGCTTTGTGCAAGGACTCAAAATGTCAAGTTAATAAGCTGGTGGATCTGTTCAAACAGAAAGGGAACTGGGTTTAACCAGAACTATTTTATTTGGTCGTGACGATATGACGTTTTTTCCCCTTAAAAGAGAGCAATGCAATTTGCCAGTCCCCACTTTGTAGATATAAGGGCTGACAGGCTTTCGGTGGCGGGCTCACTGTCATTGTGAGGCCATTTCCCTCCCCCAATATAATAATGGCTGGGGGTCCGTGGCGTTCTGAAAATATGACTGCCACGCCTCTGACGGGCTCCTACCAGGCACCGCCGTAGGGATTAGGATGTGCCTTTCCATGGCGGTCACCCGCCTTGAAAAGGCTGGCGGGGATGTACATTGGGGGCCTTTAACGGGCCCCCCTTCACTCCGAGCCCTTTCTTTTTGGGATTGGGTGGCACCTATGATGTCCCCCAACATTATTTTGCACCATGCGGCAGGCACCGCATGGTGCCCGCCATGTAGTGCAGGGAAATGTAAACAGTGCAGTTTTTACATCGTGGTGGGTGCTGCAGCCAGCAGCACCTGCTGCAATGCAAAGTATGGCAAGTGTGACCGCCCCGGTGGCTGTCGCATCCTAATACACCCTGTAGGACCGTCACCTTGCAGGCGAGCAGTCCCACTACCCGAGACCATGGCGGAAGGATTGGAGTCCATCCACCATTGTACTCAGCCCCAAAGTTAGGACTAGGTTTCCATAGCAAGTGGAGTTTTTGGTTTGCTGATAACTTTGGAGCCATTTGATGAATCTACATGACACTTTCCCCCCAAACAAATCATACATTTCAGCTCCTTAAGTTTTGGAGTGATCAGTCATGTGGGGGCTAAGAAAAAGAAAGGGTTTCCAAAACGTTTTCCCCCATACAATTTCCGAAAGGAAATTAAGGCACAGCTACAGCCAAAACCGCGTAACAGAATTACACCACATTTGGCAGAAAGCCTGATCTTCATCTAGAAAGTATGCTCTGTGTGATTTACTAATCTAATCTATTCAGATGTTTTTGAGCAATTAAGGTTATAAATTTATAGATATCTAGCAACGAAGTACCTTCACTCTACTTCTGCAGAGAACCACGAACTGAAAAAAAAATCAGATTGACCGGCATGGTGCTTCCTTAGTACTACCGGGGGACCACAAAGGTTAATACTTTCATTTTATGACTCTGGAAATCAGTCCCAGTGTCATACAAAATAAGGAATAAGGGGGCAGGGTAGGGTACCTTGACCCAATTGTAATTGTGTGTGGGGAGGGGGAGTCGCAGAGGGTCAGCCCCAGTGGTCAAATAAAAAAAACAGTGTTGTTTTCACATGCCACTATAGTACCTTGGTACTCAGTGCGCCCTGTGTAATTTCACTGCAGTAATGTGGTTCTGCACTATAGAGAATAGGAAAAAAGGCGCTGTCTTTGAGATCTGCAAGACAATGGGAGTTGGCCAGCAACGTTGTCTTGGCCCACCATGAAAGGTAAGGTGTTGTGCCAGGCCGCAGACATTCCCTGTGGCCAGCCACATGGTTCGCATGGCCTCAGGCAGCATGGTGGAGGCCTAGTTTGGTATTGCAATAAAATATTACTTTACAGTAAAACATCATAGAAATCCACTGAAAAATAGCAAAGGTTAGAGTGACATTATAGTTGGTAATGTTATAATAACTTACTTTACACTAAAAAGAATGGATACATTCACAAAAACAAACAAAGGTTAAAGTCACATTATAGTTAGGTGAAATTGTCTGTTAAAATGTTACATTTTGAACTCAAAAGACCACTGCAATTCATCATTTATAGCTAACTGAAGTAGCTATAACTTGTGCCCTTGCCATGCACTGCTAATTACCTCATATATTACATCACTCATGACATAATATCAATGCATCAATGCCTCATCTGAAATGACATCATTGATGATAACACTACATGGTAGGGGCCATGATTTGGTCATTTTCACTCCAGTGGGTCCCTGGTGCTCCTTTGCTCCATTGCCACTGAACTGGTGGGGTTTTAATACATACAACCTTGACTGGTACTATCAAATGAGCTTGAAACAGCTATTATTAAGTCATTAAAAATACTTTGAGAGGAATGGGCAGATAATAAAATAGCTGCTATTTGCTCAACTCCAGTCTCTCAACATAGCCAACTATCCACGTTAAAACTACAAGTATCAACATTTTCAGCAGCCATTTATGACTCATAAAGAGATGAGGCTCAATATATGGGATCCTCATTATGAATTGTGAAAGAGAACTATAGGAAATAGAAGGTGAGGTGTCTGCAATTGAATAGCCTGTCATGCCAGCTATTTTTTACTGTGAAAGACCATCTGTTTATATGATGCTTTAACGTAGGCTTGCCCAAGGTCAGTCCAGGGGGCCTGAAAATATTAAATGAATCTGACCCATTGGGTTCACATGTTGGAAACACCTCCTCATGGAAAAAGTGGAGTCGATAAGTTTAAATATTGTCCCTTTCCCACAGAAACATAAACATAATAATTGCTATATGTCTACAACCTCTGCATTTTAAGCTTTAATGCAATGATTTTAACAACTCATAACAGCATTTATTTCAATAGCTTAATTTAACTGAATAATTGTTGAAAAAATAAACTTGGTATTTGCTTTTACCAGTCATCATGTATATTTAGCCCTTTATGTCATTTGAAATTAGTTTTTTAATATACATTATATTTACACATTTAATGAGCATTTAATGTACACAGTATATTTTACCCTTTCTGAATCATGGCAGCCTAATGGGGTGTAACTGATGCCTTAAACGTTAAAGTGTTGCATATCATCAGTTCAAGTAGTAAGCGAAAAA
The DNA here is from genome assembly GCF_964263255.1 of Lissotriton vulgaris. Classification (NCBI taxonomy): domain Eukaryota; kingdom Metazoa; phylum Chordata; class Amphibia; order Caudata; family Salamandridae; genus Lissotriton; species Lissotriton vulgaris. Next base: position 383,993,665 of record NC_141685.1, read on the forward strand.
CACTGTGAGAAAACATATTTTACAAGTAGTGACACATATTGAGCAATGTGAGACTCATGACTGATTCATGTGGTACACCTTGTTCAACTGCTTTTGAAGAAAGTTGAATCGTCAGTGTACATTCAGATATAAGATAAATTCTGCATAAGGCTTTGTCACAGATGAGTACTTCTGAATGTTGTGCAGAGTGAGACTCTGCATCCAAGGCTGTTGAGAGGTCAAGTAGGACTGAAATGCCCCTCATCCTCCAAGGAGTGGAATTTGTCAAGTATGGCTTGGAGAGTAGTTTTGGTGCCATATGACAGTAAAAATCCAGGTTGAACTTGATCTAAAAAAGCATAGCCATTGTGCAATTATAGCTAGATTAATCCTTCCAAAGGAAGAGCTTTTTGTTTTGCTAATAACTTTGGCAATATTTGACAAATCTTCACAAAACTTTCCCAGAAAAATGTCATCCACCTCAGCTGCTTCCTGAAAAGTTCTGGGGTGATCTGTCAAGCGGGGTTGAGAAAAAGGGGGGGCATGAAGCCCTTTTTCCCTATGCAATTTCCATAGGCAATATTAATGACCAATACAGAAAAAACAGCTGAACAGAATTACACCAAATTTGGCAGAAAGCTAGATCTTTAACTGTTGTGTAGAATTATAGGATCCAAGCGTAATTTACCGCTTCATGCCCCTTTATAGGTATAATTCACCTTGCCCTTATATATGCATAGAAATCATGCCCATGTTTAGACACAACCAGCCAGTCCAAATAGAGGCATGGCTACTCCACTAGTTCTAAAAAGCCACAACTCGGCTTCAGCAGTCAGGGACATCCCCTTTCTTGAATATTGATTTGTCCTAAAAATCATGGCATTTTCAAAGAACAACTATTCCCTTGGGGTTCTTTGGTGACGTTATTATGTCCAACTTTACGTCAAACTAGGCACCTTCAAGGTATAAGTATGCCTACACTTGCCCTAGTAAACACACAGTGGTTCGGAGAAGCTCGACTATCTACTTGCCCGACGCAGCTCACTACAGCAAGTGCCGAAGGAAGCCGACTCTCCAGCTTACGCACTGACAAAGAGGCTGCCTTTCTCTCACTGAGAATCAAGCTCCAGTATTTCCAAGCTCCCCTTGCAGGGTGTTGGGAAATCGAGTCTGAGACAGAGATACCAGACCTCCTACATTCTAAAACCAAGGTACGGAGCTGATTAGAGCCTAGGAGAAATCTTGGTTAGATTTTTGGCAAAAAGAAACTAAACAGACTCTAACCAGCGGAGTTCTTTTAATCTGTTTCCTCCCCTCACATCTGCCTTTCCAAAATCTAATACCACAAAACTTAACAAGTTGGTGTTCTGTTCATGGTGACTTTGAAAGTGGCGGGCCATCGGGTAGGCCTTGTAACAATTCTTTATTGCACGTAAATGCTCTAAGATCCGTATTTTTGCCTTATGGATGGTACTCCCTATGTAGGCCAAACCACACAGACAAAATAGAGCATATACCGCGTATTCGGTGTTGCATGAAGTGTGCTTTTTAATCACATAGGACTTGCATTCTGAGGACAGTATACACTCTTTCTTGTTTCTGCTGTTCTTGCAGGCTTTACAGCTTCGGCATGTGTAGAAACCTTGGATTCCTGATATCCCTGTCTTAGTTGGTTCTACAGTTCTACACAGAGTATCTTCCAGAGATCTAGCTCTCTTGTATGTGATTTTTGGGTGTAACCCTATGCAGCTAGCAAGATCTTTATCTGTTCCTATGGTAGGCCAAAATGTATTCAAACTTTTTCGCACTGCGTGTGTTTGTTTATTGTATGTAGTTATGAATCTTATAGTCTGATTGGTGTCTTCTTTGCTTGCAATGTCCTCTTCTTTCTCTTTTACCTTTTCTGCAAGCAAAGATTCCCTTGGACGTTTGGACACTTTGATCAAAGCTGGTGGTTACAAAGTGGCACACTGTCTCTTTAAGTTGTAACTTTATTTATTGAGCACGAACGAACACTCACTAACGGGCGTTGCGGCACTGATAGACTTACGCTATAATGTATTTTTGCTAGCATTTTGGGTTTAAAAAAATTATGTCTTTTAGCGTTTATGCTTAAACCGATTGAATAGTTAATCTCCAACAAGCGAAGTCTGTCTTCACTAACTATGGTGAAAGGGAGTCACGTGTGATGTATAAAATGTAAGGTAACATAGGCTCAGGCACTCGTGAACAAGAGAGTGATCCTGAAAAGCGTTGAGTGTAAACTTGCCGGTCCTGTGTGCTAATAAATCAAGGTTGCTGCAAAGAACTCTGTTGTGTCCGTGAATGCTGCTTTTTGAAAGAGGAAATAACAGCCGTGGTGTATGTTAAGTGAGGCTGCCTGTCTCGTCGCTGATATATATAAAATTACCCACTGGCAGGCGCCAGTAGGTAGTTATATTTCGGACCTAGTTTCCATAGGAAATCCCCAACATTCTATTGGGAATAACATTGGTGCCGGTAAATGAATCTACGCATGAAAGTTTTGGGGGGATTCGTCAAGTGGGGGCTGAGAAAAAAGGGGAGTCCCAAAAAGTGTTTTCTTCATGTTATTTTCCATAGGACGATTAGACACGACTACAGCCCGAACGGCTGAACGGAATTGCACCAAATTTGGCAGAAAGGTAGAGTTCGGTTCGCAGATCGCCCTTTTACTTAAATGGTGTAAATCCCTCCAGTAGTTCCTGAGAAAATCAAAAGAAATAGATATATATCTATGAGCGTGCACCGTACGCGCATGGGTCCACGTACGTGCGCGCAAGGGTCCGCGTACCGTGCGCGTACGTACGCGGACCTTCGCGTGCGCGAGGTGCATGCTGATTGGCTGCCAATGTCAGTCAACACTCCGAAACAGAAATTGTTGGCATCCATCTTGTGCCTCTGTAGACTGAGGCACAAGAAAGCAGAAAAACAAACGTGTAGAACTCAAAAAGGGGGCAGGGTAGAAGCACCCTGGCCCCCTAGGCCTGCTCAGGGGGTCCCACAAGGACACCCAAGGCCCCCCAAATTATTTTTCCCGAAAATCGCGGGGTGTGAGTACCATGCGCGCACGGGTCCGCTTACGTACGCGTACGGTACGCGTACCTTTCCGAGAAAGCTGCATGCTCATTGGCTGTCAACACTCCAAACCAGGAAGTGTTGACAGCCATCTTGTGCTCAGTAGACCGAGGCACAAGAAAGCAGAAAAACAAACGTGTAGAACACATTAATGGGGGCAGGGTAGAAACACCCTGACCACCTAGGTCTGCCTAGGTAGTCCCACAAGGACACCCCAAGGCCCCAGTTTCTTTTTTTTAAACCCGGTATGGTTTTTTTCAAATTACCCCCCGGGGGTCCAAATCGGGGGGGCATAGTGATAAAGAAGTATGGGGGGTGCCCAATCGCCCCCTGGGGCAAAGCAACACAGCCCCCTGGTGCATACTGGAGGCTCCTGGTGGGCTAGTTGGCCCCCAGGGACCCCCAGTATGCAAGGAGAATTAGTCCCCCCTCTGCAAACGCGCCAGGGGGCTGCGTTGCAGAGAGGTGTAAAAAGAGGCATAGCCTCATTACACCTCTCTGCAATGCAACCCCCTGGCGCATACTGGAGGTTCCAGGTGGGCTAGTTGGCCCCCAGGGACCCCTAGTATGCAAGGGGAATTAGTTCCCCCTCTGCAAACGTGCCAGGGGGCTGCGTTGCAGAGAGGTGTAAAAAAGGGTGTGGCTTCATTACACCTCTCTACAATGCTGCCCCCTGGCGCATACTGGAGGTTCCAGGTGGGCTAGTTGGCTCCCAGGGACCCCCAGTATGCAAGGGGAATTAGTTCCCCCTCTGCAAACACGCCTGGGGGCTGCGTTGCAGAGAGGTGTAAAAAAGGGTGTGGCTTCATTACACCTCTCTGCAATGCAGCCTACTGGCGCATACTGGAGGTTCCAGGTGGGCTAGTTGGCCTACAGGGACCCCCAGTATGCAAGGGGAATTAGTTCCCCCTCTGCAAACGTGCCAGGGGGCTGCGTTGCAGAGAGGTGTAAAAAAGGGTGTGGCCTCAATACACCTCTCTGCAATGCAGCCCCCTGGCGCATGCTGGAGGTTCCAGGTGTGCTAGTTGGCCCCCAGGGACCCCTAGTATGCAAGGTGAATTAGTTCCCCCTCTGCAAACACGCTAGGGGGGTGCATTGCAGAGATGTGTACAAAAATTTTTTTTTTCAATTTATATTAAAACTGTGTAATGTAATTTAAAAAATAATATATCTAAAAATAAATAATTTATAATAATGTAGTAAATCAGTAGAAAAAATATAACAATTATTACATTTAAAAATTATCATTTACAAAACCATTGAAATTCAATGAAAAAACCATAGGTTTCAGCCACGTTATAGTTAGGAATTACCATTTAAAAAACCTTTGAAATTCACTGAAAAAAACATAGGTTTCAGCCACGTTATAGTTAGGAATTAGCATTTAAAAAACCTTGTAAATTCACTGAAAAAAACATAGGTTTCACACACTTTATAGTTAGGAATTAGCACTTAAAAAACCTTTGCAATTCACTGAAAAAAACATAGGTTTCACACCAGTTATAGTTAGCTGGTCATTTTACTCATACAAAACCTTTGAAATTCCCCCGTTATAGTTAGTTCAGCTAACTATAACTTGTGCGCCCGCAATGCACTGCTGATGACGTCACATATTACATCACTGATGACATAGTCAGTGACATCACTCATGACATCACTCATGACATCATCCTTGTGAAAGAGTGGCAGACCTCCTCTCACTCTAATATAACCTTTAGATATACACACATTCAAAAATAGAAACAAAAATTCTCAAGAAAATGGAGATACCAATACCAGTTACAACAACCTATTCCAACATCTTCTTCCACATCCACTCATTCACCAACAGTTCTATATAGTCACTCATACATGTACTCAATCATCATATGTACTCATACACCTATACATCCAGTAACACACCGATACTCATCTATAGAGTTACTTACATACATACTCACACATGCAAATAAACTAGCAAACATCCATTTACTTGCATATACAGCTATACACACAAACATACACATACTGACTCTCTTAAACGATCACTTATAGAAAAACATACTTAGTTATACAGGAACTCTTCAAATCTCTAACTCTCATGTATACTCACTTATATACACCAATACTCACATATAGTAGTTTAACACATATGTACTTAGTCATAAAGACAGTATTGAGACAGTCATTCACTCACTAACACACCTATACACACACTCATCCACCCATACAGTCCTGCACACATGCTGTCTTCAAAACACATATAAACAGTGAGTCACTCATTAATGCATCTATGTGCTAAGTAATATCCCCCACCAAACCATGTAAACACTCAGACACTCATACTGAAACTCAAAAAACCAACTAATAACCTATATAGACACTCATGTAGCTACTCACCAACCCATGCAGCCACTTATTCCAAAAATGTGTGAGACTGATACATATATTTACATATTTAAACATTACTCACTAACCCATGTATTCACTAACATACAATTAATCAGTCAGTTATACAATCAATTTTACTAAAAAGTCATCCATTTATACACTTACTTACCCATTTATTCTTCCATTGACCTTTAGATATACATATATAAAAAATATTTCTTTTTCAGAAAGACACACATCCACTGGATGATGTCATCAGTGATGTCATTTAAGATTTCATCAGTGATGTCATGAGTGATGTCACTGACCATGTCATGAGTGATGTAATATGTGACGTCATCAGCAGTGCATTGCGGGCGCGCGAGTTATAGTTAGCTGAACTAACTATAACGGGGGAATTTCAAAGGTTTTGTATGAGTAAAATGACCAGCTAACTATAACTGGTGCGAAACCTATGCTTTTTTCAGTAAATATATATATATATATATATATATATATATATATATATATATATATATATATATATATATATATATATATATATATATATTCACTGAAAAAACCATAGGTTATAGACCATATATAGTTAGGAATTCGCATTTACAAAACCTTATTTTACTCACACAAAACCATTGAAATTCCATATATAGTTAGTTGCACTAACTATATATCGCGCACCCGCAATCCACTGCTGATGATGTCACATATTACATCATTCATGACATGGTCAGTGACATCACTGATGACATCTCAAATGACATCACTGATGACATCTCAAATGACATCACTGATGACATCACTGATGACATCTCATTTGACATTACTGATCACATCACTGATGATATCATTCATGTGATAATACGATGAACCTCTTCAGACTCTAATATAACCTTAGATACAATCAGTGTAAACAGACACTCACAGACTGTCACTCATCCATGGAGTTACTCACACACCTAGTCAGTCAATCAAAGAATCAATCACACCTCCATTTCCTCAACTATACAGTTATACAAACTTTACTTATTCAAACATATACTAACACATATTAACTCTCTTATACAATCCCTGATACAAGTTCACAATGATCCATACAGCCACTCACACATTCACTGGCTCTTATGCACAGTTATTTATATATGTCAACTCTCACATGTACTGTGTTTTACATATGTACTTACTTTGACATGTAGCACTGAGATATCCATTCACTCACCAATACACTCATGCACACAGTCAACCGCCCATACAGCTGTTTCCACATGCACTTTTGAAACCATACATCTAGTGAATCAACTGCTCACACATCTATGCACAGAGTCATACACCTCCCAGCCACCCACACACACACTCAGTATCCCATACAAATACTTGGGCAACCAATCAATAACCCATATAGTTACTCATATAGCTACTTATCAACACATGCAACAGTTTACAGAACAACAGACATAATGATGCACAAATTAAGACAGTTTAGTCACTAACCCATGCACTCAGTGAGACACATTTAATCACTCACTCATACAGTCAGTCATGCACCTACTAAATCCTTCATCCAGACACTTATACATCCACTCATTCTTCAATATGTAAGACATATTTTAACTTTACAGAAACATACAGTCACTGGATGTTGTCATCAGTGATGTCATCAGTGATGTCATTTGAGATGTCATCAGTGATGTCATCAGTGATGTCACTGACCATGTCATGAATGATGTAATATGTGACATCATCAGCAGTGGATTGCGGGTGCGCGATATATAGTTAGTGCAACTAACTATATATGGAATTTCAATGGTTTTGTGTGAGTAAAATAAGGTTTTGTAAATGCGAATTCCTAACTATATATGGTCTATAACCTATGGTTTTTTCAGTGAATTTTCAAGGTTTTGTAAATGCTAATTCCTAACTATATATGGTCTATAACCTACGGTTTTTTCAGTGAATTTTCAAGGTTTTGTAAATGCTAATTCCTAACTATATATGGTCTATAGCCTATGGTTTTTTCAGTGAATATATATATATACATACATATATAAACCTATATCATCTGTATATCTACATATAAATACAAACATAAATGCATGCATACATATACTTATATGCATTTTAGGGTTGTTAGGGCGTTTTCGTGTGTATTATGTTGCTTTTTTAGGGCTTTTGGGTCAATTAAGTAGGGTTCCCGGAGCCTAGGGCTGAGGGGCCAGTTCAGTTTCGTGCGTATTGGTGTTGGCAAGGTTTTGAGGGATTTTGGCGGTTTTTGGTCGAGATTTGGCCGTTTTATGGCTTTTTTTGTGTTTGCGGGGGGCGCGTATTCGGGTTGAAATTCGTCCCCGTTCCAGTGGATGGATTGAGCTGATTTTTGGTGAGATGTTAGGGAATCGCTGGAACTAGTGTCCAGCCAAGTTTGAAGCGGATCGGAGCAGTGGAAGTGCTTTAAAGAGCAATTTTTGTGCGGAGTAGCGAATTGTCATGTTATTCAATGGGAGTTTTTGGTGCGCATGGAGAAGGTGAATTTGGGATGTTCCAGTTGCGCTAGAGGGACGGGGCTTGGGTGAGCCATAGGGAGAGTGGATCGGCAGGTGTGCCGAATTTTTGGGATTTGTTGGCCGAAGGGAAGGGTGTGCTTGGGCAAAGTCGATTTGGTGAAAACGGTGCGTTATTTACATGAAAGTTGAAAAAACACTAATAAAAGCAAAGCTAAAAAGCCACCTCATTACAAACAGAATGGCTTTAACTTAAATGAGGGCGAGATCTATTGCATTTTCAATGCTTGTTTACTTTGGTTCCATCAAGAAGGCATTCAGATGTGTCACACATTTGCCATAAATTCTGAATGTTAGCACTCTAGTTGCACATTAGATCACTGTAGTAAAGCTACTGCTCACCAGGGACGTCTGCTGCTGGTATTCAAAGTGCATGTTTCAGTCTGCATGTCAGAATTTTTTTAATGAAATAGAAGAGGATTTGAGAAGTCACTCAAAATGATCCCTAATTTTTCTTTCTGAAGCACTAATCATACCTTCTATTGCATAATATACCCCCTCATTTTGTTCCTTTTTAAATTAAATGTCTTAAGAGTTACCACTTTATTCCCATCACGATGGCTCCAGGTGTGCTATACCTTTGTAATAGGTAGGACTGTTAGCGCTCTAGTTGTTCTTTAGAACACTCTGGGACATTCTGTCATTGGGCTATACTTGGGCTACATCTGGGTGATATTTGGGCTACATTTGGGCTCTTTTGTCTCTGGTGGCCATTTTGGGAGACTGCATGTCAGAATGTTTTAATGAAATAGAAAAGGATTTGAGAAGTCACTCAAAATGTGCCCTAATTTTTCATTCTGCAGCACTAATCATACTTTCTATGGCAAAATATACCCCCTCATGTTGTTTCTTTTTAAATTAAATGTTTTAAGAGTTACCACTTTATTCCAATCAAGATGGCTTCAGGTGTGCCATACCTTTGTAATAAGTAGGACTGTTAGCGCTCTAGTTGTTCTTTAGAACACTCTGGGACATTCTGTCATTGGGCTATACTTGGGCTACATCTGGGTGATATTTGGGCTACATTTGGGCTCTTTTGTCTCTGGTGGCCATTTTGGGAGACTGCATGTCAGAATGTTTTAATGAAATAGAAAAGGATTTGAGAAGTCACTCAAAATGTGCCCTAATTTTTCATTCTGCAGCACTAATCATACTTTCTATGGCAAAATATACCCCTTCATGTTGTTTCTTTTTAAATTAAATGTTTTAAGAGTTACCACTTTATTCCAATCAAGATGGCTTCAGGTGTGCCATACCTTTGTAATAAGTAGGACTGTTAGCGCTCTAGTTGTTCTTTAGAACACTCTAGGAGGCTGCAGTAGAACACAAAGGAATCAACTGACAGTCTCTGTCCTTGTTGGATGTACATGTTTTACTGAGAATGTCAGACTTCATTTTCACATGACTGAGAAAGATAATGTGAATTTACAGAAAATATGCTTTCAGTTTAGCTTATAGATCCCCTTCCAAACCACTGTGGGAAAATCATGAGATATTAGTTTTCTTTCAAACAATATTCATGATATCACAGCAGAAGGTTTTTTCACATGGTAAAATCACCTTAGAACCCACCACAATTCCTAAAACGAGTATGGTACCATCAACAAATGATTTATAATGTAACTAAAGTCCTAAAACCCTCTATTAACTACAATGCTTTTTAATGAGGTGCTATCATGTATATTGGTCCCAAGATGGCTGCCAACACTTCTTGGATGAAGTGCTGACAGCCAATCAGATCAGATGTGTGGTTAGGCTCCGCCCAGATATATATATTTTTTTGAACCTAAATTACTCAAAATCCACTGGAGCACATATATTGAGACCTAGCAAAGGCACATCAGGCTAACAGTCCCTACAATTTTGCCAAGTTTCGTGCAAATCCATTCAGCCGTTCGAGCTAAAAGTGAGGCCAACCGCCCTATGGAAATTAACATGGGAAAAATGCGTTTTGGGACCCCCCTTTTTTCTCGGCCCCCCCTTGATGAAACCCCCCCAAATTGTCAGGGGCTGCTCAGAAACAAAATGTTCCATTTTCCTGAAAATTTCAGCCAATTCCGTCCACAAACGCCAAAGTTATTAGACATAGAATTTTCAAAAATCCCATAGAGAAAAAATCCTAACTATATATACCTACTGGCGACCGCCAGTAGGTAATATATATATATATATATATATATGTATCCTTTCTGAAGTTGCCAAAAGAAAGGACGTACTCCACAGCAACGTGTCCACTGGACAATTTTATTTGGAGGGAGCAAGCGCCTACATGCTCGCATTCGTTCGTGCCTGACCGGTTTCGGAGCCCCCAAGCTCCTTATTCATACGCGTGCTCTGCAGTTGAACAGCTTTCTCTGTGGCTTTTACTCCAAACCAGCATGCTTTATTATTTCCTGCCCTCCAGTGGGCTTTTATCGTCAGTAATGTCTCTCAGGTGAGTGTTCTAAAACCGCCTTGCATGCTGGAACTTGTAGTTTCTTTCCGCAGCATACTTTTTCCCTTTCAGTAGGTGCAACATTAAAGCGTTAATTCTTGCCCTCCAGTGGGCCACAAGCATGTCTCTGCTGGCTCATTTCAGCTTTGGGCAATTTCAGAAAGGATATATATATATATATATATATATATATATATATATATATATATATATATATATATATATATATATATATATATATATGTATGTGTATATATATATATATATATATGAAACAATCCCTGCTGCCTCTCGCCCGGAGCCCAGTACTGGAAACCGCTGCGCAGGAAGGAGAGAGGAGACCTCAGGTGCAGTGAGCAATATTTCTTTATTGTTCCCTCGGGGAAGCGGCACACCACAGCATGACGTTTCGGCCTACACAGAGGCCTTGATCACATGACGCACGCTGGGGAAGAGGCAATTTTTAAAGTGCTAGTGCTCAGTGAAAATACATTCTGATAGGTAGGTTATGGCCACGTGTTGCGCTACATCATAGACATGGACAAAAGATTTTGAGCAACAAACATCATGGGATAATCCCTGAATTAGCGCCTCATTGCAACAATCCACTCGATAATATTAAAGTGCAGATGCAATTGCATATATGTAAACAATACAAGACAAAGATCACTGGATAAATCCATTGCTGGATAATGCAGAATCAATACCCTTGTGCAAAGTGCAATTTGTGTCATGAAGATCATACTCAATATATACACTATATACAATACACTTCATGTACAAAATCATGTATAACAACGAATTTTTGAACGAATATATAAAAATATAGATTCATAAATAACGTATTATAAATATATAAATATATATGTTAAAACCATGACTGTACAGTATATTGACAATAAATATACATATGAACACAACACCATTGGTACGGGATGAGATCTATAGTGAACATGAATAATATCACTGCATAAATGCATTTAAACCATAGCACTAAGATCGCAGCATCCCATTATTAATGCACAGAATTGTTTACTCGTATGTCTACACTGAGCTGGACAGTTTGGGAGCAGAGGAGATGTTAACCCCTCCAAAGGAGAGGAGACCATCGCAGCCTCTGCCCTTCAAACCTCCAAATTGCTCTGAAATTGCCTGGTTGGACCATACCTTACCACGGATGTACCTACGTGACTAGTGAGAGATAAGAGAACTAAACTGTGCACTTTTTTATGTGAAAGTTTTTAAATTTTGTGTGGATCTGTGAAATTTTTTCAACTCTTTCTCTATAGAGCTTACTGGCTGGTTCTCTTTAAGGTGAAAAAGCTCTTAGTACACCCAAGTGCAACCTAAGCCTAGGCTGCACTACACACTTAAACCATCCGAACCTCTAGACTATATGCTGTTAAGACAAAAAATCTTGATAGAAAGACAGACAGATACACCAAGATTATATGTTTGGGAGCATTAAACTGCTCAACAGGGGAAGCAGATAAGAGTCCACGGCAGTATGTTATTGTCATAGACACGTGAAAAAGTCTTCCTTGGAGTTCAACCCCCCCGGAGCTCGGCAGTCCATTTCCAGTATATACCTGGTCTCTAGTTTTCTCAAAGCCCCATCTCTATCTCCTCCTCTCTTGAGAGGACCAACACAGTCAATGGCATAGTAGCGCAGCAGGGAACTGTCATTGTTGTGGTGTTCCTTAAAGTGGCGGGCCACCGGGTATGCTGGATCACTTGTGTTGATGGCCCTGATGTGCTGGAGTATCCTCTTGTGCACCTGCAGTTTGGTACTATCAACATATCGCAGGGCACATGGACACTCCAGCACATACACCACATACTCGCTTTTACAAGTAAGTTGTTTTTTAATCTTACGTGCAATGGAGGTGAAGGGGATTGCATATTCAGTTTTGTTCAATCCATGCTGGCAAGCCTTGCAGGATGAACACTTCCTAAAGCCCTTACTCTTCCCTAACCAATTTTTACTGGTAAGGACTTCTGGGCTAGATTTTACTAGGGCATTCTGCATGGAATATGCTCTCCTGTATGTGATGGATGGGGTATTAGATATTCTGTCCCCTATCACTGAAGGGCATGGTCACGTGAAAGGGCATTAGCTTTAGTTATGGCCCTATCCACCACTTCGACCTTATACCCCCTGGCCAAGAATATGGTCCTGCTAGCTTGCTGAGCAAGATTACACTGGGCTTCTGTACTACTCAGGCGTCTTATACGCAACATTTCGCCATACGGAATGCTGCGTATAAGGTGGGCTGGATGATGGCTGCTGGTGTGGAGAATTGTATTTCCAGCCGTCTCCTTGCGATACAGCCTGGTTTCAAGTTTTGCTGCTCCTGGTGTGACTGTCATATCTAGGAAATGCACCTGATCCCTGCTAATGGTGGAGGTAAAGTTCAAGTTGTAATCATTCCTATTAATAAGGTCAACAAAGTGCTCAGCCTCTTGGCGGGTGCCCTTCCAGACTAGGAACACATCGTCTATATAACGATACCACCTAACAATAGATTGTCTGGAAATGTCAGCGTGCGTGCCATAGAGGACCTGTCTCTCCCAGTAGCCCAGTAGCCCATATGAAGACAGGCATAACTGGGAGAGAAACAGGCCCCCATGGCCACACCCCTGACCTGCTGGTAATACCTATTGTTAAACATGAAAAAATTGTGGTGTAAACAAAATGAAATCATAGAGAGTAACATGCGATTATGGTCAGCCATGATTATTGGTCTCAGTCCTAGGTAGAATTCTATGGCTCGCAATTCGTCTTGATGGTTAATACTAGTGTATAAAGACGTGACGTCTAATGTAATGAGCCACAGATCCGTATCCCAATCTATATCCTGTATCTTTCTTACAAAATCATTGGAATCTTGCACATAAGATGGTAAATCCTGAACAAATTCCTGCAAGAAAGAGTCCACATACACTGTTGTTTTCTCTAATAAACCCCCACACGCTGCAATTATCGGTCTTCCCGGGGGTTTGTGTGGATTCTTGTGGATCTTCGGGATTAGGTATAGGACTGGCATGACTGGATGGTTGTTCTTTAGGTATTTGAGCTCCTCATCCATGCTCAGCAGGCCAAAGGACCTCCACCCCATAAGCAACGAGTGGAAATCTTCCTGAGCTTTTCTGACCAACGAAATGTCACTGTGTCTGTAGCAGTTCAAATCATTCAATTGGGAGAGGGCTTCTTCCAGGTATAGTTGTCGTATATATATATATTTATGTGTATATATATATATATATATATATATATATGCGGTATGTGTCGTCCTTAGCTTGTTAAAGCTCAGCTACTTGCAGCTCAAGGAAGATGCGAGACCCGATTTCTTAGGTGTTGTTATTTATTTATTTTGAACCCAAACACCAGTTTGCCACGACGCGTTTCGGCCAAAGCCTTGATCACATGACGCAGTCATGGGGGCTGGCCACCCATTTAAAGTGAAAGGTGCATGACACGCAAATGAACATAGAGGAAATACTTTTCCTATATATAACTGCATAAATGCTTGTAAAGTCTAGGTTAGCACTATAAAGGTTGTTTATACCAATTAACATTTCATAATCACCGTATAAATACATTGGCTACTGTATGGTCATAGATTTCATATGTTGTATATGGAACAACCTAATCTATAGGAGAGGTTAAAAACTGTGCATTACATGTTATAAGTAAACCTTATTTGCACCTGCTGCAGCTTCACTATTCTCAAAGTAAGTGGGGGCCGTTTGTGGACCTGACTGCATTTGAAAACAATGTGATACGGTACCTCCCTAAACAGCTTGACGGAGGCCCCCGATGGGCGGTGTCATGGCACGGACTCGGAGAAGACGCTTGGCTCCGACCCCCTCCCCAAGTCTTATAGCCCTGGTGTAGCCTGAGATCGCACCCGACATAGGCGGCCGGCTCCCGGGGTCAAGCTGTCCTTGACGTTTTGTAGCCTTTCGAATTCTATCCTTAGACGGCATTGTCTAATTCCCAAAAATTCTGCAGTTGAATCTGTGGTGAAATATAATAAAAAATGTTATTAACCACTATTACCAAACAGTAAATCAATAACAGTAAGAACTAGATTCGACAATGCTATAAAAAAAAAAAAAGTATGCACAAGGGTGCAGGGGGTATCACTTTGACACCCTCTGACACCCTCAAAACAGGCACAGGTGCCATGTGGCAAGCAAACCAGCCCTAAGGGCAGGTCTGCCTTTCACATGACATAAGTGTGCGAGCACACATGTGCATGCACACCGGAATCGGTATTTTACCATGAAGTTTGATTTCATGCTAAAATACCGATTCGTTAAGGTCTTTGGGACTCAGAAGACTCCCCCCTACATAACAAATTAACAGAATCGGTAAAATTACCGATTCGGTATTTTACCGAACAAATAATTTTTCCGATTCTATAAATGTAGATTTACCTACAAGTTGCCTTGGATTTAAGCCCCTACATACCGATTTGCCATTTAACGATCGGAAACGGCCGAAAACGTGCGTAACCGGTCGGTAAATGGCCTGAAACGACCACCTACATTTGGCCCTAAGTGTGCATGCATTTGATTTCAAACAAAGTTTTAAAACATTTTATGTAAAACAATAATACACCTAGTGCCAGATGTAGGTAAATCACATTTACCGATTTTGAAATACCGAATATTACCGAATGTTACCGATTCGGTATTTCAAAATCGGTAAATGGGATGTAAGTACCAACATCTGATTTATTACCGATTCCTTAAAAATTCGGTATTTACCGATTCGGTAAATACCGAATCGGTATTTGCTATTGAATCCTATGGGCATTGAAGCCCATAGGATTCAATTCAAATACCGATACAGTATTTACCGAATCGGTAAATACCGAATTTGTCAAGGGTGCAGGGGGTATCACTTTGACACCATCTAGCACCCCCAAAATGGGCACGTGTGCAATGTGGCACACAGACATGCCCTAAGGACACATTGCAGGAGTCACATCATTTTACCATCAAAAACAATTTCACCTTTTGGTGACTCTTCCATTCTGAACATTGTCCCACAATCCGTTTGACCTGAAACGATTACACAAATAAAACATTTGTGACTTTTAAATTTCCGGAGAAGTATAAATCACCAATACCTTAAGAAACATGGAAGTGGTGAAAAAAGCCAAGCTTGACGTTACGGCAGCCACGAGGTAGCTAGGCTCCGCCACCCCCCCCCACTGCTCCAAGCATGTCTGTCCCACCGCCCGCCACGCCCATTAACGGTAACGTGAAATAGATACAAATCAGCAGATACCTACCCCCATTCCGGAAACTCCCCAAGTGCAACAGGGCCACGGTTACGCCCATCCGGAAGATGAGGCCTCGACACGTGCAGGGCAGCCGTGGCGTGGATGGCCCGAAATGTACTGGTCTCCCGATTCCCTTCTTCTGCCGCCTTGCAGGCCACGGGGGGGGATGTCTTGCCTCTGCCTCCGACCCCCCCCCTCCCCTCTTATCGCCTGGTCCGGACATCACGAATATCAACGCCAGGTGTCGGTGTGGGGTGCGCTGGGAGGGAGAGGCGGCGCAAACGAGCCTCTCCCACCCCCCCAGGTGGGGGCCCCTCAGCTGCACCCCCAACGCTCCACTCACCCAACAAAAGGGTCGTCGCATAAGGTGGACCAGGAGAGGAGCCGAGGCCGACGGTATCTTCTTATTTTTTCAATAATGGCTGGGACCACACTGGGGGGGGATGTCTTGCACATGCCACCGACCCCCCCCCTCCCCCCTCGTATCTCCTGGTCTGGCCCCAGCTTGATATGAGCTCCCCGTTCGGTCCTGAAGCGGCGCCCTGCAGGCCACGGGGGGGATGTCTTGCCTCTGCCTCCGACCCCCCCCCTCTTATCGCCTGGTCCGGACATCACGGATATCAACGCCAGGTGTCGGCGTGGGGTGCGCTGGGAGGGAGAGGCGGCGCAAACGAGCCTCTCCCACCCCCACAGGTGAGGGCCCCTCAGCTGCACCCCCAACGCTCCACTCACCCAACAAAAGGGTTCCTCCACTCTTGCGATGCAGCGGCGCTGCACTCACCCGACAAAAGGTCTCGTGCACTATTGCGAGGCAATGATGCTCCGCTCACCCAGCGGGGGTCTCGTCCACTGTTGCGGTGCAACGACTCTTCTAGTTTCCTGCGACCAGAAACGTTCTCCTCAACTTTGAAGATTCTATAAGAGCCACGGGGGCCCCCGACCCCCGATGGGGAATGACTGCCATGATCACCCACGGAACGACCACGACGTAGCCGCGGAACGTCGGCGCGCTCATGCCGGCGCCGACCTCAGTCTTGAAATCACCAAAATCCTGCAAGACTACCAACTTGATCAGTTCCGGTGGGACACCAGTATGACCCGGTAAGAGAGATTGTTTCCTCCCACCCCACTTTCACTGATGGTTCATTTCACCAGTCCCCTCTGCTACCCTTCAACGAAAACTTTTGGACTGCCGAAAGAGGTCCCGGTCCAACCACGAGTTGGTGGAGACATTTTGACTATACTTAGACCTTCCTGACCTCACCCAAAATGGCGCCGGTACAAATGAAACTCTCAACTCCTTGTTGTGCCCCGATTGCTCAGCCTTGATATCATGAGATATGTATGCAGTTTTTAGCACATGAATTGATATGGGGTAAGACTGATTATATGTTCGGACAATGAATTGATCCAGGATGGGTATTGATTATACGTTCGAACAATGAATTGACATGGGACGAGTACTGATTACACGTTCGAACAATGAATTGATATTAACTTCTAATGCATCATTGATTACTGTATTTATTATTGAAGGTTCGAATTGTCAACACTTTTGGTACTTGCTCACAATGAATTATCGATATGATTTTGTTGCACTTGTCACACTTTTTACCATGAAATCAACGACCACTTACTCTGTTATGTTTTCCACAAATAAATACCGCCCCCCACCCCCATTTTCAGTTCCAGCCTGCTCCGTGGCCGGCCCACGGGGTTGTAAGCCCGTATTTGGGCACCAACATTTTTATTAAAGGTTTTTAAAAAAGCAAACTTAATTGTAACGCGTAGATTGGTAAGTTTCGAAGAAATGACCACTGTTTCCGATTTTTTTTTTTTTTTTTAAAAAGCAGGTGAAATGAAGCAGCTCAATTAGTTAAGGGTTAAAAACTATAGTACGCAGAAACATTGAAAATATGAATGGTCCAGGTTTGTTGTGTGTTTTTCATTTTTCTACAGCATAAAGCAATCGATAAAGATCCTGGTATTTAGCCTCTACTTTATATGCTACCTGTATCAGGGAAGTTGTTTAAATGCCCCTAAGCCACCCCGAACGAATGTAACCTGGCCCCCCTAGTACGACCGAAAACGACCCCGTACCACTGTAGGTTATCTCTCTTCCTCAAAAATGACAAAAATTACTTTCTAGAACGTTTTGGACATTGATGATTTTCATATGATCTATTTATTAAAGTAATACTCATCTCTCCGCATGAAATTAATTTTCCACATGCTACACAAGTCAATCTCATCTGCCTAAAGTTCTTTTACAGATTTGGGACCGTTTCCCTTGCCTCTGACTCACTTATTGCTAAGTCATTGGTGGATGTTTTTGCCGGTCGGGGATTATCCACCAAATCTCGAAGTTGTGCTTTAGAATAATTAAGAGAGTACCACCTCTCCATGTGCCGATGAATGGTATGATTACCATAGCTATATTTTTTTTCGGTCCCTCTCGAGAGTTTTTTTTTTGCAGATGAAGCAGGTAACAAACCTGGCATTAACTTTCTTTTCATGAGAAGGAAAAGAAAAAAATTGCCAGATAAAATTCACTTTCACATGGGACGTTCTTGGCATTTCTTTCAGAAACTTTTACATCACTGTGTCATTTCTTTGTCTATCCTGGTTAAAACAATGTCATGTAAATAGTTGTTTAAAAAGTTTTTTTTAACGTGTTTACTTTGTTGGAGCGTTGTATATATTTATAAGTTATTAAAGTGTTATAATCCTACAACTTTGTTGGAGTGCTATATATTTTTAATGTGACACATAATTGTGAAGACTTTAATGTACAAAAAGGCATCCCTGGAATCTTCCGCTTCAGGCTCGGACCCACACACCCTCACAGTGAGAAGCCCCTCCCCAAGCACAATACAGGATGGTTATCAGATAATAGGAACGCGTGTGGTGTGACGGATCTCATCGGGTGGGGGCCTTGATCTACTGTAACTCCTTTGAAGAGGGGTGATTCTCTACAGCTGGGGCCATAAACTACATCTGCAGGGCTAGGTGATAGCCTGGGACCGGCCTGGACGATCGGACACAGAGGAAGAGGAGTGTCAGTTGGTGCGGTAGTGAATAGGGTGAAAGGGCGGTGTCGGGCGGGCACAGGGTGTGATTCTCAGGAAAGAGCAGCGCAAATGGGGGGAGGTTTATGGCCCATGCATGAGAGAGAGAGCGGGGGTGACCAGTGCGTGGGGGAGATGCTTGCGAGGGTGGGGAGCCATGCTAAGGATCGGCGGCGTTCAGAGAGTGGGTCTGGTCAAGGCATCTAAAATGGCTGCTGTGCTCAACAAAAGTGTGGCATTGCAAAAAAGGCAAGATGGCGCAGACAATGTTTATCAATAAGGATTAATTTATAACAATTATTTTTAACAAAATATTTACTCGCAGTGACAAAATGGCGGTCAACAGCTCCTGATTTCCATCGAATCGAACGTTAACAGAAGTCAAGCGGCGAAAAAAAATAAAAAAAACGCTCACGCACAGCCGCTGGAAGACATGTATCAACATATATGAGCATCCTCAGCCACCCTCAGAAAACATAAGGGGTCAGGATACGTCTCCCGTACCCCCTTATACCTAGTAATTTAATTAAATCGAAACACAAAATGGCGAATTCACGTTTCTCTACCAGTTTGCGACCCGGTTCGCGAACCAAGAAGCGCTTCTACCGCGAAAAATCAAATTTTTATTATTTGCCCCATGGGACCCTTTAATAACCGCAACATCATTCCTAGGGGGTCAAGAAGGATCTACCTTGCCCCCTTTCATTAAATCCCCCTTAGTTTTTCTCCTCCTCTTGTCTCTCGATCCTACCGAGAGACAAGATGGCGGCCGCAACGGACTGTTTAGAATGTTGACAGACACCGGAGAGCCAATCAGCTTCGCTACGCAAAGCTCCGTTACGCGAAAAGTACGCGATCTGGTGCGCTATCTAGGACGCTGTCACAGATATATCTGTTTTTTTAAACGTTAATTTCTCAAAATCCACTGGAGCACATATATTGAGACCCAGCAAAGGCACATCGGGCTAACAGTCCCTATAATTTTGCCAAGTTTCGTGTAAATCCATTTAGCCGTTCGAGCTAAAAGTGAGGCCAAAGGCCCTATGGAAAAATGAATGAGAAAAACGCGTTTTGGGACCCCCCTTTTTTCTCGGCCCCCCCTTGATGAACCCCCCCCCCCAAATTTTCAGGGGCTGATCAGAAACAAAATGTGCCATTTTCCTGAAAATTTCAGCCGATTCCGTCCACAAACGCCAAAGTTATTAGACATAGAATTTTCTAAAGTTCCATAGAGAAAAATTCCTAACTATATATACCTTTCTGGCGACCGCCAGTAGGTAATATATACATATATATATATATTAATATATATATATACATATATATATATATAAACAACAAACTCCCAACTGCTCTGGACGCAGTTAAAGCGGGCGTAGACCTCCAAAAGCAATCCCTCGAGTTAGAAAAGACGAGCCAGCACAACAAAGATTTTCAGTTGTAGCAGTGCATTTTTAATCGGCAGCAAGTAGTGCAGAGCAAGTGCCCTCCATGACGCGTTTCGCCCCGCTGACGGGGCTTGGTCACATGACGCGTCAGGAGTAGGCGGTGACTTAAATAAAAAATAAAAGCCCAAACACCTAAAGAAACAGGTTGCAAGGGTCAAATAACAACATTAACTGGAAATCAAATTCATGTGATAAGAAGTCCACAATCAATATCCAAAATGTATAGAATATTGAGAAACAATTAGAGCATAGTGCTCATAGGCGGCCAAATATGGTAATGAATACTAAGTAAAAATAAATTCATATTAGTAATAAAACATCATGATTATTTGCAAGTGCAATTATAAGGTTTTTCAAAGATAATGGCCCACACCATGATAAAGAGAACATCACAGATTGCCAATATATACAAAAAACAAATGATTAGACCAAAAAAGATTTTAAATGTTATGTACATGGAATCATAATAGCAGCAGAGGCATCAATTTATGGAGGCTACCAAAAACATTTCAGATTTCATAGGTGTATAAAAACCCAGCTGTTATTACATCTTTTAAGTATCTGAAATAGCCAAAGAAACTCACATTGTTCAGAAATGACAACAAATATAAATATATACAGTGGAAAAACTACTAAATTATAAGTAATGGTGTAATTCATCAAAAGCATTCAGCCCGTTAGGGGATCTGGTGTCGAGCAGAATGATGAAATATGCCTCTCTTTGACGGAGAAGTCTCTCTCGATCACCCCCCCTGCCAGGGTTAGCCACTGAACACAACAAGGTATACGTGAGGTCTTTGAGTTTCTTATCGTGCACTGATTTAAAGTGGCGCGCAACCGGGTAATTCATGTCCGAATTAACTATGGCCCGGATGTGTTGCAAGATACGCTGGTATGCTTGCAACTTTGTGCTCCCTATATAAGACAATGAACATGTGCAGGTCAATTTATAAACAACAAAATCACTGCGGCATGTGAGATGTTCCCTGATCGGTATGGCGCGATTGCAGAATGCAGAGGTATAATCTGTGCTGTTGACTGCAAACGTGCAGGCACGGCACGAAGTGCATCTGTAAAAACCAGGTTTATTAAGCCAATTCGTTTTTGACTGGTTTTCTGGTTGTGTACGATCAAGGGAATCTTTCATTGAGGGAGCTCTCCTAAAGGTTATGGCTGGAGATTTGGGCAAAAAGGGAGCAAGAATCACATCAGTTAATACAATTGGCCATTCAGATCTGATAATCTGGCTGAGTTTGGAGCTTTGCGCGCAAAAAGTAGTGATGAATCTAGCTGTTGTCACCTTGGTACCATCAGTGTCAGATTTTATCTTAGGGGTCAACAGTGTTTCACGCGTGCGTGTTGACACTGTATTGAGGGCTCTATCCAGTACCACTCTTTTATAGCCCCTACGAAGGAATCTATCCCTAGATTCTGCTAAACACTGTTGGGTGACAACAGGATCACTGCAAATGCGTTTGATTCTAATAAATTCACCAAGGGGTATACTGTTGATCGTATGAGGGGGGTGAGCACTACGGGCATGCAAGATGGAATTGCCCGCAGTGCTCTTCCTGAACAGTTTAGATTGTATTTTGTTATTGTCAATATAAATCAACACATCCAAGAATTCAGAAGATGTATCAGAGATTGTAGCAGTGAATTTGAGATTTCTATCATTCACATTGATTTCTTTGACAAAATCAGCTGCCAGGGTTTGGGATCTTTTCCAGACGATAAAAATATTGTCTATGAATCTCCAGTAGGCTAATAGGTGGGGAAGCCAATGAGCGTGAGTGACGCCAAGCACATGCTCCTCCCACCAGCCAACATGCAAGCATGAATAACTGGGGGAGAAACATGAACCCATTGCCACCCCACGTTCTTGATGGTAAAATTCCTTGCCAAACTGGAAATAGTTGTTAAAGAGGCAAATCCGAATCATATCTAACAACATACGGTTGTGATCCCTCATAGTTGCCTCCCGGGAATCCAAAAAAAACTGGACAGCTTCCAAACCCTGGTGAGGGTTAATACTGGTATACAGTGCTTCTATATCCATCACCAGGAAACATAAATCAGGGCCCCAAGTAATACAATTAACCTTCCCCAAAAAATCAGTAGTGTCTTTAAGAAAAGAAGGGAGAGAAATCATATGAGGCTGTAAAAAAAGTCAACATACTTTGAGATATTTTCATTCATGCTCCCCTGTGCTGAAATAATAGGGCGACCTGGGACCAGGGTAGTGCATTTGTGAATTTTTGGCAACAAATAAAATAAAACAAAAGTGTGATAGGGTGCAAAACATTCAAGAATCTAGATTCTTCTTTAGTTAATAAACCACTTTTTAACCAGGTATTGATATCCTTTCTGGTCTTCACATAACTGTTCTGCATAGTGAATTTGGTGGTTTTAGAGTAACAGAGGGGATCATTAAGTTGACGAGTTGCCTCCGTGACATAGTTACTTTTTGCCCAGAGAACCGTGTTCCCCCCTTTGTCCGCACTTTTCACAACTATCCGATTGTTGCCTTGAATCTTTTTCACAAGTTTGGTATATTGTGAGTTGTTGTAGTCACACTGTCTTTTCTTGCCCAGAAACGTCCTATTCAAAGTTTTCAGCTCAGTAATGACTCTATCGCTGAAGACATCCACAGCGTCTTTGGGCATTAGCGGCATGAATGTGGACTTTCCCTGAAATCCAGTAGACGGTGAACAATTTACTGTGACAAACTGGCTGACTGTAGGTTCATTCTGAGAACTGTCTATATATATATATATATATATATATATATATATATATATATATATTACCTACTGGCTATCGCCAGTAGGTATATATAGTTAGGATTAATTCTCTATGGAACTTTTGAAAATTCTATGTCTAATAACTTTGGCGTTTGTGGACGGAATCGGCTGAAATTTTCAGGAAAATGGCACATTTTGTTTCTGAGCAGCCCTTGAAAATTTGGGGGGGTTTTGTCGAGGGGGGGCCGAGGAAAAAGGGGGGTCCCAAAACGCGTTTTTCCCATGTTAATTTCCATAGGGCGGTTGGACTCACTTTTAGCTCGAACGGCTGAATGGATTTGCACGAAACTTGGCAAAATTGTAGGGACTGTTAGCCCGATGTGCCTTTGCTAGGTCTCAATATATGTGCTCCAGTAGTTTTTGAGAAATTAACGTTCAAAACAAGATATATATCTGTAACAGCGCTCCGGGGTGCGCTCCGGTTCGCTTACTTTTCGCGAAACGGAACTTTGCGCGCAGAAAGCTGATTGGCTCTCCGGTGTCTGTCAACATTCTAAACAGTCCGGAGCGGCCGCCATCTTATCTCTCGGTAGGATCAAGAGAGAAGAAGAGGTGAAAAACGAAGGGGGAATTTAATGAAAGGGGGCAAGGTATACCTCTCTTGACCCCCTAGGAATGATGTTGGGGTTATTAAAGGGTCTCGTGGGGAAAATAAAAAAAAAAAATATTTTTCACGGTAGAAGCGCTTCCCGGGCCGCGAACTGGGCCGCAAACTGGTAGCGAAACGGGAATTCGCCATTTTGTGTTTCGTTTTAATTAAATTACTAGGTATAAGGGGGTGCGGGAGACGTATCCTGACCCCTTATGTTTTCTGAGGGTGGCTGAGGAGGCTCATATATGTTGATACATGTCTTCCAGCGGCTGTGCGTGAGCTTTTTTTTTTTTTTTGCTGCGTGACGTCTGTTAACGTTCGATTCGATGGAAATCAGGAAGTGTTGACCACCATTTTGTCACTGCGAGTAAATATTTTGTTATAAATGAATCCTTATTGATAAACATTGTCTGCGCCATCTTGCCTTTTTGTCCAATGCCACAATTTTGTCGTGCACGGCAGCCATTTTAGATGCCTTGACCAGACCCACTCTCTGCACGCCGTCGATTCTCAGCACGGCTCCCCACCCTCGCAAGCATCTCCCCCACGCACTGGTCACCCCCGCTCTCTCTCTCATGCATCGGCCATATACTTCCCCCCATCTGCGCTGCTCTTCCCTGAGAATCACACTCTGTGCTCGCCCGACACCTCCCTTTCACCCTATTCACTACCGCACCCTCTGACACTCCTCTTCCTCTGTGTCCGATTGTCCAGGCCGGACCCAGGCTATCACCTAGCCCTGCGGATGTAGTTTATGGCCCCAGCTGTAGAGAATCCAGACATGCCAACCCTCCCGATTGAGGCGTGAGACTACTGATTTCAGTGCTAGGCTTCCGCCTCCTGATTCCTGCAAGGAAAAATCCGGGGGCATATTACCAACAACTAGCGATAATTTTTGTCTCTAACTTGTTTAGAGACAAAAATTATCGCCGCACATCGGCGAATTTTATCGCAGATAAACCTTGCTATTAGCAAGGTTTATCGCAAATGCGATAAAAAACGGCCGCAATGCATGAATATCGCTGAAAAGTCAGCGATATTCATGCATTATCCAGCAAATGCTCTTAGCCATGTTATCCACCTTCCATTGGATAACATGGCTAAAAACTGCTCAGGGCAGGTGTTAGCTTTTGGAGATATTCGCGCTTAGCGCGAATATCTCCAAAAGTTGGTAATAGGAGATAGCGATGGTTAGGGACTGTTTCCAGTCGCTAACATCTTGGCACGCCCACTTTGCATGTCATTAGTGATAAATATCACTGACATGCAAAGCGGGGCCCAAGATGGTCGCTATCTCCTTTTAGCTGTCACTAACTGGTGTTAGCGACAGCTTGGTAATAGGGAGATAATTTTATCTCCTTTTTTTTGGCTTTTAAAGCCAAAAAAGCGGAAATAAACCCCCTTGATAATATGCCCCACGATTCCTCGGGGGTTTCAGCTGACAGGGCTTGGTATTGTGTTACATGCTAATTCTTCCAGGAAACGTCAGAGGGTCGATGCAGGGGTTCTAGAAGGGGTGATAAACCATTTAAGCCTCATGAACAAGCGCATGGTCTTTTAAAGATTTGTGAAGTACTCGGGCGGCGGTGTGTGTGTGCCCTCTTTCAGGAGCGGGCGGGGGGGCACTGCCAGCAACTTGCCAGGCCAGGTAGTGTTCAACACGTGCATCACCCTTTCTCTGCCTGCTATTGCGCTCCATGCTTCGGAAAGGTAAGAAAAAGAACGTGCATTTGAGTTTGAAATGTCCGATCCTGTAGCAGTACACTTGCAAAGCCCACACATGACAATAACCCGATTCAAGGCCCCATTCACCCGATTATTTAAAAATATATAGCACTCCAACAAAGTAGGATTATAAAACTTTATTAACTTTTAAATATAACGAACGCAACAAAAACTGTAAATATATTTAAACATTTTTTTAAATTAACCAGAACTATAACGATAACAACAACAACAATAATATAACTTTTATGCCTAAATTACGCAAACATTTAGCTAATCTGCTAAAGGGGGGAGTCGCCATTTCTTTACAATAATCAATAATGAAAAATCAACATCAATAGGGTTGTCCGTATTCCCGATGCAGCACTATAGTGCAACATACACAGCACCTGGGGTGTCAAGAGTGAACAGGTCCTAGCTGCTTAACCAATGACGGACAAATGCTATATTAAACACTTACTATGTATAATACTTGCGTTCACAATAGTTTTACTTTACAAAACAGAACAAAAGATGTCCCCTGTAAGTAAACCCATATTAGCTGTTTCAGTTATTGAACATCCTAAGGTTTTATGACATGGGGAACAGTGGCGATATCCTTGGCGGGTGATGGAGCTGGGATTGTTAATGGAAAAACATCTACAAAGAAAACTATTGGTGAATTATACTTCTCCGGAAACTATAACAATAACAACAACAACAACAACAATATAACTTTTATGCCCAAATTACGCAAAGATTTAGCTAATCTGCTAAAGGGGGGAGTAGCCATTTCTTTTGATAATTTATTTATCCATCCGTAGCCTCTCTAATCTCCATTACAATATGTTTCTTGCTGTCGCTAGCTGATGAAAAAACTAAAGTGATAACTTCCTCATCCTTATTTTGTCTTTCTTTGTTCCTTAAGATGTTATCTGTGTCAACCTCTTCCGAGAATGCTGATGCGTTAGGGATTTCCTTGTGTTTCTTAATAGCATTGGTGTCTGCACACTTCTTTGTCAATTCTGTGAACATGATAACTGCTTCATAGACAGACGATATCTTTGTTAAGTCATTAGTGTTAAGTGTGTCTGAAACTACAGTGCCCTTCTGTTTTTCTTTCTTCAGGCTCTACAGAGTTTTGTGTGTTGTTCTTTTGAGCGACAATTATTCCAGAGGTTTCAGGTTCACTTGTTTTGTCTTGCAGTGAGTTAACAGCTTTAGAGACTTCATGTTTATTTGCTATGTCCTGCTGTTCGTCAACTGCTTCAGAGACGTCAGCCTCATTTGTTATGTTTGACTAGATCCTGGACCTGCCCGGCCGCGCCCAAAATGGCGCCGGTGTAAATGGGATTCGTAACTGCTTGTTGTGTACTGGTTGCCCAACCTTGATATCACGAGATACGTATGCAGTTTTGAAGCACATGGCGGAGGCTCGTCTGCTGTAGTGGGGCGCCCCTTATCGTTTCAGTCGCCATTCCGCCCACTTTTGCTACACTGTGCCTTTTCCGCCATTCAGCTGTTTACCGCCCGCTCTTACGGCTACAGCGTCTCGCTCACCATGTAGTTGAGTTGCTCCCACTCTTGCGGTGCAGCGATAGGCGGCTGCCACAGGACTCTTAAAATGGCGGCCGGCTCTTCGGATTTGGGCCTGGTCCAGTAAAATGGCCCTGGGACACCTTGGAACTCGGACGCTTGTCTGCCAGGGCTTGGGTTCCATTCTCGAAAGCGCCCCCTCAGCCTTGAAGATTGTACCAAAGTCTTGGGGGCCCTCGACTCCCGCAGGCTTCGGGTGGGGAGCGGCTGCCATGATTGCTTGCGGAATGGCCACGACGGAGCTACGAGATGGTGGTGCTCTCATGGTGACGCCAGCTTCAGTCTGAAACATCCAGAAACAAGGTGGGGCTTTCATCGTTTGGGAAAAAAAATGTTTTAATCCAATGAAAAGTGTTATTTTTAGGTCACATGACCTAGTCTTACATCATTAGGAAAACAAAAGTAAAATGAACCAATGAAAAGTTTTATTAACAAGTCACATGACCTGTTATGCTTACGTTACGCGCTGCGCGGCGCGCTCTGGATCGTTTCCGGGAAGCTGCGCCTTGCGCACCGGAGCACTTCCGGGTGCGCTAACGCGCGCGCGTCATATGACGCATTACGCGACAACGCAGGTCCAGAATATAGTCAAAATGTCTCCACCAACCAGCGGTCGGAATACAACCGCTTTTGGTGAAGAAATGGCTGTACACATATAATGTGCCCCTATTACCCCTCTTCTGTAACCTCCCCCTTCTTGGATAGAAATTATAATGAAGGGTACAATGTTTGTATTTGCTCTTGGAGTCTAATGTGTATAGTCTGTTGTTCCCGGAAATAGTTAAAACCACACAGGTAGAGCTACTGCTCTTTTTTGCACATCCAGGGCTTAATCAGTACTTGCCCATCCAGGGCATTATGTTTCTTTTGTTGTACATTGTATTTACCATATCAACTGTTAATTTAGCAGATTTATGCTATGAATTATTTTACTGTAATGCATATTACTTGCATGTTTAGTAATGGCCAACACCTTAGTGAACCTTGTTTGGTGTCCTTTGTTTATGTTTGTGGCCAAAAGGTGTGTGGTGTTTGTTGTAAATATTGGCCACATCACGGCGCCGATCCATATTGAAAAAGGCAGCAAGCCGAAATGGGTCTTTGAGATGCATATGTAACCTACATTAAATCTATGGTTACAGAGTTCCTGCGAGGGCTTTGCATTTTTTGTGCGATTGAGCTTTGGATTGAAGTCCACGCGGAGTCTTTCCCCGCATTTTACAGCACCCAGTCGAGAGTGCTGGTAGGAATGGCGGACAATATATATATATATATATATATATATATATATATATATATATATATATATATATATATATATATATACGGGGACTATGTCAATTTGTCCGCTGTCACTTTCACCTGTGTTTTTGTTGCTGTTGACTTCAGGGTGTGCTTTCCAACTCCCAATAGGAAGTGAAAAACCTGGGATTGGGGATTGATAACAATCTTAGCTCTAGGGACCAGGTGAACACAGTGGCATCATGGATTTCCTATATCCTGAGATACTGTAGGAAAATAATGCCACTGCTCCCCAAAGACACCCAAAAATCCAGGAAGAACTGATGAACAAATTAAAGATCCTGCAAAATGTGGCGGCGAGACTCCTAACTGGCATACCCAAATACGCATCTATCTCAGCTGAGATAAAAACACTCCACTGGCTGTCGGTAAGGAAGTGCACCTGATTCAAAGCCTTATGCTTGGTCTTCAAAGCCCTTCACAGAACCGGGCCAGACTACCTTCAACAGCGATTACGCTGGTATGCACCGAAAAGATCATTGAAATCATCACATGCAAAACTGGTGATGGTGCCATTGGTGAAAAAAGCCAGTTGGGGAGGGGGCAGAAAGTTTGTGGCCAATGCTGCCAAGGCATGGAACAGACTTCCAGTACACCTCAGGAGTATTGGTAGGAGACTGGGCTTGTCTTGAGGAGTAGGAAGTAGTGGCGCTCTGAGCAGTATGATGTTGTAGTTGAGATCGTTGTACAGTAGGCACGCGGTGCAAAAACAGGACAGGGGAACACAAACCCTTTGTGAAAAAGGCCCCTGAAATGATCTAGGCAGGCCCAGACCAACTGGAATGAGAACAGATCCTGTGCACACGCATGTTTGGCTGCTAATCCCAGTGTCGTGCCTGGGTTTTTATACTCATATAGGGTGAAATACTTCGAAAAAAGGAAGCAAGGAATGTCAATGATTCGTGTGAATAAATATTTATAAGTAAAACAACAGTACAGTAAGGAGGTAGCCAGCCGACACGTGTATCGTCACACCGTGAAGGAGGTGCCATTCGCACTTATCACCTGTGCTCCCCTTCATGTTCAGTCAGTTCCCAGGACGCCACCAGCCCTGATACCCTTGCCGACCCAAGCTACCTCGCCTTGGCGGTTTCACCGCCTGTGCATTCGCGGTCAGAGTCGTTTCTCCACCACGTCTTATCTACAAGATTGAACGTTACATTTAGCCCTACAGCCCTGATGAGTTACACCTTCTTAGCAACCAAACGTGCTTGTGCACAGGATCTGTTTTCACACCTCAGGAGTATGACCAGTTTACTTGCTTTTAGGAAAGCATTAAAAACATGGCTTTTCGTTAATTAATATTGTTGTTACTTCCTCTACCTTTGATCTTCGGCAGGACTTCATACAGCACCAGGACACCTTTGGGTAGCAATAGTGCTCTAGAAATGTCAATAATAATAACAAGGAGTGCTAGCTCCAGCTGTTCCGGCTTAGTCTTTCCAAGCAGATATTCAGTCATACATAAGACTCACAATCCCATTGTGAAAAAGCAGGATGCAAAAATGTACATTTTGATAAATGATGGGTCTTGTGATGTGGAATAGCCATTTTTTACTCCCTATATTACCTACAGTGCTTTACCCACTTTTTAAGGAAAAGTGTGATGTAAACGCTACTATTTTGGCCACCATTTCTTTACAATTGTCTTGGGGAAATTGAGCTTCAACACAATGACAGGGAGTTACACTTGCTTGGCACACCACACAAAAACATGCGTGGACTATTTCATTCAGCACCTTTGAATTTTTCGCCAATTTACATAAAAAGCATACAGTAAAATACTGCATTTTACCTTGTTATTTTCAAAATGTTGTTCCAGAATAGAACCCCCCTAAACCCTCTTGTATAATTCAAGCATTGCTTGCTTGCTCTGATTCCAGGTACATATGTACACCCCACCTCGTTCACCAGCCTCTACTGAATGAATAACCCTTGTAAAGCTATAAAAAACATCAATTCTTCAAAAACTCTTAATCTTAAAAAGACAAATTCTGTTTTCTCTTCACTTTCCTCTCTCCACTGGCTCATTAGGGCCATAGTTATTAATTGTTAAAGTTTAAAGTGGCAAGTAGAGCCTAAAAGATCAATCTGCCAACCGAGGACAACTAGTTGCGTGAGAGGCAAAGTTGAGGTACGGCTGCCGGCGATAAAGCATGGTTCGGATACACAAAGTGGATTGAGCTTGGTCTCTGCTTACCCTTGGATTAGGAAGGAATTTCGAAAAAAATGTCTGAGAAGGTAAAATTTGCTGGGGCAAGTCAATCGGTTTTGTCCCAGGAAGAGGTGCTGTCATTGAGGAACCACTGTGCAAAGCTGCGGTGAAGATTGCTACATTCGGACTCTGACACTTTTTTGGAAATGATTCCATGAGGGTGAAGCTGCAGGCTGCAGCCGAAAAGGGTTCAACGACCCTGGATACCCCTTCTGAGATGAGACGCTGAACAGAATTTGCTGCTACAGAGAGGGACGTAGTGGGAGTTAACACAAAGTCAGGCTGACGTGTGATGCAACTTGGGTGGACTGGAGAATAGGCATGTCCCTGTCTCCTCTCAGGACACTTTTTTGGCTGAAAATTTTCTACATGCCAAGTTTTTAATTTGGGCTATCTGGCAACTTTAGCACAACTTTAAAGAGTACAAGATTGTAGGGGCACAGTTGAAGGATCAGGACTCACTCAGGCTGGGTCCAGGTACGGGTCCCTGATGCTCTGGCCAAGCAGCTAGCCCAAGTGTGGACATACCATTGCCACTTAGGTAAATGGGTGAGAGTGCTACAGGAGCTATTGCCATCATCTTTTTGAGTGTTTCATGTGCCACCCTAAGTGGCATGGGCATGCCCAGCCCTGGTTCCCATTATAACTGTTGTGGGAATGAAACCCCTGGGCACAGTGGATTTCTAATAGAGCAGGCATATCAATTCCAGACATTCAAATAAATAGCATTACTGTAGAGACAAGTAGTAACACTGTGATATATTTACTTGATTTATTTGTTTGTTATTTTTCATAGTCTTTTTTTTTAAATTACAAAAATATATGTTCCAATGTAAACAGTTTTTTTCCCTCTAAAAGATACTTTTTTTAAATTCTCAATTTAGTTATCAAAAAATAACAGTTGTCATATATCTCAATTCATTGTTTACAGTAAAAAACATCTCAACAATATCTGTGATTATTCATTATTATATTTGAAAACATCTCAACAATGTCTATAGTTAATTAGTCAATATTTAAAACATAAATCAAAGTACTGCTATATAGAGACTGGCGGCGTGTTGACAAACTAAGCGTATTTCGGCATAGGCTTTTGTCAGGACTTCGTCACAGTGGTGGCTACTGCGTGTTAACAATATGAAAGAACCCAAGCAGTCTTTGGCAGGTGAGATTTCTGCTACTACTGTATGTATGCTTTCAGATTTCAATTTCTTCACAGTAGTAGGTAAATCTCTCTATGTTCTTTTGTATATCGACCTTGTTAGTTTTGGAGCTGCAATTTTCAGGATGCTGTCAAGGAGTCGAAAAGCTAATCTTCCAGAATAGAATTAAAAATACAGGGTACTTAATGCCCGATTAGCAAGATGAATTACAAAAATCCTTTAGATGTAAGTGGTTATGCCTTTTAAACTATTTCACTTTGCTGTTTTATACAGGTCGTTCAGGAGATGTATGCCTGTAGGGATCACACTTCATCTATTTTGGCTCCTTTATAATGAATAATGTCGATCTCTGTTTGTATCCTCCTTGATAATGCATGATAACTGTGTCACTGGAACCAAGTTGTACCCTGCTGATGAGCCCATTACTATGGCAAAACCGGTCCTGGGTTGCTTGTGTTCTTCTTCAGATAGCACCCAACTTGGCAGTTCAGGCTGGGCTGGTCCCATGAGGAGTAGGGTCAAGACTGATTTCCATGTGGCTGGGAGTGCTATCCTGAGCGATTGCCAGTGGTTAGACTTATTACAGGCAGACGCATGTCCCCTTTTTTGTGTTTCATGGTATCATCTCCTTTAGTGCCCAGATCCAAGCAAACACCTCTCTCTCAATAGCACATTTGTGCTCTGGGAAGAAATCTCCTACTGATGAAGTATACAGGTTGTTCAAGGTCCTCCTCATTTAACAGTGACAACAGAGCCACTTTGCCTGACACAGAAATGTCAGTCTGTACTTTTAATTCCTGGGAGAAGTCAGGTACCTTGAGTATAGGTGCTGTACTCATGGCTTCCTTGATGGTGGCAAAAGCTTTCTGGGAGGTCTCTGTCCAGATCACATTCTTGGGCTGCTTCTTGGAAATCACCTCAGTCAAGCGGGTTACTATGGTTCTATATCCCTTGAAAAATCTCATATAACTTTCAGTGAGGCCCAGGAAGGCACTCACTTCTCTGTGAGCTTTAGGGGGATTCACGGGGCAGGATAGTCTCAATATTGGCCTGAAGGGGCCATCATTGCCTCCACCCACCAGGTGTACCAGATACACCGCAGTTACCTGCTCTATCTGGCACATGCTGGCCTTAATAGTCCAATCTCCCTGTTGCAGGGCTTTTTGAAGGTGGCACAGGGGGTCCTCTCAGCTGCCACTGTAAACAGCTATTCCATCCAGGTAGGCAACACCAAAGAAGTCCATCCTGTTCAGGACCCTGTTTACCAACCTCCGGAAGGTGGCAAGAGCCTTCTTTAGTACAAAGGGCATTGCCCTGAACTGAAAGTGGCTCTCTGGGGTACAGAATACTGACGTCTCTTTTGCCCCCTCAGTCAGGGCAATTTGCCAGTACCCTGATATAAGATCAAATGTACTCAAGAACCTAGTAGCTCCCAGCCTGCCAATGACCTCATTGACTCTGGGATGGGTTGAACATCAGTCTTGGTGACTGAGCTGAACCCTCTATAATCCACACAGAACCTGAGTTCTGGAGTGGCACCCAGTGGAGCGTCTTAGGACCACTCGGTTGGACCAGGGACTACTAGAGTACGCAATCACCCCTAATGAAAGCATTTTGGGGTTTCCTCCTTAATAATGCTAGCCCTTGCCTTGTCTGACAACCTGTAACTTTTATTTTTCACAGGCATACTGACTCCATTATCTATGTTATGCTGGGTACACAGTGTGTGAGCCCAGGCACAAGGGCCAACACAGGCACCAACTGCCCCAACAACTTGCAACAGTACTTCTGTTGCTTTGGGGTCAGGATGGGGGAAAGTCTGATGCCCTTCATTAGCCTGTTTTGATCCCTGAGGTTTAGGAGGTTGGGAAAGGTTCAATATCCTCTTCCACCCCAACATCTTTAACCAGGAGCATGGTGACTTCAGACCTTTCATATTGTAGTTTGAGATGATTTACATGAAATACCCTTAAGGAGTTTCTGGGGGTCCCGTAAGACCCTTACTAACGCTCCATTACTCACACTCTCTGGCTGGCTGAAATGCGCCCAAAGTGACCTCCTGATGGTGCCAGAGTTTCATGGCCTCCTGGCTGGCTTCTTGGTTTCTTAGATGCCTTCTTCAAATATTGTAGCATCTGGTTACTGGGAGAGGCTTCCTAAGAGCTTTTTCACACCCCTCCTTCACCAGCCTGAGAGGTCCTCTCTAATAAGGTGACTATAGAGGAGCTCAAATTGGTTAAACCCCTTCAGTGGAACCTCCCTGTAGGCAAAAAGCAGGCATGGTACGAGGACCTTCCACTTTTGCCTAATGGGCTCAGGTGGGCCAATAATCATGCATTTAAAGGTCCTGTTGAAGATTTCACCAAGACCATTTGTTTGAGGATGCTAGGGTGTGGAGAACTTGTAGGTTACCCTACACCCACCCCACATAGACATCATGGAGGAAGACATGAAGTTGGTGCCCCTGTCAGATACCACTTCCTTGGGGATCTCCACTTGAGTAAAAATCCCCATCAGGGCCTTTCCTCCACTGCAGGAGAAGTCACAGATATCTGAGTTATGGCCTCTGGGTATCTGGTGGCAAGGTCCACAATAACCAGGATAAACCTGTTGCCTAAGCCCTGACCTTAAAACTCTCACTTTACCTAGTATTTTAAATTATAATTGACTAGACAACAAACAAGACATTCTATCTACTCTTAAACAATACATATCACATATTAACTGTAACAAGCCTTCCTCAATGCCTCCTATGGGGGGTAAGCCTCACAGTGGTGAAAAACAAATGTGTGAGTTTTTCACTACCAGGACATGCCAAACTTTAAAGTACATATCCAGCTTTTTAAATAAAATGCACACTACCCTAGGGGCTGTTTAGAATTTACCATAGGGGTGACTTATATGTATTAAAAATGGAGCTTTAGGTATTTGCCAACAGGTTTATTTCGCCAAGTTGAATTAGCAGTTCAAAACTATGCACAGGCTGCAAAGCCAGGCCTGAAAGATATTTTAAAGTGCAACTTAAATGGATGAGACAATAAGTGCTACAGGCCCACTATTAACATTTAATTTACTAGCCCTGGGTATATTGTATGTCACTTTACAAGTGACTTATAAGTAAAGAATTATGCCAAACAGGTGTAAGCCAATTTTACAATGTTTTGAGAAGCGAGGACGAGCCCTTTTGCAATGGTTAGCACAGCTAAAGTGTCCAGAGTCCTAAGGTCAACAAAACGAATTCAGCAAAACAGGGGTGAAGGCAAAATGTTGGTGGAAAGACCAACATAAGGCTGACAGATCTAAGAGTTGTACTTTTAAGTCAGAAGTGAGTGAAATTAAAGATGAGAATACTTTTGATAAATTAAGAAGGACAAGTGTGAGTAGTATTGAAAAGATGGGTAAACAAATTGGTCAAGGAAGTATGAAGGCAAGGGCAGTGGCGTCACTAGGGTTGGTGTCACCCGTGGCGGGTAACTCATGGTGTCACCCCCTCACGCTTGTATCCTGGGAAATCGCGTGCTCAGAATAACTGATTCATTTTCCCTCCACCGTCTTTACAAAACCAACTTGAAAGTGCCCTCTTATCTATCTTATTTCTTGCACTGCGTGGTTTGAGTAAAAGAAAAAAAGAAAGTTATATTTACTAAAAAGCAGTGCCACAATTATGCTGTCTGGTGGAATACATGTATTTGCTCCAGAAAATACATGTCTGCGTCGAAAGAGTAAATGCCCTAATATGGTCTTTCAGTTTACCATAGATGTTTTTCCAAAAACACCCACATAAAACTAACGACTCGTGACAAGAAGCTTAACCCCAGATGCAATACGTTCTTGCTTCTTCACCTACCTGAAACGGATAGAGTATGTCTCTCTGAAAGTCCTTAATCCAGACCCAGGCCGTTTCCTCACCTTAAGTTGTGGCTGCTTTGTTACCACTCTTGAGAAGATTTTGCTTTGATTGGGGTGGAGTGGTTGACGTGTGTCAGTAGTTCAAGTGATGGTTTTTCTCAGCAATGTGTTGTACAGCAATAGGGTAAAAATGGCATATGCCTACTGTAAAATCTAAGACTGAAGGGCAAGGTAAGGCTAACTTAGGGGTCTGATAATATTGAGAGCAATATTAATGGAAAGAGTTAAGGTTAACAGAGAGGCGTTAGGATAAATGGATGAGTTATGGTTAATGGGATAGATAAATCTAAGGCTGAGAGTTAAAACTAACAGCGAGAGTTAAAGATGGCAATGGATAGAGTTAAGTCTAATATGAAGAGTTAAAACAAATGAGGCAAGTTTAAGCCAACACTGGTATGAAATCACTAAGATTTACCTAAGAATGAAGATAAGGTCGGTGAACAGGGAGTGAGAAACCTAATCACACAAGAACTTTGGTCAACAAGGGTGAGGAGGACGTCAAGAGTTCAGTTTAATGGTAGAGTTAATTTAACTGGAGTGTTCAAGTTAACTTGCAGAGATGGAGCAAACTAGGAGAGTTAAGGCTACAATGGAGAGCTAAAATTATCAGTTTGAATTAGTTCTGAGAGTTATATTTATCAGTGAGAATTAATACCTGCATGATGGAGCAATAAGGTTAAATGAACATTCGGACTAATGAAAGGAGATACAACTATTGTATCAAATTATTACTAATAAAAAGAAAGCTAATGGGGCAAGTTAATGATAATGGGGGCTAAGGCTAATGATCAGAATTATGGCTGATGGGGGAGATGCTGAGTATGTGCACACCTGCCCTGATTAACTCATGATATGTACCAAGTCTGCGGATGCTTTTTAGTTGCATCTCAGCACCTGTGGCCATCAAGCATGAGCACTAACGTTCTCAGTGTAATGAAATAAGGCAGAAAGAAAGGATCTGGGGTCTGGAGGAGTTATTTACAGCCAACGTCTCAGATCCAGAATTGGTGCTCATGACAGCCAGTTTCACTGCCAGTTTAGGGAACATAACCTGAAGAGTGAGGAATCCTCCTGGGAGCATCGAAGATCTCCCACAGGAAAGGAATGTGCCCTTGCTTCTGGGAAGAGAAGCACTCAATATGCCTCTGCAGAAGGAAAACTGGCTGAAGGGGATCCCAACTCAGCTGCCTGGAAGAGATGAGCTAACCAGAGGATGGTTACACTTGGATCATCTCTGAAACACCAGCACAGCTAGCCCCCGGGACAGGACCAGCTCTTCAAGAACTGTGGTGACTCCACATCTGAGCTTCTCTGCCCCCATGTGCACCTTGAGCTCGTTAGCCATTCCTCCCTGGTTAGGGGGGTGCTGAAGAACTGTCAGTGCAGTTTGCAGCTCTTAGTCCCACTGAACAAGTTACAATCTGCTGATTGACTGTGCCCTGCAAGCCATCCAGGTTCTTGACTAAGCTCCCTGAAGCATGTGGTAATGTGAAACACAAACCTCGACCAGCATTTTCCAACTATCTGTAGGAATCGTGTGCAGCACCAAGGAGTGCTGCTGACTGTTGGCATTTTCCACTTCACTGCTATTTCTTGGTAGGGGAAGGTACCAGCAGGGTAGCAATTGTGTTGTAGCAGCCAATAATGACAGTATGTTCCTGATCCAAACAGCGGAACTGCAGGGGAAGAGGACTCTCTACAGCTCACCAGCTCTGAAACTTTGCATCTTGACACAGCGGTCTTCAAAAAACTAAAACTCGATATATAACTTCTCAAGCTGTGCACATAGAGTCTGGAATTCTATCCCACCTACATTCCGGACTAAACTCTGTCTTGCATCTTCTAAAAATGACAACTCAAACAAATCCTTCTTGACTCTTACATCCCCAACTCCTTCACGTTAATACCTCACATATATGTGGAGGTAGGAGACATCCCTGGGCTTGTGAAACTTCAATCAGGTGATTAGCCACGCTCTACAAATTCACGTAACATAACAATGCACACATCCTATCCTATACATAATTTGATGGGTTTTTCTAACGATGCAGGTACTTTCCGATGGTTATCGCTCAATACCTGAACGGCTCACCTATTCAAAGCTTCCTACTACTTTGCAAGCTTCTTGTCCTCCTGGACAGAGTCCATCTCATCTCCAAGCTTTGCTGTATGGCTTCATCCTCTTACTGGCCAGGTCACAATAGGCATTCGCCAAAAAAAAAGAAACAAGCACACAAAGCCTTGTCCAGATGAAATATAATGAAATATAATCTTTTGGCAAAGGGATCAGTATCAGGGTTTGGTGGATGTCAGGGCATGGCAAAAGATACCATGTGTACAAAATCATATTCTCAGGTCAACCACCAAAAGGCACAGGTTCCTAGCACTTCACCACATAGAAAGAGTGGCTGCAGACATGACAGTGGCATCACTAGGGGGGTGCGGACTGCACCAGGTGTCACCCCATCATGAGGTGACACCAATCTGGTTATGCTTGCTGGCTCGTTGTGTAACACAAACACAGCTCTGCACTGCAGTGCACTATGCAGCTCCCCTCTGCTCTCTGCTGCTTTATTATAGTGCACGATGCACAGCGCACGCACCTGCTTACAAATTAAAATACTGCAGTCAGTGCAGTGCACGTCGTCACAAACGCACGCACTCACCACCTACTATAGTGGTGATGTGATGATGGTGCGATTCGCGATGGCGTACCCAGTTTATGGGTCCCAGGGCCGTCAATCTTTAGCACTACCAATGATGGCCCTGGGACAGCCCCCGCGTGCTGTGTTCCTCTGACGCCAGCACCACGTCTGTGGAGAGACAGTCAGGGAGTGTGTGCGCTGCTAGAATAAGAATTGTCACAGACACCTCTGTCGGTGTTTGATATCGCACGAGCGTCGTCGTCTCCCTCCCCTTCATCCGGTAATTGTAGAGGCCGAGGTGAGAAATATAATTTATATTATTAGGAAGTTTAGGTGTCACACACCCTTTCCCTCGCTGGGCCGGCCCTTAATATATGCAGATTGAGGGCGGCAGGTGGCCTGATCTGAAGTCGTCTCACTTTTATTCATATGTGTATTCAATGTACAAGGCTTTAAGGTTGCAAATGGCACTTTCTAATTCCCTATGGTGTTATTGTGTTCTTTGTTTAGGGTTTCCTAACTGTGTCCTAAATGTCAGATATCACCGAAGCCTGTGAGCAGAAGCATTTAAATGAATCTTTTGTACTAGTGATTTGCTTCATGACTGGGTAGCAATAAATACGTTCCTGAAGTTTGCTAGGATCTTTACGCATTACACAGCGATGGTGGCATGTACACATTTTGGAACTGATTCATAAAGGTTGAAATTAAATGAAAGGGGCAAACCCCGGAAGCAGAACTCCATTCAGCAAAGGCAATCCACCTACCTGGTTAAAAAGAGACCATCATATTGAAACAGACAAAGATGTTTTCAAACAAAAGGATTTCTCTTGTGTAATACGTCTACATCTCAGGGAATAGATTCCCCGAAGGTGATGGTTAGCGGAGCATCTCTGTAGTCATAGGGCAGAAGTTAGATTTATTTTTTAGTCCTTTTATGCTGTTTTCCTCCAGGTATTTTATTTTTTGATCTCAGTGAAAATAAGAAAACATTCCTCTGATAGAGACCCCCGCACCTCGTCTTTTCATAAAACTAAGCCTGTTGGACAGGCCCCATGAAGGGCTCGCTCCCTCCCCGCATGACAGGGCCCAGACACCGGCTCTCCAGGTGCTACCCACAGAAGCAACCCGCAACCCGTCCCCTACGGGACGCCTGCTCCCGGATATCTTGGTATCACTGGCCCATGCCACCGTCAGCACCATTGCCCGGCCCAGCCGCCATCTTGGACACTGCACCACGAGGCCGCGTGGCCTCAGCTCGACCCCAACCCTGGGCCTGGCCAGGCCCCGACATCCCGGCACCACCATCCACCCAGGAGGTGAACGGACCACTTGGCAGGTCAATGGGAGAAAGACGTGTCGATGGCTCTCCCCCGCCAGGTGCCGATCGCCCCCAGCCTCCCCGGGCGCTGGCTCCACCCCCCTGCTGGGTGTCTGGACTCCCTCATCCCGGACCTCCCGACCTCCAAGTGCGAGGGTCCGGACATCAAAGGGAGCCAGACCTATAACTGAGGCAGCTCCAGAGCAGGAAGGCAGTTGTATCCTGGAGTCGAGAGACACTGTGAAGAACTCATCCTTGACGGACTGCTGGCGCTGCCGCAGCCCTGCCTTGTGAACTGTCGTCCTGCCTGCTGGCGCTGCCGCGGCCTTCTGCAACCTTCATCCTCGTGGGACCTGCTGGCGCTGCCGCGGCCCGTTGCAACCTTCATCCTCGTGGGGACCTGCTGGCGCTGCCGCGGCCTCTTGCAACCACCATCTTCGTCGGGACCTGCTGGCGCTGCCGCGGCCCGTTGCTACCTACGACCTCCTCGGGACCTGCTGGCGCTGCCGCGGCCCGACCTTCCCGAACGCCGAGCTCGAGGATTGTGAGCTACCCATCGTCTCATCTCAAATACCAGATTGGTAACAAGACTGTCCCGCTACCCCCTTTCCCTTCCAGAGACTAGAATTGAGAGGATCCTCGTGTCCTGATCTCATTGTACCGTACTACCTTACTTCAAGAACTGCATATAAAGAGCGTTAACCTTATCTTCGTGTGGTGTCCATCTGTGGGGGGGAAGTTACTTGTCTGTACGATCGCTGGAGACGGCCCTCACCGGAGGCCTCTGCCCTTGTCCTCGGCCGACCCTCCAGGTCCCCGTCTAACATTGGTGGCCAGCGGCGCGGTCCGAACCAACGCGTAATCGTACAGAGAGTAACTCACCCTATGACTAAACCACAATGACGACCAAAGAGAGCGGATCTACAGAGAAATTCCAGATGGAAAAACTAGAAGAGTACAGCCACCGAGAGCTATAACAATTTTGTATAGAACTGGGCATTGCTACCACCGGTCTGAGCACGAAAGATGACTTCAAACACGCCCTAGAATCCTGGGCAGAAACAAATGCCGCCGGACCCCGGGACCAAAACATCGAAGCACCAGAGACAAACACCACTCTGACGGAAGAAAGGAGAATGGGTCTCTCCCGGGAAGAGATCCAAGAATGAGAAAAAAGCAGACTACACGAATTAGAGTTGGCACGGCTCAAGTTGGACGGAGAGCTGAAACTGGCGGAACAAAAGATGAACTTAGAACACTTCCGGCTCCGAGAATAGCGGGAAGAAAAGCAAAGACAGAGAGAACTCGAAGAAAAAAGACTGGCATACGAACACGAGCGCAAGCTAGCAGAGATCGAAATGCGAAAACAGAACAAAGACCTAGGGGTGCCCGAGCAACCGCGCACCCCAGGCGCTACCGAACAAAAGGTCCACATCCCCAAAGATGTGGTCCGTGAATATTATCGGAACGACGACATACAGCAGTTGTTCAAGGCCTACGAGATCGCCATGACCTCCCACCGGATCGATCGAAGTGACTGGGGAGCCGGTCTATGGGGGAGGTTCATCAATGAAGGCCGCGATGCCCTGCTACAGCTCCCGGACCATCAAATGACCTCCTATGACCACATGAAGGCCGCCCTCCTCACTCGATATGGGCTTACGCCCGAGATGTACCACCAGAGATTCCGCGACTGCACCCAGATCCCGGGTACAACTTGGGTAGAATATGTGAACTATTTCAGCCGAGCCTTCGAGGGATGGATCAAGGGTAGCCACGTAACAACCTACGAGCAGCTCTTCAACCTCATTGTGTGGGAGCACCTCTCCAACAACTGCTTCGTCGAGCTCAGGCAGCACCTCCTCGACAGTAAATTGACTGAACCACGGCAGCTCGCCGCTGAGGCTGACCGATGGGAAAGCACCCGAGTGGCCCGGAGTGGGCCAAACGAGCAGAACAGAACCAACCAAGGTCATCATCGTCCCCGAGGAGGAGGAGGAGGCCAGGGCCAGGGCAGAGACGCCGTCCCGGCCGCTCCCACTAACAACACCCCGCCCCCGGCCGGCCGGGGCAACCCCCCGATGCGCCCGGGGTTCCGAGCCAATGTTACTTGTCACCGATGCCAGCGAGTCGGCCACTATGCCAGTGACCCGAACTGCCCAAAGAACCAGACTCCCGGGCCCCGCCAGGTATCTGCCGCCACCCTAGGAGAAGAGCAAATTTCCGAAGAGCATGAAGAGTACGAGCAGGAGCAGCCAGAGTGGGAACCTGCCGCCATGGTCCTGGCTTGCCTAGGGGGAAGAGACATGATCCCGCGGGCTCCCATACCCGCCAACACCAGAAAATACAGCCAGTGGGTGAACATAAATGGGCGCAAGGCCGAAGCCCTGCGTGACACGGGGGCCAGTGTGACGGCCGTCCGCTGTCACCTGGTGACCCCAGAACAAATCCTGCCAAACGTTCTTTGCCCCGTCCGATCGGCCGACAATTCTGAGAGCCTGTGTCGGATGGCCTGCGTCCCCTTCGAATGGGGAGGAGTGTCCGGTATGCTAAAAGTGACTGTCCGCGATGATGCCCCTGTGGACTGCCTCCTGGGAAACGATCTCGAGAGTTCCCCGTGGGCGGCCGTTGAAAGAAGAGAGCACCTGGGGATGTTGGGCCTCCCGGACTGGGCGTGCGTAACAACCCGGTCCATGGCCGCCCGCACCATCCCCAGACCTGAAGAACCCGAATGGCCGGCACCTCCTCCCCTGATCGCTCCAGAGGAGGACACCCTCCATACCGACCCCCCGGAACAAACCCAAGAAGGGCCCACTCAGCCCCAAGACCTTCCAGACCTGGCTCAGTGGCGTCAAGAAGGGGGACCCACCCAGGAGCAATTCCGGCAAGAGCAAAAGACCTGTCCCTCCCTTGAGGGACTACGACAGCAAGCACTCGCCCAGAGCACGGGAGACACCGCCGGGGCCCACTGGATCTATTGGGACAATGACCTTCTGTACAGCGAACAAAGAATCGTGGAGTTGGGGGCCAGTCGAGTGCTGGTGGTGCCCCTCCGCTTCAGAGCCTTCCTTTTGAACTTGGCACATGATGTCCCCCTGGCTGGACACTTGGGGCAAGACAAAACATACAACCGCCTGGTAACCCACTTTTACTGGCCAAAAATGAGAAATGACGTCTCCAACCACTGCCGGTCCTGCCCCACCTGCCAGGCCAGCGGAAAGAACGGCCGCAAACTCAAGTCACCCCTGCAACCATTCGCCGTTGTTACCACCCCGTTCGAAAGGGTGGGAA
Organism: Lissotriton vulgaris; assembly: GCF_964263255.1. Classification (NCBI taxonomy): domain Eukaryota; kingdom Metazoa; phylum Chordata; class Amphibia; order Caudata; family Salamandridae; genus Lissotriton; species Lissotriton vulgaris. The sequence continues at coordinate 384,036,451 of NC_141685.1, forward strand.
TAGACATTGTGGGGCCCCTGGATCCCCGAACAGCACAAGGGCATCGATTCATCCTGGTCCTGGTGAACCACGCCACCCGCTATCCCGAGGCCGTTCCCCTTCGAACTGTAACAGCACCAGTGGTAGGCCGAGCCTTAATGGGGATCTTCTCTCGAGTGGGCTTCCCCCGGGAGGTCGTCAGCGACAGGGGCACGAACTTTATTTCAAAGTATATGAAATCCCTCTGGCAGCAGTGCGGAGTCACCTACCGATTCACAACCCCCTATCACCCGCAAGGAAACGGACTGGTCGAGCGGTTCAACCGCACTCTCAAGGGAATGATCATGGGGCTGGAAGAACCCCTACGCCGCCAGTGGGACGTGCTACTCCCGTGCCTCCTCTTCGCCTACCGAGAAGTCCCTAGGCTTCAGCCCCTTCGAACTCCTGTACGGACACCCCGTTCGAGGGCCCCTCAGCCTAGTTAAAGAAGAATGGGAAATGCCCCCCCTGAAGACCCCTCCTGACGTCTACAAGTACCTCCTGACCCTCCGCAATCAGACCAGGCGATTCAGAGAGATCGCCAAAGCCAATCTTAAGGCCAGTCAGGAGGACATGAAGAAATGGTACGATCAACATGCCTACTCCATCGAGTTCGAGCCTGGTCAGCAGGTATGGGTGATGTCTCCCATCGAGCCTTGTGCCTTGCAGGACAAATGGACAGGACCCTTCAAGGTGGTCGAGCGCAAGAGCCCCGTCACCTATCTCATCGACATGGAATCCCCCCGGAACCCCCTCCGGGTCCTCCACGCCAACAGACTCAAACCACACTTCGTGCGCTCGGAGCTCAGCCTACTGATGGCTACAGACAGTGGAGCGGAAGAGGACTTCGAGCCCCTCCCTGACCTTCTGAGGACCCGTGAAAAAGATGGTTCGGTGGACGGGGTCCGACTCTCCGATGCCCTGATCTTGGAGCAGCGCCAAGACTGTCGGGCCCTCCTGCTGCAATTTGCAAACCTATTTTCCCTCACCCCCGGAGTCACCCCCTGGTGCCTGCACGACGTGGACACTGGGGACAGACCCCCTATCCGACACCGGGCGTACCGAGTACCAGATCGGGTGCGCGCCTGCATCCAAGAAGAAGTCTCCAAGATGCTCGCATTCGGAGTCATCGAACCCTCGGACAGCCCCTGGGCCAGCCCAGTCGTACTGGTCCCCAAAGCTGCTGCCCCGGGCACCACCCCTGAGCTCCGATTTTGCGTCGACTATCGGGGTCTGAACGCTGTCACCCGAACCGACGCTCACCCCATCCCCCGAGCAAATGAACTGGTCGACCGCATGGGGGCTGCCCATTACCTAAGCATCTTCGACCTGACAGCAGGCTACTGGCAGATCGGCCTCACCCCCAGGGCCCAAGAACGATCCGCTTTCTCCACCCCGGATGGACACTACCATTTCAAAGTGATGCCATTCGGCATGAAAAACGCTCCAGCCACTTTTCAACAACTTGTGAACCAGGTATTGGCGGGCCTCGAAGAGTTCAGCGCCGCCTACCTGGACGATATCGCGGTATACAGCCGCCACTGGTCAGACCACCTCCGCCACCTCCGAGAGGTCCTGCAGGCCCTCCAACAGGCCGGCCTCACAATCAAGGCCAGCAAGTGCCAAATTGGCCAGGGGTCCGTGACCTACCTCGGACACCAAGTGGGAAGCGGTCTGGTGGCCCCCCTCCAGCTCAAAATCGCTGCCATCCAGTCCTGGCAGCCCCCGTAACCCAAACCGAGGTCCAAGCCTTCTTGGGGCTCACCGGATACTACCGGCGGTTTGTGAAGAACTATGGCAGCATTGTGGGGCCCCTCACGGAACTCACATCCAAGAACCACCCAAAAACAGTCAACTGGACTCCCGACTGTCAAGTGGCCTTCGAGAAGCTGAAGGCCGCCATGTGCACCGCCCCTGTGCTCCAGGCCCCCGACTACAGCCGCGAGTTCATCGTCCAGACTGATGCCTCAGACCATGGCATTGGGGCCGTCCTCTCCCAACTGAACCCCGAGGGAGCCGACCAACCAGTGGCCTTCATCAGCAGACGCCTGCTGGCCCGAGAACAGCGCTGGAGCACCATCGAGCGGGAGGCCTTTGCAGTAGTATGGGCCCTTAAAAAGCTACGGCCCTACCTCTTTGGTACCCACATTCGGGTGCAAACAGATCATCGCCCCCTGCAATGGTTAATGCAGATGCGGGGGGAGAATCCCAAACTATTGCGATGGTCCATCTCCCTGCAGGGGATGGACTTCAATGTGGAGCATCGTCCTGGCCAAGAAGACACCAACGCGGATGGCCTGTCCCGCTTTTTCCGCCTCGACGAGGAGAGTCCCCAAGAGGATGGGTGACTCTCCCCGCCTTCAGCTGGGGGGGACGCATGTTGGACAGGCCCCATGAAGGGCTCGCTCACTCCCAGCATGACAGGGCCCAGACACCGGCTCTCCAGGTGCTACCCACAGAAGCAACCCGCAACCCGTCCCCTACGGGACGCCTGCTCCCGGATATCTCGGTATCACTGGCCCGGGCCACCGTCAGCACCATTGCCCGGCCCAGCCGCCATCTTGGACACTGCACCACGAGGCCGCGTGGCCTCAGCTCGACCCCAACCCTGGGCCTGGCCAGGCCCCGACATCCCGGCACCACCATCCACCCAGGAGGTGAACGGACCACTTGGCAGGTCAATGGGAGAAAGACGTGTCGATGGCTCTCCCCCGCCAGGTGCCGATCGCCCCCAGCCTCCCCGGGCGCTGGCTCCACCCCCCTGCTGGGTGTCTGGACTCCCTCATCCCGGACCTCCCGACCTCCAAGTGCGAGGGTCCGGACATCAAAGGGCACCAGACCTATAACTGAGGCAGCTCCAGAGCAGGAAGGCAGTTGTATCCTGGAGTCGAGAGACACTGTGAAGAACTCATCCTTGACGGACTGCTGGCGCTGCCGCAGCCCTGCCTTGTGAACTGTCGTCCTGCCTGCTGGCGCTGGCGCTGCCTTCTGCAACCTTCATCCTCGTGGGACCTGCTGGCGCTGCCGCGGCCCGTTGCAACCTTCATCCTCGTGGGGACCTGCTGGCGCTGCCGCGGCCTCTTGCAAACACCATCTTCGTCGGGACCTGCTGGCGCTGCCGTGGCCCGTTGCTACCTACGACCTCCTCGGGACCTGCTGGCGCTGCCACGGCCCGACCTTCCCGAACGCCGAGCTCGAGGATTGTGAGCTACCCATCGTCTCATCTCAAATACCAGATTGGTAACAAGACTGTCCCGCTACCCCCTTTCCCTTCCAGAGACTAGAATTGAGAGGATCCTCGTGTCCTGATCTCATTGTACCATACTACCTTACTTCAAGAACTGCATATAAAGAGCGTTAACCTTATCTTCGCGTGGTGTCCATCTGTGGGGGGGAAGTTACTTGTCTGTACGATCGCTGGAGACAGCCCTCACCGGAGGCCTCTCCCCTTGTCCTCGGCCGACCCTCCAGGTCCCCGTCTAACAAAGCCGAAGCAGTGTTTTGCGGAAAGGCAATCCGCAAATGTGGGCAACTTTTTTGTAGCATGCCTGTGCCTATTTTCGACCCCACTGCAACTCTGACATTTACAGAATGCATTTTATTTTCAGCAGTACGAGCATGTATGGCCATTCACTCTGGGCCCACACTGAAGTTTTTGGGCTCTCTAAACGACAGTCTGCTGCTTTTTAAACTTTTACTGTTTTCTTGTGCATCATTTCTACCAAATGTAGGAAGGGGGAGTCTCTAGTTGGCGCAGTGCAACACTAGCGACAAGCAGGGACTCTCTCTTCCTCGTCAGGGCTGAGGGTTACCGTCAAGACAACCTCTGCTTACCCTCTAGGTAGTGTGGCTTAAGCAGTCGTAGGCTAATCTCTGGGGCACATAGGGTTAAACATTTGCAATATTACACCATCACAACCAACCCACCACACAATGACACCAAACTGTATTTGTAAAAATATATATCTTTATATAAATTTCAAGCAGGCTTGTAAATACAGTTGTCAAACTTTCAATAGCGGTTCCAGGTTACTTAAGTTCAGGTTGCCACAGTTCTTTCTTAGCAATAAGCAATCTTTTGGGCCTTCTGCCCCGGGTCAACAAGGTTCAGTGTCTCGTAGCGCCTCAATGCGCTTTCCGCTGTCTCCGCTTGTTCCAAAGGGGAGATCGGGCCTGGCTGGCCAAAGCTCACGCTTCCCGCGTGGGCCTCGAGGACCAGGAGCCGTGCGAGCCTCGGTTTCAGAGGCGGCTCGCGTTGGGAGCAGATAGCGCGGTGCGAGCTCGAGTTGCAGGACGCTCGCACCGTGAGGATACAACACAGTACCTTTCAAATTCTTGTGGAACGGGCGGCTTCCAGGGGAGCTGTCCCACGTCGCGTTGCTTTTCCGGGGTCGCTGTTCGCTGCGGCTCTCAGCCGGGCAGGTCACGGGTCATCCGGGGCGGCGGTGTTCTGTGGCGGCAGGGTCCTTTCTTCGTCCTTCGCTCCGACCCTGGAGGCGGCGGTTGTGTGGTGGCGGCCAGTGGCAGTACGGTCCCCAAGTGCAGGACGTACCCAGCCAAGGGCCGGTTGCAGCTGTGCGCTCACAGCTGAGCTGTCGGGCAGGATACCGACCAGAGGGGAGTTATCACCGGGCGGCTGTCCGTCTTCGCAGGTGGATTGACGGCTCGAAGCGCAGTCAATTTGGGAGCTTGGACCGGACGGGTCCTCCTTCGCGTTGCTCTCGGGCTCCCGGTGCAGATGCGGTCACGGTGTTCGGGCCAGCGGCGGCTGGACCTCACGTTGCTCTCGCTGTTGCTTTGGGCCCCGGTCACGGTGCTTGGGGGGATGTCGATGCCTTGGATTACGGGGAGCGTGGCAGGATTGCCCAGCGCTCCCAGATTCCTCCGTCAGTACTGCAGCGATCAGCAGCACACGCAGTCGCTTTCTTCAGGGTGTAGCGCCCACTGGTCCTGGGGCGCTGGTCAGGGGGCAAGTTCAGCAGCAAGCCCTTGGAGATCTTTTAGCAGAGTTTGGCACAAAGTTTCACAAAGCAAAAGTCTTCTTGTAGTCTTTCCTTCTCCTCTCCTTCTGCAGCAAGGCACCAGACACAGGCAAGAGACAGCACTCTTCCTTGTCCTTCCAGGTCCTTCTCGTCGGGCAGAGTTCCTTCTGTAGCACAAACAGGATCTAATTTACAAGAAGCAGGGCTCCTACTTTTATACTGCATTTCTTTTGTTCTTGCAGGCCAGGGGGGCCTTTGCATAGCCACTTTCAGTCCTTGAGCACTCTGGTGGGTGCAATCCGGCTTCTGCTTTCAGTGTGAGGGGTAGGCGCATCAGACGCCCCACAGGAGGTGGAGCCAACATTGTGTGGACAGAAGTAGCCAGAAGTACCTTGTTGATGGGGCTTCGCCCTTCCTGGGCCAGGTGTCGGCTGAGCCATCAGTCGCTCCCCAGGAGGGTGGAGCCAGCATTGTGGTGGCAGAGCACAGCAAGATTCAGAGTCAAGAGCCACTCCTACCTCCCACTAAGGTGTAATCTGCGCATTCACCACCTGTCATCCCCCAGCCCTGTCACTCACACATCCCAGACATTCAGATACACATACCAGCAGAGGCGGGCTGAAATGGTTAGGCAAGCAAATGCTAACTTTCTAAAAGTAGCATTTGCAAACACAGGATATTAAAATAAACTTTACTAAAAGAAATATTTTATTATTCTGAGTTAAGGCATACTAAACATGACTCTCTACCATGCTCCCTGAGCCTGCTGGGATTATAGAGTGTAATAATTCCAGCAGCCCATTCTGGCCTAACGGGAGCAGGTAGCCTTCAATAGTGAAATACGAATTTAGTTGTAATTCACTACTAGGACATGCCGCACACATCAGGGCTTGTCCTACCTTACACCTACAATGCACCCTGCCCGCAGGCCTACCATAGGGGTGACTAATATGCAGTCAAGGGAAGGTTCAGGGGCTGGCGAGTGGGTGCACTTGCCCAGCCGGCATGACAGTACGAGACTGCACGCGGGGTCTGCAGTGGCAGTCCCGAGACACATCTTACGGCTGCTTCTGTGGGTGGCGCAACCAGCGCTGCAGGCCCACTAGCAGTATTGGCATTCACAAGCCCTGGCACTCCTAATGCACTTTACTAGGGACTAACAGTAAATCCAATGAACCAATCATGGACATCAATCACATGTACAATTTCACAGTAGGGAGCCCTTGCACTATGGCACGGGTCGGCCGTGGCGCAGTGCCCTGAGTATCGGAAAACCAGCAAAACATCGGAGGCACACCAGCAAAAAGTGGAAGGGAAACTCACGCCAATGTGCCAGGTCTAACACGTGTCCCCTCCAGCTGAAATGTAGGGGGGAACTACCCTTCCCCAGGGAGTTCCACATCACTAAGGCGGAAAAATCTGGACAGACCATCAGCATTGGCGTGATCTGTGCCAGGGCGGTGTTCCACCGTAAAGTCCATACTCTGTAGAGAAATGGACCACCTCAACAGTTTCGGGTTCTCACCCCTCATTTGCATCAACCATCTGAGGGGCCTGTGGTCCGTCTGAACTCGGAAGTGAGACCCAAACAAGTAGGGTCTTAGCTTCTTCAGCGCCCAGACCACAGCAAATGCTTCTCTCTCTATTGCACTCCACCTACTTTCCCGTGGAAGTAACCTCCTACTGATGAAGGCTACGGGTTGGTCAAAGCCCTCCTCACTCATCTGTGGGAGAACAGCCCCTACACCATGCTCTGAAGCGTCTGTTTGCACTATGAATTCCTTGGAGAAATCAGGAGCCAGGAGCACGGGCGCCGTGCACATGGCAGTCTTCAGGGTGTCAAAAGCCTTCTGACAGGTATCAGTCCAAATCACATTCCTAGGCTGCTTCTTCGAAGTCAGCTCTGTCAAGGGGGTCACAATCGTGCCATAGCCCTTGACAAACCTCCTGTAATACCCAGTGAGCCCCAGGAAGGCTCTCACTGCAGTCTGGGACTTGGGGGGTTCCCAAGCCAGGATGGTCTCGATTTTGGGTTGCAAGGGTGCTACCTTGCCACTCCCCACTTGGTGTCCCAAGTACACCACGGAACCCTGCCCAATCTGGCACTTGCTTGCCTTGATTGTGAGGCCTGCTCGGCGCAGGGCCATCAACACTTCCCAGAGGTGTCGCAGGTGTTCTGGCCAGGTGCCACTGAACACCGCGATGTCATCCAGGTAGGCGGCACTGAACTCATCCAGCCCAGCCAACACCTGGTTGACCAATCTCTGAAAGGTGGCAGGGGCATTCTTCATTCCAAATGGCATAACCCGGAACTGGAAATGCCCTTCTGGTGTAGAGAATGCTGACCTCTCCTTTGCCCCATCGGTCAAGGCGATCTGCCAGTACCCAGACGTTAAATCAAACGTGCTGAGGAACCGGGCAGCCCCTAGCCGATGAATGAGCTCATCAGCTCTGGGGATGGGGTGCGCGTCAGTCTTCGTGACTGAATTGAGTCCTCTGTAGTCCACACAGAACCGGAGTTCGGGTGTGGCTCCCGGCGCAGCAGCCTTTGGGACCAAGACCACGGGGCTGGACCAAGGACTGCTGGAAGACTCAACCACCCCAAGGGCAAGCATCTTGGAGACCTCCTCCTTGATGCAGGCCCTCACCCTGTCAGTCACTCTGTAAGCCTTATGCTTCACAGGTAAGCTGTCTCCTGTGTCCACATCATGGACGCACCAATCTGTGACACTAGGAACCAGGGAGAACAGATCTGGAAACTGCCCCAGCAACTGGCGGCAGTCTTCCTGTTGTTCGGGGGTCAGGGTGGGTGAGAGGTTAACTCCATCCACTGACCCGTCCTTCTCACAGGCCACTAAGAGGTCAGGAAGGGGCTCCGACTCCTCCTCCATTCCATCATCAGTTGCCAACAACATGCCCACTTCGGACCTTCTTAAGTGGGGCTTGAGGCGAATGACATGTAGGACCCTCAAAGGGTTCCTGGGCGTCTTCATGTCCACCAAGTATGTCACTGGGCTCTTGCGCTCCACAACCTCAAATGGGCCTGTCCACTTATCCTGAAGGGCACAGGGTTCCACTGGGGCCAGGACATACACCTCTTGTCCAGGCTGAAGCTCGACCAGAGTGGCATTCTGGTCGTACCACCGCTTCATCTCCTCCTGGCTTGCTTCCAGATTTGCCTCGGCAAGTTGTCTGAAGCGCCTGGTTTGGTTTCTGAAGGCCAGCATGTAGCTATATACATTCTGGGGAGGTTTCCTGGGAGATTGCTCCCAGCCTTCCTTTACCAAACTCAGTGGTCCTCTCACGGGGTGACCGTACAGCAGTTCAAAGGGGCTGAACCCTAGGGACTTCTGTGGTACCTCGCGATATGCAAAGAGCAGGCATGGTAAGAGGACGTCCCACTTACGCCTCATCGGACCATCTAGGCCCATGATCATGCCTTTCAGGGTTCGGTTGAATCTCTCAACCAACCCGTTACCTTGGGGATGGTAAGGCGTGGTGAACTTGTAAGTTACGCCACACTCTTGCCAAAGGGACTTCATATACTTGGATATGAAGTTGGTCCCCCTGTCGCTCACCACCTCTAGAGGGAATCCTACTCGTGAGAAAATTCCCATCAGTGCACGTCCCACCACGGGGGCCGTCACTGTCCTCAGAGGGATGGCTTTAGGGTACCGGGTGGCATGATCCACCAAGACCAGGATGAACCTGTTGCCCATGGCTGTCTTGGGGTCCAGAGGCCCAACAATGTCAATACCCACTCGCTGGAATGGCGTACCGACCACAGGGAAGGGTTGGAGGGGAGCCTTGTTCCTTCCTCCGCTCTTCCCACTTGCCTGGCAAGTCAGACAGGTTCTACAATGAGCGTCTGAGCTCTTGTGCATTTGGGGCCAGTAAAAGTGGGTGACAAGCCTGTCATAGGTCTTGTCCATCCCCAAATGTCCTGCTAAAGGCACATCGTGAGCCAACCCCAGTAGGAAGGCTCTGAACTTCTGGGGTACCACCAGCACACGGGCTGACCCAGGTTCAGCAGCCTTAGGCTCTGAATACAGGAGGTCGTTCTCCCAGTACACATAATGTGTTTTGGCCTGAACACCATTGGCCTGGTCTGCAGCCTGCTGCCGCATACCCACGAGAGAAGGGCATTCTTTCTGCTCCCTGCAGAATTCCTCCCTGGAGGGTCCTCCTTCTTGCTGCCAATGGGTCAGCTCAGGCAGGTCCCCCAGTTCAGCAATCTGTTCCCCTGTAGGCTCCAGGGCATCCCCCTCAAGGTCCGCTTCCTCCTGGACCGTGGGAACTTCAGGGGCCAGTTTCCCGCGCCCCCTGCGCCTTCTCCCTAAGGCCGGTTCCTGGGCCTCTCCTTCAGGCCCCAGGACCTCTTGATCACCCCTACTGGCTGCCATTGACCGGGTGGTCACACACGCCCAGTCAGGCAGACCCACCATCCGGAGGTGAGTCGTCTTCTCCACCTTTTCCCAAGGGGAGTGCTCCAAGTCGTTCCCTAGCAAACAGTCAACAGGCATGGTTTTCCTCACACAGACCTGCAGAGTACCAGAGACCCCCCCCCCACTCGAAGGGAACTTGAGCCATCGGACACTGACTCTCTGAATTATCAGCATTGATAACCCTACAGTAGGCATGGGGTACAACCTGCTCTTGAGACACCAGGTGCTGCCTCACTGCAGTCACACTGGCTCCTGTATCTCTAAGAGCCTCAGCTTCCTTACCATTGATGATCACCACCTGCCCATATTTCTTAGTGTTAGAGGGCAGGTAGTTTGTAGGGATCATCTCACTGTCTCCTAGTGAGACTAGGGTCATGTGAACGGGATCTCCACCCCCCCGGACCATCACTTCTTCTCCTAAGTGAACACTAGTCACTTGACGGGGCGGAGCACCAGTGGGTGCTGGTTTTCCAAACAGGCGACACTTAGGGTCACTGGATATGTGCCCCGGCTCACCACATTTGAAACAATTGAAGGGCCCCTTTGGAACAGGTATACCTGTCGGGCCCCGTTCTGCTTTGGGGGTGGGGGAGGCTGAGAACCTTTCTGCTGGTCCCCTTGGGGATTACTTTGGGGGCCTTTTTGGAACCCTTTCTGTTTTCCCTTGTCGCCCCCACTCTTCTGCTGGGGACCCTGCCCACCCTTGGCGGAGTCTCCCACTGGACCCTTGTGGACCCTGGTGCTGAGCCAGCGGTCCGCCTCCTCAGCAAGCTTCCTCGGGCTGGACAGCTTGCTATCGATCAGGTGTTGGCGTAACTCAGGAAAACAGTGATCAGACAAGTGCTCCCATGCAATTAAATCAAAGAGACCTTGAAAATCATTCACTTTGCTACCCTTCACCCAACCATCCAGTGCTCTGCAAAAGTAAGTCACATGCTCCACATACGTATTCCCAGGCCGCTTAGTACATCCCCTAAACTTCTGTCTATACATTTCAGGGGTAAGCCCATACCTGTTCATTAAAGCTTCTTTCATGTGGGAATAGGATCTTTGGTTTTCAACGGGCAAATCTAGCAGGGTATCTCGCCCTTCGCTAAGGAACCTTCCCCACAACCCCGCTCCCCAATCCTTGTCAGGGACCCGGTGGGAGGACATGGCTACCTCGTATGCCCTAAACCACTGTCCTATGTCATCCCCCTTAAAGAACTCTTTAACTACATCTTTGGGGATGTGCACTCTTGACTCTACCTGCACCGGCGTTGTGCTGCCACCAGAGGGAGGATGATCCAAGTTTCTCTCCTTTAGACTCATCTCCCTCATTTTCAATTCGTAATCCATTTGGTGCTTTCGCTCTTCCAGCGCCATTCTTTTTGTTTCCAGCTCCAGTTGGATTTTTAATTCTGCCAGCTTTCTTTCGTGATTCCTGGTTTCTTTCCTGTCGGCCAGCTCCTCTGGCGACAGGCCTCTACCGAAGCTATGCATGCTGTCTGGTTTTTCGAGATCCACCAGATCCGCAGGTGCATTCTGCTCCTCAGTGGCATCTTGATCCGCAAGGGCATCTTGATCCTCCGGGGACTTTCTGGACTCTATCCAGGCTTTCAGGGCCTTGTAAAGCTCTGGCTTGTTCTTGCAACCGGCGTGCGGAACATTGAGTTTTTTGCAAAAAAACTTCAGCTCATTCTTTGAGTATTTGTCCAGCTTTGCTGCATCCCATTCCACCTCCAACATCTCAGAGGTCGTGGACTCCGCTCCATCCATGCTCTTCGTGCCCGGCATGGTTTCTTCGCTAGGGATCTTCTCTCGGCAAAACTACAACAAAACCTGTGGCCAAGTAACTGGACTGAAATCACTGTGCAATGGTCAGAAGTTAAGGTATAGACACTGCAAATGTAAATTCGAAAATCCTCACCGCTGCGTCCAATGCAGGAAGGGGGAGTCTCTAGTTGGCGCAGTGCAACACTAGCGACAAGCAGGGACTCTCTCTTCCTCGTCAGGGCTGAGGGTTACTGTCAAGACAACCTCTGGTTACCCTCTAGGTAGTGTGGCTTAAGCAGTCGTAGGCTAATCTCTGGGGCACATAGGGTTAAACATTTGCAATATTACACCATCACAACCAACCCACCACACAATGACACCAAACTGTATTTGTAAAAATATATATCTTTATATAAATTTCAAGCAGGCTTGTAAATACAGTTGTCAAACTTTCAATAGCGGTTCCAGGTTACTTAAGTTCAGGTTGCCACAGTTCTTTCTTAGCAATAAGCAATCTTTTGGGCCTTCTGCCCCGGGTCAACAAGGTTCAGTGTCTCGTACCGCCTCAATGCGCTTTCCGCTGTCTCCGCTTGTTCCAAAGGGGAGATCGGGCCTGGCCGGCCAAAGCTCATGCTTCCCGCGTGGGCCTCGAGGACCAGGAGCCGTGCGAGCCTCGGTTTCAGAGGCGGCTCGCGTTGGGAGCAGATAGCGCGGTGCGAGCTCGAGTTGCAGGACGCTCGCACCGTGAGGATACAACACAGTACCTTTCAAATTCTTGTGGAGCGGGCGGCTTCCAGGGGAGCTGTCCCACGTCGCGTTGCTTTTCCAGGGTCGCTGTTCGCTGCGGCTCTCAGCCGGGCAGGTCACGGGTCATCCGGGGCGGCGGTGTTCTGTGGCGGCAGGGTCCTTTCTTCGTCGTTCGCTCCGACCCTGGAGGCGGCGGTTGTGTGGTGGCGGCCAGTGGCAGTACGGTCCCCAAGTGCAGGACGTACCCAGACAAGGGCCGGTTGCAGCTGTGCGCTCACAGCTGAGCTGTCGAGCAGGATACCGACCAGAGGGGAGTTATCACCCGGCGGCTGTCCGTCTTCGCAGGTGGATTGACGGCTCGAAGCGCAGTCAATTCGGGAGCTTGGACCGGACGGGTCCTCCTTCGCGTTGCTCTCGGGCTCCCGGTGCAGATGCAGTCACGGTGTTCGGGCCAGCGGCGGCTGGACCTCACGTTGCTCTCGCTGTTGCTTTGGGCCCCGGTCACGGTGCTTGGGGGGATGTCGATGCCTTGGATTACGGGGAGCGTGGCAGGATTGCCCAGCGCTCCCAGATTCCTCCGTCAGTACTGCAGCGATCAGCAGCACACGCAGTCGCTTTCTTCAGGGTGTAGCGCCCACTGGTCCTGGGGCGCTGGTCAGGGGGCAAGTTCAGCAGCAAGCCCTTGGAGATCTTTTAGCAGAGTTTGGCACAAAGTTTCACAAAGCAAAAGTCTTCTTGTAGTCTTTCCTTCTCCTCTCCTTCTGCAGCAAGGCACCAGACACAGGCAAGAGACAGCACTCTTCCTTGTCCTTCCAGGTCCTTCTCGTCGGGCAGAGTTCCTTCTGTAGCACAAACAGGATCTAATTTACAAGAAGCAGGGCTCCTACTTTTATACTGCATTTCTTTTGTTCTTGCAGGCCAGGGGGGCCTTTGCATAGCCACTTTCAGTCCTTGAGCACTCTGGTGGGTGCAATCCGGCTTCTGCTTTCAGTGTGAGGGGTAGGCGCATCAGACGCCCCACAGGAGGTGGAGCCAACATTGTGTGGACAGAAGTAGCCAGAAGTACCTTGTTGATGGGGCTTCGCCCTTCCTGGGCCAGGTGTCGGCTGAGCCATCAGTCGCTCCCCAGGAGGGTGGAGCCAGCATTGTGGTGGCAGAGCACAGCAAGATTCAGAGTCAAGAGCCACTCCTACCTCCCACTAAGGTGTAATCTGCGCATTCACCACCTGTCATCCCCCAGCCCTGTCACTCACACATCCCAGACATTCAGATACACATACCAGCAGAGGCGGGCTGAAATGGTTAGGCAAGCAAATGCTAACTTTCTAAAAGTAGCATTTGCAAACACAGGATATTAAAATAAACTTTACTAAAAGAAATATTTTATTATTCTGAGTTAAGGCATACTAAACATGACTCTCTACCATGCTCCCTGAGCCTGCTGGGATTATAGAGTGTAATAATTCCAGCAGCCCATTCTGGCCTAACGGGAGCAGGTAGCCTTCAATAGTGAAATACGAATTTAGTTGTAATTCACTACTAGGACATGCCGCACACATCAGGGCTTGTCCTACCTTACACCTACAATGCACCCTGCCCGCAGGCCTACCATAGGGGTGACTAATATGCAGTCAAGGGAAGGTTCAGGGGCTGGCGAGTGGGTGCACTTGCCCAGCCGGCATGACAGTACGAGACTGCACGCGGGGTCTGCAGTGGCAGTCCCGAGACACATCTTACGGCTGCTTCTGTGGGTGGCGCAACCAGCGCTGCAGGCCCACTAGCAGTATTGGCATTCACAAGCCCTGGCACTCCTAATGCACTTTACTAGGGACTAACAGTAAATCCAATGAACCAATCATGGACATCAATCACATGTACAATTTCACAGTAGGGAGCACTTGCACTGCGGCACTGGTCGGCCGTGGCGCAGTGCCCTGAGTATCGGAAAACCAGCAAAACATCGGAGGCACACCAGCAAAAAGTGGAAGGGAAACTCACGCCAAGGTGCCAGGTCTAACACCAAATCACAAGAATGCTGCCAAAACTTCCTGGTTTGGAGTGTTGACAGCCAATTAGAATGCAGCTTGTGATCGACAGGGTGCGCCGATCCACCGCTCCTCTATATATTAATATTTTTTTAATTTTGATTTTCTCAGGAACTACTAAACAGATTTACACCATTTAACAAGAAGAGTTCTTTCTGAAAAAAAGGGCTACCTTTTTGCCAAATTTGGTGTAATTCGCTTTAGTAGTTAGGGCAGTAGCTGCGTCTAAAGTTTCCTATGGGAATTAACATGGAGAAAACACGTTTTGGGACCCCCCTCTTTTCTCGGCCCCCCTAGCTGAATCACCCAGAAACTTTATCTGTAAAAATCAGTAAAAGCATATATCAAGGAGCCCTACTTATAATTTAAGAACATTTTCAACTTAATTAGCAGTAATTAACATAAGTGTGGTAAAAGTATGACGCAGCACCTATAATAACTGACTTTCAAGAACAGCTTTCACAGTTCGATTCCACAGTCCATCAGCATCTAAGCCCACCACTATCTCACTGTAGGTAACACCTTGCTTAATCTTCCCAACCCCCAAGCGCCTGCACACCTTTCCGGAGGTAGCTTTATGCTTTAATTAATGTTTGAATTAAAAAGCATGGTGATAACAAATAATAATACTTTTTTTTCTTCTATTGTAAACAATATTTTTTTTTATATCTTCTATTTGGATGTTTTTAATCATGAGACTGCAAAGGACACAGGGGCATATTATCAAGGGGGTTTGTCTCCGCTTTTTTGGCTTTAAAAGCCAAGAAAGCGGCGATAAAATTATCTCCCTATTACCTAGCTGTCGCTAACACCAGTTAGCGACAGCTAGTAGGAGATAGCGACCATCTTGGGCCCTGCTTTGCATGTCAGTGATATTTATCACTAATGACATGCAAAGTGGGCGTGCCAAGATGTTCGCGACTGGAAACAGTCGCTAACATCGCTATCTCCTATTATCAACTTTTGGAGATATTCGCGCTAAGCGAGATTATCTCCAAAAGCTAACACCTGCCCTGAGCAGTTCTTAGCCATGTTATCCAATGGGAGGTGGATAACATGGCTAAGAGCATTTTCTCGGTAATGCATGAATATCGCTGACTTTTCAGCGATATTAATGCATTTCGGCCGATTTTTATCACTTAGGAGATAAACCTTGATAATATCAAGGCTCCTAAGCGATAAAAATCATCGGTACACGGCGATAAAATTATTGCCGCTAAGCCAACCTAGCGATAATTATCGCTAGTTGTTGGTAATATGCCCCACAGTTTACCAGGTAACACTTTTTAAACTCTCCAACATATGTAGATAATAAGGATCTTATACGTCTTACTATGGGTATCGAAACCTCTACAGCTTCACAGTTTGTAACTTTTCCCAACACGTGCACAAGTAAAACAGTTAAAACGTGAGCACATGTAAACTGTAAAACGCGACAACTACAAAGGCAGGGCTGAATCTACCTTCCATAGACTACTAAGCAACCAAAAACTATATAAACCACACCTATTGTGCGATTAGTTTCATTTTCGCAAGTTATTTCTGCGTTGCCAATCTGTGATGCAGGTTCTCTTTTCTAGCACTGGATTCTTGTTTTGCGTCAACAAACATATTCCGGAGTTGTAAGTTGTTTCATTATGGCATAGTAGATAGTTATAATTTGTGGCTATTTGTCAATATTGAAACATTTATATCTAGAAAAAAGTGTTATTGCATGTTTTTACCTTTTTTTGTAACGTCAGCAGCTTGTTTTCAGAAACAGATAGATCAAAACAAACATTGCTTCTTTTTTGGCTCCTTTCAGCTTATATATTGTGACTTTCTATATTATAATATTGACACTGTACTTCGCTTCTGAGGTGTTGGTGACCCGTCGGCGCAAACACTAAACATTTACAATCAACGTCACCACCTTCCAGTTAATAGTGTGTTTTCCCCTAGGGATTATATACTGTTAATATGTATATTATATTATTAACAGTTATGCTAATCTCAGTGGAGTTCATGACCTGTCGTCACAAAGAGTAAAGATATATAAGCAACGTCACCAGCTTCTGGTTTTAGGTCTGTTCCCCCCTTTTGAACATAAACTGTGAATGTATATATATTATATTTTTCACAGTCATGATCTCGGAGGAGTTTATGACCCATAGCCACGAAGATCAAACTTTTTGATCTCCCGTAGAAAAGAACCCCCGAAAATAATTACAGCTCGAAAGTATTTTGTTATAGATGTTCTGTTAAATAGAAAACTTTATTTTCCTTTTCTTTTTACTGTAACAATGGTATCAATTGTTATATTGTAATAGATTGTCCTATTGTTACAGAAGAGGAATAGGAGATTTTTCGACGCTATCTGTAATACAGCTTAGGAAATATTAGAACGTACTTGATCAGATATTTTTGTTCAGGGAGCATATTTTACGAAATTGCAGAATAAAAAATATAGCTTTCATCCATACTTTGTTACATTAAATATTTGATAAACCCTATATTTCTGAATGTTATTTTCTAATTTCTTTTCTTCTGATTTGCGGTTCCTATTCACTTTCTCTCTAAAGAATATATAGGACCAGTTCTGTCTAATAAAATAGTACCATCCTATATATTCTTAAGTGAATAAGTGATTTGTTAGCGGAACAGTGTGTGACCTCTAAGCACTATGACAGAACGTTCCTGAATTCTACAGAATACAAATTTGAAAAATAATAATGCATACATTTCTATGTAACATGAACTCATTTGTATTTAACTGTTTTTCACTTGTTCTCCTGACCTCAGATAATGTAGCGCGGGAGTGTTAGTTGTAGCACTTCTATTCTACTATATCTAAAAGTAACTGATGCCCTCTTACATTATCAAGAATATGGGGCAATATTTTTACAAACTATAGCAGACAAAAGGAGGGTATGGCCATGCTTCACTGATATTTTAGGAAACTTCAATTTTAATTGTCACCCATTACATATATACAGCGTCAGTTTATGAAGAAAGTTTATTTGTATTTGCTACATAAAAACTAGACTGAAATTTTTGCTGCACAACCACACCTCCCCATCAGAAAAGTAAACACCACATTATAAGTAAATAGTGCTCCTGGGAAGTATCCCACCAGCAAACTTGATACAAAAAAAACCGCAAGACACTGTCATTTTTCCGCCGTGATTTGTACACCACACGGCAATTATATAAATGGCCCTTAAAATGTAGAAAAACAATTTTTACCTTCATAATCCCTGTCCACCACCTTGTGACCACTGTACACAGTTAATAGTGTTCCTAACCTCCCCTCTACTACTTTCTTTTCCCATACTCCTTTGGAAGTGCGTCACAAAATCACTGACAACAGTGAACCTTTCCCACGCAATTAGGAGCAAGCTTGTGCTCGAAACACTTTAGCCAATAAAATGTCCATTTTGTTCCGCAGAGGAGGAAGGAATGACTGCCAAATCTTTGACTTTTAATGCTTCACAGCCAATGAACATTAAGCTTAGTAAAGTCACGCTTGGAACACGTTACCCAATGAAATGTCCCCCATACTCTGCGAAGAGGGAGGAAATCGCTGATAACACTTCTACTTTCAACAGTTTACAGCCATTCAACGTTAAGATTGGGAAAGCCCTCCTTGGAGCACGTCAGCAAATCAGATGTCCCTCCTACTCCGCAGAGCGGAAGTGAATGGCTGGCAACACTTCTACTTTCAATAGTTCGCAACCAACCAACATGAAGCTCAGAAAAGACCTCCTTACAACATGTAAGCCAATTAGATGTCCTTGCTACTATTCGGAGCAGAAGTGAATTGCAGAAAACACTTCTACTTTCAATAGTTCTCACCGAATGAGCATTAAGCTTGTTGTTGGAACACCATCCTTAGCCAATTAAATGTTAAATTTGTTCCACGCACACATACAGAACACACTGTCCTACATATTAATACATTTCCTGTAACAAAGTGACTCTATCCTTAACAAAAGTGAACACTGCCTAATAAATAAACATTATTCCACATTATATGAAAGAAAAGCTGCAATAAGCTGCATTGTTGTTTTCCCAATATAATTTACACAGCCTACTGCACCCTCTCCCAACATGAGTGAAGCCCCAGGACTGTGGGGGCCCCAGCGAACACTGGCTATTATTTTTATTATATTTTCCACTGACTTCTTCTACAACTAATGGTTCCTTTGGAAAACATTTAAAACTCCAGCACAGTAACTGTTTCCATTAGCAACATAGTGTGGTGAACTTCTAACCTCTGTGCTCACATAAATGTTCCATGAACTGTTACTATGGTAACAGGCAGCAAGCAGTTTGGGGGTAGGGTTGAAAGGTACTGGCTGTACGGAAACTGTTATATTAATCCAGGATCCTCTACATGACAGAAAGGAAAGCAAAGTAAGACAGAACACTGTGCAGCATATTTACAAACCCCTTGAGCCACTTTATGCGTCACTTTTCCCATCTTAAAAATGATGCAACAGTAACGAAATGAACTTGTAAATCTGCCCCTATGCACATTATGAGCAAAAGAAGTACACAACTCTTTCAATTATTTATCGATCACAATTAGACAATGCAATTCAATAAATACTTTGTGCCTATTTAAATGGGAGACGAGATTGTCGACATTACAAAACTTAGGGGCATATTTACAAAGACCGAGTTAAAACTGTTGCCGCTTTAACAGCTGTAACCTACAACAAAAATGCCAGAAATGGACTTCAAAATCCTTTGTTATCTTACCGAAAGGTTTTCTCAACATTGCTGCAGTGAGAGCCACCCCCCAGAGCTATAAAAAAAATGGTTGGAGTGGGCTCCAAGGCCCCTCCCCTGCAAACAATACAAGTGGAAGGGCCTCAATGACCCCCATCAAGCCCCGGGAACCACCACCCCCCAGGGCTTTGTATATTGTGGGAGGAATGCTACGTGGCCCTCCGCCTGGAGCCCTCGAGGGCCCTGGGGACCACCACCCCTCAGGGCCGGCTCCTGCAGTGTCCCGGGGTACCTACCCCCGGGACACTGCTGTTTGCTATGAAAGGGCGGGATTCTCACGGCTCCCGCCCTCCCATAGCACACTTGGTTAGCATTTTGGAAGACAGAGCAGTGAAATCTGTTCTCACTTTCAAAATCCAAACCAGATAACATTTTCCTACATGCAAGTTAGCGTCTCCCCATGTTGAAAAGCAATGCCGGCTCCTAAAGAACACGGGGGGCTGGCTGGGACCGTGGGGGCGTTTTGGCTCCCCCCCACGGTCCCCAGCATTTTATGTAAGTCTCGGGGGATGGGGTGCCCGGGGATATTAGAAATTACTGATAGGGGCTATTTTTGCACCCAGCGCAGCGTTCAGTGCGGCCCCCTGGTGTGCATGCGCTGGATGCACGACACATAATCTGTAGGGTGCACGACTCCAGTGCCTTTGGTGCACAACTTCTACGCTTTGGGAGCAGGCATTGCTTTTCCACATGGATGGCTACTAACATGCAGCTGCCCATCTGAAAAAGCAATCTGATTTAGATGATTTTGAAAGAGAGAACAGATTTCCTTGCTATGGGAGTGCAGGATGGACACCCTGTGACACTGCAAGAAACGGCCTTCCCACAATACATAAAGCCCTGGGGAGTGGTAGTCCCTGCAGCTTTGGGGACCTTGGACCCCTCCCCCCACCATTTTTAGCCCCGTTGGGTGACTATACCCAACGGGTTTCAATGGTTTTGCATTTGACTCATGTAGGACATCGAGTAACGACTAATGGAACTGCAGCTTGATGTAAGAATAATTTCAATGCTTTGCATTTGACTCGTGAGGGAAATCTAGTAACGACTAGTTGAACTGCAGCTCTTTGTAGAATTATTTTGACATTGGATACTATAATATTCACTGCCCACTGCTAATCTTGTCCCATAATGCTTTGCAGGGCCTTTTGTTGGGATTTTTTGTTGCCAATAACCGTGCTTGGGGTGGTCCTAAGAGGATGGGACCACCACCCAAGTTCAACTTGATGTGCTTTTTGTTGATGCTCTTTGTGTTCAAGGCATCTGCTTGGTCCTCCCCCTAGGTTAGGGGAACCCCAACATCATCACCTCTCTCATTGCCTAATGTTTTCATTGAAAAAGTTGACTTTTGTGAATTGGTTATATGCTTTTTAGCATTTAAAATTGCTGTATCAAATTAGAGGATGTTGTTGATTGAGCTGCTGCACTACGTGATTAGGCACAGTTTTAGTACTATGCTACGTGCAATTTGCAGAGTGCAAATTAGTACAAACTACGTATGCTCCATTAGAGTAGCGTAGTATTATGCCCAGGGTTACTTCAAGCAGCTTCTTTTATGCCTGATGCTTTTCTGGGTAATCCCTCCTTCAGAGGCAGTTAGAAAAAGATTGCGCTGCTGGTAGGCAACACTCCTTAAACATTTGTCACGTCCCTCATTCACGCTAATGGAAGTCTGGGAGTTGTAGTACCTGCAATACGTTCCTTATTTTGGCACGCTTATTCCTGCAGTCGATAAGAACCGCCTTGGTCCCCAGTCATTGTGTCCATAATAAATCCTGGCATGTAAATGAAAATCAGTCCACATCGTTGTGGCTAATAAGCACTTAGCTTTATAGTGGCATGTTATTTACCTGTCAATTACAGCCATAGGCTTGTGAAATGTGTGCAACTAATTGCTATAACGATAGCCTAAGCTGACATACCACTTAGGCATTTATTGTTAGCAATGATCAGTGGTAGGAAAGGCGCTAGACTGAGAGGTAATAAAACGAATAATATGTAGAACATGCTGAATCCTACAATGCCCCCTAATGGTTAAGTGGAATCTCAGTATAAATATATAGAAATGAATGAAGGACTTGAAAAGCTAACGTGAGCAGGAACTGTAATAGTTCGAAACGCGTATGAGTGCAAGGAGAAAATGGGTCAATAAACCTGCTTTTTTTAAATCGTCAGGAAGAGTGCGGTGTAATTCCTTGGTTTTGCTTGAACATATATAGATATATATATATGCATATATATATATATAGATATATATATATGCATATATATATATATATATATATATATATATATATATTCACAGAAAAAACCATAGGTTATAGTGGATATATAGTTAGGAATTTGCATTTACAAAACCTTGAAAATTCAATGAAAAAACCATAGGTTATAGGCCATATATAGTTAGGAATTAGCATTTACAAAACCTTATTTTACTCGCATAAAACCATTGAAATTCCATATATAGTTAGCTAACTATAAGCGCTAACTATATATCGCGCACCCGCAATCCACTGCTGATGATGTCACATATTACATCATTCATGACATGGTCAGTGACATCACTGATGACATCACTGATCAAAACAACCAGTGATTGTATGTGTCTGTAAAGTTTAAATATGTTTCACATATTGAAGAATGAGTGGATGTATAAGTGTCTGGATGAAGAATTTAGTAGGTGCATGACTGACTGTATGAGTGAGTGATTAAATGTGTCTCACTGAGTACATGGGTTAGTGACTAAACTGTCTTAATTCGTGCATCAGTATGTTTGTTGTTGTGTAAGCTGCTGCATGTGTTGATCAGTAGCTATAAGAGTGGCCATATGGGTTATTGATTGGTTGCCCAAATATTTGAATGGGAGGCTGAGTGTGTGTGTGGGTGGCTGGGAGGTGCGTGACTCTGTGCATAGATGTGTAAGCAGTTGATTCACTAGGAGTATGAGTTCAAGAGTGCATGTGGAAACAGCTATATGGGCGGTTGACTGTGCATGGGTGTGTTGGTGAGTGAATGGATTTCTCATTGCTACATGTGCAAGTAAGTACGTATGTAAAACACAATACATGTGAGAGTTGAGATATATAAATAACTGAACATAAGAGCCAGTGAATGTGTGAGTGGCTGTATCGATCACTGTGAGCTTGTATCAGGGATTATATAAGAGAGTAAATATGTGTTATTATATGTTTGAATAAGTAAGATGTGTATAACTGTATAGTTGAGGAAATGGTGGTGTGATTGATTCTTTGCATGACTGACTAGGTGTGTGAGTAACTCCATGGATGAGTGACAGTCTGTGAGTGTCTGTTTATACTGAGTGTATGTAAGGTTATATTAGAGTCTGAAGAGGTTCATTGTATTATCACATGAGTGATGTGATCAGTGATGACAAATGAGATGTCATCAGTGATGTCATTTGAGTTGTCATCAGTGATGTCATCAGTGATGTCATTTGAGATGTCATCATTGATATCATTTTAGTTGTCATCAGTGATGTCATTTGAGATGTCATCAGTGATGTCATCAGTGATGTCACTGACCATGTCATGAATGATGTAATATGTGACATCATCAGCAGTGGATTGCGGGTGCGCGATATATAGTTAGCGCTTATAGTTAGCTAACTATATATGGAATTTCAATGGTTTTATGCGAGTAAAATAAGGTTTTGTAAATGCTAATTCCTAACTATATATGGCCTATAACCTATGGTTTTTTCATTGAATTTTCAAGGTTTTGTAAATGCAAATTCCTAACTATATATCCACTATAACCTATGGTTTTTTCTGTGAATTTCATTGGTTTTTTAATAGCAAATATGAAAAGCTTTAAAATGTCAAGTACGTGATAGATAAAAACATTTTCGTATTTATGCACGCTGATGTGCTTTGAACGCTGCCCCCCCCCCTCCCCTCTTTTGCCTTAGTAGTACTCTCTCTTTGCAGATACTGAAGGGTAGTTAACGCAGGCCTTTACCCCCGTTGTAATCCGTCGTGCCTCCTTGTCTCTCCATTTGATTGATTGTTGTCCAAGCATTTACTGTTTTAGAATTGGTTCTCTTTGGATCATTCTCTATTTACAAACAAGCACAAAGTCGCAATACTCTGTTTAGTCTTTGCAGATAGTGAAAAATCGTGTAAAAAAATAAAAGTAATCGAGCAAAATCAGTAGGCCACTAATTGGATCTCTTTTTGACCTCGCTAAAATAGAAATATTAGGAACAACCCTTCTTGAGAAATACGAAAATAGTGAGATGAACTGAGCTCCACACCATGAGGGCTGCAAGACAGCTCGGCTCCATCACCCATCCCGCACAAAATAATGACAAACCCTATGCAAATATTAAAAATATAGACAACACACCAGCAAAGAAACAGGGTAAAACATTTTATTAAAAAACTATTTACATAACGTTGGTTTATAAGATGATGTCAGTAGTGGACCGATGTGTGAATAGATCGAAAACAGCACAAGGCTCCAAGATCCGGATAGCAAGCTCCTGGATGTTGGGTGCCATAGTTTAGAGTTCTGAATTTCAGCCTTTTTCAATGCCTGTGCTTTGTTGAAGCAAAATGGCGGCTTGACACAAAGCTGACTCAAGCGTTGTTACTGATGCTATGCAGACCAAAACTGGTTTTCAGTTCGTACATTTTTCTAGATTTTTCAATCCAAGTTTGGTTGACTTTGTAGAACGATGGCTTCAGATTTTCAACATACGGTGTGGTGGCGCTGACTGGGAGGGGGCGCTTCGCTCCTGCCCCCTCCCCAAGTAAGATTTTCATACGTGAAAGTACGTTAATGGTTTTGGTCCCTGAGATGCTTCGATGTCACTACCATTCTCAAATAGCATAAGTTCTGGATGTTGGGTGCCATAGTTAAGAGTTCTGAGCAGCGCTTGTAACACTGTCTGAAGCTTATTTCCACCTACTGCAGCTTCACTATTCTCAAAGTAAGTGAGTGTCGTTTGTGGACCTGACTGCATTAGAAAACAATGTGATATGTTACCTTCCTAAACAGCTTGACGGAGGCCCCTGAGGGGCGGTGTGATGGCCATGGACTCGGAGAAGACGCTTGGCTCCGACACCCTCCCCAAGTCTTATAGCACTGGTGTAGCCTGAGATCGCCCCCGACATAGGCGGCCGGCTCCCGGGGTCCGGCGGAACTTTTTGCCTTTTGATGACTCTTCAATTCTGGACCTTGTCCCACAATCCGTTTGACCTGAAGACAAGCTGTAGTGGGGCGCCCCTTTATCGTTTTAGTTGCCATTCCGCCCGCTTTTGCTACACTGTGCCTCTTCCGCCATTCAGCTGTTTTCCGCCCGCTCTTGCGACTACAGCGTCTCGCTCACCATGTAGTTGAGATGCGCCCGCTCTTGCGGTGCAGCGATAGGCGGCTGCCACAGGACTCTCAAAATGGCGGCCGGCTCTTCGGTTTTGGGCCTGGTCCACTAAAATGGCCCTGGGACACCTTGGAACTCGGACGCTTGTCTGCTAGGGCTTGGGTCCCATTCTCGAAAAGCGTCCCCTCAGCCGTGAAGATTCTACAAAAGTCTTGGGGGCCTCCGACTCCCGCAGGCTTCTGGTGGGGAGCGGCTGCCATGATTGCTCGTGGAATGGCCACGACGGAGCTACGAGATGGTAGTGGTCTCATGCTGACGCCAGCTTTAGTCTGAAACATCCAGAAACACTGTAGACTACCAATTCGATCAGTTCCGGTAGCGCCCCAACATGACCCGGAAGAGAAGAACTTGCCCTCCCCTCTTTGACTGATGGTTCTTGTTGCCTGTCCCCTCTGTTGTCATTTAACAGAACTTTTTGGACTGCTGAAAGGGGTTGTGTTCTGAACGCTGGTTGGTGGAGACATTTAGACTATATTCTTGACCTACGTTGTCGCGTAATGCGTTTTATGACACGCCGCGTTAGCGCACCCGGAAGTGATCCGAGGCGCGGCGCGCAGCGCGTAACGTAAGCATAACAGGTCATGTGACTTGTTAATAAAACTTTTCATTGGTTCATTTTACTTTTGTTAATTTAATGATGAAAAGCTTGGTCATATGACCTAAAAATTACGCTTTTTATTATTTTCGAACAATATTTTTTTTTCAAACATATGTTATAATATTCCAGGCTAATGTACTTTCCCGGAAAATTTACAACTGTCTTGCAAGTAAAATATATTCCTTTTTCGAGAAAAAGGGCGTTTCTTCCTTCCATGACGGAGCCGTTGAGTAAAAGAGATTCGGCCTGCTGTCTTAGTCGCCGATACGCCTGATTATCAGATTCTTATCGATCACTTTATGTTGCAGACATGAAAAACACAACTGCCCTTGACCATTTATCTTTACTGCGTTCCTACATATTATACCTTTTATCCGTCATGTAATTGGACTGCTTTATTTCACTTGCCTTTTACTGATTCGAAAACAGTCACTAAAAGTAAAAACTTTACAAATGAAAATACTACTACCGTGTTTTGTTTTAAAAACCTTTATTGTGAAAATGTCAGTATACAAATACGGGCCTATAACCACGTGGGCCGGCCACGGAGCAAACTGAAATCGTATATGATGAGGAGACATTTACACTGTAGAAGAACGTAACGAGCGGGCCATTAGGTGACAAGAACAAAGGTGTCTAACAGTTGCGGAATCGGTGGACGTACATTTTGTAATTAAAATACGACAGGGCCACTTACAATAACATTTTCTAGATATACATTTGCGGGCAAAGAGTTACGAGTCCCATTTATACCGGCGCCATTTTGGGCGAGGCCGGGCAGGTCCAAGATATAGTCAAAATGTCTCCACCAACCATCGGCCAGACCAGAACCCCTTTCGGCCCTTTATGCTACAAGATGGTGTCTTCCATTCAGAAAATATTGGTGGCAGCATTTTGAAAGGAAACAGAAACAGCCGTTCTCCTAGTGAGTTTCACATTGTTACATTTAGGAAGAATGTTGAAGAGTAGTATGTGGAAAATCTGAAGCCATTTTTCTACAAACTCTCAATCAGACTTGGATGGAAAAAAAAAACCTGAAGAATGTACAAACTGAAAACCAATTTTTGTCTGTATAGCACCAACAGTAACGCTTGAGTCAGCTTTGTGTCAAGCCGCCATTTTCATTCAATCAATAGCGTCCCCCTGCACACATTCAGGGACCTGGTCGTGTCTTCAGATGAAACGCATTGTAGGAAAAGAAGCAGAAAGGAAAAGGAAAAAAGTTCCGCCGGACCTAGTGAAGCTGCAGCAGGTGCAAATAAGCTTCAGACAGTCTTACAAGCACTGCTCAGAACTCTCAACTGAGGCACTCAACATCCAGGACTTGCCATTCGGATCTTGGCGCCTTGTATTTTTGTTTTGTTTTTGATGGAGGGGAAACAACAAAAAACAGACATTGAAAAAGGCTCAACAGTGCAGGGCGCCTTGTGCTGGTTCCGACCTATTCACACATCGGTCCGCTACTGACATCACCTCATAAACCAACGGGGCACCCCACGCCGACTTTCGGCGCAGCATTGTAGGATGGCCACACCAGTGCGGCAATTTGCTGGACACCACCTCGGTGCCATCCAGACCTCGGCGCGTTCATTCAATCAATAGCGTCCCCCTGCACACATTCAGGGACCTGGTCGTGTCTTCAGAAGAAACGCATTGTAGGAAAAGAAGCAGAAAGGAAAAGGCAAAAAGTTCCGCCGGACCTAGTGAAGCTGCAGCAGGTGCAAATAAGCTTCAGACAGTCCTACAAGCACTGCTCAGAAATCTCAACTGAGGCACTCAACATCCAGGACTTGCCATTCGGATCTTGGCGCCTTGTGCTGGTTCCGACCTATTCACACATCAGTCCACTACTGACATCACCTCATAAGCCAACGGGGCACCCCACGCCGACTTCCGGCGCAGCATTGTAGGATGGCCACACCAGTGCAGCCACTTGCTGGACACCACCTCGGTGCCATCCGGATCTCAGCGCGTTCGAGTCACTGTGCCGGAAGAGTGACCGGAACTCAGCTGAACACGCCGTCTTTCGGCGCAGCATTGTAGGATGGCCACACCAGTACGGCAATTTGCTGGACACCACCTCGGCGCCATCCGGATCTCGGCGCGTTCGAGTCACTGTACCGCAACAGTGACCGCAATTCAGCTGGACACGCCGTCTTTCGGCGCAGCATTGTAGGATGGCCACACCAGTGCGGCAATTTGCTGGACACCACCTCGGTGCCATCCGGATCTCGGCGCGTTGTGCTGCCTTCGGCCTATTCGCACATCGGTCCGCTACTGACGCCGCCTCACGTGCCAACGGATTTTCTACGCTTTTTGTAGCCCTATGTCGCATAACAGGTCATGTGACTTGTTTATAAAACTTTTCATTGGTTCATTTTACTTTTGGTTTCCTAAAGATGGAAGGCTTGGTCATATGACCTAAAAGTAACACTTTTCATTGGTTTAGAAAATTTTTTTTTCCCAAACGATGAAAGCCCCACCTTGTTTCTGGATCATTCAGACTGAAGCTGGCGTCAGCATGAGAGCACCACCATCTCGTGGCTCCGTCGTGGTCATTCCGCGAGCAATCATGGCAGCCGCTCCCCACCGGAAGCCTGCGGGAGTCGGGGGCCCCCAAGACTTTTATACAATCTTCACGGCTGAGGGGACGCTTTTCGAGAATGGAGCCCAAGCCCTAGCAGGCAAGCGTCCGAGTTCCAAAGTGTCCCAGGGCCATTTCAGTGGACCAGGCCCAAAACCGAGGAGCCGTCCGCCATTTTAAGGGCCATGTGGCAGCCGCCTATCGCTGCACTGCAAGAGTGGGAGCAACTCAACAACATGGTGAGCGAGACGCTGTGGCCGCAAGAGCGAGCGCAACTCAGCTAGATGGCCGCCACCTGGGGAGGCCCGTTCACGCCGGCTCCCCCACGCCCCCCCCCGGGCCGCCGCACGCCAATTTTCGGAGCAGCATTGTAGGATACCAAAACCAGTGCGGCAGTTTACTGGACATCACCTGGGTGCCTGTCGTACATGTTGTGTCAGCCATGTGACACTGGACACAGACCGCTACTGACGAGGCCTCCCCCCGCACCACCCGGGACGCCCCACGCTGTTTTTCTGTGCTGCATTGTAGGATCCCTAAACCAGTGCGGCACCCAGGCGACATCACCTGGGTGCCGTCCAGAACTCTGCACGTTGTGCTGCCTTGGGACTATTCGCACAACAGACCGCTACTGACGAGGCCTCCCCCCGCCCCACCCGGGACGCCCCACGCCAATTTTCGGAGCAGCATTGTAGGATCCCTAAACCAGTGCGGCACCCAGGCGACATCACCTGGGTGCCGTCCAGAACTCTGCACGTTGTGCTGCCTTGGGACTATTCGCACAAAAGACAGCTTCTAACCATTGTTGCTTTTTGTGTTGAGAAATGTTTAAATGTTTTTAGTTTTTGTTCCGTTTGTTAAAGTTAGTAGTTAATAAAGTTTTATAACCTTACTTTGTTGGAGTGTTATCTATTTTTTTTAAAACGGGTGAATGGGGCCTTGATTCGGGTTATTGTCATGTGTGGGCTTTGGAAGTGTGCTGCTGCAGGATCGGACATTTCAAACTCAAATGCACGTTCTTTTTCTTACCTTTCCGAAGCATGGAGCGCAATAGCAGGCAGAGAAAGGGTGATGCACGTGTTGAACACTACCTGACCTGGCAAGTTGCTGGCAGTGCCCCCCCGCCCGCTCCTGAAAGAGGGCACACACACACCGCCGCCCCGAGTACTTCACAAATCTTTAAAAGACCATGCGCTTGTTCATGAGGCTTAAATGGTTTATCACCTCTTCTAGAACCCCTACATCGACCCTCTGACGTTTCATGGAAAAATTACCATGTAACACAATACCAAGCCCTGTCAGCTGAAACCCCCAAGGAATCGTGGGGCATATTATCAAGGGGGTTTATCTCCGCTTTTTTGGCTTTAAAAACCATGAAAGCGGAGATAAAATTATTTCCCTATTATCAAGCTGTCGCTAACACCAGTTAGTGACAGCTAAAAGGAGATAGCGACCATCTTGGGCCCCGCTTTGCATGTCAGTGATACTTATCACTAATGACATGCAAAGTGGCGTGCCAAGATGTTAGCGACTGGAAACAGTCCCTAACATCGCTACCTTCTATTACCAACTTTTGGAGATATTCGCGCTAAGCGCGAATATCTCCAAAATCTAACACCTGCCCTGAGCAGTTCTTAGCCATGTTATCCAATGGGAGGTGGATAACATGGCTAAGAGCATTAGGTCGATAATACATGAATATCGCTGACTTTTCTGCGATAATAGCAAGGTTTATCTGCGATAAAAATCGCCGATGTGCGGCGATAATTTTTGTCTCTAAACAAGTTATAGACAAAAATTATCGCTAGTTGTTCGTAATATGCCCCCGGGTTTTTGCTTGCAGAAATCGGGAGGCGGGAGACTAGCACTGAAATCAGTACTCACACGCCTGAATCAGGAGGATTGGCATGTCTGAATTCTCTACAGCTGGGGCCATAAACTACATCCGCAGGGGTAGGTGATAGCCTGGGACCAGCCTGGCATCTAAAATGGCTGCCGTGCACGACAAAATTGTGGCATTCGAAAAAAGGCAAGATGGCGCAGCCGCTGGAAGAGATATATCAACATATATCAGCCTCCTCAGCCACCCTCAGGAAACATAGGGGATTAGGATATGTCTCCCGCACCCCCTTATACCTAGTACTTTAATTAACGAAGCACAAAATGGCGAATTCCCGTTTCGCTACCAGTTTGCGGCCCAGTTCGCGGCCCGTGAAGCGCTTCTACCGTGAAAAATCATTTTTTTTTTATTTTCCCCACGGGACCCTTTAATAACCCCAACAACATTCCTAGGGGGTCAAGAGGGGGATACCTTGCCCCCTTTCATTAAATTCCCCCTTAGTTTTTCACCTTTTCTTCTCTCTCGATCCTACCGAGAGACAAGATGGCGGCCGCTCCGGACTGTCACGCAGCAAAAAAAAAAAAAAAGCTCACGCACAGCCGCTGGAAGAGATGTATAAACATATATCAGCCTCCTCACCCACCCTCAGGAAACATAGGGGATTAGGATACGTCTCCCGCACCCACTTATAACTAGTAATTTAATTTACGAAGCACAAAATGGCGAATTCCCGTTTCGCTACCAGTTCGCGGCCGCGCTTCTACCGTGAAAAATCATTTTTTTTTTATTTTCCCCACGGGACCCTTTAATAACCCCAACAACATTCCTAGGGGGTCAAGAGGGGGATACCTTGCCCCCTTTCATTAAATTCCCCCTTTGTTTTCCACCTCTTCTTCTCTCTCGATCCTACCGAGAGACAAGATGGCGTCCGCTCCGGACTGTTTAGAATGTTGACAGACACCGGAGAGCCAATCAGCTTTCTGCGCGCAAAGTTCCGATAAGCGAAAAGTAAGCGGACCGGATCGCTGCCCAGAGCGCTGTTACAGATATATATCTTGGTTTGAACGTTAATTTCTCAAAAACTACTGGAGCACATATATTGAGACCTAGCAAAGGCACATCGGGCTAACAGTCCCTACAATTTTGCCAAGTTTCGTGCAAATCCATTCAGCCGTTCGAGCTAAAAGTGAGTCCAACCGCCCTATGGAAAACTCAATGCAAAAAACGCGTTTTGGGACCCCCCTTTTTTCTCAGCCCCCCCTTGACGAAACCCCACCAAATTTTCAGGGGCTGCTCAGAAACAGAATGTGCCATTTTCCTGAAAATTTCAGCCGATTCCGTCCACAAACGCCAAAGTTATTAGACATAGAATTTTCAAAAGTCCCATAGGGAAAAAATTCTAACTATATATACCTACTGGCGATAGCCAGTAGGTAATATATATATATATATATATATATATATATATATATATATATAGATATAGTCGCTCCGTTTGTACCAAGATTGCGGATCACTCTTAGGCGGGTGCTCGTGTGCTGGTGGTGCCCAGCCTTTACATAATGCTCCAAACTCTCATCCACACTCCAACAAAGAGTAACAGCACTCGCGGGGGTTGCTTAGCAAAGTCTATTTCGTAACAAACAGATGCGTTTCAGAACAGTCCTTCTTCAGTGTTTACAGGTCACACTGGAAGGCGTCACACTGAAATCTCATCTTGAGCATTGAAAGCGAAAACGGGCAAATACATTATTGCCGCAAATCGGCGCTATCTTGAGATCTTATACATTGTTATTATCAAGCTGATTCCTCATCTACTGTCTAATCACAGTGCTGTCTTAAGTATCGGTATACATGTTATTTAAAAAACATTAGTCACTCACATCAATTTCCTGTTCTGTCAGCAATAAAAAACGTTATTGTTATTATTACAATTGACCTTACAGTATGGCATTTCATTTAAAACTTACTGGATTTGATCCTTCTAGGTGATAAGAATGAAGCCGAAAATCGGCATCCCGGTTTATTGTGTTCTCACAAAGCCATTCTTCATGTGAACACAAAAAGCGGACTTGCACAATGAATCAGAGAATCAGCGTTATCTTCGAGCAGTACAAATGTACCTGAATTATGTGTCCAAAACACATACAGTAAAGGGGACCCATGGGCAGTTTAATGACCAGCTCCGAATACAAGCCCAACTAACAGTATTCACAACAGAGTATCAGAGGGTCAGTAGTAAGACAGGTTAGTTTATAGAAAGACAGAACAGGTGTAGCGCTCCCACTGGCCATATGACTACGGGGCAAATGCTAAAAAATATGTATATACATGCCAGATCAAGATCAGTATCTGGTCTCTGGCTCCCATCAGTCACCACTCGGAACCGCCCTTCATCATTTGGGGCCCCGAGGACCAACACTGTACCGGATCTTAGGTATATTAACAGAAAGAAGGGATCTTCCTGTTAGACAGTATGTGTTGGTGTTATGGTTGAAACCATATGTGTTGGTGAAGTAACTGATAGGGTTGGAGAGAAGTCTAATGTGCAGTGCAAGAAAAAACCAGAAAAAGAATGAGGGTGAATAAAATTGGTTTAAGGAGCAGAAAATAATTTAATGGGGTATAACTCCTAGCACCAATGTTAAAAAATAGCTCAGACAGGGTAAATTTATAACCTGTCTAGTGGTGTGACGTGGTCGACATGTTTCAGCAAACCAGGCTATTAGCCTTGCTTTCTTCAGGACCTATTAATTACAGCTACTGCAAACAAAGAAACCCAACGTGATAAGTAAGTAAATGATAAAATGTAGTGTAGGAACGACACAGTAAAGTCACCTGAACATCCAGGTTGTGTCTGTTCCAGACCTCTTCGTACACTCAGCGGTGGGCTGATTAGTAAGAAGTGTACACCCCACCTCGCCTGGCTGCGGCTCAGGACTGGTGAAGCACCGCACAGATGCCGCTAGGAAGTACCGACGGACAGAGCGGTGCTTCACCAGTCCTGAGCCGCAGCCAGGCGAGGTGGGGTGTACACTTCTTACTAATCAGCCCACCGCTGAGTGTACGAAGAGGTCTGGAACAGACACAACCTGGATGTTCAGGTGACTTTACTGTGTCGTTCCTACACTACATTTTATCATTTACTTACTTATCACGTTGGGTTTCTTTGTTTGCAGTAGCTGTAATTAATAGGTCCTGAAGAAAGCAAGGCTAATAGCCTGGTTTGCTGAAACATGTCGACCACGTCACACCACTAGACAGGTTATAAATTCACCCTGTCTGAGCTATTTTTTAACATTGGTGCTAGGAGTTATACCCCATTAAATTATTTTCTGCTCCTTAAACCAATTTTATTCACCCTCATTCTTTTTCTGGTTTTTTCTTGCACTGCACATTAGACTTCTCTCCAACCCTATCAGTTACTTCACCAACACATATGGTTTCAACCATAACACCAACACATACTGTCTAACAGGAAGATCCCTTCTTTCTGTTAATATACCTAAGATCCGGTACAGTGTTGGTCCTCGGGGCCCCAAATGATGAAGGGCGGTTCCGAGTGGTGACTGATGGGAGCCAGAGACCAGATACTGATCTTGATCTGGCATGTATATACATATTTTTTAGCATTTGCCCCGTAGTCATATGGCAGTGGGAGCGCTACACCTGAATTATGTGTCCCTTCATTATATAATCCAAGGCACATATTAAACCGGTGACTACTATAATTTCTAGTGTCATGCTTTATGTATACAATAAAAAAATACATCACACCGTATGTCAGCAACACCTGGGGATCGCCCAGAGTAACATCTCGCCATGGATCGGCTTATGCCCGTTTGTATGTATGCAAATTGTTCAACTATTAGGACTGAAACATTTCATACAGGTTTGACTTATCATCATCAAGTGTACCACCAATTCCTCCTCACTATTAAGACCTTTAGGACTCTTTGTTTGTAGGTCAATTATATATTGGGATTCCAATCTCCTTAATCTCAATACTCTGTCTCCTCCTCTGCTGTGGATCGGGACATGGTCAATGCTAAAAAACTGTAGAAATCCCTGTTGCTCTTATGCAAAATGTTGGGCAACAGGGTAACTCAAATCTTTATTAGCAATAGCACGCACATGCTCCATATATACCTGAGGCCACACGGGCATATCAGGCAATATACAGAATGAGTTGTCTGGCATGTCATGAATTTCATGATCGTTTTGCGTTTATTATACCCTGCAATCTCATAGGTCAACACTCTCTTGCTGTTTATGCAAGCTTTGCATCTCCTACAGGGGTAAAATCCTTCTTTCATTTCCCTCAATGTCCCTTGTCTTTTAGGTGTAACTTCAAGGTGACTATGGACCAATTTGTCTCTAAGGGATCTAGCCTTCCTATACGTGATTTGTAGAACTGGAGGGATGTCCATCCCTATGATCATGCCTATTCTTAGTACATGTTAGTTCCTGTGTAAGATATTTCTATGTGACTCCGCTTCTTCCGAGTATGTTGTTATCAACCGGAATTTGCCATCAATCTGCTTATTACAACGTTTCTCTGATTGTTCACTAGTCTGCTCCTTTGGATGTTGTTCACTCTGTTTAAGGTTTCTTCTAACAGATCAGTGTCATATCCCCCAGCCATGAACCTGCCAATGCTCTCCCTTGCAGCCACTTTGAAATCACAGTCTCTTGAACAATTCTGTTTCAGCCTCAATAATTCTCCATAGGATATGCTGTTTTTCAAACCAGTTGGATGACTGCTGGCCACATACAAAGTGGAATTGCCGGACGTGGCTTTGCGGAAAAGGGATGTGATCAGCTTCCCTTTTTGTATGCCTACCCTCAGGTCGAGATAGTTCACTGCCACTGAACTGTTCTCTCCTGTAAATTTGAAGTTTACATCATTTGCATTCAGGTAGGATATATACTCCTCAGCCGAGGATACCGCCCCTTCCAATTCAGGAAGAGGACGTCAATGTACCTATACCAGGCCACCACTTCATCAGACCACTTTTTGTTAATAGGAGACCAGGCCACCTGCTCTTCCCACCAGCCCACAAATAAATTTGTTTAGCAGGGGGTGAAGCAGGTGCCCATAGATGTTAATAAGAAACAAAATGCTGTGAATTCAATTAGCATACTATTATGCTGGGCAAACTTCAAAGATCTCTTCTTTAAAAATAAATCAATGGCGTTCAATCCTTGTTGTTGATCAATGCAGGTGTACAAGCTTGTTATGTACATGACAATGAGTTTGTAAGATGGTTCCCACTTTATGGTCTCAATATGGTTGATAAAATCTTTGGTGTCCTTGATATATGAAGACAGCTGTAGGACTGACTGAAAGAGAAAGTGATCGATAAAAACAGATAAGTTCTCTGTGAGGCTTCCAAGTGACGACACTATCGGTCTTCCTGGTGGATTGATACTGTCTTTATGTATCTTTGGGAGATGATAAAACGTTGGTATCACTGGGTTAGAATTCCACAGAAAAAGATATGTTTTACATGAAAATAGGAATAACACTCTAATGGAGGGAGTCAATTTAATAATATATAATCCTTTTTATTTATAGGTGTATATGTACAGGAAAAAAATTAGTCAGCGTGTACACAAAATTTCCAAACCCATCACTTCTTGGGAGGAGTTGGCGTAGTCTTCACCTTTGAGAATGTGAATCACCCTGTAATGTAGTACATGTTGGTATAATTGATTTCTTTGTTTCCCAGGAACCCATTTTCTGGCATTCATTAGAACACTTAAAAGGTAACCTCGTGCAGCAAATCTGATAAGCCCTTCTATGCCTGGACAGCATCCAGGACGAGGAATCATGGCCTGCCGTACCCTCGCAGGTACTCCGCTACAAATCTCTGTGCCTAGGACTCCAGCCACAATGACAATTGCTGCCTAGCATCTCCTTGCTCCATAGCTGGAAGTTTCTCGTGCCGCTGCTGCTGGCTCACCTCCATCTCACGACAAACTACCCTTGCAGAAACCCTAGACACGCCATCCCCGCACACAAGAACCTCTGACTAGAAGCTCAGATGCGTCCTGATCAATGCCAGATCACTCTGCAAGTATTCCACTGAAGGCTGGGACACCATCTCCACCCTCATCCCTGATGTGACCTTCATCAGTGACACCTCGCTCACCCCCACATCTGCCCATGACATCGCA
This sequence comes from Lissotriton vulgaris, assembly GCF_964263255.1. Lineage (NCBI taxonomy): Eukaryota > Metazoa > Chordata > Amphibia > Caudata > Salamandridae > Lissotriton > Lissotriton vulgaris. The sequence continues at coordinate 384,071,819 of NC_141685.1, forward strand.
ACACCCAATGTATACTAGATGAAGCACCATGACCACACCAACAAGCACGGAGGTGGCATCACCGTTGTACACAAGGAATCCATCACCTGCACGACCACACAATGACAAAACCACACCGATCATGGAGCACCTGAACTTCCAATCCACATCCACTACGAACCACCTTCAGAGGGCACCCTCGCATACAGACCCACAGCACCAGGTGCCGGTCTCAGTGGCGTCATCACAGAATTCATTACCCCGCTCGCCATTGAATCCGAACACTACTTCTTCCTAGGATGCTTAGCTTCCACCTTAGCTTCCACCTGGATGACCCCAAAGGCACCAATTCCACAAGCCTCGTAAAAGGAATGAACAACATCGGCCTCGCAAATCTGGTCTTAGGCCCCAAGCACAGAGCAGAAAACACACTGGACCCCATTTCCACTTCCAGCAACATATTCAAATACAGCCATACTTCGAAACTCACCTGGACCAATCACTCCATCACACAGTTCACCATCACCAAAGCCCCACGCACCACCCAAAGTCACCACAGAACGTCCTTCAAAAGCTGGACCAAGTTAATGCAACACCAATCCAATTGACAAATGCCCTCAGTAGCTCCCAGCCGGATGTCTCCATCAGCCTGGAGTAGGTAGTACAGAACTTCAAAGCCTGGGTCAATAGAGTGGCAACCAAATAGCCCTCACCTAATCTGCCAAAACACACAAACCCATCAAACAAGCCAAATGGTACACCCCAGAAGTCACCATATTGAATAAAAGATGCAAACAACTAGAAAGAAAGTGGTGCTCCAGCAGAAACAACATGGACCGAGCCACCTTTAAGAACGTCCTCAACCGCTCCCACCACCAACTCAAAATCACAAAAGAGGAGGGCCTGAAACACCTCATCAAGGTTAGCACGAACCAGACCAAGAAACTCTTCATCATCATTATCAGAGAGTTCACCTGCCCACCAGCCACCGAAAGCTCGATTCCCCACCACACAGGAACTCTGCGACACTCTGGCTGACCACTTTGACAACAAGATCGCCACCATATACTGGAACTTCAATCCCCATTCCACAGATGTCCTCAGCATCCCCACTCCCACGAATACCACCACTGATCACCCGCTGACCTCATTAGTACAACTCAGCACACCAGACACTACCACCTTAATGAAATCCATCAACTCAGGAGCACCAACTGACCATTTCCCCTACTGACTCTTCAACCCCGAAGCAACAAGATCAGTCACTGGCTGAACACCATCCTCAACTCTTCCATCACCACAGCCACCTTTCCCATGGCATGGAAACACCCAGAGGTCAGACCCCTCCTCAAGAAACCCTCTGCAAACCCCAACAATCTCCAGAACTACCACCCCTTGTCACTGATCTCAATTCTGGCCAAAGTCCTTGAGAAGGCCATCCACCTCCAACTCACTGAACACTTGGAGAGAAAAAAAACTATTCCACCCCTCCCAATTAGGTTTCAGAGCCACCAACAGCACTGAGACAGCCCTGACCACCACAAATGATGACATCCATAGACTACTCGACAGAGGAGAATCAGCCGCCGTTCTCGGCAGCCTTTGATACACTCTCCCACCATACACTCATCGACTGACTACACCAGATCTGAATCAAAGAGGACAAGCTTGGATGGAGGGCCCCATCTGTGGCATCCCTCAAAGTTCATCCCTCAGCCCTACCCTTTTCAACGTCTACATGGCGCCATTAGCAGACATAGTCATGGTCCACAACATCAACATCATCTCCTACGCAGATGACACCCAGCTCATCCTCTTGCTCTCAGCAGACCCCACCATGATGAAAACTAACTTCTATAAGTGCATGAAGAGCATCGCAGCCTGAATGAAGGACAACTGACTCAAGCTCAACACAGACAAGACTGAAGTGCTGATCTTGGGCAAAAACAATGCTCTTTGGAATGACTACTGGTGGCGATCGGAACTCGGTCCGGCACCCACGGCAAAAGACCATGCCCATAACCTTTGCATCATACTAGACAGCAGACTCTCCATGAAATGACAGATCAATGCTGTATCCTCAGCCTACTCCATCACAATCTGCATACTCCACAAAATCTTCAAGTGGCTACCCATCACCACCAGGAAAAGAGTGATGCAAGCCCTCATCATCAGTTGGCTCGACTACAAAAATGCACTTCATGCAGTAACCACCAAAAAACTCATGCAAAGACTCCAGATGATCCAGAACAACACAGCCAGACTGATCCTCAATCTGTCCAAATGGACCCACATCTCTCAGCACCTGAGAGACCTCCACTCGCTCCCCGTCCAGAAGAGATGTCATTTCAAGCTCCTGAAACACACAACAAAGCCCTACATGGCCCAGGACCTAGATACGTGAACCGCCTCCTGAATTTCCACCTACTAACCAGAAACCTTAGCTCCGCCTACCTCACCCTCGCCCAGACCCCACGCATCCGTTGCTGCCACTCCAGAGGATGTTCCTTCTCCCAACTCGATCCAAAGCCTTGAATGCTCTTTCCCTCCACCTCCCAACCACACCATCTCTAACAGACTTCAGGAAGGGACTCAAGATCTGACTCTTCAACAGAACACTCACAGCAAAGCACATGGATACCCCCACGGGTCCTAAGCCGAGCTTTACAAATACTGATTCATTGATTCAACATATCTGTCTTGCCCTCAACACTTGGCTATACCGAATGCTCCATTTGAACACTCCTGGGTGCCCACTGTTAGCGTGTAAATTGAAGTTAGTGGTGGTTGGCTTTCTATGTATTGTTGTTGCCAATTTGCTATTAGTTACATTCAGTTCCATATCCAGGAAGTCACAATGAGATTTGCTGTGCATACTGGTAAACTGGTTGTTGAATTTATTGAAGTTCAATTTATCAATGAAATTACACAGTTTAACTTAATTTCCTTCCTACAGAATGAAGCGTATCCATAGAGCTACCTTTGTGATATCTTGCTAATTTTCTTCCGCCCGACAACCTCCTTATACATCCAGCCTCCCTTCCATACTGCAACTCACATACCTAGTTAAAAAAAAACTTGAGCCAGGTGCACACCCAGTCAGACAGTAACAGAGGCACTTTGACATTCACTCCATTCACTTACACACTTACACAGCACTTACGTATCCAGCAGTAACAGAGCTAGATGGACGCACAGCTACATACCCCAGCACTCAGTAACACAGCCAGTAAGCTATCCAAACAGCCACTTGCATACACATTTATACATCTATAGACTTACTAAGAGAGCGATTCATATACTAATATAGTTACTTACACATACAGCAAAACACCCAAAGAGAGACTGAATAACGTTCAGTCGGATACGTAGCCAAGTACCGATACACCTAGTCACCCATTGAGACCTTTTAAGCATTGCTCCTGCCCTGTCATTGCAAACTTCTGCTTTAGAGCAGGAAAACTACTCTCGCTTACAAGAAGCAACGCAGAGTTCTTTTGGACTAACCGTGGGCAATGGACTCCGCTCCACTAGCGGAGATTGCAGAGATTTTTTAACTACGCATTGCAAACACGGAATTCATGCAATAATTCCTGCTCCGTCACATAGCATAGTTAGCTACTAAGGGCCCGATTCACAGAACTAACTTAAAACACAATCCTAAACTTACTACTTTTGGTGTATTCACAGAAGTTAGGATTTTGTCTTAACTTTGTCTTAAGACAGACTTAAGACAAACTTAAGACAAAATCCTAACCCTTGTCTGTCTTAAGTCTGTCTTAAGACAAATTTAAGACAAAATCCTAACTTCTGTGAATACCAAAAGTAGTAAGTTTAGGATTTTGTCTTAAGTTAGTTCTGTGACTCGGGCCCTACATCCACAATCCTCTGATAAAATACCTTTACATGCTAAAAAGCATGTATTCAATTCACAAAAGTGAACTTTGAAAAATATCAGGCAATGAGAGAGGTGATGATTTTGGAGTATTCCCTGCACTCCAGAATATTGTCCCATAAAGCTTTGAAGGGCCTATTGTTGGGATTGTATTTTTGGCCATAACTGTGCTTGGGGTGGTCCCAGGAGGATGGACCATCAACGAATAATTCAAGGTATCTGCTTGGTTCTCTCCCTAGGTGAAGGAGGACCCCAAAATCATCACCTCTCTCACTGCTTGCTGTATTTTCATTTTCACTTTTGTGAGATGACTATATGTATTTTTGTATGTAAAGATAGAGTTACTTGTTGTTTTATCAAAGATGCAAGGTTTCTGTTCTATTAATTGTGATGAGAAGGAGTTGCGGGGAGGGGTAGCGGAGTTCACTGTCAAGTCAAGTCAAGTCAAATAACTTTATTCGGTTATTAAAATAACAACCATAAAAGCATATCACACTGGACACATATTAGCTCGCACTTACATAGAGACGTTTAAAAACACAGCTCAAGACAGAAAAGTTACAAAAAATTGCAAAAAGTCACAAGCAGAATATATTCTCAAAATGTTAAAAGAAAATGATCTGGAGATATAAAAAGGTTTAGTGTTTTACTAATAATATGTCTATTACTGGCACTGTTATCCTTCATCCTTCCATACTTTTCTTAAATTTGAGTGCTAGTTTTAAAAAACTGCATACAAATAGGGTACTATCACAACTTAACATCTGAAGATAATACAGTGCTGACTTTTTCTTCTTCTCCACGTTTACTGCACCAGATTCAGTGCTTTCTTCCTCCTCCTCCGATGATAATTCCGTTGTCCCTGACTCTTCTCCCCACTGGATGAGCTTGACCCCTCATTGACGGAGAAGAATTTGTCCGCTTCGCGTTCTTTTTGTCAGTCTAGGCTCGCTAGACTTCGTCAATTTGCGTCCGATTTCAACCTCAAATTGTTGCTAATCTCAGCCTCAACCTGTAGCAGAGCGTCCATCATTAAAGCATTATTCATACCTTCCGTCTCCTTTTGTGTTGACCCTCCGTTTTCTTTTGCTTCTTGGGTTTTCCTATCGCCCGTGCCAGGTACTGTAGCAGGAGCCGCCGCAGCCTCCTCCGCCGCTCGATCTGTCTTCCTCGGCGTTCTGTTCTCCTCTGCGCTGGGCGTGTTCCCTCCTGTGCGTCTCCCAGGTTGCTCGGCAACGAGGAGGTTCTGCTCCGCGCTGCTCCCGACGGAGCAAACGCCATTGCTCCCTGGATATCCACCGGCTCGCTCTGCCGTCTGCTCCACAGAATCGGCGGTGCTTTCTTCACTGCCGCCGTCTCCGCCCGTCATCTCTGATAGCTGCACCTCGATATCAGCGGAGTCTGCTCCTGTATCTTTAGCGGGTCCGCCAGACAGAACCGCCATGGATCTCTTGGCAAAGGATTCCGACAAGGTAGGCTGTCTCAACGCTGCATCCTTATCCTTGCTCGCTGCGCCGGCATATTTGGTGTTCTGTTTGTTTTCTTTATTTTCTCTGTCAGTTACCGAGTTTAGTACATCTCCTTGCAGCGGTACGCTTCATATTATTCCAGCCTGTGCCTTCATTTCTGCCTTCTTCTCTCTCTCGATCTTCCATTGCTGCGCCTTTTGAGTTGCACTTAAGGCTGGAGTAGTTTTCCTGCCTGATATCGGGACTTACGGGATGGCCCCCGGTCCGCTGGCCTCCTTTGGGCGCGATGACATTCTGAATCTGGTGCAGTAAACGTGCAGAAGAAGAAAAAGTCAGCTGTAAAACGTAGTTCATTTGCAAAAACAAATAAAAAACTTCTGTGGGATTACTCCGCCACAACAGGTACTTTTCAAGAGGGAATGCAAGGGTCACATGGGAAGGACTTTGCAAGTGAGGAGGATGGGATGGGGAATCACGCCACCCTGGACTTACTAGTTAATATGCTTAAGCAAATACAGAGAGAGGCCAGAGCAGAGAGCCGCAGAGCCAGGCATGACACAAAGAAAATACAAGCCTCCATAATGAAGATGAACAAGAAGTATGAGGAAGTGGAGGGGAGAGTGGAGCTGGTAGAGGAAAGGACGGGAAGATTGGAGGACGAGGTAGCAGATTGGCAGAAATTTAAGATGGAACAGACAAAGATAGTGGAAGACCTGCAATGGAAAGTGGAGGACTTTGAAAACCGCCAGAGACGGAATAATGTAAGGCTTTTGGGACTGGAGGAAGGGGTGGAAGGGCAGGATGCAAGGGGATACGTGATAAGACTACTAAAGGGCGCCTTCCCGGAGGCTAAGTGGCAATGGGAATATGAGGTACAAAGGGCCCATAGGTTTCCATTGACAATTAAAAAAAGGCAAGGAGGGAACCAGGACACTCTGCCTAGGGCGATGCTCGTGTTCTTCGGCAACTTATTGGCAAGGCAGGAGGTGATGGAAAAAGCCAGACCAGACTCCAAGAGAACAGCTGAGGGGGTTACATTTTTTGCAAGGCCTGACTTTTGTCATGTCACCGTTGAGAGGCGCTGGCGCCTTAGACAATTAATAGCCCCTTTTCAGCAACAAGGCGCAGAAGCCTACTTGATGTTTCCGGCGAAACTTAAGGTTATTAATGGCGGACGCACAAGGATGTTTTTCTCTGAGGTAAAAGCAGGGGAGTATCTCGAGGAGCTATCGGAGCAACGCTGGGGGAAGTAAGGAAGATCAATAATGCTGTAGAACAAGAACAACCACGTGGATCGGTATATGGTTTACGGACTATGGACTATGTATTTTTGTACAACTAGGAGGGAGAGGGAGGGCGACACTCCAATGCAAGCAGTCAACACATAGGTCAGGATTGACCTTTTTGCCTGTACAAAGGGGGGGAGGGGTAGCAGCGGGTGGAAGGGGGTGGGGGGTGGGGCAGGAAAAGGGCTTGATTAAGTTGGAAAAACAGCACAAAAGGACAAACTGGAAGGAGATAAGATATGCAACAGAACGGAATAAGTGGGCAAAGAGCATGGCAAAAATTTATAACGAAATATGGCGTTAAGGCTTGCGACAGTGAATATATGTGGCTTAAATGATGGAGGTAAAAGGCAGAAGGCGGCATCCAAGTTCAGATTGCTTAGACTAGATATGATTTGCTTACAGGAGACGCACATTATGGGAAGAGAAAAATTTAGGTTGGAACAGATGGGATACGAGCTAGTGGCTAATACAAGTCAGGACACAAGAACAAAGGGGGTGGCTATCCTAGCAAGGAAAGGGGTTATTAAACTCAGAAGAAAAAAGGAGGATCCTGAGGGGAGATGGGTTATAATCGAAGTAGAAACTAATGCTGGCAATTTAACAATTGTATCTGTATATGGTCCAAATGACGATAACCCTGTAATGTTTGAATGGCTAGATCAGGAACTTGCACTCTGGCCAGAGCCGGTAATTTTCTGTGGAGATTTTAATATTAATGGTTTGCACAGGTTGGGGAAATCAGGTGGGGGGAGATATGATGGGCGGAAAAAGAAAATATGCAATGCAGTAAATAACTTGATGCAGAACAAAGCTTTGTCAGATGTATGGACTAAATATAATCCACTTGGGTCAGGGAGCACTTTTTACTCAGCACCACATAGAACGGTTACTAGGTTAGATTATATCTTAGTGTCCAATGATAAATTAAACGGGACCCAGATAGAACGGCTGCCTAGATTGATTTCGGATCACAATATACTGATATTAACCATTCCAAGGGTGGATAGAGGGAGCCCCAATCCGTATACCTGGACATTCGAGAGAAGACTGCTGAAGGAAGAAGGGTATATCATTAGGATGAATGAATGGATAGAACAGTTTTGGGAAATTAACAGAGGCTCTGCTCCAGCAAATATGATTTGGGACACATTTAAGGCCGGGATAAGGGGGGAAACCCTGAGCTATACTCTAAAGAGGAGTAAGATGGAGAGAACAAGGCTGGATAGATGGATAAAAGAAATGGACAGATTAGAAGAGAAACTAAATAGGGCAGTGACGAGACAAAATGCAAGAGACATAGAGGGCCTTCTACTTGAGATTGAAGTCAAGAAAGCAGAGGCAGGGGAAGCTTTGGCGGAGAAGGCAGCAGGGAATTACCTTGCTAAGAAGGAAAAGTGTTATGAGTATAGCGAGAGGGTAGGACACTTACTGGCTATCAGAATTAGACAAAATCTGGCAGCAGGCGAAATTAAAGAAATTAGAAACAGCGCAGGGGAAACTGTTAATAAAGCAGAAGAGATCCAGGAGGTATTTAGGGAATTTTATGAGAAATTATACGACCATGATGTGGATGATATAGGAGTAAGGAGTAGGGATTATCTGGCAGGGATACCACATGAGAAATTGGATAGCGAAGGAAGAGACAAATTAGATCAACCTTTATCATTGCAGGAGCTTAAAATGGCAGTGATTAATCTACCAGGGGGTAAGGCCACAGGGCCAGACCAAATACCAGCCGAGTTCTATAAAACATTCTGGGATAGACTAGGGAAGGATATGTTGGAGACCGTTAGACAGACCCAGTTACATAGATTAGCGCCACAGTCCTGGGGCGATGCAAATATTATTGTGATTTTAAAAAAAGACAAACCCCCATTAGACCCAGGGTCGTACAGAACTATTACTCTACTGAATGCGGATGCTAAAATGTATGCCAAAGCATTAGCACCAAGACTGAGTAGAGTTATTGAGGGGCTAGTTAGTAAGTCACAGCATGGCTTTATCCCCGGGAACCCTGTCACAGCCATATTTCTTGATACTGAGAAGGCGTTTGACAGGGTCTCCTGGCAGGTTCTGTGGAGTGTCATGGAGTGGTTCGACATAGGCAAAGGGTACATCAGCGCCATACAGGTATTGTATGAGCAGCCAACGGCAAGGGTGAAAACAAATAAGACTTTCACTAAAATGGTGCTGATAAGACGTGGAACCAGGCAGGGCTGCCCAGCATCGCCCCTACTCTTTACCTTATATTTAGATCCGCTACTCAGGAGACTAATAGGTAATAATAATATCTTGCCGGTTGCGCTACAAGATGTAGATTATAAAGTACTCGCCTACGCAGACGACGTGGCATTGATAACTACAGAACCAGGGAGGGATATAAGAGAAATAGAGCAGGAGGCAGCAGACTTCGGGGGTTTGTCGGGATATTCGATAAATAAGGGGAAAACCCAGATTATTGTGAATAAATATACACCCTATTCAGATCCCAGAGTGGTGAAGGAGGCAGTGTATTTGGGGGTGAGGGTGACAGCAGACCTGAAAGAATTAGTAAAGATAAATATGGAACCATTATTAGCCAAGGTAAAAAATAACACAGAAAGAATACACAACCTACATTTGACGCTAATGGGATGCATAAACGTAATTAAAATGGTTACTTTACGGAAATTTCTTTACCTGTTCAGGGCCATACCTCTCTTCTTTGAACAACTATGGTTTACTAAGTTAGAAGCAATTCTTAATAGGCTAGTGTGGGCACAAGGAAAAACTAGAAGGACTTACAGACACATGACACTCACACGAGAAAAAGGGGGGTGGGGGGCACCGGATTTTAAACTCTATTACTGGGCTGCAGCTCTGCAATACCTCCAGGGATTAATAGGCGGTGGCTCTGGTTTTATAAATGTGTACAGAATTGCACTGGGGGAGGGAACGGTTGATGGGCTCCAGAACACAATAGATTATAGTCTGTTTAAACACACCAGGTTTAAAACCCTAAAAGCTGCATACATGATTTGGAAAGGGGTAGGAAAAAAACTGGGAGTCGGCAGATTTAGCAGATACACTAGACTTTCATCTAATGAAACACTCCCGGGGGATATCTTTAGGGACGGGACCATGAGGATATGGAATGATAGGGGTATTAGGAAAATAGGAGACCTCTTGGATACAGAAGGGGGGATAATACAATTTGAGGAATTACAAAGCAGATTTGAAATACCCACCAACACCTTCTTTAAGTATTTACAGCTGAGGAGCTATCTGAGGGATAAAAAGGGAGGATTGCTAGGATTTAAACACTGTAGGTTATTGGATTACATAGAACAAAGTAAAAAGTGTACGATTCGTCAGCTGCACGCAGAACTGTTCGCTTTTAAAATGGATGATAGAGAGAAATTCTCAATAAAGTGGGTAGAAAAAGTGGGCACCACCCCGGAAGGATTTCAGAAGTCCCTAGACTTAGGAAGATCAGTGCTGTGCTCGGCAACGCTGCAGTCACAGCATTACAAAACACTATTCTGCCTCTACCATACGCCAGCAAGAATAGCGCAGTGGGGCGGGGTGGAAGGTATAACTTGCCCTAGATGCAACACAACTGAGGCTGACATAGTACACATGTTCGCACAATGCCCACCACTGTACAGCCTGAAAAGGGGTATCGAAGACTTTTTAGAGAATTCACTGGATATTAAGACTAAGCTAAGTGATGAATTGATATTGTTGGGGGTGAAGACTGAGGATGAAGATGGCCCCACAGAGTTTTTGTTTATGGTGGCAGCAGTATTTTGAATTAGCATTGCACGGGCATGGTTAGATAAGACACCTCCAACATTCCAAACGTGGATAGCAAGGATGTTAGCCTCATATAATTTGGAGAAAGCAATATACGAGAGGAAGGGCAGAAGGGGGAAAAAATTTGGAAGGAAAATGTGGCAACCTATTACGAGTTGGAAAAGCGGGCAAAACAGGGAAGGTGTGGGGAAAACAATAGTAGTATGTTGCCAGGGGCAAAATGTAGGGTTAATCCTTTTCTTTTTCAATTTTTTTACAGGTTCTGTTGCAAGAATGTGTTCGATTTTGTTTTGTATTATATTGTGTTATGTAAATTCAGTATTTTGTGCTGTAAGGTCGATTGTAATAATTGGGCGGGGGGGGGTAAAACATCTTGTGAAAAAATTACAATAAAATATTTAAAAAAAAATAAAAAAAATGAAGATAATACAGTGCTGGTCTAAATTGTAAAAATTTCAGTTTTTTCAGACAGTGTTTTAAGTTAACCTCCGTTGTATAGTATAAAAAGGACAAAAAAATAAAAAGTGTGCCAGGTCTTGCGGAGACCTTTCTTCGCAGCCGCAAGCCGGCAACACTTGACCACGGTAGGATCCCTTGGGCACAGACAGGAGTAAATGAAATAGATCCAGCCGGAACCTTGTCAACAGGAAGCGCTCGTAACTTGACATTGGCCATGACAGATACGGTTCCATGAGCAGGGTTGTTCTTAATAGCACATGTTTTCGTACGCTTCCTTTCTTTATTTCACCTGCCTCCCTGACTAAATACCTAGAAGAGATAAATGCCTTCTTCACATAAATAACATCCAATTTCAAAATGGATTCTGGAGTGAGAAAAAGTTCAGGGCGCCTTAATTCATTGAAGCAGTTGCTTAAATACTGTATCCATGGAACCTTAAGCCTATTTTCCCATGTTAACGCTTCCCTCAATATGAGCTGGGTAAGAGGTACTTCATTGTTTAACCAGCAGTTTAACCAACATAATAAAGGGTTTACTGCTATTTTGTCGCATAGGAATGGCATACCCACCTCTTCGTGACGGGAAAAATTTGCTGTTCCTCTGGGGACCCTCAGTATCTGTTTAAGAAAATTATTTTCTACTATCTCCAGGGCTCCTACTGAGGTATATCCCCATATCTCACTACCATAGCATGCAATTGCAACAATCTCAGCCTGGTAGAGTTGGAGCAAAGCAGCCACTGGGCTATTGCCCATTTTTCTAGCAAAATCGAATATTGCTGCATTTGCCCGGGTTACCTCTCCCTTTTTTTTTTGTACAGCAGGAGCCCAGTTCAGTTGATAATCGAACAGGACTCCAAGATAGGAGAATGTTTTTTTTACTGGGATTGTTACCCCATTAACATTTAGGCAGTTTGGCTTTTTGTGACCTTGGCCAACCTTCATTACGAAAGATTTGGAGTTATTTATACTCAAATCTCGAGATTTCATAAAAGTAAAAAAGGCATTTAACAGTGTTTGGAGGCCGATAGCAGTCCTGGACAGGAGGACTGCGTCGTCCGCGTAAAGCAGAACTGGCACTCCCTTTCGGCCAATATATGGGTAATCTGCTCCTGTACTTAAAAGGTACTCTTCCAAATCATTTATATATAAATTAAAAAGAAACGGAGCTAAAATGCACCCTTGCCGGACGCCCCGGTACATGCCAAAATCTCTTGTCACTTTTAAGTCTTGTGTGTACCGGACGTTTGCTCGCGTATCTGAGTGCATATCTGCTAACAAGTTAATTAAGTTCTCCTCTACACCCATTTTCACCATGGCGTCCCAGAGCTTTCTACGGTTTACGCAGTCGAAAGCCGACGATAGATCCATGAACGCCATGTGAATTGTACCTTGACGGGCCATGGTATACTTCCCTATAATTAGGTACAAGTTCAGACACTGGGTAATGGTAGAGTGACCGGACCTGAAACCATATTGAATTTGGGAGATTACGTTATTTTCATCAGCCCATGCAACTGGTCTGTTTAAAATCACTCCCCCTACTACTTTAACAATGGAGTTAATTAATGATATTGGTCTGTAGCAGAGGGGGCTATTGCGATCACCTTTTTTGAACACGGGTACGATGGTAGAAACCCCCCACGACTTTGGGCAACCAGAAACTACTTCCGCGTTAAGTACGGCGGTGAGGACTAGTGCCCATAGCGATGTGCAAGATTTAAAAAGGTCCGGTGGGAGGCCCTCCGGCCCAGGGGCCTTGTTGCTTGTTAGCCCTTCAATTCCCTTTTCAACCTCTTTTATTGAAAAAAGTAAGAGATTCTCCGTAGATTTCATAAAACTATGTTCTCTCTGTGACTCATTTCTTTTAAAAATAGAGGTAAAATGGTTAACCCATTCTTCCTCTTGGATGTTTGTACGCACTGTAGAATTGCTTGGGTGATCAAACAGGGGTTTATTTATAATGTCCAAAAACTTGGCACTGTTTCTCAAAGTTTCGGGATCTAAAAGGGACTCCCAAACACTTTTCTTTACCTCACACTTTCGGATAGCAAGGGACTTTTTATACCTAGCTCGCGTAACCTTAATATGGGCCTGATCTCTTGGTTTGGTTTTCAATGCCATCTTAAGATCGCGGCTGGCCTTGGAGCAAGAGTTATTAAACCATTTTGGGTTACTTACTACTAACATTCCCTTTAGCTGGTACCATTAACATCGACCCTACTGTTAAAGCAACACCCTCAAAGGCTGCCAAGATTTGTTGTGGCGATGATATAGGTGATATACATAATGAGAGATCAGAACTGCACAGGGTATTAATAGAAGTATACAGTTTTATCACAGTCCACCATTGTCCATTTTAAGCGACGTTTACCATTTATACACTTTATGGACCCACGGTCCTCACGTGACTTTCGTTGTTCAAAAATTCCCCCACCCATTTTAATACATATATGGTTGTGATC